>NC_135334.1:7500000-8750000 GCF_023851605.1 Tamandua tetradactyla | reverse complement strand
AGGAATCCTAAATGACTGAAAAGGGAGACATGAAAAATAGTAAAAGACAGGGGCTGTCATTATTTCCATAAAAATGGGAAAACGCATTGGCTGACCAAGCCAGTCCTACAATTTCTCACTCTTTCTTGCTCGCCATTGCATGTTTCTTTTTACCTAAGGTTTATACAAGACACATGAATTTGTTGGTATTTAAATGCAGAAAATTCTTTCCTCTCTAGAGGGATTGGTTGAAATGTATATTATACATAAATTAGTTGGATTAATTTCTTTGGACCCTGTGTTTACTCCTTCAGTCAATGAACAGACACTTATTTCCTGCCATAGCTGCTGGGAAATTTGCTGGGGGAAAGTCCCCCAATTTTACATTTGTGCAAGGCTTTATAGCTTACACATATATCTCACAGTACACTACTTCTAATTTAACTTCATATAATCCAAATTTCCCCCTGGACTGTGGATGGGGCTATTTATAGCAATAACACAACCTCCACTGGCTCATTGGCCCTACTTGGATTGTGAATGAAGTCCATCAAGATTTCCCTCACTCTATACCATTCATTTCTGGAAGTACCCAAGGGTGTTTGATATGTAATGGTTATAAAAACTGGCATTATTTAATCCCCTCATTTTCATTGCTGCCCAATGCTCATAAGCCTTCTGGAAAAGGTTCATTCTCTTTTTTCCTTTATCTTGAGTCTTTGCTTCCTGAGATGTAGGTTCTCTGGCCACCATGCCTTGATACTTCTTCACAGAGAAACCTAAGTGGCACTTCAGAATTCTCTTCCATCCTGATGACTTTGGGCCAGACCATTTCCTTTACTTACAATAAGCCAAAATCTAGCATCATCATTATTAGATAAAATCTGATTAGAAAAGAATTAGAACACATCTCATTTGTCCCACTTCCCCTACTACACGTGGACACTGTGGTACTCATGTCCCATGGCTCACAGAGCTTCTGGAGATGGTGGTACAATGCCTGCAGGACCTTTCTCCAACAAACAGATCCTAAATTTGTTTTCATGTTGTGGAAGGTGATAGGGAGATGAGATTCCAGCCTGTCGTCTTCATGCCCACCTTCTCCAATGATACCCACTCGTAAGTTTACACGGACATCTCTCTAAAGACCCCTGCCTACTTCACCAGGCAAATAGAATCCTGATATCCACGGGGACATAAACTTTAATTCACAATTGAAGTTAAATATAGTAAGCACATTTACACCTGTGTAAGACTCAAAATGATTAAATAGCATATCTTGGCACAATTAGAAGAGCATATATTTGAGTCCAACTCTTTTGCCTCTGAATACTTTCTCAATTTATGACACTAAGTCTTAAAGTGGTTGCTAGAGTAAAAGCCTTTTATTTTTTGCCTGGTTTCTCATCTCTTGGCCAAATTTAAATGCAGGGCAAACACTTGTCTTTGTCCTTTTTTCCCCTTAAAAAGCAGCTCCTGAATACTGCCTAACACTGAATATAAATCAAAAATGGAAAAAAAAGTCCAGTCTGGTCATGAGTTAAAATTCATATCTCTTTCATTATTCCCTATTTCCCTTACAGACAATGACTGTGGAAGCACCTAATTGGGAAGAAAGTCTTTCTTGGCCCCTGATGTGCCATCTGAAGCTTGAAGAAGAATAATAGCTTCTCACTGTGGAAAGGATTTCATGAGGTTGAAAGGACCAGTTGCCTGAATTCTATGTTAATGGATATTAGTTGTTTCAGTTTGTGTTGGGACTGCCTGAAATATTCAGAACAGCTCCCGGCCCTTCCAGGGTCCTAATCCCAAGCATACTGCCTTTCTTCCACCTTTATACACCAAGAATCCTTCAAAAAAAAAAAATACACATGGACACACATATATTATATTTTCTTTTTCCTCAGGAGGAAAAGAATATAGTACAAAATAACCAGGGGTATGCTATTTTCCTCGTTTAGATAGAGCAAAAGAAAATACCATCACAAAACCCAAAAAGCACAAGTTGGCAGACCAACTAAATGAAACCAATTTTTGCTTGTTTGAAGTTACAATATGCAAGGGTTATGAAGCCTCTTTGTTCCATGTACCCCATGACAATCTGATACAACTTATAAATCTTTTCTCAGAATGACATTTTACATGTAGACAATAAAATGTTTAAGATCACAAAAGAAACTATTAATATTAAATTATACTTATCAAACTATTTTAAAATATCATATAGTTGTACATATACTACTTTATGAACACATTAAATAATCTCTTCACAGATAATGTTTTTACATACATACAATAAAATACATAAGATTGCAAAGCAAGTGATATTACCAATTTACTTATTCAACTACTTTTAACATCATATAGTTGTACTTTTGTATGTACACATTCCATAATAAAATCAAGTCACATGACAAAGTAGTGACATGAAAATGATCATAAAGTCCCAGGGCTGCTAATACTATTGTAGCTTATTGCCTAAATTAATAATTCAAGCTCATGGACAGCCCTGAATTTTGCCCACACACCTTTTGGGAGTCCATGGACCCTACACTAAGAACTCGTGCCATAAAGCAACAATAGGCTGGTTCTAGGTTGACAATGACAGTGAAGCCTAGGGATTTCTCAGCTTCTCTGCCAGGAGGAATTAAATGCTCAGTTGATGTCCTGGGTATCAGCTTTTCTTTGATTGCTGCTGCCCAGCTGTCTCTTTATCAGTATCCCAAGCACATCATCCACCTCTGTGTCTCTTTATTTCTGACATTTAAAATTCACATCTTATTAAAAAATGTCCTCCCGTTTACCTAAGAGTCAATTAGTGTCGTGAGAAAGAGCACCAGCAGTGAACCAAGTTTTGTTAGGAGCATTTAAGAATAGGTAAATTTTCCCTGAATTTACTATACCTGCTCCTTTCTGAACTTAATCCAGGACTTGGTACTATTCTTTGCAGATGGGCTGTGGAAGAACAAAATGCCTACACATAAAAGGAGAGGGGGCTTTCCAGAGAAAGCAGGGGTCTGTCCCAGGCCAAGGGTCCTGCTAATGTAGGGGAACGTCTGCTGCCACATATACCAGCCCAGGCCTGGGGTGCAGAAAAGCGCAAACCACCATGTTCAGCAAACAAGCTAAATGTGGATTTCACAGATTAATGATGACCCAGGAGATACCTTCTCAGCTCCCAGAATCAGGTCCTGAAAAGAAGATGTGTGGGGTTATGAAAAATATTCCAAAACTTATAAATAAGGCCATCCTTTCAATGACATTCCAGAGCATTGTTTAATAGACTTAATTTTGCCATTAATTAAGGTTCCAGCTCTGCAAAGAACGTGTTAACTTACAGAATTGTATTTGGTAGAGATACATAATTTATGTTCCATAGAAAAGATAAGCTCCAAAGTTATGCTTTGTTCACCCTCTGGGGCATTAAACAGTTTTGTTCTTAGTCTTATTCAAATATTACTTTAATTTTTACTTGGCAGTAAATGCATCTGCTTCATTATCTTACTAGTTTCCTCATCAATACATGGGTTGAATACAATCTTTGGGATGTAGTAATTCTATATGAGAGCCATGCACTTAATGTTATAAAAATTACATTTGAAAGTAGTACGAACTGACTCCATTCTTTCTGAAGCAAGAGTAAGGAATCATCCCCATTGTCCATCAGAATTATAAAAAGCTCCATTCCCAGAAACCAAGGAGTGGCCCTGATACCAGGTCTACTCTGCAGATCCCTCTGAAGTTGGATTGAGTTGAATTTAATTAGGTCAGTGGCTCCCACACTTTAGAGTGCATCACACTCAGTGGGAGGGCTCATTATAACACATTGCTGGCTTCACCTCTGGTTTCTGATTCATGAGATCTGGGGTGGAGCCTGCGAATTTTCAGTTCTTAAAAATTCTCAGGTGTGACTGGTGATGCTAGTCCAGGGACCAATTTGGCAGAGGCAAGGGGCAAATTCAGTTTGGATTCAGGCCTTTATTTGCAGAAGGACTTTGCCAAAACATGCTAATGAGAAAGAGGCTGCATGCTTCACACCTTGGTTTCTTTGAAACAAATTCCATTTCTCCCAGGACCTCTCTTAGTTTTAGTTCAGCTGTTTGAAAACTCCTTTGCTTTTTAATGTGGGGCTGTGCTTCCCCTCTACCTTCTTTCTTTCTTCCCTGTGAGAAATAATAGGCAAATGCAAATTTGGCTTTGTATGCTCTGAGGACCAGGCCTTCTGCCCAGGGCAGTGGTTTGCAGATTTCCAGGACTGTTGGAATCTCTGTCAGGGACTCCAAGTAATAACAGTCGAGTGGCATTTGCTGGATGTACCCATTTGCCTGATGGATTGGTGTTGTCAGTGCTACAGGCTATCTACCCTTTGGCATCATGCGGATAGATGGAAAATTTCTCACTAACCTGCACATCCTTCCATCAAGCTCATGCCATTTGCATTTCAACTAGCCTGGATCAGGCTGCAGGGAGAGAAAGCTAAAAAGGAAGTCTTTTCCATTTTCCTCCCTAAAGGGACTCATTATTTCCATTTATTATTTCTGTGTGTTCCTACATTTTCTCTTGTATTCATATTTTCTAGCAGCCAATTACAAACATCGATTAGCATTATTTATGCATGCCTCCATGGGAGGTTCTAAAAGATGCTGGATAACAATTAAAATAAAACTAAAAATAAAGATGACCTCTGTCTACAAGGGGGTCATAATCTTTTCTGAGATATTAATTTGACCCACACCAGAGCCAACCTAGAACTAGCAGAAACCACGTGTTTGAAATCTTCCATTTTCTACAAGCTGACAGCCTGGAATGAGCTCAGGCATTGCTTCATACTTCCTGTTGAAGGAATGGCAGACTTCTCCTTTTGCCCTCCTTAGCTTGTATATCTGGCTTATTCCAGACATTTTTTTCCCTCCTCTTCCACGGCATTAGGCTCCTGTGACTGAGTTAAAATTAGGCTGCACCCGAAGTAACAGGAAAAGCCTGCTGCCTGACTCCCTTCTGGTAGTAGTTTCTTGAGATGGCATTTTTGCTACTTCTCCTTGTCTTGTTTTCTGGTGCAAAATTCCTGAAATGTGCTGGTTCAATGTTAGGCACACTTGTAATATCTACTAGGAACTTCTGAAGTCATAAACCAACACAGAATTTTGGATCTGTACTGCCTCTGCTCCATAGTTTATTTGTCCCCTATCTGAGGCTACTATTTCTCACCCTGTTTGGCTTCAATTCTCCTAACTTTCTCCTTAGCTCTGTCCTTCCCAGCCTCTCCCAGCAAGTCCAACATCAGGGCTATAGGTTATCTACCCTTTGGCATCATACCTTGCCTACAATGTGTTCTAATATGACACACAATGATAAATCTGTTTCCTTTCCTCATTTTCCTTCCCTGTTCCCTCTTCTTTTACCATCTGATCTTCAATGGAAGAATGGCTGAATGACACCAAATCATTAAACTTTGTCCCCTGTTTTTTTTTTTCACCTGTTACCTGCAGCTTAAAACATGGGGAGGGCTATAAAATGAGCATTGCATTAAAGAGTGAATTTTGCCTTAATGTTCTTTTCCAGTGGTCAGAAGGGCTAGTGCAAATGAGACGAAAGTTGTTGTTTTTATTAGTTGGAGGGGTGGATAAAATCGATGTGAAGCTCTTCATCTCTCCTCCTCTCCACTTCAAAATATTAAATTCCCTGCTGACCCATTAGGGGATTTCTTAGTCCCACTTTCCATTCCCACAACTTCCTCCATTGAGCCAACCCTCACTGGCCCTGCTCTAAATAAATAGTCCCTTCCCTGAACTTCACCTTGCTCACTCATTCAGCATCTAGGAACTATGTTTGCTTTGTCATTTTTCTTCTAAATCTGGCCAATTGCCTTACCTAGATTTCAAAGCACTGTAAGAATGGGATTTGGCACCTTCTTTGGAGGCAAATTGACTTGAGATTGAATTTTAGCTCCACTCCACAATTAGCATGTGTCCTGGGGGAAATCGTTTAATTTCAAATTCCTCATTGGTATGATGGGATGAATGACACTGTAGCAGGCAGCCCCTGTTTGCCCAAGCCATTTCCTCTCACAGCAGGCAGGCCCCTGTTTACTCAGGCCATTTCCACCTTGAGAAGTCTCACTCGCCCTGGGAACATTTAAAACTGCACATAGGCAGGATAAGAAAAATTCCTGCAGAAACCCCTCCCATTCTGTACATCAGCACTTAGCCAACTGCTTCCCTTAAAACCCTGTGACAACCCCTGTTCGGGCCTCAGACTTTCAGAAGCTACTCGGCTGAGCCCTATGGCCATAGAAGAATAAAACCTACTTCCTTCAGAGCCTTGACCCCGATATATTCTGTTTCCATCTAACATTCCTGGAGGCTTGCAGCTTTGTCCCTGGTTTCATGCAAAAATACCTGTTTTTAAAGGATGCTTATGTACTAACTCAGTCATAAGCCATATAGTACTTAGTATGCCTGGCAAATTGGTGATCATCAGATGGAAGCAATTATTGTTGTTGTTATTATCACTTATGAAATTGATCCACAGAGAGTGGGAAAATAGCATGAATTGGTTCATATGGCAAGCAATGCACTGTCATTAATGCCAAGATACAATGCATGTATCCATAAGCTTTCATAAGAATACTGATTTAGGTGGGCTGTGAAGCTTGTATTTAGACTTAGGCAAAGAACACTTTCTAGGATAACAGTCACTGTAAATATACCATAGAGACCTGAATAAACAATTTCGTGGTGACTTCATAGAATATGGAACAGATATCCTATTGATATTGTGTGTTTTGGATTTTGTTTTTTTGCCTCCCAATATACAGGTTATGCTTAAACAGTTGGAAAGAAAAAATGCTTGCTGTTTTGCAGGTTTTGATTTCTAAGAATGTTTACCACTTCAGTTCAGCCAGAGACAAAAATCTTTTTCAATTTCCCCAGTCTCCAATTATTCATGAAAAAAAATATCAAACTGAGAAACAAAGGTTTTTATTTAGAAAAAAAAGAATGGGTGTTTTTCAACCTTATCAACATCAAACAATCTTTCACACCAAATAGTGACAACTTCAAGAGAAAGCCTATAGTGCTAACATTTGGCTATGGAATGCCTTTTTATCCTAGAGTGTTCTTGTGTTAATAATTTAAAAATCAGCAATTTCCAAACCAAAGTTTTCTTTGCTTACAAGAATTACTGCAGTTTTCCCTAAGTCAAGATGCTGCCCAAAATCCCAAGACTGAAACATGACATTAGTGAATTGAGATTCAAATATTAATAGCAATCAAAAAATAAGGTAACAATATTAGAGATTAGTGTTGCTGTAGTAGTTAAGTTCAGGTGTCAACTTGGCCAGGTGAAGGTGCCTGCTTCTATTGCTGTGGACATGAGCCAATGGCATGTGAAGCGCATCTGTCACTGATTACATCTGCAGTTGGCTAGGAGGTGTGCCTGCTGAAATGAATGATGTTTGATTTAATTGGCTGGAAGCTTAAATAAGAGAGTTCAACATAGCACAGCCCAAGCAGCTCAGCATACCTCATCTCTGCACTTATAACTCAGCCCAGGCCTTTGGAGATGCAGAAAGGAATCACCCAGGGAAAGTTGTTTGAACCCAGAGGCCTAGAGAGAAGGGCAGCAGAAATCGTCTAGTGCCTTTCTATGTAAGAAAGTACCACAGTTGAAAGTTTGGAACCTTTCCTATGAAGAACTATACATTTTTAACTAAATAAATCCCCTTTTATTAAAAGCCAATCCATCTCTGGTGTGTTGCATTCTGGCAGCTTTGGTAGACTAGAATAGTTGTTGATCCTCTTTTAGTATTGTTGCTTTGGTTATATTCTTCAAAGATGAATATGGAATTGTAATTTTGAGAAAGAAATTGTTTCAGTCAAAGATGAATGTATTATCCCAAAGACAAAAAAAAAAAATTGGTCAACATTTGTTCATCTACTATTTAATATTCCAACAAAAGATATATACATTTCAAGAGATATAGTAACATATATTACACAAATAGTAACAACAATTTAGAGTTGAAGTGAGCATTTTAAATATTCATATCTCTAATATACCAATTTCTTCCTTTGTGCTCTAAATGAACTCCAGAGAGACTTGCCAAATATCCAGACTTGCATTGCTTAATGCTAGCCCACTTCATGTGTTAAATATGTGAAATGGCAGGAGTTTTAGTTGGGACTCCCTTGTTACAGAGTACCAGCTGTTACAAAGCACTAGTATGTATCATGATACATACTAAGCATCATAATCAGCTCTCTGGGGTTACAGAGTACAAGACATGGGTCGCCTCCAAACTCAAGGGGCTCAGAGTGTAGCTGGGAAGGAAAGAGGTATATTCCCATCCAACTGACCACATGTTAAATAATGACAAAAGAGGATGCGGTGAAACTAAGATATCATGAGGCAGGATGGATTCAAACCCAAACTGTTCACCTGGACTCTGGTGCAGTGGGTATGAGGGGGTGAGATCACTGTGACCTGAGATTCGAAGGACTGCTTCCAAGAGGAAGTAGGAATTGAAGCAATAGGTTTTTGCTGCATTTTCACTCATTTTACTGAAGTTACTGAAAGAATTAGAGCAGGTCAAGAGAAAACTTTTACTTTTATCAAAAAAAATGCACTTTAGGTTTATTGTGAATTGAAAGAAAGAACTTTCTCTACTTAGATATACTCTTTGGGTCAAATAGATGCCTTTATAAAAATTAGCACTAATTTAAAGATACCAGAAAAGAATTTATGGAACCTCAGGATGTTAAACCTGGAAAGAACTTAAGAATTTCACTAATCCTACACTTTTTATAGATGTCAAAACTGTGGCTATGAGATTTGAAGAGACATCCAAAGATAAAGGATACTCAGTTCATTAATGGAGACACAGAACTAGAATCCAGGTATTCTGAGGTCAAATCAGAATGACATCATCTCTCTTCCTTTGGATTTGCAAAGAAGTACTTTTTAAAAAAATGTATAGCATTTAAAGTCAAAGTTGAATTATTGTTTTTTTTCCAGGTTGGGGCCCAGAGTTCAGATAAAGTATGATTTCCACAGCCAGCAGTAGTGGCTAACAGTTCCCAAGAATACATTTCCCTATGGTTTGCTTAGGATTTTGTCTGTTGTGTTTCTTCCGTTCTCAGTCAGGATAATGAGTGAAGCTCAGATAACAAATTAGTACCTTTTCAGATGACAATCATTCGGTTTGGGATTAAAGGACCTTGGTTAAAGCCCTGGTTTAGTCACTTATTAGCCACATCACTCAACTTCAATTCACCCACCTTTAAATTGGAAATATTAATGGTACCTAAGGCAAAGGACAAACACATTTGTTGCACATAAAAGGTTTTTTTCTAGACCTAAGTACAGGTAGCTTAGCACTGTTGCACTAAGGAAGACAGAAAACCAAAGACCCACTTTATGGGAAACCTAAGGGGAATTTTTATGCATGAACAAGAGAGAAGTACTTGTGTGGTAACGGTTACCCTTTATTTCAGAACTCAAAGAGGAAGGATTTGTATGCTTGAATCAGACAAAATACATATGTGTACCTTGAGAAGAAAACCAACTATTTTGTAAAAACTGTGTTTGAGATGATCCAGGAGATCTTTCACACCTACAAAAGCAATGCCCTTTTTGTCTTAATCCCCCATACTCCTGTCATTTAAGATAGCATCTTTCAAATGCAGTAGGTATTTAATATAGTATACTGAATGAGCAAATTATTGAATGAATAAATGAGGATTGTCTCCCACCTAAATATCTTTGAGCACCAAAATATTTGCCTCATCTCCCAAATGAAATGCTAATTTCTTCCTATGTGCTCTAAATGAACTACAGAGAGACTTGCCAAATATGTTTGATCTTCTTACTATTTAGTTTCCTCCCAGTAACTTACCTTGTCCAATCTGTGCCCAGGTCTATAAAGGGCCAGACAGTAAGCCTTTTATGCTTTGTGGGTCCTATAGTCTCTGTCATTACTCAACTTTGTCACTGTAACATGAAAGCAGCCATAGACAGCACATAAATGAATGGACATGCTATGTTCCAGTAAAAGATTATTTATTGTTGTTCAAATTTGATTTCATATCATTTTCATATACCAAGAAATAATGTTCTTGTTTTTTGTTTTCAATCATTTAAACAGGTAATAACTGGGGTGACAAAGGTGGTTCAGTAGCAAAGATTTTGCCTCCCATGCTGGACACCCGAGTTCGATTCCCAGTGCCTGCCCATGTGAAAATAAAAAGATAACAACCACTCTTAGTACCAAAGCAAACAATGAGATGGATTAGGCCCAAAACAGTAGTCTGTGGATCCCGAGACTATGCTGAGGACATAATAGCAGAAATAGCTTTCCTTTGAGATTAGTGCCCAGCTTTCCTTCACCCTTGGGAGTCACAAAAGGAGGGCACTTGGGAAAATTCCCAAATGTAGAAAGGATATGACAAGACTTTTCCCAAGAAATTCACCCCCCCCCCCCCCCATAATGGTGATAACTGAGCAAAGCAAAGAGCTATTTCCATCCTTGCGGTTTGGTTCTTTTCCCTTTTCTCTCTGGTCTTCATTCCTATCAACCTTGAGTTCACAAAAACTTATTCAGGCAGTGGACAGTCTTCCTCTGAGAAGTCTCCCAAGAATTTCAGGCACAAAGAGAAGACATATTCAATGCAACTCTTTGT
Source organism: Tamandua tetradactyla (assembly GCF_023851605.1). Lineage (NCBI taxonomy): Eukaryota > Metazoa > Chordata > Mammalia > Pilosa > Myrmecophagidae > Tamandua > Tamandua tetradactyla. The sequence continues at coordinate 8,739,342 of NC_135334.1, read as the reverse complement.
TAGTGTAAGTTAATAGGGCCCAGCTCCGGCCCTTTCCAGTCTTAGAGTTGAGGATAGCAATCCTAATTCCTTGGGCATCCCTTAGAGGCATGTTATAATAGAGTCACTAGAGACCATGAAAAGAGACCTGGCAACTGCTCTAGTTAATGCTAAAAAATTATTTCTGACTCAAAGAAAGAAGAGTAGGAGGGTTGGTTTGAGTAGTATGTGTGTGTTTGTGTGTGTGTAACACACACACGTTATTTAAAAGTGGAATGAGGCTGGCAGTGGCATTTGTCATGGGTGTGGTTTTACTTTGAGTGGCTTAGTTGTATCCCATCTGAAGGAGAAAAAATAAACAATTTCAAGCATCTTTATTGCCCTGTATGAACCTAGAAGTCCCTCCAGTGCCAAGATTTTACGATTCTAGTATCTTGTTAATATGTTCTTTTAGAATTATGTAGCATTTAAGAAGCACCCTCACTTATTCTTTAATTTTCTTTTCATTATTAAACATGTTAAAAGACTGAGCACAAAAAGTTAAAGAAGACAATTACTAAAATTTCAAGGAATAATGGAGACTGGGAGTGTTTTCCATTCTGAAAGATGGGCTTTCATTTATAATTATAGAAAAAACCTGAAAATCTATGTCTTTCAACAGCAAAAAATGTCTGCTTATTTCAGAGGCCTTCACTTATGAATTTAGTGAATCCTGGCCTCTACAATTCAGTTGTCTGTACAAAGTATCTTCTTAGTTCATTTTGCCTTTACTTCATCTCCAGGAAATCCCTTTTCTTTTCCAATTTCTATGACTCCCAATCATCAGCAAGAGCTGTGACCATACACCTATAGGAAAACAATATATTTATCATCCTCATTCCAAACACCCACAGACACTCACAGAGACACACATCTTTCAAACACGTTCACATCTGTTCCATGCTCTAGAAATAAAAGATTCGTTTTTTTTTGGAAGATCGAGCTGTTAATTTTTTTATGAAATGCAATAAGTGATGTAGCTATATTGCTCACCCAACCCCCATCATAAACATTGCCCAGATGTTCATCAGGCACAGCTGATGGTTGTTTTGGATATTGTGTTTACTGAGTCTACAGCATTTCCCTTTTCTATAGTTCCTCTTCACTAAGGGCGGTGGACTCAAATCCCATAATCCCTGGGTCTAGTCATTATAGCTACAGTCTTTCCAGGATAGTAGAGGTCCCTCTACTCTGATCAGGACTTGAAAAGAGGAATCAATTTTCTAATTTGGCTTACTGAAAATAGATTGAGAGTTCCAGTGAGAATAGGATCTTGGGAGACCGGGATTTTATTTTATAGTTTTGTTTTGCTTTTGACAGTTAGTGGCAGATTTTTAGAATAGTGGAGTGGGAAACAAAATGAAAACACATAGCAATTAAATGAATGGGGTTTAGAGTTGGGCAGTTTGCATTGGTCTCCTGGTATAGCTACTTATCAGCACTGTGACATTAGACAACTCAGTTCAGTGATCTGTTCTGTAATTTCCTCATTGCTAAAATAGCAATGTTTATAGTACATATTTATTAACATTAATTCAGTTGTAGACAATAGAAAATTATACTTAGCTCTTTAAGCAATAAAAATGTTGCATTGGAAAGATAGTTGTTGAGCTTATTTGATTCGGTGTTTCAGTGATGTCATCAATTCAATCTCATCTCTCTACTAGCTCCTATGGTGTCAGATTTACTCCAAGTTTGTCTTCCATCATGGTGACAAAATGGCTGTAGCAGTTTCAAGGCTTACCTACCCAAAATTTGTCACCCAGAAGAGAGACAGAGCCTCTGTTCTGCATACCAAACAAATTCACAGGACAATCTTAAGCAAATAACTAAGGCCATGGGAATGGAATGTGAGATTGACTTAAATCAATAGGAACCATCTCCTTCACCTAGAATTGCATTCAGAGTATGTAATAGTCAAGGTAAGTTGGGCTCTGTTGCAGTAACAACATATGCTGAAATCTTAGGGGCTTAACATAAAGGAATTTAATTTCTTATCCATGTCACAGTCTCATGTTGGTAAGGGAGCTCTCCTCTAAACTGTGTCTCCAAATACCAAATGACTTTATTAGGCTTATGTCTCCTCTATTTTGTATCTTCAAAACTCCCCTAAATCATCTGGTCAGCATGTGGGAGAAAGAAAGAAAGGGTGAGTAAATTACCAGACATTTAAGATACCATCATTTCCATTTGCTCAAACAAGTCAAATGGAGAATCTAAATGCAAGAGAGCTGGGAAATGTTGAAGGATGCATGAATACTGGGGAGTGAGAACCGTTTTTGAGTTGGCTTTTGAAAACCACTTTCCTTTCTTTTACCCTCATTTACAATAGGCTCACTCCCTCTTTAAGAGACATAATCCTATATTTCATTAATTTCTTGCATCCATCATAAAATTCAGGTGATGTATGAGCTTTTCCATGAGATCTGGATGCATCTCTGACTAGACTGTCAATCTTTGAACTAAAAGGAAAATTTACCTAAAATTACACATACACATTCAATATATAATATACTGGGACATGATAACTGTATTAGATAGACCTACATCGATTGTTAGCTGGATTCTGAAATCAACCCAGTACAGGGAACCAAGAGTTCTCTTAATTCTCAAACACCAAAGCCTCATTTGTTCTCATTCTGCCTTATGTCTGTTTTATTTTGTTTTCCCAATACAATGTCCTCACAACCTTACTAGGTCTCCAATCTCTTTGCTTTTGTTCTGTTCCATTCCCAGTAGTTATAGCAAAGTTATTTTTTTATATATAATTCTAGAACCTGATTGATTTTGTTTCCTTAATTCTGTAACTTCCCATTCTAGTTTAAGAGATACTTCTTTTAGGTTACCTGGAACAGTAGATGGGAAGACACACATTAATCTGTGTAACATTTGTGTTCTGAGAAGTTATACCTTGAGAAATTTTAATCTATTGAAAAGTTTAACTGGGCCTTGATTTCTCAATGCTAAATCCAAATCTTAATGTTTGGGATATAGAAGAAGTGTGCTTTTAAATCTTGCAAGAATCTGAATTCTTGGACTTTGTTTATTCCCTTTCTTTTATACTTATAAACTAGTCAACTAACTCATAATCTCAATCTTGTCCTCACAATATCTTACCAGATGGAGCTACTTGTAGTTAGCATGAACTATTAAAAGTCTGTTTTCTGACCGCTTCTCCTGGAGTTATAGACTCAGTAGGCTTGATCTGCCTTTCCAGTTATAGAGGGAATCCATTTTACAAAACATTCAGTCTCTGAATAATTTGATCTCCTATTTTTCACACTCAGATATTAATTTTCCTACCAAGTGCTGCCTGATTCATAACTCAATTCCACATAATATAAAGTTGTTGTTGTGGCATCCCATCTCTCCAAATATCAATTTATTTATTAACCAAGATAGAATAGATTGTATTGCTGTAATCATAAACCCCCAAATCTCAGGGGCTTAACACAGAAGTTCATTTTTTTTCAGTCCAGTGCAGGTTTATCAACTGCCCTCTAAGCAGTGACTCAAATTCCAAGCTGCTTCAATCTCACAGTTCTACTACCTAATATTTCAGGTCACCTTAGCATCATCCAGCCAGCAGAGAGAAGAAAGACAATTGGGTATCAAACCATAACCCTCCCTGAGTCTGGAAGTGGTACATCTCTCACAGTCATATTCCTCTGATCAGGATTATTCAGATGGCCAACCCAACCATAAAAAAAGAGTGGGAGATAGAAGAACACATGGACATTATTGGATACTGACAGTATCTACCACAGAGTCATCCAAGATACATGGGCAATTCTCTTAGAAAGTGGATAGAGGAAAATAGATATTAAATGAGGATCTGATAATATTGACCACAACCTATGGTCACAATAGGTCACAACCTATTTCAGTAGGTTGTTGTGAAGAATAATGAAGAGAATGTGGGCGAAGTACTTAGCCCACTTCCCGACAGGTACATGCACGCTGTGTTCTACGTATTGTGTTATATTTGTCATCACCACTTCCTTATATGTGAAATTGCATTGGAATGCAGACTCTTGAATATTTCTTCCAGTTCTAGCATTGTGTAGTTATAATTTTCTTATTTTACCTTATGAAGGTGATTTAGAGGAAAGTATTTACATAAAAAAGATTTTCATCCCTTGTAAAAATGTCTTGTTTTACAGATTTTATTGCTACCTTCTCTGACAGCCACTACTCCGCTTTCTTTACTTCTAAGTTTGTTTTTCACATAAAGCCATGACTTAGATTGATAAATTTTGGCCCCATATGTCCCTCCTCTTCTCCAAGCCCAAGAAGGTTTATTTAGTTGGGCTTCCATCTCATGAAGGGTGAAAGGTTTTTGTTTGAGCCAACACAAGAAAGTAAAACTGCTGTCTAAGGGCCAAGGTGACACAACAAAGACAGGGAGAAATGAGGTTCGCACATGGAGAAAGTGGTATCTTCCTTGATATGTGATTGTCAAGATACTTCATTGGTGGCTATCTAAGTGTGCTTTAGAAAGCATGAGGAACAAATCAGTCTGCCTTCGGAAAGAGATTCCCCTTAATGTCTAAGGCCAGACAATCGGCATATTCAGAAAAAAAGTACATCGATCTCCCAATCCTCAGGAACATGCCATTAAATGAAAAGTTTATATAGATCCAGCATGTGAATAGAAACTTAAATAAAGAATGATTTAAATATATAAACAGTGACATCTATGTTGATAAATGCATATAGATACCAGGAATGCAAGAAGATGGAAGGTAAAAAAGGGAATTTTGACTAGTATACAGTGGTTAGTTCTAGATTGTGACTAAAATTGAGATTGTGAAAACTTCTGAGTAGTTGAGAACAATAGCACCTGTTCACATCCTTATATATCCTTCAAATATAATAGAATACAATAACATATAAGAAGAAAATATAATAGAATAATAAGAAAAACACATAAAAAAAACATGCAATGTCCATACCTCAAATTAACTGTAAGTAGAAAACACCCTACCAAATTCCTGTGAGCATTTACTGGTGTTACTACATCAAAACTTTGATGAAATTAAGGGTAGCCTGGTAAAAGATGAAGTTAGTAGAAGGCTTAAAATACCTCTAAAAATTCTGCCAGTTCTTCTTAAGTGTGAAACTTAAGTGGCCAGAATGCAAACATATATGTGATTTTAGGTAGCAGAAGTTAAAGACAGTCTCTGGAGAAGAAAAACAGGGAGAAAGGAAGTGAAAAATCTCTTTTGACAATTTGTTGTCAGAGAAAAACTTAGGCTCCACAAACCTTTGTGTACCACACACACACAAATTACTACAGGACCTGCTATTTTCTATACTGTTAAAAGAGAATAGCCTCTAAACCAACCCAAATCCATAAAATGAACAGTTTAAACTATATATGTCTATAGACAATTATGTCAAAGAGAAAAATAAAATTATAAGAATCAACACACCTCAATTCTTGAAACAGATCCTCACCCCCTGCTACATGAAGCAGTAAAAAGTAAAACACAATACTAAACACGAATTAAATGCACTCAAGTAAGCATTTAGAGACATGAACGAATACATTGAATCAGAAGTTCAAAACTTAAAGACAGAAATGGGAAAAAAAGTCTAGGAAGTAATGAAAACAACTGTTTATTGAATTCAGGGTGAAAATGGAAGAAAAAGACAAAATTACTTCAAACATGAAGAATAAATTGCAACGTAGAAATTTCATAATAGGCGTTGAAGAAAGGTAGAGAAATAACCAACAATAGAAAGAAACAAGTAAAAAGGGTCGGAGAGAACCTGGTAGAAATGGAAGGCAGACAAAGAAGAAAAACTTTAGTATAGCTGGAACCCCTGAAGAAGATAAACAAAACAATGGAAAAAGCTACTATTTCAAATTATAATGAGAAAATATTACCACAATAAAAATCAAAATCTACATATTGAAAGTCATCTGAGTATGTAGAAAAATTCATCTGGAAAAATCTATGAAGACATTTCCTGGTAAAACAAGTAGACTTTAAAGATCAAGAAAAACTCTCAAAATCTCCAGGCAAAAATATCAAATAACTTAAAAATATCAAATAAAAAGGCAAAATAATTAATCACACTGTAATTAAACTTTAAAAAAAAAGGAGAGAAACCACCACAGAAATATTGTGTCAGCTGCAAATCAACATTGGAGGCTAAAATAAATTAAATTAGTGGGGAAATTATGATATGAAACAAGATATTTATATAGCTTCAATGTACTTATTTGGAGATGTTTACTAGTTAAAAAGGTAAAATGAAAATTACAGTAAAACAAAAACCAGCATATATCACCATTAACCAAGTGATTACATCTAGCATCACCAGGACGGGGATAAAGCGATATCATGTGCATTCCAACAGCAGGGCACAACCTCACTTGTACTGTATCACTGCCAGAAACGCATGTCATCATGAGGACATATCAAACAACCAAAACTGAGGGCCCGCCTACAAAATTAGTGACTGATACTCTTCAAAAGTGTCAAAATCCCAAAACAAAAATCTACAAATCCACAATGTGTGGTCCTGGACCTGGGCTAGAAAAAAGACGTCCTATTAGTGGGACAATTGGTGAAATGTGAATAAGATCTTTGCATTAGATTATATCAATGTTAATCTCCTCATTTTGATGGCTCTAGCATGATTTTGTAAGGAAATGTTCCGTATTTAGGAAATAAACCCTGAAGTATTTAGAGATAAAGGCAACCACATGAGCAAATTAATCTGGAACATTTCAGAAATGCATATTTTTGTGTGTGAGTGTGTATGTGTATGTCATTCAGAAGGAGAGACACCTAAAGGGAGGTTCACCCCACTCCAGTACAGGCATCAGGTTGCCAGCAAAAGCACAACTTCCACAGGCTCGGGAGAAAGATGTTTTACTCACAGAGATGAGACAGAGCAAGGTCAGCTTTGCTAGCAGGTGTCAGCTCCCCACCCCACTGGCTCTCAATGCGGCTGATGCAAGGAGATGTCCTCTGCCCAGCACCTTCCCCTGTGCTCAGGGCTGCTGCAGTGGGGGAGCCCCAGCACAGGTAAACCACTGAGGTGAGCTGGATGTTGTAAAATATGCCCACCAGAGTCAAAATGTCTCCAGTGACCATTTACTTCTGCTTGAGGCTATAGGGGAAGTATGCCCCAGCAGTCCCTTTATCTACTAGAGGACTGAGTTTTATCCAACCGGACTGACACACCTGGTCCAAAGCACAGGATGTATTTGTGGGTCCCAGGGAGAGGCAGCAGGCTGTGCTAGCATTGTCCCCTACCGGAGCCTACACATTATATACAGGTTTATTCATATATGTGTGTGTATGTGTGTGCGTGAGAGAGAGAGCCAGAGACAGAAAATGAATAAAGCAATAAAGCAGTTGTGGTATAATGTTAAAATCTAAGGTATCTGGGTGAAAGGTATACAAGAATTCTTTGAATTTTTGTTGTAACATATTTATAAAAATGAAATTATTTCCAAATAAAAACAAAAACAAGAAAACCAAGACATGGGAACAACCTTTGTATATGCGTATACAGAGAATAGTGATAGTGCTGTAACACACTGCCTGGACCACTGAAAATCCAAGATCTGAAGGAATTTTGTTGTTATTACAAGGTCATAGATAAAGCCAGAGAGTTCTCAGATTATGTGGTTTAACTGGCTAGTCCCATCCAAATTCCAGAAACACACATGTATACAGTCTCTCACACTGACAAACAAACACATACAAACATTCACACACACATATATGCAAGTGCCCATATGGTTTTTCAAAATTAATTGAAATGTCAATATATATTTCTAGGTGACACGGCAATTTGAACCTGGAGTCAGTCCATCTGTTCCTGTGAAAAGCATCATTAACAAAAATAGGACAAATCACCGATGATTGTTCATGTGTTTGAAGAATTTAGCCTTTGTGATTTGCAAAGAGAAAGACAGGCAGAAGAACTAGTGATGGTGTTATTAAATTTAGTGTCCTAAAAAATAATTCTGATGATTTAAAAATTTCCTAAATGATTCTCCCCATTTTTGACAATGCAAGGAGACATTCTGGTGAATTGGCATATTGACCTGCATTTTGCATTGTTACCAATTTTATCATAAATCACACTGAGGGAAGCAAAAAAGTAAAAGATGGAATTTAGAGTGGAAATGCCTGTTTTCTTGGATCTTGGTTTGGTACTCCCATTAACTAACTTTGTGTCTTTTATCAGATTCCTTCATCTCTCTAAGCCTCAATTCCCTCTTCTGTAAAATGCATATAATTAATAAAATTGGGAATGAGTCAAATGATACTAAGAATGTCAAAGAACTTTATATAGCTTTAAGTGCTCTATGTGGGTTTACATTTAGGGGTTCTTAAAAAATATTACAATTGCCATCATTATTGGATGTGATCTGATGGATTTCACTAAGATGGTCAATCTTTTTATCTCTATTTCATATAAGCCTCATTTTCAATGAATTTGACCAGGTGTAGGGACATAAATTTGATTTAACTTTGCGTGGGTGTGTGCTTTGTTTGACTTGTTTTCCCCTGGGGGAAAAAAAAGCTAGATTTTGTTCTAATTATCACCAGGCCTAGCCAATCCATCAGAAAGCAGCCACCCTATATTTATATTTACATCCCAGGTAGGTTCTTTTCACCACTTGTATTTGTTTTCAATTGCTGCTTGAACAAATTACCACAAATTTATTGGCTTAAACAATACAAATTTATTATCTTACAGCTCTGGAGGACTGAATTCTAATGAGCTTCAAGTCAGGTTGGCAACAGGACTGCATTCCTTCTGGAGACTCTAGAGAACTCATTCTTTGCCTTTTCCTGTTCTTGTTCCTTAATTTGTACCTCTTCCTCCAGAAATTAGGGATTGAGCACTTCTCACACGGAATCAAGGAGTCTCCTGCCTCCCTCTTTTACTTATAAGGACTCTTGTGATTCACTGGACCCACCCAGATAATCCAGGAAAAATCTCCCTATCTCAAGAGCGTTAATTTCATCATATTTGCCAAGTCTTTTTTTATCTTGTGATATTCTGGAATTAAGATATGGACATGATGAAAACATGGCTTTTCCAGGGTATCTAATAGTTTCAAACCAACCCAGGTGGGTTTTGCTAAATGAGTGACACTTTTTAATTATTTAGACATTTGTTCCTTCAACAAACTTTTGCTTATCCTCTACTATATTCTACTGTGGTAGGTACTGGGAACAAAAATTGAGTAAGACAGACTTTTCCTCTACAACAATATCATTAAAACTTTTTGCCCTCAATCCATAGAAATAAATGCACTTTACAAGTACTATATACAAAGTATTATTTTGCCTAACTATACTACCCAAGTGTGCATTTTACAGACCCCATATAGAATACATTTAAAATGCTGTCTGGATTTTGCACGTTTCTGTGAGATGAGTATTGGATAAATGTTGACACTCCCATCAGAGTCAAAAAGACAGAAGTTCAGAGAGGTTACATGAAATGCACAAAATCATTTGATGGGTCAAGGAGAAGAAATACTAGACCTTCAGTTCTTGATGGTCTTTATCTAACAACACAAACAAAAAGCTTTGTTTCTGCCTAAATTTTCTGCACAGACCTTTTTTTGGATTCAGGTTCCCAAAGGACCTGGACATTTTATTTTCTGGAGCCTCCTGTGATTCCCAATCCAAACATGGAATCGGTCTACTTCTGTGGGGTCAGCTTGCCCAGGGTGGACATAAATAATACGATATCTGCTGCTTTTAGTTGTTGTTTTTCTCTGTATTTAATGATGCCATAGAACTCTTCAAACAATATTTGAGTTCTTCATGTTTCTTTTTTTCATGTTCACACCTTGAGGAGCCTTTGCAAAGAGCGTAATTTTAAATTTTTAAAAAAGTGAATTAAATGGAAAAGTATTTCTGGAAAGCAACTCCAGAGGTCATATACTTTCACCTCCCACCTGCAGGCAGAATTATCCTGGGTGAGTTGTTTATTATCTATTTTGTACACAACGTCCAACAAGAAAGAATCAAGTAAATATGACAAATAGGTAACTTTAGCAGAAAACAAACTACAGCAGAAAGTCTTATGTTAAAAACAAAGCATCTATTTTTATCTGTAAGGTCTGGGCACCCACAACAATCCAGAGCTGGGATTATTCTCCCATTCAATAGAGGAGGTCAGAAGTCAGGCAATCACTGAAGTTCACTGAAAGATCAGTGCTGTGCAATTTACTTTTATCAGCCTTTCATATGCATTTACTTTATATGCTAGTGAGACTGAATACTGACTGCTTAAAGACAAGAAATGTGCTTTACTTCCTTGGCATATTGTTCCTACTTTAGTAAGGTAGCATGGAACAACCATAACAAGCTTGCTACCACTCTGTTACTTTAATTTGATAAAATAAATGTTCTAAAATCTAGGGTTATCAATTTTACAGGTGGTGCGTTAGTTTGTAAGCTGTCAGAATGTGATATACCAAAACTGGAATGACTTTTAAAAAGAAGAATTTAAAAAGTTACAAGTTTACATTTCTAAGGAAGTGAAAGTGTCCAAATAAAGGCACCAACAAGAGGCTACCTTCACTGAAGAAAGGCTGATGGGTCAGGAGCACCTCTATCAGCTGGGTAGTCCCATGGCTGGCTTCTCCTGGTTCCTTGCCTGGACTCCATTGCTTTCAGCCTCTGATTCTGTGGGGGTTCCTCACTTTGTTTCTTGGGAGCTGGCTTTTGTCTCTTAGTTTCCCTTGTCTCTCTTCAGGTTCTGGCTTGCTTAACATCTCATGGTGATGTCTGCTGGGCTCCAAGCATCTCCAAACATACGTATCTCTGTTCTCCAAGTATTGGCATCTGCGTCAGCTCTGCTGTAAAGTTTCTGTTGGCTCTGTTGCTTCAGTCACTGTGACTCTCTCCACAATGTTTCCTCTTTTAAAGGATCCCAGTAAACTAATCAAGACTCAACCTGGAATGAGTGGAGTCACATCTCCATCTAATCAAAAGGTCACACCTACAATTGGGCACGTCACAACTCCATGGAGATGGTCTAATCAAAAGGGTCAAATCTACAGTATTGAATCAGGATGAAAACATGGCTTTTCCAGGGTATCTAATAGTTTCAAACCAACCCAGGTGGGTTTTGCTAAATGAGTGACACTTTTTAATTATTTAGACATTTGTTCCTTCAACAAACTTTTGCTTATCCTCTACTATATTCTACTGTGGTAGGTACTGGGAACAAAAATTGAGTAAGACAGACTTTTCCTCTACAACAATATCATTAAAACTTTTTGCCCTCAATCCATAGAAATAAATGCACTTTACAAGTACTATATACAAACACTCAAAAAATGGAAACAAAAATCACTGAAAGAATAAATACTCTAACTCTGTTAAGAGCTCTGTTATTTTTCATTTCTCTTTCTTGTTCTCTTTTTCATTCACTTTTGCTTCTCTATTCTTTTCTACTGCCTTAAAAATAAGGCTAATCAAGAGCCACTGAATAAGGCAGGCCATGGTGGCTCAGCAGGCAGAGTTCTCGCCTACCTTGCCAGAGACCAGGGTTCGTTTCCCCATGCCTGACCATGCAAAAACACAACAAAACAAAAAGAGCCACTGAACAGGTTTTACTACCCAATAATGGGTAATGAACTGCAGCTTGAAAAATATTGCTCTAGAATCATGCCACCCCAAATATACTACAAGGGCAACAACAAGTCTTACCATCTTCTAAAAGTTCATTTGAATTGTAGAATTTCAGCTGCCTCCTACCTCCAGATATACTGAATTGGAATCTGCCTTCAACAAGATTCCCCAGATGATTCAGGCACATTCAAATTTGAGAAACAGTACTCTAGAACTCATGCTAATGAAGGGACTAGCACCTATGTGTTCCCTAAAAACTTTTGAAAAAAGATGTAGACCCTCACACATTTTGAAATTGACAGGATATTTTATATAATCAATCATAAATAGATGCAAATGATACACATTTTATATTATAAAAATTTTTACTTTAAATTAAGTCTTTTATATCTACCTGATGAAATTTAAATGCAGTAGGAATTTGATATGACAATCATCTACTTAAAAAATTATATAGGGCAGGCCATGGTGGCTCAGTGGCCAAGTTCTCGCCTGTCATGCCAGAAACCTGGGTTCGGTTCCCGGTGCCTGCTTGTGTAAAAAAAATATATATATACATATATATATATATACATATACATATATATATATATACACACATATATATATAAACAAACATTTTCCTTAATAGCCAGAAATTTAAATAATTTCTTTTCAGACCAGAGGTCACCTTCCCCAAATAATTTTCCCCACGTTAATGGTTCTGTGTTTGAATATCTTTTATTCTTCATTATATCAAGATTTTCTGCTATAAAACTATTAACAAATACATGTGTATATATTTTATATTTATATATTTAACTTCCTGTAATCATATGATTCTAAACGGTAAAACTTTCTTCTGGATCAAATTATTTTGCAATTGATCAGACAACATTAATCTATTATAAAACTTAATAAATGTTAAATATACAAAACTCATTTTTTGGTAAATGTACAATGCAACCCAGAGACATGAGTCATCGGCCCTGTTTAGGTGAGGCAGAAAGGCTACCAGAGGAAGTAAGATCTGATTTCTGAAAGATAACATGGAAACCAATGTGTGTAAAGCTCAGGCACTAAATATGAAGGGAATGACAAAAGGTAAGACTGAGACCAGGTTGCAAATGGACTTCTAGGCTGAATTCCTGTTGGGCATTATTTGCAGAATATGACTCATATCTTGAACTTGAAAACCAGGAGAATATGATCAGGCCCTCCCCAATGAACTATATCAGAAATTCCCAATCTGGGAGCAAAAGTGTCTCTAAGACATCTGAAAATCGGTATCTATGCCTTAAGTGTTTCTATGTAAATGCATTGCTATTTCTTTAAAATATGTGAATTTGAAATTGTAGTTCACAATAATTTGAAATAATTTGGGGTGGGGTGGGTTGTCACATACTTTCCCCATCAAGAGACACTTATTAAGAGGGTATAGTAGAAATATTTTATTGGTGTTGAAAATGAGAAAATCACTTTCACAGGCAAGATGGGCCTAATTCTTCATTATATAGAAAAATGGAATAAGCTGGTGATAAGTCTGAAAAAGGACACTCACCAACTTTAAAACTTAGGAAGAACACAAATGAAAGATGACTGTGTTCTGTTCTGCAGAGGATCTTACTTTAGGCAAAACCAGTGTTTAAAAATCTAGGTTTCCAAAAAGACTAAATTTAGAAACTAATTATTCACTTTTGAAAGGATTCTCAGTAGGATATAAGTCAATAGAAAACTCTCTAGCATCTTTAAAGTAGAATTGAATTTACATGCAACTTTTTGGAAAGTCTCTTATTGTACCAAACGAGGCCAACTTGTAAGTCATTTTACCCCACTTTTTAATTACCAAGCCATGGAGAGTATGGGACATGGCATTATTTGGAAGTCTGAAGCTGGATCTATGGTTCTGTGTACCTGCAATTTCCACAGGTCACCCTTAGAGAAAAGCAAGACATAAGTTTTTTTATGCATGGATATTAATGGACGATCAGTGGCAATGGTCATGGCTAATTGGGTATGAATCAATACTTGATCCATACAACAGACATTTGTTGAGGGACCTGGGAGGAAAGCTCTGTCCAATTGTGGCTCAATCCTGGAACATGAATTGACAGCCAATCAGATCACAACTACTGATAATCTGAATGTGAATACACAAAATGGTAGACAGAATCATTCACAAGAAGCAAAAGTTATGAAAATAATAGCTGAGTCATCAAAATGGTAAACACTTTAATCGGGTCACTTTCAATTATAAGTGAAAGAAACTATACTGATACAAATAGAGTTAAGTAAGAAAGGAAATTTATTGCACATGCAACTAAAATCTGTAAGGGTAGAATGGAGCAGTTTAATTCAGATATTCAAAAAAAAAGAAAGAAAGAAAAACACTGTCATTGGAAATCTACCTCTTTCTATCTCTTGGCTTTGTTTTCTCATGGATTGACTTCATTTTCAGGCAGATTCCTACAGATGATGACAAAAATATTGACCAGCACATCATACCATTAGTTTTTTTTTTTTTTTTTTTTTTTTTTTTTTTATACCATTAGTTTTAACCAGGTTGACAAAGTATGAGAAATCTTCTGGTGTCACTGGAGATTAAGCTTCTTTCTCAAAGTAAAATTTTACCATTGATGGTGATCCCAACACACAAGAGTGTTGTATACATTTCAAAAGGTGGAAAACTGTAATAGTTTCTTTGGATAAATTTTCCTTCGCAACATTCATAACCAATCACTGTCAAGCTTACTATGAGAACGTAAGTTGCATTCAGAAGTTCTTCATCATTTAAAAGCCCTTTCACTCTGCCTTCTTGCTATTGACCTTTACTTCCAGAGTCCTATAACTACTCTCAGCCCACCACTAGCTTTGTGACCTGTCAAGTTAATGAAACAGTTCTAAACCTCAGATTTTTCATCAGCATGAATATAAGAGGAGTGTCAGTCTCAAAGAGCTATTACGAAAATAAAATTATTAAGTAAAATAATATTTGTACCTCTCTTAGATTACAATATGACACAGAGTAGGATCTTTACTTGTGTTTATTCTTTTAAGGAGTGAATCCAAAAGTGCTATGAAGGCTGTTTGTGGGAAAAAGTCTCTTTGCAATATCCTTACTCAGATCATAACACTCAGCACAGTTGAAACTAACTTGTAGATGCGGGTAAGGAGGTGCTTTTCAGTGTACACTAATAAGCGTTGTGACCTCAGGTAAGTCTCCTCATCACCTTGGGTTTTAAGTTTACTAATTGAGACAAAGTAAAAGTGTGGGTGAAATTATTTAGCTACCTCTTGGTGTGTGTGTGTGTGTGTGTGTATACGTGTGTCTGCATTCTAGTGATTTCTTAAATTGAGAATTTCAAATCCCGAAAACCAGTTAACATGTTCATTTGCAGGGCAGTAAATCCCATCTCAACTAATGCATATAACAAGGAATTTATTATCTCTTATAACAAGAAAGCTGAACAGAGGGTGTGCTGGTCTGAATCTGTGGTGGACCCCAGAAAAACCATGACCTTTGATCCTCATTCAATATTGCTGGGTGGGAGCATTTTGATTCCATGAAGATGTGACCCACCCAATTGTGGGTGCTAACTTTTGATTAGATGATTTCCATGGAGGTGTGTCTCCACCCACTGAAGGTGGAGTTGCTTGCTGGAATCCTTTAAAAGAGGAAACATTTTGGAGAGAGTCCCTTTTTGGTAGAGGCACGAGAAAGCCAGCAGATGCTGCCATGTTCGCCATGTGCCCTTCCAGCTGAGAGAGAAACGTTGAACGTCGTCAGCCTTCTTGAACCAAGGTATCTTTCCCGGGATGCCTTGAATTGGACATTTCTATAGACTTGTTTTAGTTGGGGCATTTTCTCGGCCTTAGAACTGTAAACTAGCAACTTATTAAATTCCCCTTGTTAAGAGCCATTCCGTTTCTGGTATATTGCATTCTGGCAGCTAGCAAACTAGAACAGAGGGCAATACCAGAATTGGTTTATTAAGTGGCTCTCTGATATTTCCAAGGTCTCAGATCCTTCTGTCTTCAACCCATCATCATCCTCAGCATGTCATTCACAATAAGGCAGCAGCAAATCCAGGCAACACATGTTACACATTGCTGTCCAGAGAAAAAGACGGATTCTTGCTTCTTGAACATATTTTAAGACAAGGAAACTATTTTTCAGAAGAGTCAGAGCTAGGGTAAATAAGCAATTCATCTTCCAAACTGAGCCACTCTTTAGAACGTAAGACAGAAGTATTAATACCTAGCACAGAACAAGGAGCACACATCAGAACTGTCCTGTGCAAACCAGGTTACAGTCCTCTCACATTCACCGGACAGTGTGGTGTCTCCTGCCCATTTCCTAACTAGCCCGGCCTAAAGGGGTTGTACCACCTGCATAGGAGGGAGGCTACACTGTTTTTCTCTGGACACTTGGAGGGAGGATATCTGCAAGATAATTGGAATGGTTGCTGGAAAGGCATGGAAAAGCATCTACTACTGCTGGTAATGACTGACTGTCCATGCATCCCTCTCCAGACTCATCTCTTGCTGTTCACAAATACACTCTGAACTGCCTGTAGTTCTGGAACACATTGTGTGGTTTCTTGCCTTAATTTTTGCTTTCCCTTTGCCTGGAATTATTGTCCTCTTTCCCAACTGCCCTCTGGCCATAAATTTGTCCAATACTTCATCATGCTTCTCCATCATTAAGGTAAAAGTATTGGGACTTCTCTTCTCTTACTCCCCACCCACACACAGTTTCAAGTTCCACAGGATGTAAGTGCCTACCTCTGCATTTTCCACTTTGAAGTGTAATTACCTGCTTGAGTGTTCATTTATCACTTGAAACTTTTAACTTGGGTAGAGGTTTTATTCATCTTTGTGTTCTCAATGCCTAGTACAGGGGCAGGTACCAGGCATATACTTGAAATGTAAACTTGTAACATGGACTCGATTAAGAAATGAGTGAATAAATAAAATGAGAGAGGGCAGATGAAGAAATGGAGAAAAAATAGAAACTTGATAGCAAGAGTGCTAACTCATAGGGTCTATTTTAACCAACCCAAATAAAGAACTCCTCAGCAAAGTGTCAGTGTGTGCAAATGGAGTTTAGAAAGAAAAAAAAGATCAGGGCTGGCTTTTTACAGAATCTGAGCTTGGAAGGAACATCCCTATTATTGGGAGTGTAATTAACAACTTTCCTCTCATAGACATTAATTTATTTTGTCATTAAATTAATTAGAATTAAACAGGCTTTTAAAATCATTACTTGTTCCTCAAAGGAGAGAGGTGTTTTCAAATGCAAAATCAAGTGAAATTTCTGTACCTTCATGCTCTTACAGAGATGGAAAAGAAGGAGGCTGCTTTTGGTGATAGTTACTTCAGGATTCCCCTAGACAGGGTTGGGTACAATAGATAGGAAATACTTGTTAGTTGTTCTTCTCTAATTATGATGAAACAAGAAGAAACTGTCTGGGTAATGCATTTTAAATTCCCACAGGGCTGAATCCATTGTATTATCTAACTATTCTCTTTGGTAAAATGGTATAACAAATTCTATCTCATAGGGTTATTGTCAAATTTTAGTGTGATAACACATGTGCATAGCATGTATTAGACTTACAACAATTGTTACTTCACTTTCTATTATTCTCTTAAATTGAAATTCAATTTCTATTTCAGATTGGGATTGAGTCTGTGGATCCCCACGAAATTTCCAAGAACCTTATTTCTACAAACAAAACAATAAAATAAATAACTCACAACTAGATGATTACATTATCCCGTACTTATCCAGGTAAATTTATATTCTTGATCTCCTTTCTTCAACTTAAAATTGTGTGCCCTCTCATCTCATCCTATGCTCACAAACCCATCTATCAGTTCTATTCTTTTCCATCAAATTCTACCTGAATTCTCACCATCAGCCAAGAAACTCACCTTGATTAAACCAAGGAGTGATATCGTTATTTCTTCTTTTCCATGCAGGAGTCAGAGCAAAAAGAGAACACAACATAATCCAAGTTTATATCACAAATCTGCATTTCATTTGTATTGCATCTTCAGATCTGTTCTTTTTCCAAACAGACAGGAAACAGCTTTGCAGTTTGAAACCTGGAAATGTGGGATTCAGTTTAAATTACAGTGCAGAGGCTCTGTTTAGAATTTACGCACTTGGAGATGCTTTCGTATGATCTCTCAAGAGTCTGTACAGCTCTAGATCTCTGTGGGTCTGAGTCAATGGCATTCCCTTGCTGAGAGAAAAGCACACAAGTTCTTTTAATAAGGATGGAGTCAAGAGGCTAGACTCCTTATTGATGAATCCACAATTCAGTCCTGCTAGGACTTCAACTAATACCCTTATAGATGCTTATGACAGCTCAGTTTCAGAGTGGCAAATATTGGCCCTGACCCAAGCTTTTTAAAAGACAATGAGGCAGTGGTAGAATTCTGCCTGCCATGCAGGAGACCAGGGTTCAATTCCCAGCCCATGCACTTCCCCTCCCAAATTTCAACAAATGGTGCTGCAATAACAGGATAGTCACATGGAAAAAGAATGAAATGTGACTACCACCACACAGCATACCAAAAAAAAAAAAAAAAAAAAACAACTGAGGAAATAGACTACCAGAAATAAAACTCAGATTTAGACAAAGGGAGGAAAGATAGCTTAAGTCTCCTGCTGAATCTAAGGGTCACCTGGATACTCCAACCTCTACAGGTTAAGAATTTAGCTGATTATCAACACAGATCAAGCAGCATGAAAATCAACCTTCACATTTTAATCATGAAGAAAAAAATAGAGTAAATGTGGAATAGGTACAAGGATTTTCTAACCTGACTGATGTATAACCGAATAAAATCAACCTGTAATTGAACAAGTCTTTGTGATGTTGACAGAGGTGGTGAGTGCTTTTAATTCTTGATCTAACAGAATAAAAACTAAAAGCTGCATTAGTTGTTTGGTGGGTTTTTTTTTTTTCTAATTAAGACCATAGCATTAGCAGATTTTAGAAGAATGAGCAGAATGCACAGATGAATTGTTATTTAATTAAGCTTTCCAAGAAACTTTTGAAGTTAACAGATAAAATATGGATTTTACTTTAAAAATTTAGACCTACATATGTCTGAATAGCTTTGAATATAAAATATTGCATGTCCTTTTATACCCAAATCAAAATGAATTTGAGTCTCCATCCGCTTAATGAGCAGTAACCTCAGGCTTGTCCCTCTCTCTAAATGTATCTTAGAACCCCCAAAGATACCACATGGGGCATTGCACATGTGATTTTCATCACTCAACCATTACTGATTTCCAGGGGGCCAAGACAGATGTATCTTACTAGCAGCTGCAGGGGAGGGTGCTCAAGAGCCTGTCAGAGGTATATCTGCATTGAAAACGCCAATAGTCCCACAGATACGTGATCCTTGCAGAGCTGCTGACCTGAAACTTTGCTCTCCATCCCCTCTTCTAGCTCCATCTTAACTTCTTTCTGTTTCTCAAAGTGAAATATCCAGTCAATGGAAGTTCTCCAGAAAAAGGTCTTTGCCCCAGTCTTAGGCTTTTTGGTAACATCTACGGTGTTTTACCACAAAGTCAGGAAAGTGGGACTAGAACAGCTTCTAGTACTGAGTCCATTCTGTTCTCTGTCCCTTAGAATAACAAATTCTCCATCTATTTGGGCTAGTAAGAAGTCCAGGCTCTAGACAGATTCTCTTTTTTCTTAAGGTACATTTTATATACTGACACTCTTAGAACAATCACATCTCTTTTTTATTCAGACTTGTTTTCATTTATCAGATGTATTTTTATGGAGGGAGAGGGAAAGAATAGTGTTCCATATTGTTTTCCCCCTGGAGATTTCTAGAATTTTATTTAAGTCTGTGTATGCAAATATCTTGAACAGGCATGGTTCTGCTGAATTCCAATACTCAAAGGCAGGGAGAGATGTTGGGAAAGAAATGTTCAGAAACCCCTTCCACGACCAACTGCATGTAACCTCCAGGTCCTTGCACTTCTTAAATGATCACTTACAAGTCAGTGCCCTTTATTAGGTCTACTTGGTACAGATCACTGTGCTGAAAATGTATGTGCCCAAGAAAGCATGACAGTAGTTTAACAGTTCAGTTTTCAAACTGAAATTTGCTTTTAAGTGTTTTTTTTTTTGAGTATTTGATCAAACTTCTATTTATGTTATCAACTTTATTTTTTTTAATTATAACAAAAGTAGTATACTCAAATATGTTATACTCCAGTGTGTTATATAGTAGAAGATATTAGCACATTGGAAGATATCAATTCATTAACTTATCTTGCCAGATTAACTTGGTTTGTGGCAGACCTTGGAATTAAACTTCATCTTCTATCTCTGTTCAAATAATTAAACTTTTTATTAATGTGTTATTACCTTGCTCTCATTATTAGGAGAGATGGGTGTCTGTGCTGTCCTTTTTAATTAGTTTTCAAAATATTTATTAAGGTAAAATTGGATATGTAAGCACATATTACGCTTTCTTAAAAGCCATACAAAGCTTAACATCTAAGCCGGGCAAGCGGGCAGCATAGTGAGGTGAGAGATTTAGTTTGTCCTTCAGAGAAGTTAGTAAATAGTCAGGAATTGTATGGAATTGTTGCTGGGGGGACATCAGTGACCAGACACACACCATACACCGGTCTGGACAGGGTGGAATGGCTGAGATCCCACACAGAACTGTAAGTCTTAAAAGCCACAGAGTCTGATGCCCCTCCCCTATGGGCACACAAGGCTGGTACCCTGAGGGGAAAAGAAATAGACTTTACTGGCAGCAAGGGCTTAGCACAACCAAACTTGAATTGCAGAATTACTTAACAAACTCTGACTACTGAAAACAGGCCTCAAGCACAGATAAGCCTGGAACAAGCACTGAAAGAAACAGAAGTTTTTGCCCCAGCAGAGAAGGGACAGGGCTGATGGGGAAAAAACAAACAAGCTTTTTGAGTTGGTCAGCACAAAATCCTGGAAAAAGGCTGGATACCAAGAAAAGGGGGCACATAAAACCTGGGGATACATAGAGCCAGGTGCCAACTCAAGCACTTGATTAGCAGACCCAGGGAGCAGTGTCCAGCTCAGAAAAATGCATTTTGCTTTTATTTTTTTACCTCTTAACAGCTCATTAGATGGAACTGCAAGCACTCTCAGGCTATAGCACTGGCCCCGGCAAGGGCAGAACTAAGGCATGTCTGTGAGACAAATAACTAGTAAGGTGAAATGGTTTAATTCCCTAACGAGTGTATCTTCTACAAGAAAAGTAGACAGGGCCCAGCTCAAGTGGAGCCACTCCTTCAGGGAACTGAGGCCCCAGGGGCTGGAAAACAGAAGCAATCAAAGACCACATGCTTCTACACTCTCTGTCTGAACCACACTCCCAGCAGGGAGAGTCTGCTGAAGTTAAAAGCACCACATCACTTTACACTGGTGGGAAGCCATGGGCAGACAAGTGCCACATACTAGACAGGATAGGAAAAGCACAGGATCTAGAGGCTTCATAGGAAAGTCTGGCAACCTGCTGGGTTTCACCCTCAGAGAAAACTAATGCTGGATATTCTTCCTTCCTGAGCTGTGGGCCTGTCTGATCTGGGAAAATCTGACTGGGTAAATAATATCTGAGGAGATCCATCTCAAAAAAAAAAAAGGCTCCATATAGGCAAAGCAAGAAACAGAAAAACAAGAACTGAAAAATTCTGATCAGTTCAACAGAACCTATGTTAGAGGACTAGAATAAGTTGAACTTAATGTCAAAAACAGATAGGGAACAAAGATATCCAGCAAGAAAATCCTAGGTTAAACAGTGAAAACAACCTCCATAATAAACTAATTAAGGAAAACAAATGTCTAGATTCCAGCAGAAAGCAATGAGTCAAAAGTGAAAAATCAGAGATATGGCCCAGTCAAAGGAACAAAACAACAATTCAAATGAGATACAGGAGTTGAGACAATTAACTCAGGATGTGCAGACAGATATGCAAAATCTCATCAAAAATCAAATCAATGAGTTGAGGGAGGATATAAAGAAGACATTGGGCAAACATAATGAAGAACTAGAAAGCTTGAAAAACCAAATCACAGAATTTATTGAAATGAAAGGCACAACAGAAGAGATTAAAAAAGAAAACAATGGAAACCTACAACAACAGATTTGAAGAGGCAGAAGAGATGATCAGTGAACTAGAAGATGAATATCTGAAATCTGACACACAAAGGAAAATATAGGGAAAAGAATGGAAAAATATGAAGAGGGTCTCAGGGAGGGACAACATGAAGTGAATGAAATTTATGTGTTGTGGGTGTCCCAGAAGGAGAAAAGAAGGGAACAGGAGAAGAAAGACTAATGGAGGAAAGAATCATTGAAAATTTTGACCACTTATGAGAGACATAAAATTACAAATCCAAGAAGTACAGTGTACCCAAACAGAATAGAGTCAAATAGATATACTCCAAGACACTTAATAATCAGATTGTCAAGTATCAAAGACAGAATTTTTAAAGCAACAAGAGAAAAGCAATCCTATATGCAAGGGAAGCTCAGTAAGACTATGTGTGAATTTTTCAACAGAAATCATGGAGGCAAGAAGGCAGTGGTATGATATACTTAAGATTATGAAAGAGAAAAACTGCCAACCAGGAATTCTACACCCAGCAAAGTTATCCTCCAAAAGTGAGGGAGAGAGTAACATATATTCAGAAAAAAAGTCACTGAGAGAATTTTCAGAAAAACAGTCACTGAGAGAATTTCTTGTAGACCAAATCTACAAGAAATATTAAAGGGAGCATGAAAGGGAGATAGGAAAAGACAGGACAGTTCTGGAGAAGAGGGTATAAATAAAGACTATCAGCAAAGGTAAAAAGAGAAAAAAAATAGATATGATATATAAAATCCAAAAGACAAAATAGTAGAAGAAAATACTGCCTTTAGAGTAATAACATTAAATGTTAATGGTTTAAACTCCTCAACAAAAAGACATAAACTGATAGAATGGATTTAAAAATAGGACTCAACCGTATGCTGTCTACAGGAGACCCACCTTAGTGAAAGGTTGGGAAAAGATATTTCATGTAAACAACAACCAGAAAAGAGCAGGAGTATCTATACTAATATCTGACAAATTAGACTACAAATGTAAAACAATGAAAAGAGACAAAGTAGGACACTATGTTTTAATAAAAAGAACAATTCAACATGAAGACATAACAATCATAAATATTTATGTACCAAGCCAGAATGCTCCAAAATACATGAGGAAAACACTGACAACACTGAAGAGAGAAGTAGACACCTATCATAATAGTTGGAGACTTGAATTCCATGTTCTCATCAATGGATAGAATATCTAGACAGAGGATCAATAAGGAAACAGAGATTTTGAATAGTACAATAAATGAACTAGACTTAACAGACATTTACAGAATGTTATACTCACCTGCATTTTTCTGAAGTGTAGATGGATCACTCTCAAGAAGAGACCATATGCTGGGTCACAAAGCAATTATCAATAAATTTTAAAAGATTGAAATCATACAAAACACTTTTTTAGATCATAATGGAATGAAGTTAGAAATCAATAACAGGCAGCAGAGGGTCAGAAAATTCACAAATAGATGGAGGTTAAACAGCACAGTCTTAAATAACCAATAGGCCAATGAAGATTATAAGGAAAACCAATAAATATCTCAAGGCAAATGAAAATGAAACCACAATATATCAAAATTTATGGGATACAGCAAAAGCAAAGGCAGTGCTGGGAGGGAAATTAATTTCTTTAAATGCTCATGTCAACAAAGAAGAAAGAGCAAAAATTGAGGAATTAACTGTTCACTTGGAAGACTAGAAAAAGAATATCAAACTAACCCCTTAGAAACAAAAGAAAATAAATAATGCAGATTAGAGCAGAAATAAATGAAATTGAAAATATGAAAACAATTGAGAAAAAAAACAAAATCAGAAGTTGGTTCTTTGAGAAAATCAATAAAATCAATGGACCCTTAACAAAAAAGAGAGAGGATGCAAATAAACAAAATAAAAAAATGGAAGAAAAGATATAAATACTGCAGAAATAAAGGAAGTAATGAGAGGAAACCACGAACAACCATATTCTAATAAGCTAGACAATGTAGATGAAATGGCCAACTTCCTAGAAAGGCATAAATGACCGTCATTCACTTGAGAAAAAATAGATGACCTCAACAAACCAATCACAGGTAAAGAGATTGAATCAGTCATCAAGACACTCCCAAAAAAGTAAAGTCCAAGACCAGATGGCTTCACATGTTAATTCTACCAAGTATTCAAGAAAAAATTAGTACTAATCCTGCTCAAACTCAAAAAAAAATGAAGAGCATGGAAAGCTACCTAACTCATTCAAAGAAGCCAATATCACCCTAAAACCAAAGCCAAACAAAGATACTAAAAGAAAAGAAAATTAAAAACCAATCTCTATAAAGAATATAAATGCAAAAGTCTTCAATAAAATTCTCACAAATTGAATCCAGTTGCAGGTTAAAAGAATTATACACCATGACCAAGTGAGATTTATTTCAGGTATGCAAGGCTGGTTAAACAAAAGTAAATCAATTAATGTAAAACACCATATCAATAAGTCAAAGTGAAAAAAACACATGATCATCTCAATTGATACAGAAAAGGTATTTGACAAAATTCAATATCCTTTCTTTATGAAAACACTTCAAAAGATAGGACTAGAAGGGAACTTCCTCAAAATGACAAAAGGAATATATTGAAAACTCACAGCTAGCATCATTCTCAATGGAGAAAGACTGAGAGCTTTCCCTCTAAGATCAGGAACAAGACAAGGGTGCCCACTGTCACTGCTTGTTACTCAATATTGTGCTGGAGGTTCTAGCCAGGAAGAAGTAAAGCTCTCACATTTGCAGATGACATGATACTATATGTCAAAATTCCTGAAAACTCTATAGCAAAGCTACTAGAGCTAATAAATGTGTATATCAAAATGTCAGAGTACAAGACCAACACCTAAAAGTCAGTGGTGTTTCTATACACTAGTGATGAGAAATCTGAGGAGAAAATGAAGAAAAAAAAATTCCATTTGTAATAGCAATCAAAAGAATAAAATATTTAGGAATAAATTTAAGTAGGGATACAAAAGACCTATACACAGAAACTACAAGAAATTGCTAAAAGAAATCATGGAAGTCCTGAATAAATGGAAGGGCATTCCATATTCATAGATTAGAACACTAAATAAAATTAAGATGTCAATTAGACCCAAATTGATTTATAGATTCAATGCAATCACAAATAAAATCCTAACAACTTATAAGGACACAAAAAAAAGTTGAAATAAAAAGATGATACATACACATCATGAAAACACTAACCTAAAGAAAGCTTGTGTGGCTACATTTCAGGCAAAGTAGACTTTAAATCAAGAAGTATTATTAGAATAAATACATTTTACAATAATAAAAGTCAATTCAACAAGAAGATACAACAGTTCTGAGTTTATATGCACCCAGTAACATAGCTTCAAATATGCTAAGTAAAAGGAGAAATAGATAAGCCTACAATAACCCTAAGATATTTAACACAACTGTCTCAATAACTGACAGAACAGATCCCCAAATGAAATCAGTATGGATTTAGAACATTTAATAGCATGGTTAATCAATTTGATCTAATTGAGTTATGTAGACTCTATATCCAATGACTGCAGAAAACACATTATTTATTTATTTATTTATTTATTTTTGCATGGGCAGGCACCAGGAAACAAACCCAGGTCTCCGGCATGGCAGGTGAGAACTCTGTCACTGCGCCACTTAAAAAAAAAAAAAAACGTTATTTTTAAGTGCACTTGAGACATTTATCAAAATACACCATATGCCAGACATTTATCAAAATACATCATATGCCAGACTACAAAGCAAGTATCAAAAAATTTTAAAAGGTTGAAATCATATTGTGTATGTTCTCTGACTCTGTGGAATTAAAAATAGAAAAAACTAGAAATAAAAAAAAAAGATAACCAGATTCCTAAATATTTGTTAATTAAGCAACATGCCTCAAAATAACCTGTAAGTCAAAGACAAAATTATAATGGAAATGAGAAGATATTTTTAATAAATGATTATGAAAACATGATAAGTCAGAATTCATGGGATGCAACTAAAGCAAGATCCAGAGGGAAATCTATACCTCTAAATGCATATTTTAGAAAGGAAGAAATGTTGAAAAGTCAGTGATCAGTGAGCTCAGTTTCAATCTCAAGAATCTGGTAAAAGAAGACCAAATTAAAGCCCAAGAAAGTATAAGGAAAGAAATAACAAAGATAAGGGCAGAAATCAATAACTAGAAAGTAAGCAGGCAGATAGAGAAAAAAAAAAAGAAAAAAAAAATCCTAACAACTTAGATAGAAAAATCGATAACCAAATGTATTTGGAAAAGCAGGGTGTCTTAATAGCTAAAAATATCTTGAGAAAGAAAAATGAAGTGGGTGGTCTCACACTACCTGACTTTAAGCATATTATGAAGGCACAGTTGTCAAACAGCACGGTACTAGCATAATGATAGATATACTGACCAATGGAACTGAATTGAGTGTTCAGAAATAGATCCTCTCATCTCTGAATAATTGATCTTTGATAAGGCAGTCAATCCAACCCCCTTGGAACAGAGCAGCCTCTTCAATAAACGGTGTTTGGGGAACTGGATATTCATATGCAAAAGAATTAAAGAGGACCCATATCTCACACCCTATACAAAACTTAACTCAAAATGGGTCAAAGACCTAAACGTTAGAGCTAAATCATAAATCTCTGAGAAGAAAATATAGGGAAATATCTTATAAATCTTGTAATAGGAGGTGGTTTCCTATACCTTACACCCAAAGCATAAGCATTGAAAAAATAAATAGATAAATGGGATCACCTCAAAATTAAACACTTTTGTGAATCAAGGAACTTTGTCAGGAAAGTAAAAAAGACAGTCTACACAATGGGAGGCAATATTTGGAAACTACATATCAGATAAGGGTTTAGAATTCAGAAAATATAAAAAGATTCTTCAACTCAAAAACAGAAAGACAAACAACCCAGTTAAAAAATGTGCAAAGCACATGAACAGACACTTCTCAGAAGAGGAAATACAAATGGCTAAAAGGCACCGGAACAGATGCCCAACTTTACTGGCTATTAGGGAAGTGCAAATCAAAACCACAATGAGATATCATTTCACACCTACTAGAATGGCCATTATCCAAACAAACAAACAAACAAACAAAACAGAAAACATCAAATCCTGGAATGGATGTGGAGATAGAGACACTTATCTACTGTTAGTGGGAATGTAAAATGGTACAACCACTCTGGAAGGTAGTTTAGTGGTTCCTTAGGAAGCTAAGTATAGAATTGCCATATGATCCAACAATCCTATTACTAAGTTTATATTCAGAGGAACTGAAAGCAAAAACACAAATAGACATTTGCACACTGATGTTTACAGCAGCATTTTTTATGACTGCCGAGAGATGGAAACAACCCAAGTGTCCATCCAAGGACAAGTGGCTAAGCAAACTGTAGTATATACATATTATGCAG
The DNA here is from genome assembly GCF_023851605.1 of Tamandua tetradactyla. Lineage (NCBI taxonomy): Eukaryota > Metazoa > Chordata > Mammalia > Pilosa > Myrmecophagidae > Tamandua > Tamandua tetradactyla. The sequence goes on along the minus strand of NC_135334.1, from coordinate 8,712,104 downwards.
CTATAAGAAAGAATAAAGTTATGAAGCATGTAATAATGTGGATAAATTTTGATGACATTATACTTAGAGAAGTTAGCCAGAAACAAAAGGACAAATACTGTATGGTGTCACTAATATGAACTAACATTAATAAAGGAACTTTGAGATTAAAATTAAGAACATAGGTAATCAGGAGATGGAAATAGGGTAGAGATTAAGCATTTGGTGCTGAAAGAATAGAGTTTGTGCAATAAGACTATTCATAAAAATTTGGAGATGGATAGCACAATACTATCTGATGGTAGCACAATAATATAAATATACTGAATATGAGTATGATAGAGGGAGAAGGGCTGGGTGCACATATGAAACCAGAAGGGAAGATAAAGGATAAAGACTGAGATGCTATAACTTAGGAATGCCTAGAGTGGACAATGATGGTGATTAAATGTACAAATATAAAAAAGTTTTGCATGAGGGGGAACAAATGAATGTCAACAGTGCAAGGTGTTGAAAATGGATGGTATGCAGGAAAAAGTACAACCAGTGCAAGCTAGGGTCTACAGTCAACAGTAATATTGTAATATGCTTCCACTGAATATAACAAAGACATTACATCAAAATTAAATATCAACTAGAAGGGGATATGGGGGAGGGGTAAGGATTCTTTGTGGAGGAAAAGGAAATGTCTTCATATAGATTACGGTGGTGAAGGCATATCTATTTACTTAGGTTGGATTACATGATGTGCAAATAAAACTATAAGTGAACAGAGAGAAACAAGTGATAGAGAAAATGCGGAAGAAGAAATGTAACTGTTCACTCTTTGTAGGGAAGCCCCCACTGGAAGGCAGTGTTGTGGTTCCACAGGAGGCTAGGGGTAGGGTTACCATATGATCCTGTGACACTATTGCTCCGTATATACCTGCAGGAACTGAATGTGGGGACATGAATGGACATTTGAACACTGATGTTTATGGTGGCAATGTTTGAGATTCACAATGGAAGGAGGTGGCCTAAGGATACAATGACTGAGCGAAGGACAGGGGAACTGGGGTGTATATCTATAATGGACTACTGAGCAGCCACAAGAAGGAACAAAGTTGTGAGGCGTGCAACTAGGTGAATGAATCTTAAGGAGAGTATGTTGAAGGAAATGGCAGAAACAAAAGGACAAATATTATCATGGCTCAGTTATATGGATTAACTATAATTTATTGATTCAGAGATTCAATTCTCTGAGTTGAGAGCATAGATTATCAGGTTGGGGCCTTTTGTAAAGAGTTCTAGATTGTAAGCTCTTACATCAATCACATACATTCAGGAGTTATAACTGTTATTTCTAAATTCTGAGATGCTGTTGTATATAACCTGGCTGTTCCCAGAAACTTCAGGTATTTATGTAACACCTGAGACTCAGAATTAGAGCTTTGAAGGTATGAAAGTCAGCAGTTCCCCATACAGAAAATGATTAAAAAGTTTAAAAAGTTATCAGACTTCAAATACAGATATGAATGAGGTTGATCTGGATAGGACTAAAGTAAATCAGAATATAAGATAAAGGATAACATGGTCCATATTTTAAAACTTCAACTTCTGTGTGAGACCAAAGGAAGAGATGTTTGTTTGGTGCAAAATTTATATATTGGGTAGGAATAACATAATTTAACTTGCATAGTCAGTTTAATTGAACACCATAATACATGGAATCTTGAATGGGGCATGAGACCTTGTTGGTTTGTACAGGTTAGTGTGATGCCACAACATATCCCAGAGCAATTAGGGCTGTGAATAAAAATGCATTTGCAAAGTCCCCTTCGGGGACTGGGGAGTAAGGAGGAAATATTCAACTTTCCTGTTTGGAGAATTCCTGACATTCTTGAGAGCAGAGAGGACAACCAAACCAATAGGCTGAGCCCTCAATCCTGGGGTTTGCCTCTAGGAAACCTATTCCTGTAAAGAAGAAGCCAAGCCTATTTACAGTTCTGTTTAAGAGTCATCCCCAGACAACCTCTTTTGTTGCTCAGAGGTGGCCTCTCTCTCTCTAAGCCAACTTGGCATGTGAACTCACTGATCTTCCCCCTACTTTGGTCATGACTCCCAAGGGTGTAAATCTACCTGGCAAATTGGGACAAAACTTAAGGATCATGGAATTGAGAAAGTGTCTTGACCAAAAAGGGGAAGAAAGAAATGAGACAAAATAAAATTTCAGGGGCTGAGAGATTTTAAACAGCTTTGAGAGGTTATCCTTATGCATTATATGGATATCCCTTTTCAGTTTATGGCACTTTGGAGTGCTTTGAGGTAAATACCTGAAAACATTTGGCTGTGTTCCTATAGCCTTGATTCTTGAAGATTATATAATGATATAACACTTACAATGTGACTGTGTGATTGTGAAAACCTTGTGTCTGAGGCTTCTTTTATCCAGGATATGGACAGATGAGTAAAAAAATAAGATAAAAATAAAAAATAATAGGGGAGGATAAAGGGGGAAGGTAAAGGGATAGATTGAAATATTGGTGGTCATTGAGAGGGAGGGGTAAGGAGATGGGATGCATGCATTTTTTCCTTTTTATTTCTTTTTCTGGAGTGATGCAAATGTTCTAAAAATGATCATGATGAAGAATATCACAATACCATGATGATATTGTGAGTCATTGATTGTATGCCATGTATGGACTGTCTGTGTGTGAAGATTTCTCAATAAATTTTTTTTTTTTTAAATAGAATGTTCCAAAAAAACACCACTTAAAAAAAGCTCAGTATCTGCTGGGTTCATATGCCTAAGATAAAATGTGTTGCTTAATGATATTTTCACATTCCAAGATTTAGTATTTATTGTATGTTTATATTGCTTATTTTCTATTTTTAAGCCTTCTATAAAGTCAAGATCGATATTTTTTTGTGTTTACATTTTGTGAAGTTAGGTTCATAAGGCAACTTGGCCAGGTGATAATTCCCCATTGTTCTATTTCTGTGGACTTAAATCATCAGCATATAAAATTCATCTATGGCTGATTACATCTGCAGTTGACTAAGGGGAGTGTTTTCCACAATGAGTGAGGTTTAATTTAATTAGCTGGAGGCTTAAAAAAGAGTGGTCAATTTGATTCCCAGTGCCTGCCCATGCAAAAAAAAAAAAAGTGGTCAGGAGAGAGCTCAGCAATCAGCATACTTTATCTCAGCACTCACATCTCAGCCCAGGTGTCTGGAAATGCAGAGTGGAATCACTGCAGGGAAAGCTGTTGGAACCCAGAAGTCAGGAAAAAAGGCCAGCTCACTGCTGCCTCCCTTCCCATGTGACAGAGAAACTCAGATGAAAGCTAGCTGCCTTTCCTCTGAAGAACTATAAATTTGTAACTAAATAAATCCACTTATTAAATGCTGAACTATCTCTTGTGTGTTGCATGCTGACACCTTTAGCAAATGAAGACACAGACATTCTTTCCAGACATGAAGTTGAAGCACCTTGCAACATGGAAATTCCAACAGGAACAGATGAAAAATCCTCAGAAAAACAACTTTGTGAAGCAGAAAAACAGGAAAAGGGACGCCTGGCAAGATAGACAACTTTTAGACAATAACTGCTCTACCTCAGAGAAATCCAATAGAAAAAAAAGATAGTTTACCACCACTCATGCCAGCAAAGGCTGATAGGACGCCTAGACATTCTTACTTGCAAGAATCCAATGAAGCACTGCAACACACCCACTGGAATTGGACAGAGAAAGTCATGTTCAAAATCGGGACTTCCATCTCTCTGGTCATTAATGAGATAACTCTACCCCTGCAGTGTCATCAGTCTCTCCCAAAAGGGGAGAATGGACTTCCACCTCCACCCAGCATAAATGAGATGTCCTTTAGTCTCACTACTCTGATGTGGTAAAAGTGGATTACTGGAGAGTCAGGGCTTTCATAATAGCCCAGAGGTAACAGTCACATCCACTGCAATTTCAGTGGGAACCACATGGGGATCCAGAAACCCTACTCCTGCTCAGCAATAATAAAGAGTCCCTCTCAGGGGACAGTGCAGGCTGTGTGGGAACTTCTAGGTCCTAGTAGTAACAAGGCAGTACCCCTCTACCACTGACAGTGTGAGGAAGGTAGTTAAAACAGAAGTTTAAATAAGATTCAGAGACATAATACAAAAATCTCCATGTTTTAATCTTTAAAAAATCAATCAATAGATACCAACACCAAAATGACAGAGATGTTAGAACCACATGGCAAAGACTTGAAAATAATCATCACTAAGATGCTTAAATGAACTATTATAACCAACTTAAAAAAGGTGAAGAGAAGCCTCAATACAAAACCAGAAGAATAAAATGGTAATTTTTAGAAGTGGAAAAGATAACAACCAAAAGTCAAAAGTTTATTGAATGGGGTCAATAGCATAATGGATGACATAAAGGAAATAATCAGTGAATGGAAAGATATAACAAAAATAATTATCCAACCTGAACAAGAGAGAGATTATAGACTGAAGCAGCAGTCTGAAGAGCAGGATCATAAATAATATTCAAGTCATCAAGTTCTGGATGTACAAAATAAAGAGGGAAGAACTGAAAGGTATTTGATTTAAAGAAATAATCCTGAGAACCTCCCAAATTTGGCAAGATACATAAACCTAGAGATTTCAGAAACAGGACAAACCCCAAATAGGACAGAGCCAAGAAATCTATGCCAAGACAGACCATAGTTGAACTACTGAAAACAAAAATGAAAATCTTGAAAAGATCCAAAGGAAAACAATATCATACAAATGAGAGCAAGACAATTTGAATGACAGTGAATTTCTCATCAGAAGTATGAAAGCCAGAAGGACATGGCACAGTAATTTTCAAGTGATGAAAAGAAATAACCATCCCATCTCCAAAGAATCCTTCAGTAAATATGGGCAAATCAAGACATTTTCAGGTAAAGAAAAAAACAAAATCTGTTGCTAAAAGATCTACCCTAAAGGAATGGCTAAATCAACTTCTATAAACAAACAAAAAATAATAATAGAAGGAAATTTGGAACACCAGGATGAAAGAACAGGGTATCAAAGAATAGTGGCAAATACTATAAATTTTCTCCACTTTAATTTACTAAATTATGTTTTACGACTGAAGCAAAAATTATAACACATCTGATATAGTACCAAAATATAGATAAAGGAAACATTTAGAAAATAATGTAAGTGAGGGAGAGTAAAGTGATCTAAAAAGATGTATGTTTTTCTATACTTCATTCCAACTAAATTACGACACAAGTGAACTGTGATAAGTTGTGTTTGTATAATGTAATACCTCAAACAACTACTAAAAATGCACAAAGCTATTACTGATACATCAAAATGGAATTCTGAAAAAGTGTTAAGGTAACACCCACATATTCTACAAATATTAATCATAGAATCAAAACAAACAGCAGAAACAAAAAAAGACAGATGTAAGCTAAAAAATATCAAAAATTATATTAAGTACAAATGATGTAAATATATCATGGAAAGACTGAAGTTGACAGAATGGATTAAAAATATAACCAAATCATATGCTCACTTCAAATATAACAATATAAATAGTTTTAATGTAAAAAGATGGAAAGTGATATACCATGCAACTTTTAACAAACAGATTGGATGAGTGGCTTTATTAACAACAGATAAAAATAGACTTTAGAGCAAAGAAAATTTTTAGACACAGACAGGGATACAAGTGTCAACCCACCAAAAAGACATAATAATCATAAATATATATGCACATAAAAAGCAAACATGCAAAATATGTAAAACAAAAAACTGATAGAACTGAAAGGTGAGGGTGGGCCATGGTGGCTCAGCAGGAGGCAGAGTTCTCGCCCGCCATGCCAGAGACCCAGGTTTGATTCCTGGTACTTGCCCACGCAAAAAAAAAAAAAAAACAACTGAAAGGTAAAAGAGAAAAATCCACAAATTTAGTTGGAAAGATCAACTCCTCTCCAAGCAATTGATAGAAAAACAAGACAGAAAATCAGCAAAGATAATAGAATAATTCAGCATATCAATTACCTAACTGACATTTATAGGACACGTCACACAACAGCAAAAGAATACACCATCATTTCATGTGCCTGTGGCACCTATAGCAAAATAGACTATATTCTGGACTGTAAAACAAACAGTTAAGCAAATTTTATGTGTAATAACACATATTTACAACAGTTAAAATCATACATAATGTATTCTCAGACCACAATGGAATAAAATTGAAAATCAGTACCAGAAAAATAAAAGGAATATCTATAAATACTTGTAAACTAATCAACAGATTCATTAATGTGGATGAAAGAATAACTCTCAAGGGAAATTAAAAAAAACATTGAATTGAATAAAATTAAAATAGAACATATCAAAATTTATGGAAAATAAATCAATGCTGAAAGGAAATTCATAATACTAAATGCATAGAGTAGAAAAGGTGAAATGTCTCAAATCAGTAATTTAAGATCTCACCTGAAAAAGATAAAGAAAAGAAAAACAAAATAAACCCAATTCAAGGATAAAGAAGAAAAATACATGGGAGAAGAAATAAATGACAAAGAAAACAAAATCAGTGAAACACAGTGCTTTGTATGTGATTCACAGAACTAGCAAGATTTATTAATGTTACAAAGGAAAGAAAGGATATCAACATAGACTTTCTAACATCAAAAGTCAAATAAAGGAATACTATGAACAACTCTAAACACATGACTGATAATTTAAATGAATTGGTTTACTTCCTTGAAAAACAAACAAAAAATTCACTCAAATGAAATAGGTAATTTGTATAAACATATAACTTATTAAAATTGAATTAGTAACTGAAATACCTCAAAATATGTTCCTAATTGCAGTTGGTATCATTAGATAATTATACCAAATGTTTAAAGAAGAATTAACACCAGTTCTCGCAACCTCTTCTGGAATTCTGAAGAGGAGGGGATACTCCCAATTCATTTTATTGAGCTAGCACTATACTAATACCAGACCAGATAAAATGAGCACAAAGAACAAAATTGCTGACCAATACCTCTCATGAACAGAGATACAAAAAATTCATTTAAAATATTAGAAATTGAATTCAGCAATATAAAAAAAAAGATTTATATCCCATGACCAAGAAGAGATTATTCCAGTATTCCAAGGCTGATTCAGTCCTTGAAAATCAATCAGTGGAATCCCCCATTGTAATATGCTAAAGAAGAAAATTCAACATGCCAATACCAATTGATTAAGGAAAAGCAATTAACAAAATTTAACACCTTTCATAATAAAACACTCGGGAAAATATAAATAGATGGTATGATGGCTAAATTGATGTGCCAACTTGGTAGGGTTATGGTATTCAGTTGTTTGGTCAAGCAACTGACTTGATTGTTACTATGAGACTACTCTGTGAATATAGGTAATTAGAAAATTGCATTGATAGCATCTGCAATCAACAAAGGAGATTGCCTGCAGCAATGAGAGAAGTATCTTCCAATTAGTTGAAGTTATTAAAAGGAGAATTATGTTAGCAGTCAGAAAGAAGAATTTCTATCTCTATTTCAGCAAGATAACTTCTCCTGGGGGAATTCATTGAATCCTTCACAGGATTTTCCAAAATGCTCTGCAGAATTTTGACTTGCCAATCCCCATAGTCACATGAGCCAATTCCTGTAACAAATCTCTTAATATATGCACACAAACTCATACACACATATATACTTTTGGTTCTGTTTCCTGGAGAATGCTAATGCAAATTTTGGCACTGGGAGCACTTCCTGATAAACAGAATCTTACAGATGAGATTTCTGAGTTGGTTCTGGGGATTTGGGAATTGGTTCTCTAATCTGATAAATTAAAACCAGGAAAGACTCTATTTCCAAAGATCCAGATGGCATTCATTGTCCATGTTGTGAACTGGCAAACAAGGTATGCAAAATATAACCATTGGAAATTGCTACTCAAATGCATTATAAGAAGCAAGGCTCTGGGTCACAGAGAATTTGATTCCTTAACAGAATTTTGAGGAATTAAAACTAGGATGATGTTGTCTGGTTGTTCCCGGATAATGTTTAACACTGGATAATGTTAAAGAAAGGGATTAGCTTGAGTCTTCAAATTCCCAGTTCAAGTGCTGCATGAAGGACGAGAAAATTTCTATTTGTGTTCTGAAAGAAACTCTTATTTCTTGGAGACACAGACTCAATAATTCTGCAAACCAGACACAGAGTCCCATTATGCAAGTGGTTGAATTTCAACCAAAATTGAATTCTCAACATTTCAGGGTGTCTGCATTGAAGTGAAGGCAATGATGGGGAAGGAATAGGTTCCTGAAAAATAGAATGGGGACATATGGTCCGATAATGATTATGGTGGGTTCATTGGCACCCTATATTTTACTGAGTCTTTTTACCAGGTAATCTGTAATGGTTTTCCTGGAGGAATCAGACACACAACCTCCATTATGCCCTGAATAATCAACCATTCCACCTCCATCTGAAGAGATTAACCCTGCAGGCCTAATAAAACCTGTAGCTGTCCCCCCTGAGGAAACAGCTCTCACACCTCCAACTGAATAGATTGACCCTATTATAAAAGAAGAAATTGTCACAGAATTCCTTGAGGCAATTGGCTTGTAAGACACTGCTAATTCCCCTTATGTGTCACTCCCATAACCCTACTTTTCTCCCAGACCTATAAATAGATTGAAGTTACAACAGGCCCTAAAAGGTACAGTACAAAGTGTGATCCATGAGGAAGTGTGGTACACTCCAAAGTAACTTTAGGGTTTTCCCAACTTATATACACATAAATCAGGGAAATATATGGATGGATATTAAGGGTGTGGAATAATGATAGAATCAACATAAAGATGGATTAGGCTGAATTTATTGTTAAGGGCCCAAGAAGCAAAGATTCTGGATTCAATGTTGCATTACAGCTTGAGGGGTTAGAAATATTTTGAGGCAAATGAAATGAATACACAAGCACTTACCAAAACTTATGGGTTGAAACACAAGCAATGCTGAGCAGACATTTATAGCTCTAAATGCTTACTTTAAAACAGAAGAAGGATACCAAATCAGAAATCTAACTTAACAGTTGGAGGATCTGAATAAGAGCAAACTAAACCCAAAGAGAGCAGAAGGAAGGTAGTAACTAACATCAGAGCACAAATAAATGGAATCAGGAATAAAAAATAATGAAGAATAAACAAAACCAAATGCTTGCTTTCTCATAAGATCAATAAAATTGGATAACCTTTAGCTAAACTGACAAAGGAAAAAAGGACACATATTACTAAAATTGAAAATGAATGAGGAGCATTACTACTGATCTCACAGAAATTACGAAGGATTATAAAAGCACTATGAACAAGTGTAGGCCAACAAATTATATAACTTAGATGAAATGGACAAATTTCTAGAAACACACCAAATAACTACACTGATATAGTAATAAAGAGTAGACCTCAATTAACCAATAACAAGTAAAATGATTCAATCTATTATAAAAAACCCTCTTAACAAAAAAAATCTCAAGACCAAATGAATTCACTGGTGGATTTTGCCAAATATTGTAAGAAGAACTAAGAGTGATCCTCCTTCAAATTATCCAAAACACTGGAGGAGGAGCTCTTACTTTATTCTTTTTTATGAAGCAAATATTACTGTAGTATGAAAGCCACATAAACATGATACAAGAAAAGAAAATACAGATTAATATTCTTTGTGAATATAATTGCAAAAACCCTCAAGAAAATAGTAGCAAACTGAATCTGATAGGCATTAAAAGAATAATATACCATGATGAGGTGGGACTTATCCTAGATAAGCAAAGGTGGTTCAACAAAGGGAAATCAAATAATGTGATACACCACATCAATAGAATGAAGGAATAAGAAAAAAAAATGACCATCTCAGTACATGAATGAAAAGGCATTTGATATAATACAGAACCCCTTCTTGTTAAAAACACTAAGAAAACTAGGGATAAAAGGAAACTTGTTTAACATGATAATGGTCATGTACGAATAAAAAATTGCTAACATTGTACTCAGTGGTGAGAGACTGAAAACTTTCCTCTAATATCAAGAACAAGACAAAGTTGTCCATGTAAACACTGTTACTCAACATTGTACTGGAAGCTCTAGCTAGCATAATTTAGCCAAGAAAAAAAAAGACACTCAAATTGTAAAGGAAAGAATAAAATTTTCTTTGTTTTACTAGATCATCTAGATTTGTTTAGATAACATGATCATATTTCATTCCTAAAAATTCTACAACAAAGCTACTAGAACTAATAAATCAATTCAGGAAAATTGTGGGGTACAAAATCAAAATGCACTGATTTCTATACACTGGTAATGAAAAATCTGAGAAAGAAATCAAGAAAAAATGCATTTACAAAAGCAACTAAAAGAATCAAATATCAATTAATAAATTTAACCAAGGATGTAAAGGACTTGTATTTTGAAAATTATAAACCATCAATAAAATAAATCAAAGAAGACCTAAATAAGTGGAAGGAAATTCATGTTCCTAAATTGGAAAAATAAATATTGTTAAGATGTCATTTATACCCAAAGCAATCTACAGATTCAATACAATCCCAATCAAAATTCCAACGGATGTCCCTGCAGAAATGGAAGAGCCTATCATAAAATTTATATGGAAGGATAAAAGTACTGACTAGACAAAACCCTCTCAAAAAAGAACAAATTTGGAGGACTCATACTTTCTGATTCTAAAACTTATTGCTAAATCAATAAAAACAGCATGGTACCCATACAAAGACAGACATATAGAGCATTGGAATCAAATTAACTGTTCATAAAGAAACCCTCACATGACCAGTTGATCTTAGACAAGGGTGCCAGATCCACTAAGTGGTGAAAGAATATTCTTTTCGACAAATGCTGCTGGGAAAACTGGATAGCGATAGGCAAAAGAATGAAAATGGACTCTTACCTAAGACAGACACGAAAATTAACTCCAAATGCATTAAAGAGTTAAACATCAGCACCAGAATGATAAATCATCTAGAAGAAAACTTAGGGAAACACTTCAGAACCTCGTGTTAAGCAATGATTTTGCACCAAAAGCATAAGCAACAGCATGAAAAAAATAGGTAAATAAGACTTCATCAAAATCCAAACTTCTGTGCATCAAAGGACTTCACCATGAAAGTAAAAAGACAATCTAAAGAGTAGAGGAAATATCTGGAAGCCACATATCTAACAAGGGTTTGATATCCAGAATATATAAACAAATATTATAGGAAAATAAAAATGTCAAGCAACTCAACTGAAAAGTGGGCAAAGATTTGAATAGATATTTTGTCAAAGATATACAAGTGGCCAATAAGCATGTGAAAAGATGTTCAACATCATTAACTACTATGGAAATGAGATTAAAACAACCATGAGATATCACTTCATGTGGAATAGAATGGCTACTATTCATAAAATGGAAATGAGAAAGTGTTGAAGAGGATATGCAGAAATTTGAACAGTCAGTGCTGGTGGAACATGAAACTATACAGTCCCTGTGGAAGATGATTTGGGAGGTTCCTCAGAAAGTTAAGTATAGAATTACCAATGAATCAGAAATCCCATCTCTGGATATATACTCCAAATAATCGAAAATAGGGAAATGAACAGATATCTGCACAGCGTGGTACATAAAACAGTATTCACAATAGTCTAAAAATGGAAGCAACCCAATTGTCCATCAATTGACAAAAGAAATGAAATTCTGATAAATGCAACAACACGGGTAAACCTTAAAGACTTCATTTTGTATTTAAAAAAAAGCCAGATATAAAATTACAAATATTGTATGGTCTCACTGATATAAGTATAATAAGCAAATTTATACAGTGAGAAACTAGATTATAGGTAACCAGAGGCCAGGGTGAGGGTAAGGAATGGGGATTTAATTGCTTACATAGCACAGAGTTTCTTTTAGGGGTTATGGCAATGTTTGGTAATGGATGGTGGTGATGGTAGGACAAGTTTTCTATGTAATTAACACTACTGTATATATGGAATATGGATTAAAGGGAAATTTTTGGTTGTATGTATGAACTAGAATAATTTAAAACACACTCAATATATTAAGTTAAAATGATCATTGATCTCTTAATGTAAGGATTACATTATTACATTTTTTTTTATTTTTTTATTTTTTTTTTGCATGGGCGGGCACTGGGAATAGACACAGGCCTCCAGCATGACAGGTGAGAACTCTGCCTGCTGAGCTACTGTGGACCACCCATTATTACTTTTTAAAATATTAAGTGAAATATTTAATCATTAGAAGCAATAGTTCCAGGTCATATGTGTTTTTTTAACATACTGAATCAAATTTGTTAGCCCTTTGTTTATAGTATTTTCATTCATATGCATGAGATTAATCAGCCTCTAATTTTCCTTTCTTCCAGTGCACATATGTAATAGTATATGCTGGCATGTTAAAATATTTTTTACTTGCTTCTTTTTATTCTATTTCCTGACAGAATTTGTGTAAAATTGTTGCTATTTTTTTCTCCTAGTTGTTTGGAAGAATTCATCTAGGCATAGGGGTTCCTTTATAGAAATATTTTAAACTACAGGTTCAATTTCTTTAAAAGTAAAGAATTTTCAGGTTTTTACTTCTATTGTGTTCTTTTTTTTTTTTTTTTTTTTTTTTTAAAGACAGAGAGAAGGAAGGAAGGATAGAAGGAAGGAAGAGAGGAAGAAAGGGAAACATCTTTTTAAACATTTTCTTGTTTTATTGTATTTTGTTTCTCCGTTTTCGTTACATGGGCTGGGGCCGGGAATCGAACCGAGGTCCTCCGGCATAGCAGGCAAGCACTTTGCCCGCTGAGCCACCGCGGCCCACCCCTGTTCTTTTTTTTTTGTAAATAATATTTTCCAACAGCTTTTTGCATCAAAATTTTCAAATTCAGTGGCATATTTACGTTTATAACATTGTTTTAATAATTTTTGTTATAAATAGGCTTAAGTGATATCCTTTCTTCATTTCTGATTTTATGATCTGTATTATTTTTCTTAATTTTTTTCATTCATTGAGCAGTATTTCTGGGATTTAATACATTCTAGTAACCTTTTTACAGAATCAACTTTAGACTACAAATTTTCTCTATTGTATATTTGTTTTTATTTTATGTTATTATATTCATTATTTCCTTCCTTCTACTTTCTTTCAGTCTACTTTACAGTTCCTTCCCTAGCTACTTGAAGAGATTGAACATTGATTTTACAGACTTACATCTTTTTCTTATAAATGCATAGAAATTGTAAAAACTAAGAGCTGCATTTCATGTTTTATATGTCAATTCTTAACTTTTTTGTTCAACATATTTTCTTTTCTATTGTGATTTTTAATCATGATTTATTTAGCAGCTTTCTATTTAATTCACAAACATTTGAAAATTTTCTAGTTATCTTATTTGCTTTTTTTAAATTCTAGCTAAATTTTACTCAAATTTTAGGCAATACTGTTTCTTTTCTGCAAATTTATGTTTATTATATCTTCCCATTAAATTTACTTTTTTTATCATTATGAAGTAAACCCCCAACTTCTATTCATGCATTTTGTTTAAAAATCTACTTTGTCTGATTAATTTAGCTACACCACATTTTTTTAATTTTAATTTTTGCTTGGTATATATGTGTTCAGTATTGCTCTCTACATATATGTTTCTCTTGAACCTAACATATAGTGTTCGTGTAACTAATCAGTCTGAGAACTTTGTTTTTTTAAATTGGAGTCTTTAGTTGGGCTTATACCTACCGTTCTATCATTTTTTTCTATTTGACTCACCAATCTATGCCATATTTCTATTTCCTTTTTATGCCTTCTTTTGGATTAATAATAGTATTTACTATTAATCTGTTTCACCCTCTATGACCTTGCTAGGCATACTCAATATTATTCTTATTTCAGTGGTTACTCTAGCGATTGTTACATGCATACTTCATTTATTAGTGTCTAATATATATTAGTGCCCATAACCTATAATTGAATAAATCAGATATATCACAATGCTTTAACTCTATTTATCCCCTCCTGCTTTGAGAATGTATTTTAATGGTACATATATTTTACACTGGGCAGAGCCTCCTTATTCTATGGTTCAGTTGGAATTCATTTAGATATATTCACCTATTTACATGTTCTCATACTCTTAATTTGTAACTAATTTTCTATGCTTCTCACTAGTATTATTTCCCTTCTTCCTAGTAATCCCCCTTTAATCTTTCTTTTAGTAAGGTCTGGTAGAAACACATTATCTTTATTTTTGTTTGCCTACAAATATCATTACTTTACTTTCACTTTTAAAGTTTAATTATGCTGGAAATAAAATTAGATTGACAAGGATTTTTCTTTCACACATTAGGGATATCATTTTTTTAATCTTCTGGAAGTCTTTCTTTCTATTGAGCCATGAACAGTATCAGTCTTATTTTGTCATTTACAGGTAATGCACTTACCACCACCACTACCCCCAGCTTCTTTTAAGACTTTTCTCTTTGATTTCAGTCTTCAGCAGTTATACTATATGTCCAGGTGTAGTTTTCTTCATACTTATTCTCCTTGATGTTAGTAGTGATTCTTAATTTTATGGCTTGATGCCTTTCTTCACCTTTTTGGAAAAAATAGCCATTTTCTCTTCAAATATTGTCTATCTCTCATTCCCTAATTTCTGGAACTCTGTATATACACTTCCAGACATTCTCACTCTATCCTCTAGCTTGTTTGTTTGCCTTTTAATTTCCTATTTTCTGTATTGTCCATCATATTTGCTCTCCATACTTTGGTATAAATATTTTCTATTGCTTCTAGTTCATTAATTCTCTCTCCAACTCTGTCCAACTTTCTATTAAATTGATTTATGAATTCTTAATCTAATTAATTAAATTTTCAAGTGTACGTTCCCATTTAATATGCTTTTATTGATTGTAGCTCTCTGGCAAAATTCTCCATCTTGTCATCCATTTTTGAATAAATTAATCTCAATTTATTTTCTTAAGACTGTATCTTCATAACATCAACACCTGACTTGTATGTGGGTCTGCTTCCAGTGGCAGTTTTATTTTGGTTCTTTTTTCTTGTAATTACTGGTAATTTTTATTGGAATGCTAGACATTATGGTTGAATAAATTAAAGAGAATTTTCTAGAGGTTGGCTTGTATCCTCTGGCAGGCACTTTGCTTAAAACAGGGACTGTGCTGACTAAAGCTGGATTGTAGACTTTGAAACTTTTGATTTGCTTCTCCTTCACTCCCATTCCGGATAGAGTCTCTAGAAATTCTAACTAAATATTTACCATTCCCCTCTTCCTTTGTATACTGAGCTCTAATTTTGTGTTCCCTGTTTTATGAAACTGAAAAGTGCTTCTCAATTTTTCAGCTACTTTCTTCATCTTTCAAAGCATGTGATTTAAAAATAGGCAATGTGCTAAGGGTAAAATCAGCACATAGTGCCAGAACCACATGTTTGTGCGTACCTTCTTTCTGGGTTTCCCTCCTCTCATGTCCTGGCTACTTGCACAGCACTGAACTCCAGTTGTCTTCTAAGTCCCATAAGATTCCCATATCCCACTCAATTTCTACCTCTTACTTATTTGTTGCCATTTACTCAACTTCTCAGACTTTTCCTCTATGTTATTTAAGAAACAGACAATTTTCCCAGGGGAAAAGGGTGCTGAATGTCAAACTCAATGCCATGAGTTTCCTTCTTCTCTGGCATTTTCTCTTCTGACATCTCGGATGCATCAGAAGATCCTTGACATTTTCAAATGGATTTTTCCTAATTGTTTTTGTTAGGAGCATTACCCTTCTATAAGATAATATATAACAGCTAAAAATTTGTGATCATAGTCCATATCATCCTCTCAGAAACCCTATGAAGTAGATGACATTACTTCTATTACAGATTAACCAAAGTTTCATATAAGTAGAATATATAATATGTGCAATTCAAACTCAGATGTTTCTCATTTCAAAATTCTCACTTTTGACACACTGACACTTAAAGAAATAGTTAGAAGTACATATGCATTTACCTAATAGTCAGTGGAGAAAACAAGCATTAAAGCAAATTCCTGGAAGTATTTAATACATGCTGTTACATTTCATCAAAGTATTAGTCCTATAAAGTGTATTACTAAGCTCATTTAATATGTGATAAAATTGATACTCTGAGAGGTAAATGATAATTTAATGCAATTCTTGTCTGTGCAACATTTTGAACAAACCTTGCATCTTAAATATTTATCAAGTTTCTGTGTTACAAAGGTTTTTGGAAACTACAGTCTTAAAGGATTGTATTCTTTTACACAAAACACAGACCTTTACCAAAAAATATTAAATTAAAAAATTATGTAGCATCTTAAAGTGTTATGTTTGTGTGTGCTCTTATTAATAGTCTCTCTATTTCTGAATGTCTGTGTATTTGGGCATGCAAATTCATGGGAGTGTACTTGATTGAGGTAATAATTTTTTTAGGATCTCCCAGAATGTTGAACATTTTGAAAATCTAACTAGACCAATTTTATTCTAAAAACTCTACAGAGGTACCTTCAATTTTATGAAAATAACAACCACAATGCTAAGGATGAGTAGTTATTTGGACAACTTAGCTGGCAGATGCAAAAGTCATGAAGACTTTTATTTGTTTTATTTTTAATTTTCTTTCTGTTTTTCAGTTTGGACTGAAATGCCATTCATGAAGATACTGAGTTCTTCATTCTATTTTAATTGTGTTTCTTTATTAACTAAAAGGAGATCACAAGTCCTGCCTCATCCCAACTCTTCAATCCCTGCAATTGAAAAATATTCATAAATATGCTGAGTCCCTGCTAAATGCCAGGCAGTAGTATTCAAAATAAAAAGTATCCCTGAATTCAGGGAACTTACACTGCAATGGAATAAACAGTTAAAATTAAATATATGTTTAATTCAATGTAATATGTACTAAATAAACTATATATTTAATATATATTAAATAAATACATATAAGAACGTGTTCAACTTGTATTGCTACTCTAACAAGTTGGTACAAACTTAGTGACTTAAAACCACACAAACATATTTTAGTTTTGGTG
This sequence comes from Tamandua tetradactyla, assembly GCF_023851605.1. NCBI lineage: Eukaryota > Metazoa > Chordata > Mammalia > Pilosa > Myrmecophagidae > Tamandua > Tamandua tetradactyla. Next base: position 8,695,015 of record NC_135334.1, on the reverse strand, counting down.
ATCAGAAATCTGAATTGGGCTTCAATGAGCTGAAGTCAGGTGTCACTACGTTACTATTCCTTCTGGAGGCTTTAGAGAAGAATCCATTTCATCACTTTTCCTTTTCCTTCTTGTAGAGGCTGCCTGTGTTGTTTGGTCCCTAGTTCCTTACTCATTTTCAAAGACAGAAGTATCTTCAAATATCTCTCTGACTCTCACTCTAGTATCTCGCTATGGAGACTTCTGTGATTCTCACACACCTACTGCCTCTCACAAGGACACTTATGATTACATTAGGCCTATCCAGATAAACAAAGATATCTCCTCATCTAAAAATCCTTCATTTAAATACATCTACACACTTCTTTTGCCATGTAAGGTAATATTTTACAGGCTCCAGGGATGAAGATGTGAACATCTTTGGGGGAGGGAGGGATCATTATCCTGCCTATCATGGAAGTTAAAGAATGATATAAGGATTGACTTTTGGAATAGTGAGAAACTTCATGAAATTGTTTTCCCTCTGAAACAATTTACATACAGGTAAAACAACTATAATCAACCATTTCAGAACACTGACTGTTAAAAACAAAAGCCACATAAAGGGCTGAAAATCACCTATACAAGAGAAAATCACCTATACTGAAACTTGATAAGGCAACAGTGTTCGTTACATTTTTACTTGGGGCTGTTTCCCTTCCCGGTCCCTTATCAACAACGATTTAATAACCAAAAGCAGCAGCACTGCAGACAATAGAAAGATCTGACCGTTTTTGGAACTCCATTAAAATCATGGCCCCTAGAACAAAGTCATTGTTTTGTCCAAATTTATAGTTGCCTGGAAAAAGGTGTGTGATTGTTTTATTTGACTTTAGACACAGGTCAGATGGTGACAGAGAAATTTACCCTCAGGGTATTACTGTAAGAATAGAAAACTGCAGGTAAAATCCTAACTACCTATGAGTGTGATTTCAGCAGGGACAAACAAGAGCATTCCTGATAATTTAAGGGGAAACCTTGAGAACTACACAAATGTAGGGAACTTCTAAAAGCTCCTATATATCCCTGGGAATCTGAAAATCTGCACATGACCGGGTGTATACCAAGCAACGGACATGTCAAGAGTAGTCAACTGTGCCTGACTTTGAAGCCCTGTGATTAAGAAAAGTGAAAGCTAAGCCTAAATGAAAGGTAAGTATTCTAGTTTGTAAGCTGCTGGAATGCAATATACCAGAAATTGAATGGTTTTGAAAAAGGGGAATTTATTAAATTGCAAATTCACAATTCTAAGACCATGAAAATGTCCAAATTAAGGCAAGGCTATAAAAATGTTCAAATTAAGGCATCCAGGGAAAGAAACCTTGGTTCAAGAAGGCCAGTGATGTTCAGGGTTTCTCTCTCAGCTGGAAAGCCCTATGGTGGTATCTGCTAGCATTCTCTCCAGGCTTCTTCAATGGCTTCCCTGGGGCTTTCTCCATTCTGTCAGCTCTGTCATCTCTGGTGGCTCTGTCAGTTCTGGTGGCTCTTTCCAAATTAGTTATTTTTAAAGGGCTCCAATAAAGCAACCCCATCTTGGATATCTGGAGACACATCTTCATGGAAACTATCTAATCAAAAGTTACCACCCATAATTGGTTGGGTCACATCTCCATAGAACCAAACAAAAAGATCCCACCCAGAAGTATTGAATGAGGAGTAAAGGACATGGCTTTTCTGGGAGCATAATAACTTAAAACTGGCACAGTAAGTAAAAAAAAACTTCTACCTTAAGTTTGAAGCATGTCTTCTTATCCAGATCCCTTAGGAAAAAGGTGAAAGATATATAGGCAAGGCATTTTGGAAGCCTCATGAACAATCATTGGCTGGCTACTATATAATACTAACTAATGTGTGACTCTTAAGAATCCAAGTGTAAAAATAAGAACAGAGGTGTACAGGTAGTTCAGTGGTTAGAATGCCCACCTTTCATGCAGGAAACCTAGGTTCAATTCCAAGACCATGCACCTGTCAAAAAAAAAAAATTAAAAAAAGATAAAAACATAAACTTAAAATTTAAAAATATAGCAGATAGTTCAAAGACAACACACTGCAAGGAATTAAAAGTTCACAGAATTAGTCCAAGAAAGTCCCAAACAATTCAGTAGCAAAAAGAAAAAAATAACAACAATAAAACACCAACAAAGACAAACATGGGAAATGGGGGAATCTGATACCATAGTCTTTCAATATATTATATAATATGTCAAGTTTTGAATAAAAAAGAATGACTTGGACAGAGAAACTGGAAAGTATGCCACATACATAGGAAAAAATTCAGTTTACAGAAAAGTGTCCATCAAAGGGCATTGATTTTGAATTTTGTGAACAAATATTTTAAGTTAGCTAGTATAAATATGCTAAAATAACTAAAATAAAAAATATCTAAAGAATTAAAGGAAAGTATGGCAATGAAATCTCATTGGGCAGCTTTAGGTTGTTAAAGCTGCCCAAAAGCAAAAGACCGTAAATGGAATGGCTTTTAAAAAACGAATTTGCTATCTTGAAAGTTTACAGTTCTAAGGCTATAAAAATGTACAAACTAAGGCATATAGGGAAGGATACCTTGACTCAAGAAAGGCCAATAGTTCAGGACCATCTTGGTCAGCTGAGAGGGCACATGGTTGTCATCTTCTGTGATCTCTGGCCTCTTGTTTCAAACAGCTTCCCTAGGGGAGTTTTCTTTCCTCATCTCCAAACATCACTGTCTGTGTCAGCTCTAAAGCTTTTTCCAAAATGGTTCACTCTTAAAAGACTCCAGCAAGTGACCCATCTTGAATGAATCGAGACACATTTCCCTGGAAACTACCTAATCAAAAAACCATTGGGTGGGTTGTATCTCTATGGAAACAATTTAACAAAAAAGATCCCACTCAACAATGCTTAATCATGATTAAAGAACATGGCCTTTCTGGGGTACGAAATAGTTTCAAATCAGCACACCCACCAAATATAAAATATCAATACACAGGTAGAAAATATATCTTTAAAAAGAAAAACAGAAAGAAATAGAAATCCTTGAACTGAAAAGTACAGTAATTGAAATGAAAAGTTCACTAGATGGGCTAAACAACAGATTAGAGATGACAAAATAAAGAATCAGAAAATGTGAACATAAGGCAACAGAGACTTTCCTGTCTAAAAAGCAAAAAGAACAAAGAAGGAAGAAAACTGTATAATGCCATACAAACATAAAGGACACCATCAAGGGTACAAAAATTCATAGAAAAAGTCTTAGAAGGAAAAAAGAAAGAGTAGGGAGAAAAAATATTTAAAGAAACAATGACTTAAAAATCTCCAAATTTGGTGAAAATATTAATCTAAAATTCAAAAAGCCCAATGAATTCCAAGTAGAATAAAACCAAAGTGTTTCAGACTTAGACACATTCATTATACTCAAACTGGCAAACATCAAACAAAAAGAAAATCTTGAAAACAGTGAGAGGTTAATGACATCGTATATAAACTGTCCCTGATATAATTAACACTGGCTACATATCTGAAATTATGGAATAAAGAAGACAGTAGGATTCATCTTCATATTGTTGAAAGAAAATTACTGTCATCTAAGAATCTATATGCAGTAAAATTCTCCTTTAGAAATGGAGAAATTAAAACATTTCCTGATAAACCTGAAAGAAATTATCAGTATCTGAGTTTCCTACAGTGATTATTAAAAGTATCTTTTAGGATGAATGAAAGGACACCAGAGGGCAACTCAAATTTACATGAAGCAACAGAGAGCAGAGGTAAGGGTAACTATATTGGCATAATGAAAGACAATATAAACTTTTATCAGTAACTTCTATTTTCTTAGGTGTTCTAAAAGACAAGTGAATAAAGCAATAATAAAACAGTGCCAATGAACTTATAGTGTATAAATATGTGATTTGTATGAAAATAACAGTATAAATGAAGAGATCATTTATATTGAAGCAAAGTTTTTGAACAATGTTGAGATGAAGTCAGTATTAATCTGATTATATTGCTTAAATTAAGATACTAATTGTCATCTCCAGAGCAATGTATCACTCAGGGTTTTTCAGAGAATTGGTTTATGTAATTGTGGAAACTGATGACTCCAAAAATTGTAGAGTATGCCAACAGGCTATCAATTCCTACCAGCTTCCCCTACAGATTCCAGACTAAAGCTGATGCTGGAAATTCTGACAGTGTCATGTTATAGTATTGAGGCAGATTTTCTCCTCTCAAGAACCCTCAATTCTTTACTCCTAATGCCTCCAAATTATTGGATGCAGCCCACCAACATTATTGAGGGTAATAAAGTTAGCTAATTGTAAATACTAATTCCATATACAAAATGCCTTCACCATATTTCAGTGCTTGACCAAACAAACTATACATCATAACCTTGTCAAACTGACCCACAAAGTTAACCACCACAGGCAACCATTATGGAAATAACTAAGAAAATAATCATAGCAAGGTAGCTGAAAATGTACACAAAAAATATCCATTTAAACCAAAAGAATGCAGAAATCAAGGAATGGAACAAAAATAAATAAGATCTATAGAAAGTAAATGTTTAAATAGCAGCTACAAATCCAACCTTATCAGTAAATGCACTAAGTGCACATTACATAAACACCACAATTGAAAGAAAGACCCTGGAATAATGGATTTTTAAGTGCCATTCATGTGCTCCCTAAAAGAGACATAACTTAGATTCAGAATTACACAGAGTTTGAAAATAAAAGGAGACAAAATATATATATATATTGTGAAACAAGTAACCAAAACAGAAAACAAGTGGCTTTAGAATAGACACAAAAACAAAATGTGTTACATAAGAGAAATAATAATGATTTATAATGATGAGAGTAAATCCATCATGAAGATATAATGATTATAAACGCATTTACACCTAACAATGAAGTACATGAAACAAAACCTGATGGTAATGAAGAGAGCGATAACCAATTAAACAGTAGTATTTGGATACTTTAAACCACACTTTGAGTAAACCATACTCTGAATAAAGAATAGCACAACTAAGCAGATACAGCAACAAAGAATAGAAGACTTCACCAATGCTATAAAAAACTAGACCTAACAGACAGCTACAACAGACATCTGTTGCATGAACAACAGATGAATACACATTTTCTCAAGTACAAATTGAACAGTCTCCATGATAACTTGAATGATAGGCAATAAAACAAGCCTAAGTAAATTCAGAATTATTATTTCATGACTTATAGCCTTTAGGATTTAGTCTACACCACTTATTTTTACATTTAAAACCCTTTGTGACCAATGCCTTCTTTGCTCTTGCAATTCATCTTATGCCACGCCTATCTTTCATCTTTGGCTCTAACCATGTTAAGTGTTTCCCAGCCTACCTAGGCTATTCCACAACTCAGGACCTTCTTGTCTGTTAGTCCATTGTTTGGGAAGCTCTTTGTCCATGAGACACCATAAAGATTTGGATCACCAAAAATCAGTGATCTTACCTGGTAACAAGTTTTACTAATAATTTCAAGATCCCAAGTAATTGTAAGGTACAAGCAAAACAGGGAGATCTGAAAGCATGGTGGTTGTCTCCAAAGTTATTTCTGGTAACATAAGGATATGTTCTGGCCCATTTGATATAGGAGATCTCTAATTATCTAATATTTTCCCCCAAAGGAAACTCTTTTGATCATGAAATATCTCCATTTTCTATTCCAATAGTCACATAGCTTATATAAAATTTTCTAGTGTGTAAATCCATAGATACCAAGTTGGTTTATGATAACTAATACTAGACAGACTGGTTGCATCCAGATAAACCCATTCCACGAATGAGGATTCTCTGCTAGTAAATACCATTAACAAATTTTTAGTAATTTAGTTATTTCAGAAACGATGTTTTGTGCAGTCTATCAAAATTGGTTATGGGTGTGGCCTGTCTTGGGGCACAATTCCCATCTATCTGTGGACCCATGACATGTAAATAACAAGTTATCTGCTTCCAATATAAAATGAAGGGACAGGCAAAGGATAAACATTCCCATTCCCATAGGGAGATTTTGGAAAGAAAACAGGAGACACAGTTCCCAAACTATTCTGAAGCACAGCAGAGCATCCTCCATTAGAATTCAAGATCTGAAAGTCAAATATGGAACGATGTTTGGGCCACTGGGCCTGATGAACAAGCAGCCTCACCCTTTCCAAGTGCTTTCCCAGTGGCCGTATTCTCCTCTCCTCAAACATCAGGTTAAAGTCTCCACCCTCTCCAATTATTTAGATGGCAGCCAAGCTCTCTGAAAATTCCAGGGCCTAGCCAGACTCTCTGAAAATTCTCATTTCCCAGGCAATGGGGTGGAAGGCCCACCCTCTCCAAGAGCCAGGGCAGACTCACACTGTCCACACACAGGTGGGTTCTGCTCTTTTGGCTTGAGAAGATGTCCTTGTTCTAGAACTCAGCTTCCATGTATCTTCCCTCGAAGTGATTTCTCTTTCAATTTGTCCCTTCTGTGCCTCTTTTAGTCCAGGCTGGCAGTGGTTCCATTCCTACAGATAATGCACAAAACTTGTCAGGCTTGCATGAGTACACAGGGTTCCAAATAATCAGAGAAAAGAACTTTCCACAGATCTTTCCTGGGTAACTGTATTTGAATTCCTTACTACAATGGAAATTACTGACTGGTTTCATGTTCAGCCTAACCCTCATGTGGAGCATTACTCTGGGAACTTGATTTTTGGAAGTTCAGTTCTCCAAACCATCGACTTCCGTTTTAGTTTTTTTTTTTTTTTTTTTTTTGAGGCAAGGAGTTAAGGAGTTCAGTTCTCAGCTTCTCCCTTTCCTCTCACATTTTGCTATAAGCTGCAAGAATAAGGCAGGCTATATTCTCCATATTTAACTTCAGAATCTCCACAGCTAAATATCCAAGTTTGTTACTTTCAAGTTTCCCTTTCCATCCAACATTAGATCTCAATTTCTCCAAATCTTATGATACTTTAAAACAAGTATCACCTTGCTACCAATTTCCAATAGCACATTCATGATTTTTATTTAAGGTCTCACTGGAAGCACCTTTAGCATCCATATTTCTACCAGCAGCCTCTGCAATCTAGGCCTTTTCTATCAAGCACCTCAAAATTCTTCCAGTCTTTACCCATTACCAAATACAAAGCTTTTTCCACATTTTTGGTATTCTCTATACTACCCCACTCCTGTTACCAAAATCTGCTTTTTTTTTTTCTTCAACAATATTTTTTAATTGTGAAACATAACATATATACAAAAAGCAATAAATATCTAACTACTTTTCCTTTTTTCTTTTTTGGCATGGGCAGGCACCAAGAATCAAATCCAGGTCTCTGGCATGACAGGCGAGAATTTTCCCTGCTGAGCCACCATGGCCCACCCCCAAGTACATTTTAAAAAGTAGTCATAGAACAGATTTTAAAGTTTGGTATGGGTTACAGTTCCCTGATTTTTTGTTTTATCTTCTGGCTACTCCAAGACACTGGAGATCCGCAGATATATCAATATAATGATTCAGCCCATACTCATTCTTTAAATCCATTCTTCTCTGTTTTACTCCTCCTTCCCTTTAAATAGCATATATACATAGAAGCAATACATTTCAACTTACATCACAACAACTAGTTGTAGTACTGATTTCAGATTCTGGGTTACAATTCCACAATTTTATGTTTTTATTTCTAGCTGCTCTAAGGCACTGGAGACTAAAAGAAATATCAGTATAATGATTGAAGCATACTCATTTGTTAAGCCCGACCTTCTCTGTATAACTCCACCATCACCTTTGATGTTTCACCCATTCTTTAGGGGTATTTGAGTTATGCCCATTCTAACATTTTCATTGTGGAAGGGGCTGTCAGTAATGTGGGGTAGGGGAATGGAACTAGTTGATGTACTAGAAAGGCTGGATCTTATGCATTTCAGGACTTATCTTATCCAGGGACCCATCTAGAGGTTATAGGTTTCTGGGAAGTTACCCTTAGTGCATGGAACCTTTGTAGAATCTTGTATATTGCCCCAGGATTGGCAGGAATGGTTTTGGTTCGAGTTTGGTAAGTTATGATTATAGCAGTGTCTAACTGAAGCTTGCATAAAAGTGACCTCCAGAGTAGCCTCTCAACTCTGTGTGAACTCTCTCAGCCACTGATACCTTATTTGTTGCACTTCTTTTTCACCCTTTTGTCAGGATGGCATTGTTGCTCCCATGGTGCCACTGCCCTGCACATCTGAGGCCACACCTGCCCCCAGGCCACACAGGCACAATCCCACCCCACTGGCCCTGACTCTGTGCACCTGCACACCAGGGTCCTGCCCCCTAGATTCTGCTCTAGTTTTGTAAGCTGTTCAAACAAATATCATGAAGTGAGTCGGGTTAAATAAAGGAAATTTATTTGCTCATGGTTTAAAACTGAAAAAAAAATCCAAATTAAAGAAACATCTTTAATTTGCAACTCTTTCTCTCAGAAAATGTGGTTTTTTGGGTTTGGCTGCCAGTGATACTTGTCTCATATGGCAAGGCACATGACAACATCTGCTGGTCTCTCCCTTCTCACCAACATTCTGTCAATGATTAGCCTCTTTCTCCTTGCAGCTTTCTCTCTGCGTGTCGAAGTGTCATTCTCTTATAAAGGACTCCAGTAATAGGGCTAAGATACATCTTGATTGAGGAGGGACACACCTAACTGAAGTAACATCATGAAAAGGTCTTACTTACAAGGAGTTTACACCCACAAGAGGGCTTAAGTTTTTAAACATACTTTTGGGAAGGTACATACAGCTTCAAACCACAGTAACTGAGAAGAACTGGTTACTTTGTGGATAAATGAGGTGAGAGGAGAAGATTCAATGATATATTTTGAGCAATTTAGAGAACAGTTCTTTCTTTTTCTGAAATAAATACCATGGGAAGAGCAAGAAATCTTGTGAAAGGGAAAATATAATAAGTTGAAGTTTGGAAATGTTGGATTTGAGTTGCATTAAGACAACAATACAGGGAATCAGACTGTGATGAATTTAGAGTTTGGAGAATCATTGCTTTGAAGATAATGTATGGAATCACAACACTTAATGAGATCACCCAGGAATAATGCATACTAAAATAGAAGAACAAAGACAACACATGGAAATTAGGATGTGCAGAAGAACCCAGGGTTAAAAAATGAAGAAACCCAAGAGTAGTGATGTAAGAAAAACCAAGATATAAGAATATCAAGGAGGAAGTGGACAACTGGTCAACACTTCCAAAGACCTCAAATATTTAAAGGCTGAAATTTGTTTACTTCCTCAATAATAAAAATTGTTGACTTCTCCAAAGTTATTTCAAAGATGTAGTGGATAAAAGAAGCTAGACTATTGAATGGAAAGGGAGAAGTCTATATCTAGAGAGAAACTCACAGCAAATGTATGTTTTTGTTAGTTTAAGTGGCAAGATATTATGGAATATTTAAAAGGCTTTTCAAAAAAACAGGGGTAATTAAAGATTCAACTTTCCTGAAGAATTGAAGATAGCTCAGGGAGAAAAACTGATTTCAGATAGAGGGCTACAAAATCCAATGTGAGAATATGAGAGGAGAGAAGGATGGGGAAAATAATGTGGGTTTGTCTGCTTTGGTGGATAGGTTGTAACAGTTTATTACCTGAGAAGTAGAAAATTAGGGCATTCGTGAAATGGATACCTTTAGGAAAGTGGTAAAGTGTGAAATAGTCATTGTGAGGAATGGAAGTGAACTGGCTCTAGAGGAAAATGCTTTTTTGACTGGGTTTTGAAAGTCAGTTGAGTTGAGTGACCATATATTCACATAAAAACTATGATAATGTTCCTTGGGAAAGAAAATAGTCTCTAAAATAAAACAGACTTTCCCTCAGGTCCCATTGGCAAGAAGCGGATAATACTCTTGCTAAAGAAGGAGGTTGAGCCATCAGATATCTGACATTATTTGGCATCTATTGTAAGAGACCACCTAGTTAGCAAGGAAGAGAGATCAGGGGAAGGTGGCTTGGAGACTTCATGCCAGTCAGATACTCTATATGAATGTACTGGGACTTAGCACCCTCAGAACTCTAAGCAAAAGCATATATCATTGCAACGTTGACTTCTCACCTACTTCTGCAGCCAATTTTTCCTCACTTTCACCCCTCTTCTAGCCTCTGATTGCCCCAAAGCTTTTGAGGACCTTCTTCTGAATTGACTCATGTTCTAAATTTGCTCCCTCTCTACTAGAATCTTCCTAATCAAATTTCATATTCCAAGAGATAGTCAATTGAGGTAACTAGCCCACCCTTAAAAAGTGCAAAAGATAAATCTTAACTCTCTCTCCAAGGAGAATTTTCAATTTGAAAGATAAATTTCCTTCATCCAAATGATTGGATAGGTGGGGAAAGTTTGGAGTAGTCCTATGAATGTGGAGGGTTTAAGAGCTCCCATGTGTTGGAGGTGCTTTTCCCCTGTAACATACTACTCTTCACGGAGAAGTTGAGGGGGAAGCAGGACTTTCCCAAGTGCCACCCTAATATCATCTGCTCTCTATTCCCTTAGGAAATGCACTTTACCCTGAATAAGGCAAAAAAAGACACATAAACTATATGTCAGTAGGCAGTGCCTCCAATGATCAAGGATAAAGCCACAACTTGGTTTTTAAAACTCTATCCCATTATGCAATGAACTTATTTTAAGTATGTATAGCTTACAGCCAAATGTGTCAGGTACCTAAAATCATGTGACAAAGACTTGAGATAAAGTTGAAAGCACCCTGCGGCCTTCACAGAAAAAGTATGCTGTAATATTTTTACCATCCACAGATTTCCATCAGCTCACTTCTGCTTCTAATTCATTGTTGTTTAAAGTCCAGAATACATTGATATTTACATTGTTTCACTAAATATTCACTGGATCTCTGTTTTAAAAGACCCTTCTTTCAATATTTGATATTTATTTATTCTTTAGGAAAAGAACCAAAATGGCCCTAGGAGTAGGGCCAAAATGTTTATTCAAGAATTTAGTGAGAATTATATGCACTTTACTAAATACTACCTTCCCCACACAATCCTTCAGAGAACAACCAATGAACCATTTCACTGTGTGGGATCAAATTTTTTATTCTATTGTTTTCTTTGTCCAAACACTCTATTCACTTCCATAGTAGCTCCATTAAGCTGAGCTGTAATAAGAAAATGTGTTAGAACTGAAATCTCGTATGCCCCTCCCTACTCATACATGCTGTGTGTTGGGTTTTGTCAAGCTCATTAATGAATTTAAGTCTTTATAAAATATAGACCATAAGGTATATTGCTCTGATTCTCAGCTCCTATACCCTGCAAAATATCTATAACATAGTAAGTATTCAACTAATTGCTTTTGGAAGTTAAGGATAGTCTTATAGATGCCACTTGTCCAATGATATATATTGGCCAAAATGCATACATGTAATATAGCAACTTTTTCTGAGCACTGTCTTCTTAACCACCAGTGACTGTGCCTTCAGATGTCAACCAACCCAACCAGAGAAATATTACTTAGAGCTGAAGGCAAAATGCTAAGATCTTACCCTTAAATTAAAAGGGAATCACCTGCTCTATCCACAAATGTACAATCTAGATTTCAAGAATACCCTTTGTGTTTCTGTTAATAAATGTCTTCATTTTACCTAGTATATATAACTATCTACTTTGCATAGTAATTCAGTAAGGGACAGATTTAAAATCTCAGTCAGAACTCATTAAGTATCTCCTGCATATGAAGTCAGGGAGAAAAAATTGTGGAGAGTGGATGGTACTCAGTCTAGTGTGCTCCATGCACACTACAATTTGTCTAGGAGGGTCTTATATTTTAACATACATTTTTGTGGATTAATTTCTCTCTACTGAAAACCAGCCCACCTTCCTCAGTGGATTCAATATTAATAATATGCATGCATGTTATTTCTTTCCAGCCTGAAAAAATAGCTTTTTGATTACATTATTAGTCTAGGTAAATGGAGTGCTGCAGCTTGAAAGAGAGGGTTCAGGAAGGAAAGGATCCTCCAAGGAAGAAGGAAAAGTTTGGTAGATGAAAAAAAGTTCCAGGCACTTGCAGAGAATATGCTGGAGGGCATGACTTACTCAGGTGGAGAGAAACTGAAGTGGGTGAGAGTGGGCAAAGCCCTGAATACTTGTTTCTGAAGGGCTAAATGGAACTGACAATCCCACACACAGCTTGAGCATTTGATGCCCATGTGTCTGGATCACCATCTGGAAGGGCTATTGATCATAACTCCAGGGAGTTCTAGGACCTGTGCATCTTGGCAAATATAGCTACCTGTATAGGGCTCTAACTATGTAACAGGGTGGGTGCTAAGTATCACCTTGCATCTTTTCATTCTATGCTTCTTAACAAATGGATGAGGGAGCTTGAACAGATGAGGGAGTGAGGGTCAGGGTTACTACTCATCTTACCCAATGTTTGTCAGTGATGAAACTAGAGTCTGAACACTAGTTATCTGACTAAATTCAAAGGTTCAGTCTTCAAACATTTTGCTTCACTGGGAGTCAGTTCCTGATTCCTTTTCTCTACTTGGGCTGAGATTGATCAATCTGTGTGAATACACCATGAGTTACCCCTGGGAGCCCAGATCCACATAGTGCATCTTAGGGACCTGAACCTTGAGCCCTGCCCTGTTCTTTTTGTGAGATTCAGAGCTGGGCAGCATAAGCACACCCTAGTGGATACATGTGGACCCTTACCCTGGAAAGAAATCCCCAGCCCTCTACCTCTCTGCCGCTTCAACCACACACAATGTAATATTTAGATCCTAATGTGGCTCAGTATCTCCCCAATACTTTTCCCCAGGGAAGGTGGCTTTTGTTTGACTTGATTTCCCTTCTCCCTTCAAATTCCAGATCTCTTATTTCCACTTGCTTCTCCTGCAATGTACAAGGCAGCCAGATAAGTGGAGTTTGGGGAATAAGAATTGTTAGTCAACTTCTGCTTTCCTGAGTGGTCTGATTGAAATTTCATAAATTTTCTAAAAGCTTTAGGAAAATGTGCATGTGTTTATATGTGTGTATGTAAGTGTGTGTATCTGTACAATCAAAATATGATGTTTAATTGGTAGAGATAAAGGTTATTTTATTTCTTTCTAGTTCAGCCCATCCAGTAAGTATATTGTTACACTCTAACTTTAAAACCAACATTCCTGTAGGGACAAGGAACCAAGTTAGCCCACTTTTTCCCCACTTTCTTTCCATACCTGATATACAACCCTCCTCATTTTATAGGAAAATGAGGCATGATTTAGAAAAAAAATAAGTATTTTTCTGTGATTTATCTTGAACTTCTGAAGTTTGTGTTAATGTTGAGTAAAGTAACTATATTCTCTAATACTAAATTGCTTGGGTCATAGGAGCGCTGGTTAAATATGGCTACTGCCCGGCTAACATGTTGTCTTAAGATGTTTTCTCACCATTTTCTCAAATAAAGCAACCTTGGGAAAGGGACTGGTGCTAGATAACATTGTTTACAACACTCACACTACTGAGGATATGAAATGAAGCAAAATTTGCTGCTTCAGGAATTTAAAATAACTCTATGTATTGAGTTTGAAATTCTACAGTATTAACTCATGTGCTCAGTATTAGATATGTTTACCTTAAAACTATTACTCATGGAACCTGGCAAAATACAATCAGATGTAAAAAAAAAAAAAGAAACACATTTTACTGAAGTGTAATATATATTCAGAAGAGTGTCCACATCATAAATGCATAGCTCAATAGATTTTTCCAAACTGAGCACAGCTGTGTAATCAGCACCAGACCAAGCAACAAAACTTTCTGTGCACCTCAGAAGTGCCCCAGTTCCCCTTCCCAGTTTCTCTCAATGCACATTATGTTGTGAATCAGTCTTCTTAGAAAATATCGATTGTGGAAACCCAAGTTTATTTACCCAGTGATAACAGCCACAGAAACGGGAGATGTGGAGGCAAAAGGAAAAAGACATTACGCATTCTCTCCCAAAGCCTGGCTCTAAGGATGGACTCCCCATGGATAATATAACAAGTTAGAGCAGCTCTCAGGGCTCCTGGGCTGATGAACTAACAAGTAGAGACGCTCCTCATGGAATTCCAAGGTGGAAGCGGGCTATTGAGCTGTTCTCTTTGGAAGTTACTTGCTCTTTCTCCTCTACTGACTGGGATTAGGCAAGCATTTGAAATGACAGCTACGAACATACAGTCTGAGCTGTCAAATCCTTACTTTGGGTGGGGGTCTTGTTCTCCTAACCTTTCTTTTTTTTTTTTTTTTTTTTTAAAGAGAGAGGGAGGAAGGGAAGGAAAGACAGAGAAGGAAGGAAGGATGGAAGGAAGGAAGGGAGGAAGAAAGGGAAACATTTTTAAACATTTTCTTGTTTTATTATATTTTGTTTGTTTGTTTGTTTTTTACATGGGCTGGGGCCGGGAATCGAACCGGGGTCCTCCGGCACGGCAGGCAAGCACTCTTGCCCGCTGAGCCACCGCGGCCCGCCCTCCTAACCTTTCTTTAGGACTGTCCTACCCATCCTCTTTATGCCCTGGACTTCTCTGTCTTTATACATGGTTTTCCCTAATAGTGTAGATAATTTTCTCTCTGAGTATTATTTCAGCCGCACACTTAAAAATGCTTAATATTTTTAGATAATGTCCTTTTATGTCATTGCCCCAGGCAGCTTGAAAAGATGAAATTATACTCTTATGTTCCTGGGACATATAGTTATCTATATCTTTTAACTAATATAAATCACTTGATAACTTTCACATCCAACAATATAATGTGTAAAGAATATTTCCAAAGCATTTCTCAGTCAGAGGTGGAATGAATATAAATTCTCATGGTCAGAGAAATTTTAGTGCTTTCAGTCAGTTAAAAATTTCTCCCAAATTCCCTTTCTGCTACACTAGGGAAATTCAGAGCTACCAGAGTTGGTGCAGGTAAAGTATGACTACTCTGACCCATAAAATCATGAACCTAACTTCTTTTATACTTCTAGCAAACCAGAGAAAAGTTATCTTTGAGTGGGCACCAGAAGCAGAATTCAGACAATTCAAGACTAATTTAAGACTAATTCAAGGATTAATTCTGTCACTTATCAGCTATCTAAACTTGACAAGTCATCTAGTCCCTATGGGTCTGTTTTATCCCAGTAAGATGTGTTTGCTGTCTTCCCAAACCAGTGTGAGGACCAATACAAATTTGGGAGTCCACTGTCATGGTGAAGTGTGATACAAAATTAAATTACCCAGGCTCTCTTCACATTGTACTGGGGCCAAGAGAGGGAAGAGAGGGTCACTTTGTGAAAAATTGTTTTGGCTCAGGAAATCTGTTGAGTTACAAGGATATTCTCGCTAGAATTTTAGCAGGTTCTTATAAATAAAAAGATCTCCACCAACCCATCATCTGCACTACAGTAACTCTGCCCAATTCTGTCATAATGTTGATCTCTGATCTTTACAACATGAAGCAATTTTCTGGCTGGTGGTTGGGACCAGGATGCTTTCTGTGGCAGCCCAAGACAAAACAAAACAAAACACAAAACTAACGGGACTCAAAGGGAATAAAATCCTGAGCCCGTGACTTACAATCAAAATTCTATAACTAGCTGAAGTAGACAGACATTCTCAAACATATGCTCAATTTCTATGGGATATGCAAGGACATCACTTAGCTTTTCTTAGCTACATTAGCAGAATACTTACTGCCACGATTTTTTTAAGGTGAGTGTGAAAACACATTTATCTCCAAGCAAACACAGGACTCTGATGTGTGGAACCCAAATCCATCTTCTCAAAATCTGTCACTCTCACCCTCCTTGTATTTAAGTTGTATATAAGGAGCTTGTACAGCATTGTCCTTAAGTGCCCACATTTTGCAATCAGATCCCAACTGTGCCTTTTTTCTAGCTGTGTAATCTTAGGATTGTAAATCATTCATCCTGTGTGCCAGGTTCCTCATCTACAATACTTGCCTCAGAGTGCTGTTGTAATGATTAGATGAAATGCTATATTTTATGAGTGTAGAACACAGTAGGTGCTAGCACATAGTAGGTGCTCATTAAACCAAAACTTTCGTTATTATTTTTATTGTGTTCACTTATGGAGATGTATAGGAGTCAACTGATTCCTTTCCATTATCCAGCAGTAATACCTCTAGCTTTCTAGGAACACTGCCTTCACAGCATATTCTTTATATTCTAAATTGTGAGGGAAAATAATTCCACATGATCCGAATTATGTCGTGCCATTAAAGCACTTAGGTTCAAAGCAATGGGCAATCAAATATCATGCTTCAAAGACTGTGCTGCTCGTTAAGAAGTCTCCATTCTTTCTAAACGTGGGTGCTCCCAAGCAGGTGGTGCTGCTGGTGATATACTGTCCTTCTTAAAATGAGCAAGGATGGCTTAACAGTGCCTTACCTTTGCGAAGTAGTTTCTGCGTTGGTTAAGAATGTATGCTCATAAGCCCAATTATATAGGTTAAAATTCCCATTCCTTCCTTTACTCACTGCTTAACCTTGGATAAGTTATTGAATCTCGCTTATTCTCAGCTTTTCTAGCAATGATGTAGAAGTAGTTACGGCAATGTGTTGAGGTGAGTTGCTGTTGAGAGAAACGATGACACATACAAAAATTTTACCTGTGCCTGGCACATAATTAACTTTACTACTAATTTTGTCAGTGATATTATTTATACACGTGTCTATTTATTTTTGCCCTATACATGGCACAAAAGACTGTTGGAGCTTGATATTTTGCATCGAAAGATGGCGAAAACTCCATTGTCATGTTTAGGCAAACTCTAGCATAGCCCCATTATAAACTTAGAATATTATTAAAACCATGAAAAAAATCAGTAAAACTCTGTGATTTAAATATAGCTCCATTCTATGATATAATAGGAGTTTCATTGACTTTTTGCTTATTTAACTGATGATAACTACAGACAAATTGAAGGAGTCCTAGTTTTGTACTTTCTCCTCTTTGAACTAAGAATGCCACTCTAAGAGGGAGATAGGATCAAAGTTCTAGGCAGCAGAGAGAGTTAAGTATACATTAAATTTGAAATCAAAAGTCTCTGTAGGTCCTACTATTTGTTACTTGTACAACACTTGGCAAGACGCTTAATTTCTTCTGGCTCTGGTAGTATTTCTCCGTGAAATGGGAATGATGATAACTGTATCCTGCCTGCTTCATAGCTTGTTGTGAGGATCAAATAAATCTTGTATGGACCTACACTAGGTAAAATCAGCCTTTAAATAAGCTTTTAATTGCTATTTTCAAACAAGCTTTTAATTTTATAACAGTTTTACCTGTACAGAAAAATTGATACTACCGAGCGCTCCTATGTATACTACACCCAGTTTCCTCTATTATTAACATCTTACATTAGTTATGATACATTTGTCACAACTAATGTACAATTATTAAAGCCTATAGCTTCTTCGGATTCTCTCAGTTTTTACTTAATGTCCTTTACTGTTCCAGGATCCCATCTAAGAAACTGCATCACATTTAATGTTTATATCTCCTTAGGTTTTTCTTGGTTGTTGCAGTTTCTTAGATTTTCCTCGTTTTTGATGACCTTGACAGCATTCAAGAGAACTGGGATTTTACAGCATGTCCCTGAATTTGGATTTGTCTAATGCTTTTCTCATGATTAGACTGGGGTTATGGGTTTTGGAGTAGGAGACCACAGATGTAAATTGTCGGTTTCATCTCATCCTATCAAGGGACCATACTCACAGCACGAACTATTGCTGCTGCTAGCCTTCATCGCCTGGCTGAGGTCAGGTTTGCCAGGTTTCTTCACTGCAACATTCCTCCTTCTCTTCCTTTGCACTTCTGTACTCTTTGGGAGAAAGCCACCATATTGCAGCCTACACTTAAGGAGTGGGGGGTTATGCTCCACCTCCCTGAGGTAGTAACTATATCATTGAAATTCTTCACAGGAGATTTGTCTCTTCTCCTGCATTTTTTAAAATTTATTTAATCATTTATTTGCATCATTATGGACTTATAAATACTCACTTTATACTTTGGCTTATAATCCAACACTACTTTGCTGTGGTGTGCACATTGTTCCCGCTTTGGCCATTGAGAATTGCATTAGCCAGTTTGGGTGAAACAGAACAGAACCAACAGGAGGTGTCTGTCAATATTATATTTACCAAAGTGTCCACACAACTGTGGGGATACACGATCCAAATTCCATAGGGCAGACTGCAAGCTGGCAACTCTGATGGAAGTTTTGATGAAACTCCCCAGGAGAAGCTGGCAGGCAGAAGTAGAGATGAAAGTTCTCTCTTCTGATTGTTGAAGCCATCACCTCTCCTTTCAAAGCCATCAACTGATTGGATTAAATGTCTCTTATTGTTGAAGACGCTCTCCTAGTTGATTTTAGCAGTCATAGATGCAATCAACTTACTGATGATTTAAGTCCATGGAATCTCCTCACAGTAACAGTTAGACCAGTGTTTGCTTGATCAGACAGCTGGGCACCATTACCTGGCCAAGTTGACACATGAGCCTAACCATCACAGGAATGCTTTCACTTCTTTTTATTGCTGAATTGTAGTATCCTGCTGTATGGCTACATCACAGTTTATTTATCTCTACATCTTTTGAAATACATCTTGATTGTTTCCAATTTTTGGAGGTTGTGAATAAAACTACTATAAACATCCAATTGTAGGTTTTTGTATGCTCATAAGTTTTTTAATCATTTGGGTAAGTACCTAGGTAGAGGATTCCTGCACCATATAGTAAGAGTATAGTTAGCTTTGTGAGAAATTGCCAAACTGTATTTGTGAGAAATTGCCAAAATGGCTGTAACATTTTGCATTCCCATCAGAAATGAGTGCGATTTCTTATTTCTCTGCATCCTTGCTAGCATTTGGTATTGCCATTAAAAAAAATAATAACCATTCTAATAGGTGTATAAAGATATCCCATTGTTACTTTAATTTTCAATTCCCTAATGACAAAGAACATTGAGTATCTTTTCATATACTTAGTTGCTCTCCACATCTCTTCTTTGGTGAGGAGTCTGTCAGATCTTTTTGCAATGTGAAAAACTGGGTTGTTTGTTTTCTTATTGTTGAGCTACAAGAATTCATTGTATGTTTTTAATGTGTCTTTTGTAAGGTACCTGTTTACAAAATAGTCTCTCCCTGCTTGATGCTTCCTACTCACTTCTCTTAACAGTGTTTTTTACAGAACTGAAGATTTTAATTTTAGTAAAGTCCCACTTCCCATGTTTTTGCTTCACAGACTGTGGTTTTGGTGCTATATCTAAAAACTCATCGCCAAATCCAGTCACATAAATTTTCTCATGTTTTCTTCTAGATGTTTTATAGTTTTCCTTTTATATGTAGGTTTATGATTCATTTTGAAGTCATTTTTATGAAAGGTATAAAGTTTGTCTAGGGTCTTTTTAAATATATGTGCATGTGCATGTGTGCGTGTGTGTTGGCTATTCTAGATCTTTAGAGTTTCCACACACATTTTGGGATTAGTTTGTCAAATATTGTCAATATTTGCCAATAGATTTCTGGTATTTTGCTAAATTTTTGTTGAATCTATGTACCAAGTTTGAAAAAATATTAAAAATCGGGTCTTTCAATCTGCTTTAAGTTTCTAAGGCTATTATGACAAAAAAAAACACATTTTGTTTGTAATAAACAACAGGAATTTACTGTCTCATGGTTTTGGAGGCTGGAATCCAACATAACATATTAGCAGGCCATGTTTCCTCTAATGAATTGGTGGTGGTTCAATTGCTGCCTCTTTCACATCTTGGTGATTTCCTGGATTCTAATATTATGTCTAATTTCCTTTGTTTATAAAGAATTCAAGCATATTGGATTAAAGCCAACCATCATTCACGTTGACCAGAACTTAACTAAAATACGTCTTCAAAGGCCATATTCACAAATGGAATCATAGCAAACCCTGATTCACATTAGCTGATTGTTCTAGTTTGCTAGCTGCCTGAATGCAATATACCAGAAACTGAATGGCTTTTAAATAGGAATTTAATAGGTTGCTGGTTTACAGTTCTAAGGCTGAAAAACGTTCCAGTTAAAGCAAGTCTACAGAAAGGGAAAGATACCTTGATTCAAGAAGGCTGATGAAGTTCAGGGTTTCTCTCTCCAGTAGAAGGGCACGTGGTGAATGCAGTCCGAGTATCTCTCTCATCTGGAAAGGCACATGGTGAACACAGTCAGGGTTCCTCTCTCATCTGGAAGGGCATATGGTGGACACAGCATCATCTGCTAGCTTCTTCTGGCTTCCTGTTTCATGAAGCTCCCCGGGAGGCATTTTCCTTCATCTCCAAAGGTCGTTGGCTGGTAGACTCTGCTTCTCATGGCTATGATGTTCTCCACTACTCTCTCTGAGTCTCCTTCATTCTCCAAAATGTTTCCTCTTTTATAGGACTCCAGAAACTTATCAAGACCCATCAAATGGGTGGAGACATGCCATCACCTAATCCAGCTTAACAACCACTCTTGATTAAATTGCATCTCCAGGGAGATGATCTGATTACAGTTTCAAACATACAATATTGAATAGGGATTATTCTGCCTTTATGAAATGGGATTTAGATTAAAACATGGCTTTTCTAGGGGACATACATCCTTTCAAACCAGCACACTGATAAGATATTCAAAGGTTCTGTTTACAAATGCATTTATATTCACAGGTCTTGAACATGTCTTTTGGGGGGCATGACTGAATCACCCCCAAAATCCATGAATATGGAATATCTTTCCATCTGTTTCTTTTTTAATTTCTTTCAACAGAATTTTGTGGTTTCTTGCATGTATATATCCTGATCTTATATTTTCAGGTTTACATCTATTTCATTGATTTTTTGTTTTGTTTTGTTGAAAGTGGCAATTTATTTTGAATTTCAAGTCACAACTGTTCATTACTGGCATATAAGAAAGCAATTGACTTCTGAATTTTATTCCTGCATTCTACAACCTTGCTATAAGTGTTTATTAGTTCCAAGAGTTGTTTCTGTTGATCTTTTGAGAATCCTTACATAGATAATCATTTATTTTAAAAATAATTACAATTTTATGCATTTTATTTCCAATTTGAATTTACTGCACTAGCTAGGACCTCCAATATGATGATAAGTATGAGTAGTGAGAATGGATTTTCTTGCCTTAATCCTGATCTTAGGGGTTGAGTATCCAGTCTCTCATCATTAAGTAGGACATTAGTCATAGGATTTTTGATAGATGTAAGTCAAGTACAGTAAGTTCCTCTCTATTCCTTCTTTCCTGGGAGATTCTATCATGAATTATGTTAGATTTTGAAATATTTGTTTTCTGCCTCAGTTGATAAAATTATATGATTTTTCTACTTCAACCTATTGATGTGGTGAATTACATTGGTTTTCAAATGCTGAACCAGTTTTATACACCTGGAATAAATATCATTTTTTCATGTTGTATAATTCTTTCTACATATGGTTGGATTCAATTTGATAATAATTTGATGAGGTTGTTTGCATCTATATTCATAAGAGATATTGACCTGTAACTTTTTTTTCTTATAATTATCTGATTTGTGGTATTAGGGCAATGGTAACTACATAGAATGAACTAGAAATTGTACCCTCTTTTTTTCTGTTTTCTAGAAAAGACTATGAGAATTGGTATCATTTCTTGTCTAAATGCTTGATAAATTTTACCAGTGCTTTTTTCGGGGAGGAATTCTGGTTCTATTTTGGAAATGTATTATTATTGATTCAAATATTTAATGGATATAGACCTAAAAAAATTATCAATGTCTCCTTTTATGAGTTTTGTTAGATGGTGTATTTCAAGAAATTGGTCAATTTCATGCAAGTTATTAAATTTATGATCATAGAGTTGTTCCAAGTATTTCTTTATAATTCCTTAAACATCCATGGGATCAATAATGATTACACCCTTTTCAAATTTGATATTAGTAATTTCTGTATTATTTTCTGGTTAAACTTGATTGGTGTTTCTTCTTTTTCCAATTTTTAAAAATCATTTCCAAGGACCAACTTTAGGTTTCATTCATTTTTCTACTGATTTCTTGGTTTTGATTTCATTGGTGTCTGTTAAAATTTTTTAGTATTTCCTTTCTGTTTGCTTTAGGTTTATATTTCTCTTCTTTTTTTAGCTCTGTAAGACAGAGGCTTAGATTATTGGTTTCACATTTCTTCTTTTCTAATGTATGTATTTAACACTATTATTTCCCTCTAGGTACTGGTTTTGCTGCAACCCACACATTTTGATGATTTGTATTGTCATTTTAATTTCATTTAAAATATTTTTAACTTTTTCATAAAACTTCATTTGCTCATGTGTTATTTGGAAATATCCTGTTAAATCTCCAAATATTTGCAGAATTGCAAGCTATATTTTGGCTCTCAATTTCTAGCTTAATTCATTAAGGTATGAGAGAATACTTTGCATGCTTTCTATTTCTTAAATGTGTTAAGTTGTGTTTTATGGCCTAGAATATTATCAATTTCAGTATGAATTGAGAAGAATGTGTATTCAGTTGTTCTGGAATGTAGTATTCCATAAAATCAATTAGTTGAATTTGATTGATAGTATCATTCCAGTCAACTACATCTTCAATGATTTTCTCCTTGCTTGATTTCTCAAATACCAGAAATGGTGTGTTGAAGTCTGAGTATAATAGCAGATGTGTCTATTTCACCTTTCCATTGAATCACTTTTGTACTCATATAGTTTGATGCTTTGTTGTTAGGTCCACACAAGTTTTTTATTTTTATATCTTGAAGCATTAGTTTATCATTATGTAATGCTCCTCTTTGTTCCTGATAATTTTCTTAGTTCTGGAGGCTTCTTTACTGGAAATTAAAGTATATACTACAGCTTTCTTTTGATCAGTGTTGGCATTGTATATCTTTCTCAGCCCTATTGCTTTTAACCGGTCTGATTCTTTATATTTAAGGTGTTTTCATTTTTCTTGACAATATATAGTTGAGTCTTTGTTGATCCATTCAAACAGTCTTTATTTTTTAATTGGTGTATTCAGACCATTCTCATATAAAGTGATTACTGATATAGTAGGAATAGTACCCCCTGTTCTAGTTTGAAATGTTTTCTAATCATTGCATTTATCCTTGGTTCCCCTTCCACCATTTCTCTATCTTTTCTGGTTTTAACTGAGCATTGTATAAGATTCTATTTTATCTTCTCTCTTAGTTTATCAATTAAACTTACTTTTTAGATATTTTAATGGTTTTCTTAGCATTTCCAATTACATTTCAACTACTCTAAATCTTCATTCAAATACTGCTTTTCCATATCACCTGAACTGCAAGTAATTTAAAACAATCTTGTTAATTAATTCACTAATTCCTAATTGATTCCTTCTGTGCCAATTTGAAGGCATTATGTACCCCAGAAAAAGCCATGTTTTAATCCTGATCCAATCTTGTGGAAGCAGCAATTTCTTTTAATGCCTATTCATCACTGTAGGTTGGACATTTGATTAGATTATCTCCATGAAGATGTGACACATCCAATTGGATGTGAACCTTCGATTAGATGGAAATGTGACTCCACTCATTCTAGGTGGATCTTGATTAGGTTACTGGAATCCTTTAAAAGAGAAACATTTTAGAGAAATGACAGAGCCTATAGAAATGATAGAAGCCTCAGAGCCAACAAAGAAAGCCAACCAACACTTCAGAGCAGAGTTGATACAGATAATGACACTTGGAGACAGAGACACAGATGTTTGGAGATGCTTGGAGCCCAGCAGATGTCACCACGAGATGTTAAGCAAGCTAAAACCTGGAGAGAGCCAAGGGAAGCCAAGAGAGGAAAGCCAGCCCTGGAGAAGCAAAGTGAGGAACCCCATAGGAATAGAGGCTGAAAGAAGTGGAGCCCAGGAGCAGATGCCAACTACATGACTACCCAGCTAACAGAGGTGTTCTTGACTCATCAGCCTTTCTTGAGTGAAGGTAACCTCTCGTTGGTGCCTTCATTTGGACATTTTCACTTCCTTAGAACTATAAACTTCTACCTTATTGAATTCCCCTTTATTAAAGCTGTTCCAGTTCTGGTATATTGCATTCCGGCTGCTTGCACACTAATTCATCTTTCTACTCTTGCTTGTGGCATTTCTATCATTCATTTCACTTTTCCATATACTGTGAACATCCAATACATATTATTACCTTAAACAAACAATTGTCTCTACATTGATTAAGTTTAAGAAAAATTAAAAAGTATATATTACATCCATTTATTCTCTGTTGATATTCCTTTCTTAATGTAGATCTGAGTTTTTCACCTATATTATTTTCATTCTCTCTGTAGAACTTCTTTTTACATTTGTTATAGGATGGGACTGCTGGCAATGAATTCCCTCAGTTGTTTTTTTTTTTTTTTTCAACATGAGCAGGCAGTGAGAATTGAACCTGGGTTTCCGGCATGCAGGCAAGAACTCTGTCACTGAGCCACCACCACACCACCCCCTCAGTTATTGTTTACCTGAGAAAATCTTTACTTTCTCTTGTCTTTTAAAGGCTATGCTGGATCCTTTCAGTGGTTATGGAGTTCCAGCTTGGGAGGCAGTTATTCTTTTCTTCTATGAGTACCTTAAAGATTCTATGCTACTCTCTTCTCTCTAGCAGTTTCTGACAAGAAGCCTGATTAATTTCTTATCCTTGTTTTGTAATAAGAAATATGTATTTCCCTTACCCCAGCTTCCTTCAAGAATTCCTCTTTGGTTTTGATTTTCTACCATTTCAATATGCTTCAGGTGTTTGCTGTTATTGTTTTGGATTTATTCTGCCTAGTGTTTTCTGAATATCCTGGAACTGTGGTTTGTTGTCTGTGTTTAAAATTGGGAAATTCTTAGCCACTGTTACTTAAAATGTTTATTCTCCATTCTCTCTTCCTGGTATTCCAATTACACATATGTAATTGTGCCACAGTTCTTTAAAGTTTCATTCTGTTATTTTTTTTCCATTATTTTCCCCTTTGCGTTTCAGTTTAGGAAATTCTATGACATATCTTCAAGCTCACTGATTATTTCCTCAGCCCTGATCAGTCAACCAATGAGTGCATCAAGACAGTCTTCATTTCTGGTACAATGTTTTTTATCTTAGAATTTCCTTTCAATGATGTCTTAGAGTTTGCATCTCTCTGCTTACATTACCCATCTGTTCTTTCATGTTGTCTGTTTTTCTGTCCTTAATATATTATTAGTACTTATTTTAAATTCTGTGTCTGATATTTCCTACATCTGTGCCATATCTGAATCTGGTTCTGATGATTGTTTCCTTGGACTGTTATTTTCTTGCTTTCTGGCATGTCTTGAAATTTCTTGTTGGGAGAGATACTGCAAACTGAAGTAAATGTTTGCTGCAGCTATAGGTGCCAGAGGCTTCAAATTTCTCTAGTGACCTGGTTTGTTTCTCCTTCCTTGACTTTTGGCTTCCCTAAGAACTCCTCCTCAGAGATAGTCTGTATACAGAATTCACTGTAGGATTCATTTCAATTTAAAACTCCAATTTTATTTTCATACTACTACTGAATTTTTAAGGAAACTACATAAAGAAAGGTGATCTAGTAGCCAAAATGCATAAATTACAAAAAACTCAACTGAACAGTTATTCTTGTCCTGTAAATTAAGTTCCTTGTCATTATTTTCTCAGTATTAAACTGCAGGGGAAAAAAAGAAGATTTAATTCTAACAGCTCAGATTTGTATTCCTAGACCTTTCTAAAAACTCTTACTCTTAAGAAAAAATAAAGAACAAAACATTTGATCTGGCCTGAAATAAGGAAGTTGCAGAGATAAACAAAAGTAGAATTATTTTAAAATGCACTTGGCAGTGAACAATAGAAAGAGAAAATTTTCTGAATGTTTATGATTATAATCCTTTAGATAGGATGTTCCAAATTAATTCTCTGCCAAACAATGTATCAGAAGACAACAGGGGGTGAGGAAGCATTGTGCTAGAATGAACTGGGGATCAGAGCCTTTTATTCATGTGTCCATTCACTCAATAAATATTTATTAGTGCTTTCTATTTGCCAGACATTGTGTGAAGTGCTGTTACTAACTCATCCTGTGACACTGTAGAAATCATTTCATCTTTTTTAGTTTAAATTTCCATAACAGAAAAACAGAGAGAAGGATGTCTCCCACAGTCCTTATTGTGAGGTTCAAATGAGATAGTGAGCATGGATACACTTTGAAAAGTATGTAAGATAGAGTTTTATATATAGAATGTTTACTTATATTGTGCTTATATATATATAAGGGGATATGTGAACTGCATTTCAGAAGATATTCAGGGACTGCAATTTTTATTAGTTTTATTTGACTTCTTTCCATAGTACTGTCTTCCAAGTTTTCTTACATTGGCCTTCCTCACAACAAGAAAAGCTGTTTTGTGATGGATCTTCCTAGACTTCTGACCTTGATTTTACAAAAGTAGAGAATGTCTTACTAGTGTCTTACATCTTACGTGGACAAAAATATAACCATCAACTTGTGGTGCAACTGGAAAAGTTGACTTGAAGAAAGGAGTAGATTGATTCAAATGCAGAGCTTAGTAGAAGTGACAATAAGCCTAACTCCCATTCAGCTATTTGCCTACAAAAAAAGTGCAGACACTTTAAGTCTGCAATTAGTAAAAGCAACATCAGGTCTTAGACCATGCTATTTTTATTTATTGGAGCTTTTCAAGGAGGCCACTGAGCTGTAGCCACCATCTCCTTCCTACGTTATCCTTCCTCAGTTTACTGTAAAGGCATTATATAGAAAGGATGATTTATCTGTATCTAATTTTCTCATATGGAAAGAACTCTTCCAGAATTCTGAGCCTCATTTCCACCCATTATGCTTACAGGAGCAATATACTGTGCTGTCCAGAGAAGATAAAAACTGGAGACACCCTCTGCATTATATTCATCAAATGGCTGAGAAATAAATTATGTTCTAAGCACAGCAAAAGAATAGCTCTAAGGTGCGTTGGTTTATCATAATATACCAACTCTCTCTTTCCTCCAGAACCCAAGCCATTATGCACAGGAGAGTTTCTTCAGCGGAAGCTGGATAAAGGCATTTCACAGAGTAGCTAAACTTTTAGAAAAAGCA
The DNA here is from genome assembly GCF_023851605.1 of Tamandua tetradactyla. Lineage (NCBI taxonomy): Eukaryota > Metazoa > Chordata > Mammalia > Pilosa > Myrmecophagidae > Tamandua > Tamandua tetradactyla. The sequence continues at coordinate 8,667,867 of NC_135334.1, read as the reverse complement.
TTTGTACACAGTCCCCCTGGAGCCTATTAATACATCCTGCTGTCTTTTCATTACAGCTTTCCCTATTACACTAGAACCCCAGAATGACACATTTTTAAATGTCATTAAAAAACAGAACAGCGCCAGAGTCAGGGGGCAAAAAGGCAGAAAATTGAAGGGAAAAAAATCATGATAGAGAAAGCAAGCTCTTTTGGAAGCAGAAGAAGGTAATTTGCCATTTATGTTTTATCCTGGAGAATAAAAAGTGAGGAGCTTCTGGATGGAATAAAGTCATAAGACAAAAACCGCATATGATTAGTTAGTTTAAAATAATGAAATCTTGGAGAACAAAGATGAAAACGTGTGTCAGAGAGAAATTCCATTTCTGTAAAGTTTTAAGAAAAGTTCAGCAATACCCCATCTACTTTATCCACTGAAGCTCATGGATTGAACTGTTCTGGTTCTGACTATCTTTTTGTGAATTTGGGGGTGGGGACCCATTACTGCTAAGTTAAATCCTCTTTTGTTTCATAATACAAGAAGTACTAATTTGGTGGATGTGCTAATGACATTTAGTTGTATCAGAAACAGTAGATCATTTGTGATAAAATACACAAGTCCAAAAGCAATTATATAAAAAAAAGACTTGATGCAATAACAACATGAATTAATATTTGGTGCATATATTTGATATAATAACAACATGAATTAATATTTGGAAACATTCTCTACATCAAAGTGTAATCAAACATTTTGAAATGCAGTTTTGTTCTGGCAGAAGTTCAATTATTTTGTGTGTCTTTCCATTAGAAATGATATATCTGCCTTTAAAAGTGCTTATGAACTGGACAGAAGCACCCAGAGCAAAGGCAGACCATCAGAGTAAAGGATTTAATTAAGTATGCTAGAGTAATATGCTGGTGCAAGCAGGAGCTACTCAAAAGGGGGTTCACCCCTTCAAACCTGAGGGTTGACCTCTAGTACCACCTGCTATTAAAATTGCCATTCTACAGAAAAGGCCAGTACTGTGACTCCAGCCAGCTGTCAATTCTTTGGGCAAATCTTCCTTGGAACAAATAACATCTATGCAATTTAAGAAAAAATAATACTTAGGAAGAGAGAGAGACAGAAAATGAATCTAAGTTTCTTTCCTAGGAGTCACTAAAGTAGCCATCCCGAAGGCCCTAAGGGATGGACTGTATTTTTGCACTTTGATCAGGTGGGAGGTGCCAAGCACCAATTCTCTCCAGGCTTCAAGATACTTACCAGCATCCTTGCTTCACAAGTAGTTGCTTGACCTAGAAGGAGATTATCCAAATAGTTTAATGTCCTAAATATTAGGGTACAAAAAGCTTTGACAAGTTTGACAGGTTTTGCTCCATGTCACAGTAAATAAGATTCTGATGCTGAAAACTACAAAGTATCTTCTGTTTGGTGTGAAAATGAAGACAAAGATTGAAAAGACCTCTCAGTGGGAATTCATCAGTTTTATCCCCAAATTCACTCATCCATCCTTTCAACAAATTTTGGCTGAGCACCTTCCATGTACCACACCTACAATGCTCCTTGGGCTCACTGTAGGTACCAGAGCTGCAAGCTCCTACCAATACACCCAGACTTGTTCCAGATTCTGGAACCAGCACTACTGTAAGTGGGAGGGCTACGCTCACAGGTCTGGTCTGGCCTTTGGCATCTGTGGAATTTCAGCCACATAGCTAAAGATGGGCGGGTAATCTTAAAAGAAGGCAAATAGAGGATGGAACCTGGGGCCAAATGTGTGCTTTAGAAGTGGTATGGATACTGGAAGGGGGATGGGCCCAGTTGCCAATAGTAAAAAGTCCATTTTGGCGGGCCGCGGTGGCTCAGCGGGCAAGAGTGCTTGCCTGCCATGCCGGAGGACCCCGGTTCGATTCCCGGCCCCAGCCCATGTAACAAACAAACAAACAAAAAAATATAATAAAAAAACAAGAAAATGTTTAAAGATGTTTCCCTTTCTTCCTCCCTTCCTTCCTTCTCTGTCTTTCCTTCCTTTAAAAAAAAAAAAAAAAAAAAAAAGTCCATTTTGAGATAAACAAAGTACAGTATTGGGAGGGTGTAATAGGAATACAGAAGATACTATCACAAAGATATCTATCTCTGGTTCTGGGTCTCAAATTCAAAAGCATGATTCTACTTTTAGTTCAGGAATGGTCACAGCTAGGCAAAGCTCAGTGGGTTAGGGGTCGACTTTTTAATGGCAGCCTAGCATTGGACCAGTTGCGTTGCTTCTTGTGTGCAGCGGGAGTCTTATGAAGCAATTATGTGGCACCCTTCAACTTTGGACAATCTCTTACGGCAAGTCAGGGCCCTACAATAACAAAGAAGCAGATCGCTGCATAGTCCACTTTGTGAAGCTTCCTGATTCTTTTTTTTTTGTATCCCATCCTTCCAATGGCCACCACATATATGGGCACCGAGCATCCTAAGGCTTATAATGATTCTCCCTACAGAATATAACGGAAAGAGGAATCAGAGGAGCAATATAAAAGAGCAAGGTAGAATCAGAAAGAGAATAACATAGAGATTACTGGTTAATGGTAGCTGAGGCTGGGAGAGGAGAAGCAAGAAGATTCTCTTGGTCACCTCTTCCATTCAAACTCCAGAAAAAATTTCCATTAAATATTTACCTGGCAATGTTCTACTGCTTATCCATCTAATACTTGTCCTTGCTCTTACTTCCACTACCTAGCAAAAATATCTTAGGGAGTTGATTATTCTGAAATGCCTCCTTTCCACTCATTCGTGATTAATTTCAAAAGCATTTGTTGTAGCCATTCCCTCTGTGGACTTCTACAGCCCAGAAGACTCTGTAATGTCTCAGCCTTTTCTGTGGAGTCCTACAAGTTATTAAGACAAGTCCACCTTGTTTTGATGTTTGCTGGGATATCCTGCAACTTCTCATTAGGTTTCCCTGAAGCAGATTTCTTACTTTTGTCTATGGATTACATAGCTAGAGTTCAACCTACCTCTCTACTGTGTGCTGGCTGACTCATTTTCCTCTCACCAGCATCTACCTTAACTCAGCAGAGAGAGCTGGACCCCTAGGTTCCTCCAACCAAAGTAGCTAATTCTCCATGCCATCATGTGTGGTAGCTGAAGCATGGCTCACATTCGCCTGCCAATTTATTTACACCTCACACCTGTTTTGCCCCTACCTACACACACACACACACACACATACACACACACACACAATATTGTCTTTTACTGTTCCCTGTCATATAAGACTGAGAAAAAAACCTCTTTTTTCATGGTCAACACACTCTATATTCTACAACCAGCAGATTTCCTTATAAAAGGAGCATACCAGAAGTAAAACAGAACAAAAGAATATTTGTCCATTGGAAACAATGACTAATTTTCCTAGCATTATTTCCCTAGTTCTTTAAGCCCTAACCTGAATCATATCCTTATTTTCATGGTGAGCAAAAACAGACAAGTTCATTGCCCTTAAAGCACTGTCAGCCTAGTTGGAGAATAGATATCAATCAAATAATTAACTAAGGAAATAAAGGAATGTTTCTACTGTGCAGAAGTACATAATGAGAGTGTAAAACCAAGAGACCCCACTTAGTCTGAGGAAATGCAATAGGCTTCTCTGAAGAAGCCAAGAACTGAAGGTTGAATAGAAGTTATCTGAAATAAGGGTTGTTCCAGACAGATAAAGGGCATATTCTGGGGTAAAGGAAAGTATGGTACATTTTTGCCTGCTGAAATAAGGCCAAATATCAAAAGCACATTGAATGAGATAGTGGTATAAGATAAGGTTCATCAGAGGTTACCTGTTTCTCCTACTTACTTGATTTCACATTTATTGATTAATTTAACCAATAATAAACTACTGAGTGGTTTTAAGCAAGAGGCAAGAAGATCAGATTTGCATCTGATATGGGATATAGAGCGAAGAAGAGTGAGGGTGACATGTACTGAAGATGATTAGTCCAGATTTTTGACCTTACCACCTGGATAAATGAAGAGGCCACTGGCTGATCAAGGGAAAACAAAAAGAAGAGCAGCATCTCGGGGGAGACCTTTAAGTCATCCAAGTGTATACATCAAATAAGCAATTAGTTAACCAAGTTTGAAGCTCAGATAAGAAGTCACAGACAGAGATACACATTTAGTCATAAGTATATAGGTAAAATTGAACTTGTGGGCATAGAGAAGAGTATGGTGTGAAGTCCAATAGTGGGGAACTCCAAAAATAAAAAACTGCACAATTAAGTGATAACAGGTTGAGGCTCTGGAGCCAGATTGCTTTTGTCTGAATTCTGATTTCTTCTTACAGTAGTTCTGTGGCCTTAGGCAATTTACTTAACCTCCATTCCCTCATTGGTAAAAATGAAACTAATAATACTGTCTCCCTAGGGCTTTATGAGGATTAAATGAAATAACACATGTAAAGATCTAAGAACAGTGTCTAGCTTAAAATAAGTCCTTACCAAGTGCTAGCTGCTTCTTCCACTGCTTCAACATTATTATCAATATTGGGAAAAATACAATGAGTCTTCAAAGGAGACAAACACGCTGTAGCCAGAGAAATAAACAGTATAGTATGATATCCTGGATGCCAAGGAAAATGGGTTTCAAGAAATAGGGGGTTGGTAGACAGTGTTGAATACTGCTGTGAGAGCAAGACAAAGACTGGAAAATGTCTAGTGAACTTATTGACATAGAAGTTATTGGTGACTTTAGAAGATTTTGGTGGCATAATGGTAGAAAAATCCAAAGTTAGTGGATTGAGGGCAGAGTAGACATTTAGGAAGTATAAAGAGTGGCTATAGATCACTCTTGTGAATTTGTTCTGCCTGGAAGTAAAGAGACTAAATGAGCACTAAATATGGTTGTGAGTATAAGAATGACAGTTTAGTATTCTGTTTCATTCTTAAAGGCTTGAGAGGCTGGAGAATATCCATGATTTACCTGTTGGTGGAAATCATAGAATGGAAATGATCAAATTGAGAAACTGAGTCAAAAGAGAAGAGAAAGGGAGAGAGAGAAAGAATTGTGTTTTCTGAAAATATAGGAATGAGTAGGCTCAAAGCTAGGTCAGGTATTAGCCTTGGCTAGGAGGTAAGTCCTTTATATAACAAGAAGTAAAGGGAAGAGAAATTACAAAGATAACTGCTTGTTTATGAGAAGTTGAGCAATTTCCCATCTGATGGCTTCTAGGCTTTCACGTTCTCATCAAAAATGTAAGTGAGATGCTCTCCTGAAAATGAGGATTAGTGAGGAGGGTGGGCCAGTGTTTTAGGCATGTGGAGGAAGTTGGATAAGTCTTGCTATGGATGGGAAAACAAGCTGACTTGATGACATGTATGAACTTTGGAAATTCTGTGGCACCATTTCAGATGGGTGGCAATAAGTTTAAAATAGAACCCATATGTTTTATTTTGAAGCCTTCTTCAGCAAGTCTTGGTTTCCTGAAACAACCAGAGAATAGTATAGTAGGATTCACAAGGTTTGGTGTTTCAACAAATAAGAGTAATACCTAACTAAAGGAAAAGGGAATTTATGGTGTCACTGAAATGATGGAAGATGGAGTCCAAGCTGCTTGAGGAGAGAACTGGGGAAGGAAATGGGTAAAGACAAAGAGAAAGGATGTAATAAAGTCCAGCAATCTCATAATGAGAGCTGAGCAGGAAGAGAGCAGGCTATGGTGGAGAAAGCAGGCTGGCTGGATTTGAGCTTGCCAAGGGGTAGCCACCATAATTAGGCTGTCCTTCTCCAATAGCTTCAATATTCTTCTTTCCCTGGGTTCCTGCTCTGCCATCTCTATTTACACTGTGACTGTCCCTTACCATATATCAAATAAAACAAAATGCCTTTTTTGTAACCATAGAGCTCATCCAGAGGCCATAGTACTGGTCAATTCTTTTCTTACTGTCAAGTCACTTAATAAATGAATCATACACACTGCTCTCACCTCTTACTTTTCTTTGCCTTGGGAATCTTATTTCTGTGCCCATCCCTACAGAAATTCTATTCTCCACTCTTGAATGTTACTAATGATTCCTCTTCTACAAAATCCAATGACATCTAATCATTCATCATCTTCTTTTAAGAAAAGCAAGGACTCTTTGAAGCAAAGATGTAGAGAGGGCATTTCAGATGGAAAGATGGCTTTAAAATAAAAATATGTAGGAAGAAATTTGAAAGCATTGTTCAAGAGGCAGTGAAAAGCCTATGGACCATATAGGCAGCATGTGGTGACAGGAGAAGATAAATTTGGAAAAGTAGGATGGGGATGAACTAAGTTTGCATGCTAGGCCTCCCATTTAGTCTTATTCTTATGGGAAGTGGGGAAATATTGAGGTTTTCCTAGCAGCAAAGTAACATGATGACAGTGTTGTTTTAGGAAGATTCATCTGGCCAAGTGCAGAATGAATTGGAAGTGGCTAAAGCCAATGGGTCTAGTTAGGAGGATTAAATTCCATTTAACAAGCATTTACTGAACTTCCCTATGACCAAAGCAATGCCATGACTCCAGGAATAAGATAAAATAAATTAGGTATGATGTATGTACTGTAGGGTACTATAACTGGTGGATAAATAGATCTGATAAAAGATAGTGTGGGAAATATTTCAAGATGTGAATATTCTCTAGATTTTGTGTTTCAAGGAGCAACCAATTAATACCAACGAAATTGGTGAATATCTCAGAGGGGTGACTTTATGTGGCACCTTGAAAGAAGACAGAATTTCAGCTGGTGGAAGATACTGCAATTCCACAAACTTGGGGCCTTGGCCACTATCACTCTATAGATTAGCTATACAACTTCTAGCCCCAAAGGCTGGTGTTCACTTGCTGGAAGTTTCATATAAATGAGAGAGCTTGAATATGAACCATGTTCCATCCTTTGAATGTCCCTGGCTTGAGAGAAATCAGAACAAGGCTGCAAGACTGATCTGACTCCTGCAGTAATAAGATATTGCTGACTATTGATTTTCCAGAGAATTACATTGATGATCTGTCCTGTTGATCACTGGAGAGGAGAGTAGGAGAAATAACAAGGGGAGATAATAGTGGACTCAGAGGTTGTCAATGGTGTCTGGGACCCAGGGCCCTTTCAAGAGGTCCCGAGTCAACTTTCTTTGCGACCAGGGGGAGAGGGTGACAGTTCAGCACCTCACTGAAAAGGGACAGTAAGGACTGCGTGCAAGAACAGAAGAATAGCCAACTCTATCATTGTCTTGCTCTACACCCTGAGGCAAATGATCCTTCCCTGACTTATTGTTCTTGTCTATAAATTGAGGATAATAACCCATGGCGCACTGTAATCACACTAAATGGAAAACATGCTGCTATAGGTGAAGAACTCTGAAGTCACAGTGAGGAAGGAGCTCATATAAAATTTCCAGAGAATAGTGTCAGTATCATCTAACCTTTACGGGCATCTGCTCTGCGCAGCATACTATTTCAGATCCCGCATACTGGATTAACTGAAACTACAAATTATCCCTAGCCAAGGAAAATCTGCCCTTCAAAAATGGTTGGGTGCACAGGTAAGGTGAATATGTTATTCCTAGATGACAGAAAGGTTTTGTAAGAGTGAAAATAAAATTTTTAAAAAATATTTTAAGAACTACCCAAATTTCCATGTTTGGTTGACCTAAGAATTTTATTTACTTTTCTCACTGATATTTTTTCTGCCTGCTCTCCAACTGCAAGCCAAGCCTATTAAGAAGTGTGATGCTCTAAACTCTGTAGCCAGTCCTTGATACCCAGCCTGCCCACAGTGGAGCAGCAGGCAGCAAGCTAAGAGAACCTGAGCAGCTGTGCAAGGAAATTAAGAGTGGGCATCTGCCCTCGGCTTGGCAAGTGGGGTAGGGTGGAGGGATTATGTGTGCAGCGTGGCAGAAGGAGAAGCTTCTCCATGTCTAGGGACCGGAAAAAGCCGGACTGCCTCACACATTAAAGCTTGGAGCCGCAGGAGCCTCTTACCTGATGTGTGACTGCAACTATTTTCCCAAGGAAATTAAAGTGACTTAGTCAGTTAACCTGAAATTCCCAGCAGTGTTCTGCTAACACATCAGAAGTTTTCTCACCAGTGTTGGCTTTGTGGTCTAGAGAATAAGAGGCTTCCAGCTTGTCAGAGGTGGGGTTCCACCACCACCTAGTGGGCAGAAGGGATACTGCCTCCTTGCCCTTTCCCACTACAAAGAAAATCAAGGTGACTGAGAACAACCAAGAAAGAAGTTCATTTCTACCTCCTATATAGGACAAGGGTATCTCTTCACGTGGCCAGCACTTCTCTTGGTCACCGGAGGGTGTGCATTTCTGCACCATTCTATTGGGCTGATGAAAGGGGTTTGGAGGCTGCTGTGGCTTCCTGAGAATTTGGCTTCTGTGGCCTAGAATCATGGAAATTTATCCCACTTGCTTCAGAGAAGTTTACTGACTGGAAAAAGTTTTCAGGCCTTACCAGAGAAAACCTATTTTTAAACTTGAAGCCAGGAAACTTAGTCACCACCAACAAAATCAGTTCCTTGCACTTGAATCATTTATGTTTCCCTCGTGGCCCTCTGCCATGTGCAGAGAGTGAATGCAACTCTAGGAATATTTGATGGAAGGTGCTGAGTTAGCAGTTTTATATGTAAAAGAAGGGAAATTCATTTATGTATGGACACAATGAGGATGAAAACTTGAGGGTCACTGTTCTCGAGGAGCCCAGATTCTAGAAAGCTGGCAGGCACATAAACAGATGGTTGCAGGAACATGTGTTAAGCATCATAACAGATAGCTGTGCAGAACATTCTGGCATCACGGAGAATAGATTTATTCTGTCTGGTGGGTTTACATTAGAGGCAGCTCTTAGAATATTCTTTCAAAGACAGGCAAAAGTTCTCCAGATGAGGACAAGGGAAATATATCTTCCATTACAGGGGAGACCAAAAATGACCTGATCAGAGACACTATTTCTGCAATTTGAGTGGTCTCCAATAGCTCTAGTCTATGGCTTCCAGGATAGTACGTGCTTGGAGATTAACTAGACTAGATGAGCAGATTGGTCATGAAGGGCTATGGTTGATAAGAATTTGGCCTTTATCGTAGAAAGTCTAAGATATTTGAAGTTGTGGTTGTGAATATGTAGAATGGAATAAAGAAAAGAAGTGGGATATTTGACTTGCTTCCAAGGCATCATGGAATAGACAAGTAAAGAGTAGACCCCAGGAAGCTGACTACCATATTTAGCTCAAATTTGGATAAGAATAATCTGTAGGCACAAAGACTCAGCAGTGGGCCACGGAGAACACTGGAGAAGCAGAAACAAAATCAGTTTTCTCTATGTTATTCTCTGATATTCTAATGAAAGAAAGTAGAGTTTGGTGGTGATGAGGTTTGACTCTCATTGGGCTGTACCAAGTCAACATCCTCCGTCTGATAGCAAATAAATTTTGAACAAATTACTCTCTGAGCCTCAATTTCCTCATTTATAAACTATACCTTAATAACAGTACCAGCCTGGAGAGGAGTCAATGATTACCATGCACGCAAAATGCTTAGCCCAGCGCCAGACACATGCTAAAAGCTTCCTGTCTTACTTTGCCATGGCTGCTATGAAAAACTATCATACAACAAGAATTTATTGTCTCTCAGTTTTGAAGGCTAGAAGTCCAAAACCAATGTCCCAACAGGCAGTACCTTCTCCCAGGATCTGCAGTGTTCTGGTGCTGACTTGCTGCAATCTTTTTTATTCTTAACATTTATTTGTCTCTGTCTCTGTCACACGACATTTCCTCTCTCTCTCTGGCTTTTCCTGCATCTGGCCTCTACTGACCGACTGTGTACAGATTTACAAATTTCTCCTGCATTATAAGGACTTCATCCATATGGATTAAGGCCCTACAATTTGCTATCTGTAAGAGGAGTCTCTAGAGGAGTACATCCCAGGTGGTGCTCTCCTAAACCTAGGACTTCACATCTCTCTGAACCCTTGGTCTCCTCCTCAAAGTGGAAGTGTGAAGAGGTTTTTAAGCCAATGCTGAGACTCATTTGGTTACCAGACTCAGCTGCAAAAGACATCTAGATTAGGATTTAGACAAGATGATCCCATCACTCGTTTTTATTTTTTCAGCTCTTTTATTTGTGCACTGGTGATCTCCATTATATTGTATCTACTCTTGCCGCAAATCTTACATAAATAGACACAGTAAGAGTGCTAATAACATCTACAACATTCTCTCTTTCATGCTTCTTTCCAGGGAAATATATACTATACTCCCATATCTAATTTATAACCATGAAAGTTCTCTCCAAAGGCCTTCTAGTTATAAATCTCATGAATCCTATTTCTATAAATCCCAGAGTTGCAGAGCAGAGTAGATCCTATTTCTTCTAATGGCAATGCTAGTCTCTAAATGTCTAGCCAGGTGAAGGTTGGCTTTTGAAAACTATTGATACTCCAATGAAAGCCATATAGGTCTAGGGTTATTTCTCTTACTGACTCATGGTTGAGACTGTGAAGCAGGGTTGTTTCACATAATAAGTTCAGGGAGGGAAGGACCAGAGACCAAAGACTGCACACAAAAATGGGACGTGATCGGTCCAGGTCATGATTCTTTGACATGACTAACGGCAAGCTAGGAAGTTATTCAACTCTCCAGGACTCAATTTTCCTATCTCTAACTGGACTGAATTAGTTAAAATCAGGAATTTCAAATATTTTTCAATATGAAATTTTTCTTTCAAAAAAAGGCATGTGACAAAGCAATCATCATCATAATATTAATAAACGCTGGAATGGCTGCTGCTATATACCACATAGACCCTAACTGCAGTAATGGAGGACATTTTTCCCAGCTGCCAGCAATGCATGGCCTTAGCTATTGAACCTTTTTGGGGACTGCTTCAACTGAAGAAAATTGCCTCAAGTCAGGTCACACCTCCTTCCAGTGGTAGCCATCACTGGGTGTGTTCAGGGATAGAAAGGGTTGGCTCTCTTATTCCAATTCAAGACAACTCCATAGGGTCCTCAACTCCAGAGCATCCCATGGGATGGACTGAGGACTTAGTCGGTGCTTCCTATAGCTTAACTTCTCCCTCTGTTCACTCCTGCTTCCTGCCACAGGCATTGAATGCCAAGAGCACTCCCAATGAATGTCCTGCACTTTGATATCTGCCTCAGAGTTTAATTCCTGGGGAACCTGGCTATGACATTAATTCATTCATTGAACCCTCAAAATGTACCAAGCTCCATGCTAGTCTTTATAGATGCTTCATTTCATTTAATCACAGCAACTGTCAAAAGCGGAAAGACAGCAGAGTGAAGAGAACACCATTACAGGAATTACCATCAGATAGGTTCGACAGTCCACCATATTGCAGTTATGGGCAATACTCTGGCAGTTTTGACATGTTGAATGCCCAGTACATATTGGACAATACATGGATGTACAATACATATTGCAGCTTGGGCAATTCTTTACTTCTTCCAACCCTGTTACCTTATCAGTAAAGTGGGCATTATTAACAGAACCAAACCTTGATATTTATTTGAAATATAAAATAAGATGACATGCTTTCAAAGAGTAGTATCACGATAGTATTGAGTTTTATGTGAATTCAACTCAGCATCTCTGACAACACTTTTATCACACACTTAAATGAAATAGGCAATGCCTTAAATAACTAGCATATCAGAATTGTAAGAGAAGTAACTCTGAGGACTGCCTGCCTGGGTTCATATTCACTTTCATATTATGCCTCACTTTCCCCATATGTAAAATCAAGATTATAACAGTGATTACATAAGGGGTTTGGAGATTGCTTGATTTAGTGACTGCGAAATGCTCAGAATAGAATCTGGTAAATAGTAGTGCAAAAAAAAAGTTAGCTACTAAAAAGTCATTGCATTTTGGATAATGATTAAGTATATCTTAAGGGTTTCTGGCCATTAATATAGAGTTTCCTTCAATGTTCAGATGGTCAGTATTCTAGTTTGCAAGCTGCCAGAATACAATATACCTGAAACAGAATGGCTTTTCAAAGGGGGGGAAAGATTGATTAATTTGCAAGTTTATAGTTCTAAGGCCATGAAAATGTCCAAATAAAAGCAAGGGTATAAAAGTGTCCAAATTAAGGTATCCAGGAAAGGATACCTTGGTTCAAGAAGGCTGATGATGTTCAAGGTTTTTTTCTCAGCTGGAAGGGCACATGGTGACGTCTGTTAGCTTTCTCTTCAACAGCTTCCCTGAGGCTCTGTCCATTCTGTTGGCTCTGTTGGTTCTGGTGGCTCTCATGGCTCTGGTGGCTCTAAAGCTTTTTCCAAAATGGTTCCCTCTTAAAGGACTCCAGTAAGCAATCCCACCTTGAACGGATGGAGACACATATCCATGGAAACCATCCAATCAAAAGTTACCACCCACAATTGGGTGGGTCAAATCTCCATGGAAACAATAAAAAAGATACCACCCAGCAATACCGAATGAAGATTTTTATGGCTTTTCTGGGGTGCACAAGAGATTCAAGCTAGCATAGCCAAGAAAGTGAGTTAATTAAAATGCTAGAGGAAGAAAATGAAAAATTAATTGAGGCTTGCTGAGAGTTCAGTTAGGTTCACAAAACCTTGTAAAAAGTGCAATACTGCATGAGAATTTTCAGGAGTTTCCAAGAGTTGTATTGAGCATATATACTTCTTTTAGGTAAGCAGTCTTTCTGCTATAAAATTCAGTGCTTGTAATGACAAATGTAAATTATGGAATTTTAATATTATATAAATGTAAAGTGCTTAGAAAAATGCCAAGCACTTTGTAACTACTATCTAAAATTTAGCTGTTAGTATTATTCTTATCCCCATTTTATAAATTCAAGCATACAGATGCTAAATGATGCTTAAGATGGATCCAGGTTGTCTGACTTAAACTTTGAGCTTATAACCACTTTGCTTTACTACAAAGTAAAAAAAATAATTAATCAGTGTTTGAAACCCTTGGGCCTCCCAATAAAAAAGGAGGAAGTCCTTGCCATCTCTTCTCCTGCACAGTCCTTTTCAACATTTCTTTTACTATCAGGCACAAATTCCTTGCCCTTACCTCTCCAAGAGGTATTCAACCCTGTACGCAAGAGCCACTGGAGGAATCACTGCTAAGTTTTGCCCACCTGGCAACTGCTGGCCCAAAACCTTTGCCTGCTGGAACCACTGGCCCATTATTTTTTAGCTTTTACCACTGGGTCAGATGTACCCCCTGTACCCAATTGACATATGCCCCTACCAAGTCGAAAGAGAGAAAGGCAGAGTTTGCTGGGTGTTGGTGCATCTGTATGTTTCCCCCCACCCCACCCAGCATTGGCAACATCTTTTGTTAAAGAATTTAAAGTTCATTGAGAAAGACTTACATATCATTTTCATTCATGTGAATTAGACATTTTAATTTTAAAAATGCACCATATGCTAAGTATCTGAACTCTTAATTTGAGTCTGGGGTTCAGAGTTACAGAAGTCCACCCTCCGAACCAAGAAGGTATCCAAAAGCTGCGTAACATGAAGCTAAGAGATGGCTGAATGGGCTCCCAGGGGAGAGTTCAGAGCAGGTGAGCATTCCTGTTGAAGAGTTTGTCCCCAGGGCTTAGAAAGAGATGTGAAGACTAGGTACACATCCTTTTTTAAGGAACAGGATGGTACTTGGAGACACTTAATGGGGCTTGGAGTAGCAGGTAGAGGGTAAACCCTGTAGGGATTCTTGGAGGTGCTGGAAGGGACATCACAGTCTTTTAATAGAGAAGTTGCAGCTTCGCCTAAGGATGGTAGGATCACTGAGCAGGCGGAGCCCCTTAAGGGCTGAAGAGAAAGGGAGGTGGGTCTGAGGAGAGCAGAAATTTTCTCAGTGCCTTCTTTACAATTTGATCCTTCTAGTGCCTGATTCAATGTGAATGCTCCCAGAAAGTGAGGCTGAAAACTTTGAATGTATTTGCTTCATTGAGCATGTGTGTCCATTCTCAAAGTCATAGATTTCATGAAGAAGAAAGAATTAATAGGAAGCAGCAGATAGGAAGAAATAAGAACCAGGGTTAAGGCTGCTATTTTCTGGTCTAGAGCAAATGCCTGTGTACTGGGGCGAGGGATGGCGGGCAGGGGATAAGGTAAATCATCCAGAAAATGATTTGCAAAGCTAAGCCATTTTGACTCTGAAGATTACAGGCTATTATTTGTTTATTATAAAGGCAAAACATGGTTTCTGTTCCCTCATTCCTTGAATTTTTTTCTGTCAAACCTAGTCAACATTCTTGATAGAAGACTATATAAATGAAGTAGGAATATATAAAGGAAATGTTGATGTAAGGATGGCCAAAGTTGGGAAAGCCTCTAGAAAACGTGCCCTTAGTAGGGCAGTGATGTGAGCTGCAGACTTCATGCCACTTGCACTTGGCCCTGTCCAGACCTGTGTCATGTGGTCAGGAGGTGCCAGAGGATGGAGGCGAGGAATGTGACGATAGCCAGTCAACGGACCTGCTGCAGATAACAGTAAACACCTGCTGAAAAAGAGGAAGAAAAAGGAAAAGCGAAGGAGGAAAGAGAGAGGGGGGAGGAAAGAAGAAAGGAGGGAATAAAAGAAAGACCAAGAAAGGGGGAAGAGAGGAAGGAAGCCTGGGCTTGGATTAAGAAGAAATGAATGTACATTTCAGCTCTTCTTTTAACTAATTGTGCAGACCTGAGAAAATCAAATTCTTGGAATCTCAGTTTCTTCATTTTTAAAAATGGAGATACTTATATCTACTCCACAGGTATATTGTAAATATTAAATATTCGGGGTATGAATCACAGTTCCAAAAACTATTTTGACTTTATAGAATCAGTACCGATGCAAAAGTATTTTCACAAATTTGAAGAACATTCATCCACTGCATTGAATATATCACAATTACTTACATTTAACAGGAGAGTCTAGAAAACTTTAGAACCTACCAATCGTGTTCCTAGGAAATCACAGAATGTGTTTCCAGGGGCTTCAGTGGCATGGAAGGTGTTGGTCTACTCGAATATTTACAAGACCTATTCAGACTGGTAAATTTTTTTAATAATAAATGAGTGAAAATATATTGGCTCAAGTAAGAAAACCAAGCTACTGATTTCTAAACAAAACACATAATCCATAGCTGGATATTGGCGGCCCCCTCCAAGATTAGGGCACATAGATGTGCTGAAACTTTTCAATTATTCAAACCAGCTTTAATGGTTTTGTAAATATAAAAATGTGCTCCTTCTTGGGTGTAGGTAAGAATATTTAATACTTCTAATTCATCTAACCCTGTAAGTTTTACAGTATTCCAAGTATATTCCCATGTGGATGGTACTGAATTCTGATCATATTAATTTCCATCAGGATTTATCAGATCTAAAAGACATCCTGCAAATAAGCTACAGCAGTTCTTTTTTCTTTGGCAGGGGAAGGGGGGACTCATGGTCCAGGAATCAAACCCGGGTCTCCCACAGCAGTTCTTTTTAACTTATTTTTTTAAAGCAGAAAACAAAGGGATTCACTTAGAGATGAAAACACAAAGAATCCTCTTAGCATCACAGGAGGAATTAAAATTCCTTCTATTTTTCTTATTTTTTTTAAAATTATATACCTTGTAGAACTCATTTTTCTGACTGAAAGAGCATGGAATAATATACATTGTGTCATTTTTGTAGAAGAAAACCTATGTGAAGGTATTCTTTGGTTTTCCTTAATATGTATCTGATATAAACGTTTGTCATGAGCAAGCTCAGAGCTTGGACAGAATTTTTTGTAATTGTGAGTAAGTTTAAGTACATGGAATTTTATACAGGTCTCTCCTGTGTTGCTATTGCATCATGTACATGTATGATATTTTCTTCACTATTTTTTCTATCTTAATATAATGTGGATTTTATTGTATTAATCTTCCATTCTTAATACTGTACCACATTCCTGCTCAGAAACTGCTCACTTCCGTAAACTTTTTTTCCCTCCTGGCATGAAATGTATCCATTTATAACTGCCGATTCCCTGTTCTATTAGTATCCAAAAACGTGGAAGGCCTCCCAACCACCATTTCTGCTGAGTCCTTAGGATGTGCAGTATAAAATATAGACCTAACAGTTTATGTTATAGAATGGCTTTATTTATTTTGGTGACTGTTTATAGTTTTTAAATAAACGACTGGACATTTAAAAAAAATATTCAGGGTATGTATACAATCATTTTGTAAAGTGTCCAGTAGTGTTAATCATTTTTAAAACGTTGTTTAAAACAATGTGAGATCATGACTGGAGACGATTTGATTTTGCAAGTTAATTTCCAAGGAACAACTTGAGTAGTGTGGGATGGACTGGAAAAGCTTCAGCCCCTGGAGCTGACCTAGTAATGAAGTGGATACTGTACCTCAAGATGGCATTATCAGTATTGATTTTACACAGGCAGAACTAAATGAGGATCATAGAGGAAAATACCACGAGATGGCAGCAGAGTTCTTCTCGTGTTACTTCAGATGTCTTAAAGGCACTTCATTAAAGTATAGCCAATTAAATACTTCTTAAAACACGCATGCCACACCTATCTCTCTTTGCAGACATTTTGCAGTTTGCTTGTTGTCTTCTCTGCAGTTGGAAGTCAGGCATCTCGGTAGAAACATGCCATAGAAACTAGGAGCCTATGGGTACGGAATCAACCAAGTTTCTGAAAATGAGTTTTGTCACATGGAAAATGGGAAACATAATAGCACCTATGTCTTGGGGTGTTGTGATTTCTAAATAAAATTATGTTGGCAAAATAATCTGCACAGTTTTGGGTATGAACACTATATGTTGACAATATCTCCTTTTCTTTCTCTTCTTTGAACAGCAGTCCAAGAGTAATAGAGCAGGAAGAGAAAAAATAGATGGTATTTTAGACAAAAAGTAGGCTTTGCACCCTTTCTATCTTCCTGAGGAGCAGCCTATTGCTTCTCTGGGGCAGACAGTTCTATTGTTAAAAACACTGATACAGCTTCTGTTCTAGACAGGTGGTGCACCCTGGGAACTGCCATGTGGATAAAGGAGAGACCAAGAGAAATCTGTATTGAAGAGGACCAGGAAAGAGTCAGGTTGATGAGAGAAAGTCTAAGACGCCATCATGGAAGGCCAGGAGCAGATTCAGAGAGAAAAATTCCAGTGGACTCAGTTGGCCAAGAAAATTTAAGAACAGGTTATCTAGTAATTAATTCTGAATTGTTTGCTGTACTCTCATGTCACCCACAGTCCTTTAAATCTAAAAAAGTCCCCTGAACATGTACCTGTATTTCTGGTGCTTTGGTGACTACCTAGCAGAGGGCAAAAGGGAGGAGGCAGCTCTATGTTCGCAAGTGAGGGAACAAATAGTAGAGAGGCAGGCAGAAGAGCAGTTGAGCTTTCCTAGGAATCTAAAGAAATGCCTCATAATATGTGGCAGCAATTTTAACAAAAAATAATTTTTTAGTTTTGAAATAATCTCAAACTTCCAGAGAAATTGCAAGAATTAGTACACATACACACACACACACACAATTTATCTTTTTCCCAGAGTAGCTTACTGTTCATATTTTACCCTATTTGCTTTACAGTTTGCTCTATCTATCCATTTTTATTTTTATTTTTCTGAAACATTTGAAGGTAAATAATATATATCCTGGATCTTTACCCCTGAATAGTTAAGTGTGCATTTTCTTAAAATAAGAATAACCCTTTGCAAAATCACAGGGTAGTTACCAGCTTCAATAAATTTAACTTTGATGAAGTACTTTAGCTATGATCCATATTCAAATTCTTCAGGCGACTCAATAATAAACTTAGCAGTTTCTCAGAAGAGAAAAACTTCCAGTATGGATTCCAGTCTTTAATAAGATAATGTTTCTGTCTTTTTTAGCCTTATTTCTAATATGTCTCCACAGCCTTTATTTGTTTTCTTTCATTGTTTTCTTGTTTTATGTCACTGACATCCTCAAAAAATGTACTTCCCTCCTGTCATGGTCAGGTTCAGTGTCAACTTGGCCATGTGGTGGTGCCTGTTTGTCTGGTTGGGCAAGTGCTGCTCTGTCTGTTGCTTTGAGGACATTTCAAGGACTTAAATCATGACCATGTTATCTGCATCCACAGCTGATCATATTTGTAATCAGTTAAGGAAAGTGTTTTCTGCAATGCATGATGCTTAATCTAATCAGAGGAAACCTTTTAAGGAGGATTCAGAAGAGACAGTCTTCTTCTTGCTTCAGCCAGCAAACCTCTCCTGTGGAGTTCATCCAGACCCTTCATCATAGTTGTCAGCTTGCAGCCTACCCTACAAACCTTGGACCTTACATTCCCACATTGCCCAGCCAGCCTCTCCTGAGAGTTCGTTGAGGAACTTCATCAGAGTTACCAGCTTGCTATCTGTCCTTTCCTCACTGGCAATGCCAATTTTTATCACCTACTCAAGACATGCTCTGATATCTCCATCATTTAATTACTATACTTTTCCTTTACAACAATAAGCAATCTGTGAAGAGGCACTTTAAAACCATGTGAATACCCTGGTCATCATCAAAATTTCCCCAAAGATTTAGCATCTTTTAACCACTCCTTGCCTGATTCAGTCTCTACTGAGCTGCTTGCAATGATGATTCTCCAACTTGAACACTCTTCCACCTTACCAGGCAGCATCCAGCCTTTGACTGCCATTAAAAGCCCCATATCCCTGCATTTATTTATCTACCTATTTATTATCAACATTTTAGTGTTTACTACTGTACTTAATAATTGTGATGTTCAAATTGCCCCAGATGTGGCCAAATGAAGCCCTTCAGGTTGGCACCTGTGTTTTGACAACTTGTCTTCATAATGATATTGATCACTTCCTTACTTTCTCGCACAAGATATTCCAAGCTCATCTTTTACCTGCCTTATCAGCCATTCTTCTGGGGATCACTGTTTACTTTTAGTATTAGACAACAAAATCTGAGTCCAGCCATACTCATTGCTCCTGGGTTGTTTTTGCTTCTTGGGAAATATTTGCATGCACACACTTACATGCATGTGCATGTATTCACCTACAGACATATGCATTCTTCCATGCACACATATGTACATATATACATATATATGAACAGATATACATACATATGCATATCCATATTTCAGATATCATGAATTCTCACTGATATCTCATATTCTTATTCATCCCCATAGTTTGTTTTTTTTTTTTGGCCTTCCTAGCTTTGATTCCTATATTAAAGCAAAAGTTCTTGATCTCAAGAACATAAAGGATTTGTGGCCATTTGTTAATAAATAATAAGATTAAGCTAGCAGAAAAAGAGAACCTCAAGGATTCAGTAAATGGGAAGTAAATGGGAAAATCACTATAAATGTGTCTTTCCATTTATAGTTCATTCATTTGAAAACATTTTTCAGCACCTACTAAGTATCAGACACTATTTTAGGTACTGGGAACACAGCAGTGGACCAAACATTAGAATTACCTGAGTTCATAAAACAGATAGTCATGCACGTAGGACACACAGTAAACAAATTAACTTAAAATATATAGCAAATGTTAATTGTGAAAGCAAGGAAAGGAGTGTGGGATGCCTGAATGGAGGCAGAGGCTGGCATTTATAGAGAGTTTAGGGACAAGTGTTTCTATGTTTATATTTGAGCCAAGACCTGAAGTAAGTCAAAGAGAGTCCTTGAAGATACTGGAAACCAAAATTCCAGGCAGAACAAAAGTGGTTAATTTGCCCCAAGAAGGGCATGATGGAGGAGCAGGAAGGGGCCTTTGTGGCCAGATTCTTGTGAATGGGGGAACGGTGGTTGGAACTGAGCTCCAAGATCAGACCCTATAGCCTTACATGCCATTGTAAGGATCTGGCTTTCATCTAAATGTGAAGCCAGTGCGAGGTTTTGATCAGTGAAGTCATGTGATCAGACTTCTGTTTTAAAATAAACACTCCAGTCACTTTATGGATAATAGCTTATGTGTGGAGATGGGGGAAGGAAGGAAGTCCAATTAGGAGGAAAATGGTAGAAGATAAAGATGAGTTTGAGACATTGCAGTAATCCAGAGAAGATGAGGTTGGTTCTAGGGTTGCTGCAAATGTGTACATGTTTAAGGTAGTTACAGGCATCCATTCAGCAAGCATTTATTGAAAGCCACTGTCTGCCAAGCATTGATACTTTCTGAGGAATACAAAGATGAATAAAACACAGTGAAAGCCCTTGAGGATCTCATAGTCAGTTCACAATGTGGTGAGCATGTTAGATACATGTACAGATAAGGTAAAGGTGATGTGATAAGCCCTGGGTTAGTGGTCAGGGTTGTTCTGAATGAAGTGCTGTAGCCCCAACGAAAAAGGATTAGCTATCCCTATCCATGGGCTCAGGGGAAGCTATGGTGTGGAGGTGATATTGAAAAAGGGAGGAGGCTGATTGAAATAAGAAGGAGACTATGATGCTCCTGAGGGCGAGAGATGTCATCCTTAGTTCCTGAATTTCCAGTTCCAGTTGTGATCCTCATCATGGCCTGCTAATTGTCACATTCTTGGGTGCCCAAAACTTGCAATGGTTTTACAATAAACACCCCTTACATGAGCTATCTTAAGTGGGTTAATATTCCTTGCAACCAATAACACTAATCTGAGACACAGAGAAGATTAGAATATGGGATCAACAGATTAGAATCTAATCATGTGGAGGCACAGGACTAAGGAGTGAGAGGAAGAGGATGGGATGATAACGAGATTTCTGGCTCACGCACGATAGCAACATAATTTACTAGGAAGGATAATTCAGGATGAAGTTGTGTAGTCTCTTTACAGACATGATGTGTTTGAATTGTCTTCAGCATGTTGGTGACACTTCTGGAACTGAAAGATCCAAAAGGCTTTGGTAAGCACCGCAATTGAAGCTGTGGGGATGTATAGGAAGATGAAAAGAGGCAAATGTGTAAGCTTGAAGAATGTCTACACAGTAGTCAAAAGAAGAGAAGCCAGCAAAGAAGACTAACAAAGCAGTTGGAAACAAGGAAAAAAAAAAAAAACAGGGGAGAATAAAGTCCGTAGATACCAAAAAAGAAAAGCATTTACAAGAGAAGAAAAAAGCTTGAAATCCTTTTACTTGAATGATTTGTTATACCATGCCCTTTTTATTTCACTTTTTTGTACAGACATCTTAACTCCTACGCTAGGTTATGTAACAGTGTCTGGGACCACAGACTCTCTTGGGCATTGCCAGCCTTAGCAGAGTATCATTAAGAAAGAATCAACAGAAGTGCATCAACTGAATGAATGTCTATGCCATAATTCTGTAGACCTTTAAGGTGTTATTTCAGTGAGTAGGATTTTGTTTTAATTGGAGCCAGGACAAATAATGAATATGAATTCAATACATTTTTAACAAATATAACAGAATAAAAAATCAATTAAATGCAGATATAGATTGGTATAGGTCTAAGTCTAGGAGTAGGAATAGGCATAGGAATAGGTCCAGGCATAGGCTGAGACACAGACTTAGATATAGGAATAGAAGATAATATACATACAGTTACAGGTATATAAATATGCATATATAAACATTGAGAAGTCTTCTTATTACATAGAGCTTAGTTTAAGAGTCCTAAGACACCCTTTCTTCCCCTTGTGGTGTCTTCTTGGGGTAGACCAGAAAACCCTGTGTCTTGGTTTCTGAAAGTATCTATTGAAATTCTTGTTTAAAAGCACTGGACAATTTCCCTCAAATGTGGCCACGTGTTCCAGCTGCATCAGGCATCTCCAGTTGTTCCACCGCTGCTCAGCTGTTTACCCTGCTCTCTCCCCTCCTCCTTATTCCTGTCTGCTGTTTGTTATTCGTAGAAATGAAGGTAAGTCATTATGTCTCCCTGGGCCTCACTTTTCCCCAAGTGTAGATTCAGGTGATTTTGTATTGATCTTTAAGCATCCACCTACAATATTTTCTCTTCTGCTCAGCTTATTCAGTCTCTAAGTGGTGGAACTGATGTCTGCCTTGGTGTGTTGCCTCTGTACTCCCAGTGCTTCTAGGCATCCCTGTGTTTTCAGTACTTACACTAGTCATGGCAGAGACTGCTGACTTGTCTGCTCTCCCCATTCTTCAGTGAGTTTTTGGGTAATATGACCCTGAGGTACACTGAATACCTAGTAGAATACCTGGTACCCAGATGATCTTCCACAAATGATGTTGAACTGAACTGAAGTTTGCCCAGGAGACCACACATTTACTTTCTAATGCTTAGTGTGCTTTTATCTAATTGTAAATGCAAACTCATCTATTTATATAGATGGATATTCCTTGGCTGTGTGTTTAGAGTGGAATGTAATGAAGTTTGTATTTTGCATCTCATCTTCTTCTTTCTCTCGGTTTATTTTGCTTTTATTACAGAAACATGGGAATGTAGTGAGCTATTATGCATATGCTTGTGTGTATATATACATATATATATTGAGAGGGAAGGAGAGAGAGAGAGAGAGAGAGAGAGAGAGAGAGAGAAAAGAATAAAGGAGAAGCAAAATAATTTTCAAAGATGTTCTGGGAATTCAGCTAGGAACAAACTATTGTCTTTTCCAATGCTGGACCCCAGAATGAGCAAAGACTTTGTAAATACAAAAGACAACAATGAGCAAGTGATGATGCAGCCAAGTCTGTGGTTTAGAGTGGAAGGTGTGTTATGCATGACTTGTGTATGGAGAATTTTCAGTGTATCAGACTGTTCTCAGAGTAGCCCCTTAAAAGCCATTTGCAAGTGCCTGTACAGCTTCAAAATGTCTGGTTAGTTGAAATGATGTTAACTGTCCTCTGGCCAAGGAAGGTTGTAAGTTCTGTGTGTGAGCTTGGAAGGGGGCTGCTACAATAATCTTCTGAGTAATGTCATGTTTCATGAACTTTTTTAAAGCACGGAGAGAAAAACAGTCTTGTGGCCACCATCCATCACTTCTAAAGCTAGTGGCAAAGCCATCTTTGACAAGACTTCTGCGCTTGAAGCCAAACCACCAGCAACCACTCTCTCACACAAGGCTTCCTGGCTTAACCTACACTCTGCTAACCACATAGACAACGCCCTCTATTTCTCTATTGCAAGAGGGAGTGGGCAACTGGGGATAGAGGGCTTATGAAACCAATTTCAACGTGCTGATAATAATTTGTAGAAATCTAGTGTGGGTTGTGAGAGATGGGGTGGTGAAGTGCTTAAAATGGACCCAGAAATGGACTGTTCATAAGAACAAGTGAGAAAAACCTGTGAGATGATTTCACGTGGGTGACTTTTATAATGCTCTATTGGTATATATCTTGCACATGCATACTGAAGATCGTTAAGTGCATGCCTTTTCCACCCATATTTCTATATACTTTATTTATACATTTTACACATTTATTACTATCTGTCATGCATTAGTTATAAAGACATACACCTGTTTTCTCTAGTAGACCTTATAGCGCAGACTTTATCATTCAGTTATTGGTGTCACCCCCACTCTACCTGGAATAGTGACTGATACATTTTCCTTGCCTAATTACTATTTCCCTAATTACCTAATCCTATTATTGAAATGGAGGTAAGACAAAAAAACATTGGTGAAAATTATTATGAGGAGTCAAAAATGAGTAAAACTAATAAAATCCAGGGCAAAAAGAATATGTTTTGACTCCTGAGGATGTATTATAATCTAAATAAGGTGTTATTCATGAAAAAGCAAGAAAAAAAGCTTCTAGAATGTTTCATTTTCTGAATTTATCATTAATCGTAAGTATAGTATAAATTAATAATAAACTTGTACTAGGTACTTAATTGTTTAATAAAGTTTGTGATATGGTTCCCAATTTCAAGAAGTTTAACATTTAGTAAAAGTAATTATAAAAACAGAAACTAGAACTAGCAATTATTTTACTATGTTTGTTTACTTTTCATAACAACAATATGTGGGAGATACTGTCATTTTTCCCATTTTACTGACAAGGAAACTGAGGCTCACAAAACGTCCATCTAATCTCTGAGACTATTCTCTTCAACTCTACCCAAAAGACAATCAGAAGAAATGTAGCAAATGTCCCAATATAGTGTAATGCAAATCTTGATATCTCAATACCAACATGAAGTTATACAACCTAATAGCACTGGTTTAATGACAAAAGGAAAAGCTAAATTTGTCTTCCTGTAAGAGCAAGCATAAGCTATGATATATTGAGTTCTAGTTAACTTTTATGCTTGAAAACAAGGGGCTTGAAAAACATGTTATGGCCTCTCTAAGAGCATAAATAATCTCATTAAATGGGATTATATGCGAGAAAATTAAAAGTACTAAATCCTGATTCCACCTTGATGCTGTAGCTGTCCAGAGACTGCTGAGCCCTGTCTGTCCACTGCCACCTATTCCGGGCACAGGACATTCAGTCATGGATAAAAATGAGCTGGTGCAGACGGCCAAACTGGCTGAGCAGGCTAAGCGATATGATGACATGGCAGCCTGCATGGAATCTGTAAAAAAAAAAAAAAAGCTCCTTTTTGTGGAACAATAATTGATCATTTGTGTTTCATTTGATGGTCATACTTTGGATGATAGTTGAGATTTTCATGCCACTTGATCTAATTAAGAACTTCCATGTAGATTCGCATTCTAATAATAGGTTACATATTCTCCTTAAAAAATAGTATGAGGAAAGAAAGAAACAATGGTAACGGAACCACAGATAAGAAGACTGAACCATATCTCACCCAACTAAGAGAGACGACGCTTTGATACCAATATCAAATACTCCACTGTGACCAGATCCAATCAGAATATTTCTCTTTCAAGTGGACAGGAATGTAAATCTTCAGACAGCAATGAAATTTTTAGCTGTGAGATGGGTTGGGGCTCAGAGAATATTGAAACAACAGGTTTTGAGTCAGGGACTGTTGAAATAGCATGTCGTTTCAAGGGCATTCACTGGGAGACTAATATTTCAACACATTTCAAATGTGACTTCCTTGTTGTAAAACGTTTAGGCTTAAAAAGTGAAACTGGATAAAGTAGTAAGAGCTTCCAAGAGAAAAATCATTCAACTTGAAGACATTATGACAGAGAAATTGGGGGCTCTGTAAATAGATATGTTCCCAGCAGCCACATTCCATGTTTATTTCTAGAGAGCATTGATTTGAGTAGGACCCACTCCCCAAGTTAAAATATTATATTGGTGAGTGATAAGTTCAGACTCCCAGTTTCACAAGAGGGAACTATGGAGAAAATTGAAAATTAAGTGACAAAATTCGATTTTTGAGAATTAGGGAAATTAGATAAATAGTTCCATCTAGCCTCCTCTCCCAAATCCATACGATATTTATTTCACAGTGATTTAGTGAGTACCTACATAAAATAAGCTCTGTGCTATTGTCTCATCTATTGAACTTAAGCGATGATTAACTGGATAAGACTACAGCCCACCTTGGTAAAAAAGCTGTACATATTAAACTAATGCCAGTAATTAGAACACTGGTTCTTTTCCTAATATTTATTAATTCTTTACTTATCATTAGCCTTAGATTTTGGTAAAAATGCTGCACATATTAAAATAATGCCAGTAACTAGAATACTGGTTCTTTTCTTAATATTTATTAATTCTTTACTTATCATGAGCCTTACATTTTTATCCTTTTGGCTTTTGTTTGCATGTGCATTTATGTGATTTATCAGTAGGAATCAAAATGGGATGAATGAAAATCATATGGAAATTTTAATTACCTATTCTGTAGCAGGTTGGAAAGGACTTCAAAGAATTAACAACTTTAGTCTCTAATAAATAGTCAGGGACTGTTCTATTGTAGAAGAAAGCATAAGAGAACAAGACTATAAACCATGTGTTCTTAGATTCTTATATTTGTACATATAACAAATTTTTTCCATAAAGTAAGTGTGATTGGTTAATCTTCATGGTCCTTGTTAGACATGAAAGGAAACAGGCGTAGATTTATTTTTTAAAGATGAATACTCAGAATGCCTGAACCTTGCCTTGCAATCCATTCTCCCCCATAGTCTTAAAACATCAGTCTCCTACCTCACCCCATCTCATTTCTCAGCCCTTTTTACCCCTGGAGGAAACTCCCCTCAACTCTTCTAGTTATTTCACACGACCTTTACTTCCATAGTAAATAGTGTGCTGACACTGCTAGCCTTGATTATTGTTTTTATTTTAATCTTAAGCAATATGTATTGACAATCTGCCACAGGAAATTAAAACTTAGCTTTTCCACACTCACCGCTAGCCCTACTCCCAGCTTCCTAACATTGCTATATCACAGCTTTTAATTAAACCATTCTCATGACAATCCAAATGTTTATACTGTGAAGTTCTCCTTTTATTTAAAGCCCACTATTGCTGTTGTAGGTGGTGAATGCCTCCATTTTTCATTTGTCTAGTTATTGTATGACTGAATCTATTGATAGTTTTTCCAAATGTCACGTTGTCTGCCATGTGTTTATCCATATTGCTTTCCATATTCTCAAATCTATCTCTTTCTTTCAGAACACCCAGAGACCTCCATTCCTGAGCTTCTGTGCTAACCATACTGCTTGGTCCTAGGCCTCCTACCAAGCTATCATATTGAATATTCTTTTTACTGCTCAATTGTGTTAGACATCCTTTGTGTTAGAGGTGACATCTTTTTCCTAGTACATTTTTCATGGCTAGGAAAAAATGATTCCTTTCATTTTTACTGAAAACAAAATCATCTTGTATTACCCTGAGAAAAGGTGGTAATAAATTAATTTTTGAGTCTCAACATACCTGAAATATTTTATCATTGTATCGGTTACTTTGCCTGGGAATAGAATTTTATGTTGACAATTGTTTCTGCCCAAATTTTGAAACTAGAGCTCTCTTGTCTTCAAGCTTCCAATCTTACTGTTGAGAATCTTGTTTTCACATGATTCCCAAACTTTTGGGAGGTAGTGGGCCATAGTAGTTAAGAATCAAACACCACAGTTCAAATCCATACTTCGACTACCAGCTTGGCTAAGTGGCATTCCCTGTGTATCTCTTTCCCTCTCTGTAAAAGGGAGCATAACAAAATTCTATTCATACTACGTCCATCTCTCAGGTCTCATTTTCTTTTGATTATTTTAATTTGAATGAGGGGAAAAATATTTTGGGTAAAATTCACTTTTGTGGATCTTTAGTTTTTTATTGATGCACCCAATGGTTTGTATTCTAGATTCCCAGTGAAATACAACATCTAAGACCCACTACCTAGGCACATATCTGCAAGCACAAACACAGGTAATTATGGTATGTCAATTTCTAGAAAAATAAAGTATATTGGGATAATGTTTAAATTATAGACTTTAAATTAGAATTTTATTTTGAATATTCACAAATATGAAGTTTCATAGCACCAAGAATCTTCCTCTTTGTTGAGATTTTTTCTAATCTTACATTGATCAGTCACACAAAATCAGAAGGTGATTGCAGGTGAAACCAAGTGTACCTGAGGCTGAGTAAAAATTTAGTGATGGAAATGGGTGGAGGGGGAATACAGAATGATATTAGATATGCTCCATGGAAAAAAATGTTCTGTTTTAAATAAACAAAGTTATATAAATAAGCAAAGATAAATGGTTTTTGTTTTGTCCAATGTTAAGTCTTATCAGGGATTTTAGAATGCTAATGTGAACTGTGAAACCTACAGAAGAGATTAAGTTACTTTATAAATTAAATTGACCCCAAATCTCTTTAACTTTGGATTGTACATTAATATCCTCCCCAATAAGTGAAAATTTTCATTTAATGCAGGAAAGCCAGCATTTATAGTTCACTTCAAACCAGCTCACTCACAGATTCAGCTATATGGATCTGCACTTATATTTTGAAGACCCCACACATAAAAAGGGGAAAATTCATTCTTTTTGCAGAAGAGATTGATTCATTAAAAAGGGGAATATTAGGAGTAAGGGCAATGATAGAAGTTGCATGTCTACCAAGAAGTGGATGCCCAGTTGAGATTGGACATGTGAGATGTTTATTGTAGGAGCAGGAGAAGGTAAGAGAACCTTCAGACTGAGAAGTAGGTCTTATATTTATTAGAAAAGAGAGAGAATGAAGGAGAATTGGGTAGCAGGAATCTCAAACTGCACTGCAGCTTCAAAAAAAAGGAGTCCTGGAGTCCAAAATATTCCGTCAGAGAACCCCACACCCCTTAGGAATGGGTCTGCCTTAATACCCAACATGCTCAGCAACTGACTAAGAACAGCCCTTGAGAAACACGGTAAGTACTTTGAAGCTCAGCAGAAAGGGTGGCCTATCAATTGTGCTTAGTTCAGTGGGAGATCGAACAGCATCTTTTCATTGGCTTAGATATAGGCAAAAAAGCTAGTCAAACGATGTAAAGCACAAATGTTACAAATTCGTTAAATTGCGAAATTAAAATAAACATTTAATTGTTTGTTGTTAACTAGTCATAAAAATTAGCTGTTTTGAAGTGGTTTCCCCCTTTTTTTTTAGTAGATATTATTTCTAGTAATGTCTTTCACACCCGCAGATGTGAGGTTGAATTTACAAAGTAACCTGATTTGGAGGTTGAAAATGTGGACTGTTTGGCCTTGGATAATTCCCTTAAGCTCTTTATCCCAGTTTCCCTGTGTGCAAACTGTTGTAGCCATCTTCTTCGAGTATTACAAAGGCTAAAATAATTTGTGTGATAAGTCTAGGTGAGTACTATAAAAATTCTTATTAGCAAGGACTAATCCTGAGCCTGAGGCACTACTTTCATATAATATAAGCCCTTGTAAAAGAGACTCTTCCTTCATTTGATGCATTGCTGTCTTCCAGAACAGACTTATAAATAAGAGTCTGGCTAATATAATGTCTTTTAGAAATCCCCTGTTCCAAAAGTTAAGCATGTCTTTTAGAATAAGAAAAATTTTCCCATACCCTCAAAAGCTAGCTCATGCTTTTCCCATGCATTTTTTGTTGCATGCCATCTAGATCAGAAGCCTTTTGATAGTTGAAAGTTGTCTTTGTGCTTGCATTTTTTATTCCATATATAACTTCCCATTCTTACATAGTTGCAAATATGTATTTTTCTTGTTTTCTTTTATTAAAATAATCATGATATTAGAGAGCATTTACTGATAACTTTCTAGGTACCAGGCACTGGGCTAGCAGGGAATCCACCTTGATTTATTATCTTCATTACTCTATGGTCATTATGACATTCTTAAAACAGTATTAATTTTGTAATTACTATTTCCCTTCATTTTTAAGACAAAAGAAAAATTAAGAGAACTCCTTTGTGAAGGGGTGCTGATACAGTAAATAAACAAGCCACTGTAGTTTCATGAAACTTGGGGACTGTAAAATGCACAGGAAGACATGTTTTGTTCTGAACATCCCTTTATTAATATTTGGTGCTATAATATTTTGGTGCCAGACAAGATTTAAATGCAGATGATGTGATAATGAAACAGATAAAAGGTCAAACAATTTAAAATTCAATATAAACTGGCCAAGATGGCTAATATGCAGTGTTTGCTGTGGAAACCCACACACGAATACACAAATCTTTCATCCTCTCATTTAATTTTTTGCTTCTTTGCTTGGCAATCTTAATACATTAAATACATTTGATACTATGATTTGACAAGCTCTGTAGCGAGAAAGGTCAACCCAAAGTGTGGTGGTTAGGAGACTGTCTCTGGATTTAAATAGAATGCTGCCTCTTCTACTTACCAACTGGGTAATTTATGCAAGTTACTCAAACTCTCTAAACTTCAGTTTCCTTATTTACAAAATGGGACTAAGAATATTTAATAAGGGAATTATGAGGATTGGATGAGGAGATATAGATAAGGCAGATTCTTCCATGCCTGGTTTGAATAAGCAAGCAATAATCATTTGCTTTGTTATAACAGAGATACCATTTTTTTGACTCTTTGTAATACTTGCTTTGCAAAATTTTTTTCCCTTTGAAAGAAATTCAAAAATACCCCTCATAAGTTATATTGAAATTCTAAATATCCCTCATAAGCTATAGAACCCTTATAGAATAAAGCTCCGCGTCAGTCTTCTTAAACTCAAGAGGAACTCAGGTTTAAGGCTTTTAGAAGCATAATCATTGAGTAGATATATATATATATATTTTTTGCATGGGCAGGCACTAGGAATTGAACTTGAGATTCCAGCACAGCAGGCAAGAACTCTGCCTGCTGAGCCACCATGGCCTGTCCAAGAGTAGATTATTTTCACAGACAGTCCCAGTTAGTCCTGGCCATGGGCATTCTAACAGTAAACACTAGGCTTTCTATCTAAAAAAAAAAACAAAAAGAACAAAAAAAACAAATCTATAGTTGGGAATATAGAATCAATTCTCAATTAATTCCGTGTTGCACTTTACTCATAAGTCAGGAAAACAAAATCCAATTTTATAGCTACATTTTATTCAGGAAAGCAGATTCCACAAGAAATCAAGAACTCCTCAGAACAACCACACAGGAGTCACCCATCTGACTTCATTATTCAAAAGTGATCACATCATTAAAGTTAAATAAGAACCTTTTGAGCAGCAATTATAAAATGAAAACTACTCTTCAGCTTCGCAAACCTCATTTGGCTTGAAGAAGCAGCTCTTGTATCAAGGCTTTGTATTGAGTAGAGAGGTGCTTTACCTCGATGCATATGATCTAAAGGCTTCAATACTCCATTAGTACTACAGGGAGAAAGCAAATGACACACCAACTAAACAAGCACAATCCCTGGTAGCATAAAACAAAGCAAAGAAATACACAAGCAAAATAAATACCATGTTCTCCAGCACAACACTCTATATTGGCTGAGAATGATAATCATCAAATTCAGTATAATGGCATTGGATGGGAGTCCACCAAAGTCTTCAGCTGCATCTCTTATAACATTTTCTTTAAGAAAAATAATAATAAAATGATAATTCTCAAGGAAAAATGGTGAAATGTCAAATTTTGATCAAATATGCTGATTATCATATTATCCCTATTTCTCAATGTGCTTAAAATGGCTTATGATTTTTTAAATATAAAAGGGTAAGTTCAAAAATGCTTTCTGTGGTATAATGGAAATTGCGAGATCAGCATTTGAATTCTGATTCTGCTACTGAATTGTTATGTGAACAAGAATGTGCCGTTTTCCTTGTTAGACCTTAGTTTTATCATCTATAAAATGGCTCTGCTACTTCCTTATTTGCCGCATAAGGTATTTTATAACTCTTTAAAAGGAATTAATGTAAGAAAATACCTAGTAAGGTCTAATACATAACAAACTCTAAACTCCCATTAAATGTTAAATGTTATCTGAAAAGTAATATTGATAATGGTTATTGCTGCATATATAATAATTCCTACAGTCCTAAGAAGCACAGTGTCAACAGTGGATTTTTTCTTTTCTTTTCTTTTTTCACTTGGGCAGACACCAGGAATCAAATCCAGGTCTCTAGCATGGCAGGTAAGAACTTTTCCATTGAGCCACAGTTGCCCGCCCAACAGTGGATTTTTAATGTACCTTATGAGATTGAAGTACTAGTGAAAATTACAAAATGGTCACACGCACTGACCAAGAAAAATGAAGAAATAGCCTAGATTGAATTTATAGCTGGAATTCTGGAGTTCAAAGAGCTTTAAATGAATAACAGTACCAAGTCTGGCCATGCTTTAGTAATGGTTAAATTAAGTTTCTTAGAAACAGACACATCTGATAGAAGTACATGGAAGGTGAACAGATTCCTGTTAAAACAAGAGCAAATTTAAACTATGCTGTGAGAAATGAGGATTGACCAGGTTCACTTCCAAAAGTCTCAGAGAACAATAAACTTTTTTAAAAGAAAGAAAGAAAGAAGTATAAAGGAGGCTTTCAAGAGCAGGTATAAAGTCACCAGCTTTGAAAAAGTAAATAGATATTTCCAGCTGTGTAATCATTTAATGGAGTTCTTGACTAGGGAGAAAACACACACAAAGGTGAGAGAATTTGAGCAGAAATAGCAAAATCAAAGACCAAAAGGAAGAGATGTGCAGAGATGGGATCAAAGAAATGAGTGATGAAGAGTTTAAGCAAGAATAAAAGCTCTAACTCCAGACCTCTCAGAGTGAACAAGAAGGGAAAGGGTGGCAGCTATAGGCATTAAAGAGGTAAGATAGTTATGGCATTCACCAAGTAAGATGGGTCTAATGTTTGTACAAAAGTCCCATTAGAGAAGAAAAAAAAGAATCAAGGTAAGGAGCTATTGAACAGAATGTGGTTATTAATCAAAGCAGAAAGAATAAAATAATGGAGCAGTAGACATGGCCACTTAAAAGTAAGCGGCAAGGTGGACACCTGGGAAGAGAAGGTTTCAGGGAGAGTCCAGGTTTCCCTGCAGAACATGTTCTGTCACAGGGTGATCAAGATTTATCCTCTGGCTGCTCATGGCAAATGGGAGAAAGCTTAAAACAATTTGTATAAAGGAGGAAGGGAAATATTAATAAAATCCTTTGAGATAACAAGGAAAATGATATTGTAAACTGAGAATCTATAAAACTTATTAATTCTAGTTAGAGGACCAAGGCAGGAAATTTGCCTTCAAGCTTGGAGAGAATAATATGAAATGATGGTGTGCCGGTCTGAATCTGTGGTAGACCCCAGAAAAGCCATACCCGTTGATCCTCATTCAATATTGCTGGGTGGGAGCATTTTGATTGTTTCTATGAAGATGTGACCTACCCAATTGTGGGTAGTAACTTTTGATTAGATGATTTCCATGGAGGTGTGTCTCCACCCACTGAAGGTGGAATTGCTTGCTGGAATCCTTTAAAAGAGGAAACATTTTGGAGAGAGTCCTTTTTGGTAAAGCCACGTGAAAACCAGCAGACACCGCCATGTTCACCATGTGCCCTTCCAGCTGAGAGAGAAATGTTGAACGTCGTCAACCTTCTTGAACGAAGGTATCTTTCCCCGGATGCCTTAAATTGGACATTTCTATAGACTTGTTTTAATTGGGACATTTTCTCGGCCTTAGAACTGTAAACTAGCAACTCATTAAATTTCACTTTTTAAAAGCCATTCCATTTCTGCTATATTGCATTCCGGCAGCTAGCAAACTAGAACAGATGGCAATGCAGCCAGGACACATAAGGGCAGAAAAATGGTGATTTTTTTCTGAAATTCAGAGAAAATGAGAAGAATATCCCCAAAGCAAGAAATCAATGGTTACTCATTCACAAAATGCAACTGATCAAAAATTGATTTTCCCTGTAAGAAAATGCAAAAATATCTGCCTCTATATAGAAATTACTGAAATATAAGATGTTATAAAATCAGTAGAATTCCATGACCAAAGGATAAGTGAAAATAATTTGGAACAGAAATGAAGTAATGAATAAAACTGCACATATAGACTTCTTATGTGGGTGTTATTGCTGAAGCTTTCCTGTTAGAATATACATGTGGATTCTGAGCAAGAGGAAACAAGCAAAAGGGGTAAACGATATACATGCTGACCACAGTCAGGTCTCCTGAAGATACTATTCTATGCATCCTCTAAAATGGCCTTCTAAGTGCAATTCTCACTAATAGAAGAAAGGCACTGATAACACAAATAAGGACAAAATATCCCAGAAGCTGATATATGAATAACAAACCTTCCAGGTGTGAGCTGAAAGAAAGTCTGACCTGAATATGTGGATGTAGTAGCGAGACCAATGAAGGTCTTTAGTGCATTCTTTGGAGAGGAAGAAGTTAAAAATAAAACTGAAAATAAAATGATCATAATAACAAAAACAATAACAATGTAACTGCAGGTGACTTTATAAAGGTCCTATTATTTGTCAGCCATTCTAAGTGCTTTCCATTCATTATCAGTAATAGACTCCTAGCATCCTATAAAGTAGCTTCTTATTATGAGGAAACTGAAACAGAAAAAAGTTAGGTTGCCAAACTATTAAGCATCAAAACCAGAATAAAAGTCCATGCATTTTGCCAATGGAATCTATACACATAACCATTGTGCTGTACTGCTACTGTAAATTAGAATGTGAAGTTTTCAAAATCATTATCAATCATCTTAAACATAGGGGTTATAAAGCATGTGCATCCTCACCCTCAATCCTATTATTCCTTATATCATAGTGAGAAAGATGGTGCAGAAAACATTGTCTCTTCTATAGATGAGCAGACAGATACCCTGGGAGGTTTGGGTGTCATACCCACAGTTCCACAAATAGTGGCAGGTCTTTTCAACCTAAATCTTTTTTTCCTTTTGGCTCCAAGTCTTATGCCCTTTCCACAACATAGTAGCTGACTCAATTAGAAAGCAAGATAAGACTGATCATCTAGTACCTGATGTCAGGTTTCTTAAGTAATGTCTATAAGGAGTGGTGAGTAATGCTTTGGCTCTGTAGAAGACGGTCTCACACCATAGACATGTGTGTGTGGGTGTGTGCAATACAGTGTATGTGTGTGTGTGTGCCAGAGTACCAAGGCAAAAGCAAAAAGATGAGAAAAAAAGTGATTTCCTAAGGAAAATATGTGGAGATAAGCAGATGCAACCATATATGCATGTTTGTCTGATGCACTGCAAGAAAGACTTCTTGATCCAATTGGCTGAGACATTTTCATTTTGTTTTATTTGTGATGTTAACAATGGACAGTAAAATGACAGAAAAGAAGATAAAGTAGGAAAACAATACTTACTAAGAGAGTTAAGGGCTTCATAAAGTGAAACTGGGAAAAAGAATGAATCCTGCTTTTAGGAATTATGTGAATGTACAAAAGAGTTCAGAAATGGACCAATGATAACATACTTTGGAGAAGACTGAGCATAAAAGAAAAGCAATAGTTATTTGAGAGTACAGAGTT
The DNA here is from genome assembly GCF_023851605.1 of Tamandua tetradactyla. Lineage (NCBI taxonomy): Eukaryota > Metazoa > Chordata > Mammalia > Pilosa > Myrmecophagidae > Tamandua > Tamandua tetradactyla. The sequence continues at coordinate 8,633,062 of NC_135334.1, read as the reverse complement.
TATGAGAAATTTCTAATTTATCTCTGGAGATTGATTTTAAGGGGCTTGTATTATAGTGAGGGAAGAATTGCAAATAATGAAAGATTTTTAAATAAAAATGAAAACAGCTTTCAAATGAGATGCTTGTGCAAAAATACTCCAATTACAAGATGCTATTTTGGTGTCAGATATTTGTATAGCTATTTTTGTTATTCTTGTTGCCAGAATATCATTGATGTTATTTCCTGTGGTCCCATCCCTGGCCATCCACATATCATGTTGGGGGCAGGTGACTTTTATTCCATTTAATACAGAGGAGTGTGCTTTTCCAACCCTTTGAAGGTAATAGTATAGATTTCATCTACTGATTTCAACTAGACATCTTATTTTGAAAAAGAGAGTGGGTAGGCTATTTTCCACTTTCTCTCAATATATAATATGAGGAAATGATCATAAATTACAGCAAACAATATCTAGGGTAAGAATAGCCAAAAGAAGAATTCTCTCCATGGAAACAGGCTACTGATGGAAGTAGAGATATCTCTGCTTTTGTTTTTTTCAGTTGTTGAGAAGAAGACCTCTTGGAGATGGAACGGAGTGGGGGATCCCCAGGATCCATCTGTGCCCTCAGACTGCATTATCACAAGTTGTCACCTATTTATCAAATCAAGACGTACTGTGAATCCAGTCATCCGCAGATATGCTTCAATTTTCTGGAACTGCAAAGGGCTTTAAATATTGAAAAAAACATCCTTCAGTTCTGGAAATTGTTGAATACATCGAAAGTGAAGACACTGAAAAATTTCAATTATTACAGGTAATAAAGAAACACTGTATTTTCCTATTCTGAATTGCTATTTGTTTTTTTTGTTTTTTCTCACCCAAGCCATTCTTTGCTCTGGCTGAGGCAAATTAGTTTGCTTTATTCACCCAAAGTATAGAATTTGATGTTTCCTTCCTTATACAACTTCCTACTCACCTCCCCTATCTTCTCTGCTTCCTTATCCTTTCAACCAGTCCCAAAATGCTATTTCTCCTTTCGTTAAGAGTTATAAAAATGTCAGTGCCACTGAAAATATAATATCTTTATTCTCATCGTCTAGGAGACAGGATGTGGTGAGGGTGTTAAGTGTCAGCCATGTCAGATTTCACTTCCTGCTTCATAATCAATCCAGCATGGGCCTGCCAGGGCCCTGGTAAGTCCCAGCCTTTCCAAGGAGATTCTTGCTTCTCATCTAACCTGAGCTGCTCTCACTTCAATTACCTAGGGAAAAAGCTAACAATACCCGGCAATATCCCTCTCCTTCATCCACCTCCTGGCCTTTCTTCCATCTCCAAGGATACCAAAATGAAGGAAATTTGTTAAGACTGGTTCACATGGCTTGGGAGTTGCTTACTGGATGATTTCACAGTCTAGTTATTAGCTGTGAAGAAATATAATGCCATCCTTACGTATCTGGTTTTGGTTGGGAGTAAAACGCTTATATAAAAGCCTTGAGAGAGGCAGAAGTGAATGGAAAGTACGTTAGCATCCCGGGGACTGACTCTGATGATTTAGTAGGGTGATTAGTAGGTGTATTTATAGCACTGACGTTAATGTTTGATGAGACAACTTTTGTACTTGCAGTCTGTACGCCAGGTTGGAACGTGACCCTGAGGAAAACACCATGTTAGTCCAGGTGGAGGGAGTTAGTTGGGAGGGAATGCACAGCTCTTAGACTGGTTGATTTCCCTTGGTAGAGGATCTAATGATGAGGCTGGCAGCCAAGAAACCAGAGCTCTTGGGTTCAACTTCAGGTCTCATTAACACAATGATGGGTGGTCTTGAGTCCAAATACTGTCATGGTTAAGAAGCCAGGGTCTGGGATCAGGCTGATGAAGGCTCAAGCTCTGTCACACTGCAAATATGTACCCAACCTCTTTGTTGCTAAGCTTCCTTATCTGCGTGAATTGCACTTAGCTTAGTGCCTGGACCATGACAGCAGCTCAAAAAGAGTAGGAGAAAATGGGACTTAGAACAATGAAATGCCTGACAGAATTTTCTGATTCAACAATGACTTATTGAATACCTACTTTGCATCAATACTTGCACATGGAATTTTGAAAGAGAGAAGGGCACTTCAGGTCCAGTTCCTGCTCTGGAAAGTTGTATTTTCATTGGAAAGACAAAAGCTAATTTAAATATCATGCTATTTAAATAAATGTGATCAGACCTCAAGAATTCAGGGAAGTGGGTAATTATCATAAATTGGAATGAAGAAACTCATGAAAATATTAAAATTATTTAGAGAAAATAAGGAGTGATTTGTGGAATCTCATGCAAGTATTAGAAGCAGCTATTACCGAGTAAAGGAGAAGTAAACATGTTTCAGCAGCTATGGATTCAAATCTAGAGGCTCTGTCTCCTTAGACATAATCCTGGAAAATCATTTAGCCTCTAGGCATTTATGTTTTCACATCTGTAAAACTGATATGCTGAGTTATGGTTTATAGAGTTTGTGAGGCTAGAACAGGAGAACATGCATTAAACTGTCTGGATTGGGTTTCCCATCCTTGAGAATATCAAAAAGTAGGTATGGAAGGAATGCAAAGTCAATATCACTTCCTCTATTTCCCTCCCTTTAGCTTTCCTCAGTTCAGAGCTATAGCAGCTCCTGTTTGATTGTTTCTGTATCAGATGTTATTTATGTGGAAATGAAAAGGTCCATCTAGTTAAAAGGAATTTAAGTCTTCCAGGGTGTGATGGTCTGATGATTGCGAGACAACATGTTGTCCTCTTTTTCATGAGTCATCCTAATGACCTGACCTCCTAAATGTTCCTGGACCAGAACTGCAGTCACTGAAGGTCCAGGTGGATGGACCCCAGAACTTGCTCCTTAGACGACTGGGCTCTACTCCTCTCTGTAAGAGGTTCACTGGGAAGTCCTGGTTAACCTATACTCTACTCTCACCTCAGCCTCTTCATATTCTAGAAGGAAATAACATTATCAGTTCCTGCCTCAGGGAAGCTAGGAAGATGAATTAGCTAATGTTGGAAGTTAGAGATTTTTCTAGAGTAAAAATCCTGTTTTAGTTTTATGTGACTCCTTTGCACTGTGTTATCCTTCATTTCATTGGGTGACTCTGCCTTCTTTACAGGATCTAAAGGGCCTTTGAATAATATGATAAAGAGACTCAGTGTTTTCCCTCCAGGCCATCCTAGGGCTGGTTTTCTTGATCTCATCAATTTCACAAGCAATGGGCATTCCACTCCTACTGTAGTATTGTGATAGAAATAGAAACATTTCAGCAAAGCCTATGGGCACAGCATATTTGAGGATGAATTACCTTGGCCAAACCAAAGTGCCTGGCACTTCTTGAACCTTTAGCTTGAAATTGTAGTTTCTTTTTTTCCTCTAGTTTCTTTTTATTACTGGAAGAAATCTTCCATGTTTGCATTCACAATACATGCCCCTTTTGTTCCAAGGGCAAACTTTGCTTTCTCATGATTATTTTTCAGTCCACTGTGGATTGAACACGGTATGGACATAGAGAGTTACCTACATTGAGTCAACCTTTACATGTATATGTAAAGTATAAATATATAACAACATATATACATCAAATTTACTGAGAAGTATTTCACATACCTTACAATATGCCCACTTAAAGTGTATAATTCAGTATTTTTTAGTATATATACAGAGTTGTGCAATCATCACCACAATCCTTTGAACATTTTAACTGCCCCCAAAAGAAAGCCCATACTCACAAGCAGTCACTCTCCATTCTCTTTTCCTACCCCTGTCTTAGGCAATCTCCAATCTAATATTGGCCTGTATTAATTTTCCAATTCTAGACATTTTGTATAAATGGTACCATACAACATGTTATCCTTTTTGACTGGCTTCTTTCATTTAGCATAATGTTTTCATGATTCATCTCTATTGTAGCATTTATTGGTATTTCATTTCTTTTTATTGCCAAAAATATTCCATTTTATAGGTAATCTACATTTGATTTATCTATTTATCTGTTGATGGACATTTGGTTTGTTTCCATCTTTGAGCTCTGATGAATAGTACTGCTATAAGCATACTTCTACAACTTTTTAATGGATATGTGTTTTTATTTCTTAGGTAAACATAGAGGAGTGGAATTTCTAGGTCATATGGTAACTCTTTTTCACAGCAGCTGCATCATTTTTGCCTTCCCACTAGTAGTGTGCGAGGGTTCCAATGCCTCCACATTCTCACCCATGCTCATTGTGGCTATCTTTTTTATTATAGCCCTCATGGTTGTGTGAAGCATCCTATTACTTTATTTTTTCCTTTTGATTACATCTTCTTTGACAATGTTCTTCATGACTGAGATGAAAAAATTAACTTGCTTATCCCTTTTCCAAAATCAAAATGATCCAAAGTCAAATATCTCCCAAGTGGAAATAGTTAAATTCTGGAGAGTGTGCGATGATAAAAGAGGAGGAAAGTTCTACCAAAGGGCTTGACACACCTTTCTGGGCTCCTGTCTTCTCCAATATTATCAGCCCTCTGCCCCAATGGAATCAAGGAAAAACATTAATGAGAAGAACAAAATCATGTTAAGCAAGCAGTACAATGCCATGTGTCTATTTCTTCACTGAACAAAATAGACCAGCAAAGGGAACTCAGAATTCTACACACACAGAAGCCATAGAAGGGGAGATTCTCATGAAGCTCTGAACAACAGAGAGCCCATATTTCAAGGACAATATGCCAGTTCCAAAAAAAAGACTTAACTGTCTGACTTAGGCAAATAAGAGGACTGAAACTTTTTACAAGGACTGTGAGATGTTTTTTCTCGGTTTCCCAGAGCATAGCACAATATCATGCACCTAACAGATAATATTGGTAGTTATTATTAAAGTTAAGATTAGTGAACACCTACTATGTGCCAGACATTGGAATAGTATCCTATACAGTTGAATATATATATATATTTGTAAAAACTCAAAGAGATAGCTTTGCATGTGTGTGTCTGCATTGGGTATTATTCCCATTTTACATAAAGAAACTGAAGCACAGAGAGATTAAGAAGCTTGACTCTGACCACACAATTAATAAGTAGCAAGGATGAGATTCAAATCCTGCCTGATCTGGAATCCTACAACTTACCCATTATATTTCATAAGCTCTTAAAAATATTTGAAGAACAAATGGATAAATATTTTGAATACTAACTTTAAAGCATCTAGACAAGGGAAAATATTTTTGGAAAAAATACATATACATGAACAAAAGACTCAAGAGCAATACAGCCATCCTATCACTTATTTATCTATATTATATATTAAAATATACATACATATATACATCAAATAATGTATCTATGTTTCCATAGGCTTTGCCAATGTGTGAGTACAATGCGTACAGCAGCATTAGTAGGAGTTTCACCAATGCCAACTCCTGCTACTCCCATAAAATCTCTGAAACTCTGCATATTCTAATTCAGTTGTTCCTTGGAGTGACTTCGAAGTTTATCCCATGAGCTTGCAAACAACCCCATAGATTACAATAGTCATATGGCATCAGCCTGATTTTCCTTATCTGCCATGGTGCCCTCCTCAGCATCTGTTTTCTTACTAGCAAGTTCAGAGTGTAACATTCAGTAGTGTCTACCACAAAGTATCTATGTCCCCATGTCACAAAATCTGCAACCCTGTAAATGCCAATGCATTGCTGCTTTCCCTGGAGTTCTCAATATACAAAATCTGTGCTGGATTTTGCAAAAATGTGGATAGAACACTCCCATCCCATACTTTTTCACCAGAGCAGTGGTGTAGAATTGTGCTCTAGAGCCTCTCAGGAGATATGGACATCATGAAAATAGCTCACATGTCTTAGAGTTGCATACTTGCTTTCTACAGGGCTTAAATATGCACTGCTTATGTTCATGCTGGTCCAGAGACCTCAAAAGATTTCACACAGTCCCCTGGACATTTCTCACCCATGCTCTTTCAGGCAGGCTCCTATCTCTTATGCAGGTCAACTCATTGAACCAGATACCTGAGAGCTGCTTGCCCAGGTGGTTTATGAGTCAAACCCAGTCATGCCTGAGTCCCAGTGGTGTGTATTGCTTAGGCTACAGTGGAACCACTGCTTTATTATTTTTAAATCCTTACATTATTTTGGAAATTTGATAAGGTACTTTTTTGTGTGAAAATTTGGTACTGAGAGAGGGGGAACTTGTTAAATTCTGCCAAATATGATTTGAGAATTGCAAGCTTAAATATTTTTCTCCACTCCCAAAATGTACCCAATCAAATAAGGTTAGGATGATGATTATGTGGCAACTTATTAAAACAAAACTATGTCAACTTCATAGAGATGGAATGTGTTCCACTGTTAAACAAACATGAGTATGTGTATGGATATGCGTATATGACTAATAGAGTTTGAACTTTTGGAGACTAAGTGGAAAAGCAACAGAACAATGATTAAGAGATGAGATCAATAACAAAGATGTTCAAACCAAAACAGATTAAGGGGCCATTCATTCCTTTTTTTTTTTCTCATTTATCCAATTATACCCATGCCACCAGGGATGTGAAGATAAATACAATATGCCATATAAACTAATAATTGCAACCCAGGATGACATATCTCATGATACAATAACAGACAAACTATATTTGTAGCACAAAATTAGAGTGACTGAATCCATCCAGGGCTTTCAGAGATAGGTTCCTTCAAGATGAATCTTAAGCTTTATTAAGGAGTTTGGCAGTTGTACAAGCCAGTTTAAAATAAATGGAGGTACTGATTCACTAAATTACAAAATCTAAATGAGAAGCATGAGCCATAATGGGATAGGGTGTTTTCTGAAAAGGGCAGTTCTGATAGAGGTTTAACCTCAGATTCCATGTGGTTTGGCTGGGGATGACATATGCCAGCCTTTGCCTTCCCAAACCCACTTACCTACTTGCCTCCAAGTCCTCTACCTAGCACTTAGCTCTACCCCAGGTCTGAGCCAATTATCCACAGAGCAAGGAATACTTTAGGAGCCTGCAACCTACAAGCTGGTGGCTCTAATTAGGTTTTTATTGCTGGAGGCCCACCATCTGTGTGCACAAAGATCCCCTAGCTTGATGAACCAGGCTACATTTCTATTGCCCCTCTATCCAGTTATGCTGAGCCTAGAGTCCTACCTCAAACCCAGCCTCCATGACTAAGCCTAGGTCATGGGCCCACCTCTTGCCATTTAGCTCTTTATCCCTAATCTGAATCCTAATTCAGTTTCCCAGACTGATTTAAGTATCTTTTACGTTTTGAAAACACCTGTTATTTGGGCTTATCTACTGAAATAGATATCCGTTGCTGTCTATAACATCTAGACCTAGCTAGTTTCCTTCCTTCAACCCTTGCACAGTTAATTGCAGACTTCACCCTTATAAGACTCTCCTGTAGACCAGTTCCATATTCCCCTTTTCTCCACCCGCCTACCTACCTCTCTTGTGAATCCCAGTTTCATCCAAAAGCTCCCTGAATGTCTCTATACCTATGACTCATAGTCTCTACAAACTCAACACAACTCATTAAAAGAAAAACTCAACCGTTCCCTCTATCCTCCCATTCCCAATAAATGCAGCTCCTCTCTTTGTATTGCATTTTATAGTCAAATTACACCATTTTATACACAATTGTCCAAGCCAGAATCCAGGAATTTTTCTCAATTACTTTTTCTCCCTATAAATTAGTCACCAGGTATGCAACTGTTTCTACCAAATTCCTTTCATGTCACCTCTCTTTCTACATTTAAAATCCTATGCCATGCTTCATGTCCCCAGTACCATTTTTCAAGACTCTAACCACAGCTTCCTCTTCAGGATCATGTTCTATTTCTTCTTTCAGCAAGCCAAAGTCTACATTGTAGAGTGCAGTCTTTCTAGAAAGCCCATCTGATTCTTCAGTTTTATTACTTTAAGCCCATTAGTGACTCTCTATTATCTACTAAAAAAAAGCAGATGTTGCCACTATGGAAACTAAGGTATCTGTATTCTGTTCTCCAGCCATCCAAATTATCTAGTGTCTCCCCAAATGGAATGTGTTTTTCTCCCATTATTTCCTTTGCAGGAGCTCTTCCTTTTGTCGCCACAGGAAAATACTGTTAAATTTTTACAATCACACCCCTGTGAAGTCTTTCTTGGCCATCGACTTTATATTCACACACAGATTTCCTTAGTCTTCCTTTGTATATTCCCTAATTGGCCATATTTTTGTAATAGTACTAAACTACATGTATTTCTTAGTTTTACTGTTTAGGCTTTCCCTCTCCCACTGGATAATGAACTGTTTGCAGCGTCTTTCTGCAACAGATTCCCAACAATGATGCAAGTGACATTTTGAAACAGGTAGTTCTTCATGGTAAGTGAAGTGTCCTGTAAACTATAGGATGTTAGCAGCATCTTTAGCCCCTACTCACAAGATATCAGTAACATCCTAATCCCAGTCACGAACATCAAAAAATGTCTTCAGATATTTCTAAATATTCTCTTGCGGGAGGGTGGTAAAATCACCCCCAGTTGAGAACAATTGATTTACTTCCAAATTTGGCATTTGGTCTAACTGACCCGTTGATGAAGAAGAGAAAGGAGGGAAAGAGGAAAGTAAGGACAGAAAGAAGAGAGGAAGAATGGAAGAAGATGTATGAAATATATCAAGGGTGGGATAGAGAAGCATCTAAAAGTCTGCTTTTTATAAAAGGGGGCAAAAAATTGCACTCAGTCACTACGAACAGTCATTCATTTAACCTAAGATTAAATTCTGCATGTTGATTCACTGATAGTCCAAAGACATAGGTAAGAAATTCAGTAAAAATGACAGGGGGAATATGTCACAGAAAGACAGTACAGCAATAAGAAGAAAGGAGATAGAAAGCAGAAACCAAGAATTGCATTGGTTTTAAAACAAGTAGCCTCTTTTTCAATACACAAAAAATTAGAAAGGTCATAGCCCAAGTATCCCCAAAGATTGGGAGAAGAATCAAAGGAGAAGATGAGTTATAACACAAAAGGTAGGATTTAACAGATGAGTATGACTACTGAATCATGATATTGATATTTCTCTTTAGTCTCCAGTGGCTTGGAGTAGCTAGAAGGAAAAACCTGAAATCGTGGCACTGTAACACATACAAAACTTTGAAATCTGTTCTATACCTACTCCTTAAAATGCACTTTGAAATTTATCACTTTTTTGCATATATGTTATATTTCATAATAAAAATGTAATATATATATATATAGTACATATATATATATATATACATAGGCATAGAGTATTTGCTTCATAAGCATGCATATCCTCAACTTAATTATGTTATGCCAAACCGATTCTGAAGTTTTCATCAGTTTATACTTCCAGCATCAGCTTATGGGAGTTTATATTTTTCTACATCCTTAACAACCCTTGATATTCTCAGATCTCATTTTTTAACCCATGTATTCATTATGAGGTAAGATCTCATAGGGGTTTTAGTTTGCTTACTAGTGAGCATAAATATCTTTTCATAGCTACCCAGAATTTAAGTGAATGTTGGGAGGTAAGGATCAGTTTGACTTATCTTCTTGTAATTCATTTATTTTCAAGCTTCCTAACATTTTTTGCTTTTTCAGTTTTGCTTTCACCTCTAAATATATACATACAGCTGAAGTTGCACTATAAACAAACTGAGTGCTTTTGTCTTCTTTAAAAATAACTTTATTATTAAGGTAAAATTGGCATGCAATAAACTACATATATTTAAAGTATAAAATCTGGTAAGTTTTGACATATGTATGTACTTATAAAACCACAACCACAATCAAAATAACGAGTATATTTATCATCTCAATCATTTCCCTCTACTCCATTATAATACTTTTCTAATACCGTTTTACTATCTCTTCCTCTCTTATACCCAGGCAGTGAATGATCAACTTTCTATTACAATAGATTTGATTATACTTTCCAGAATTTATATAATGGAACCATGGCTACATGTCAATACTATTTAAAATAGAAGGCTGAATGTAGTCACCAGTTATGAAGTTCTTTGGCTGCACCCTTTACATAGAGGGTCTCATGTCTCCTTCACAAAAAGCCAATGAAATAGGCAGTATTGCTGTAGATGAGGAAAATGAAGTAAGGTAATCTATGTAGAGCAGAGATGAACCCAGGCCATTCAGGTGGTGACTATATACAGCCTTCTTCTATTTTCAATAGTATTGACATGTATCTATGAAAACTTCTATGGAGCAGATTTGGACTTTAAAGAATGAACCCCAAAACTGATAATAATGAAGGAGGAAGATAGATCTTGGATAAATTTGTAGAGTCACCAGAGGTCCAGATATGCCTTGGCATTCATATTGTCAAATATTCTATTTCATATTTAATATACTTGTATTTTCAGGCCTGGTACACTTGCATCTTTATCTCCATGTGATACCTAGTTTAGAGAAATATTTCAAGCCAACTTATGAGTCTTTCATCTCTCCTTGTTATTAGGTCATACTTAGCTTCTTACAGAAATCATTAACCAAAAAATACTCAGGAAAATGTCCCATAAGAACTGGAATAGGGCTGGGCCTGGGAGAAGCTGACATATTTATTGCTGTTGGCCAAGTCATAAACTTCTTCATAGCAGGATCTTCAGGCTCTGGTGGCTGGGGGCAAGAAAATGGAATAGGGCAGGAGAAGTACAGCATATTGAAGGTAGGTCAGAAGTCACCACTAACCTAACTGTTCCAGTGTGTGCATGCCAAAAGCATCATGGTCCTCTCAGAGTACAATATCAGCATCAGGTTTCAGCTGGGAGGAGAGTTTGACCCTAAATGAAAGTAGGGCCTTACTCCTAGACAGAGGACTTCCTAGCTGATATAATACAAGTTCCAGGTTGATGCATGAATGGCCTTGTGATATTTAAGAAAATAGCAGCAGCTTGTCTACTTTCGCATGACCATGGCTTCTGGTTTAAGGAAGCTACAGTCAACTGACCCAGCACGGTTGAGTGGAAAGAGAATCTTTAGGATTCCAGTCCTCATTGTGCAATTTCAGCCTTTCGATTTTTATCATTTCACAATCCAGAACCTCAGGTTTTCTTCATTTGTAAAAGGAGAGAGCTGGATCTTCTAACTTCTAAAATCCCTGAATTTCTATGGTTTCTACTTAGAATAAGGCAACAAAGAAGTGTTTCACACCATGATGGTGGTGGCTTTCTCTGCTGTTTCTGAGGTCATTCTTAGATTGAATGAAATGACTACCTGAGGATGCAGTGGAGAGAGTCGTGATTATCCACACTGCACTCCATCCAGGTAGCTATGTAATTCACAGTTTTTGGAAAATCTTGTTCATGAAGATTCAGAGCAACATTTTTTATGATAGCCAAAACTTGGAAACAACCCCAATTTCCATCAACTGATAAATGGGAAAATAATTTGTGGTATTTCTGTACTATGGACTATCATTCAGCAATAAAAAAAGGAATGGAAGGCAGGCCACGGTGGCTCAGCAAGCAGAGCTCTTGCCTGCCATGCTGGAGATCTGGGTTTGATTCCTGGTGCATCTCAAAAATATCACTTTAAATGAAAGAAATGAAACATACAGTATTACATATTGTGTCACTAATGTTTATGAAATTTGTGAAAAAGGCAAAAACAGAGACACAGAAAACATATAAATGGTTGTTGGAGGACCGAGGTAGGAACAGGAATTAACTGGAAATGGACGCCAGGGAACTGTTTGGGTGATGGGAATATTTTAAAATTGAATTATGGTAATGGTTGTGCTTTAATTGACTAAAACTCAATGCATTGTTCTCTTAGGTCAAATTTATGGTAGAAAAAATATCTCAATAATTCTTCTTAAAAAATATTTAAGCCTTTCTCTAGACTGACTAATTCAGAATTTCCTGATACTGTTTTATAAATATGCATTTTTTCTTTTGGGGGAAGGATGTCTGTCCATGGCTTTCATTACATTTGCAAATGGTTTGTGTTCCAAACTCTAGCCATGTGGTTGACTGAAGACACTCAATTTAAAATGCTCAGTGCCTTCATTTTCTGGCTGTAGGATAAGTCTTGCAATTCAGGAAATATCATATACTTAAAAGAATTAAGCAACAAAACAGAGACAATAAAATAACCATCATATTAATCCATCACTATATGTCAAATTCTATGCCAGCCATACTTCGTTCATTATAGTGCTTAGCCCTTAGGATACACTTAGGATCCACACATGAGAAACAGTGGGAAATTAAGTAATTTATTCAAGGTCAATAAAGAATTTTGATCCAAACAGATTTTATCCGGCACAAAGGTCACGTTCTTAACCATTCAGCTATACTGCCTCTACTTACAGACTCCTTTGACTAATTCGAGAAGTCTGAAAATGGTTATAGGCCAGTGATACATTTTAGGAAAGATCAGCACTTTGCTTCAAAAAACAAAGTGAAATTTCCTCACATTTTGTTATCTAGAAAGAAGGCTTACAACTCAGCAGTGAATTTATATTTTAAGTTTGATTTGAGACTATTGCAAAAATTAAGCCATTTGCAATCAATCCAGTTCTATTCAAATGAAATCTTTGACTTCCTTGTATTATCTTCCCTACATCTGGAGCAGAGAGGAGGGACTACTTTCCCACAGAGACACAGTCTTCAAGGTATTTGGCTGATGTTCCTTTTCAGGAATTCTCTGTAACTCTCAGCAAAAACTAGGCAGGTGTCAGAAAAGGGAATCCAAGATGCTGTGTGTTTTACCCCTAATTCAAAGCAGAATTTCCCACCCAAATATTCACAACAAAAGCAAGTTAGGAAGCTTTTTTGTGTGTGTGTGTGTGTGTTCAGATGCAAATAAAAGTCTTCAAGGAATAGATTGCTGTTCCCAGTTCTGACAGCTGCATCCTCACTTAGGTTTTCAAATAACTCCTGGGGCTGCAGCTAAGTGATTCTCCTGTTAAAATGTAGACACCTGTCTATTCCTTGCTGGGGCTTTGTGTTCTCTGCAGCCTCACTTTCTATTAATAGAGACTGTGGGGACAGAATACCAAGAAGGAAGAAACTGCTCAAGTATGAGACCAACTTACTGTCCACAGATCTGATCAAACATGTCAGTTTGGGAAGTAAAGCAAAACAAGAGTTGAATAAATGTATGATTTATAAAAGCAACATGGCTCAAGGTGGGTCTGCTTGAGTTGTTCTATATTTGCAAACTTATAGCGAGTATTAAAGTATATCTGCTGTGTTTTAAGCTTGTGACTTCTGTGATGATTAGGTTCTGGTGTTGGCCAGATGTTGATGCCATCCAGTTGTCTGGTCAGGTAAGCACTGGCCTGACTGTCGCTGCAAGGATATTTCATGGCCAAGTGACAAACCGGAAGGCTGGCTTATTAAATCATCAGTCAATTGATTGCAGTTGTGACTGATTACATCTGTGATCAACTAAGGACATGCCTCCTGCAATGAGATAATCTAATCAGTTGAAAACTTTTAAGGAAGAAGACAGACCTTTCACTGCTTCTTCAGTCAGGGACCCTCTCCTGTGTAATTCATTGAGACCCTCTGTTCTAGTTTGCAAGCTGCTGGAATGTGATATACCAGAAACAGAATGGGTTTTTTAAAAAGGGAATTTATTAAGTTGCAAGTTTACAGTTCTAAGACTGTGAAAATGTCCAAATTAAGGCAATGTTATGGAGATGTCCGAATTAAGGCACCAACAAGAGATTACTTTTACTCAAGAAAGACTGATGAAGTTCCGTGTTTCTCAGCTGGAAGAGCACACTGGTGAAGTCTGCTAGCTTTCTCTCCTGACTTCTTGTTTTATGAAGCTCCCCCGGCGGCATTTTCCTTCATCATCCCCAAAAGTCTCTGGCTGTGTGGACCCTGGTTGCTGTTGTGGCCCTAAAGCTTCTTAAAGAATGACTCCCTCCTAAAGGGCTTGAGTAAGCAACCCCACCTTGAATGGGTGGAGACACATCTTCATGGAGCCCATCTAATCAAAAGGTGCCACCCACAACTGGGTGGATCACATCTCCATGGGAACAATGAAAAAGGTCCCACGCATCAATTATTGAATGAATATTAAAAGACATGGCTTTTCTGGGGTCCACAAGAGAGTCAAATTGACACACCCTTCACTGGAGCTGCCAGCTTCACAGCCTGCCTACAGATTTTGAACTCTTCCATTCCCACAATTGCAGGAGATGCCTTTATAAATCATATTTACAGATATCCCCTGTTAGTCCTATTTCTCTAGAGAACTCTGACTAATGCAAGTTCCCAATGGGATTCTACACTCTGCAAGGCCAGGGGTTGTATTCCAGAATTCACTGCAACTCATCGATCCTCAAAAATTCAAGCCACATTATTAGTACGAATACTTCAAAGGTGGTTCTGTTTACTTTCCATAACATCATCAGATGTAACATAATGTAACATAATACATACTGTCTGTGCTCCCTACACCCCTGTGGGAAAGTTATCAGAATCTTATAGGTTCAATCTCAAGCCTATGAAAAAGAATCAGGATGGACATTCCCAAAGAGAAAAGGGATGGAGACTTGTGCTGGCAGAGGAAGGAGGTTTGGTCACGGTGGTATCCTCAATCACTGGGAAAGGGACAGGCTATGAGATCTAAAGTGGCAAAGACCTGTGCTTCAGTTGCACACTGTGCCTGGAGGTGTCAGAACTTTGGGCTGTAGATGGTTTACTGGATGCTTGTGGAGGCTGAGTTGTAGGCATCATGCATGTCCTTGTGGCAATGATCCACATAATAAGCCTGCATTTTGATCTCACCTTTTTATATCCAAAGACTTGAAGAACCCCCACCTATGGCATTGTGTGGTAGAAGGACTGATGACGATGACTAAGGACAGCATGGATCGACAATCATGGGATTTTTACTCCTCCCTTCCTGGACTGCACAATCTCTGGGTCTTTATTCCACCAAATGATTTGTATCAAACCTCTAAGTACTTTGGTGGGTGAGGTCTGGAACCAGATTTGATTTGACTATAAAAAAGATTTTATAATACTAACTATGTACCAGGACTTGTCCTAAGTAAGTTTATATTTATGAACTAAATCTGGTTATATTTACTAACTAAATCTAGCCTCACATTTTACATAAGAGGAAACTGAGACACAGAGAAGTTAATTCACCTTTCCAAGGTTACACAACTAGCAAATGGTTCCTTGATAGTTTGAATTTGAATTTAATCAGTATAGCACCACAGTCTGTGTCTCTTTGTTTAAAAGAAGAATGATTTATATCTATTACAAGCTTACAAAAAAATAAAAGGAATGAAAGTTGGAATGGATTTCACTTCTCAACAATCCCCCATCCCACCACACACACATCTTTTCCAGGGGATATGCCTTATGCTTTGCCTGAATTACTTTCAGATAGTATTAAGAATAATATTTAACTATTGTGTCTCCACCTCCTGTTGCATGGTAATCTTTCTCTTTTTGTGGCTGCTCTTTTGGTTTCTGCTGACTTCTAGTTTCTGGCTCCTTTGGCTGCATCAGAAATTCTCTTCAAATAAGGCTTCCAGTCACAGGAATAAAGGTTTACCCACATTCAGCCTGGCCACACCAAAAGAAGATCTTAGAAGATCCTATTTAGAGTCAATCATTTTCAAATAGTCCTATTTACAAATGAATTCACACCCAAAGGAATACAGATTAAGGTTAAGACCATGTCTTAGTTGGAGTTCTTAATTCAGCCTACACACTAAGTTTGAAAAACACTGGGCTGAGGAACATTAAAAGTCATTTTTGCACCACTTACAGTTAGAAGAAAGGGAGATGGAAATATAGAAGTATGAATTATTAGTCTTTCTTATTTCTTTTCCCTTCCCACTATATGCATCTTCTTATTTTTGAGTCTCTCATCTGGACCCTCTCCTACCCTTGACTGCAGACAATGACAAGTAGTCATGACGAATATTTTACACCTGTAGGTTCTGATAACCATGTACGTCTTGCAAATAGATCTTTACACTGAGGGAGCTAAGATTTGCTCACATTCTGTCTAATTTCTTCTTCCAAGCCATTCATGCTTATTTCCTCCTGTTACTTTTTCTTACCTACTTTTTTCCATTTCCTGAGTCAAAACCAGTTTAACACCCCCCAAATAACCCAGCCATTTCAAATCTCCTGCCTTTCCTCAACAGCTTATGGTCAAGCAAACAGTGCAACCTGGGAGGTTTGTGGTGCTCACGGATCGCCACTGGGCATTGTCCAAACCCCATTGGACTGTGCCCCAATGAGGTCTAATAAGATTCCCTGCCATGTTGCATGTGATTTATTATATCTGTGCCTTTCAAGAACAAGAGAGGTGCTCCTTTCACCCTCTCACTTAAAAAGAAGATTTGATGGTAGTAGTGTTTTCTCCAAGGGATCTTCTGTTCCCCCCTTTATCTCCTCACTCTCTTCAATTTGCAGCATCTTTCCCTCTTCTCCTTCCATCTCTATCCTCCATTTTTTTTCCTCATTAGTCTGCCTCAAGTACTGTTACCAGACAAAGGCCATGGATTACTTTGTCCAATGTGCTCAATAATCAATTCCTGAGACACTGGGGTTTCAAAGAGAGAAGGAACTTATTACTAGGGCTAATAGGAGAGCAGATGGCCTAGCAGCCCAGAATCTCTCCTCGAACTGCAGTCATTTGGATAGTTTTAGTAGAGAAAAGGATCGGCAGGGTTTAGGTTAATGAGCACAGTGGCCCCAGATGATATAATCAGAGGTGATCTAATATTAAGCATATGCAGACTGTTTACATGCTTACTCACAGAATGTGTGAACGAAAATGGCGGAGTGAAGTATAGGTGACTTGTAGGTTAAAGTTTAAGCTACTGTGCATGTCAGGTGGGCCCACTTGGATTAAATCCGGTTTCAGACATCGAGAAAATTTGGATTTGGGATGGGTTAGTTCCGGGAAGACCCAAGACCCTTCATTAACAAACATTAGGAGCTGTCTTTACTAATTACAAGACTCTAAAGTTGAAAAACCAGATAACTAGGTACAGATGAAGATCAGTCACAAGGTTTTTACAATCACAGGGGCAGAAAATAAGGGCTATGCAACCATTATCAGAGATCAAGGCAGCTGAATTACAATTTAGAAGTTTCAGGTATTTCTCTATCTACTCCAATATGTCAGAAAGCAAAAAAGAATATTTATATGATGATTCAGTAGTCAAAATCTTCCCTTGAATCCTGATTTCTCAGTTACAGTACCTCCTCTCCTGACTGAGAATATGGTATGGCTCAATGAATATCTTATAAATTCTTCAGATTTTCCTTGGGTTTACTTGTTTTCTCAAATAAGAATAGAATTTCGTAACAGCTAGCATATAACCTCGGTTTGAGGGTGCTATTAGAACAGATTTGAAGAGTGCCTGGGGAAGTTAAGATCCATTAGGATCCATTGCTATAGTTCCTGCAAGAGATGATGGTGCCTTGAGGAAGTGGAGGGGTGAGAATCCCAGACGCGTTTAGGAGTGATTGGGAGGCAGATCACCCTGCAGATATAAAGCCTGGCATAGGATAACATCCACAAGTGACACTTTAGGACTGTCTATTTATAAAATTAATATAATTAGAGCCAGTGCCAATCCTACTCAGTAGCAAAGACAAAGATACTGACACTCTTTCTTGCAGCTGTTTTCTGGAAGGGCAGGGAAAAGCCAAATGCACTGCAATGTAAATAATGAGGCAAAGTCCCAGTCCTAGTAGAAAGATTTTTAAAACATGCTCAAGGGAGAAAATATCCTTTCAGTGCTATAGGACCAAATTTTGACGTCTCTGAGAAAAAAATGAAAGTTTGATTTTTCTTTGGGTACTTATTTCACAGGTGATTACTAAGGGGAAACAGCCAGGCTGATTTCTCACTGCTTGTGAGGCTGAACTTGAATTATAAATCGCATAAAGCACAGTGGTAAAATAAGACTACTCAGCCTCAAATTTCAAAATAAAAGGAAACAAGAAACCCTATGAGACAGAAAAATAATGAACAGTGTAATATGCCCTCTCAGAGAATCATATATCGGAATTTTATTAAGATGCAAAATGCCAGCTTTAAATAATTTAGATAATCTAATCAGGAATTTATAACATGGATATGGAATTATAAGAATATTTAAAATAACTCTGAAGGAAATTATAGGAGTGAAAAATTATTATTAAATTTTTGTATAGTAAATGCATTAATAGCAGAGTAGACAGTATTTAAAAGCAAGTGAACTGAAAAAATAGATCTAGAGAAATTACAGACTTTTGAAAATAGATATGAAATGAAGCAGATAAAATAATTGTATGGAGGAAAGAATGAAGATTATCAAACAGATGATTAAAGTTAAGAAAGAATGGAGGAAAAGTAATATTTGAAGAGAAAAAAATCTGATAATTCTCTTGAAAGGTGAAAGGAAAAATACCTCAGCTTTGGGGAGCCCAATGAATCCAAACTGGTATAAATAAAAGAAATTCCAATAAAACTGAAAAGCATAAAAGATAAATAGATGATAGTAAAGATTCCCAGAGTAAAAATGATAGATCACCTAAGAAGAAATTGAAATTATACTATCTAAATTTTCAACGGCAATTGGAAGAGACAAGACAGCAGAATCATTTCTTCAAAGTTCTGAGTGAAACACAATTAAATCATCATTATTATGATAATAAATAAAAAGACATTTTCACTAAAAAAAAACTGACAGTTTACTCTTCAAGCTTTCATACAATTAACTGCTGAAGGATATTTTTGTTCCAGAAAAAAGGACTGGATCTCAAAGAAAGTCCTGTGATAAAGTTAAAAATAATAAACAAAAGGTACACAGGTGGTTCAGTGGCAGAACACTTGCCTTACACGTGGGAGACCCAGGTTCGAGTCCTGGACCATGCACAAAAAATATAAATAACAATAATAATAAGTAAATAATTGGATTTACAAACCAATAAAAGAAATAACATCTAACTTAAGAGAAAAAACATGATAGCAATAAAATATTGGGTTGAAAAGCAGTAAAATGTTAAGATCAAGGAGGAGAATTAAAGTTATTTTTATATTCTCATTTATTCAGAGATATTAATTTAGTCTTTAGTAAAATAACTTTATTTTTTTGAAACTACTTAAAGAAGAAAAATAGTGTTTAGTTTACAAAATAGTAGATGACAAAAGAGAATATAAATATCCAGTAAAGGCTTACTATGTGACAGAGGAGCCAAGGACCAACGATCACTGGTAGTCAGCTCAGAATGCCAGTCTTCAAGAAGAAAACATCATCATGATGATAATTTCATTTGGACTTTTCCCAGCCTCAAAACCATAAGCCAATAAATTCTCATTGTTTAAGGAAAAAATTCAATAAATGCAGGAAAAGGAAGGAAATAATGCAAAAATAAAGTGATGGACCACCAAAAGCAAAAAAAAAAAAAAATAGAAATCATAAATAAGTTAAACTTTCCACTTAAAAGATAATGACTTTCAATACTGCTTAAACAAATCCAGCTGTATGCTGCCTATAAGAACTTAATCTAAAATATAATGCAAAGAAAGGTTGCAAATAAAAGAATGGAAAATATATAGCAGATGTATTTTACTTTAAAATCCAGGACTTCACTATTTAGTAGTAGGTTTCAAAATTAATTTTAAGACTTTAAGGGAAAAAAATACTGTTCTCAAGATATCATTGCTAGTGAAAAAATTTTAAGAAGAATTTTTCAGTGTACCAGCGTATTTACAAGTACCTAAATTGCATGCACACAATACAGCAGCTTCAAAATACACCAAGTAAAAATAGGCATGTTAACCTGTAAGTTGACAAGCTTACTAACAAGGGAAATATTTCAACACACCTCTCTTAACAACTGTGCCGGTCTGAAAGGAAGTATGCCCCCTAGAAAATCCATGTTTTAATCAAAATCCCATTTCATAAAGGTGTAGTCGTCCCTATTTAATACTGTATGTTTGAAACTGTAATTAGATCATCTCCTTGGATGATGTGATTTAGTCAAGAGTGGCTGTTAAACTGGATTAGGTGACGACATGTCTCCACCCATTTGTGTGGGTCTTGATGGTTTATCGGAGTCTTATAAAAGAGGAAACATTTTGGAGAATGGGAGATTCGAGAGCAGAGCAGAACGACATAGCCACAAGAAGCAGAGTCCACCAGCCAGCGATCTTTGAATATGAAGAAGGAAAATGCCTCCCGAGGAGCTTCATGAAACAGGAAGCCAAGAGAAGTTGAACGAAGGTATCTTTCCCCGGATGCCTTAAATTGGACATTTCTATAGACTTATTTTAATTGGGACATTTTCTCGGCCTTAGAACTGTAAATTAGCAACTTATTAAATTCCCCTTGTTAAAAGCCATTCTGTTTCTGGTATGTTGCATTCCGGCAGCTAGCAAACTAGAATGACAACTAATTGGTCAACTAGACAATATAAGTGAGTAGACTGAATAGAGGTGGCAAACTGTCGCCTCCGGGTAAACTTGCTATTTCTTCTTGCAAAACAGATGTATTTGCACATAGCCAACCTGTCATCTATGTATTCTCTATGGCTAAATTCATGCTACAATAGCACAGTTGAGTAGTTAAAACAGGGACTGTATGGCACTCAAAGCCCAAAATGTAACTATATGATACTTTACAGAAAAATTTTTACCAGCCACTGATAAAGATCTCAAAAATGTTCAAAATATTTTAGAATATTATAATTTACATGCAATAAAATGCACAGGTAATAGAGTTTAGGTTTGATGAGATAATTGTATGCACTTGTGTAACTGCCACACAATGCAAGGTATAGAACATTTTCATCACTGTAGAAATTTCCATTGGGCCCCCTCTCCCTCTCCAGGCAATTCTCTCTCCTACTCCCCCAAACTTACCCATCCAGAAGCAAGAATTTTCTTATTTCGATCACCATAGTTGAGTTGTAGCTATGGTGGCATAATATTTTGGGTAATCTTTTCTGTCTGCCTTGTTTTACTTTACACAATGTTTTTGAGATTCAACCACATTGTGGCATGTACAGATATTGTCAAGTAGCATTGCACTACATTACTATTCCAGAATTTATTCATGGACTTTTGCATTAGTACAGGTTTTGTTTGTTTGTTTTTACTATCCTCACTATGGCTTCTATGGCTATTCCTGGACAAGTCTTTTTTTCTCTTTTGCATGGGTAGATTCCGGGAATCAAACACGGGTCTCTGGCTTGGCAGGTGAGAATTCTTGCCACTGAATCACCATTGCACCATCCTGGACAAGTTATTTTGTAGGCATATGTTGTTATTTTGATTGAGTAAATATCCAGACTTGGTCATAGGGTATATACATATGCTAATTTTATAAGAAACTGCCAAAAAGTTTTCCAAACTGGTTGTACTGCTCTCATCAGCAATGTACAAGATACCCAGTTGTACCACAGCCTTGAAGACATTTGATACCATTGATCTTATTGAATTTGGCTGCCACTCTCATGGATATTAAATAAGACCCTATGGGTGGTTTTAATTTTCATTTTTTAAATTAATTTATAATTATGCTGAGCAACATTTCTGGTGCTTTTTTTGGCACTTCTATGTCTTCTCTTGGGACATGGCTATTTAGTCTCTGGTCTGGTTAATAATAGATTGCATGCCTTTTATTACTTGCTTATAAGAGATTTTCCCTTATATTCTACATATTAGACATTGACAGATATATAATGGTGAGTATATGCTCTCAATCTTTTGTTTGCCTATTCATTTTCTTTATGATATCTGTTGATTAGCAGAAATATTAACTGGTGGGTAAGTTCAACTTAGCAAGCACTTTATTTTTTGTGTAATTCTGAATTATCTTTAAGTAATCTTTGCCTGCCCCAATATAATGAAATTATTCCCCTATGTTCCTGTCTAGAAGATATGAGGACCCCGTGTTTGCTTTTAGAATTATAATCCACCTCATTTTAAATTTCATAAATGAAGTCAAGATTAAGATTCCTTTTTTTCACACACGATACATTCAGTGTTCCAACACAATGTGTAAAAAATAAAATTTGCCTTTCCTTATTTTTGTTGAAATAGTTAAATTTAAACTATTTTTGTTGAAAAGTTAAAATTTTTGTTGAAAATCAATTAGCCAAACAGATGGAGAATTTATTCCTCAGCTCTAGTCAATTCCAGTGATCAATTTGTATAATCTTACACTAATGCCACAGTGTATTGTTTGCCATATTATATTAGGTCTTGAAATTGAATAGTTTAAGTTGTTCTATTTGAAAGATGGCTTTGTTTTTACTGTCCTTTCGAATCTTTGTTTAAATTTTAGATTTGTTATAAATACATGTTGAGATTATGATTAGCATTATGATTGGTGTTAACATATCACTTTGGGTAGAATGTACATCTTAACAAAATTAACAATATTGAGTCTTCTAACCCGTGAACATGGTATATCAATTCATTTTTGTGTGTCTTTAATTTTTTTCAGTACCATTTTATTTTTAATACGTTGTAAACATACTTTTAGATTTATTTTTAGGTATTCACTATTTTGTTTGTTGGTTTATTCAAAATGTTTTAAGTACCAATTATTATAATTATGAATTTTGTGTCTAAGAAATCTTTGCATAATTCAAAATAAGAAAAATGTTCTTACATACTTTCAGCTAAAATTTCATCATTTTTCTTTTACATTTTGTCCATGACCCATTCTAAATTAAGAATTATATAAGTTTTGATGCTAGAGTGGAGGTTTACTTTTTTTCTTATGTGGATATGTAGGGATCCAGTATCATTTCTTGAAATAACTGTCCTTTTTTCCCATTAAAATACCTAGGATTTCTGTTGAAAATCAATTGACCTTACATATCTATGATTCATCATTTCGTAATCTGTTCTACAGATAAATATGACTATCCTTATTGCAGTACATTGTCATTTTTTTCTTTTATTTTACTTTACTTTAGTATTTTAATCAATCTTACAGTAAGATATTGTTAAGATTTCCAACTTGTCTCCCTATTTCAATATTCTTTATATCTCATTTTATTTAAACTTTAGTGTCTCCGAACAAGGCTTATTAATTCCCAGTGCAAAGAACTTTCACAGTTTTGGTCAAATTTGTTCCTGAACATTTCATATATTGATGCCAGCATAACTGAAAGTATTTTATCATTTATTTGTAATAATAAACATTGTAGAGAAGTTTTAAGTTTACAGGAAAACTGCACAGAAAGTACAGAGAATTCCCATATTCACATCCATATATATATACACACAGTTTTCACTATTAATGTCTTTCATTAGTGTGGTATATTTGTTACAATTGACAAATCAAATTGACACATTATTAATAACCAAAAATCAAAGTTGACATTATGGTTCATTATTTGTGTGCAAAGTTTTATGGGTTTTGAAGAATGCACAATAGCATTTATCCACCATTATGGTATCACAGAGAACAATCTAACTGCCCTAAAAATAACTTGACCTCTACCTATTCATTCTTCCCCGCTTCTCCTGACCTGGACTCCCAGAAACCACTGATCTTTTTACAGTTTTTATGTTTTTGCCTTTTTTACAATGTCATATAGTTGGAATACAATGTGGCGTTTTCAGACCAGCTTTTTTCACTCAGCGATATGCATCTAAGTTCCCCCCATGTTTTTTTCATGGCCTTCTTAGCTCATTTCTTTTTATTGCTGAATAATATTCCACCATGTAGATGTGCCAGAATTTATCCATTCACTTATGGGAGTACATCTTAGTTGCTTCTAATTTTTGGCAATCATGAATACAGCTGCTACAAACATTCCCATGCCTATTTTTGCGTGAATATCAGTTTTCATCTCATTTGGATAAATACTTTGGAGAACAACTTTTGAGTCACATTGTAAGCCTTTGCTTAGCTTTGTAAGAAATGGCCAAAATATCTTCCACAGTAGCTGTGCCAGTTTGCATTGCAAGGAATGAGAGTGCCTGTGTTCTTTATACTCACCAGCATTTGGTGTTGTCAGTATTTTGGTTTTCAGTTATTTTAAAAGACATGATGTTGCATTTTATCGTTCTTTAATTTGCAATTCCTCAATTATCTATGATATTGAGCATCTTTATATATGCTTATTTGTTATCAGCATATCTTCTTTGGTGAGGTGTATGTTGAGCTTTTTTGCACATTTTTAACTGGATTATTTGTTTTTTTATTATTGAGTTTGTGTTCTTTGTTTACAAATCTACTGTCAGATATGTGTCTTGTAGATATTCTGCCCCAAACTGTGGCTGCCTTTTCACTTCCTAGTAATGTGTTTTGCAGAGCAGAATGTTTTATCTTTAATGTAGTCCACCATCATTTCTTTATTTCATGGCTCATGGTTTGGGGGATGCATTAAAGAAGACATCACAAAACCCAAGTTCACTTAGATTTTTCCTATGTCATCTTCTAGAAGTTTTATAGTTGTGCATGTTACGTTTAAGTCTATTATTCCTTTTGTGTTAAGTTTTTGAAAGGTACAAGGTCTGGGTCTGGACTCATATTTTTACACTCAGATGCCTAGTTGTCTCAGACTCTCATTTCTCCATTAAAGTGTTTTCTACATGCAAGTGTTTTCGTATGCAAAACACCGCTTCTTTTATTCATACTTTTTTTTTTTCTATTATTGCACTGGCTAGTACTTATTATGCAATAGAAGCTAAATAGAAGTGATGAGAACAGAAATTCCTGCTTTTTCTTTTCTTTTTTTTTTTTTTTACATGGGCAGGCACCGGGAATCGAACCCCGGTACTCTGGCATGGCACGTAAGCATTTTTGCCTGCTGAGCCACTGTGGCCCGCCCAAAAATTCCTGCTTTTTAAACCAATATTAGGGGGGGAACATTCAGAGTTTCATAAGTAATTAAGATTTTGTAGCTCTTCTTTATTAAACTGAGAGATTTCTTTTTATTCCTCATTTGTGAAGATTTCTAAGAATCATGAATGAGCACTGAAATTTGCAATTTTATAATTTGCATACATTGTTTTTCTTTGTTTTAGTTTTGGTTGTTGCCATTTGTTTTTATTATTATGGCAATTAGTTAATTAAGTTCTCACTGTTAAACTATTTTTCTCACTCCTGGGATGAACCCACTTAGTTATTGTGTATTATTCTTTTAGTATATTGCTGGACTTAAGTTGCTAATATTTTATCAACATTTTTGGAATCTATTCATAAAGGATATTGCTTTGTAATTTCCTTTTCTTGTAATACTTTTTCTGGTTTGGATAGTAAGGTTATACTCACCTTCTCAAGTAGTTTGGAAGTGTTTGCTCTAACTCTATGTTCTATGGTATATATATTTTTTCCTTTGCATTTAAAGCATATTTAATTCATAAAAACTCTATGTAGAGTAAGTATGTACAGTATTAATATGAGCTGACAAAATTATGCTCCTTAATCCACAAACTGATGCTCATTTATACTAAATTACCAAATCTTATTATAGAATGAATTGAGACACATAAAACACCATGTCAATTGGCACCTTTCACCTCATTAATTTTGTATCATATGGCCCCTTCCTCCTTTCATTGGCAGCTATTGTTGACCATGCACCTAAGATCCTATTTACAAATGAAACCTCTTACATGGCAATCGTAATTTACATAATTAAATCTTTAACATGAAAAGGAGAAAAATAAAAACAACAAAGAAACAAATGAAAACACTATAATTTAGGTCATCAACAATATGGGATTATGGGAGCTATCAACTAACAAATCATAGGTCCTTTGAAAGAAATTGATTTTCCATTTCCCTGTATAAGATTACAGGGATGATTGCATAGTTGCTTCACTCTCCCAGTTTTCAGCTTCTCTGCAGACCACACAATATCCGGGTTAGTCCTGAAATGCAAATAAGTTTACAGTAGTTTAAGTAAGGATGCTAAATTAAATCTCCTCATATATCGAATTTTCATAGTCAAAATGGGCATATCTCAGAGTGTAGCTGAAACCATCTCCTTCATTATTTTAACAACTTCATCTGACAAAGAGTGAAAGTGATATGTGTCTTTTATAACTACGATTTGGTGAAATTTGTTTTACTTCTACATGGTTTTTCTTTCATGTTAGCCGTTGTTGAATTCAAAAAAGACTATGAACTATGATATTCTTCAGGATGAGCTATAAGAATAAAAACAATCCATTTTACAAATGTAAGCATTTTTTCCTTTTGAATTTCATTGTGGTTGCCATTAGTGTTATCATTTTGGGGTGGGATTTAAGTTTTATTTCCATTTTATTTTGTATTTCTTATAATCAGCACACAAAATTGATTTTTTAACTGCAAATGGGGATTTGCCACTTAATTGAGAAGGTTTTCAATTCAATTATATGTTTGTTTCTCTGACTTGTATAATGACTTGCTTTTTGTGTTTGTCTCTTTTGTTAATTAAGATTATTAATAATTCAAACTGCTACTTTTGCTTTTTCCTTTCCTGTGACATTTTGTAAGGTGTTAAGTGTTTTTATTTAATTTTATTAGTGATTTAATTTAAGACTTTTGAAATTATTTTCAAGTGTCTCTGGTTTAGTTGTTAAATATGTTGATTTTCCTTTTTTAAATTATTTTTAATTTTTTAATTTTTATTTTTTTGCTTTCTATTTTTGTTGTTGATGTTCCTTTTTGGGAAACAAGAAATATACATCCAACTTCCCTTCCACACTTTTTTTCAATTTTAGTTATTGTAACCTCTTATTTTATATCTTGCTTATTTTTTCATGATGGGTCTTTAATTTTAAAATTCCATTTTTGATGATAATAACATTTATTTATTATTTATTGGGATCATTGAGTTCACTGTGAGGACAGTAATAGCACAGTCTTTCCATTCTTGAGCTCATTATTTTAATAGCTTCAATTCTTGGTCAACAAAAATAATATGTTGAATAATTTTGATTAGAAAGAGAACTGAGTAAAGTACTCTCTAAAAATTATTGCCACTTAGCTTTCTCCAGATTTCATTATGCATGGACACTCAATCCCACATATAATTTGCGTGACAACATCTTTCTACTCAAAGAATTACGAGTATGATTATTTCATTGTTTTCTGAAATACAATATTGCATAAAGTCTGAGACCAGTTGAATTTTTTCCCTCTAAGTTTTAACATCAGTTATACATTTTTTACTTGATTCTTAAGAGTTCCCTTTATTAAAAATTCCACATGAAAGATCTAAGCCTTCTTATTTCTTTTAATATGGCTTTTAGTGATCCATTTCACCATGAAAGAGTGAATCTTTCTTTAGATTAGGAAGGTTTTTTTTATTATTTTATATGACTTTTTTTTACCCACTCTGCTTATCTCTTCTGAGACTCTGGTTATATATAAAATTTTGAAAGACATGCATGCATTATATAGTTTTTTCATTTTCAATCTTTTTATTCTCTCTGTGTTTTGGGAGTGCTTTTCAAGTTATGCTTATATTATACATTCAGTTTTAAACAAAATCCAAACTCCTGTTTATTCCTGTTTACCAAAAAACCTTCAATTGTGGTTTTTATTTAGTATAAGAATCATTCCTATTTTATCTCTACATCACTGCCTGATGCCAGATCATTCCCTCTTTACGAATTCCTGCTTCAACTTAATTGGCACAATGTTTTGTTTTTCCTAGTATTGACAGAAAAATGATTTAAGGATTTCCCATCAATTGAGGTACTAATTCACTGAAGATTTTGGTTCTGATTTCACTGACATTCTGATGTTGTTTAATTGTGGTTTTATTTATAATTTTTTTTCCTCCTTGTTCATCTTTACAAAAGGTGGATGACATTCACCCAGTATTTGGAGTCGAATGGAGCTGAAGGTCCTCATTAGAATATATCATGTTCAGATGATTCTTAATAATTAAAAGACAAAAGTAGCTGGGCAGGTATTCAGGGGAACTAGAGGAGTCAGAGGAGGTAACGGTATTAGCTAGGAAAGTATCTCTTTTCCACAATTACTGAGACAGGCCGAAGTCAACTGCAGTCTGCTTGTGTTGAGTAGTCAGTCACAGAAGTGGTTCAAAATTTATCACTCATGTGTTAAATTGGATATAACTACTATTGTGTAGTTCCTGGCTGGATTGATCTATGAAACACTTTACCTTTTTCAGAGGCGGCTTTGAGATCCAAGTGTGCTACTGGCTAGTTCTTGACTCTAGTCCTTATAGCTCTGAGTTAACACTGTTTGTGATACATTGATGGATCCCTTAAATTTATTTCCAAGGTATATGATTTCTTCTTGAGTAGATAGTCATTGACCAGGCTACCTCTTTCGTTAACGTTCAATAGAAATATATTACAGAAATTTTAAAAATTAGCATAAGATGCTACCTTTTTCTAATTTCTAGGATAATTGCCAGAATTTTACCTTTTTCATAGTTTTGGTTACTTTCACGAATATTACGGCCATTGAACTTCAAGCGTACGAGCTCAGGCTGCCATCTTCTCTGTTGCCTATGGTGATTATATGTCACTGCCCTATTTAAAATTCTTTAGTATTTTCCTATTGTCTGGAAGATAAAGTAAAATTGTACTTAGTCTGGTTTTATTGGTTGGTTGAATTGCATCCCTCAAAAAGATCTGTTGAAGTCCTAACCCCAAGTACCTTGGAATGTGACCTCATTTGGAAATTAGATCGTTGCAGATGGAATTAGTTAAATTAAGATGAGGCCATACTGGAGTAAAGTGGGCTCCTAATGCAATATAACTGACATCCTAATCAGAAGAGGATGACAGACAGGCAGAAATGAGAGAGGAGAGCACAATGTGATGGTGGAGGCAAAGACTGAAGTGGTGTAGTTCTAAGCCAAGGAACACCATATATTGCAGGCAACACCAAAAGCTAAGAAGAGGTAAAGGAAGATTCGTCCCTATAGATTACAGAGGGAGTATGACCTTGCTGATACCTTGATTTCAGATTTCTATCCTACAGAGCTGGGAGACAATAAATTTTGGTTGTTTCAACAAAGCTACATTGTCATACATTGTTATGGCAGCTTTACAGAAACCAAGACATTGCAGATAAGGTCTGTTAAAATCAGATCATTAACCATTGCTAACACAAATAATCACATACTTCTGGTCCATGGCCTTAATTTCCAGCCTGTACAATGCTTTTCTTATTTAGCACCTTGTCTAACAATTTGACTATAAATGTTGTTAGTCTGACATGCAATCGTCATTTGCCACAGTTCTCACCATTCCACATTCTTCACTGCCCTGCTGTGTCATACTCTTATCTAAAGGCACTGGAGTCTGCCACTCATCTTTGTAGACTTCATCTTTTACCATTTCTCTATTTCTAACCAGCATGTCAGCCACTATAGAGCTAGTCTCATTTCCTTGAGCTGTGTTTCCTCTCACTTCTGTTTCTGTGTTTCTGCTATTACCTTTGTCAGGACCATTCTTCAGTCTCCCACCAATTCTTTGCCTGGTAACTTTCATTTGTCTTTTTAACTTAGACTCCACTTTGTCTTGGGAACCTGCCATGATTCCCCTGAATGGGTTAGATACTATATGGATTTACAGTCACAGCATTTTTTTCATGCTTCTCACAATGTCCATTATACTGTATTATAATTCGATGTTTACTTGTTTCTTTCTCTCTCTAGACATGAACTCCTTGAGACAATAATTACATTTTTCATTTTTGTATCTTCCATATATCTTACATTTGGCACTCCATAAAATTTGTTAAATTAAAAGATTACATGAATGAA
Source organism: Tamandua tetradactyla (assembly GCF_023851605.1). Lineage (NCBI taxonomy): Eukaryota > Metazoa > Chordata > Mammalia > Pilosa > Myrmecophagidae > Tamandua > Tamandua tetradactyla. The sequence continues at coordinate 8,603,350 of NC_135334.1, read as the reverse complement.
TACAGTTTTCTAGAGGGGATATTTAAGGTTTAAAAAAGATAATGAAATTTGATCAAGATCTTTACATAAGCTCCCCGCAGAATGAGAATTTAAAATTACCTAATTACTGATTGACCGCTACCTTATTTTTTGGGGAAAAAAAACACCTTTTTATTTCTTCATAAGCATATGTGTCACAGGGGTCATTCACTTATTCAATAAAATTTTATTTAGCACCTTCTAAGTACCAGGGACATAATAATGTCTGGCAATAATGGTGGGCAATATGCCCAACATTCACACCATGTCCATGGTTCCCAAATAATTATTTCGATTTCCAAACTGTATTTTACCTAATGAAAAATATTACATAGCACACAAATAACACAGACTTTGTTTATAAAGTTTTTGTACAAAAAACTAGTTTGTCCTGTTTCTATTTTACCTTTCTCTTTGGCAGGCTTACTGTGCCTTATTACATAAGGACCACTTCAGAAAAACTTGTGCAATGGATTCTACTTGAAACTTGTTCTATTTTAAAATGAAGTAAATGAGGCTCCCCTATACATCCTGAGGTAAATTAAGTGCAATGCCATTTACAGTAACATATTTTGAGTGTGCTGTCCGAATTTTAGTTTTTTCTCTTAGCCACTTCCTCTCTTCTTCCTTAACATTTAAGTCAGAGCCAACTCTATTCAAGGCTATCACATACAGACATACTTTATTTATTGAACTTCACTTTATTGCACTTCATAGATACTGCAAGTTTTACAAACTGAAGGTTTGTGGCCACTCTGCATTGAGCAAGTTTATCAGTACCATTTTTCCAACAGTGTGTGCTTACTGCATGTTCTACTGTGGGTAAAATGCTGTCAAATAGTATCAGATGCTATAGAGAAATCTTTCATGAAAGAGTCAGCAGATGTGGCAACTTCATTATTGTCTTATTTTAAGAAATTGCTACAGCTAGTCCCATTATTCAGCAGCCACCACCCTGATCAGTTTACAGCCATCAACATGGAGGCAAGATCCTCTGTCAGCAAAAAGATTATGACACCTGAAGTCTCAGGTGATGGTTAGCATTTTACAACAATAAAGTATTTTCAAATTAAACTGTATACAGTTTTTTATTAGACAAAATGGTATTGCACAATTAACAGGCTACAATAGAGTGTAAGCATAACATTTGTATGCCCTGGGAAGCAAAAAAGAATCATTTGTGTTGTTTTGTCATGATATTCACTTTATTATGGTGGTCTGAAACTGAATCCACATTACCACCAACGTATGCCTGCATTCCTTGTGGAAATTCTGAGTTTCAAGAATGTGGTCTGAGGATCACACGTGGTAAAGATTTCTCACTAAATTGGTACCACTCACTAACTTTACCTGTAGTTAGTGAGCTTTTAGAATTTTCTTGAAGCTAATTATATTTTATTTTTTATCTGTATTACATTCAAAAGGAACTAAATATTTAGTTTAGATTGATTTTTTTTCTTTTATTTTAATGTTTATTAGTGGGCAAGATGTTTGGTTTAGTGACTGGGAAAAGATTTATATATTTTTGAGTCTCAAAACATATTTCACAATTTAACTGCTGAACTATTTGGTTTAAGCTACTTGTTTATCAGTGGTTAGCATTGGGGTTTGGTTTCCAGTAACTTCAGGGAGCACACTCTAACCTTTACTCTTCATAAATTTACCTTCAAATACATGACAACTTTACTCACTTTTTTCAAAAAAAAAATAAGGCAGGGTAGAGAGATTTTCACCACACATAAAGTAAATCTTTTATTGGATTGGAAAATATTTGTCCTGTGGAGCACTAAGGCCATCTGCTTTCGCTCCATTTCTGTGGCCAAACATGAAGTCAGAGGTTAATATCATGGCCAACTTCTTTCTGACTAACTCTAAGGGAGAAACCAGTTGCCCATGAGCTGGAGGCTTCTGGATCTTTTAACTTAAGGATATGAATAATAACTTTGGTGTTACCAGGAGTTCTCAGTGTTCTTTGGAGGTGAAATTATATCATTCTAATTTTGTTCTGGAAACAAGCAATACTTATGAAGTCTATGTTCTAAAGATGACAACAGTCTATTAAAAATAAATAATAATATAGTTTGAAATGTTGGTCTATCTAAGTATAGACTAGAGGAAGGTTTTGGGGGCAAAGTAGCAATAAAATTTATTTTTTTGCTGGGTGTGGGTTTTCATATTAAATAAGAAAGTCCAGGAAAGACTATATGAAGAGAGACCTGACAGATGAGAAAAATCTAGCCATATAAAGACTTAGGTTAAGAGTATGCCAAGCAGAGGTATCAGGAAGTATAAAAATGGGAACAATTTTGGCAAATTCAAGGCAAGGCAAGAAAGCTAGACTGGCTGGAGCATGATGAAGAGAAAGAGTGATACAGGTGAGGGACAGGTCACATAGAGTCTTCAGGTCACATAGGCCATGATGAAGAGTTTGGATTTGGGGTGTAAGTGGAAACCAGTGGGGAACAGTGCACAGATAGAAGCATGATGTGGTATACACTTTTAAAAAAACCATTATATGTGTGTGGAGAAAGGTTGATAAGGAGTCGAGAGTAGAGTCAGATAGGCCATATAGAAATCCCCAGCAGACCAGGTAAAATGCCTGAACTAGGGAGAAAGCTAGGAGGTGGTGAAAATATGTTGGGTTCAAAATACACTTAAGATACACCTGACAAGAGTTAAGGGGCGGTTTAGATTTCTTATTTGGTGAGGGTATGTTTATTGGTTATCTTTACCTTGGGAACAAGGAAATATCTAAAATTGAGAGTGTTGATGGACTGTGGACTTAAGACATTATGATGCCTAATGAATGCAGGTGGCTGAAGGACGCACTAACTGAGTAGACTGCCGAACGATGGTGCATACATATGATTGAATGTTGTGCTGCTACAAAACGGAACGAAGTTGTGAAGCATGCAACATTGTGAATGAACATGTGCTGGTTTGAAAGGATTTATGTACCCTAGAAAAGGTAGGTTTTAATCCTATTCAATTTGTGAGAGCAATGGTTTCTTCTAATCTCTATTCAGCACTAAAGGTTGGAAACGTGTTTAGGTTATCTCCATGGAGACTTGACTCAATCAATTGTGGGGATTAAACTTGATTAGATGGAGAGGTGTCTCCACTTATTCTATGTGGGTCTTGATTAGTTTACTGGAATCCTATAAAAGAGGAGACATTTCAGAGAGAGTTCCTTTTGAGAACAAGGAGAGAGCCACAAAACCATGACAGAAGGACAGGAGAACCACAGAGTCCACCAGCCAGTGACCTTTGGAGATGAAGGAGAACACTGCCTGGGAGCTTCATGAAGCAAGAAGCTTGAAGAGGAAGCTAGCAGACATCGCCATGTTTGCCATGTGCCTTCCTATTTGAGAGAGAAACGCTGAATGTCATTGGTCTTCTGGAACCAAGGTATCTTTTCCTGGATGCATTAGCTTGAACATTTCTATAGACTTGCTTTAATTGGAACATTTTTTCGGCCATAGAACCATAAACTAGCAACTTATTAAATTCCCCCTTTTTAAAAAGCCATTCTGTTTCTGGTATATTGCATTCTGGCAGTTAGCAAACAACAACAAGGACATTTGGTAAGTAAAATAGGCCAGTAACAAAAGAGCAATTATTGCATGGTCTCATTTAGAAAATGCTTATAAGAAAACAGGGGCCTAGATTGCAAGCTTTTATAGCAGATACTTTTGTCCGGAGTGGTAATTATTATTTCTGAATTTTGAGAGGCCATGTTATATATGTATAACTTGGTATTCAGAAATAAAAACAAAGGTGATCAGGTCAGGATTAAGGTAATTCAGAACACAGGGATAAGAAAGACATTTTCTATATTTAAGAACCTCATCTACTCTTTGAGACCAACAGAAGAAATGTTTATTTTGTCTAGAACCTAAATTTTCTGTAGCATATAATATAACTCAACCTGTCTAGATAGGTCATTTAAACAATCTAAACACAGGGAGCCCAGAATAAGAATGCGGGCCTTTAATCCTGTATAGCTTAATGTAATGGCTGGATACATCCCAGAATATATTAAGTAGATAATCAAAAAGTATTGGCAACATTCCTTGAGGGATGGGAGAAAATATATAAAACTATTAAACTTTACCACTGGGGAAACCCCTGATAATGTGTAAACATTAGGGACACCCAAATGAATAGGCCAAGCCCTTGATCTTGAGGCTTACTCTTGTTAAGCTTATGTAGGTAGCAGAGAAGCTTAGCCTACCTATAGGTATGCCTAAGAGTTACTTCTAGAGGACCTCCTTGGTTGCTCAAATGTGGCTCACTCTCTCTAAGCCCAACTCTACAAGTGAAAACATTACCCTCCTCCCTATGTGGGACATGACATCCAGGGTGAATGTCTCCTTGGCATCATGGGATCAACAATGCAATCCTGGCCAAAAGGGGGAAAAGAAGTATAACAAGTAAGGTATCACTGGCTGAAAGAGTTCAGATAGAGTGAAAAAGCTACTCTGGAGGTCACTCTTATGCAAACTTCAGTTGGACATTGCTACCTATCATAACTTGCCAAACCCCAGCCAAAACCATTCCAGCCAATCATAAAGAATACCTATAGGAACAAGATAAAAGATTCTACAAGGATTCCATGAGTGAGGGTAACTTTCGAGAAACCTACAACCTCCAGATGGGTCCCTGGACCGGATAAGTCCTGAAACCTAGAGGGTCCAGCCTCTCCAGAACATCAATTAGTTCCATTTCCCCTACTCCTTTCAAAAAAAGCTGGAACGGGTATAGCCTAAATACCCCTAAAGAGTGGGAGAAAGATAAAAGGTGATGGTGAATTTATACAGAGAAAGCAGGGTTTAACAAGTGAGTATAATTGCTGAGCCATTATATTGATATTTCTTTTAGTCTCCAGTATCTGTGAGCAGCTAGAATTAAAAACCTAAATTGTGGAATTGTAAGCCATACCAAGCTCTGAAATCTGTTCTACAACTAATTGTTATGCTGTGTGTTGTAATTTATTGCTTTTCTGTATATATGTCATTTTTCGCACAAAAAAGAAAAAAGTGATGATAAAAATATATATACATTCAGTCTAGCCTCCAATGTATTGTATGACGATATGGTAGCCTATGACAAACTCTGGGGTCTGTCCTGTAATTACTCATTGAAGAATGCTTTGAAAATTGTTGCTTTTTTCTTTCTTTGCTTTGTATATATGTTCTACTACACAATAAAAAAGTAAAAAAAAAAAAAGATAGACCTGATAACACTTGCTGATAGATTGGATTTAGAGAGTGAGAGCAAGATTTGGCTTGAAGCATTAGGGGAGTATGAGAATACTGATTGATTTGCAAACAACATAACACTTTCAGGAGGGGAAAACAAAAGTTTTTAAAAAATTTTTATTAGATTAGTTTGACATACCTATTTGATGTACACATCAAAATGTCAAGGAAGCAAGCACTTTCCCAAGCTTGAATTCCTAAAAGAATTTGGGACCAAAGATGTCATTCTGGGAGATCACCACAAACGTGGCATTTAAATTCAAGGGGCTTGGTGAAAAAGAATTCATGCAAAGCACACTGGACCAGAGGCTGATGTCTGAATACTCTAACATTTACATATTAGGAAGAGAAGGGGAGTCTGCAAAGAAGAATGAGAAGGAATGAGCAGCAAGGTAGGAGAAAAATTAGGGCAGTCAGATATTCCCGGAGTCAAATGAAGAAAGTACTTTAAAAAGGGGATAGTCAACATGTAAAACGCTATAGAAAGTTGAGTAAGATAAAGAAAAAGAATTGATGACTGGATTTGGTGAAAAGAATGCCTTTTTTTTAAATGAATGCCTTTACTGATCTTGGCAAAAATAGTTCAATGCAGTGGTGGGAGGAAATCTTGATTAGAATGTGTTAACATGTTGCTCTAGATTGCTAGCTGTCAAAATGCACTATACCAGAAACAGAACAGTTTTCAAAAGGGGAATTTAATAAGTTGCAAATTTACAGTTCTAAGGCCTTGAAAATGTCCTAATTACTGTAAGTCTATAAAAATGTCCACATAAGGTACCAGCAAGAGGTTACCTTCACTCAAGAAAGGCCGATGAAGTTCAGGGTTTCTCTCTCATCTGAAAAGGCACATGGCAAGCATGGCAACATCTGCTAGCTCTTTCTCCAGGCTTCTTGTTCATGAGCCGCCCCCCACCAGGGGCATTCATCTCCAAAGGTTTCTGGCTGCATGGACTCTCTTGTCTCTCATGGATTGCGTGATTTCCTGTGGTTCTCTAGCTTTTTCCAAAATTCTTTCTCTTTTAAAGGATTCCAGTAAACAATCAAGACCCATCTGGAATGGGTGGAGTCATCTCCCTCTAATCCAAGGTTAATACGCACAACTGGGAGAGTCACATTTCCATTGAGATAATCTAACCAAGCCTCCAATCTAAAGAGCTGTATAGGGATTAAAAGAAACACTGCTTCCACATGATGGTATCAGGATTAAAACACAGCTTTTCTAGGGCATGTAATCCTTTCAAACCAACACACAGGTGAAGCATGGCAAGAAAGTACAGACAATAAGTATGGGAAAATCATTTGAGAAGAAGATAGATAGTGAAGGAAGAGTTGGGGACTGTGGGGTTGCACACGAATAAAGGGGAGATTTTTGTTTTCTTTTTGTTTTTGAGATGTAAAAGGTTGCAGCAACTCTGTTACTACCAAATGTTTTTAAACTACCAAAACAATCCCAGCTCTTCTTCCCTACATTCCTTTTTACTCTTCCCTAGAAAAAAAATGCTATTAGGGTTTTCTGGATACAGATTTCCATGGATTTATTTTTAGTTTTGCCTATGTAGAAGCCTCTCTCAAACACACAAACACACACACACACACACATATTCACACACATGCTTATTCTCCAAGTAACTTTTGTGTCCTTCAGTATTGTTTCTTTATTTTGTTTTACCACCATTTCTCCCTGTGGGACATAACCACCTACCTTTATGTTTATACTGACTCCTCCCTAAGATTATTTTGCAGCTGATTGAAAGAACAGAGATGATTGTGTTGCAATATCAACCAGGAAATTGTTGAAATGTGAACCTAACCCTATCACACTATTCAGCCTCACACTTGAAGAAATACATAACACTACTGCTCCAGTGTGAACAGACTTCCCTAGGAATTTCGACCTTGAAGAATTCCATTTTCTAGACCAGCTCTGGGAGAGACTGCAGAATTGGTGAAAGTAACCCCTTTCTATATCACCCAAGTCCATATACCCTCATTTTGGCAGCTAGTGCCTTCATGAGTATTGTTTGACTCTCCAGAACCCCCTCTCCATCAAGAGACTGCTCTTCCCTAAAAGTTTTTGAGGTTGACTTTCAAACCCCCATTTCCATCAAAATTTCTCTTTACTGTTTCCCATTCCTGAACAGCCTAATAATCAGAGATAATAATCACAGAGCTGGCATTTATTAAGCCCTTCACTATATATCAGGTATTTTGTTAGATACTTTACATCTTTAAATGCATTATCTCATTTGATCTTGGCATTAATCATATAAGCTAGATCTCATATCATCATCATTTTACAAATGAGAAAAACTGAAGCCTAAGATGGGTTATAGTAATCAGATCAGAAAACAAACATTCAGGCCTTATTCCTCAAGGGTGCAGAAGAGAAGAGACATGGGATCCCAAACTTTGGATCCTGGATCGAAACATTGAGCTAACATAATTCTGGATATCCTCAGCCCCGGGCATAGTAAACGCAAATACTCTCTTGAATAAAACATACATGAGTTGAGCTCCCATGATTCCGAATTTTGGAAGGAAGTGGTCATCTACAATTAAATGACAATTAGACGGTAGATTTTTCAAGAACAGAGGTCAGAAAAGAGAGGATAATGCCTTATATAATACCCAATATCTTAAAGACAATTGAGATAAAATCATTTTCAAGCTAATATTCCATTCCTAGATGTACTGGTTTGTTCAGCTGCTGGAATGCAATATACGAGAAAAAAGGAACAGCTTTTAAACAGGGAATTTAATAAATTACAAGTTTACAGTTTTAGTGACAAGAAAATGTCAAAACGAAGAGGTTATCTTCACTCAAGAAAGGCTGATGTCATTCAGAGCACCTCTGTCAATTGTGAAGGCAAGCAACTGGCATCTGCTGGTCCCTTGCTCCTGGGCTCTGTTATTTTCAGCCTCTGTTTCTGTGGGGGTTCCTCACTTTGCTTCTCCAGAATTGGTTTTCATCTCTTGGCTTTCTTTGGCTCTCTCCAGGTTCTGGCTAGCTTAACATTGCATAGAAAGGCATATGGCAATGTCTGCTGGGCTCAAAGCATCTCCAAACACCTATGTCTCTGTCAGTTCTAAAGCAAGTCTTCTCTATACATCTGCATCAGCTCTGAAGTTTCTCCAAAATGTTTCCCTTTTTAAAGTACTCTATCAAAAAATCAAGGTCTGCCTGGCGTGGGTAGAGTCACATCTCCAACTAATCAAATGTCACAACCACAATTGTGTGTGCCACATCTCCATGGAGAAAATCTAATAAAAAATGTCTGCCCTACAATATTGAATCAAGATTAAAAGAAATGGCTGCCCCCAGAAGGTTGAATCAGTTTTAAAACATGGCTATTCTAGGTACATAATTTCAAACTGGCACAATAAAGAAACTATGTTTCAAGAATGAGATTGATATAAGATGTCTTCAGATAAAATGAGAAATTATAAAACATATAGATGCTTAATAAAAGAATTTCTAAAGGATTATGAGGAGGAAGAAATATATCTTAGAGAGATGCTCTGAGGTAAAATAAATAATAAGTGAAAGTTCTACACATGAAAGTAAAGCTAAAAAATATTAAGATTAAAAATAATTAGTGGGGGGAAAAAGAAAGAAATATAGTACCAGACATGCTTAGTATTAAGACTTCATTTTACAGTAATATGGCGGACTATGCTTCTGCACGAATCCTTAGATAAAATAAGCAGAACCAAGAAAATTCCTTGAAATCTCATTTTTATGGTGATAAATTGAAGAATTCTCAGACTATGTCTGTGTTCTCTCTGGAAATAGAAAAAGAGAACAGCAGTGCAGCCAGCTCTCAATCCAAGAGGACACTGACTGAATGAGGTAGAGCTGAGTTCACTTTCTGCAAATCGAAGTAGAACAAAAGCTGACATAAAATAACAAGATCCCCAGAAAGGTGGGGAGTAAAATAGGTTATCAGCCATCTTAAAGCTGCTACAAATAATGTAGGGTGCAACTAGAAATATCCTCTCCATCCCCACCCCTGCCCTCAAGCTAAGAGGAAAAGTGAAAACTTCAAAAATTGACGATGATGCCAATGAGGGTTTAGAAAACCCAACTAACCAAATGCTGAACTCTATTCCATTTGCATGCACCTGGGTAATATAGAGAATTTCAGGTCAAGCATTTAGTGAACTCAGGACCTGTAATATCAACAGGAGCCCAATGGAAGTAAGTGATATCTTTTCTAAAAGAGCCAGCAGACATGCCATGTGTTAAAGAAATTTTACCAAAAAACAGAAGCATATATATTTTGTATTATAAAAACAATTAAACTGAGAAGTAAATGAGATATCTGAGTGATACTATCAGAAGCAAAAAATAGTAGAGACAGGTCAGCAAGAATTCAAAAAATGGAGTTGCAGACACACTCTAAGAGTAAGTAAAGGGGGTGCAAGGGTAGTTCAGTGGTAGAATTCTCTACTGCCATGCTGGAGACCTGGGTCCAGTTCCCAGCCCATGCACTTCCCAAAACAAACAAGCCAGCAAATAAAGAAAAAACAAACAAACAAAAACTCAACAAATGATGCTACAATAACAGGATGCTTACTTGGAAAAAGATTGAAATGTGACCACCGCCATACAGCATACAAAAAAAAAAAATGAGTGAGAAAGAGGGAAAGAGAGAGGGACAGAGAGAGCAAAACTATGTTCAATAATATGATCAAAGAAATAAAAATACAAGTTTGAAACTATATGCAGGGGAGGGGAAATCAGAAAAACTGATTAAAACAATTTGAAATAAAACAACTGCAACTTTTAGAAATAAATATATAATGATTAAAATGCAAAAAGCACAAAGGATGACTTAAAGATTAAGAACAGCTGATGAGTTAAACAGAAAAAGAGAGATGAAGAAATTTATTCAAAATGAAACATAAAGAGAGATATGGTATAAAAAGAGAGGTTAAGAGGCATGGGGATTAAAGTTAGAAAGTCTAATAAATACCATGAAAAGAAGAGTAAAACAAAATGAGTTGAGGACACTTTTTAAAGAGCTATTAGCTGAGAATTTCCCCAAACCAATGAAAGACGCCAGCTGCTGGATTCAAGATGCCCAATGTATCCAAATCAGGATAAATAAAAAGAAATGCAAATATGGGTGCCTTATAATAAAACTGAAAAACACTGAAGATGAAGAGACATATGAAAGTAGTAAGAAAGAAAAGACAATTCTTTTAAATTTGGTTGCTTCTCAGCAGTAAAGAAAGCTAGAAAAGTGAAAAAAGAAAATAACTATCTTGCTACATTATCCACTGGAAATATCTTTCAAAGAATTAAAATATTGCCTAAAATCAAAGTATTTTGCTACCAACAAGATTTTGATCAAGGGAATTTTTAAAAAAATTGTCATTTAAGCAGAAGTAAAGTGAACCTAGATGGAAAATTTGAGATATAAGATGGAATATAAAGCACACAAGTGACTAATTCATGGATAAATAAAAATAAAAATGGATTCAGAAGTACCTTGTAGGTTTTTAAAAATGAATAATATTAAAATATATTACAATAGCAAATAAATCAAGAGAAGGATGAATAAAGCTAAAAATGAACTAAAGGATGCAGGACTACTGGAATGGCAGAGGACAGAGCTCAGCAGACACTTTCCCTGGCAACACAGCAATTCAACTGATAAAAATTACTTTAAAAAATCCTCTAGAAATTTTCGTAAGCATGTGCAGCAAATGGAGAATCATTCATTCAAAAAATTTAGCAAATCTTAATAAGAACAATGAGAATATTTAGCATTTGATTTGAATCATGATCTACTCTTTCCCAACCCCAACCCCATATATACGTATTTCGATGTTATGGAGCCTTAACATTGGGCATCATACTCTAGTAGGTGGACCCAAAAACACAGAGAGTCCCTCTTCCCCTAGTTTGCACACTGGGGCTACAGTTTTATCCCAGGAAGGACAAGATGCCAATGATTCTCACTTCCCCTATTCAGCCCTGTATTACAAAATCTCTTTTCCTGGAAGATGTGGTCAAGAGGCCAAGTTTTACATTCCCCCTATTCAGCCTCCACTTATAGAAGCACTACTCCATCTATCCTATAGAGTAGTGCTTCTATTCTATAGAAGGAGTCATTACAGGTTAAACATATTGAGCTCCCAATTACTCCCACCCCAGCTTGATTGTAGTGTGAAAATCTCATGTCTGGAGGAGGAAGATGGGAAGACCAGAGGCTTCCAAACTCTCTTAGAGAGGGCTTGTCATCAAGGAAAGTGGATGCAGAGCATAAGAACTAAGAGATCCACAGCTTGATCTGATGGAACTGATTTTATTTGAAACAGAAAGTGGGGAATGAAATACTTAAGAACACTATTGAAAACAATGAAGATATTGGCAGGAAACAACTAAAGAGAATCTGGTAACTCTGTGATACAAGCACAACAGCTAAGTGGCCATAAGTTTAACAGAGAGAACCAGGGTACATTCCTCCTGGAATCACAGACAACACTGTGTTCATGCTCTAGGCTGCATCCACAGGAGAATAATCACAGCGCAAGGTCAGGCAGACTTGAAAACAATTCCAGAGTTGCACACAAATCCATAAACACTGGAAAGAAGCTTCACTAACACATGGGGCTTAAACACAATCTCTGAACAAACACTGACAGGAAGCCAGGTTTAAAAATAAAGTCACAATCATCCCTGGAACTCTGGAAGGCTATTGTGCATGCATGTTGCTGTGTCTGTCAGGAGCAGTCAGAAAGGAAACCTCCAAACCACTAGTCTCTGGATAAACATAAGGCTAAAACTCCTTAAACCATTGTGGCAGATTCCAAGTCACACACACAGTCAACAGTAAAGGGAAAAGATATAACTGATCAAGAGGAGTTAAGTATAACTTTTGACCAATCAGTGGTTTTTTTCCACCCCAGGGCTTACCTCTAGGTAGCTAAGCTAAAAGTTAAAAAGGAGGCATGGAGGGAATCTGAATGGAGACATCAGAGGCTGCATGCTGTCAAGAAAATAAGCTTAGAGTTACTTACAGCAAAGGGTTACTTACCTTTGTTATTAAACAAATAAATGATCAAGCAAATGACAACAAAAGCAACACATAAATACGGGGTAATCAGTATTCATAGTTACTACAATATATTATCAAAACATCCAGTTTAAAAAAAAATTGGAAACATACAATGATAAAAGTACACATGAAATACACAAGTAAAGTAACAGGCTATAAAAACTGACTTTGGAGGACCAAGATAGTGGACTTGGCTGTCAAAGAATTCAGGTAGCTACTATAAATACGTCCAAAGAAAAAAGAACTATGCTTTAAATACTAAATGAATATATGATGGCACTGTCTCATCAAATGTAGGATATCCATAAAGAGATAAAAATTGTTCTTAAGTTTGAAATTGTGAAGTTGAAAGCTGCAATAACCAACAACAACAAAAAAATCACTAGAGAGCTCTCAGCTGGTAGAAAAAAAAAAAGAATCAGTGTAGTTTAAGACAGATATCTATTGAGATATTATACAGTCTGAAGAAAGCAAAGACAAAAGAATGAAGATAAATTAACAGAGCCTTAGAGAAAATATTTGAAGAAATAATGGCTGAAACTTCACAAGTTTGATGAAAAACATTAATTAATTTACACATCCAAAAACTCAGCAAAATTCAACTGGAATACACATACACACAAAGGGGCACATTCATGTAACAGTAAATATGTGGAAAGAAAAAGAAAAAGAAAAATCTGTAAAGCAGTAAGAAAAAACGAACACACTGTGTTCAAAACTCAAACAGAATAGCAGCTGACTTCTTACCACAAACAATGGAATTCAGGGAACAGTGAGATGACATGTTAAAAGTAACAAAACTAAGAATTGTCACCCCCAATTCTTATTTACATAAAAACTATATTTCAAAAATGAGCTGAAATGAAATCATTAACAGATAAAATCTGAGAAACCGTGTCATGTACACTTGGTTTACACAAAATATTAAATGGAAGGCCAAAAGGAAGTAACAATAAGCAATAATTGAGGTCCACAAGAAATCATGAAAAAAAGGCATCAGTAAAATAAAAAATTATGTAGGTGATTACAAAAGATAGTATAATTGCATATTTCTCCTCCTTTCTTCAACTGAATGACTTAAAAAGCAATTTTATAAAATGATATGCATGTAATCATATTGCTGGGCCTGCAACATATGAAAATCTAATATATATGACAATAACAGCCCAAAGGAGTGGATGGCCATATTGGAGTAAGGAAATGACTTAAAAAGCAATTTTATACAATGATATGCATTTAATCATATTGCTGGGCCTGCAACATATGAAAATCTAATATATATGACAATAACAGCCCAAAGGAGTGGATGGCCATATTGGAGTAAGGAAATGATACCAGGTGGTGCACAATACACAGGAAGAAATGAAGAGAATTAGAAAGGATAAATAAAGTTTCTCGAAATAAATAAGTAATAGGGGGATCAAATGTTAAAATAAATTGGGTAGAGGGAAATACTAGCGGTCAATGAGAGGGAGGAGTAAGGGATATGGTATGTTAGGGTTTTTCCTTTTCCTTTTTATTTCTTTTTCTGGAGTGATGTAAATGTTCTGAGAAATTATCATAGTGATGAATATACAACTATGTGATGATATTGTGAGCCACTGATTGCACACTAAGTATGGAAAGTTCATATGTTAAGAATGTTCATGTTGTATGTTGATTGGTTTTATTAATACAAATTTAAAAAAAGTTTTTCATCTAACTCTATAAAATGTAAAATGTACTTGTACTCCATTCTTCTTTCAGTTTCTTTAAAAGATATATTTGAATGAAATGATAATTGTAACAATGATATTTGGTATGTTCTAGTTTGGTAGCTGCTGGAATGTGATGTACCAGAAACAGAATGGTTTTTAAAAGGGGAAATTTATTAAGTTGCAAGTTTACAGTTCTAAGGCCATGAAAATGTCCCAATTAAAGCAAGTCTATAAAAATGTCCAAATTAAGGCACCAATAAGAGGTTACCTTCATTCAAGAAAGACCGATAAAGTTCAGGGTTTCTCTCTCAATTTGAAAGGCACATGGTGAACACGGTGACATCTGCGAGCTACCCCCAGGCTTCCTGTTTCATGAAGTTCCCTGAGGGGTGCCCTCCCTACCCACCTCCAAAGATCTCTGGCTTCACAGGCTACTATGGATCTTGTGGCTCTCTCACATTTTCCAAAATGTTTTCTCATTTAAAGGATTCTAGTAAACTAAGCAAGACCCACCTGGAATTGGTGGAGCCACATCTCCCACTAATCAAAGTTTAATACTCACAATTGACCATGTCAATCTCCCTGGAGATAATCTAATCAAGTTCCAACCTACAGTACTGAATGAGGATTAAAAGAAATGGCTGTCCCTACAAGATGGATCAAGATTAAAACATGGCTTTTCTAGGGTACATAATCCTTTCAAACTGGCACAGGGTATATAATAAATAGACATAATATTTATAACAGTAATAGTAAAAAACAAGTGAGGAGAAGATCATAAATACATAGGGAAAATGTTTCTATATTTCACTGGAGTCAAATCACTATAAATCTGAAGTACAGTATGATAGGATATGTTATAAGCCCTCAATCTGTCATTAGGAAAATAATTTTAAATGATTTTAAATAATTAAAGAAATTAAAATGTTACAACAAAAAATGTGTGCTTAATAATCAGTAATAAAGGAGGAATATAGGCGCTAATAAATATTAGACACATAAAACAAAAATCAAACTGGAATATGCAAATGCAAATTTATTAATAGTAATATTAAAGTTGAATAGATGAAATATTCCTATCAGAATGCTGAGAATAATTAGAGCAAATAATCAAAAATAAAAAGATGCAACCATACACTATCTATTTCAGACACAATTTATATTCAGAGATTCAAATTGATTGAAAAAAAAAGTACACCGTGCAAGCAGCAACAAATAACAGAAGGTAATTTGGCATATTCACAAATATGTGGAAATTAAATAACACACTCCTAAATAACCAATGATTAAAGGAGAAATCACAAAGAAAACTAGAAAATACTTTGAGATGAATAAAATATATACCAAATATATATTTTATGGAAGATAGCTATTACAGTCCTCGCAGAGTAATTTATAGCTGTAAATACCTATTTTAAAAAAATGTAAATAAATACCTAAATTAAATAACATAGTCCTCCACCTGTTGACTAAAAAAATGAAGAGCAAGGAGAGGATGATAAAAAAAAAAAGCAAAGCAAGGAGAATAAAGGAAATAGCAAGACCTAGAGTGTACATAAATGAATTTGAGCATACAAAGACAATAGAGGAAATCAATGAAAAAGGAAGCTGACTCTTTTAAAACATAAGAAAATTGATGACTTTTAGGTAAGCTGACCAAAAGTAACAGGTGTTCAGTTTATTAAAATCAGGAATACGACTTTTGGGAAGATGGCTTAATAGAGTGGCTTGAGATTAGTCCTACTCCACAGAAAAGTTAGAGAAGGGACAGGAGGGCATCTGAGGTGGTGATTCAGGAGTGCAGCTGACCTGAGAGAGCCTTCTGCACCACATGGGACAGCCCTGGCTGCAGAGGCTGAGGAACTGAGAGGCAGAAAGCTGGAGCCTGGCATGGAGGTCTGGAGTCACGGAGCCCATGGGCGTGCATAGACAGAAGCCTGGGATCAGGAAGTAAGCCAGGCTACATTCCTTGGGTATGCTACCCTCACCAACTCAGTCCTGGGACCAGCGACTCATCCCACACCTCACACATCTGAACCCCATCACCTGCTCTCAATCTCCATGCTCCAGGTGCCCCCACCTCACCAGCCCCCAGTGCACATATTTGTACCACACCCCCACCCCCAGTGCAGCCCAACCCACCTCTCTTCTTCACTTCTTCCGAGCACTACCTCCCCCTCCCTGTTCCCTGCAGGCTGTTGCCAGCACATAAAGGCTGGGGCACTAATCTCCATACCTAGGCTACTCCTACCCCTCTGCCCCCATGTCCACAGTGTTGCAGAGCCTCACTCCATCATGCCTGAGCTCTTTGCATTCATTTACAAACTCCCAGGCCCACACATGCACACGGACCCCCAATCATGTCATTCAACTCTGGCAACCACACTTTATAGCAGTCCTATAACTGCGCATGTGCATGGCCTCAGCAACACTTTCCAGCTCTGAGAAAGTGCTGACTTGTGCAACCGGGTCACATCTGCCCCCAATACATGAAGGCATAACACCAACCTATGGCTACAGCTCTTTGCATGCACACAAAGGTCCCCATGCCTTAGACAAGCGCACACCAGGGCTATTCCCCCTAAGCCAGTGCACCCACACAGCTACATGCTCCCTGGAAGCTAGACACCCACGTTCACAAGTGTCAACATAACATCCCCAACCTGCACCTATACCTACCCTGAAGCAAATCACTGCACTGAGTGCCCCACCATGTGCCCTGCTCCCTGCTGTACAACCATCCAGCAAATACAAGGCCTTAGACTACTGAAACAAATCAACTTCCAAAATAAATCAATCAAAATATTTACATGCCACGAAGTCAGCAAAAGATCACTAAGCAAATCACAATGCAGACAGATATAGCCCTGTCTAATGGCCAAATTAAAACATCAGAGGAGACACAGATGCTGGAACAACTAATCAAAGATGTTCATACAATTCTACCTAACAAAATAAGTGGGATAGCAAATGACATAAAGGAGATCAAGAAGGCAGTAGAAAACCTTAAAGAGGAACTCGAAAGAATAAATAGAAAAATAGGAGATATCACAGAGATTAAAGACTCTGTTGACCAAATAAAAAACATAGCAGAGGCACACCACACCAGATTTGAAGAGACAGAAGAAAGTATAAGTGATAGAGAGGACAGGATAACTGACTTCGAAGACTCCAAACAGCAAATGGCAAAAGAGATGGAAAAAATTGAATGGGAAATCAGGGAAATGATAGACAAAACAAAGTGCACAAATATAAGAATCATTGGTGTCCCAGAAGGAGAAAAGAGGGGTAAAGGGTTAAGAAGGGTAGTTGAGGATATAATGGGGGGAAATTTTCCAACCCTCATAAAGGACATAAATACACAAGTCAAAGAAGCTGAACAAGCTCCAAACAGAATAAATGCAAATAGGCCTTCCCCAAAGCACATACTAACCAGTCTGTCAAATGTTGAAGAGAAGCAGAAAATCCTGATAGTGGCAAGAGAAAAACAATCTACTACATACAAGGGAAATCAAATAAGACTGAGTTCAGACCACTCAACTAGCACCCCAGAGGTGAGGAGGCAGTGGTATGACATACTCAAGAACCTGCAAGAGAAAGACTTTCAGCCAAGAATTCTGTTCCCAGCCAATTTGTCCTTCAAAACTGAGGGAGAGATTAAAGTTTTCACAGACAAAGAAGTCCTGAAAGAATTTGACAAGAAGAGAAAAAAAAAAAAAAAAGGACAGGAGAGGGAAGTCTAGAGAAGGGCACAGAATTGAAGAGTACCACTAAGGGTAATTTAAAGAATACAAAGAGAAAGAGGGAAAAATATAGAGAGATCTGACAAATAAAAAGATAAGATGATAGAATCAAGAAATGCATTTTCAGTAATAACTTTCAATGTTAATGGACTAAACTTACCAATTAAAACACACAGATTGGCAGAATGGATTATGAAACATAATCCAGGTATATGCTGCTTACAAGAGACTCATCTTAGACACAAGAATACAAATAGAGGGCGGGCCGCGGTGGCTCAGCGGGCAAAGTGCTTGCCTGCCATGCCGGAGGACCTCGGTTCGATTCCCGGCCCCAGCCCATGTAAAAAACAAACAAACAAACAAAATACAATAAAACAAGAAAATGTTTAAAGATGTTTCCCTTCCTTCCATCCTTCCTTCCTTCTCTCTGTCTTTCCTTCCCTTCCTCCCTCTAAAAAAAAAAAAAAAAAAAAAAAAAAATACAAATAGATTGAAAGTGAAAGGATGGAAAAAGATTTTCCATGCAAGTTGTTACTAAAAGAAAGTAGGAGTAGCTATACTAATATTGAACAAAATAAACTTTAAATGTAAAGATATTATAAGAGACAAAGAAGGATACTATATACTAATTAAAGTGTCAATTCACCAAGAAGATATAACAGTCATAAATGTGTATGCTCCCAATCAAGGAGCTCCAAACAACATGAGACAGACTGTCATGGTCAGGTTCAGATGTCAACTTGACCAAGTGGTGGTACCTGTTTGTCTGGTTGGGCAAGGGCTGGCATGTCTGTTGCGATGAGGACATTTCATAGAATTAAATTATGATCATGTCAGCTACATCCACAGCTGATTCCATTTGTAATCAGCCAAAGGGGAGCATCTCCTGCAATGAGTAATGCTTAATCTGATCACGGTAAACCTTTTAAGGAGGATTCAGAAGAGACAGGCTCTTCCTGTTTTGGCTGGTGAACCTCTCCTGTGGAGTTTGTCCAGACACCCCATCGGAACCATCGGTTTCACAGCCTGCCCTGTGGATTTTGGACTCTGCATTCCCATGGTCACATCAGACACTTTTATAAATTTTATATTTGCAAGTGCTCCCTGTTGATTCTGTTTCTCCAGAGAACCCTAACTAATACTTCCTGTTACCAGGAGTGGTTTTTAAGAAACAGAATCTTAAAAATGGGTTTTTATGAATGGTTTTCTACTCTGACTGGACTCAAAGACACTAAGGACTCTGATTCCCATAATCAGAATGACACTCCCAATCCATGGAGTGAGTCAGCAAAAGAGATAGTCAAGTATCACCATTCGATTCTCCTAGTGCTTCAACTGTATGAAGCCAGGCACTGAGGGATAATGTTTTTGACACCTTTACAGAGTTTTGTAGAAATAAGAGGTATAGAGATGTTGGCTGGTTGTTGTTAGATACACTGGCTACATTAAGGAGTGAAAGGGATGAGCTTAAGGCTTCAAATGAGAAGCTTAAGTGCCATCTGACAGGTGTAGACATTTCTTATTTCCTGTAGCCATAAACTTGAGAGCTCTGAAAATTATATTCAGAATGTTATTGTTTGAGTAGCAACTTTACAGCATAAACTGAAATCTCAATGTTGCATGGTGTCTGCCATTAAAATGAGGGCATTGATTGGAAAGGAGTGGATCCCTGAAAAATGGGATGGTGACATATGGATTGATAATTATGTTGGGGGTGAGGCTGAAACCATAGGTCATGCTGAGTCTTCTCTAGATAACCCTGTAATAGTTTGCCCTGAGGACATAGCCGCCCCACCTCCATTCTGCCTTGAGGAGTTGGCCACCCAACCTCCTTCTGAAGGGATTAGCCCTAGAGTGATTAATCCTGTTCCACCAGATGAAACTGCAAATGAAGGTCCTGAAGCAAATGGCTTGGAAGATATTTCTAATTCCTTTCATGACCCACCCCTATCACCCCTCATTTCTTCCAGACCTATAGCTAGACTAAAGTCCCAACAGGCCCCTAAAGGTGAGGTACAAAGTATCACACATGAGGAGGCATGTTATACTCCAAAAGAACTGTGTGAGTTTTCCAACTTATATAGACAGAAATCAGGGGAATATGTGAGGCAATGGATTTTAAGGGTGTGGGATAATGGTGGGAGGAATATAAGGCTGGATCAGGTTGAATTTATTGATATGGACCCACTAAGCAGAGATTCTGCATTCAATGTTATAGCTCAAGGGGTCAGAAAAGCTATTAACGGTTTGTTTGGACGGTTGGTGGAAGTGTGGATCAAAGGTGGCCAACATTACCTGAGGTTGGAATGCCAGAACTGCCCTGGTATAATGTAGATGAGGGGATCCAGAGGCTTAGAGAGATTGGAATATTACAGTGGATTTATCATGCAAAGCCTGCTCTTACACCTCAGGAATGTCTGGAGGATGCACCTTTTATCAGAACAGTGAGAAATAAATTTGTGAAACTAGCACCATGATCCCTGAAGTGTTCTGTGGTTACACTTCTCTGTAGGTCAGATATTACTGTAGGAACTGTTGTCACTGAGCTGGAAACCTTAAACACAATGGGGATGACATGATCCCGAATTGGCAGAAGCCAGGTGGCAACATTTAGTCACCAAAAACAAGGTAGACGTGGCTATTATAATAGACAGAAAACTCAAAGCAGGCATCAAAATTATATGACTCACAGAGATTTGTGGCATTGGCTAGTAAATCATGGGGTAAGTAGAAATACAGTAGAAGGGCAGTCTACTAAATTCTTGTTCGAGCTGTAAACAAAAGAGTTCTAGGTCAAGTGAACAGAAGTCTAACCTGAATTACAAGTACACAGAGTCAGGGCCCCTTAATCAAGTCCCAGACTTGAAACAGTTTACAGACCCAGAGACCCTTGAATGAAGGGGAGATCAGGTCCCTTTGAGGGAGAACCCTGTTACACTGCCACAAATTTATACTGTTAATCTTCCTCCAAGCCTTCACCAAGGAGAACAATGACTTCTTACCAGGGTAACTGTGTGTTGGGGAAAAGGAAATGATCAGATTTTTTGTGGATTATTAGGCACTGGTTCAGAAGTGACATTAATTCCAGGGGACCCAAAACATCACTCTGGTCCATCAGTCAGAGGGGGGCTTATGGAGGCCAGGTGATCAGTGGAGTTTTAGCTTAGGTCTGTTTCACAGTGGGTCCAGTGGGCCCCTGAACCCATTGTGTAGTTATTTCCCCAGTTTCAGAATGTATAATTGGTATAGACATGTTGAGCAACTGGCAGAATCCCCACATTGGGGATTCTGGCCAGTTCTCCTAACTCATGCAGTGAGGGCTATTATGGTGGGAAAGGCCAAGTGGAAGCCACTAGAACTGCCCCTACCGAGCAAAATAGTAAATCAGAAGCAATACCAGATTCCTGGAGGTATTGCAGAGATTACTGCCACTCTTAAGGACTTGAAGGATGCAGGGGTAGTGAGTCCCACCACATCCCCATTCAACTCTCCTATTTGGCCTGTGCAGTAAATAAATAGGTCTTTGAGGATGACAGTGGATTATCGTAAGCTCAACCAGGTGGTAACTCCAATTGCAGCTGCTGTTCCAGATGTGGTATCATTGCTTGAGCAAATCAGTACATCTCCTGGTACCTGGTATGCAGCTATTCATCTAGAAAATGCTTTTCTCTCAATAGCTATTAGTAAGGACCACCAGAAACAGTTTGCTTCCAGCTGTCAAGGTCAGCAACATACTTTCACTGTCCCACCTCAGGGGTATATCAACTCTCCAGCCCTATGTCATAATCTTATCTGCAGGGACCTTGATCGCTTCTCCCTCTCACGAGAAATCACACTGTTCCATTATATTGATGATATCATGTTGATTGGAACTAGTGAGCAAGAAGCAGCAACTACTCTAGACTTACTGATAAGGCATTTGTGTGTCAGAGGATGGGAGATAAATCCAACAAAAATACAGGGATCTTCCACCTCAGTGAAATTTCTAGGTGTCCAGTGGCATGGGGCATGTTGAGATATACCTTCTAAGGTGAAGGAGAAGTTGCTGCATCTGGCCCTTCCTACAACCAAAAAAGAGGCACAATGCCTAGTTGGTCTCTTTGGATTTTGTTGAAAACATATTCCTCATTTGGGTGTGCTACTCTGACCCATTTATCAAGTGATCAGAAAAGCTGCTAATTTTGAGTGGGGACCTGAACAAGAGCAGGATCTGTGACAGGTCCAGGCTGCTGTACAAGCTGCTCTGCCACTTCAGCCATAAGATCCAGCAGATCCGATGATGCTGGAAGTGTCAGTGGCAAATAGAGATGCTGTCTGGAGCCTTTGGCAGGCCCCTATAAGAGAATCACAACGCAGACCCTTAGGATTTTAGAGCAAACCCTTATCATCTGCTGCAGATAACTACTCTCCTTTTGAGAAACAGCTTTTGGACCTTAGTAGAGACTGAACGCTTAACCATGGGCCACCAAGTTAGCATGAGACTTGAGTTGCCTATCATGAGCTGGATGTTGTCTGACCCACCAAGCCATAAAGTTGGGAGAGTGTAGCAGCACTCTATTGTAAAATGGAAATGATATATACAAGATAGGGCCAGAGCAGGTCCTGAAGGCCCAAGCAAGTTACATGAAGAAGTGGCCCAAATGCCCATGGGGTCCACTCCTGACACATTACCTTCTGTTTCCCAGACCAGAGCTATGGCCTCTTAGGGAGTTCCTTACAGTGAACTGACTGAGGAAGAGAAAACTCAGGCCTGGTTTACAGATGGTTCAACACAATATGCAGGTACCATCCAAAAGTGGACAGCTGCAACATTACAATTCCTTTCTGGGGTGCCTTTGAAAGACAGTGGTGAAGGGAAATCCTTCCAGTGGGCAGAACTTCGAGCAGTGCACCAGGTTGTTCATTTTGCTTGGAAGGAGAACTGGCCAGAGTTGTGTTTGTATACTGACTCATGGGCTGCTGCTAATGGTTTGACTGGATGTTCAGGGATTTGAAAAGACTATAATTGGAAAATTGGTGACAACGTGTTCTGGGGAAGAAGTATGTGGATAGAGACCTTTCTGAGTGGGCTAAAAACATGAATATATTTGTGCCCCATGTGAATGCACACCAGAGGGTGACTTCAGCAGAGGAAGATTTTAATAATCAAGTGGATAAGATGACCTGTTCTGTGGATACCAGTCAGCCTCTTTCCCCAGCAACTCCTGTCATTGCCCAATGGGCTGGCTCATGAACAAAGTGGTCATGGTGGTAGGGATGGAGGTTATGCATGGGCTGAGCAACATGGACTTCCACTCACCAAGGCTGACTTGGCTACAGCCCCTGCTGAGTGCCCAATCTGCCAGCAGCAGAGACCTACACTCAGTCCCCAATATGGCACCATTCCCCAAGGTGACCAGCCAGCTACATGGTGGCAGGTTGATTACATTGGACCACTCCCTTCATGGAAGGGGCAGCGATTTGTTCTAACTGGGATAGACACATACTCTGGATATGGATTTGCTTTCCCTGCATGCAACGTTTCTGCCAAAACTACCATCTGTGGGGTATGGTAGAATGCCTTATGCATTGTCATGGGGGTATTCCACATAGCATTGCTTTTGATCAAGGAACACACTTCACAGCAAAAAAAGTGTGGGAATGGGCACATGCTCATGAAATTCTTTGGTCTTACCATTTCCCCATCATTCAGAAGCAGCTGGATTGATAGAATGGTGGAATAGTCTTTTGAAAACTCATTTACAGTGCCACCTAGCTGGCAATACCTTGAACTGGTGGGGTAATGTTCTCCAGGAAACTGTATATGCTCTGAAACAGCCTCTGCTGTATGGTGCTGTTTCTCCCATAGCCAGGATCCATGGGTCCAGGAACCAAGGGGTGGAAATGGGAGTGGTACCACTCACTATAATCCTTAGTGATCCACTAGGAAAATTTTTGCTTCCTGTCCCTGTGACCCTGAACTCTGCTGGTCAATAGGCTTTAGTTCCAAAATGGGGAGTGCTTCCACCAGGTGAAACAACAAAAATTCCACTGAACTGGAAGTTAAGACTGCCACCTGGTCACTTTGGGCTACTTATTCCACTGGATCAATAAGCCAAGAAGGGGATTACATTATTGTCTGGGGTGACTGACCCTGACTATCAGGGGGAAGTAGGACTGCAACTACATAATGGAGGTAAAGAAGAGTTTTCTTGGAATACAGGAGATCCCCTAGGGCATCTTTTAGTACTATCATGACCTGTGATTAAAATCAATGGAAAACTGCAACAACCCAATCCAGGTAGGACTACCAATGGCTCTGAAACTTCAGGAATGAAGGTTTGGGTCTTCCTACCAGGCAAAGAACCACAGCCAGCTGAAGTGCTTGCTGAGGGTAAAGGGAACATGGAATGGGTAGTGGAAGAAGGTAGTGA
Organism: Tamandua tetradactyla; assembly: GCF_023851605.1. Taxonomy (NCBI): domain Eukaryota; kingdom Metazoa; phylum Chordata; class Mammalia; order Pilosa; family Myrmecophagidae; genus Tamandua; species Tamandua tetradactyla. The sequence continues at coordinate 8,579,151 of NC_135334.1, read as the reverse complement.
TAAATATGAACTACAATCATGTGATCAGTTACAGAAATGAGGACTGTGATGCTGTTTTATTCATGCTATACTATTTAAGTTATAAGATATCAAGTTTAATAATGAATATTACCCAAGGATTTGTACCCTATTCTGGACAGATTTAATGTTTTTCCAGTTATAAGCAGGACAGTTGAGTATTGTTAGGTGAAAGAAAAAAATGTGTGTTTTATTGTATTTTATTTAGAAATTAGGTATGGTTTAAGGTGGTGTGTATAGCAGCCAAGTTGACAAGGGGTGGACTATCATGGTCAGGTTCATGTGTCAACTTGGCCAAGTGGTGGTACCTGTTTGTCTGTTTGGGCAAGGGCTGGCCTATCTGTTGTGATGAGGACATTTCATAGAATTAAATCATGATCATGTCAGCTACATCCACAGTTGATTGCATTTGTTGTCAGCCAAAGGGGGGTGTCTTCTGCAATGAGTAATGCTTAATCTGATCCCTGGAAGCCTTTTAAGGAGGATTCAGAAGAGACAGGCTCTTCCTTTTTGGCTGGTGAGCCTCTCCTGTGGAGTTCGTCCAGACCTTCCTGCAGAATCGTTGGCTTCACAGCCTGCCCTGTGGATTTTGGACTCTGTGTTCCCGTGGTCACATGAGACACTTTTATAAATTTTATTTGCAAGTGTTCCCTGTTGATTGTGTTTCTCCAGAGAATCCTAACTAATACACAGACATTGGCAAAACCGAAGGGAGTGACAGGTGTTTCAACAACAAAAATAGGAGACTTCAATACACTACTCTCCTCTATAGATAAAACAACCAGACAGAAAGATTAACAAGGAAATAGAGAACTTAAATTACTTGATTAATGAATTAGACCTAACCGACATATATAGGTCATTGCACTTCAAAGCACAAGTTTATACCTTCTTCTCTAGTGCTCATGAAACATTCTCCAGGATAGATCATATGCTGGGGCAGAAAACGGGTCTTTATAAATTTAAAAACATTGAAATCATTCAAAGCACTTTCTCTGTTCACAATGGGATGAAGCTGGATCTCAATAACCACCAAAGAATGAGAACATACACAATATGTGGTATTAAATAACACTTTCTTAAACAACCAGTGGATCAAAGAAGAAATTGCTAGAGAAATCAGTAGGTATCTGGAAATTAATGAAAATGAGAATACAACTTATCAGAACTTATGGGATGTGGCAAAGTCTGTGCTGAGAGAGAAATTTATTGCCCTAAATGCCTATCTTAAAAAAAAGAAAGGGAAAAAATCAAGGACTCAACAGTATACCTGGAGGAACTTGAGATAGAACAGCAACTTAACCCCAAAAGTACATAGGAGAAGAGAAATAACAAAGATTAAAGCAGAGATAAATGAATGGGAGAACAAAAGAAAAATAGAAAAATTCAATAAAATCAAAAGTGGGTTCTTTGAGAAAATCAGTAAAATTGATGGGCCACTAGCAAGAATGACAAAGAAAAAAAGAGAGAGATGCAAACAAACAAAATCAGAAATGAGAAGGTGTGCATTACCACAGACCCTGATGAAATAAAACATATCATACTAAGAACAACTATATGCCAACAAACTAGACAACTTAGATGAAATGGACAAATTCCTGGAGACACATAAGCAAGATAAAGTGGCTCAGGAAGAAATAGAGGATTTCAACAAACCAATCCCAAGTAAAGAGATTCAATCAGTCATCAAAAACCTTCCTACAAAGAAAAGCCCAGGGCCAGATGGCTTCACCGGGGGATTTTATCAAACATTCCAGAAAGAACTAACATAATCTTGCTCAAACTTTTCCAAAAAAAAAAAAAATGAGGAAAAGGAATTCCATCTAAATCATTTTATGAAACTAATATCATTTTAATACCAAAACTGGGTAAAAATGCTATAAGAAAAGGAAACTACAGGCCAATCTCCCTAATTCATATAAAACAACACAATAACAAATTGAAAGGGAAAAATCACATGATCATCTCAGTTGATGCTGAAAAGCATTCAACAGAATTCATCATCCTTTTCTGATAAAAACACTTCAAGAAATAGGAATCAGAGGTAACTACCTCAATATGATAAAGGGAATATATGAAAAACTGATAGCCAGCATCATACTCAATGGATAGAGACTGAAAGCTTTCCCCCTAGGATCAGGTACAAGACAAGGATGCCCACTGTCACTACTACTGTTCAACATTGTGCTAGAAGTTCTAGCTAGAGCAATCATGCAGGACAAAGAAATAAAAGGCATCCAGATTGGTAAGGAAGAAGTAAAACTCTCATTATTTGCAGATGATATGATACTAAACTTGGAGGATCCTGAGAAATCTACAGCAAAGTTACTTGAGCTAATAATAAATTCAGCAAGGTGATGGGACATAAAATTAATGTGCAAAAATCAGTAACATTTCTATACACAAGCAATGACCTAGCTGAAGAGTCAGTTAAGGGGAAAATTCCATTCAAAATAGCAACTAAAGAAATCAAATTCTTAGGAATGAACTTAACTAGGGATGTAAAGGGCTTGTACACAGAAAACTACATAACATTGATAAAAGAAATCAAAGGAGATATAAATAAGTGGAAAGACATTCCCTGCTCATGGATAGGAAGACTAACTACAGTAAAGATGTCAGTTCTCCCCAAATTGATCTACAGATCCAACTCAGTACAAATCAAAATTCCCACAACCTACTTTGAAGATTTGGACAAGCTAACTACCAAATTCATCTGGAAGGGGAAGAGACTTTGAATAGCTAAAAGCATCCTAAAAAAGAAGAATGAAGTGGAAGGATTAACACTCCCTGACCTAACACAGTGGTCAAAACAGCATGGTACTGCACAAAGATAGCATTGACCAATGGGATCAAATCGAGAGTACAGAAATAAACCACCAAATCAGCTCATTTTTGACAAGGCCCACAGATCCTCTGAACTGGGACAAAACAGTCTTTTCAATAATTGGGCATGGAAGAATTGGATATCAATAGCCAAGAGAATGAAAAAGGACTCCTATCTTACACTCTCCACAAAAATTATCTCAAAGTGGACCAAACACTTAAATATAAGAACTAGCACCATAAAGCTTCTAGAAGAAAATGTAGGGAAAAATCTTCAAGACCTACTAATAGGAGGTAGCTTCCTAAACTTTACACCCAAAGCATAAGCAACAAATGAAAAAATAGATAAAAGGTAACTTCTCAAAATCAAATGCTTCTGCACCTCAAAAGACTTGGTCAAAAAGCCACTTCAGTGGGAGAAAATATCTGGAAATCACATTTGGCCAAAGTTTGATTTTCTACATATACAAAGAAATCACACAACAACAAAGGAACAAACACCCAATTATAAAATGGGCTAAAGATATGAACAGGCATTTTTCTGAAGAGCAAATACAGATGGCTGAAAAGCACATGAAGAGATGCTCATTTTCATTGGCTATAAGGGAAACGCAGATCAACACTACAATGAGATACCACCTCACACCTACAAGAACTGCTGCTATTAAACAAATAGGAAAGTATAAATGTTGGAGAGGATGTGGAGAAACTGGGAAACTTATGCACTGCTGGTGGGAACGTATAATGGTGGAGCCACTATGGAAGACTGTTTGGCAGTTCTTCAGGAAACTAAATATCAAGTTGCTCTATGACCCAGCAATAACACTATTTGCTATATACCCAGAAAAGCTGAAAGCAACAACACACTAAACAGACATTTGCACACCGATGTTCATAGCAGCATTATTCACATTTGCCAAAAGATGGAAACAAACCAAATGCCCATCAACAGCAGAGTGAATCAACAAAATGTGGTATATGTATATGATGGAATATTATGCAGCAAAAAGACAAAATGACATCCTGAAGCACATGACAAGATGGATGATCCTTGAGGACATAATGCTGAGCAAAATTAGCCAGACACAAAAGGATAGATACTGTATGATTCCATTTTTATGACCAGCATGAAGGTATAATTAGAGGCTTATAGTACAGAATATAGTGGACTTAAAGATACATAGAAGTTAGAGATGTGTGAACTATTAGCTAATGAGGTTGAACTCCAATGCAAGTGGGTATATAAGCAACATTACCATATTGAAGATGAACAAGATTGAAAGGAGTTGCATAGACCTACATGTCCCACTGATTCACACTAGAAATATGAATTAGTTCTCATAAGAATTACTTCAAAGATATGATTCTTGTGTAACAAGATTGAAAGGGGTTGTATAAACCTACATGTCCCATGATTCATACTAGAAATATGAATTAGTTCTTGAAAGAATTACTTGAAAGATATGATTCCGGTATAAAGAGTGTTTAAGTCCAGAGTACAGGGGGAAAACTGTTATTGCATGCTATGAGCTGTGTTCAAAAGGAAACCATTAGTACTACCATAGCCACAGCAGAGGTAAATAATGGGGGGAGGGACAAGAGTTAAGAGGAGGTTCAGATTTCTTGTTTTGTGAGGGTGTGTTTATTGGTTTTCTTTCTCTTGGGAACACTAAAATTATCTAAAATTGAGAATGCTTATGAAGGATGTACTGATGAAGAAGTAGAATGACAAATGATGGTGTATACTTATAAATGAAGGTTTGCTGCTACAAAAAGGAACAAATTCGTGAGGCATGCAACGATGTGAACGAACATTTGGGACATTGGGTGAGACAAAATGAGCCAGAAACAAAAGAACAACAATCGTACGGTCACCTTTAGAACATGCTTATAAGAAAACAGGTGCCTAGAGTGTAAGCTTTTAGAGCAGACAGATTAAGTACAGTGGTGATTTATTTCTAGATTTTGAGGGATTGTTTTATATGTATAACCTGATATTTAGAGATGAGAATGAAGCCAAACAGGTTGGGTTTAAAGTAATTCAGAGCATAGGGGTAAAGAAGACAGTGTCTGTATTTTAGAACTACACATACTCTTTGAGACCAATGAAAGAAAGGTTTATTTGATCTAGAACTGAAATTTTCTGTAGTGTGTAATCTAATTCAACCTATCTGTATACTCATTTGAACAAGTGAAACACAAGGAGTACAGAATAAGAAAGAGGTAATTTAATTCTATATAGATTATTGTAACGCCTGGAAACATCCTAGAGTATATTATGCAGATAATAAAAAAAATATTGTCAAGTCCCCTGAGGGAGGGGAGAAAGATTATGGAACTATTAAACCCTACCATAAGGGAATCCCCTGATACTGTGTCAAACTTTAAGGACACCCAAGTCAATAGGCCATGGCCTTGATCATGAGGCTTACTCTTGGGAAGCTTATGTAGGTAGCAGAGAAGATTAGACTACCTATAGGCATGTCTATGAGTTACCTCTGGAGGACCTCTTTTGTTGCTCAGATGTTGCCTCAGTCTCTCTAAGCGCAACTCTGTAAGTGAAATCACTGCCTTCCCCCTATGTGGGACAAGACATCCATGGGTGAAAGTCTCCCTGGCGATGTGGGAGATGACTCCCAGGGATGAATCTAGACCTGGCACCATGGGAATAACAATCACATCCTGGCAAAAAGGGGGGAAAGAAGTGTAATTAATAGAGTATTAGTGACAGAGAGAGTTCAAATAGAGTCAAGAGTCTACTCTGGGGGTTGGTCTTATGCAAGCTTCAGGTAGACCTTACTACCTATCATAAACTTCCAACTCCCAACCAGGACCACTGCAGCCAACCCTAAAGAACAAACTAGGGCAAGTTTTAAGATTCCACAGGGGTTCCAGGCACTAGAGTAACTTTCCAGAAACCTACAACTTCCAGATGGGTCCTTGGTCCAGATAAGTCCTGAAACCCAGCCCAGCCTCTCCAGAACATCAGATAGTTCCATATCCCTACCCCATATTAGTGACGGACCCTTCCAATATCAAAAATTTAGAATTGCCATAGCCCAAACACCCCTAAAGAGAGGCATGGAAAGATCAAAGGTGATGGTGGAGTTATACACAGAAGATAGGATTTAACAAATGAATATGAATTCTGAATCATTAAATTTATATCTCTTTTAAGTCTCCAGTATTTTAGAGCAGCTAGAAGTAAAAACCTAAAATTGTGAAATTGTAACCCATGTCAAACTCTGAAATATGTTCTACAACCAATTGTGATCCTGTGCTTCGAAATTTTAGCTTTTTTGTATATATGTTATTTTTCACAAAAAAAAGAAGGAAAAAAGTCAATTGTGGTGATAAAAAAAAAAGCATTTAAGCCCTCTGGCCTCCTATATTCTGGAGGAGCTAAAAGGAAAAATATGAGCGGCTTATATAATAGCCTATGATAAACTCTTGGATCTGTCCTGTAACCGCTCATTGGAGAGTGCTTTGAAATCTATTGCTTTTTTATTTCTTTGCTTTGTATATATGTTATACTATAAAATAAAAAAGTTAAGAAAAATCAAGAATAAAAGAAAGGGTATCAATACTAAACTTTTATAAATAAAATAGGTTATAATAGAATATTAAGAACAACTGTATAGCAGATGATATGGAAAAATCTCTAAAGAGACAAAAATTACAGAAAATACTTTAAGATTAAATAGAAATTTGAATAGGTCAAATTGGTAATTAAAACAGCTCACACAAAGAAAAGCCCAGGCCCAGATGACTCAAATGGTTAAAGTTTATCAAACATTCAAAGGAGAATTAATGCCAATCCTTCACAGACTCTTAGAAAAGTTAGAAGAGGAAAAAAACCTTTCCATATCATTCTATAAAACCAGTATTAACCTGATACTGAAATCAAATAAAGACACCACAATAAAAGAAAACAAAACTAGACACAGGCAACTCAAGAAAATGAACTTAAATCGCAGTTCAACATCTCTTATGAATATAAATACAGAGTTCCTCAAAAAATACTAGAAGCCTAAATCCATCAACACATAAAAGGAATGATATGCTGTAACCAAATAGAAAGACAAGATTGGTCTACATTTCATATTCTGGAAAGGTAAGAGACCACAGTAATGGAATAAAGGACAAAAACATTAGATCTATCAATATATACAGAAAAAAAAATTCAACAAAATATAACCCCCTTCATGATAAAAACATAAAATGGGAATAGAAGGGCACTTCCTCATCCTGATAAAGGACATCTATGAAAACCCACATGTAACGTACTTATTGAAAGACTAAATTCTTCCCCATTAAGCTCAAGAAAAGAGTAAAAAGTCTGTCATTGCCTCTTATTTTGAATATTGTACTGAAGTTTCGATCCAGGGGAATTAGGCAAAATGATAATAATAATAATAATATAATAATAATAAATGCCTCCTGATGGAATATAAGAAGTGGAACAAATTCTATTTGCAATTTACATGCTCTTGTATATAGAAAATCCTAAGGCGTACACTAAATATAAATGGTGAAACTAAGAAATAGGTTAAGTTTTGAGGATTCAAAATCAATTTATGAAAGTATTTTTTATTTTATACACTATTTATGAATATTCTGAAAATGAAATAATGAAAGCAATTTCAGGTAAAATAACAATAAAATAAAATACTTAGGCATGATTTTTGTATTTTTTATTTAGGTAACACACATAAAAATAACTTTTTTCATTTTAATCACTTTCAAGTATAACATTCAGTGGTATTAAATGCAGTCAGTGTTATGCTATCATCACCACTATTTTCTAAACTTTCATCCAAAAGAAACTGCACCCTTTATGCATATGGTAATACTATGTTTAATTTTATAAGGGACTACCAAGCTGTTTTCCATAATGACAGCAACTTTTAGCAGTCCCACCAAAATTGTAGGAGAGTTCCAATTTTTCACATCCTTACCGACACTTATTTTCATTTTTAAATTTTTAAATAATTTAATAATAGCCATTATGGTGCTTGTGAAATGGAATCTCATTGTGGTTTTGATTTGATTTCTCTAAATACTAATGATGTTGAGTTCTTTTCAAATGTTTTGGACATTTGTACATCTTCTTTAGAAAAACCTCTACTCGAATCTTTTGCCCATTTTTAAATGTGTCTTTTTTGGTGTCTTTTTGTGGATTCAGTGTAGAAGATATTTATATATTTCAAATCCAAAACATTTATCAAATATATTGTTTCCAAATATTTTCTCCCGTTCTCTCGGTTCTCTTTTCATTTTCAGGATAATGCCCTTTGATTCTCAGAGGTTTTGTTTTGTTTTGTTTTGCTTTGCTTTGTTTTGATGAAGTCTAATTTATGAGCTTTTTCCCTTTGTTGCTCCTAGGTTTTGGTGTAAAGTCTAAGAATCTGTTGCCCAGAAGCTCCTGAAGATATTCCTCTATATCTCACCTATGTTTTCCACTCTGAGTTTAATGGGTTTAGCTTTTATAATTAGGCTACTGATCCATTTGTGCAAAGTTTTATATATGGTGTGGAAGAGGGGTCCACTTTTTTCCAGCACAATTTCTTAAAGTGAGTATTCTTTCCCATTGAGTGAACTTGGCACCCGTGTTAAAAATGAATTGAGGGTGGGCCAAGGTGACTGAGCAGGAAGAGTTCTCACATGCCATGCCAGAGACCCAGGTTTGATTTCCAGTGTCTGCCCATGCAAAAAAAAAAAATTGGTTATTGATGTTTGAGTTTATTTTTGAATCTCAATTTGATTCCATTTTTCTATATGACTGCCCTTCTGTAATTTGTTGTTTTGTTTCCTGTAGCTTTATAATAAATTTTTAAATTGGGAACTATGAGTTTTCCACTGCTTTTCTTCTTTTTCAGGATGATTTGCTATTTGGGATTCTGTGGAGCAAGTTTCTATACGGTGCATCAGGGGAACAGGCTTGGGCACAACAAAGACTCTCATCAAATGACTGTATTATTAGTTATACAATAGAGGGCCCAACAGAGCAGGGGAAAAGATTCCGCCATGGCCAGGACACCAGAAAGCCAACTTGGGTCAAGGTCAGTGGATGGCAGCTTTGTGTACTCTGCTTAGCATCAGGGATGAGGTACTAATTGGTCCCTCAGGGATGTCAACGCTCAGCAGTTTTACATACCTCACTTCACACTGGAGATAAGAGACTCCTTCATCTCCATTTGGGGCTGATTAAGACTTATCTATCCCGGTTATCTGTGGTCTCTTGTAAATTAGAAACATACCTAACACCTCCATGTAAACAAGCCCAAATGGAAACATAGCAAAGGATTTGCATTTTTCAATTTCAAAACTTACCTCAAAGTTACAGTAAGAAAGACTGTATCATGCTAGCATAAAGTGGTAGAATGCTCACCTTACATGAGGGAGACCCAAGTTTGATTCCCAGACCACGCAGCCCCCCCCAAAAAAGCTAGACATATAGGTCTATGAAATAGAAATTAGATTCCAGATGTAAATCCTTACATTTATGGCCAATTGATTTTTGACAAGAGTGACAACACAATTCAATGGGGGAAAGAATAGTCTTTTTAACAAATGGCGCCAATATAACTGGACACTCACAGGCAAAAGAATGAATTTGGATGCCCTACCTCATACCAAAACATTGGTTAGGCAATGTTTTATAACATATGACACAAAAGGCAAAAGGAACAAGTAGATTTGTAATTGTGACATATCAACAGTAAAATTTTTCATGCTACAAATGATACAACCAGAAAGTGAAAATACTAATACATATTAGAATATATTTGCAAATCACATATTTGATAAGGGACTTTTATCCAGAATATATAAATAGCTGTTACAACTCAATAATAAAAAGACAAATAACCTAAAAAAAAAATGGGCAAAGGATCTGCACAGACATTTCTTCAAAGAATATATACAGATAATAAACTCTGAAAATATGTTCAATATTATTAGCCATTAAGAACTGCAAATCAAATCCTCAATATGACACTACTTCATATTCTAGGATGCTATAATTGAAAAGACAGCCAATAAGTGGTGGTAAACATTTGGAGATACTGGAATGCTAATGCATTGCTAGGAGAACATAAAGTAGTACAACCTCTTCAGAATGCATTTTGGCAGTACCTCAAAATATTAAATATAGAGTTATTGTATGACCCAGCAGTTTCACCCCCGATACATACCCCAAAGAAATAAAAACTTATACATGCATCTTTATAACATTATTTATAGTAGCCAAAAAGTAGAAAAGAATCACAAATATCTATCAACTGATGAATGGATAGATAAAATGTGACATATCCATATAATAGAATAATATTTGTCTGTACAAAGGAATGGAGCACTGATATATACTACAGCATTAATGCATCTTGAAACTTTATGCTAACTGAAAGAATCCAGACTCAAATGACCACATAATATATGATCTCGTATATATGAAATGTGTAGAACAGGATAATCTACAAAACTATCTAAATTAGTGGTTGCATAGGGTGGAGGGTGAAATGGGGGGCTGGGGAGTGGCTGTTAATGGGTATGGGTTTTCTTTGGGAGATGATAAAACTGTTCTAAAACTGATTGTGGTGATAACTGCACTATCCTGTGAATATACCTAAAAACACTGAATTGTGCACTTTAAATAATAGAGCTGTAGGACACAGAAATTGCATCTCAATAAAGGTATAAAAAAGAACAAAGGAAGCTAAAACATCTTTTTAGATGAGGGGAAGGCTATTATTTGCATCAGACATTGTTAGTGGATTATGCATTTTGCAATCCCTAGAGTAATCAGAATAGAAATATAATGCATAATTTCCAAACCAGTAATGGGGGTAAATGGGATGAGTAAAGAGTACCTAATTAATGAAAATAAGACTATAAATGAGGGAGGGAAAAAGCATAGAATGGTGGATTAGGAGCATGGGTCCTGAGCTCAGGGTGGAGGTGATGTCTAAACCTTGGGGTTATCAGTATACAAAACAGGGAAGAGATATCAGAATTTATTAATTCATCCAAGCAAAGTAAGAGATCTAGTGAGGGCTGGGGGGGGCCGACAGCCCAAGAATGAGATCTTGGGCAACCTCAACATTTCATGGGAGCCAAAGGATATTAGCCAGGAAAGCAGAATGAGGAAGAGCATTTAGACAAGTCTAAAGGAAATTCAGGAAAGAAAAGAGTCAAAGAAGTCAAGAAAGGAAAAACATTTTAAGAAGTTTGAATATGGGAGAAAAGCCCCTAGAATTTGCTGGTGACCAAAACGTGTATCAGATTTGGAAGAGACCTTATACATAATTATTCCCGGTCTCTTCATTCTAGAGAAGAGGAAGGTAAATCTCACAAGAGTTAAGTTCTTATTGTAAGTGAGCGCATGACATGCCAAAAAGATTTTGAAGTAAGAAGTTGAAGGACTTTTAAATGCATTAACAAGGTAGATGAAATTGGACCACTTATTTCACCTCTAAGAACATGCTTATTCAACTGTAAAAACAAAAAAAATACAAAAACAATTTGGTGGGAGGATTAAATAAGACAATTCTATCAGGTATCTAGCCCAAGGCTGATATGATTCCCTTAAGGGTTGGTTTTTTTTTAAATTATTTCTTTGTAAGTTCCTTAAGGTCAGAGATCATTTCTGCTTTATTCTGTGTTCCATGCCCAGCATTAAGCATTCTGTCTGGCACGTACAGACATAGTAAATAATTTGTTGAATGAATGAAAGAAATCTTGGTATTGTAGCTGATGAACCACAACTACAACCCATGTTTTCCTTATTCTGGCTACTTTGGGAAGGCTTTATTACTTAGTAGAGGCCAAATGAGCAGAGCAGCATCTGTTGTACCAGACAAGAATGGTTGTAGAAGAGTGGAAATCAATCATCTCTTAAGGCCATATGAGTCAGCCTCATAAAAGTGTAGTTTCATATATTAGCTGCCCTTCTATTCAGATCACACTGTTATTCTCCCTGCATCTGTTTGCAATCATTCATGCCATCATTCCTTGCAGGCAGGCAGAGGCTAACTGAACAAAAACCTGCAGGGTGGTATGTGGTGTAAATTCCTCTATTCCTTGTGCTTTTCATTCAATGAAGCAGAATACAGTCCTTTAAAACAACGCAATTTCCTGATGCTCCATTAGAATTTGTGGAGGCCATTTGAACCACCTCAGCCTTGCTGCCCCTCTTGATTAAAAGTGGAAAAAATGTTTCAGTTCCAGATGGCTTGACTGTTTGAGGATTTCATTTGTTTCATTTTTCTTTTCGATTTTATGGTGAGTGAAGTCTAATAGGTGTTTACCCATTAACCAAATCTAAAGTCTTCGGTCTCTACCTGGGTGACATGTGGGGAATCCTACTCTCACCGTAAGACCAAGTCTGAGAGAGGGTCTACACTGGATGCATTCTGGTTCGGAAAGACCCAGAGTGAGAAGAGGCATAAAAGATTGTTCACTTCAGTTTATAGACCAAAAGCTGCAACTGAGTGGGGTAAACAATTTGCCCATCATTTCTTGAGGTTGAACAAAATCTAGCGTATGTTTGATCTAATGCTTCTTTCTTTAATTTAAAATGGTGGATTTTAAGAGAAATATAATCCACATACATCCGATTGAGTTACAACTCACTGCATCTAAAAATCGTTCTGTTCAAGACAGTTGGTCCCCAAGCCACCTTCAGAGCTTCTTTATAGGCATGTAACCTCTTGGAAAGGAGAAATGGTATTTTTGCCAAAGCAAAGTAAAATCCCTTTGAACTAGATCTTTTGTAGTTGGAGAAAGAGAGACACAGAGCAAGCAAGCTGAGGGGAAAAAAGAGTGGAAAGGAAATGATAAAAATTGGCACATAAATATGATCTTATTTTAAAAGTTGAAGCTGTGTTTTCTTGCTCCCACTGGCCCTGATAAAGTTTGGCTTGAAACACTGTGCCTTCTAGCTTATAATGAAGAAAGACAACCCATAAGATTAAGGACCCCCTTTCCCAGAGTCACCTGATCAGGTATAGATAATTGAATATTTGCTTCTGTGGATGAGGCCCATGTAATCAGTTTGATCACTGGAATCCCTTGATATCGACATAAATAAGACATGGGCTCAAAACATCACTTCTTTTCTTCCAAGTTTACTTCCTAATCATAACAAACCCTGAGGGGCCTCCAGAGCTACAGAATTAAAGTTTCCTCTATCTGTCATTCTGAAAAATTTAAAACAATTAGCCCAGCTGAAATGTATTGCTTTGTTAGAAACAGAAATGGTAGGCAGCACCTTGCAAGACTATACACAGTCTCAAGCAGAGACTGACCCTGAGCATTGCAATGAATGCAAACTGCATTATTAGAATGAAAGACATGGAGAGGGGCGGATTGCCAGGCAAAGGGGGTACAGACAAAGGGGCCTGTGCATGTCAGGCAAAAAAGTGATAAAGGGACGAAGGGGCATTGGAGACATCTTCACCACTGGCTCCCCCCTTCCCACACTGAATTCCCTGATCCAATACTGGCACCATGTGAAAATCTGCTGACTCACACCTGGCTATCTAGTAACTCCTGGGGTTGAGAGACCCATTGGCCAGGTGGTCTGCAATCTCAGGCAAAGTGACTAGATTGGCCCCATTCATCCACACACTCCAGAAAGATGACCCTACTGGGCTTTGTTTCCCCTTTACTGTCCTCTGGGCACATATTTAAATGTGGGAGGATAGGCAAGAAGCAGCTTCTGTGACAGGAGCCCAGAATCTTGCAAGGACAGGTGCTTCTGGGAGATAATCTTGCTCAGAAAGGTAGAAGTGATGGTTTCCTGGGTTGGGTGGGAAAATGACGCTGTCATCCAGTGAGACTGCTAATGCGCCATTTCCAAGGGGAAGAGATCTTCCCTGGGAAAGTCAGCTTGAAGGTGATCCAGCCTCTAGTTTCAAATGAGGGCCCAGGAGATGCTAAATGCACAATAAATGAGAGGGCTCCACAAGTGCAGCTGGAAGGGGCTCGATCCCCTACTTCTTTTTACTTCCAGACTGTTTGTTATTATGTCCTGCATCCTGACTTAAAGCAGAGTTTCTCAATCTGGGTACCAGATGAGAGTACAGGTGGGAGCCAGTGGTGATGATGTTTTGGATAAGACAACTCTATGTTGTGTGGCTGTCCTGGGTATTGGAGGACATTTAGCAGCATCCCTGACCTCTACACAACAGACATCAGTAGCAAACTTCTCCACCCCCTTTCCCACGAGGTGACAACCAAAAATGTCTCCGCACATTGTCAAATGTTCTGTGGAGAGTGACCATCAGCCTAAAAGGTTCAAGTGCACTTTATAAACCCCATAAATGGCCTGCAGTCTGAGAGGCCTTAGATCAAACCAATTTCTGGCCAGCTCCCCTCACCCCTGCTTGAAGGTCCTGCAGGACCCAGGCACAGTCAAGCCGAAGTCCCTTCTCCCCTCGCCTTTCTCCTGTCCCCCTTCTCTGTGCTCACATCACTTATGCTCTCCTTGCTTGAACTTGGTTGGGGTCATCAGTCTCTTTTGAGCAGACTCAGGGGAGGAAAAAACAAACAGAGAGGGAAGAAATGAAAAAGGGAGAAAGCAAAATATGTAAAAGTTAGCACAGTCTGGGGGTGTATAAAAACCATGCATTCCTGTTTTTTCCTTTTTCATTTTTTTAATAAAGCTCCTGGGCTTTCTCAAGCCAGCCTCCTACTGAATCTGGTTTTCATTTGCACGCCTCCTCAGCCATGAGCCTAGCTTCTTCTCCTCGATAATTTGACTTGATTACCTTCTGAAAGGGCAGACAGAGCCAGGGTAGCCTTGCACTCATTAATGTGTCATTCCCAGCACTGCCTTAATTTGGGGTGCGTCACCCCTCCCCCTGCCAGAAAGGACTGTGAGACTGGGACCAAATCACCGTGCAAAGAGCTGGCAAGACATGGGACATTTCTCTCCCCCAATACCCGCAAGCAGGACGATGGTGGCAGAAAGGCTGACACCATTTAACAGAAAAAAGGCAGTATTTTACAGAAGGCTGAAGTTGCAAATACCCCATTAGGATTGATTTTGTTTGCTTTTTTTTCCCCCTTAATACCAACACCAGCTTGGATATAATATAAAACTCAGCAACAGTTGAAAATCAAATTGTCAGTTTTGTGAGCATAAGAAACCTGGGTTATCACTTTCTCTTCTGTCTCTCATGACACATGACAGAGCTTACAGTCATGCACATGTACATAGAGTTGTTTGATAAATATTTGTTATTATTGTCACACTGGGTTGCACTTATTCTAACAGGGCTGGTGTCACATTGTCCAAAAATACTATGAAATATTCATACCGAATACTACTGAAATTACAGGATCAGATACTTTAAAAGTAAATGGTCCATGACCATTTCCTGTAATTTTGTTTATTTCAACTCTACCTTTCCTAAAAGGCTTGCCTCAAGAGTCTGTCTTTCTATGCATCTTTCTGAAAATTCCAGTCCTTAATTAATTTTCATTTTTGTAATTACTAGCGTATCTTTTTTCTAAACTAGGGGATGAAATCTGGCAGATACATATTTTGGGCCAGCAAATTTGATTTTACTTTTTTTTTTATTGTGATGCTTTTAGGCAGGCATGTCTTCTTCAGTTCTTTTCATGTCTCAATGTGTCCTATACTTTAAAATCTAATCCTTCGCGTATTTACATTTCTGTCCTGGCTCCTATTTGATATATCTCGGCTTATGCCAAATGTAAAGTACTTCGGTATGTAAATCCATATTAAATTGCCATTCCTACAGTTACATCATATACACATCATTGAGTTCACCTGATAATATATATCACTTACTTCTAGCTTCGAGGTTTGGAAGGGATTCTACCTATTTACTGTTTCATAACTAGAAAGGGGCCCACTTCAAGATTCATAACAGGTGCTTAAGTTATTGTTTGCCTACAGTTTCAAAGCTATTTGCTTTAATAATATCTTGCTCATTTGAGATTTTAACTTGGGCATATAGGTAGAAGGAAAATGGTCAAATGCTTGGGGCTGGAGACCAGAAATCTCTTCATTTTAGAAACAGCTCAAGTACTGTTCACCCTTGGGCAAGTGATGTAATATCCTTTGTGCTTATAATATTAGAGAATTTCTGAGAAGGATGCTGTATATACCACAGAGCCTTGCACATAATAAGCATTTGATAATTGCCAGCTATTATTACATCATCAATATAACTATTAATAGTTAATTATGGAGTAAGAAAATAAACACAAACACATAATGAAAAAAAATACGTCTCTCAGAAGAATTTCCAAAAAAAAATTAACAAACAATATTAATTAGGATTTTCAAATACTTTCTTTTCTGCAGGGATGTGTTTATGTGGTATGTGAGTGTGTATTTGTGTGTCTCTGCATCTATGAGGTTGTGCGTGTTTGTTGCATCAAATTGTGGTCATGGAAGTGGTTTCCTGCATTCAGTTTTTTAATTATTTGCTACTTCAATTTGACAACTGAAAAGGACCAGTGAGGTTCAGCATTACAGGGAGAAGGATCCGTGGTTGAGAAGTTGTCAGCCTTTGTCACAATATGTTACCTAAAGATTGTGAAAATTAAGGGTTCGAATGCTTTTTCTTCTCCTTCTTCTTCCTCCTCCTTCTCCCCATCTTCTTTCCCCTCTTTCTTCCCCTTCTCCTTCTCCTCCTTCTTTTCTCCTCTCTCCCTCTCTCCCCCATCCCCTTTCTCTCCCAGGCTCCCTTCCCCTTCTATTCCATTTCTTTCTTTCTCTCTCTCTCTCTCTCTTTCTTTTGGTGACAGTCCAATTAATCAGGCTCCATGCTTCAAACTCAGGGTTGAGCCCACTCTGTGATTGTGAAATTTTTAAATGACCCCTTTGTCTTTCAGTAGCGGCAAAGAGAAATTTTTATTATGGGATCACTTGCTCCTTGGCACCTGGTCTCTGAGCTCCAAGAGTGTGGAACAAGAAATTCTTTACAAAAAAATACCAAGCTGTGTATTTATTTCCACTGAAATAAAAATGTAAAAGACAGATTTTGCAGGAATATATCAGGTTTATCAAACTACAATATATGTCTCCGAATCCAGTGAGACCTACAAAGTGGACTCCCCATCTTGGATTGTCAGCAGAAGAGAGAAGTTATAATTCTCAGTGACTTAGAATAGAGAACAGTTACAAAGATTAGAATCCTATTAAAACTTCCCTGTTTTGACTCCCTGATAATTTTATCAGACAGGAAATGGAGAACAAAGAGGTAAAACTTAAAGTCACCTGCGGAGACAGAACGGGAACCCTGATTCCCCTCATCTCCATCTGCTCTTCAGGGCAAAACTCCTGGAAACTAGAAGCTGCTGAGAAATGATGGGGAAGAGGGAAGTCTGCATCTTTTCAGATTCCTGCAAATGCCCTGCTCTCTCCAGGGTGGTCAGTGCTCCAAAGGAAAAGGACATTAATGCGATGCGAGTCCAGAGGTTGGGATCCAATGGCTGCTGAAGAGCTTCATTCCTTAGGCCTCAAGGTCTCGTAAAAGATGGATCCCATAAAGGGTGAGTGAGTGGGACCAAAGGGAGCCTCCCAGGGTGAGGTGTAGCTATAGCCAAGCTCAATATTCTTGAGTCCTGTCAGTGCTGAAGGCTTTGTCTCTGCTCCTTTGTCTCCCCTCCACTCCTAAAACAGGCTGAAAGAAGTGCTCGCTATACTGCTCTGGTGACCTGTGTAGGCTTTTCCCAGGATTCAGGACAGATGGACTGCCAAAAGGAGCAAGTGGCTACTGCCAGTACTGGGATGCGGCACAAACTGGGCTTATTCTGACCAAGCCCCTTCTCTTCTTTTATGAGGAAGCAGGTGTTTTGGGTCTGGAAGAATAGGTAAAATAGCAAAGGGCCAGCACAAATTAGGTCCCAGGAGCCTCCTTCTCCAAATAGCCTTCCTGAGTATGGCAGCCAGGACTTCTTGCCGAAGACAGAAATAGCTTCCCACAGCCATCCTGTACTAGGCTGTATCTTGAATTCTTCTGTGATTTTAGGCACTTGCTTTTTTTTAACTCCTCTTCTCCAAACATGCAGTATTTACGAGCATTTTGCTATTTATTCAGAGTCCCAGTTATTTATTGCACATTGTTTTGTTTGGAGATGGGGATTGGCTGAGAAGGCAGAAAGGAATGGGCTGGTTGGAGACATGACCTCCTGATTTCCCGAGGTCATAGCTCACATCTTCTTCCTTTGCCTCTGATGTCTTTTTGGTTTTCTAGAAGATCCTGGCTGGGGGAGCTCTGAGCTCCTGTGCCACCGTTGAGAGGAAGGAAAAGAAATGAACTGGTATCCTTGCCAGATTCCAGGACCCCTGGGACTGGGCCGAGAAACACTGCTTCCTACCAGCCTGGCCTCCTTTCTTTCCAGCATTTGTCAGCTAGTCTTTCAGTCCCATCCTTGAATCCTTCACACCTGAGGAAAGGTCCAAGTTCTGGGACCCAGCAGGCAGTGCCCTGGACATCTGACGCTCTCCCTCTTGCCTGATCTCCCTCCCAAGGCCATACTTCCTAAATCTCTACATCTAATTTATCTCAGTGTAGAGCTGCATCCAGAAATATTCTTCTTGACTCTGGATGAAGGTCAAGATCATAGGGACATGTTCTGGTTAGAATGAGCTCCCCAGTGGAATATTGCATGAAAAAATGACCTGTCCTTGGCAAATCCCTCTCTATAGACTTTGAGTAACCAGAGTTCCAGGGTACTCAAAGCTTCTTGTTGGAGAAATTGTTCTCAGACTTTGGACACTTTTACAGATTGGGATGTATGAATTCAGGCCTCACTCCAGAAAGTCAAAATGTTAAGATTATTACTGATTTTCCATCTGTTTGCTTTCTTGAATCAATGCTGTTGGTAAAAAGTTGTCTTTAATATATCATGTGTTCTTTGGGAAAATAAAATAAAATATCATGAATACAGCACCCTTTTCTAAATTCAGATGCATAAGGGAGACTCAAGTAATGGATATTTGAATCATCTTCCTCCATGGCTGTTTATATCAACCTAGAGATATACCCTGCTTTACAAATTCGTAATAATACCCCCAAACTACTACTATTTATTTCTTACCACAATAGTGTGAAATAAATTGGACAAGTATCATTGGTATTTCATATACAAGGAAACTGAGCCTCAGGAATGTTAAAGGACATGCTCTTAAAATCACCAGCAACTGAGCATTCTACCAGATATCTGAACTTCAATTCTATAGCTCTTCCTCATAGTAAAAAGAGTTTGCTTTATACTAGGATGGTATAAAGAATCATTTCCAAAGATATATGACAGCAAAGAGATGTTAAATAATTTATCTGAATTTATACAGCCAGTTCTCATTAAATAACTTTCTGCTAGAACATGAGTAACTGATAATCAAGGCCTTCTACTGTCATTTAAAAGAAATGTCAGTGTTGGTGACCTGTAATTAAAACACCAAAAGAAAGCAAAATATGCCTGTCCTGTCAGTCACGGGTCAGTGAGTACTATTTTGTCACTTATACACTTGAGAACTTAATGTACATTTAAAATTGGCCTCATTTGAGTCTATGAGTTAAGTAACATTAATTCAATTGTTCAGATGAGGAATTGAAGCTTTGGGAAAAGAATAAAATGTCCCAGTCCTATTGCTCATGAGCCATGGTCAATGGGCAGCTGATTTGGACCTTCTAAATCCTTAGGGCTTTGTTGAGTTCTGGCCCCAGGAAAAGGTGAAAGAGAAACAACAGAGTCAGAATTAGAACCCAGAGGCTCTAAATCTCATCTCCCCTCAATACAATGCACCTCCTCCATAGTAAGGACTACTTCTCACCTGAAGTTTCTTCTTCTCTGAATAGGCACAACAGGACCCATTTCCCAGACTTTGAAGATCTCTACAGATAACATGCAATTGTGAAATAAGTCTGGCATCCTTTTTGTAGACACAAGGACACAATACCACTACTGTACAGTCTTGATTTCACTCATTTAACCCCTTTATAAAAATTGCATAATTTACCTTATTTCCCACTTGGGTATTAAAGTGTTGCCCTAATACCTGTAGGAACTAGAAAAACACAATCTTCTGTAATATTGTGAATTGGATCTCCACCACCCAGCTTAGGAAGCAACTTTCAAAAGATATACTTTCTTTAAGACAAAGGAAGGAGTCTCCATTTTGAATGACTTTCTCTATCAGAACAATAGCCCCTGTTCTCTTTTCCCACTCTGACAATTCTCTGAAGTCTTGAGTGCCTGATGCCCAAGATGTGCACCACTCTATGCCTAATAAACACATCTTGGTAGCTCTGTCCCAGAGAAGTCGCATGACTTGCTTTGCAAGGTGTTTGAACTCTCCCTCCTACCTCTCTATAAGGATCATTCCAAATGGATATAGGGAGAATTTCCCTGAGTATCTACATTGGAGCACTAGTTCCTTCTGTGTTACCTATGTGGCGTATACTATCTGAGAAATACTACATGTTCTACTTTCTCCTCAAAGATTAGCACTGCATATTAATAGATACAAGAAAGTCTGAAGAAACCTGTCCAATTTTATTAAATGCAGTCAAACCTAATCTCATGTATCATATGACCAGATTTTCCAGTTAACATCTCCTAGCACTAGCTGTCCATGAGAACACTTTCGAAAATGCTGGATAAAGGAGTTCTTCATTTTATAGAAGAATTCTCACTGTTTCCAAATGTCAATTTTAAAGATGACCTCACAGGACATCAAACCTCAAATGTATCCCCTTCACTCTGAATGCTTAGTCGAAGCTCCTATATCCTCACCGTCTCTTTGGTTATGCTAGCTCCACTTCTAGCACTTTCCAGATACTCTGGCTTAAATCCTATACCCCTTATTCCAGCATCTACTTTAAGTTCTTATTCTCTGACTCCTGTCTGAATTCTATTGCTTATTTTTATTTATTTAAGTAAAGTCTGTTTTCCTAATTATTATGTAAGCTCCATGAGAATAAGGATATTGCTTTATTGACCTATATATTCCCAGTGCTTAGAACAGTTTCTAGCACAAAAGAGTTACTCAATAAATATTAATATAAAAACATCTTCATGAAATTCCCAAGTTATTTGCCCCCTCATATATTTTTTAAAGTTTTCACATACCATATTTCAAAAAGATAAATTGGCAAAACACATCAGAAGTCTTATAAATGCTCAAACGCTTTAATACAGTTTTTCCATTTGGTAGAATTTATCCAAAGGAAGTTATCACAGATGCTTTCAAAGCTATATGGACAAATATGTTCATAGAGATTTTTTCAAAATGGTAAAGACAAATAGAAAAAATGTCCACTGAAAGTAGAAAGATTCAATTAATTATATCAATTTTATACTAAAGATATATGGACAAGTATGTTGATAGCAATTTTTTCAAAATGGTAAAAACAAATAGAAAAAAAATCCACTAAAAGGATAAAGATTAAATTAATTAAATTAATTATACAAATTAATTGAAAGCATGATTTCAAGGAATCAATTTAAGAGCTTAGAAAAATGCCTCCATATGTTAAACTTAAAACAATTAAAAATAAATTAATTTTAATTTTTCTAATTTAAATAAAATGTAGATTCATTTTTTAATTTATTTTATTATTTCATTTGTTATGAATTAATTATAAAATCAATAAATTATTAACAGCTTAATGGTCATGTACAGGTAAATATATCTAGTACATATATGCATATATATACACACACTATAATATGTAAATATTTTCATACGTATATATGCTTAGGGAAAAAATAGATGGAAAGATGTAATAATATCCACTGAAATGAGAACAGATATGAACCTGGGTTTTGGGATTATTTGGGATTTATATCACCTTCTTTATTTATTCTATTACTTTTACAAGAGAAAAAAAAAGTGTGAAAATGTGGATAAGTTTCCAAAAAAAAAGTGCTGATCTCTTTGAAGTACTCAGGTTTTACTTCTCTAGTTTCTGCATATACCTTGCTCATCCCCTTTCAAAGCTAATCCATAAACTTTATGAGTTTCATTGCTTTTTTATTTCACTTTTTCATTCTATATAGAAAAATCTGCAGATGCTTTAACTTTGCACATCTCACTCATGCCATCTGGTGTTTAAAATTTCTCCACAATTATGTCTCCTACTCATGGAATTATTGTCTTATAACTAAGCCAGCACTGCCCAGGGACACAACCTTGCCTTAACTCAAGGCAATGTCTGGTTTCTGCTTCAGGCTCATTTGTTGCAGCATATGCCTGATCCTCAGCTCTTGAAAGTGTGGCTATGTAATTTGATTTCAGGTGATTTTTTATATTAAATATATTTCAACATATTTATTTAAGTCAAATACTCTTCTATCAAGATTTTCATACAAATAGAATGTTCCAGCTATTCCCTGAGTAATCAAGCACCCATATAACCATAATAGTAGGAAGTCCAGAAATCCAGGTTACAGATACCCACTATGCACCTAGGATTCCTCTAATGCATATACGCAGATGTGAAATTCAGTCAGATTCAGTTTCCTCTCTATGACCTCCCTGAAGCAGCAGAACACTGGCTGCTGAACAGATATTGACCAGATGACACAGGTAATGTCCTTTTACCCCATGAAAGTCACAAGTGATATATACTAGCATTCTCCACAGTACTCAATATTCAGGGATGAGGCACCCACTCCCCTAATGAAAGTACTTTAGCTAAAATGGTTAGGCTCTCAACCTAAAACTCTTCCATTTCCCATACTTCCTGTTGGGAATTGAACCTTGTACCTCACTTGAAAGACACTTTCAAGACTTAATTTGCGTTCCTATGGGTGTGAACCTATTTGTATATAGGAGCATTTTAGATACTATTAGTAAAGTGGTGAGGCCAAATTGAATCATGGGTCTTATTCCAAAGATTGATAGCTTTATAAAGAGAGGAAATTTGGTCAGTCAGTAGAAAGCAGAAGAAACCAGAGAGGAGAAAGAAATCACCATGCGATAGAGGACTGCCATCAACAAAACACTAACAACTCTGGGAAAAAAACATGACCTTCCAGTATCTTGATACTGGACTCCTAGCCTCCAAAATCATGAGAACACAAATGCTTGCCATATAAGTCAAACCATTGTATGGTATTTGTTATAACAGTCCTGGCAAAAGCTGACGCTTTCAGTAAAGAGAACTCTTAAGATTGGCCAAGTTTCTTCTGGACAAGCTTTAGAAATTTTACAGTGCCTTACAACAGTAAGGTGTGCAGACATTCAGATTCTAAAAGGTAGACAGAATGAACCATACTTGGGTTACAAGGCAGATCAAGGACATTTTGACCACTGGCTTTCTTTAGATGAAGATATGGAGCTGCTCAAATTGATAGAGTTTGGCTGTGAACAGAGAGATTCTTTGAAGTTTTATTAAGGACATAATGGTGGAAGTGGACACGTTCACTCCCGAAACTCTTCCCAGGAAAAAAAAATAATAAGTATGTATCTTTGCCATCATAGAGCTAGAAGAAACCTGATAGATCAAAATTAGTTCAAAATTAGTTTTGGGATTACTTTCTAAGTAATTCTGAAACCTTAGTACAAACTAAGTCCAAAATGAAATGGACAACTTGAATAGCCCTATGGTAATTATGGAAATTTAATTTGTAATTGAACATTCCTTAAAACAGTCTTCAGGTTCAAATGCTTCACTTAAAAACTACACCAAAAATTTAAAGAAGAATTAACAATTCTATAGAATTTCTTCCAGAGAACAGAACAGAAGGGACTAGATCTTAATTCACTCTCTGAAGCTAGTGTTATACTAATAATGAAACTAGACAAGGACAGTACAATAAAAGAAATCTACAGACCAATATTTTTCATGATGCAAAAATTACTAACAAAACACTAGCAAATAAGGTTCAGCCATATCTGAAAAGAATTATATACTATAACCAAGTATAATTTAACCAGGAACACAATTTGGCTCATATTTTTAAAATTCTATATAATTCATCATATTAATAGATTATAGAAGAACCATATTAATTAGTGCAGAAAAAATTACAATATTCAATTCTTATTTTATGATAAATCTCTCAGTACACTAAGAATAGTGGTTAACTTTTTCAACCTAATCATTTCCCTAGGCACATATATGTGTAAATATATTTATATAATATAGGATATGTATAACATATATATATATATAAACAGACATATGTACCTATGCATATCTAGCCATTGTGCTGTTAATAATTTATTGATTATATAACTAATTCATAACATAAATAAAATAATATGCACAAATACCTTCAGATGACTTCATACCTAACCGTGAAAGACTGAATTATCTTGTTTTAAGATGTGGAACAAGGCAGAAAGTCTATTTTCACTGCTGCTAATCAACATTGTACTGAAAGTTCTAGCCATTACAATAAGAAAGGAAAAAGAAATAAAAGATATATACATCAGAAAGAAGGAAATAAAACTCCTTATTTGACAATGACATGGTTGTCTATATAGAGAATCCCAAGGAACCTAGAAAACAAAACAAATCATAATTCTTAGAATAAAAAAATTAGCTCTGTAAGGTCATGGGATACAAAATTAGCAAAGAAATCAACAATTATATTTCTATACACTAGTAATGAACAAATCAAAACAAATTAAATATACAAAGATATATAGATTCCACTTATATAACATTTGCTCAAAAAGTAAAATATTTAGTCATAATCTAACAAAACACTTGCAGGACTTGAATGCTGCTACCTACAAAATGTTTACGAAAAAAATTAAATAGCAAAAGAATGAAAGAGGACCCGTATCTCACACCCTATACAAAAGTTAACTCAAAATGGATCAAAGATCTAAACACTAGGTCTAAGACCATAAAACAGTTAGAGGAAAATGTTGGGAGATATCTTATGAAACTTATAATTGGAGGTGGTTTTATGGACCTTAAACCTAAAGCAAGAGCACTGAAGAAAGAAATAAATAAATGGGAGCTCCTCAAAATTAAACACTTTTGTGCATCAAAGAACTTCATCAAGAAAGTAGAAAGACAGCCTACACAATGGGAGACAATATTTGGAAATGACATATCAAATAAAGGTCTAGTATCCAGAATTTATAAAGAGATTGTTCAACTCAACAACAAAAAGACAGCCAACCCAATTACAAAATGGGAAAAAGACTTGAACAGACACCTATCAGAAGAGGAAATACAAATGGCCAAAGGCACATGAAGAGATGCTCAATGTCCCTGGCCATTAGAGAAATGCAAATCAAAACCACAATGAGATATCATCTCACACCCACCAGAATGGCCATTATCAACAAAACAGAAAATAACAAGTGCTGGAGAGGATGCGGAGAAAGAGGCACACTTATCCACTGTTGGTGGGAATGTCAAATGGTGCAACCGCTGTGGAAGGAAGTTTGGTGGTTCCTCAAAAAACTGAATATAGAATTGCCATACGACCCAGCAATACCATTGCTAGGTATCTACTCAAAGGACTTAAGGGCAAAGACACAAATGGACATTTGCACACCAATGTTTATAGCAGCATTATTTACAATTGCAAAGAGATGGAAACAGCCAAAATGTCCATCAACAGACGAGTGGCTAAACAAACTGTGGTATATACATACGATGGAATATTATGCAGCTTTAAGACAGGATAAACTTATGAAGCATGTAATAACATGGATGGACCTAGAGAACATTATGCTGAGTGAGTCTAGCCAAAAACTAAAGGACAAATACTGTATGGTCCCACTGATGTGAACTGACATTCGAGAATAAACTTGGAATATGTCACTGGTAACAGAGACCAGCAGGAGTTAGAAACAGGGTAAGATAATGGGTAATTGGAGCTGAAGGGATACAGACTGTGCAACAGCACTAGATACAAAAACTCAAAAATGGACAGCACAATACAACCTAATTGTAATGTAATTTTGTTAAAACACTGAATGAAGCTGCATCTGAGCTATAGTTTTTTTGTTTGTTTGTTTGTTTGTGTTTTTTCCTTTTTTTATATATATGTATTTTTATTTTTTATTATTATTATTATTTTTATTTTTTTCTCTATATTATCATTCTATATCTTTTTCTGTTGTTTTGCTAGTTCTTTTCCTAAATCGATACAAATGTACTAAGAAATGATGATCATACATCTTTGTGATGATATTAAGAATTACTGATTGCATATGTAGAACAGAATGATTTCTAAATGTTGTGTTAATTTTTTTAATTAATAAAGAAATAATAAATAAATAAATAATAGGGGGAACAAAAGTTAAAAATAAATTTAGTTTGAAGTGCTAGTGGTAAATGAAAGCGAGGGGTAAGGGGTATGGCATGTATAATCTTTTTTTTTCTGTTATCATTTTATTTCTTTTTCTGTTATCTTTTTTATTTTTTTCTAAATCGATGCAAATGTTCTAGAAATGATGAATATGCAACTATGTGATGATATTAAGAATTACTTATTGTATATGTAGAATGGAATGATATCTTAAGGTTTTGTTTGTTAATTTTTTTAATAAAAAAATTTTTTAAAAATTAAATAGTATTTAAATAAATGAAAAGATATTCCATATTTACAGGCTGGAAGACTCAATATAGTAAAAATGCAAATTCCCACTTATTTGGGGTTAGTGCAGCTCTTATTAAAATGTCAGAATTTTTTTGTAGATATAGACAATATGATTCTAACATGTATATGAAAAGGCAAAGCAATTAGAAAAACTAAAACAATTTTTAAGAGTAGAATACATTGAAAAGAATCATTCTACTGGTTTTTAAGACTTACTAGATAGCTATAAAAATAGACTGTGTAGTAATGAATGAAAGAGAGACAGATCAATGAAACAAAATAGAAAACCCAGAAATAGCCCCACAAGTATGGCCAGTGATTTGGACAAAGTGCAAAAGCACCTCAACGAAGGAATGATACCCTTGCAACAAACAGTGCTGGAACAATTACATATCCATAGGCAAAGAAAACAAAAAAAGAACCTTGACTTAAATTTCACACCTTGTACAAAAATCCTACTCAAATGAATTATATTTTTCAATTTAAAATCTTTTAGAATGTAATACAGGACAAAATATTTGATACCTAAGCCTTGGTGAAAAGTTTTACACATGACACCAAAAGCACAATCCATAAAAGAAAAAAATGATGAGTCAGACTTCACGAAAATTAAAACTTTCATTCTGTAAAAGAAGTTGTTTAGAGGATAAATACAAGCTATAAACCATGACAGAATATTTGCAAAATGCATATATGACAAAAGGATTTATAACTAGAACATAAAAAGAAGTCTTAAAACTCAATAGTACAAAAAATAACAATAAAAAATCCAATTAGTTTTTGGCTAGACTCACTCAGCATAATGTTCTCTAGGTCCATCCATGTTATTACATGCTTCATAAGTTTATCCTGTCTTAAAGCTGCATAATATTCCATCGTATGTATATACCACAGTTTGTTCAGCCACTCGTCTGTTGATGAACATTTTGGCTGTTTCCATCCCTTTGCAATTGTAAATAATGCTGCTATAAACATTGATGTGCAAATGTCCGTTTGTGTCTTTGCCCTTAAGTCCTTTGAGTAGATTCCCAGCAATGGTATTGCTGGGTCGTATGGCAATTCTATATTCAGCTTTTTGAGGACACGCCAAACTGCCTTCCACAGTGGTTGCACCGTTTGACATTCCCACCAACAGTGGATAAGTGTGCCTCTTTCTCCGCATCCTCTCCAGCACTTGTTATTTTCTGTTTTGTTGATAATGGCCATTCTGGTGGGTGTGAGATGATATCTCATTGTGGTTTTGATTTGCATTTCTCTAATGGCCAGGGACATTGAGCATCTCTTCATGTGCCTTTGGCCATTTGTATTTCCTCTTCTGATAGGTGTCTGTTCAAGTCTTTTTCCCATTTTGTAATTGGGTTGGCTGTCTTTTTGTTGTTGAGTTGAACAATCTCTTTATAAATTCTGGATACTAGACCTTTATCTGATATGTCATTTCCAAATATTGTCTCCCATTGTGTAGGCTGTCTTTCTACTTTCTTGATGAAGTTCTTTGATGCACAAAAGTGTTTAATTTTGAGGAGCTCCCATTTATTTATTTCTTTCTTCAGTGCTCTTGCTTTAGGTTTAAGGTCCATAAAACCGCCTCCAATTGTAAGTTTCTTAAGATATCTCCCAACATTTTCCTCTAACTGTTTTATTGTCTTAAACCTAATGTTTAGATCTTTGATCCATTTTGAGTTAACTTTTAAAAGTTTTAAAAACTAAAGGACAAATACTGTATGGTCCCATTGATGTGAACTGACATTCGAGAATAAACTTGGAATATGTCATTGGTAACAGAGTCCAGCAGGAGTTAGAAACAGGGTAAGATAATGGGCAATTGGAGCTGAAGGGATACAGACTGTGCAACAGGACTAGATACAAAAACTCAAAAATGGACAGCACAATAATACCTAATTGTAAAGTAATCATGTTAAAACACTGAATGAAGCTGCATCTGAGCTGTAGGTTTTTTTTCTTTTTCTTTTTCTTTTTTTTACTATTGTTATTACTTTTATTTTTTTTGTCTATATTAACATTCTATTTCTTTTTCTGTTGTGTTGCTAGTTCTTCTAAACTGATACAAATGTACTAAGAAACGATGATCATGCATCTATGTGATGATGTTAAGAATTACTGATTGCATATGTAGAATGGTATGATTTCTAAATGTTGGGTTAATTTCTTTTTTTTTCTTTTTTTCCGTTAATTAATTAAAAAAAAAATTAGTGGGGAGCGACTGAGAAGTTTCAAACGATCAGAAATCATCAATATATTTCCGACCTAACTTCTCTCACACTTGCCAGAACCTTACTGTATATTTATTTTGCAGCAGGTACTATGCCTGATGAAAGGTGGAAAGCAGGTGAGCACAGAAATCACAGACAATTAAAGGGGCAGGGTGGTGAATGTGCACTCACAGAATTATAGCTCAAATCCTGCTATAGAGACAGTAGAAGGGCCTTTGTGAGAATAGAAAAAGGCCCCTAGTGAAATCATGAGGAAGACAATGAAAGAGCGCCAGAAGAAGTGTTCCCTAAACTGAGCCCGGAAGGATCAGCAAGGTTCAACATTCAGTGAGTGTGGGTGGCAGAATGTCCTCGGGAGAGGGGAAGTAGTGCATACTAACAGGATCCAACAACTAATGAGCAGATACTGAAAATGTATCATATACATACAACAGAATATCAAAAAAAAAAAATCCAATTAGAAAATGAGCAAAAGACAAGGAGAGACATTTCAGTAGAGATATATACAAATAGCAAATAAACACATGAAAAGATATTCAGTATCATTAGACATTAGGGAAAAGAAAATTAATACCATAATGAGGTATTACTACATACCTATTAGAATATTTAATATAATAATTATTATTACAATAACAGCAATAAAGAATGCTGTTCAGAATGCATAAACATTTATTCTTTCATATATCGATGTTGGGAATGTAAAATGTTTGTCACTTAGTCAAACAGTTTGGCAGTATTTTAAAAAGATTATACTTACTATATGACTTAGTAAATAAATTCCCCAGCACTTATTACAGATAAATGAAAACTCATGTTCTCAAAAAACTTGTTTAAAGTTGTTCATGACAACATTATCTGTAATATTTAAAAACCATAAATAATCAAAATGTCCCTTGATGGATGAATTATTAAATAAATTACGGTATATCCATACTGTGAAATACTACTTAGTCTTAAAAGGAAATGAACTACTGATGCACACAAAAACTTACATGAATCTCAAGGGTATTATACTTAGAGGTAAATATTCTTAAAAGGTAAAATACTGTATGATTCCACTTATATAACAAATGTTTTGGTACAATGTAAGGTGGGGGTCACATTTCATTCCTTTTCCATGTGACTATACCATTACTACAGCACCATTTGTTGAATTTTTTTTTTCCTTTGGAGGGGATGTGCATGGGCCTTGCACCCAGGTCTTCCAGATGGCAGGCAAAAATTATACCACTGTACCACCCTTGCACCCCCACGCATATATAGCAATTTTTAAATGATATATTTGAGAGATGGAGAAGACTTACTTGTTGCCAGGGGTTAGGTGTGGAGAGGGACTTGGGTATGACAATAAAGGGGTATCCCAAGGGAGACATTAGTGGTAATGGATTAGTTCTTTATCTTAATTGTGGTGGTAGTTACACACATGATAAAATGACATAGAAAAGCACATACATTATGTCATTGTCAGATTCCTGGGTTTGAAATTAAACTCTAATTATGTAAGATATTTCAATTGAGATAAATAGAGTGAAGGATATATAGAGCACATTTCTACCCTACTTTTGCAATTTCTTGTGAATCTATAATAATTTCAAACAAAAGATACTTTAGTGTTGGCAAATATTAAGGATTAAAATTCATATAACAGAATTAAATGGAAATTCTGGAGTAGAAGTTTACAATAGCTGAAATGAATAATTCTCTATAGGGCTAGATAGCAGATTTGAGCTGGCAAAGGAAAGAATCAGCAAAAATTAAGAATAAAGATAAGTGAACAGAGATTCAGAGACCTATGGAAGATATCAAGCATTCCACAATACACATATTGCGGAGCCCAGAAGGAAAGGAATATGAGAACGTGACACAAAAATAAAATATATGAAGAAATAATGGCATAAAACTTCCAAAATTTGATGAAAAACATTAAAATCCAGATCCCTAATCTCAAGAAATCCAAGCAGTATAAATAAAAATAGATCCACACCTAGAGAAATCATATTTAAATTATCAAAAGCTAAAACAAAAGGAAAATCTTGGAAACATCAAGAGAAAAATGATTCATTATGCACAATAAATTAGTAGCTGATTTCTCATTGGAAATAAAGGAGACCAGAAGGCATTTGGAGGACATATTCAAAGTACAGAGAGAAAAATGTCAACCAAAAATTATATACCTGGAAACTATCCTTCAAAAACGCAGGTGAAAACTTATATTCCCAAGTAAACAAAGCAGAGAAAATGGTGGTAGTAAATCTTCCTTAAAAAATAATAATAATTAAGCCCTTCAGACTGAAAGGACATGACACCACTGAAGAAAAAAAGAATGTCAGTAAAGCAATTACACAGGCAAACACAGGAAACAGTATAAATACTCCTCTTAACTGGTGTAAAGCATAATTGCATAAAACAGTAATTATAAAGCTACATTGCCATATTATAATATATAAAGATATAATATACATATCCTAATAATCACTCAAAAGAGGACAAAGGCAACTTGAGAACATAGGAAGAACTGAAGAGCTGCAGTAATAGCAAATACGTGGGTTAATATAAAATATTCTATAAATATATTTTCTCCTTTCTTCTCATAACCACTTGAAAATATGAATTTATAAGCAATAATCATAATACTGTATTATTGCATTTATTATATAGATGTACTATACATGACAATAATAATATAAAGGAGAAAACAGAAATAAAATAGATAAAACCAATGAAACCTGTGGCAGATTTGAGTTATATACCTCAGAGAAGAGCGTGTTCATCATCTTAACCCATTCCTGTGGGTGGGAACCCTTTGTAAACAGTAGATTTTGAAGACGTTATTTTCAGATAAGGTGTGGCTAACTGAATCAGGATTGGCCTTAACCCTATTACAGGAGGCCTCATAGAGAAAGCCGCAAGTAGGAGCCAAAAGGTGGAGGGTAATGGAACCTGGAAGAGAAAAGGCAGGACACTGTCATGTGACAGGAAAACCAAGGAAGGATTGACAGCCAGTCAGAATGCTACCAACTCTGGGAGGATATAAGCCTTTTAGCTTCTGAAACCATGAGCCAATAAATTTCTGTTGTTAAGCCAATTCAGTTTGTGGTATTTTTCATAGCAGCTGGGAAGCAAAGACAAAATCCAAAGTAAGTTCTCTTAAAAAGGTTAACAAAATAACAACTGACTAAGACAAAAACAGAGAAGGTAATTTCCAAAATGAGGAATGAAATCCATAATATCAACACAGATGAACTACCATAAAAAACTTTATGTCAACAAACTAGGCAATATAAATGAAAGAGACACATTCCTAGAAATACTCAAATGACCTAAATTGATACAAACAAAATAGCAAAACTGAAGACACATATCAAGTAAAGAAATGAAATTAGTATTTAAATTTTTCTTACAAGGCAAAGCTCAGGGCTATATAGCTTCACTGGTGATTTTTAGTAGAATTCTATTAGCTAACTAACATTAATTTTATTAATAGCATTAATACCATCACTTTATAAATTTTTTTATGAAATTGAAGAGAAGGAAATACTTCCCAATTCCTTCTCTGAGGTCAGTATTACCCTGATACTAAAGCCAGCCAAATATATCAGAAGAAAAGAAGACAACAAACTGCTACCTCTCATGAAGAGAGACACAATAATTTTTAATGCAATATTGACAAACCAACTCCAGCAACATATAAAAAGAATTATACAACATGACCCAGGAATACAAGGTTAGATTAACATTTAAATATCAATTAGAGTAACGTACCATATTAATAGAATAAAGGACACAATAATATATGATCAGCTCAATAGATGCTGGAAAAGCAGTTAAGAAAATTAAGCATGCATCCATGATAAAAACTCTCATCAAACTAGAAATGGAAGGGAACTTCCTTTTCTTAATCTATAGCTAACATCCTAATGAATGGCAAAATACTGAATGCTTTCTTCTATAGAAAAGGATATCCACTTTTCCCACTTAAATTCTGCATTATACTGATGGCCTAACTAGGTTAAATAGACAAAAAGAACAATTAAATACATCTATATAAGAAAGGAAGAAGTAAATCTGTCATTTTTAAGATGATATGATTCTGTACGTAGAAAATTCTAAAGAACACATAGCCACACACGCACAACTAGAGCTAATAAATCAGTTCAGGAAGAACACAGAATAGACAATCAATAATAAAATATCATTGGGCTTCTATATACTAGTAAAGGACAATTCAAAGATAAAATTAGGAACACAATTCCATTCACAGTTTAATAAAAAAGAAAAAATAATACATTCAACAAAAAAAGGGGGGGCAAGACTTGTTTGTAAACTGAAAACAAAACATTGCTAGGAGGAATTTTTTTAAAAATCTAAATTACTGGAAAGCCATTTCATGTGCATTGATTGAAATCTCCTCAAATTGTTGTATGCATTCAATGCAATCCCTATCAAAGAATTCCAGCAGGCATTTTATAGAAATTGACCAGCTGTTCCTAAAATTAAAAAAAAAAAAACAAAGGATTCATAAATCAAAGGTGAAAATAATTTTGAAAAAAACATAGAATTTATAGTTCCCTATTTCAATACTTCCAATAGAATTAGTGCAATCAAGAAAGGATGATATTGCATGAGGATATACAAAATAAAATCAACAGAAAAGAATTGAGTCTATAAATAAATTCTTCCATTTATCATCATTTGATTTTTGAAAAGGGTACCAAAGCAAATCAATACTGGAAGGGTAGTCTTTTTAACAAATGATACTGGGACAATTGGATATCTGCAAGCAAAGGGATGAATTTAGACCCTTATTTCCAACCATATACAAAATGGATCATGGAGCTAAATGCAGTGATAAAAAAACTATAGATTTTTAAAAAAGGAACATAAGAAAAATATTTGTGACCTTGACTTAAGCAAATATACCAAAAATAAAGTCTTTAAAGGCAAAAAAACTAAAAAAAAAAAGTGATAACACAGAGTACATCAAAATTAATCATATTCTAATCAAAAGGAAGATAGGGAAGAAGGGGAATGGAAGAACAACCTCTTACCTTGAAGGTCATAATTCTACTGGAAATCCATCGGTAAAATTTAAACACATGGTCACCCTCAACTGCAAGTGTGCTTGGAAAATGCGGACTTTGGCAGGCAGACTGTGCCCACCTAAAACTTAGTAGTCTGTTACTGCAGGAAGAAAGGGAGAATGAATGATAGTTGTAATCAATTGTGTATTTGTTCCAAATAGTTATTGTTCCTCTCTACTAGACTCATCTCTTCAGGGTTCGTCCCTGTACCACTTATGCAGTTTGGTATATGTTTTGTTTAGCAGATGCTGTAAGAAACTTAGCATGTTTTCCCTAAGACGTAAGGTCTTTATAGGGGCTGCTTATGAAGTTTGGGTCCTGAAATGAAGAAGACATGGAGCAGAGAAAATGCACACCCAGAGATGGTATGCATGTAAGTCGAGAAATTAATTATTACTATAAGCCTTAGAGATTTGGAAGTCATCTATTATTGCAGCAAACTTCCTGTAAGCTACAGTGTTTTTGGACTGTTACATCGACAACTTGCAATCTCTTCCATACCCTCAAAAAGCAAACATTTCTGAAAATTTATCATTTATTAAGCATAAATTATGTGAGTGGAATTTTACAGTCTGTCAGCTATGGGAGTATATACTTGCTGATATAGAACCGGCCTCAGGCATTCACTAAGGGGTTGGATTTGATCAGTAACTTGGTTCTTGCAACTTGTGGAATAGAGCTTTTTGCTATTGCAAATGGTGCAGTTCCCAGAATGGTTTTTCAGCCTCTGTAAAAACCTTGGAGACATATCAACATATCTCACTGGAGAAGGCAGAAACAGAATCCTGGAAAGCACACAGACAAAGGGTAATGGAGAGAAGATATGAATACAAATAAATATAGCATCACGTAGAAAGAATATATCACAAAAGAGATGTAAATACAGTGATACGGGATTAAGAGAAAGGTGAGGTTAATTTCATCTGGTTGCACAGGACAGGCTCCATAATCAGATGAAGAAAGGGTGTGCAGGAGAACAACTCGGCCTCCACATTTGCAAAGCCCTGATGTCTGTGTGGATTACTGAGACTTCCACTGCCCATGGCCCAAGACTCAGTGAAGTGCAGATCAGCTTTTCCCATAGAAAATAAAGCTTCTCTAATTTTTATACTTAGCAGTCCAGTACACAGTCACCAGAAAGGTCTACTGAGAAGTTTGATCAGTACAACACTCAGAAATTCTAATAAAGATTCTGTATGGTGGTTCCTAAAGGAGACGTGCTGAGCAGTCCTCCTTCAACTAAGCAGTTGCCTTCAGCGTCCATCTCACACCACCCAGCCTTGAATTTTTTTTTCGTTTCTCCTCTCTAGGCATTCTCATAGGCATCAAATGTTTTCTCTACTCCTCTCCACCAGTCCAACTACCAGTGACTTCCCCGATCTCAGCTTATACTTCACTTCCTCCTGGAAGACATCTCTGGCCCCTGCACCAAGTGAGCAGCTCATGTCGAATACTGCTGGAACAACTTATGTCTTTCCCTTCTACAGCATTTAATCTCACATCGTGGGTATCAATCATTAATTGCCATTCTTCCCCACTCAAATGTTAACTACAACAGATAAATAACCATGTGTCTTTTGTTGACTGTCTTCTCAGCATGTATTTGTTAGAAATATGTAACGAATAAGTTCAAGATGAAAAACTGAAGCATTTTAGCTGCTTAACATTTTACTCCAGCTTTCTCAAAGTTGTTGAAGAGTGGTTAGACAACAAGGTTGGCCTTCCTGGCCTAGGCGAAGCCATGGGGCCAGACTAGGCCAACAATAAAATCCCATAATACTGTTTCTATCAGAATCTCCTCTGGTAGTTTTTTGAGTAGGGTTTCTAGAGAAAACTGCTTTCTTATCAGATCATGAAGCTTTAGGAATAATCCCAGAGCTAAAAAAAAAAGATAGATAATAAATCCATCACCTGGAGAGAAAAAAGACAGTTTCTAAGATTCCTGGAAGCTATTTTGTTTTTCCATTCATCCCCCCAGCATCTTTTCTTCTAGAGTTATATTGAGTTTTTGTAAGTTGTGCCTGAAGAACCCTACTCATTGGGTATGAATTTGGATGGGGTAAATATAAACAAATGTCAATCATCTGATTGGCTATAAAGTGAAATCAAGGGGGAGAGGGTGGCATCTAAAGAAAGAAACAAAATCTTATCTGGGCTGATCCATTTTTTGGAGTGTTCCATTTATGCAAGTTCCTTTTTTTTAAAAGCTGTACTTAGTTGTTTCAGGAGAGAACTCTACTACCAAATAATGCTTCACATCATTTGCCAGCTAGAGCAGCAGTGGACCTGAGACATGCACACGGTTCTGAATGACCCAGCCAGATTCAGAAAACCAAATCCCTCCTAATCACTGTAGGAGTCTCTGAAATGAAATTCCATGGTCTTTATTACAAATGTTTTAAGAGAGAATCCTTCAACTTTTTTTGAGCAGTAACACTGGTGTATTTTCAGACCAGGTGCCAAAATAAGTTCAAAGAAATGTGAGACCCCGTCCTATAGTTCAATTAGGGAGAATACGTCAAAAACATGAAGAAAGCTAATTAGCTGCAAAATACAAATACAAGTTCAAAAAACAGGTAAAGGCGCAGGACTGTATGTGTTAGCAACAAGACAGTCAGACAGGAGGAATTCAAAGTAATGAGAATTCACTTCAAGGTGCGCTCATCTGGAATAAAGTGAGCCTTAAGGTCAGAATAGGTTGGGACAGGGAACTCTGGGCATGACTGAGTGTCAAGGATTGTGGCAGTGGGGAATGGCTGGTTCCAAGGAAGAAACAGGGCAATAATAATAGGAATAATAGCAATAACGAATAACAATGACTAACATCTTTTGAGTACCAAGTACATGTAGAACTTACACTAACTTCTTTCCATTCATTCTTATTTTTTCCTCACAGCAGCTTTATAAGGCACATAGAATTAGCATCCTCATTTTATACATATAAAACCTGAGTAAGTATCTCTGAGATAATCAGCTTGTCATTGGAAGGGTCTGCATTGTCACGCCATATTGAAAGGCTCCAGAGTGTACATCATTTACCACCCAGCTCTGCTACGTTAGAGCACAGGTCTTGGAGTCAGGTAGCTCTACAAATGAATCTAGATCCATGTCTATAAGACAGAGTAGCAAACTCTGGCAAGCAGCCAGACTTGGTGAGCTGTCCTTTCCTTGTTGTGAACTGCTCATACCTGCCATGTACAGAAACTCTGGATTACAGTCAAAGATTCTCATGTGAACTCCCCATGATACGTGCAGCTTTCTTTCTTTATATTTGTTTACCAGGTCTCCTGCCCAGTCTTTACTCAGCCAAATCCACAGTATTTCCTAACTTTACTCTCCATCAGGAGGCCAGCCTGACTGCCTTTCCATGCTCCTTTCAATGTGCATGTGGCTCAGGTTTTTGTGTAGTGGACTGTGTGAGGAACTGGCAAACATTAGAAGACTAGTTTCTGGACAGGTTTGCCTCAAGCAGAGGATTCTTCCAGTGTCATATTTTGGGAAGGTCTGCAACTCTTTTCTCCTCTTCTCTTCATCAACATGCCAACACACCTTTTAAAAGGCCCTTGGATCTGCTTCCACGAGACAGCGTAACAGTCAAGCTAATGAATGGCCTGCCCGCCCTTTCTCCATCTAAGTGTGGGCTCCCAGTAGTTTGAAAGAATGGAGGAGTAGGCAACAGAGGGGCAGGACTTTGGGCTTCTGGGACTTGACCCCAAAGCTGTCTGAACTTAAGAGCCAAAGCCCAGCCAGGGAAGAATGCAGGTTCTGTTGTAAGATCAGCCCCCAATCAATATGGTACAATTTCATAGCTCATTATTCCTGTGTGTGCCAAAGCCCAATCGGGGAGGGGTAGGGACAGGGGGAGGAGGTCTAGGGGAGACTCATATGGAAGCAATTAGTGGAGCCTTCATTCAAAAAAGCATTAAGGTGCTTGTAGCACTGAAGCTCAAGTGACCCCTGGGCTGGGACCATAATTCAGCAACACTTAATACCATTTTCCCTGCAGATGTGCATTTTATACAGAAATATCAGCTTACCACTTTGAAAAATTAACCTATTGAAGGCTGTCAAATTCTGACGCCCTAGTGGGGGTATTATATATTGTCTGCACAGCTCGCTGTTTTGCCCTTTCCCCCCAGAATCAGGGATGCCGAGGTTAATTGGGAGTTGAGGTGGCTAACAAGGGGGAAGAGAAATAAGAGGACAAGTAGAAATCCTGGCCATCCAAGGGAGAAAATATTCATTTCTTAAGTTCCAAAATACAAAGGGTTTAGGGAAATGAACTTCCCAACCCCCACCATACACACACACATGCATACACATATCCAAGAGTTCTAAGTCAGAAAGTTCAAAGTTCATCAAGAAAGGAGGTGACATAAGACTTGCAGTAATATGTCTAAAACATGAGCTAAGATTTTTCATTGCAATGGGGCTGATAATTCTGTGACTAGTCTAGAAAGCCCATTTGGTTAAATATGTTTCTTTTTCATTATTATTATTTTCAAGGAGAATGCAAGGCCAATTAAAATAAAGTACAAGAAGGCATCCAATTTTACTTCTCCACTTGGTATTTAAAAGTATTAACATCCAGTGTTTTCAAGATGGGCACCATCTAGCACTGAAAGTGGGAAACTAGTTTAGCAACAACAACCAAAAACTTTTTGAGCAATTTAGTAACATGTATCAAAAGCTTAAAAAGATGCATACATAAAATCCAGCAATTCAGTTTATAGGAATTTTGAGTAAAAAATAAATAAGGATGTAGAATTTAAGATTTGTGCAAATCCTCATCACAATTTTGTTTTAAAAGGAGAACAATGGATAAAAGCGAAAGTCCTACGATAAGGAGTTGTTTAAATAGAGTACATGCATATAGGGCAAGAAAATGCATCTTCTAAAAATCATATATAGCAAGCTATTTTTCAACATGAAATAAATGCTCATATTAAACTGCTAATAGATAAAAGGTAAGTTAAAAATCAGTATTTGTCGCATATCCCCAGATTTTTCAAATTGACTATGTTGATATATAAAATATGACATCACATCAGTATCTTTGTGAGATATACCTAGTAAGACTCATGTTTTCAGTAAAAGTTTAAAGGTTTTCTAATGGTTGATTTGTTTAATTCATTTTTGCTTTTGTTTTATTTGCACTTAGTAATGACCATCTTAGTCCAAGGCAGAGGTCTTGAGCCAAATTTTGATGTTGGTAGGCTTGTCTTTTGAAGGGCTCCCTTTTTCTCCATCCAGGTCTCACTCCTCAAGCATCTTTAGTAGTTTCACTATCCCTAATGGTTCTGGGCTCAGTACTTGCCAGGACTTAACTCCCTGCTGCTTCCCAATCTCCATTCCTGATCTTTCCTTGAGATACAATCATGAACACTCACAGTTGGAGCGGCTCAAACTTGAGAAGGAATCTCAGCTCTATGACCCTTGGCTAACTGTTTTATTTCTCTGAACCTTAATGTCCTCCTCTGTAAAATGGAAATATAATACCTACCTCATAAGGTTGCTGTGAGAATTAAATAAGAAAATACATAAGCCTGGTCTTGTAACATATCCATTCATCTAAGTTCCTCCTAGTCAATGACTAAATATCAGCTTAATAACTACCGGCTCCACGTTAACAAATTTCATCTCACTAACTCTAATTAAGAGAGTAGTTACTACATGTTTCACGTAAAGTTTCCCAACGACCAGGGATTCTGATTCTCTGAATGTGAAAGGCCTACTGATAATCATGTCAGGGACAAGAAAATGAGTGACCTTTGGCATTCACTGTAACCTTCCTTGCTATGCTCTTCTCTTAATTAGAAATGGCCACAGACTACAGGGATGGAGAAGAAACATGCAGCCAGTCTCTGTCCTCATACCTAGTATCCATCTGGGGATTCAGGTTGGGTTTTCCAATGTCAAAGCACAGATTACATATAGCTCTAGCCCCATAGAGCTTAAATAACTATCTAAAGAAAGTAGAGGTGGTGAGAGAAACATAGGAAAGAATATTTGGGAGTAATGAATTTTTAGAGCCCTGCAAATTAAGTTGTACATTCTTCAGGGGATGTGAAGTCATCTAATTACCAGGATAAGTCAGAATGCACCATTTTGAGAAGTTTAGAAATATGAATGCGCTACTATAGCCACTTTTTCTGGTACCTGAGTGGCCCTCTATCAGTTGTTCCCAAATTTGGCTATACATTGGAATCACTAGGGAGCCATTAATGTACTGATGCGAGGGCCCTAGCCTCAGAAATTCTGATGTATAATGGTTAGAGAGGTACTTCTCAAAGTGTGATCCCTAAATCAGCATCAGCCTCACCCAGGAACTCGATAGAATTGAAAATCTCTATAGGCCCACTGAATCAGAATCTCTAGTGGTAAGGCCCAGCACTCTCTTTAACAAGCCCTCCAAGTGTTTCTGATGACTGGTCATAACTTCCGGTGAGCAAAGTCAGCCAAGTAACTCAGTCCAGGCCAACAGTGGATCAGCTGGCAAGGCTAACAGAAGGGATATCAGATCCCAAACAAGAAGACAGACTGTACGCTGCCTGCTCAGCAGATCAGCAAGATTCTTGAAATACAAAGCCTGCACATTTAAATATAAGCCCTTCACTTTCATGCTAGGTAGGCCACTGTAGGCCCTTGGCCTGTTGGGTTTAAACCCAATATGGCTTGAAAGGACAATCAAAAATCATGTTTGTGATAGAGAAGCTGCACATTGGTCTAGAAAGAACCCAGTACAGTTACCCAAGTTGTGGTTGAATTCTAGCCATGGTTCTGTTGTCAAAAGATGGAACAATTCTCTTTTCCTTTCTGGGCTTCAATTTCTTCATTTATAACAGGACTACTAAGGTTCATTTTCAGCTTGGCTTCTACAATGTTTTTAAAAAAGCTCTGATTGTTAAGATATGGCTACCAGCTAGATATGAAGATGCAGGGGATAACTGAGCTTTTGCAACCCTCCATGGAGCCTGTTTCCCAGAGTTCAAGCAACTCACCTTGAGCCAGAATTTACATCTTTAGATGATCCAATTACTTTACATTTATATTTCCCACTTATAAAGTATAGTTGATAGGATATTTTATTAACTCTCACAATAATCCTGAGGTAGGTACTAATGCCCCATTATACAAATGAGGACACGGGAGGCAAGATAAAGAGTGACTTGCCTCCAAACCATGCAGCTAGTAAATATATTGGAGTCAGAACTGGAGTCAACATCTTCTGAGTCTTTCACTGCTGAACTTCTTTCTTTGTAGCAAAAACAAAACTGCAGTGAGAAGCCAGAATCAGAAGCTTGGTAATAGTTGTCAAAGGCTACATAAGTGATTAAAAAAGAATCAGCGCTCCCCACCTCCTGGGCTCTCCTTTTCCTCTCTCAGATCCCTTGATGCTTAGCATAAATTAGCACGCATTTGGATAGAGATCTTTTAATTAGTGTGTCTTTGAAAAACATTAACGTACAGGAAAGAAAAATTCCTCTTCATAAGGACAAATGTAATCTTATCAGAAAGGAGCAGGACAATAACAGGAAGAGGGAGGGGATTCTGGAATGTAGAAAGGGGGTGAGGCTGGAGGGAAAGAAGAGAGGCTGCAAGCGATGGCCCCTGGGAGGCCTTTAATCAGAGGCTGGCAGCCCTGATATTATTGTGAGCTGGAAACATGGGTGGAGAGCCATCACTCCCAGAGACAGGGCGAGGAGGGGGTGCGTATCCCAAAATAGCTACCTCCACGTCCCTGTAGGCAATACACACGAAAGGGACATATTTAGGCAGAGTTTACTTTCTTCCCTCATGACCTCCCAGGGAGACTCACAGTCAGTAAGATGAGGAAGGCAGTATCCCAGGTTAGTGGGAAGTCTAAAGGGACCTAAAAGGACATTCAATCCAACTCCCACTCTGGTTAGAATCCTCTATAGCATCAATGCATTTTGTGACTAAGTCAGAGAGAGTCCCTGTCATCATTGAATGGCACGAACTTTAAAGGAGCTCTACCCCCTCCCTCTTGTCTTAACCCTCACCCACTCTCTATGGTGTGCCTGACCAGACCATACCTAAGCTCTCCCGGACCAGCACCACCTGTTATAAAACAAAAACAAAAATCCCAACTTTCCTTGATTATCAGATCTCAAAACATACAGGTCCAAAACTGCTTTCTCACATCTCACCTAACCCCTTGCTTTACTTAATTTACTTTTAAGTTTGCCCTCAGCAGGGATAGCAACCAGCTAGCCAGCTTCCTGGGCAAAATGGCACTTTAGATACTTGGCAGAAACGAGGGAGCTAGCGGAAAGGACCATCCAGACATATATATCCGCTTCTCACAAGAAAAGTGGAGGACAGAGCAAATATTACCAGGACTTGGCAGTGTTCAGCTTCTCTAATTATGTCCTATACAAAACTATAAATGTATTCAGTCCAGAAATGTGATTTTTTTTTTTGTCTCGAATATCCTATTTAGCATGGTATACTTGCCTTTACGTATAGCCTCACACATCTGTTCCAAGGATTCTTCCAGAATAACTTGCTTTCCTTGCCACTTTACTTTTTCTTTAATTGTTGTCATGAATTTTGCCTTCTCGATGTCTTCCCACAATGCACTCCCCCATTTCTAAAAGCCTTTAATCTTCTTTCCCCCTTAGATTTTCTGAAGTTAGATGATAAAATGGATTGCGATGTCAGTCTGAAAAGCTTGTGCTCTGAAAATCTCAGACACACTACCTCAGAGATGGGTCTTTGGGCGCAATTAAATGATAATGTCAATAGGGCTGGACAATGTGACAAGCTAATGGTCTCCTGCTGCCAAAGAAGAGGTCTCAGAGAAACCGAGACGCTATTTTCAAAGCCGGAGACCATTATCCTGTCACAGCACCCTCCTCCAATGACTTGGCTGCTATTATGCTTAGTGATTAGAACAATAAATAAAAAAGAGGCAGTGGGGAGTCTGAGCAGATTTACTCGGCTAACCAGGAATCCCAGCTGATCTAGCCAGCATAGGCTAAGGGTGAAGCTCACCAGATGCATTTGGCCATGAACATGTGTATCTGAGCAACTGGGTACAATCTAATTGAATTTTGGTCTCCCTCCGTAACTTCCCTTGCAACCAAGATTGAAATTTTACTATTAGCTACCCCAACTAGACTTATTTCTGCCACCAAAGTCCTACCCATTCTTCAGTACCCAGTTTGGGATTCTGCTTTGAGATGTCTTCACAAACCCTTTATCTCACAGGTAACCATCCTCTGAACTCATGCATTTTCTATCATTATGCTCCATTATTGTTATCATACCTACCACACGATACCTCTGGTATGGTGGTTTCCTTCTTTATGGCTACTTAAAGTTTCAGAAATTACTTCTTCTCCTAGCTGGATTTAAGTTCCCTGTTAGCAGAGGTAACACCTCATACATTTTTGTGTACCCTAAAATCCCCAATAAATATCTATTAAGTGGTTGATCATTTGTAAATGATTGTCTCTATATAAACTAGCTGGAAAGGTCTAGTGTGAGTCACAGTGTGATGTCTACTTCCAACAGTTGTAGAGGAGGAAATTGATGTCATCCAGCAAATAATAACCAGAATGTGAGAGTGGGCAGAGAAAAACAGTCTTTTAAGATCAAACTGGCTCAGCTCCCTCCCTTCCCTCCTTGGGTGTCACTTGTTGAATATTCCACCTCTTTCTAAACTTTCTAGTGTAAGGAAGACACTCTAATTACAAGCACGGTATTTTCTCCTAAGATCAGAAGGCTAGGAACGAGAATACTTGAGGTGAATTTCTTTTACCCCTGACTTGTCATATTACCTAATTTTAGAATATATTTGCTCATGTTCTTACTCTAAGGATCCAGAAAGGATATAAAATATAAACCTTGCGCTAGCTTTTGAACACTTGACAAGGAAGGCATATCTTGCACAAGATTATCAGTTTACAATTAACCTTCCTTCAACAATGGGCACATGCAGGCAGAGAAGAAGAACAACTGTCCGAGGTTAACTGGAATCAGTGACACACCAGGCTCCATGTTTTCACTGTCTGATCCCAGTGTTTTGCCTTTTAGTTCTCCCTATCAGTGACTCATGAGGTTGTGGGAAATTGGAAGAGTAATCCGTCCAGCAACTCTCAATTCAATACTTACCTTGGTTTCTCTTCCATCCTCCTCGAGCATTTCAAGGAAATGGTTTAGAGTTTAAGGAATACAATCTAGAGAGCTAATAAAAGATAGCTTCTGTGTTAGTTTCAACTTTGCCCTCAA
The DNA here is from genome assembly GCF_023851605.1 of Tamandua tetradactyla. Lineage (NCBI taxonomy): Eukaryota > Metazoa > Chordata > Mammalia > Pilosa > Myrmecophagidae > Tamandua > Tamandua tetradactyla. The sequence continues at coordinate 8,535,173 of NC_135334.1, read as the reverse complement.
ATACCAGCAGCAAGGACACTCATGAGCAGCTGACCCTAGTACTTAGACATGCCACCAAGTAGCTGCAGGGAACCACTGCTGAAATTCCCAGCCCCAGCATAGATACAAAACCCGTGCATGCTAGGTTGAAACTTCATGACTACATCTTGGCCCAGTAATGGATTGCAGCTGTTTGTCTCAGAGATGAGAACAGATAATGAGTAAAACATGCTTGGAGCTTTGGGTCCAGAAAATGTGACAAGCTTGAAGCAGATGACTTTAAGAATGAGATGAAATATGAGTTAGAGCTCATCTGCAAAGCTTTTAACGAATCCAAGATGCGGTGGAGCATATTGCTGGCTATGGGCTACAGTTTGCCCCAGGTTTATGGGAGGATAGGGAGAAAGATGGGGGCTGAAGAATATGGAAGTGAAAACAAGGGGGAAAAGAGACAAAGGAGACACAAACTGAGTTCTGACTGGTGATGGCCTGTGGAGCCTAAAGGTCAGACAATCCCCCTGCCCCCGGGCAGTCTCATTGAAGAGTGAATTTGGCCTTTTTACTTTTGTGTCAGAGGAAGAGAGATAAGGTTACTCTGAAAAGCAACATACTACATACTACAATTTATAGATTCGGATGTTATAGCATTTTTATATCATCAATGATTCCACTTCGCCCTGTCTAGCAAAATAGAGACATTCCATACTGCAGTTTAATTTAAAAATGAACATTTTATGTCAAGTCATCCTTCTACCACATAAAAAGCCATACTTACATACGTGGAAAGTAAGAGAACCTTTTGCAACTATTTTTCCCACTGTGGGAGGTTATCTTATATCTGTATGTGTAAGTATAGCTCTTTTAAAGAAAAAAATAAACTGACATTAAGATTTTAAATTTTGGCTAATACATATCTGTTGAAACTCCAGTTGTGGTTTAGGCAAATTCCAGTAGGTGTAGCTGTAACACTGTTCAAGTCCAGCATAGCTCTCTTAGTGGCAAGCTGGTCTGGAGTCAATGTAGAATCTAAACTTCTGTTTATGAATTCCATATTCTCTGTACTCTCAGTGAATGGCTTTTTCTCAATGTCAACTTCAAAACAGACACACACACACACACACATACATACACACTGGGGAATTGGGATATTGGGATCCTGATATTTTGAGATCCCCAGGGAAATATATGATCACGTTAACAGCTAGCACCTCCACAAAGCAATTTGGTAATGGGCCCCAGTGAACCAAACTGTATATACAGCTTTATAAAATGCTCACTCACCCATTCATTTCTCTTCATTCTTCAGCACACACTAGGTGACAGGCTCTGAGGACACAATAATGTATGCAAATCACTGGCTTTGCAGCTGCACTTCTTCCCTTCCATACATTAAAAGATATACACAATGCTAGAAGGAATCTAATAAATTTTCTAATATAAAAGTACACAATTTATTGCAGACAGTGGAATAACTCTACACTCCACCATTTACTAATTGTCGATGTTAGAAAATTCACTCTGATTCTCTGAGCCTCAGGTTTTGAACACAGGGAAGACACAATAACAAATAAACCACGGCCTCAAAAGATTGTAGTGAAGGTAAACAAGACGATATATGCGAAAGTGTTTGATAAAACATGCAGTTCCATGCTGATAGGGTTTTTTTATTAGTAATGTTGATTATATCATAAGGGAAAATGCTCTCATGGCTTCTATCTAGAGTGCATCTCAATGGACCAAATGGTAAATTGAAGGATTTTTCCCTCTGAGCTCAGCTTATAGATTCAGTTCCATTCTCTGCATGTATTCGAGTGGTTCTATCAGACTATATGATAATCATTCATTTTACTTGTCAGTCTCAAATGCAAACTCCTTGTGGTTAGGAACTATGAAATATTCATCTCCTTTACCAAAACATCTGCCAAAGTGTTTGGAACATAGAGGTTACTCCATAATGTTTGTGGAACAAATATTTGAATTCAGTAAAGCATATTTGCACATTTTTAAAAGAGTGTGTATATTTAATTTGTCCATTTGTTTCTAGGAGCCTAGAGAACAAGGTAATATTCAAGTACTTTGAAGAAATTAGGCATCATTGAAATTCTTAGATACTCTCCTAATTTATTACAAATCAATCAAGATATTTAGTAAGAAAAAAATTATGCATAAGGTAGTACATTTTATGCTTTGGGAGATAAAAAAAAATATGGTATAACATATGTCTCTCACCATCAAAGATTTTTAGGACTAAAATGAGAAATAATGCTTTAGAAAGAAAGTTAAATATAAGAAATGCATGGCAAAAACAGCTGACTGTCAACCAAAATTCAAGCTTCCACTTTGACTGTCTAGAGTTGCATTCAGTAAGAGGCCATCCATCCAGGTACTACATTTCCCACCACATTTGCAAGAGGCAATGTGACTAGTTCATGTCAATTGAATATGAGAATAATGCAGGTTTTTCACTTCCAGAACAAGATAGTTTGTCTTCTCTAGTCTGCCGGATGGATACAGAAGACTCCAACACCTCAGGGATGCTAGAGGAGTCCGTGATGGAAGCAATCTGGGTTCCTGAATCACCATGTGGAGTAAGTCCTGTACTGGCAGGAAATCGTCACTGGACAAGAAATAAGTTTCTATAGGGTGAAATATCGGAATTAATTTTTTAGAGCAGCTAGCATGATCCTGACTAGTAGAAGGCATAAAAAGACACCACATGATTTTCCAATGACTAGGATATACATTTCCTACTTTGATTTTAGAGGAGAGAACAAGCACCTCACAATCAAGTGAGGTAAAAACTTCCTTTAGGAGGTGAACGTGAAATTGAGCTTTATAGACCAGAAACCATACTACAAATGGGAAGAGCAGCACAAGCAAAAAATGTCAAGGCAGGAGATTGAAAACATGTTGAGAAGATAGTAAGTAGATAAATTGTACCAGAATACCAAGACCATTCTAACTCCAAAAGTCATCAAGTCTTTTGGACGGTAGCTTGGCTGCTGTCTTTAAGTTATGAACCATAAGCCAGAAGATCCACCTCACAGAGGTTTCATATTATAATAATCAGACATTTCCTTCTCCAGGCAAATCCAGCTTTGACTCTTAAAGAGTCAGATCTTGCCAGTGCATAGAAATATGAAACACTTGTTTCAATTGTATTTTCCATTTGCAATTTCTGATATCACCAAAGGAACAATCAGATCTGAGTATAAGAACTCAAATAAAGCCAAGATGGAAAGCTATTATCTAGTCTTTAGCTTCTCCTAAAGCAGGAAACAAGAACTGAAATATTTTATAGCAATTCTTGTGATGCTTATTACTCCTCCATGGGGAAAGAGGTGATGTGCAGCTGGCTTTTGTTTCCTCACTGAACCACAACCAAACCTTGATCATAAGAGGAAGATAGAATGACAGGATGGGATTACATAGTATTCTGATTTTGTGTTAGGATCACTTATGCTTCATATTGAAGACCATAGATCCTTAAGTGAAACTTCTAATTAAAGAGACTTAATGGCAGGTCAGAGACTGAAATCATAGAAAAATTTGAATTAGTAAGCTTTCCCTTTGTTTCAAGTGACAAATTAGCTTAAGAAAAAAAGGTGTAATGAATAATGAAGATACTAGAGTTTTAAGATTTCTTTTAAAGTCCTGGGAAGTGAATAAGCTGGATTTTGAGAACAATTGAATCCAAAGGTTTAGCTATCACTGCTATGCCTCTCTATCTCTCATCTGAGTTTTACTCTTTGTTCATTTATCTGCTTTATTCTTTTATGTTCAGAACAGTTTTCTCCATTTCCTTGTACACAGCAGCACATGATGGGAAGAAGTTGTTGCCAAAAGATCTCAAGTTTATATCTTAGTTCAAGAGAGTAGACAGATTATTCTGAGCCGGAATCTCTTAGTCCCTATTCTAAACATATGAAAAGGAATCTGATTGAAGCAATGAATTTTAACCACAGCTAGGAGGGAATAAACTTATTGTGTTATCATGGTGGTTTCTATTGTTACTGTGTAAATGGTGCTAAGTGGAGCTGGGAAATTTGTGGAAGAGAGGGAGAAATATTTCTCAGCAATGACAAAGTCTATTAAACACAAGTACAAAGTGACTTCTGCAGGGAAATACATAGCCAGCAAACACGGAAAAGTGAACAGAATATCAAGACATCAAGTGGCTTACTCCAGTAAATAAAGTTAGTTAATGGAAGAGAAAGGACGAAGATCAGCTTAATCCAGTACTGATAGCTGTTTATGAAATGTTTCTCTCTTAACATTTCAGTCCTCATGGGAGCTTTTTTGGTCCCTGAAAGCATTCTAGACAAGAATCTGTCTCAAATGTTCAACTTGGCATATATTCTCCCCCGAGATTCCAAATATCAACCTCCTGGGTCATTTTAGGCAATTATTTGTTCCGAGGCAATGTCCTTTCCCTTTCTGTATCAGTAGGCACTCTGTATACTGTTTAACACAGATGGCCTCCTGTCAAAATGGTTGCTTGTTAGAGTTGTCAAGGCAGATGCCAAATTGCACAATTTGGTACATACAGATAATGCTTTGGAAGAGGAAAAGACATTCATCACTGACATGAATTAACACCACCTGAATTTGCTGAAAACAAAAAATATATATATTATATGAGTGAAATGTGTTAGTCATAGTTTGCTCTCGACTAAAGATCAGATTTGCCTGTTCAGTTGAAAAAATAGACAAGACAACAACAATTTAATTAGCAAAGCTGACATTTATGGCTCAGCCTCAGTCATGATGAGAGACACCTTGGAAGGAGAACCCAAAAGCTTATATCCTTACCTTAAATTTTAAAATACCTTCCCATGAAGATAGATTGACTGTAATCTACTGAAGTCAACATACTTTAAGTACTATCATTAAGTATGATGAAAAGATCTCTGAGAACTGAGGACCACAGATGTCCACGGTGTTGATGGAGACATTTTGTCTCTGAGAGTGAGCACTGTAGCCTTTCAGGAGGAAGGCTGTAATTTCTCAGGAGGAGGACTGTTGTCTCTTAGGAGGAGGGTTATTGTTTCTCAGAAGCCATTCTAAAACACCCTCAAAAATAGACTCAGTGGGCGGGCCGCGGTGGCTCAGCGGGCAAAGTGCTTGCCTGCTATGCCGGAGGACCTCGGTTCGATTCCCGGCCCCAGCCCATGTAACAAAAAACGGAAAAACAAAATACAATAAAACAAGAAAATGTTTAAAGTTGTTTCCCTTTCTTCCTTCCTTCCTTCCTTCTATCCTTCCTTCCTTCTCTCTGTCTTTCCTTTAAAAAAAAAAAAAAAAAAAAAAATAGACTCAGTGTTAATTTGTGGCATAATAGCATATCTGCCTCTCTAAAATCCAATGCCTCATGTAAGTTATCCCATGAAATATGAATTTGAATTATTGCCAAAGTGTTTACTTTGATCACCTCCTAAGGTAACATCCCCTCCCGACCAAATTTCTTGATAAATATCATTTATTACTGTTCAGTAGTAGTAACAAAAGGAATAAACCAAGAGAAAATATCTCATAAATATCTAATTTAGAGACTACCATAGAACAGTGTCTATTAGCCAGCTTCTCTTTGGGATGGAAACGGTAGTTCACATTCTTCTTCATTTTCATTGTTAATCACCAAGTCTGCGTCTACTCACAGCTAGTACAGTTAGGTTTTAAAGAGACTGAGGTAGAGTGTGGGCTAATTTTGCAGTTCGAAGATTTATATATTCTCTTTTACACGGATTCTTTAAAAGAAAAAAATCCTTCCAAGGTTATGAAATATGTTCTTTTAGAAAATCCTAAATACAAAATAAAACTGAGAAACTTAGTCACTCACAACCCCCAAACACAGGAATAACCACTGATAATATTTAGAGTATTATTCCTCAAGTGTGTGCGGGGGCGGGGGGGGCGGGGATGAGGGAGAGGGTGAGAAGATATTGCCTTTCTCCTTCTCTGTTTTTTTTTCTTCCTAGAACCTCCCATGTAGGTGAGAAGGAATTCTAAGTAGGACAACTAGAGTTGATCAATATTAGCTAATGAGGGGGCTTGCTTGTCTGGTAGATGGTTTATTCCAAAAATAATCTGTGAAGCCTAAAACCCTCACAAGGAATGCAGTGCTACTCCTTCAAAATGAGCCAGGTACAATGCCCAGAAACTCAAGGACAATACGCTGTTCATCCAGGGTGGAGCTGAAATTCCAGTGAGAGGAGATAGATTCAAAGACCAAAGGATTCCGGAGTGTGAAGGAAATACTAGATGCACTCCAAAGTGGACACATTATCAATGGAAAGGTGAACTTTATGAGATGTAGAATAAATGGTTTGCATCATCTTCTAGGCTCTGGGCATCTGTAGTTGCCTAAAAGTATTTTTTTTTACTGGACATGAAATGAACCTACCAAACAACCTGCTGTTACCATGATTAAAATATGTCATATATTTTTAAAAATTAGAATTATACTCAAAAGTGATTTCTATTTAGCTTTATAAATCTCAAAATTGTATTACAAGCATTGTCACACCATTAAATAATACTTAAATAGGATTCTTTTTGATGATTGAATAATATTCCATTAAATGATGCAGCATTATTTATTTAACTGATCCTTATATATTGACTGTTTACAATTCCAGGCTTTTATAATTTTATAAATAAACCTGCATAATATTCCAATTTTTAGTTGCATTTGTTTCCTCTTTTCCGTAACTTCCAACTATAGGAATCTGGGGGCCAAAGCTTAAGAACATTTTTTTAAAGTTCTTGAAAATTATAACTAAATTCCTTTCCAGAAAAGTATTAATGTTCTCCTCTTCTCCACTCATATATTTGTACTCTGAAAGGCGATTTTGATTCCATAACTGAAAAGACATATGCATACGTGTTGAATGTGAATTTTTTAGAAACACACCTAAATTATCAATGCACCTTAGTTCTAATGAGTTTAAAAATGTAGTAGTCAGGCAGAGCAACGGTGGCTTAGTGGCAGAATTCGCACCTGCCATCCCAGAGACGCGGGTTCAATTCCTGGAGCCTGCTCAAGCCAAAAAAAAAAAAAGAAGTGAAGTAGTCTTTTGAAAATTCACATTATTTATCAAAAGGAAAATATAGCAGAAGCAGAGAAATTGATGCACACTGAAGAAGCAATTGTGAATTTCCCTTTTAGTCAAGAGTTCATGCGCTATAATAAACTGACTCAAGCGGAGGATGCATTTGTACTCTGCCCCAGCCCACTCAGTCAGGATTGCACATGGCCCACGCGTGTGACAGCCTAATCACCCATACTCCCTGTGTTTGCACTGCCTTCCCACCTCATCAAGCTGATCGCCCTGTGAAACCCTCTGGTGCTACTCCAGGAAACATATTCAAATAGTAACATCTCAGATTGTTCGTTTACTGTTGACTTACGTAGTCAGAAAGATAAAACATTTCTTCAGAGAGTTTTGAAAGTATATTTGTGAGTAGGTAAATAACACAAAGGAAAAGATTGTAGACCTGAAATTCAGAATGAATTTGCTTGCAGAAACAATTATTTATGAAACTGGCTCCCCAAACAAAGACAAGTATATCCTACCGCTTAGGACAACTGAAACTAGATTGTAAGAACAATTCCTTACCATCAGAGCTGAGACTTTGGTGGCATATGGTGTATTTTCTTCCCCCCACTTACACAAAAGAAAGTACCTGAAAGAAATTACTCCAAGAAATGTGCTTCCGATTTTTGGTAATTTAAAGGTGCATGAAGCCTGCATTTGTAAGGCTCTGCACACACACACACTAACACACCACACACTCAGCAATCACACAGCCAGGCAAACTTTACCAACACTCTCACTTACTAACTGATCGGTGATGACTGGCCTCTTAAAAGCTCCCTTCCTTTAGAAGCAACTGTGTGTGTTTGTGTGTGTGTGTGTGTGTGTGTGTGTGTGTGTGTGTTAATCTTAGTACTAGCTGCATTAATAGTAGATTCAAGGATAAAGAATTTCAGGGAAATAAAGCAAAGGGAAATGCCCCTCCCTTCATCTTGATTTTTTATGGCCTGGCTTCCCATTTAACTTTTATTTATTTCTCCCGAAAAGGGTGTTGCTTAAAATTGAAAGTTACTATAGTGATCGTTTAGGTCTTTCTACCATAAATGTTAATAACTTGGATGTTCAAAGTCCACAAGCAATATTTTCAATGTCTTTTTTTTCTTTGAATGATAAATTTGTCAAGATACATTTGGATTCCTTTGCTGAACTAAATTTCCAAGATGAAAAAAAAAAAAAAAAGCTTTGAAATTCCACTACTTAAAACTGTTTGCATTTGGCTTATTCATGCCTGGAAGAAGTAAATCCAGTATAGCATTTCTGCCATCTGAGAAGCCTGGTTTCAATTTTCTTCACTCCCATTCTCCTTCTCTCCCTTCTCTACTTCTCTGCTTTCTCTTTCTCCTCTCTTTTCCTTATTTCAGGTTTTTGCCTTTAAAAAGACTCTCTCTTTAACTCCTCTTCCCTTCTTTCTCCTTTCTCTCTTTCTTTGTCCTTTGTTCCTCTCTTTGTCTGTGCTATATAACAACTCATTGTGAATATTCCTACTTCAAATTCATAATCTGAGACAGTGTGTCTTATTTTACTACTGTTGTTATGATAAATACAACAAACCGACTGCTTGGCTTAAACAATAGGAATCAATTGTCTAATAATTCAGGAGGCAACAAGTCCAAAATCAAATTGGTTGGACTGTGCTTTCTCTAGAGTCTGTAGGGTGCTGGTATTGGCTTACTGGTGATGCATAGCTCATTATCTGCCTCTGTCACATGGCCATCTGTCCGCTTCCTTCTGTCTCATTCTCTGTTTTTATGCACTCCAGTCATATTAGCTTAAGACTCATCCTAATTCAATTTGGCCTAAATTTAATAGGATCTTTGAAGATCCTATTTACAAATAAGTTTGTAAAAACCATAGGATTGGATTCAGCATTTGAACATGGATTCGTGGGGGAGTATGATTCAATCCATAACACAGAGTTTGGATTCTACAAGCTCATTGTTTCCTTTACCCAATTCCTACTTCTTTCAGGCCCATCTGATTAATATTTAGACTTTTCTATATACGCCTATTCTTCTTCACAATTCTTTCTTCCATGCCCAGGTCCATAAAAGTTGTGTAAAATATTCTGGGTCTTTTTTCCTAAATGCATAGGACAAGAAATATTCGGGGGTGGGAAGGGCAGAAAATTTAAACCTTTTCATGATTTGCCATCTTGTAGAAAACCAACTATTAGTTTGCCATTCAGGTCAAATAAAAGGAAAGAACACCATGTTTGACCTTTCTGGTGCTTTCCTTTATTAGGCTGTAATAAAAGCATTTCTATTAGTAGTTCTTTCTAACCTGGTTGTGATTTGTCTTAAAAAGTTACCCAGGGAAATCAGTTGAAAATCAGGTCCATGATACTACATGAGTGGTAATAAATTGAGGCTAACTTGATATTAATCCTTAATTAGATGCTTTGAACCTCAAGGATTATTAACGATATGATAATATTATAAAGTCTGTGACTCTCATCGTTTACTAGAGTTAACTTTAGAAAGTTATCAAAGTCTACTCATTACTTTAATACATATGACATTCTGTTAACACAAACTTCTGAACGCAACAAAGCTTGGCCGTGTGTACTACAGTGACAATGAAGCACAGTCTGCAATGTATTGTGCCCTTCTTATGAACTAGGTTGGCATCATGGCATTAGGCTTATACAAGTTAAAAAAGAAAGGAAGAAAGAGAAAGCCCTATTTGCAGGCACTCTCCCCACCCATTTATTTTTGTGAGTCAGCATCAAGCATCTTCTTTCTTTCCTTGCATAAGAAAAGGGTTTGAGCCTCAGTAGAAAGCTTTCAGGTCATTAACTTCTGGTTTACTATTAGAGTGTGGATCTGGTTTAATATTAGACTGTTAGCTTTGGGATGAAACCATATTTTACACTTTTTTTTACATCTTCTGTATCCTTCTCTGTGCTCTGAGCAACACCCAAATGTGCAGTATTAATGAACTTCAGGTTTTTGGTTGAATTCTGCCCACTGGAGATCCAGCCTACAGGAGATTCAGCAGGCAGTAGGAAAGGTAATTGGATATTTATTTTCCTAGTTCCCTTCCTGATAAGTCATCTTGGATTCATGCCATCCTTCTATCAAAAATCACCGCTGCTGCTAGGAGGCCTTCTCAGTACAACCTTTCCCTAGGTTTAGGAGATTGCTGCTTCCACTCGCCCCTTCAGACACAGGGATAATGAAGGCTCCCTGTTGTTGGCATCACAGTCCTTCATTATTCCTTTTGCTGAACTCTGCTCACACCTTCATAAATTACCCAATTTTAGTGTAATTTTCTTTTGGAACACTGACTGATACTCATGGGTAATCATTAAGTTCCATCTATCATTCATAGGTAATATAATGTTGAGATTTGTAAGCCATGACAAATTTGAGTTTTATGGTATTCAAATACTACAGTATATATATTATCTGTATATAAAATTTTATAATAGCATCGTATATGGTATATTTTTAAGTCATTAGAGATTTTTAAGTAGCGGAGTATGTTGAGCTGGGTTGTACTTTTAGAAAGATCACGCTGGCTGTTATGTGTCAAATGGACATTATGTAGGGGACAAATGTGGAAGCAGGAAGACTACTTAAGAAGATATGCAATAATCTAGGTAAGAGATAATGGAGGCGTGGGCAAGGGTGGTAGCAGAGGAGATGACGAGTGATGGTTGGATTCAGAATATATACATATACATATATACTTTTTTTGTATGTTGTATGGTGGGGGTCACATTTCATTTTTTACACATTATTGCAGCACCATTTGTTAAATTTTTGTTTGCTTGCTTGCTTGCTTGTTTGCTTTTTGGGGGAAAGTGCATGGGCTGGATTGACTCGGGGTCTCCCGCATGGCAAGTGAGAATTCTATGGCTGAACTACCCTTGCACCGCCCAAAATAAATTTAAAGGTCATGGCTTAGTGGTGGATTGGATGATAGGATTAAAGGGGAGTGAGGAATTTAGGGTGATTTGTTTAGGTTTTTGACCTGAACAATTGAGTGAATGAACACTGAGAGCATTTACTTAAATGGGAAATAGTCCGGGATTTGGCACAATTATTCTGTTTAAGCTATGTTAAGTTTGACACTGTTTTATATAGCAAGAGCAATTGAGTGGGAACTTGTATATGCAAGGGACCATAGTCTTCTATTTCCTAAAGTCCTGGTCTCTTTTAAATTGATGCATAGTAGGTGAAAATAAACATAAATAAATATGACACAGCTGGGAACATGCTCCATAGCTCACTGCCCTGTGAACTCTTAGTTACAGCCCATAAGAAAGTGCTCTTGATTCAATCCTCTGACAAGTATGTTTGAGTCTTACTTTTTATGTAATTCAATCTGAACTAGAATGCAGATGGTTTATGAAAGATTCAAGGCACTTGTTCATATGTCAGTATGATGTGTCCCTAGATGCTCTGATTACCATTAACTAATGTCAAATTAGTAGGAATAGCAGTGTATCTTTTATTTCAGTCTCTCCCAACTGATCAGAAGCTCAAGATTATAACTCTCTCTCCAGTAATGATGCTCCAATCTTTTCATTACTAATTTGCTATTCACCCACAAGACATCTTGAGCTATAAAACCTGGAATTCATGATTAGTCAATTGAAACCTCTTGAAATGGACAGTTCCCAGAGAGCCTGCCTTGATGAAATTTACTCAGGAGCCAAAACTTCTCAGGTCCTGCAAGAGACTTCAAAGGTTATATAATCTGAAACCCTCACTGCACATGCTAATAATCTGAGACCAGTAAGGTTAAATAGTCCAAGATCTCACAGTAGAAAGTGAAAGAATGCATCTAGAAGCCCAGCACAGTGTTATTACAATTCCCCATCAGGATTATTTATTCATTCATTTATTCATTACACCTTTGGGGAAGCTGTGCAATGGATCATACACCAGGGCTAGATGCTTAAAGAACAAAATGAATCAGTATGGTCCCAATCATCAAGACACACCAGTCTAGTTAATAACTTCTTGATATAAGTAGGAAAATTTTAATACAAGACATAATAGCAGCTATAATAAAATAATGAACAAAGCTATTAAAGTCGCGAGGGTAGTTGAGATTCACCCATGTTGAGTCTTGAGTGAAGGAAAAAAGGTGTTCAGGCAGAAAAGAAAAAAATAAGATATTTAGAAAAGGAGTACAACAGAGAAATTCAAAGTAAGTAGATTAGTGTGTGAATGGGATGCAGTGGTGAGAACTGAGGTTATACAGGTGGGCTGGGGACAGATAGAAACGAGCATAATGAGCCTATCTGCAGTTTGGAGTCTATCCGGGAGACCAGAAAGAAAGCTTTGAAAGTAGGAGATCAACGAGCTCAGATTTGTTTTTAGGCTACTCTGGTAGCAGCATTGGGATTGGGAAGAAGAAAAGGAACGACTCACAGAGTGCTACCTGCCTATCAATAGAAACGTCTGTAAGTCGGGCTGTGGTATTATGTTTTTTGAAGTGTTCATGTGCATCTTCTGCTGGGCGTACCTTTGTTTAATTCAAAATCAGTTATTGAGAGCTTCCTAGGAGCAAAACACCAAGGTCGAAAGATACAGCCAGGGATCACTAGGAATTTTCCATCCGTTTCACACAGCAGACTACTTAAAGTAAAAAAGCTAAAGAGCTTCAGAGTAGACAAATAGATACTACTACCACTAGAGGAATTAGAAATGGATTTTCAGAGTAAATGAAATTTGTAAGGTGATTAATGGGTAGGACTCATGTAAGAAGAAACACTCAAGCATTCTGACCAAAATGTCCTTCCTGCCTTGTTCACTAAAAGACAAGTTAAAAGTAGAGACCAGTGCTTCTATTTCTAACACCTCTCCATCATTTCCTTCTTAAAAATCAGAATAACACAAGTGTTCTGATGCTGTTGCCAACATGAGACTAAGACTATCAAACCAAAGTTTCTGGTTGGAAATTAAAGAGGAAACAATGCAACTATTTCTGTTGGGTGTATGATGCCAAACAACATGAATTGTGTTTTCAATGAATTGATTAGATTCTGTGGCAGCGTAGAAACTCAGCCAAAACTGGTTGACTTGGAATATTAAGGTTTTGGCATATGTTAAACCTGGCTGTTGATAATTCAGCCATTTTTTCCCTCAAGGTTTCTAACCAGAAGCCACAAATGTAAAACACAATTTCCTTGTCTCAGGCCCTTTCAAAGTGCCTGCTGATAGACTGATTTTACTTTATTTTTAATTCGTTTAGTTTTAGTTAACACCAGAAATACAACCTAAGTTCTAAATTAAAAATAAATAATTAGAGCAAAACCTATCCCACCCATAAATAATTTATTGCATCCCACTCTATATTGTGGGTAAATAATCTGGTGAAGCAACTTTGAAAAGAACTAAAGTAGTTGTCATTTCTTTCTTGGTTTTGTTTCTCTGAAAAGACACTGTTGTCACCTGTTATATATGGCCATAAGCAAGTTCCCAACCATATAACTGAAAGGCCAAAAGACAAAACAAGAAATTAACTGCACCATTCTGCACAAGTAAGGAAGGTGCTGATAGATAACAGCAAAGAAAAAACAGTTAAGAGTTGACCAGGACAAAAAGGGCTGCCTTTTCTCCTAGTTACAAATGTGTCTGGCCTGTGTCCATGGCTAGATCATATATCTGACAATATCCTCCCTTTTAATGCTTTGCAGATCCAAAGTATATTATCATACCCTAAGCCTGAACTCTCCAGGGAAATTATGTCAAGCCATAACCAAGGAAGTTGAATTGTAAAAATCACCCGAGGAAACAGCTGTCTGGAATTTGCCTTTTGGGAAGGAGGAAGGTCTTATTCCAAAAGGTGGCACTGTGAGACTGGAGAATAATGACTGATTTCTGAGCTTTAGCCTCAAAAGTCTCTAGAAGAATTATTCTCAGCATCTACCCTTGAAAAAAAAATAAGAGAACAGAAGTCAACTTTATTTTTAGAACTTATCTCTGTGCACTCATGGTGGACCAAAAATTATCATAAACTAATCTTTCCTGTATATGATGCATAGACAACACATTCCTGATGTGGGCAGGAAATAAAGTAAGTTTTATAAAGCCTTGGTGTCAGATGCATTCATTATTTGGTTGTACTGACTTGAGTCGTAGTGCTATTTTAGAAGACTGGATAAAATCAAGATGACTTATCCTTAAAAAAGAATGATGAGATTTTGGCAAAATACTGAGTAAACAACTTAGCAGGCAATTAGAAGCATGACTCTGTGCTGATATGGCCATGAAGTGGTCATACAACTTTCCCAAAGTGTTCGAGCTGTACCTTTTTAAAAATGAGATCCCTTAGGGCAGGCAATGGTGGCTCAGTGGTAGAGTTCTCATCTGCCATGCCGGAGACCCAGGTTTGATTCCCAGAGACTGCCCATGAAAAAAAAAAGAGAGAGATCCCACTGCTAAGAGCTTCTTCCAAAGTAAAGACAGACTCTGTCCACAAGTAATGCTCCAACCCACATTGTTAGAAGGACTTCAGAGAAATTGAAAAATAGAAAAGCCTCATTGTGTTCATTTGACTGAGTTTCTTTCTTTGTTTACTTCTAGCCAGAAGTTTCATGGAATAAACATCAAAGTCCCTACTCTGATTTACAACAAAGGAGAGCATATTCTTCAGCAAACATTATTTCCTAAACCAAATTTGTACTTAATGTTGTGTCAGATGCTGTAGAGGAACCAAAATAGTGGACACCAAAGGCATTCTCCTAGGGTCAACTCCAACCAAAGGAGTACACCCAACGGGAGACCCTATGACATCCTTTTGACCGTTACTCTGGTAGGATCTCATGCTATTGAACTAAGACAGCCTCCTCTACAAAAATAAATTTCTGGTCTCTTTAAATGCACATGGTTGAATTTTTCTGACCAAATTTCATGGAGATACATAATTTCAGAATTTGAAGAGGCCTTAACAATGGTTAAATTTATTTTAGCATAATTATTTTGTGATTTTGACCATACTTGTACTTTACATGTATTATTTTTTAAAAAATCTTTAAAACTACTCATTAGGTTTGTCTACATTTTGCAAATAAAGAAATAGAAGTCTAGAAACAATTGATAATTTGCTCCATGTTAATAAAATGCAAAGTTGTGAATCTGAGTCTAAACCTATGAGTCTAGACCCTGGCCTTATGTTATGCCAATTTACAGGACTTAAAAAATGGTTATGCCATTAAGTCCTAAGAGATGATGCATCACCTCTATAACATGCTCACCAAATGCTCAACCAATCTCCAAGCATGAGAATTCACTCCTTTCTGAGGCAAGTTATTTCATCTTTGAACAATTTCCACTAATATAAAACTCTGTAAACACATTTTCAACACATATCTTGAAGCAGAACTGAAAGTTACCTGAGAAAGTCCAGAAACATCAGGAGCTGCATCTCACAAAACCTTCCACACCCTTGTGTTAGCTCCTGTGAGTGATCCGGGAAGGTACAGAATACGCAACAGATGACACTTTGGATGATATTCCTTTGTGCGGGCAGGCTGGCCCTGTGCTAGACATCCTATGAGAGTCCCAGCAAAGTGATGTATGTTTGGAGTGTATTCTGATTCAGCAGCAAAGTACACAGCTGACAGGGTGTAGCACAGATATCTCAGTTGCTTTGGCAAATATCTGTTTCTCATAGGTGGTCACTGGTTAATGAAACGAGGAATGCATCTATATTCATAAGGGATATTGGTCTGTAATTCTCTTTTCTTATGGTATCGCTATCTGGCTTTTGTGTTAGAATGATGTCGGCCCCACAGAAAAAAAGTTGGAAAGTGTTCTTTCCTCTTCAGTGTCTTGGAAGAGTTTGAGCGGTATTGTTATTAATTCTTCTTGGAATGTTTGCTAAAATTTTCTAGTGAGGCTATCTGTTCCTGGGCTTTTTTCTTTCTTTCTTTTTTTTGGAGTTTCTTGATTACCGATTCAATATCTTGTTATTGTTTGTTTGTTTTTTGGATATTCCATTTATTTTTTTGGAAGTGTAGATAGTGTGTTTCTATGAATGTGTCCATTTTGTCTAGGTTATCTAATTCTTGGAATACAGTTGTTTTCCAAAGAAGATTGTAAGTATCCTCTTATAATCCTTTTTTATTTCTGTTGGGCTGGTAGTAATGTCCCCTTTTCATTTCTCATTTAATTAAGTGCATCCTCTCTCTTTTTTGTCAGTTTAGCTAAAGGTTTGCTGGGATCTTTTGATTCTCTCCAATGTTTTTTATTCTACCTAATGTTTTTTTTTTAATTCTCTCTCATTTATCTCCTATCTAATCTTTGTTATTTCCTTCCTTGTGATTCTTTCGAGTTTAATTTGCTCTTCTTATTCTAAATCCTCTAGTTGCGAGATTAGGTCTCTGATTTGAATTTTTTTTTTAATGTAACCATTTATAGCTATAAATTTCCCCTTCAGCACTTCTTTTGCTGCATCCCATAAGTTTTGGTATGTTGTGTTTTGGTTTTCATTTGCATCAAAATATTTCCTAATTTCCCTTGTGATTCCTTCTTTGACCCATCGGTTGTTTCAGAGTGCATTGTTTAGTTTCCACATATTAATGAATTTAAAAGTTCTTGCTCTGTTCTCTGTTATTCATTTCTAGCTTCATCCATTGTGGTCAAAGAAGAGATATTTTATGGTTTCAATATCTTTTAATATATTGAAACTTGTTTTGTGGCCTAACATAATCTATTTAGGAGAATGATTCGTGTGCATCAAGAAGAATGTGTATTCTGCTTTAGCTGAGTGCAGTGTTCCATATGTGTCTTTTGAGTCTACTTAGTTTAGAGTATTGTTCAAGTCTTGTATTTACTTATTGATCATTTGACTACATGGTCTATGTATTATTCTAAGTGGCATATTAAAGTCTTCTACTACTAATGTATAACCATCTACTTTCCCCTTCAAATCTGTCAAAATTTATTTCATGTATTTTGGGTCTCTGCTGTTATGACTTATGATTTATGTCTTCTTTTTGAATTGACCACTTTACCAGTATATAGTGGTTTTCTTTGTTCCTCATGACAGTTTTGGACTTATAGCCTCTTTTATCTGGTATTAGTATAGCTACCCCAGGACTGTTAATGTTTCTATTCACGTGACCTATTATTTTCCACTCTTTTACTTCAACTTACTTGTGCCTCTGAATTTAAGGTGTGTCTCTTGTAAACAACATACAGTTAAATCATGCTTTTTAAAATCTATTCTGCCAAACTTTTCCTTTTGACTAGAAATTTAATCCATTTATATTTAAAGTAACACTGATAATGCAAGACATTCATCTGCCATTTTGCTATTTGGTCTTTGTAAATCTTACACCCATTTTTGTCTCTTAATTCTTCCGTTAATGCCTACTTTCATATCTATTTGATTTTTTGTACTGTAGAATTCTGAGTTCCTTCTCATTTCTTTGCATATACATTTTGTTTGTATTTTTTGTGCCTACCATAGAGCCTAAATTTAACATTCCATATCTATAATAATCATCTTTGTTTTCATACCAACTTAACTTCAGTAGTATACATATAGACTGCAGACACTTCTGAGAGTGGAAATCACAATAGTTTTTATTTGGTGTTCCTTTCTATGCTTAGTTAGAGCCAATTATTTTCAAAATGCATGCATACATGTATTTGTATATCAAAGTATAGATTATGCTATAGGTCATAAGGCTGATTGTCTTCCTTATGTGTGCTTCTAACTCAATAGTCAGTATAGCAATCAACTCCTCTTGACTCATTAGAAGATAATATCATGGAAAAAAGCACCAAACTTAGAAAAAAAATCTCTGAACTCAAGTCCCAACTTGAGCAAGCAATGACTGTGAATTTAACCTCTCTGGCATCCAGTTTTCTCATATAAAAATGGAGTTGATGGAGTTGATAATAGCTTCCCAAAAATCATTCCAGGATGTTTTGAAGAATTTTGTCAACTAAGCACTCTGTCTATGTAAATGATTACAAGTTATTTTTTAGCTCTGATTTCTTCTAATGGAAATAATAAACTCTGACACTTTCTGACACAATTAGATAATCATAAATATGTACTCTTCACATTTCATATTTTAGAAAACAATGAGAGAAAGAGAAAACGGGGATACATAGGTTTTTGTTGAAAATTTTAAGAAGTATTATAGTAAAGGTCAAAACCAAGAGTCAACACTATAGTTATCTGGCTGAGTGATCTTTTGAATCACCAGTGGACCTTATAGAATGCTGATTCCAAGGCCCAACTTACACTTGCTAAATTAGGATACTTGGGGCTGTATTTTGGCATTTGTACTCACTTTTTAAAATTCCATAGGCCATTCCGATGATCAACACAGCTTGAGAATGACTAGTTTAGGTTGAGGTTGAATATGGTTCTCCTGGTAGATGGTGAAATTTTAGCTAGTACATATCTACCATGACTGCTGTCCCATTCAGCATCTTCTCTATGCTTACCTCTTTCAGTAAGTGTTTTAGTTGCTTTGGCTTCTCAAGCAAATACCAAATAATGGGTCAACTTAAGCAATGGAAACTTATGGCTCACGATTTTAACATTAGGGCAAAATCCAAATCAACGCATCATCAAGGGTATGCTTTTACCTGGAAGACTATGACATTCTAGGGCTGGCTGCTGACAATTCTCAGCTCCTCTATCATGTGACAATGCACATGGCAGCCTGTCCTGGCTACACAAGTCTCTTCTTGGTTCTGTTGAATTTCAGTTTATTATCAAGGCTATCTGTCCACCTGCCTGAATTTCATTCTGTCCTTAAAAAGGACTCCAGTAATAAGATTAAGAACCATTCTGACTGAGGTGGGCTACATCTTAACCAAAGCAACTTCATAAAAGGTCTTTCTTACAATGGGTTCACACCCATAGGAATGGATTAACTTTAAGAACATGTTTCTCTGGGATACATACAACTTCAAAACACCACAGCAAAAAAACACACTACAATTCCCAACAACACTTCTGCTTAGTTCCTTTATTTCTAACATGTTACATTCTAAACATCCAAAAGACTTAGGAAAAGAAAAAAGAGTGAACTAAATGGTATGAACCTGTAGTTTGGAAACGCAGGCATAATATGTATTCACCCACATGGATACTTATCCCATTCAGTACTCACAGAGAAGAAAAGGCTAGTACTCTGTTCCTCTTCCGTTCATATAATACCTTAGGTGTCAGTCTGGTATTAAGTCTGGGAATTTACAATATGCCATACAGCAACCAAAACTGCTCTTCCATTGGTCATTAATGACCTCCATACTCCTAAAACCAATAGATGTTGCTCAGTTGTCATGTTATCTGACAATTCAGCTGCAATTGAAAAATTCAGCTACCCACTCCTTGATACTGTCTCTATTTTTAGGCTGTTAGGTTACCATATTCTCCTCATTTATCTCTTATATCTCTAGATACACTTCTTCCCCACAAAGTCCACCTTCAATTAGACCTCTAAAATTGGAATTTTTCAAGACTCACTTGAACCCCTCTTATTAGTCTACACTTTTCTCAAAATTATTTAATCAAGGTTCTTGTTTTAGATGCCATGTATATAACGAGGATCCAAAATTGATATCTGCCACTCTCTCCTCCCCCTAGCTCAGTAAAAGTCATCTCCAAACATACAGCTTCTTCTCCCTCTCCATTTTTAATCCACCACCAAATTGAACTGATTTTCTTCCTAGGTATTTCTCTAAATCATATATTTCATATAATTGCTACCATCACCATCCAAACTTAAGCCACCTCCATTTCTCACTAAGATTCTAACCACTAACATACCTTTCACTCATGGCATGCCCAATCTTGTCTCCATTTGCCATGGAGCAGCTGAAAGAAATACTTAAATTCTCAAATTATTTTCTCCTCTGCCTAAAATGTTCAATGTATTAGTTTCCTTGTACAATTAAAAATATGAATTCACAAAAGAAATCTCAGCGCCTTCATGTACCTGGCTCCTACATAATCGTTCTGAACCCCACCCTATGTATCTTACCCCTCTCTTCCTTTGCTGTAGCCACACTAGCCTTCCTACAATTTCTGGAATGCATCAAGATCTCTTCTTTAATGTGCTTTTCACTCTGTCTGGATTGCCTTTTCTCCTCTCTAGAACTAATCTTACTCATTCTACAGGTCTCAGCTTTAACACCCTTTCTTCAGAGAAGTCTTCCCTGATACAAATGCCACCCTTCCCCTCTCAGCACATGTCACATCCACATTCATGCTTCTATTTGTGTGACTTTAGTATGAACCTTCCCCATTTGACCACAGACTTCTTCAAAGTAGGGAACACCTCTGTTTGCTTTTCGCTTCATAATGTCCAAAAATCTGGCACCTACTAGGTGTTCAATGAACATTTGTTATATGAATGAACTACTAGAGTATGAATGAATGAAAAACAGCAGAGCTATTGCACAGTTTTTTACTCTTTTTTCACAGTTTACTATGTTAGGCTTGAACTTTGAGGTTTTGCTTCCATCTGGGTTTATTCTCTCAGGTCCAATTACACCTGAGCCCCCCAGCTTCTTGGGCAGCTCCGGCCAGGTCACTACATTTCCCTGAATGTTAATCAAGACATCTGGAAAATGAGGCATGGAACTGTACGTCCCTGACTAGCAGCAGATGCAGCAACTGAGCTGAGCTGCACTTCCTTTTTGGTAACTAATTGCACACGTGGTACAATATAGAGGGAAACATTATAAATCAATTAGGCTATTACAGCAGCATTGTGCTCCATGAATAGAGAGCTGCGCCTTGTGTTGGAAAGTGGGAGATTGGAACACCTGATTCTCCTTGCAGTGGACTTGGATAATTACTTACATCTTTACATGTAATTGTCTCACCTCCGATCTGGCTTTCCAGGAAGATTGGTTTACTGATATTTGCTACGGGTTTTGATTTCCTGCATTGGAAGGCAGACTATTGCTGGGAGAAGGTGGTGGTTAAAATGTATTATTGACATAAAACACTCTTGTAAATGCTTGGTGTGCTTGCTCTCTTTAATAACCAAGGTCAGAGCTGGTTTGTGCTGTGGGCCAGGATTAAGGGCCTAGGGAAAGTATAGCTGTTGAGTGAGCACTGCCTACAAATTCCTGAGGCTTGGGAGACATTCATGTGGACAAGATAGGAATCAGGTAAGCCTCTAGTGGGAGACCAGAGGGAAAGCGAGTGGGGGAGGGTCTAAAAGGCCCTTGGCAGTCCCCATTTCTCCTTCCTGCTCTCTTTGTTTTGACTTTCATGGGAATTACACTTGGAGAGAAAATATTTGAACATGCTTCTGGCGATAAAACTCTCAGTTGTTTTTAGCCCACAGGGGAGGAGGTGGGCAGAGAAAGACGCCAGGATTTTTACTAGGAAGAAGAGAACATTTAAAAAAAAAAAAAGTAGGTGAACACAGCTTTTAGAAGAGGCCTTCAACTATAATTGTTAAATTTTTTCAGTGAGTTTGTTGGCAACTTACAAAGCTCATTGGGATAATATGGATCAGAACGTTGACATCAGACAGTTGTTTGAAAGTTGCTTCAGATATTTTGTCGTGAACTTTTCTCTAATTATGCCATGTGTGAATTCCAGTTTATCAAAGAGTAGGCCCAGTTGCACAGTAGAGTGACATGGAAAGCTTCTGAAAATTACCTGGGATCTCTGGAGGCATCAACATATATTTTTTAAAGCTTCCAGGTAATTCTAGTATGTATCAGGCTTCAGAGCAGCAGAACTAAAATTAAGCTCTTAAAAAGCAGGGACTGTGCCTTATACTTAAAAATATGTGTGTTATACTATTGAACCCGATAGGTATTGAAATGTATAATCTCAGTTTAATATTAAGTTGTCTCTGTGAGGTTGGGGTTGCTCGGATTGAGCAACTGGAAGTTGGAATTGGAAATGGAACTGGAAGTCAGTTCCATCTGGCTGGATGAGCCTGTGACAGCATCCTCTCATGTAGCTGCCTCAGCCCCTACCCAGTGCAAAGACCCTTGGTAAGTACCAGTTGGCCAATTTGCTGATGGAACAACCCACAATTTGATCATTTCCGTGCCCCAATTCCACAAGAAGTTCTGCTATCTCACTCACATACTTCTAGATTGAAGAGGACCCCAGAAATCTCTGTTACCATCCCACACTCAAAAGATAGTATCTTGCTTCCTTCTATCATAGCCCCGGTTAATTCGGGGCTTATGTGGTGGTATAGGACCACAGCTGCTGTCTTTTTGTAGACCTAAGCCTGGAATACAGGGCAGGGAACAAACAATGAATGTTCCACATGTCTGGTGACATCCTGTGTTGCTTTATGCCGCATGTTGCAGTTCAGTTCCATTTCCTGTGAGCCATCCCTCTGGGCTTGAATCCCCAGCCCCACACAGGGACTTCAGGGATGACTACAAAACAATCTGCATTCTGACCTTGGTATCCCTGGACCTATAAATCACCCAGGGCAGAGAGACCTCTCACACTCCAAGCAGTGGCCTTGGGACAAGATGGGATCAGGGTAGCAGAGAACAGAAAAGGGTGAGGGAGAGGGGCAGGGCCAGGGAGGGGAAGGTTATGCTGAGGAACAATGAGGGACAGAGGCAGCAGCTTTATTTTCAAAAGAAACCGGCTGTTTCCTAGACGTCATAATACTATCATGAGGTGGAGATTACAGGAGGTCAGTTTTGGAGGAGGGTGGGTGCGGGTTGTCAAGTAAATATTTCATCCCGCGTGAGGTGACTCAATGCAGCATTTCCTGTAAATAGCTTGGGGTAGGCATCCTCTCAGAACCACAAATTAACCAGCCTACATTTGAGAAACGGAGAAAGTTTAAGTACCAAGCCCCTATATTTTAATGGTATGTGACAAAGTGCTATCAAATGCATTCGTTCATTCATTCATTCATTCATTCAACAGATGTTTGCCCACCAACATCTCTATTCAGGCACTGGATTCATGGTTAGAAAAGAAGAACCTACAAGACCAATATTATTCCTGTCCCACGGAGCTTTCAGTCTAGTGGGAAACAGATATTGAAAAAAAAGCATCAGTGTGAGGAATGTTGAGGGACAAAAGAAAAAGAACTTACATATTAAGCCATTTAGTTTTAAACATAACATTTGATGATTAATTTCATTATAAACCTCATTATTAACTTTATTTTATATTAAAGATCAGAGAAGTTAGGGGGTCCCACACTTAGTAAACGATGCAGGCAAGTCTTCAACCTGCGCATTCTGCCTTTGGTTCTTGGGCATTCTTCAGTCTGTAATCATTACTGCAAAACACCATCTGCTTAGCTGCTTTCCACAATTCCTGGCCCAAGGCCCGAGTCTGCTTCCGTCCTACTGAACGCTGTTCTGGGGCACTGCAGTCTTTCTGGCCTGTCATAGCTATAGGCTCTGCAGCAGCGTGGAAGTTGAGCCATGCCCAATCAATAGCTGCATTTGTGCAATGCAAGCAGCTACCCATAGAGAGAACGAGAACCACAAAAATGGGTCAGGTCCAAACCAACTCTCATTGCACCACATTACCTGAGACCCCAAGCTTACCTGCTTTCTAATGCCTAAGTCCCTCTAGGATACCAGTCTTAAAACAGGCATTTATTATATGATATTCTTGGTGATTTTGAAGCCAAAATCAATTGTAAATTTGCACACTTACTTAACAAAGGGAATTGTATCTGCTTTACAACCTGCTATTTGGTAATTTTCAAGCAATGATAATCTCCTCCCTGCTTCAGCAGAATCTAAGTAGATTTCCCTGCTTCAGGTGCACTTTTGTGATGCATACACTTGACTCGATACCCAGACTTTTCTAATTGTACTTTATATATAAAGAAACTAAGCTTTCTTTTTTTCCTTACAAACGTTAAGATTTGTTTCTTTTCAAAGTCCTATTCTCAATGGGATTGAAAAGACATCCCTTGGAACTGCACAATATTATCAGTGAACCCTAAGTGAAACCATGGTCTATAATTCATATAACAATTATAAAAATGTGCTTTGATCAATTGTAACAAAGGTATCACACCAATACAAGGTGTTAACAATAGGATGGTCTCTGGGAATTCTGTATTTAGTACACGATTGTTCTGTAAGCCACAACTCCGAAAGAAAAAAAAAAGCATTCCTTGGGACAAAAATGACCTAGTGTTGACTTGTGATAATGTTCGAGACTTACATATCAAGTGTTTGCTATACAGTATGCATTTGAGAAATGCCTGTTGCCTTATCTTTCACCTCTACAACCCTACCCAAATCTGCTAAGCCCTTAGTGCTTCATGCAGTAAGTACTTAGGGAGAAATGTGTACACAGATATAAAAATGGAATCCTTCTCTTCTACTAACAAATTATCTTTTCAGATGTGCCTTATTGCATTTGGTGGAAGTTTCAACTGGAAGTGAACAAAAGGAGTTCAACTTTAAGTATTTCCATCCCTTATCTTTCTGGTGAATATCTAATGCCTCCACAAACCCTTTTTGGAAGAATCCTTTTGTAATTTGATAATCCAGATTCCCCCAAAGTAGGGCAAATTGTGTAGCAGGAAAACTGACCACTTTTATTGGTTTTTTTTTTTTCTTTTCAGGGCAAATGTTAGACACTTTAAGAACACAAATTTCATTTCAGCAGACTAAATAATGGATATTTTAGGCAGACCTGTCAAGCATAAAGCTGATGACAACCAACTGACTAACCTACTGATTGGGAATAAACAGGCTGACATTAGAGCAGAGGTAAACTGAGAAGAGGAATTACTCGAACCCATGTATTGCACATAACAAAAGCCATTCAAACTAAATCAAAAAGGGAGGGTGGATGGGAGGGTGTCTCTCAAACATCCAGGGCAATGAAGCAACTGAGCTTTGGGAAGGAACTTAACTTTTGGCCTAAATATTGTCAGGCATGAATATCACTCAGTTTTGCTCTGTTTTGTTTACAGTCACTTGCTCCCTCAACTAACTCTCTCTCTCTCTCTCTTTCTTCCTCTCTCTGTCCCTCTCTTTCCTCCCTCCTTCTCTCTTTCTTTCTGTCTCCCCTCATCCCCTCACCCCTCTCATAGGCTAATACTTCTGGCTTCCTTTGAGTCTTCAGGCTTAAGAGTGAAAATATTACCTCTCCCAAATTTTCACATGACAGATCCACACTCCTAAACAAACACACTGGTGTACAAGCACACCACCCTCCAAATACACACATGCACACACACACAAACAAAATCTTACTAGCTCTTAATTGAAGTTATCCAGGGAAAAGACATGGTTTAGCCCAGCTTGGCCAGGTGCAGCCTCCCAGGTCTTGTAATGGGGCAGGTGTGCTCGAGCGCATCACCTGAACACAGCTGCCAGAAGTGGCTGCTGTGACAGCTGTGGATGGAAGTGAAGGGTGGAAGTGCCCAGGCATGCTTTCCAGTGTGATGGGTGGGTATTTCCCATCTCCCCAACCACTCCACCACCCTGAAGGACTTGGGCCTTGGGTATGCTGATTGTGGAGAGGTTATAACTGTGGGGAAGGGGTATGGTTTTAAAAGTTGGAGGCATCGAATGGCATTCTTTAACCCCATTTAATGAAATAATAAGTGACTATGTAAGTGATGAAGTGGAAAAATGAGTGACGGTCTGGGTAAGTGCTGACCGGGAGAAGATAGTTTTTAGAGAAGAGAGCTTTTGGAGGAAAACAAGCAAAACTTGGTGAGCAGTTTAGCTTGTGGGATCAAGGACAGAGGAAAAACAAAAATAACTTTGGCATCCTGGTCAAGAGTATTGCTATTGATAGTTTGTCCTTATTTTGTAACTGCTGCTATTGCTGTATTGAAATGTGACTCCTTTCCTTTCCCTAGACTTGCCTTGCATTTTACTGATTCTACTCCTTGGCTAAATTGATTCCTTCCTCCTTAATGGCCGTCACTACCAAATAAAATCCTTGTCCAGGGGACCATTCTGCCTTTCTTCTCAAACACACCCACCAAGCTTACTCCTGCCTCAGGGCCTTTGCACTTGCTCTTTGTTCTATAGTTGAAATGCTTTTTTACTCAGATACCAGTATGGCTCTTAATCATTCATCAGAAGGTCCTTCTCTGGCCAGCCTACCTTATTTCCAGTGACTCTCTTTTACCAGGTAATCACTATAAACATCAGTAGTATAAATAGCAGTAAATGATATCACTTTTGCTTATTTGTCTATTATCTGACTTTCCATGCTAGAACATAACTTCCACAAGTGCAGGAACATGTACTGTTAACGAAAGGGTTTTTGTCTCATGAACCCATACTTGCCATATGAGAGGTGCTCAATAATTATGTGCAGAATGAATGAATGAACAGTCAGTAGGATCCATCTTAGCCTGAAACAAAGCTTGAGGTAGGAATAAACCAGTGGAAGAGGAAACGTAGCAATAGGTAATAACTTTGCACTTCTTTATGCAATTTCAACTTGGCTTTGCCATTTTTGTGATAATATAAACATCTTTGCAGCCTACCTTTCCCTCTCACTCTCTCTTCCCTGTAGCTTGAAGTAAAAGAAAAGAAAAACCATCAGAATCAAATGGACTGGGTTTTGGATCAAACGGCTGGAAGTACTTTAGCATGAAATATATTACTCACAATACATACTCAGATGCACACATACACATATGCACAGATGCTTACACACGTGCACATAAATATGCATATACACATTCACATGCACACTCACACAATACATACTCACACAAACTCACACATACACATTCTGTGCCCTGCACATGTGTTGTTATCAGTGGTGCCCACCTGCCAATCTTCTTTTCTCTTTCTTTCCAGAAGCTGCAATGAGGAGAGGGTTTGACTGACTTTAAGGGATGCAGATTCAGGACTACTGAGATCACTCCTACTTTCTCAAGGCGGATATGAAGAGCAAGAAACATATTTTTGTGAATGGGGAGAAGCTGGTCATAGTGGCTTAACAACATCTGTTGGAGTCTCCCACTTGCTCAAGGCCAGATGCTCAGGGTGTGTGTGTTTGCACATGGAGGGAGGGAAGTTTCACTGACACTAATGAGCCATTCATTGTATGCATTCCAGAGCTCCTTGCTCACAGGCCTCTTTTCAGATGTTCTACATTAAGTGAAATGCAGCACCCTGTTTCCATAGGAACTAGAGTAAAAGGGTCCCAGAAAGCATATTTTAGCCCTGGAGGGCCTTCTTGGCATTGGTTATCTGATCTTAAACAAGCATTATTGAGGGTCTACTATCGTCAGGCACTGGGCTAGGCATTAGAGACACAATCCAAACATGGCTCCAGAGGAAAGAACTCAGAAATCGAGGCAGACAAGCAAAGAATTCAGTGTGAAAAATGCTCCTTTATAGTAAAATGCATACTATTGTTAGAGATGGACATCTAAGTATTGAGTCAAAAAAAGAGAGATTCTAGAAGAAGTGACCTCTAAGCCTTCCAGGACAAGGGAGCAACCCAGGCAGAGATAGCATGGACGGGCTGCGAGAGCTTCCTTTCCAGGAAGAGGGAGTATTTGACATGTCTCTGACTGTGGATGAAGGAATTCTGCCTTAAGGTTTCTGGTGTCAAGCCTCATCTGCACTGTTGGTTGTGCTCTGTGATTTGAGGCTCTTCTAAATCCCAAAACTTCACTGACCAGGATGTCCCCTCATGTTGCTAAACCTCATCCTTCTCTGGGAACAGTGGACTTAAGTTGCATTAGTATTGTAAGGGTCAACGTCCAGCTCTGGAGAGGATGAGAATTTACTGTGTAATGCGAGACGCGTCTTTCAGCAGCCACAACTCTCAAGCTGTAGCCCTAAACGTCATGTCACACATTTCTGCCTCTTCGCGCCCTCTTTAAAAATGTGTGTTTTTGAGGATTGATGTTCCCTATCTTTGAACTCAGCCTTCTCATCTTATATATTATTAGGGACAGACAAAAAGCCCAGGTTGTGCTGTGAAAGTCATTCCAGTTGTCTGTACAGTCCTTTTCCCAGCCTGATTGTGCCACGATAAAAACAAATCAAGCTATGGTAATGGCTTTACCAAGTCCTTATTACTGAAAATATTTGGTTAAGAAATTTTTATTTGACATTGACAATTCCAGTTGCCCCTGCCCATGTTTCTAAATGACAAACCCTGTCTCGAACTGATGCCAAGTAGACTGCCTGGCATGCAATAGATACTGAAAATGTATAATTATATGTTATATAATCATAGTTTATAATCATATATTATAATACGTGTAATTATATGTAAGTATATACACATCTATCTATCTATCTCAATGTAATAAAAACAGAATTAACCTTCTTCTTTTCCAAACTTTACTGTTTCTAGCAGTGTACTTGATGCACATTAGAATACTAATAAACATCCATTGGTTGATTAGCTAGCTAACTGTCTAGCTAGTGGGGAAAAAAGATGCAACTATTATACCCATTACCATGCCAAAAGTATATAAGAAAATATTAAAGCAAATTCACCCATAATTCCCATCCAAACATAAAATACAGCTAAAACTTAAACAAGAGGCAAGAAAAAGAAAGAAACAGTAAATATCTTTTAGGCCCTAAATACTTTTTCAAGGAATTATTTCCCTATTTATTTCTTTGGCCCCACATCTATAGATCAAGACCTGTTTGCATAACTGGCTGGAATAATAATAAAATGAATTATGGCATGCTGAAAAATATGCAAGTAGCCCTAAGTGGTAATTGGTCCTCTGCCTTTCAGACATAAAAGGTGCCAGTCATGATTTCCAACTTAAAAAGTGGGCTGTACAAGAAGGGGTGGGTCAAGGGGAGCCCACGATTCAGTGCAATGTTTCAGTGCTAGTTGGGGCAAATAGAAAAGAACCTTCTCACTCATATTTGGGTATACACAAGGATCCCCCAAGAAATGTTTTTGTTTTAAAAGTTAGCTTCCAAGAATTCTATCTATCTCTCTCTCTCTCTCTCTCTCTCTCTCACACACACACACACACACACACACACACGTCTTCCACTCTTTGTTGTGGGACATCTCAGGAAATCACACACGCTATGAAGCTTTTTCCTATCCTTAAATATCAAGAGATCATGGCCTTATCAGCGTTGATCACAGTGCAGGGTCTGTCCACCTAATATTCTGAGAAAAAGCAATCTGTGGTTTTACCGCAAGCACAATGTAGGTAAGGACACAACCCCTAAACTTCACCCCTCCCCTCCCCCACCACCCTCAAAGGGCAAGCATGGCTTAGGGCGGGCTCCGAGATGAGCTGGCTCGGGGCACTCCAGAAAACCACTGCCCAACCGGCAGAGGGACTGGAGAGTGAAGGGGTCCACACTCAGCCAGTGGACTAAAGATTTGCAGGAATGGAAAAACCCACCTGAAACTTTGCTCCCTTCACCCACGCCAACCCTTACAGCTGGGGAAAACGGAAACATCTATCTCCTGATTCAGTCTTTCCTCAGATTGTCTACAATTCTGTCCCCAAAACAGTGAATGGAAAGAACCCCACGTCTGTGCTTGCTCACTTCACTTTGAATAAGGCTCACAGACTCATAGCTTAAGACTCTGTACATCCCACTTCTTGGACCACCTGGAGATTCCACCCCAGGGAATTGCTGCCAATTCATTCAGAGACCAATGTTGGTGGCTGCTACATGCTTTTGCAGTGTACATTTACTTAATACTTTACAAAGTATGAAAAAAGTGCTGACTATATTTGAGTTCAAATGTGATCATTATGCTGAAAGGTCATTTATGTATACTCTCCAGGGTAAAACAGACATATTTCACGTAACATTTTGTAATATATGACACTTATTCCAAAAAGCATCTCTTCAGGAATATTCTTTAGTCTTACATTCCTAGACTAGCTGCGGTAGATAATTCCCCCATTTCTTACTTTCTTCTCCACACTTTTAGTTGGGGAAGCCACCACAGGCAGCTAGAAGCCCACAATCAAGTTGTTGGCAGGATCAGGCTTTCTCGGAAGTCTGTAGCCTCCTGGCGGTGTTCGTCTCCATGGGCATTTGTCTCCTTCTGTCTTCTCCTAACTCCTACTACTCCCATGTCCAGATTTCCTTGCTCATAAGTCTCTAGTTATATGGGATTAAGGCCTGCCCTGAGTCAATTTGACCTCGCCTTAGCTAATGGCATCTTCAATGATACTATTTACAAATGGGTTCCGATCATATGGGGTCACGGTTCAATCCATAACACCTACCACTGTCTAGCTCTGAAAATTCTATCTTTCTCTTTTCACAAACCTGATGATTGTTTATTTTTCAGTACTCCCCTTTCATTAAAAACCTGTGTTGGTCCATGTAATTAGTTAGTTATTTATTAAATATTAATTACCTGTTAAATGCTCGGGTGATATTTATCTTTTTAAATAGACATTTTGACATGAATAGACACAGTAAAATATTTTTTTAAATAGGAGGCGAGGGGAACAGGGCAGAGGAAGACGCGAGGAGAAAACTTATCCACAAAATACAAACAATATGGCCTAATGCATTTTTGAGTTAGACTCAAAGGTACGAGTTAAACAGCATATTTGAGTGCGAATTTGAATGCATTTATTTCTTGAAAATACTTTGATCAAAAATCAACATATTTCTGAATATATTTGAGAGTACGTCCTTGCGGTTCCCTGAAATGTGTTTCTCCCCCTGAATGGATATGGGAAAGCTTTTAAAAGTACAGATGCCTCAACCAATTCCTTAAGTCAAAATCTAAGTATAAACCATAGAATTTAAAAGCTGTTGGTGATTTTGTGTAACCAGGGTTGAGAACCACTGTTTCTCTAGTTATCTCCACTTTCTACACCTATTGTTACAAAAATCTCAAATATATTTGTATTATATTAATTATGCGCTATTTCAAAACTAAATACATTTAAGTTAAATATGCTATCTTCCTCTCACATCCCATATATTTGGAATTAACAGCATAAAAATCCCACGAAATCTCAACCAGGTATTACAAAAAGGAAGTCATGATATCTCTAACACAGTTTGGGAAAATTAATATGCTAATGAGTATAAACTCTAAATATATGGCAGGTTATCAATAGGTGTTTATTATCATCATAAAGAACTATCAGCAATGAAGTATTACTTTGTCGTTTTCCACACCTATATTCCTACAACTCTGTCTCAAAACAGCTATCAGAGTGATCCTTGTAAAATATAAGTTTGATAATGACATTCAAAAAATGTCCAATAGCTTTGCATTTCACTCAGTAAAACTCAAAGTTCTTACAATGGCATAGAGGAGCCACAGAATCTGTCCTGTCCACTCACTGACCACACTGTCTACTATTTTCTCCCTCATTCACTTTGCTCCAGCCGGACTAGCTCTCTTGTGTTTCCTTGAACACACTAAGCATAGACTACCCCAGGGTGCCCTCTGCACTTGCTTTCTCTGCCCTAGAATGTTCACCCCACCGATATCCACCTGGCCCACTTTCTGACCTTGGTTAGGTCTCAGTCTTAATGTCACCTGTTCAGAGAGGATGTCCCTAACCACATCAGTCCCACCTAACCTCCTAATCTGCTCTATTTTCTCCCTAGCACATAAAATGTTTGATGAACTATGTATTTGTTATTTATTTATAACCTACATTTTGCTCTGGTTTTCTCTACAGTATCTGTAACTGTCTGAAAAATTATGTATCATATTTATTTATAATGTGAGTTCCATTAGAACAGGGGTTTTTGTCTGCTCTGTTTACATTTGGATCACAGCATTTAAATATTGTTGGCCACCTCCTGGGTCCTCTGTAAATACCGAATTAATGAAATGGCAGTTCATCACAGAAGGAAACAGAATTCTCTCCACCAAGAATCAGACCAATCCAAATGGTTAATTAAGCATGTTTTTTCAGTGATTTGAGCTGTAAACTTTACTCATGTTACTGTAGAGTGAAACATATTAACTGCTATCTTGGTTCAAATAGTTACAAACTCTGGTTCCAATGGTTAAAATCCATGAGAACTTAGGCTAGTTAATTAGCCCTTCGAGCCTTACCTCCTTATTTTGAAATGAAAATAAACCTACTTTCTAAGGGTATCAGAATTAAATGAAACAGCATATTTAATTTCCAGAATTTCTGATCCATAATTGTGCTCAGGGAATCCAAGTTTTGTGGTTACTGTTTCTCCTCTTGGAAAGGGGAAACAAAATGCTCTAGATCAGCGTTCTGGAGGATGTGAATTCTGCTTTTGCATCTGGGAATTCTCTTGGTCTGTATTAGGAACTTATCCTTCCTTCTACGTAGACCACCTGCTAGTGAAGCCTGAAGCGTAATATTTGAGAATATCCTAGCAATGGAGGGGGAGTTTGCCTAGATCATATTTAAGGAAGGTTCCTCTTACCCTCAGAGTCCACTGCTCTCTCATCCACCTACCAGAGTTTTCACTCATCAGAATTTTGGCTGACACCTCAGTTGGTAGAAGGTTTTGGTATTGAAAAAGGAATGGTTACTCATTTCCTTTTACTATATGACTGTTTCCCAAGACATTAGGACTTTTGATTTATGAGTAGAGTTTACAAACCTCCAATAATGCAAAATTTAATAACTCTGTAGTGTTCTCTTGGCTACGGATGGATAAAGAGGGTTAAATGACAACCATCTTCCAGTACTTGAAGGTTGTAAAATTCAAGATATAAAAACAAAGCATGGTGAAATAGTGTAAATAATAGAATGACATTCAGAAAAAGAGGATGTGGGGAATAATAACTGGAAAGACTTCCTGATGTCTAAAATCAGCTGGATGATGAAATTGTCTCTAAGGGAGATGGTGGGAGCCTTCAAGCTTGGGATACTTTGAAATCTGACTGGACTTGGCCCTGGAGTCCAGTTACTAGGAGATCGCAGTTTTGTTTTTTGTTTTATTTTTTTATGAGACGGCAGCAACGTGAGTTAATGGACCTTTTCCACTCTAACACCAATTCACTGAATCAGCACTTGAGACTGGGTCTCTTGCTCAGGTAACATATTCATTTTGGAACCAACTGGTAATAGTCCCAGTGGTGGTTCAGGCAGCCACATGTGGTAGTTATTTCTGGCAGTTTTTTCCATAAGTAAATGTACTCAACAAATCCTGTTAATGACTCTTTCTTCTTTCTTCCTTCCTACCTCCTATCTTTCCTTCCTTCCTTCCTTCCTTCTTTCCTTGCTTCCTTCCTTCCTTCCTCTTTTCCTTTCCTTCCCTTTTGCTCCCTCATTTCTTTCCATTGTATTTTTTGTTTCCAGAAGTGCGTGGCAGCTTGAATACACATCTTTTTTCCCCTTTCATCATCAATTCTTAAAGAATAAGGCAGGTCTTAGAACCTAAACAAGGAACCTGAATTGAGAGGGCTTAGGAATGACCAACATGGTAAAAGAACAAACAGAAATGGGAAGAGGTTGACAAATAGTTAATATAAACAGGGCATAAGTCCAAAGAATTGATCATACTAGTCTTTGCTAGCTGAGATATCGTAAAGAAATATCAGAGATTTCTAAAATAAACAATTTAATTTAATGGGAATGAAATGAAGGATGTCTATTATATAAGCCAAAAGTCTTACTTGGTTCAAAATTACTCAAAATATCTCTCAACATATTTCAAATAGATTATGTAATTTCTTAACATTTCACTTGGCTCTTCTGCACATCAATTCACAAATACATCTCTTCCTGCTGCTAATATACTATATTTCCTGACATGTATTTGGGGACAGCTGAACCATAATGGTTCCCCAAGAACAGAAGTAAGGAGACACAAGTATGATCTTATATAAAAGTTACATCAGAAATAGGTAGGGGAAATGAGAGATTGGTACAGCCAAGGTCAGCAGCAGGAAAGAAATACCCAGGCATTAATTATTATATTCAGAAAATGACAGTATTTAATTCACCCTGACAAGAGACTGAGAGAAATAGGCAGAGGGAATGGGTACATAGGCAAATGCCTGCCCACACTGTTAGAGAAACATATACAATGGGCTTATTTTGAATTTAGACCAATAATCCCTATATCCTCAGCAGGAATGTTGTTCTGGGAAGTTTGCTTTTGTGTTTACATGCCTGCACCGGCTCTCACAGTGTGGAAGCAGGCAAATGTTTAGTGCTGGGAAGCACTTCATCAACAAAATACATTCAGCCACCAAAATGCAATTATATATTTCTCTGTACCTTTCATCTCCATTATATTATATATTTTTCTTGTCCTATCCAAGTTCTTAACTTATTTCATTAACTTAGTGGCTTATGTATATGATACTGGATATAGTTCATATTTCACTACATATAGCCCTACATTTAATGGGCCCACAGAACTGCTCTTACTCTCTGTACCTGAACTCACAAAGCAAGGGAAAAAAAGGTAGAAAACCTTTCATATCAGCTTAAAGTGATTGCAAAACTAACCCTTTGTAATTTGATTAACAATGGCAAATATATTTTCTGTTGTAAAATGTATTGGAACTACAGCAGCTCATTGGAAAGGGCAAACTATTCACATTTTAATATAGCTTTCCATCTTCAGATTTGGAGATTGTTTTCCTTCATCTGATTCTCTGGGGTTTTTTTTTCTTCACTTTATTACTTTTGGGGGAAAAAAAAAAAGGAAATCCAGCATCTTCTGGATTGCAATCTAGGCTACATTTTCTCAGGCTATTCTAAAGAGACTCCCCTCATGAAATCCATTCTCTAACATCTGCAAGACTTGTCTTCTTCTGGAAGAAGAGTGATTATAATAATAGGGTAATAAGGAGTGAGAAGTATCTCAGCATTCTGAACATTTTATTAATTACCAACTAGTAAATAATAAGCCTCTGCCCTCTATTTATAGGAAATTTTTATGTATTTCATGACACTCGTTGCACATCTGGTCAACGTGCACAGCACATTTGTAGTCACCTTCCTTTTTTGAACTCCTAATGTATTACAGATTCCAGAACATCGTCTTGCAGAAAACAGATGCCCAAGATGGTGAAAATCCTCCTGGAGGACACTTCCACAGATTACCAAAGTGAGAATCAACCTGTCGGGAAATGTGACAGTCACAGAAACCTTCTTGGATTAGATAACACAGTAAAAACTGCAAAGTGGAGGTTTTAGGGATTTTGGCGACCAGCACCAATTTGATGGCACTGGCAGCAGTTTCTCATTCGGTGCATAAACACATGTTCACTTCCATCTGTATTTAAAGTCCTGAGTTCCCACATGTGGTCTCAAAATTGTAGAAGCCTCTGATTTTGATTAGTCTGAAGAGGAGTTCATTCTACCTTGGTTTTAGGTTTATTTTAGGATTTGAATAATTTGTACCAAAAAAAAAAAAAAAAGAAGAAATCTATTGGAATATTGTTCTTAAAATATTTAAGAAGCAAATAGTAAATGTTTTAGACCAAGAAGTAAGTAATCCCAAGTTAAATGTCCCTGTGATTTTGAAAAATGAGAAAAGGTGAAATAATGCCTACTTCTCCCAGGATATGAATGTTTTAGACTTCATTTACCAAATGGACTGGTAGAGGGAGTGACAGTACAATACAGAAATGGGACAATTCACACCTCCCTGTTAGGTGGCTACATAACAGCAGCTTTGTGGTGTGTGCATTTATTAATGTTCATGGTTCTCAGGAGGCATTTCTCAGGGGCAATCTAAGTCTATAGACTTATTAATCCTTGTAGCTCTACATTCCGCCTGGGTCCCCTGGCTTCCTTGATCAGAAATTCTCAAACATGAATGCGCAAGGGGGTCCCCTAAGTAGCTGGTTAAAATGCCCAGACCCAAGCCACACTCAAAGATTCAGCGGGTACATGTAGGACCAAGCCCTGGAATCTACATTTTTAACAAACACCTACAGATGCAGGTGATCTATCTGGATGCAGATGATGTATAAAACTTAATATTCTAGGAATATTTCTCTACTTTATTTTCTTCTTTCTCTTGACTCATAAGGATTCGGGGTAGAAAGTATTCAGGAAGTACTTTTAATCTTGGTTTCTGGGCTGCAAGTCATCACTATAGTTCTCTCCACGTTTAGAGAACCTAAAAAAAATAAGTTATTCTCCAATGAAGCTCAAGCTATACCTAATCATTCTATCCCAAGGATAGCTTGGATGATTGACATTCATTTTGTCCTAAATCATAAATCAGATAGGACAGCCAAGTCATCAGTGAAATGGCTACCCTACTGCTATAAGATCATGATTGTAATATATACAATGGCATATTTATATTATATATTACTGTAACATTATATTAATATTATATCAAATAAAATGCTATACGCCATATAATTGTGATAAATGATGAAATACCTGCTTTTCTATATCAGTTATGAGTTTCTTATCTTCTATTACGTTACTGTGGAACGGAGACATTTTATCAGAAATTGTAGCAAAAACATCAGGCAGTGTCAAACACTCAAAACTGATTTGATCTGTTAAACCTCTTTAGCTCTGAATACTTGGAAATTTTACATAAGTGTAGTTTTTGCCCTAATAACCAATATTTGCTTTATAACTCTGTTTTGTTCTTTATTTTATTATTCTAGTCCATCTGTGGTCATGACTGTCTGTCTCTCTCCCACTTTTCTTCAATGAGTGCAATCATCAACAGAACGGGGGAAAAAACATGTAATTTTAACAGGAAAAAAAATAATTCAAGAAAGGATTTAGCGTCCTCCAGATGTTTCCAGCTGAGATACCAGCTGGCATTGTTGTTTGTGTGGAGTGAAATCCCATAAGCCAATGAAAGGAGACAATCACTTTTAGCTGACACAATTTTTTTTTTATTTCTATTTTTCTCACAATGATGAATCGGATGCAAATTGTTGTCAAAATAAGAGCCCAATGGCTAAGTACATTACCATACTCTACTGCAAAAAACGAAATGTCCTGGTGACGTGAGAAATGTCTGGAAATACTGCCTTCTAAAGGTTGTTAAAATGTGGTGGAATCCCTGTTGGTTATTTTGACTGTTAGGAATACAAACAGACTACCTCAACTTTTCCATGTGCCCTCTCCAAAGAGTCCAAAGAGCTCTATAAATACAAGAGCAATTGAAGAAAGGACACAATAAGCCTTGCCTCATGCCAAGCATTCCGTTTATGGCAATGACTACAAGGGATGGTTTGCAAAATGATAAGAAACACCCCGTAATGTTTATCTTAAAATGGCTGACATAATAGCTAATATTTACTGTTTACTCTATGTCGGGCACTTGATGTGCAATTTTGAATTCTCACAAAACTCTGTGATATAGGTTTTATTATTATAAAGCTCATTTTACACATAAGGAAACTAGATCAAAGAAATTTTAAATAACCTGCCTAAGGTTGCACAATAAATGCTATGACCAGGATTCAAACTCAGATCTGATTCCAAAACCCATGTGCTCCTAACCACAATATTAAATCATTTGGGGTCTTAGATGTTGTTGGGATGCCTTTAAGAGATATTTAAAGCAATGTGAAAGTCGGCAGAGCAGAATGGTAGGCCTGCCCATTATTCCGTTTTAGTATCAACGTTCCATAGGTAACTGAATATCATTATATATTTACTAAACATCAATCACCTTTTAAGACCCAAAGATACCAATATGAGTAAGTTGCTCATAAATTAATGAAAGGAACAAAACTTTAAGCACACATTGCAATGTTCTGTAATAAATGATAGAACAGAAGTAGGCACAAATTGTTAGGGGAATAGCTAAGAGGTGTCAATTCTGATGGGGACTGGAAGAAACTATGAGAAGGCCAAGGACTATTCCTTATGTGAAACCAGTCGAAGCTATGTAGAGAATCTAACGCTATCATCTGCTCGCAGATGACCCTGTGGAAGAGACTTCCACGATGAGTATTTGGGATATTTCTTAGTGAAGGTATCTAAATTCTGCACTGCATTGAAGTGAGTTAAAGGGAATGGGGATGAAGACATTTTGCAGGGTGGGTATTCTGCCTTCTTGGCTTGTTGCTACTCCTTCCCATAACCCTCTCATTTCTATTAAGTAACTAAAAATGTGGATCATTTTGTTGAAGCCTTGGATATATGAGTGTCCTGAGACTCCCCCCAAATGGAATCAGGTAGAGACAACAGCTGCTTTTCATTGGGAGCAGAAGGTCAGGAGGGTTTCATAGACTTAGAAAAAAGCCGAGGAGCCCTGTCTGTGCAACTCTGGTTCCTATACCACCACCTTAACTGGACAGTGTAACAAAATTGGACTTGGTACAGCCGATGAGATGAATACCTGAATTTCAGCCTTTGGGAGTGATATGCTCCCAGGTTTGAAAAGGAGCCAAAGGCTTCTCTGTCAACAGCTGACAATGGACTCCATCTTCCTCACAGATGCCATGCATCTGTTGTGCACAGTTTTTACAAGATGGGTGGAAAAGGTGGGGCATTCTAATCTCTCTCCTATTTGCTTAGGCTGCTCCTGAAGCCCAGGACATGAAAAGCCAGGACTAATCCACCACATCTATTTACTCATGACATTATTAATGACAACCTTCTGTAGCTGGTGTTTGGCAGAGAGATGCTATTTCACACATGCGACCAGCACATATCTGGCCAGCCACAGTTTACTCAATGCACAGACTAGCAATCTCAGTTATCCATTGGTTGAAAGTAAAGGACATCTTAGGGGTTCCACCCAAACCTGGGATTGGCTGGTCCATGAACAAAGGGTTTAGTTAAGGGAGGAGAGGGGGAGTAGGTGTCAAATCTGGGCAAGATACCAAAATAAGATCATAAATGGCAAAATTTTCTGTGCGCATACCTCTGCCTGCTGCAGGATAATTCAATACATTTGTGAAAAGTTCTGTTAGGCATGGAAGATTCATGGCTTTCACCATGGGCTTTAGTCTCTCAAACCCTCTCAAGATTTCTTTCTCAACATCTTGTTAAACTCTCTAATCTTGGCTGAAATGGTTAGTCTTATACATCAACTTGGCCAGACTATGGCGCCTAGATATTTAATCAAACTCTAATCTAGATGTTACTGTGAAGATATGTCGTAGATGGGCTTGTGTACACACAACCAGGTAACTTGAAGTAGGTGAACCATGATGATGTGAGTGGGCCTCACCAATCAGCTGAAGGCCTTACAAGCAAAAATGAGGCTTCCTGGCAAAGAAGAAATTCAGCTTCAAGATTAGAGCATCCCAACTCTTGCCTGAGTTTCCAGCCTACAGGCCTGCCCTAAAAATTTCACTTACCAGCACCCATAATCACT
The DNA here is from genome assembly GCF_023851605.1 of Tamandua tetradactyla. NCBI lineage: Eukaryota > Metazoa > Chordata > Mammalia > Pilosa > Myrmecophagidae > Tamandua > Tamandua tetradactyla. The sequence continues at coordinate 8,495,965 of NC_135334.1, read as the reverse complement.
GTGGTAGTTAGATTCAGTTGTCAGCTTAGCCAGGTGAAGGTACCTAGTTCTGTTGCTGTGGACATGAGCCAATGGTATGTGTACCTCATCTGTTGTCGATTACATCTGCAGTCAGTTAGGAGGGGTGCCTGCTGCAATGAATGATGTTTGACTTAATTGGTTGGTGCTTAAATGAGAGAGCACAATGTAGCACAGCCCAAGTAGCTCAGCATACCTCATCTCAGCACTCACAGCTCAGCCCAGGCCTTTGGAGATGCAGGAAGAAATCATCTCGGGGAAAGTTGTTGGAACACAGAGGCCTGGAGAGAAGGCCAGCAAAGATCATCCTGTGCCTTCCCACGTAAGAAAGAACCTCAGTGGAAAGTTAGCTGCGTTTCCTCTGAAGAACTAACAGAATAAATCCCCATTTATTAAAAGCCAATCCATCCCTGGTGTGTTGCATTCCAGCAGCTAGCAAACTAGAATAATCACATAAAACAATCCTTTAATATGAATTCCTTAAAATCTTAACATAAATGTTTAAATTATCTATGTTCTGCTGCTTCTATTTCTAATTCTCTGGAAAACCCTGCCTAATGCATGTGCACGTGCCCATCTTGAAAATCCAAAAGCATTTCTGTTTCTCCCCAATATGTCCGAAACAATGAGGCATGATGTGTACTTCCTAACAGCATCCTGAATTCACTCCATTTCTCTCTACCTCTTACCTTGGTAAATGAATCACATAAAAAACTCAAGATCCCTTCCACACTGGTATAACGTTTTCACAACTGACAGATTATACTCCTAGATTCTGTTCAGGTGCAAGCTGCAGAAACAAAGGTCATCTAATGTGTGGAATACATATATTGGAAGGAGGCGGCCACCTGCACAAAATAGCTCACTGAAGTTGCCAAGGATCAGCATGAAATTCGTATCCTCATCCCACCCCACACCTATTCCTAATATGTGTATTGACAAATCTCAAGCAATTTATCTGAGACTCAATTCCCTATAATGTCATTTCCATCCAAAGTATCTGGCTCACAGTATCATCCTATAGTTGTGCATTCATACCCACAATCTATTTTAGAACATTTTCATTACTCTTAAGAAAAAAAAATTTGAAAAACACCCCCAAACATCCCACACTCCTTATCCCAGCTATCATTTATTTATTTTGTCTTTATCTTATTACTCATCTGCCCATACATTGGATAAAGGGAGTAGCCAGTTGCAAGGTTTTCACAATCACATGGTCACATGATAAACGCTATATAGTTAAACAATCATCATCAAGAATCCAATATACTGAATTCAACAGTTTCAGGGCTTTCTTTCTGGCTTTTCTAATATACTAGAAACTAAAAAGCAATATCTATATTCTATAGAAGAAAAACCTCCAGAATGAATTCTCAACTGTTTTTGAAATCGCTTAGCCACTGAAACTTTATTGTGTTTCATTTCTTTCCCCCCTTTTGGTCAGGAAGACTTTCTCAATCCCAGGATACCAGGGTCAGGCTCAGCCCTGGCAGTCATGTCTCACATTGCCAGGGAAATTTACCTCCCTGGGAGTCATGTTCCAGGTAGGAGGAAGGACAGTGAGCTTAGGCGCAGAGTTGACTGAGAGAGGTCACATCTGAGCAAAAACAGAGGTTCTCTATGGGTGACTCCAAGGCATATTTATAAGTAAATTTAGCTTCTCTTTTGCAGGAATAAGATTCATTAGAGCAGACTTTGACTTACAGAATTGGGAGTACAAATGCTTCTGAGAATGTAAGGATTACCTGAGGTGGGAAAGTTTGATATTTCCACATTTTCTCCAGTCCCTCAAGGGAACTTTTCAAATACTTTAATTTTTAATTTTCTGCCCCAAATACTCTGGGATGTATCAAGATATTACTTTAACCAGTACAGAATAAAAGGTCTCATTTCCTATTCTAGATTCCATGTAATTATATTGTTTAAATAAACTGACCACACAGGTTATATTAGATACTGTGCTGCCAAAACGAAAATTTTGTACCAAATAAACATATCTTCCTTTGATCTCATGCAGATATTGAGGTTTTAAACTACAGTAAATATAATCCATTACTCTCTATTCTAATTTACCTTAGTCCTAAACAAGTTCATTTAATTCATATATCTAATTGAAGTCTGACCTTTTTTACAGCTATTTAAACTGTTGCTGTATGGACTAATGCTGACTTTCAGAGCTGTAGAACCATAACTCTGAGTCTCAGGTGTCACACATATATCTGAAGTTTCAAGGAACTACCAGCATATACCCAAGGAGTTCAGTATCTTAGAATTTAGAAATAACAGTTAAAACTCAGGAATAGATATGACTGGTGTAACAGCTTACAATCTAGGAACCTTTAAAACAAGACTTATTGAACATTCTGTACTCCTTCATCATTGATTGCCCAATCTCTGCCCACATTCTATCCTCACTAAACTGCTGTGGAACTCAATACTCAGCATTTGCTCATTATAGTTAGTTTTTCCTAGTGAGGACTTACAATATTTGTCCTTTCATTTCTGACTTATTTCACTTCACATAACGTCCTCAAGGTACATTCACTTGTTCATCCAAATAACGGGGTTGTAGAATCTTATGGCTACTGTGGACTACACACTGCCTTCCAGAGGGGCTGCACTGCTCTATTTTTCTACCAAAGGTGAATAGCTATATCCCGCTCCACATCTTCTCCAGCACTTTATTTTTATTTTTTTGCACTGGTATAGAACATTTATTACTATTTATGAGAGCATATTTTATAATAGTATGCAAATGAAAGTCCGTGGTTTAACATAGTGTTGACTGTTTGTATAATGTAGCCTCATGGGTTAAAAACAAAATTTATTCTGTTACCATATATACAATTTAACATTTTCCTTTTAATCACATTCAGATTATTGGTTTTTTGCTTGTTTGTTTGCTTGTTTGAACAGTATCCATTCTAATGGTTTGAAGTGATATTTCATTGTGGTTTAGATTTGCATTTTCCTGATGGCAAATGATGTTGTGCATCTTTTCACGTGCTTTCTGGCCATTTGCTATATCTTCTTCAGAGATGTCTATTCAAGTCTTTTGCCTATTCTAAAATTAAATTTCCTGTCTTTTTATTGTTAAGTTGAAGGACCTCTTCATATATTCTGGATATTAATCCTTTATTAGACATGTGGTTTCCAAATATTTTCCCCCATTGAGTAGCTTGTTGCTTTACTTCCATGACAACATCCTTTGAGGACTAAAAGTTTTAAACTTTGATGAGGTGCTATTTATCTAATTTTTTCTTTCATTGTTTTTGCTTTTGGTGTAAAATCTAAGAAATCATTGCTTAACACAAGGTCCTAAAGATGCTTTCCTACATTTTATTATATGGGTTTGACAGTTCAAAACACATATATTAAGGTCTTTCATCCATTTTAAGTTGATTTTTGTATATGGAATGAGATATGACTTCTCCTCTTTTTTTGCAAATGGAGAGCCAGTTTTCCTGCCACCATTTGTTGAGAAGGCTGTTCTTTCCCAATTGTTCTTTTCTACTTTGTCAAATATTACTTGGCCATAAATGTGAGGGTTGATTTCTGAGCCCTCAATTCTATTCCATTTTGTTTATGTGTCATTCTAGCACCAGTACTATGCTGTTTCGATAACTGTGGCTTTGTAATAAGTTTTAAGATGTGAAAGTGTGAGAACTTCAACTTCATGGTTCTTTTCTCAAGACGGCTTTAACTATTCAGTGTCCCTTACCCTTCCATATAAATTTTTTAAAACTTTTTTATTGTATAGTATAACATATACACAAAGCAAAGAAATACAAAAGCAACAGTTTGCAAAACACTCTTCAAAAAAGTGGTTACAGGATAGATCCCAAAGTCTGTCATGGGCTGCCATATGATCCTCTCATATTTTTCCTTCTAGCTGCTCCAGAATATAGGAGGCTCGAGGGCTTTAATACTTTTTAATCATCACAATTGACTTTTTTCCTTCTTTTTTTGTGAACAATAACATATATATAAAAAAAAGTTATAAATTTCCAAGTACAGCACCACAATTAGTTGTAGAACATATTTCAGACTTTGACCTGGGTTACAATTTCACAAGTTTAGGTTTTTACTTCTAGTTGCTCTGAAGTACTGGAGATCAAAAGAGTTTATCAATTTAATGATTCAGCATTCATATTCATTTGTTAAACCCTATCTTCTGTGTATAATTCCACTATCACCTTTGATCTTTCCACGCCTCTCTTCAGGGGTGTTTGGGCTATGGCAATTCTAAATCTTTGATATTGGAAGGGTCTGTCACTAATATGGGGGGGTGGGGTAGGGAGATGGAACTGCCTGATGTTCTAGAGAGGCTGGGCTAGGTTTCAGGACTTGTCTGGACCAGGGACCCATCTGGAGGTTGTAGTAACTTTCTGGCAAGTTACTCTAGTATCTGGAACCCTTGTGAAATCTAATATATTGTCCTAGGTATTCTTTAGGATTGGCTGGTATGGTCCTGGTTGGGGGTTGGCAGGTTGTGATAGGTAGCAAGGTATACCTGAAGCTTGTGTAAGAGCAACCTCCAGAGTAGACTCTCGACTCTATTTGAACTCTCTCTGCCACTGATACTTTATTACACTTCTTTTCCACCATTTGGTCAGGATGTAATTCTTGATCCCATGGTGCCAGGTCTGGATTCATCCTTGGAATCCTCTCCCACATCACCAGGGAGACTTTCACCCCTGGATGTCACGTCCCGTAGGGGAGAGGGCTATGATTTCACTTGCAGAGTTGGGCTTAGAGAGACTGAGGCTATATCTGAGCAACAACAGAGGCCCTCCAGAAGTAGCTCTTAGGCATGTCTATAGGTAGTCTAAGCTTCTCCGCTACCTATATAAGCTTCACAAGAGTAAGCCTTATGATCAAGGGCATGGCCTATTGATTTGGGTGTCCCTAAAATTTGACACAGTATCAGTGGATTCCCTGATGATAAAGTTTAATAGTTCCATAGTCCTTCTCCCCTCCTTCAAGGGACTTTGTCAATACTTTTTGACTGTGTGGTTAATATACTCTAGGATTTTCCAAGCATTACAATAATCTATACAGGATTAAAGGATCTCTTTCTCATTCTGTGCTCTCTATGTTTCAGATGTTCAAATAAACTATACAGATAGGTTGAATTAGATTATGCACTACAGAAAATTTCAGTTCCAGATCAAATAAACCTTTCTTCCATTGGTCTCAAAGAGTATGTGTGGTTCTAATATATAGGCACTATCTTCCTTACCTATGTTCTGAATTACTTTAACCCCAACCTGTTTGGCTTCGTTCTTATCTCTAAATATCAGGTTATATATATAAAACAGCCTCTCAAAATCCAGAAATAATAGTCACCACTCCGGACTTAATGTGTCTGCTCTAAAAGCTTACAATCTAGGCCCCTGTTTTCTTATAAAGCATTTTCTAAAGGTGACCATACCATTGCTGTTTTTATGTTTTTGGCTTATTTTGTCTCGCCAAATGTTTCACATGTTCATTCGCACTGTTGCATGCCTCATGACGTATTCCTTTCTGTAGCAGCACAATCTTCGTTCATAAGTATAGACCATCGTTAGCCATTCTACTTCTCTGTCGGTGCATCCTTCAGCCACCTGCATTCATCAAGCATCATGTAGACAGCCCAAAGTCCACAGTCCATCAACATTCTCAATTTTAGATAATTTCATTGTTCCCAAGAGACAGAAAATCAATAAACACATCCTCACCAAATAGGAAATCTAAACCTTCTCTTAACTCTCGTCTCACGCCCCATTATTTACCTCTGCTGTTGTAGTGGTAGTGCTGATGGCTTCCTTTTGAACATAGCTCATAGCATGCACTAGCAGTTTCCCCCCTGTAGCCTGGACTTAAACACTCTATACAAGAATCACATCTTTGAAGTAATTCTTACAAGAACTCATTCATAATTCTAGTGCGAGTCAGTGGGACACGTAGGTCTATACAACCCCTTACAATCTTGTTCATCTCCAATATGGTAATATTACTTCTAGACCCACTAGTGAATCACCTTCGCTCCTACCTATTTCCTTACATTGGAGTTCAACCTCATTAGCTAATGGTTCACCCATCTCTAGCGTCTATGTATCTCTACATCCCCTGCATTATCTCCCTCAGTTTTGAAGGACAGTTTGGGTACAAAATTCTTGGCTGGAAGTCTTTCTCTTTCGGGATCTTGAATATATCATACCACAGCCTTCTTACCTCCAGGGTGCTAGTTGAATAGTCTGAACTCAGTCTTATCTGGTTTCCCTTGTATGTAGTAGATTGTTTCTCCCTTGCCGCTTTCAGGATTTTCTGCTTCTCTTCAACATTAGATATACTGATTAGTATCTGCCTTGGAGAAGGCCTATTTGGATTTATTCTGTTTGGAGCTTGTTGGGCTTATTTTACTTGTACATTTATTTGCTTCTTTTATTTGTATACTTTATGAGGATTGGGAAGTTTCCTCCCATTATATCCTTAACGATTCTTCCTAGCCCTTTCCTCCTCTCTTCTCCTTCTGGGACACCAATGATTCTTTTACTTGTGTGCTTTGTTTTGTCTATCATTTCCCTGAATTCCCATTCATTTTTTTCCATTTTTTTGGTCATTTGCTGTTTTGAGTCTTCGAAGTCAATTATCCTGTCCTCTGTATCACTTATTCTTTCTTCTGTCTCTTCAAATCTGGTGTTGTGTGCCTCTAGTATGTTTTTTACTTGGTCAACAGAGTCTTGAATCTCTGTGGTATCTACTATTTTTCTATTTATTCTTTCAAATTCCTCTTTACGGTCTTCTACTATCTTCTTGATCTCCTTTATGTCATTTGTTATCCCATTTATTTTATTAAGTAGAGTTATATGAACATTTTTGATTAGTTGTTCCAATGTCTGTATCTCCTCTGGTGTTTTAATTTGGTCGTCAGGCAGGGTTATATCTGCATTGTGATATGCTTGTGATCTTCTACTGTCTTTGTGGCATGTAAATTTCTTGATTGATTCACTTTGGGAGTTGATTTCTTTCAGTAGTCTAAGGGGTTGTGTTCACGGGATGGTTGTAGAGCAGGGAGCAGGGTATAGGGTGGGGCACTCAGTGCAGTGATTTGTTTCAGGGCAGTTATAGGCACAGGTTGGGAATGTTACACTTATGCTTGTAAACATGAGTGCCCAGCGGCCAGGGAGGATGTAGCTGTGTGGGTGCACCAGTCTGGGAGTTGTAACCCTGGTGTGTGCTGGTCTAAGGCACAGGGTCCTTTGTGTACATGTGTAGAACTGCGGCAGCAAGTTGGCGTTGTGCCTTCATGGATTGGGGGCAGATGTGACCGGGCTGCACAGGTCGGCACTTTCTCAGAGCTGGGAAATGAGGCTGAGGACCGTGAACATGAGCGGTTGTAGGACTGCTATACGCGGACCTGGGAGTGCTGTAAATGGATGCTCAGAGCTCAGGGGGTGGGGTGTAATGAGGCTGTGCAATACTTTGGGCAGGGGGGAAGGGGTAACCTAGGTATGGAGGTTAGTGCCCACAGCCTTTATGCACTGGCCACAGCCTTTGGGGAACAGAGAGGGGGAGGTAGTGCTCAGGAGGTATGCAGTAGAGGTGGGTTGGGCTGCACTTGGGGTGAGGGCATCTGGAGCATGGGGAATGAGAAGCAGATGAGAGGGTTTGATTGCATGGGGTGTGGGGCAAGTCGCTGGTTGTGGGTCTGTGCTGGTGAGGGTAGCATACGCAATGAATGTAACCTGGCTTACTTCCTAGTCCCGGGCTCCCATCCATGCTCTCCCATGGGCTCTGAAGCTCTGTGCCTCTGTGCCAGACTCCAGCTTTCTGACTCTCAGTTCCTTAGCCTCTGCAACCAGGGCTGCCCCATGTAGTGATGAAGGCTCTCCCAGATCAGCTGCACTCCCAAATCACTGCCTCAGTCACCCTCTTGTCCCTTCAACTTTTCTGTGGAGTAGGACTAATCTTGAGCTACTCTGTTGAGCCATTTTCCCAGAAATCCCTTGTTTATTTTTTAAACAGTTTTATTCCCACACTATACAATACATCCTAGTTGAACCATCAATGGCCCCCAGTATAATCACATAGTTATGCATTCATCACCACAACCATACTCACACTCAGATTTTTTCATGATACTTACAATTTTGTGCTACCATCAGATAGTATTGTGCTATCCATTTCTGGATCATTACAATCAACACAGTTGAACGTTTTGCACACCTTCAGAATCAAGAGCCCAATCTACCCTCTATCTCTTGATAATCTGCGTTCTTAACTTTAACCCTCAGTGTTCACTCATCATAGTTAGTTCATTTTAATGAGACCATACAGAATTTGTCCTTTCATTTCTGGCTAATTTCACTCAATATAATGTCCTCAAGTTTCATCCATGTTGTTAACATGTGTGATGAATTTATTCTGTCTTGCAGCTTCGCAATATTCCATCATGTATATATAATAGTTTATCCACTTGTCCATTGACAGACATTTGGACGGTCCATCCTTTGGCAATTATGAATAATGCTGCTATAAATATCATTGTACAAATGTCCATTCATGTTCCTGCATTCAGTTTCTCTGAATATATTTCTAGTAATGGGAACACACAGCAATTCTATACTTCACTTCCTGAGGAACCACCAAATTGCCTTCCAGAGTGGTTGTACCTTTCTATATTTCCAACAGCAGTGAATAAGTGTACCTCTTTCTCCACATCTTCTCTAGCATGTATAGTTAGCTTTTTTTTTTTTTAAATCATGGCCTTTCTAGGAGGTGCCAAATAATATTTCACTGTGGTTTTGATTTGCATTTCTGTAATAGCTTTTCACGTTTTTGAGCTACTTCTTCAGAAAAGGGTCTGGCCCTGTCTTCTGTCTATTTTTAAGTGGGTTATTGGTCTTTTTCTTGTAAGGTTGTAGGATCTTTTTATATATTCTGGATATTGCTTTTTTTTTTTTTACATGTGCAGGCACCATGAATCAAACCCGGGTCTCAGGCATAGCAGGTGAGAAGTCTGCTACTGAGCCACCATCGCACTGCCCACATATTATGGATATTAAACCTTTTTCTGACATGCAGTTTCCAATACTGTCTCCCATTGCATAGGCTGCCTTTTTATTTTATTGAAAAGTCCTTTGGTGTGCAAAAGTATTCAAATTCCCATTTATCTATTCTTCTTTCATTGCTTGCACTTTGTGTGTAAGATCTAGGAAACCACCTCCTATCACCAGATTCTAAAAGTTTTATGGGCTTAGCTCCAATGTTTAATGTCTTTGATGCATTCTGAGTTTTTTTTTTTTGTATAAGGTGTGAGATAGGTGTCTTCTCTCATCTTTTTGGAGATGGATATCTAGTTCTCTGAACACCACTCGTTAAATAGATTGCTCTCTCCAAGTTGAGTTGGCTTGATGTCTTTATCAAGACAACTGTCCATACATGAGAAAGTCTATTTCTGAACACTCAATTTGATTCCTTTGGTCAATATAGCTATCCTTATATCAGTACCATGCTTTTTTTTTCTTTTTTTTTCTCAATTAAAAAAAATTAACTAACACAACATTTAGAAATCATTCCATTCTACATATGCAATCAGTAATTCTTAATATCACATAGATGTATGATCATCATTTTTTAGTACATATGCATCGATTTAGAAAAAGAAATAGCAAGACAACAGAAAGAAATAAAATGATAATATAGAGAAAAATAAAAATAAAAATAAAAAATACAAAAATATATAAGAAAAAAAACTATAACTCAGATGCAGCTTCATTCAGTGTTTTAACATAATTACATTACAATTAGGTAGTATTGTGCTGTCCATTTTTTTTTTTTTTAGAAATCATACCATTCTACATATGCAATCAGTAATTCTTGACATCATCACATAGATGCATGATCATCGTTTCTTAGTACATTTACATCGGTTTAGAAGAACTAGCAATATAACCGAAAAAGATATAGAATGTTAATATAGAGAAAAAAAATAAAAGTAATAATAGTAAGAACAAAACAAAACAAAAACCTATAGCTCGGATGCAGCTTCATTCAGTGTTTTAACATGATTACTTTACAATTAGGTATTATTGTGCTGTCCATTCTTGAGTCTTTGTATCTAGTTCTATTGCACAGTCTGTATCCCATCAGCTCCAATTACCCATTATCTTACCCTGTTTCTAACTCCTGCTGAACTCTGTTACCAATGACATATTCCAAGTTTATTCTCGAGTGTCGATTCACATCATTGGGACCATACAGTATTTGTCTTTTAGTTTTTGGCTAGACTCACTCAGCATAATGTTCTCTAGGTCCATCCATGTTATTACATGCTTCGTAAGTTTATCTTGTCTTAAAGCTGCATAATATTCCATCGTATGTATATACCACAGTTTGTTTAGCCACTCGTCTGTTGATGGACATTTTGGCTGTTTCCATCTCTTTGCAATTGTAAATAACGCTGTTATAAACATTGGTGTGCAAATGTCCATTTGAGTTTTTGCCCTTAATTCCTTTGAGTAGATTCCCAGCAATGGTATTGCTGGGTCGTATGGCAATTCTATATTCAGCTTTTTGAGGAACCGCCAAACTGCCTTCCACAGTGGTTGCACCATTTGACATTCCCACCGACCGTGGATAAGTGTGCCTCTTTCTCCGCATCCTCTCCAGCACTTGTCATTTTCTGTTTTGTTGATAATGGCCATTCTGGTGGGTGTGAGATGATATCTCATTGTGGTTTTGATTTGCATTTCTCTAATGGCCAGGGACATTGAGCATCTCTTCATGTGCCTTTTGGCCATTTGTATTTCCTCCTCTGAGAGGTGTCTATTCAAGTCTTTTTCCCATTTTGTAATTGGGTTGGCTGTCTTTTTGTTGCTGAGTTGAACAATCTCATTATAAATTCTGGATACTAGACCTTTATCTGATATGTCGTTTCCAAATATTGATTCCCATTGTGTAGGCTGTCTTTCTACTTTCTTGATGAAGTTCTTTGATGCACAAAAGTGTTTAATTTTGAGGAGTTCCCATTTATTTATTTCCTTCTTCAGTGCTCTTGCTTTAGGTTTAAGGTCCATAAAACTGCCTCCAATTGTAAGATTCATAAGATATCTCCCTACATTTTCCTCTAAATGTTTTATGGTCTTAGACCTAATGTTTAGATCTTTGATCCATTTTGAGTTAACTTTTGTGTAGGGTGTGAGATATGGGTCTTCTTTCATTCTTTTGCATATGGATATCCAGTTCTCTAGGCACCATTTATTGAAGAGACTGTTCTGTCCCAGGTGAGTTGGCTTGACTGCCTTATCAAAGATCAAATGTCCATAGATGAGAGGGTCTATATCTGAGCACTCTATTCGATTCCATTGGTCGATATATCTATCTTTATGCCAATACCATGCTGTTTTGACCACTGTGGCTTCATAATATGCCTTAAAATCAGGCAGTGTAAGACCTCCAGCTTCGTTTTTTTCCTCAAGATGTTTTTAGCAATTCGGCGCACCTTGCCCTTCCAGACAAATTTGCTTATTGGTTTTTCTATTTCTGAAAAATACGTTGTTGGGATTTTGATTGGTATTGCATTGAATCTGTAAATCAATTTAGGTAGGATTGACATCTTAACTATATTTAGTCTTCCAATCCATGAACACGGTATGCCCTTCCATCTATTTAGGTCTTCTGTGATTTCTTTTAGCAGTTTTTTGTAGTTTTCCTTATATAGGTTTTTTGTCTCTTTAGTTAAATTTATTCCTAGGTATTTCATTTTTTTAGTTGCAATTGTAAATGGGATTCGTTTCTTGATTTCCCCCTCCGCTTGTTCATTGCTAGTGTATAGAAATGCTACAGATTTTTGAATGTTGATCTTGTAACCTGCTACTTTGCTGTACTCATTTATTAGCTCTAGTAGTTTTGTTGTGGATTTTTCCGGGTTTTCGACGTATAGTATCATATCGTCTGCAAACAGTGATAGTTTTACTTCTTCCTTTCCAATTTTGATGCCTTATATTTCTTTTTCTTGTCTAATTGCTCTGGCTAGAACCTCCAACACAATGTTGAATAATAGTGGTGATAGTGGACATCCTTGTCTTGTTCCTGATCTTAGGGGGAAAGTTTTCAATTTTTCCCCATTGAGGATGATATTAGCTGTGGGTTTTTCATACATTCCCTCTATCATTTTAAGGAAGTTCCCTTGTATTCCTATCCTTTGAAGTGTTTTCAACAGGAAAGGATGTTGAATCTTGTCAAATGCCTTCTCTGCATCAATTGAGATGATCATGTGATTTTTGTGCTTTGATTTGTTGATATGGTGTATTACATTAATTGATTTTCTTATGTTGAACCATCCTTGCATACCTGGGATGAATCCTACTTGGTCATGATGTATAATTCTTTTAATGTGTTGTTGGATACGATTTGCTAGAATTTTATTGAGGATTTTTGCATCTATATTCATTAGAGAGATTGGCCTGTAGTTTTCTTTTTTTGTAATATCTTTGCCTGGTTTTGGTATGAGGGTGATGTTGGCTTCATAGAATGAATTAGGTAGTTTTCCCTCTGCTTCGATTTTTTTGAAGAGTTTGAGGAGAGTTGGTACTAATTCTTTCTGGAATGTTTGATAGAATTCAGATGTGAAGCCATCTGGTCCTGGACTTTTCTTTTCAGGAAGCTTTTGAATGACTGATTCAATTTCTTTCCTTGTGATTGGTTTGTTGAGGTCATCTATGTCTTCTTGAGTCAAAGTTGGTTGATCATGTCTTTCCAGGAACCCGTCCATTTCCTCTAAATTGTTGTATTTATTAGCATAAAGTTGTTCATAGTATCCTGTTATTACCTCCTTTATTTCTGTGAGGTCAGTAGTTATGTCTCCTCTTCCATTTCTGATCTTATTTATTTGCATCCTCTCTCTTCTTCTTTTTGTCAATCTTGCTAAGGGCCCATCAATCTTATTGATTTTCTCATAGAACCAACTTCTGGCCTTATTGATTTTCTCTATTGTTTTCATGTCTTCAATTTCATTTATTTCTGCTTTAATCTTTGTTATTTCTTTCCTTTTGCTTGCTTTGGGATTAGTTTGCTGTTCTTTCTCCAGTTCTTCCAAATGGATAGTTAATTCCTGAATTTTTGCCTTTTCTTCTTTTCTGATATAGGCATTTAGGGCAATAAATTTCCCTCTTAGCACTGCCTTTGCTGCATCCCATAAGTTTTGAAATGTTGTGTTTTCATTTTCATTCGCCTCGAGTTATTTGCTAATTTCTCTAGCAATTTCTTCTTTGATCCACTCGTTGTTTAGGAGTGTGTTGTTGAGCCTCCACATATTTGTGAATTTTCTGGCACTCCACCTATTATTGATTTCCAACTTCTTCCTTTATGATCTGAGAAAGTGTTGTGTATGATTTCAATCTTTTTAAATTTGTTAAGACTTGCTTTGTGACCCAGCATATGGTCTGTCTTTGAGAATGATCCATGAGCACTTGAGAAAAAGGTGTATCCTGCTGTTGTGGGATGAAATGTCCTATAAATGTCTGTTAAGTCTAGCTCATTTATAGTAATATTCAGATTCTCTATTTCTTTATTGATCCTCTGTCTAGATGTTCTGTCCATTGATGAGAGTGGTGAATTGAAGTCTCCAACTATTATGGTATATGAGTCTATCTCCCTTTTCAGTGTTTGCAGTGTATTCCTCACGTATTTTGGGGCATTCTGGTTCGGTGCGTAAATATTTATGATTGTTATGTCTTCTTGTTTAATTGTTCCTTTTATTAGTATATAGTGTCCTTCTTTGTCTCTTTTAACTGCTTTACATTTGAAGTCTAATTTGTTGGATATTAGTGTAGCCACTCCTGCTCTTTTCTGGTTGTTATTTGCATGAAATATCTTTTCCCAACCTTTCACTTTCAACCTATGTTTATCTTTGGGTCTAAGATGTGTTTCCTGTAGACAGCATATAGAAGGATCCTGTTTTTTAATCCATTCTGCCAATCTATGTCTTTTGATTGGGGAATTCAGTCCATTGACATTTAGTGTTATTACTGTTTGGATAATATTTTCCTCTAACATTTTGCCTTTTGTATTATATATATCATATCTGACTTTCCTTCTTTCTACACTCTTCTCCATACCTCTCTCTTCTGTTTTTTCGTATCTGACTCTAGTGCTCCCTTTAGTATTTCTTGCAGAGCTGGTCTCTTGGTCACAAATTCTCTCAGTGACTTTTTGTCTGAGAATGTTTTAATTTCTCCCTCATTTTTGAAGGATAATTTTGCTGGATATAAGAGTCTTGGTTGGCAGTTTTTCTCTTTTAGTAATTTAAATATATCATCCCACTGTCTTCTAGCTTCCATGGTTTCTGCTGAGAAATCTACACATAGTCTTATTGGGTTTCCCTTGTATGTGATGGATTGTTTTTCTCTTGCTGCTTTCAAGATCCTCTCTTTCTCTTTGACCTCTGACATTCTAACTAGTAAGTGTCTTGGAGAACGCCTAGTTGGGTCTAATGTCTTTGGGGTGTGTTGCACTTCTTGGATCTGTAATTTTAGGTCTTTCATAAGAGTTGGGAAATTTTCAGTGATAATTTCTTCCATTAGTTTTTCTCCTCCTTTTCCCTTCTCTTCTCCTTCTGGGACACCCACAACACGTATATTTGTGCGGTTCATATTGTCCTTGAGTTTCCTGATACCCTGTTCAAATTTTTCCATTCTTTTCCCGATAGTTTCTGTTTCTTTTTGGAATTCAGATGTTCCATCCTCCAAATCACTAATTCTATCTTCTGTCTCTTTAAATCTATCATTGCAGGTATCCATTGTTTTTTCCATCTTTTCTACTTTATCCTTCACTTCCATAAGTTCTGTGATTTGTTTTTTCAGTTTTTCTATTTCTTCTTTATGTTCAGCCCATGTTCTCTTCATGTCCTCCCTCAATTTATCGATTTCATTTTTGAAGAGGTTTTCCATTTCTGTTCGTATATTCAGCCTTAGTTGTCTCAGCTCTTGTATCTCATTTGAACTACTGGTTTGTTCCTTTGACTGGGCCATATTCTCAATCTTCTGAGCGTGGACAGTTATCTTCTGCTGCTGGCGTCTGGGCATTTAGTCAGATTTCCCTGGGTGTCGGACCCAACAAGGTTGTAAGATTTTTCTGTGAAATCTCTGGGTTCTGTTTTTCGTATCCTGCCCAGTAGGTGGTGCTCGTGGCACACGTTTGTCTGCGGGTCCCACCAGTAAAAGGTGCTGTGGGTCCTTTAACTTTGGAAAACTCTCACCGTCCAGGAGGTTCGCTAGCCGAAGCGGCTTGGAAGAGTGCCAGTCGGCCCAGGGTTCGAACGCGGGGAGGGTCACTGGCCGCCGCAGCCCAGGAAAGCGCCCGTCTGAATTTCCTAGTCAGCCCGGGGCGCCAAGCATAGCGGGAGGGCGCCAGCTGCAGCGGCCTGCCTGGGAGAGTGAACATTCCCGGGGAGTCACGGGTTTGGAAGGGGCCCCCCACCCCATCACCGTTCTCCGTGGCCTGGGGATTTCCGATCCAATTCTCTCAGTTGGTCCGGGGGGCCGCGCGTGGTGTGGGCACCAGCCACCACGGTTTGAGGATACCGCCTGTCCAATTCTCCCAGCCGGCCCGGGAAGGGGGAAGGAAGTGACTCCGGCCGCTTGCCGCCCCGCCCAGTGAAGCCTGCGCCCCTCGGCGATCTCACCAGAGCGGGTTCTCTCAGCCAGCCATCCGTTCCAGGATGGGGTACGCTGTCTTTTTTATCTCTGTCGTAGCTTTGGGAGCTGTTCTGTATCGTTTCTACTCCCCTAGTAGCTGTCCTGGAGGAGAAACTAAGATCCGCGCGACTTAGTAAGCCGCCATCTTCTCCGGAAGTCATAGTACCATGCTTTTTTGACTACTGTAGCATTGTAGTATGCTTTTTAAAGTCAGATAGCATGAGAATTCCCCCTTCATTCTTTCTCAAGAAACTTTTAGCTCTTCTGGATACTTTTCCCTTTGATTATTGTTTTTTTCTGTTTCCACAAAGTAAGTTGTTGGGAATTTTTTAAGTAATGCTTTGAATCCAAAAATCAATTTGGGTAGAATTACCATCTTAACTATACTTAGTCTTCAAATCCATGAACATGGTATGCCCTTCCATCTATTTAGGTCTTCCTTGACTTCTCTCAGCAATTTCGTTTAGTTTTCTATGTACAGTTTTATGTTCTTTGTTATATTTATTCCTAATTTTTTTGGTTGCTAGTGTAAAGAGATTTTTTTTTCCTCGAGTTCTTCCTTGGATTGCTCATTGCTGTTGTATAGAAACACTACTAAATTTTGCATGTTGATTTTGTATACTGCCATTTTGCTGTACTCATTTATTACCTCTAGTAGCTCTACTGTAACTTTTCCAGGTTTTCTACATACAGGATCATATCATCTGCAAAGAGCAAGAGTTATACTTCTGACTTTCCAGTTTGGATGTTTTTATTTCTTTTCCTAGTCTAATTGCTCTGGCTAGAATTTCCAGCACAATGTTGAATAACAATGGTGACACTTGGTTGACATCACTGTCTTGTTCTTGACCTTAGAGGGAAAGCTTTCAGTCTTTCCCCATTCAATATTAGCAGTGGATTTTTTACATATTCCCTTTATTATATTGAGTAAGTTTTCTCCTATCCTATCTTTTGAAGTGTTTTCATCAGGAAAGGATGTTGAATTTTGTCCAATGCCTTTTTTTTGCATCAATTGTGATGATAATGTGGTTTCTCTGCTTTGATTTATTGATGTGATGCATTACATTAATTGATTTTCTTGTTTTGAACAAGCCTTGCATACCTGGAATAAAACCCACTTGGTCGTGTTGTACAATTCTTTTAATGTGCCACTGGATCTGATTCCTGTTAAGGATTTTTCCATGTATTTCATTAAAGAGATTGCTCTGTAATTTTCTTTTCTTGTAGTATTTTTGTCTGGCTTTGGTATTAGGGTGGTTTTCGCTTCATAGAATGATTTGTGTAACTTTCCCTCCTTTTCAATTTTTTTTGGAAGAGTTTGAGCAGGTTTGGTACTAATTCTTTCTTGAATGCTTGGGAGAATTTACATGTGAAGCCATCTGGTTCTGTGCTTTTCTTTGTTGGGAGTTTTTTGAGAACTTATTCAATCTCTTTTCTTATGATTGGTCTGTTGAGGTCTTCTATTGCTTCTTGAGTCAGTGTTGGTTGTTCATGCTTTTCTAGGAACTGTCCATTTTACCTTTTGTTAGCATATAGTTGCTCATAATATCTGCTCATTATCTCTTATTTCTGCAGGGTCAGTTGTTATGCCTCCCTGTCCCATTTCTGATTTTATTTATTTGCATCCTCTCTCTTTTTCTGTCAGTGTAGCTAAAGGTCCATTGATTTTATTCATTTTCTCAAAGCACCAACTTCTGGTTTTGTTGAATTTCTCTATTGTTTTCATATACTGAATTTCATTTATTTCTGTTCCAATATTTGCTATTTCTTTCCTTCTGTTTGCTTTGGGGATAATTTGCTGTTCTTCCTCTAGTTCCTCCAGGTGAGCAGTTAATTCCTCAATTTTTGCTCTTTCTTCTTTTTAAATATACGTGTTTAGTGAAACAAATTTCCCTATCAGCACTGCCTTGCATCCTTTAAGTTTTGATACATTGTGTTCTCATTTTCATTTGCCTTAAGATATTCAATGATGTTTCTTACACTTCCTTCCTTGATCCACTCATTAAGAATGCATTGTTTAGCATTCATACATCTGAGCATTTTCCAGCCTTCTACCTGTTATTGATTTCCAACTTCATACAATTATTATCTGAGAAAGTGTTTTTTATAAATTTAATCTTTTTAAATTTGAGACCTGCTTTGTGATGCAATGCATGGTCTATCCCAGAGAATGATCCATGAGGACTTGAGAAAAATGTGTATCCTGTTGCTGTGGGGTATGATATTCTGTAAGTGTCTGTTGAGTCTATTTCATTTATCATTCTATTCAAAATCTTTGTTTCCTTATTGATTCTCTGTCTAAATGTTCCATCCATTGATTAGAGTGGTATATTAAAGCCTCCAACTATTTTTGTACAGGTTGTACAGTACAGGTATCTACTTCTCCCTTCAGTGCTGTCAGTACTTGTCTCACACATTTTGGGGCACTCTATCATGGTGCATAAATATTTATGAGTGTTACATCTTCTTGATAAATTGTCCCTTTTATTAATAAGCAGATCCTTCTTTGTCATAGTATCTTTGTCTCTTTTCATTGCTCTTTTCTCTTTTACCAACCTTTCACTTTCAACCTATTTTTGTTCTTGGCTCAAAAGTGAGATCCTTGTAGACAGAATACAGATAGGTTCTATTTTTTAATCCATTCTGCTCATCTGTTTCTTTTGATTGGAGAGATTTTCCAGTATTCTGGGCTCAGTGGACTCCCAAAGCTTCTGTACTTTTTTTCTTTCTATCAGCCCCAACTCCTCTCTGCCAGGAAAGACTTTGTGTTCCATTCGTGGTGACTCTGAGCTTATCTGTGCTCAGAGCTTGTATCCACTAGCTTGAATTTAACTAAATCCACAATTGGAGCTCAGTTGAGCTCTCTTTGCCTTGCTCCTAGTACGGGCTGCTTCTTTTTCCCATGGAAAAGTGTTTCTAAGATAGCCTGCCATGACAGTGGGGGAGGGGTACCGAGGCTCCACAGTTTAGAAGACTTTACTTATAGTGCTGTGCTGTGATCTAGGCCCTTCCCACCCATTACAGATTGGTTCATGATGTGTGTCTGGTCACAGAAGTCTCCCAAAAGTTGTTCCAGATGGTTTCTTTCTATTTACTAGCTTCCTTAGAGGACTAACTAAATTCCACTCCTCCCTACTCTGCCATATTGTTTTTGATGAGAAAGACATTCACAGGGAACAAAATTCAAATATTTCAAAAAAACATACGTACAAGGTCTTATGCTTCCACTCCTTCCCAAAACCACCCACGTCTTCCTCCCCAGAGGCAAACATGTTATGTCTTGGCTGCTTTGAGAGATAGCCTATGCATTAAACTGATGGTTTAAATATATCACTTTACCCTGTATTTCACAAATTCACAAATAGCACATCCTACATATTATTCTGTGCTTTGCTTCTTCCATCCTTCCTTCCTTCTTTTCCTTTCCTTTCCTTTCTCTAACCTCTCTCCCTCCCCTGTCTCCCCTTCCCCCTCTATCTACCTCTCTTCCTCTCTTCCTCCCTTCATCCTTTTCCCTGCCTCCCTCCCTCCCTTCTTTTCTTCCTTCTTATGCTTTCACAAACAGTGCAAGAGTGGGCCTATATGAAGACACATGACAGAATCTTATCAAACTTTTACTACTTTGCCATTCTGATAGGTGAAAAATAGAATCTTTTGGTTTGAATCTTCATTAACTTTCTGTGAAGTAGGATTTTAAATTTTGGTAGATTTAAAATCCATTTTTATTTCTTTTTCTGTGATCTATATATTTCTATTAATTTCCATTTTCCAATTGGGTTGATTATTGATTAGTATTTTTATCTGTAATAAGAGCTGTCATGGTCAGCTTCATGTGTCAACTTGACCAAGTGGTGGTACCTGTTTGGTTGGGCAAGTGCTGGCCTGTCTGTTGCAATGAGGATATTTCATAGAATTAGATCATGATCATGTCAGCTGCATCCACAGATGATTCCATTTGTATTCAGCCAAGGACAGTGTCTTCTGCATTGAGTGATGCTCAGTCTAATCAATGGAAGCCTTTTAAGGAGGATTCAGAAGATTCAGGCTCTCTTTCTGCTTCAACTGGCAAGCCTCTCCTGTGGAGTTCATCCAGACCCTCCATCGGAATCATCAGCTTCACATCCTGCCCTGCGTATTTTGGACTCTGCGTTCCCACGATCACGTGAGACACTTTTATAAATTTTGTTTGTGAGTGTTCCCTGTTGATTCTGTTTCTCTAGGGAACCCTAAGTAACACGAGAGCTCAAAATATATTTTTCCCATTTTGTCAGTTGAGTCATAGACATTTGGGGGGTGGTGGTGGTCATTTTCACCACAGAGTGATTTTTTTTTTAAGTGTTTAAAAATATTGGTATTTTAACATTCATATCTAGTTAGGCCTTTGTAACCACAAGATTATAGCATATCTCCCATGAACTCTTACTTTAAAGTTATATTTCTTGCATTTAAATATTTAATTCAGTTATTCATTTTGATAGTATTTTAGTGTAACGCATGAGGAATCGCTATTTTACTGTCCCCATATGAATACACAGATCTTTTTACTTAGTTGTACAAAAATGCTATTTTCTTTCAAGTTAATTTTAATGAGATGGCTCAATGCTGCCAGTCAGAAAAAAAAAATTTGCTTTTAAAATCTATTTCTATATCCAAAAAATTTCTAGAATTCTACTTTGAATTTCTTCTTTGAAAACTCCTAATTTTATATATATATATAATCACTTTTCCTATCTTCTATAAATTTCATTTTCTAACATTCATTTTATGTGTTTTCCTTTCAATTTGCCTACTTCTACCATTCTATCTTCTGACATCTTCAAAGAGACTTTTCCCCTTTCGGTTGTTTCTCCTTTCACTCCAATATCTGTGATGTTTTCATTTTTCAAAATGTTTTCCCTTTTCTGAGTTTTGGAACTCACATTTCACTTCTTTTAATGTGTTCTCATCTCTTCCCTAATGTCTTATATCTTGACTTTGTATTCTTATTATAAGTTTTTAATTGTTTCATTAAGCTTTTTTTAATTCACAACAAATATTTGAACATCACTTTCCTTTGTAGTTACATAATTCTGTTGAGTAGTATACATTCAACATTTTCCCTTTGTTTCATTGTATTATTCTACAGATACTGCACTGGTTCATTCCTAATTGTTAATCTCTGAATAAAATGACTGTTTGCTTGAGTACCTGTTTATAGGAATGAACCAGAGCCGTGATCCAAACCAGCAAAAATTATCATCATTATCACAATGCGTGTGAGATCTTTAATCTTTACTTTACCCGAGAGCTGATTACAATGAGAAGCCTCTCATTTCCCTGACACTTCTTAATGAAAAAAGACAGAGTCTTGCACGTAGAGTTCCTCTTTCAAATTCAACTCTTCTGTTTCTCAGAACCAAAACAGGTGTAGGGAATCTCCCTCCAGAGTCCAAAGTGCAACTTAATACTGTTATCAAGTGGGCACTGTTTTCGCACCTAATGGTGCTTCCTTGGTCTTGGACAGCTATAAGCCCTTCTTGATCCAAAAAACTTGAGTCCGGCTCTGGCTCTTACTGACACAAGAGCCCTCTCATACTTTTTGGCAGTCTTCCCACCTATTTTTCGGTTTTGCTTTCAGCTACCTGCCAGATTTATTGAAATGATGTTGTGTTTCTGTTTCTTCTTCTCATTATTTTTCTGTGCTTTCAGAGGAGAGAAATAGGAAATGCTAATACCACCATTTTCAAATGGAAAATCCCCTGGTGGTTTCATGAGTAATTGATTGGAAATAAGTAAAATGTAGTGGTAATGCACCCTGAGTAAGTGTATAAATTAGATAACTGACTTAAACTGTTTTGAAGCTGACAATTCTTTATCAAAAGTTGCTATGATATTTACTGGGTAACCGCAAGAACTGCATCATCTCTATAGCCTGGTGAATGAAGATGTTATACTAGATTATTTAAGGGATTCTTTCTTCTCTGAAAGCATTCCGATAATTACACTCTTATTTTTTTTTTTACTTTATAAAATCAACTTCATTGACATGTGATTTATATACAATAAACCGTATCCATATAAAATGAATACTTCAGTGTTTTAGATACACATATACATCAGTGAAATGACACTCACAAACAAGATAAAGAACATTCCACAAACCCA
The DNA here is from genome assembly GCF_023851605.1 of Tamandua tetradactyla. Taxonomy (NCBI): domain Eukaryota; kingdom Metazoa; phylum Chordata; class Mammalia; order Pilosa; family Myrmecophagidae; genus Tamandua; species Tamandua tetradactyla. Next base: position 8,474,117 of record NC_135334.1, on the reverse strand, counting down.
AAAGTTTCCTTGTGCTCCTTTGTACTCCGTCTTTTCCTCCATTCCTGGTCCTGGGTAACTACTCATTTACTTTCTGTCACTTTAGATTATTTTGTACTTTCTAGAATTTTAAATAAATGGAGTAATACTCTCTCATGTCTGGCTTCATTCATTCAGCATAAAGATTTTGAAATTCAATCGTGTGTACATATCAGCAGTATATTCATTTTCTTGTTGACTTTTATAAATAAACAATATTTTGTCTATCCATTTACCTATTGATGGGCATTTGGGTTATTATGAGTGCTGGATATCAAATAAAGCTGCTATGAACGGTTTGTGTACAAATCCTTGTGTAGACATGTTTTCATTTTTCTTGGGTATATGTCAATACCAGGATTTGAATGGCTGGGTTTTATGGTAGTTATTTGTTGAATGTTTTAAGAAACAGCCTAAGTTTCTTTCAAATTGGTTGTGTTATTTTACATTATACCAGCAATGTATGTGTCATGGTTAGGGACAGGTGTCAACTTGGCCAAGTTGTGGTACCTGTTCATCTGATTGGGCAAGCGCTGGCCTGTCTGTTGCAATGAGGACATTTCATAGGATTAGGTCATGATCACGTCAGCTACATCCACAGCTGATTCCATTTGTAATCAGCCAAAGGGGAGTGTCTTCTGCAATTAGTGATGCTAAATCCAATCATGGGAAGCCTTTTAAGGAGGACTCAGAGGAGACAGGTTTCATTCCTGCTTTGGCTGGTGAGCCTCTCCTGTGGAGTTCGTCCAGGCCATCCATTGGAGTCATCGGCTTCACAGCCTGCCCTGTCGATTTTGGACTCTGCGTTCCTACGGTCACGTGAGACACTTTCATAAATTTTATATTTGCAAGTGTTCCCTGTTGGTTCTGTTTCTCTAGAGAACCCTAACTAATACAGTATGAGCATTCCAGGTGTTTTGCATCCTCACCAACATGCCATTGCCAGTCTTTCTCATTTTAGCCTATGTTGAGGATCTCCAATACTACCCTTAAGTTTGTTGATATGCTAGAAGAACTCACGGTACTCAGAAAAGCTGTTTTATTCACAGCCATAGGTTTATTAAAGCAAAAGAACCAAATTAAAATCAGCAAAGGAAAAGGACCATAGAACAGAATCCAGGGAAAGTCAAGCACAGGCTTACAATAGTTGTCATCCAGTAGCACTGCACAGAGAATGCTTAATTTTCCCAGTATTATGTGTGACTACATGTGCCAGGGACATTTGCCCAAGTCTTGGTATACAGGATTATTTAAAAGCCATTCATTGAGATACATTCACATTCCATACAAACCATCCAAAATATACAATTGATGGCTTTTAGTATAATCACACAGTTGTGAATTCATCACCACAAATAATTTTAGAATATTTCTCCAAAAAGCAAAACCATATATACCCCTTAGCTGTCACTTCTCAATCCCTCTATCTTTCCCTAGCCCTATTTAACCATGAATCTAATTGTGTCTCTACAGATATATTCATATTTAATTCAAATGGAATTATACAATATGCGGTACTTTGTGTCTGGTCTCCTTCTTTTTTGGGGGAAGGAGGGGGTGCATGGTCCAGGAACTGAACCTGTGTCTCCTGCATGGAAGGTGAGTATTCTACCACTGAACCACCATAATGAGTTTTTAAAATTATTTTTTAATGAGAGAAATTATAGGCTTACATAAAAGTCATATAAAAATACAATAGAAAGTTAAAAAAAAACAACTTGGTATTGTTGTGATACCTTTGTTTCAATTGAGGAAATAATATTAAAATATTTCTGTTAACTATAGTTCACAGTCTGCATTAGGCGTATTTTTCCCACATGCTAACATAGCATTAACACCTTCTAACAGTACATTTTGATATAACTCATGAAAGAATATTCATTAGTACTATTAACCACAGTCATCATCCACAATAAGGTTCACTGTTATATAGTCCCATGTTTTATTTTCTAACTGTTTTCTGGTAACATAGGTGACCCAAAACTTTCCCCTTCAATCACATTCACACTCATAATTTGATGCTTCTAACTAAATTCACAATAATGTGCTACCATCCCCATTATCCATTTACAATCAACCTAATTAGAAATTCTACATCAACTACGCATCAGTTCCCTATTCTTTACCCCCATTCTATCTCCTGGTAGCCTATATTTTAGATTCTAACTTTATGAGTTTGCTTATTATAATTAGTTCATATCAGTGAGATCACACAACATTTGTCCTTTCCTTTCTGGCTTATTTCACTCAACATAATGACCACAAGTTCTTCTATATTATTGCATGTATCACAGCCTCATTCCTTCCTACAGTTGAATAATAGCCCATCATATATATATATTCTTATAAATCCACTCATCAGTTAATGGGCACTTGGGTTGCTTCCATCTTTGGGCAACTGCAAATAAAGCCACTATGAACATCCATGTGAAAATATTTGTTTGAGTTCCTGCTTTTATTTCCTCTAGGTATATATCTAGCAGTGGGATTACTGGATCATGTGGCAATTTTATACTTAGCTTTCCTGAGAAACAGCCATGCTGTCTTCCACAGCAGTTGCACCATTTTATATTCCCAGCAGTAGTGAATGAGTGTTCTTATTACTGCATGTGCATGCCAACATTTGAATTTCCTGTTTTATTTTTAATAGTGGTTTTAGTTTATTAAGCTACCAGAATGCAATATACCAGGAATGAAATGGCTTCTAAAATAGGAATTTAATAAGTAGCAAGCTTACAGTTCTAAGGCCATGAAAATATCCAAATTAAGTTATCCAGATAAAGATACCTTAACTCCAAAGAAAAGGTTGATGAACTTCGGGGTTTCTCTCTCAGCTGGGAGGGCACATGGTGACATCTGCTAGTTTTCTCTCCTCATTTCATAAGACTTTCCTGGGGGCATTTTCCTTCTGCATCTCCAAAGGCCTCTGGCTGTGTGAGTTCTGTTGGCTCTGAAGTTTTTTTCCAAAATGGTTCCCTCTTAAATGGCTTCAGTGAGCCATTCCATCTTGAATGGGTGGAGACACATCTCCATGGAAACTACCTAATCAAAAGCTGCCACCTACAATTGGGTGAGTCACATTTCCATGGAAGCAATAAAAGTTCCCACCCAGCAATATCAATGAGCATTAAAAATTTTGGCTTTTCTGGGGTAGAAGACAGTTTCAAATTGGCACAGTGGCATTCTAGTAGGTGTGAAATGATATCTCATGGTGGTTTTGATTTGCATTTCTCTAATAGTGATGTTGAGCGTCTTTTCATGTTCTTTCGGCAATCTTATTTCCTCTTTGGGAAAATGTCTATTCAAGTCTTTCGCCCATTTTTAAATTGAGCTGTCTTTTTTTGTTGTTGAGTTGTAAGATTTCTAATATTCTGGATATTAAATCCGTATGGGATATGTGGTTTCCAAATATTTTCACCCATTGAATGGGCTGTCTTTTCATTTTCTTGACAAAGTTCTTTGAGGCACAAAAGTTTTTAATTCTGTGGAGGTTCCATTAACCTATTTTTTTCTTTCATTACTTGTGCTTTAGGTACAAAATAAGAAAACACTGCCTACCATGAAATCCTGATGTGCTTCCCTACATTTTTTTCTAGGAGGTTTAGAAAAAACCAGGTTATCCTGGCTCTTATATTTGGGTCCTTGATGCATTTTGAGTTAGTTTTTTGTGTAAGGTATGAGATAGGGCTCCTTTTTCATCCTTTTACATATGAATATTCAGTTGCCCAAGCACCATTTGGCGAAGAGACCATTCTGTCCCAGCTGAGTGAACTTGGCACTTTTTGTCAAAAATCAATTGGCCAGTCTATTTCTGAACTCTCATTTAAATTCCATTAGTCAATATATCTATCTTGATGCCAGTACCATGCTATTTTCACCACTGTAAATGTGCAATATGCTTTAAAGTCAGGAACTGTGAGTCTTGCAACTTTGTTCATTGTTTTCAAGATATGTATAGTTATTTGGAGACCTTTACCCTTCTAAATAAACTTGATAATTGGCTTATCCATTTCTTCAGAGAAGGCTGTTGGAATTTGACTTGGATTGCTTGAATCCATAAATTATTTGGGGTAGAACTGACATCTTAACAGAGTTTAGTCTTCCGATTCATAATCGTGGAATGTCCTTCCATTTATTTGGGTCTTCTTTGATTTGTTTTAACAATGTTTGGTAGTTTCTGGGTACAAATCCTTTACATCTGTTCTAGTTTGTTAGCTGCCGGAATGCAATATACTAGAAATGGAATGGTTTTAAAAAGGGGAATTTAATGAGTTGCTAGTTTATAGTTCTAAGGCCAAGAAAATGTCCCAGTTAAAACAGGTCTATAGAAATGTTCAATCAAAGGCATCTTGGTTCAAGAAGGCCGAAGAAGTTCAGGGCTTCTCTCTCAAGTGGAAGGGCACATGGCAAACACAGTCAGTTTCTCTCTCATCTGGAAAGGCACATGGTGAACACAGTGTTCCTTTCTCATCTGGAAGGGCATAAGGCAAACATGGCTTCATCTGCTAGCTTCTTCTCCTGGCTTCCTGTTTCATGAAGCTCCCCAGGAAGCATTTTCCTTCTTCATCTCCAAAGATCACTGGCTGGTGAACTCTGCTTCTCATGGCTATGTCATTCTGCCCTGCTCTCTCTGAATCTCTCTTTCTCCAAAATGTTTCTTTTATAGGACTTCAGAAACTAATCAAGACCCACCCAAATGGGTGAAGACATGTCATCACCTAATCCAGCTTGACGACCACTCTTGATTTGGGTACATCTCCAGGGAGATGATCTAATTACACACAGTATTGAATAGGGATTATTCTGTCTTTATGAAATAGGATTTTGATCAAAGCATGGCTGCTCTAGGGTACATACATCATTTCAAACCAGCACAACATCTTTGGTTAAATTTATTCCTAGATATTTTATTCTTTTAGTTGCTATTGTAAATGGAATTTTTTCCTGGATTCCTTCTCAAATTGCTCATTACTAGTGTATAGAGGCATTGCTGATTTTTGCATGCTGATCTCATATCCCACCACTCCAGAATTCTCATGTATTAGCTCCAGGAGCTTTGTTGCACTTTTTTTTTTTTAGGATTTTCTAAATATAGGATCCTGTCATCAGCCATGACAGTTTTACTTCTTCTTTGCCTATCTGGATGTCTTTTGCCTAACTACTCTAGCTAGAACTTCTAACACAATGTTGAATAATAGAGGTAACAGTCAGCATCCTTATCTTGTTCCAGATCTTACAGGGGAAGCTTTCAATCTTTGACCATGGACTATGAGTTAGTCGTGGGTTTTTCCCATATGCTTTTTATCATATTAAGAAAGTGTTTTTACCAAGTAAGTTTGCTGGATTTTTGTCAAATTCCCTTTCTGCATCAATTGAAGTGATCATATAGTCTTTCCCCTTTGATTTGTTAATGCGGTGCATTTTGCAGTAATTGATTTTCTCATATCGAACAACTCTTGCATACCTGGAATAAATCTCAATTCATCATGGTAATGAGCTGTTGAACTTGATTTTCAAATTTTGCTGAGGATTTCTGCATCTGTCTTCATTAGAAAAACTGGTCTGCAATTTTTTTTTTTCTGGCAGTATCTTTGGGGTGATGTTGGCCTCACAGAATGAGTATGGTAGTTTTTCTTCCTCAATTATTTTTGGAAGAATTTGAGTAGTATTGTTATTAATCTTCTTGGAATGATAGGTAGAATTCCTCCCATGAAGCCAACTGGTCCTGGGATTTTTTTTTCTTTGGAGATATGTGATGGCTGATTCAATCTCTTTACTTGCCATTGGTTTGTTGAGGTCTTCTATTTCTTCTACAGTCAGTGTAGGATCATTCATGTGTTTCTAAGAATTTTTCCATTTCATCTAGGTTTTCTAATTTGTTGGCATGCATTTGTTCACAGTATCCTCTTATGATCTTTTTTATTGCTGTGGGTTCAGTAGTAATGACCCCCTCACATTTCTGATTTTATTTATTTGCATTTTCTCTCTTTTTTCATTGTCAGTCTAACAGCATTTGTCATTTTCATTGATCCTCTTGAAGAACTAACTTTTGGTTGTGTTAAATCTCTCTGTTTTTATTCTCAATTTCATTTATTTCCGCTGTAATATTTGTTATTTCTTTGCTTCTTCTTGCTTTGGGATAAGTTTGCTATTATTTTTCTGGTTCCTCCAAATGTGCAGGTAGGTCTTTGATTTTAGTTCTTTCTTGTTTTTGAATGTTAGCATTTACGGCTATAAATTCCCCTTCAAGCATTGCCTTCACTACATTCCTTACGTTTTGATATGTTGTATTCTCATTTTCTTTCACCTTGAGATATATATTAATCTTTCCTGCAACTTCTTCTATGATCTCCTGATCATTTACAGGTGTGCTGTTTAATCTACATGTATTTGTGAATGTTCCAGTTTTCCACCTGTTACTGGTTTCCATCTTCATTTCATATGGTCAGAGAAAGTGATTTTATCATTTCAATCCTTTAAATTTATTGTGACTTGTTTTGTGACCCAACATGTAGTCTCTCCTAGAGAAAGATCCATGGGCACTTGACGAGAATGTGTATCTGGCTGTTCTGGGGTACTCTGCTCTATATATGTCTGTCCAGTCTAGTTTATTTATAATATTATTCAAATTCTCTATTCCTTATTGATTCTCTGTTTAGACATTCTATCCATTGATGAGAATGGCTGCTGAAGTCTCCCACTATTATTGTAGAGACATGTGTTTCTCTCTTCAGTGTCATCAGTGTTTACCTCAGGTATTTTGGGTATCTTGGTTAGGTGCATACATATTATTATTGCTGTTTCTTCTTAGTGGATTGCCACTTTTATTAGTATATTGCCTTCTTCTTTGTCTCACAACAGTTTTACATTTAAATTCTATTTGCCTCATATTAGTATAGTCACCTCAACTCTTTTTTTGTTACTGTTTGCATGGAATATCTTTTTCAAACATTTCACTCTCAACCTATTTGTGTCTTTGGGTCTAAGGTGAATCTCTTGTAGACAACATATAGATGCATCATAGTTTTTTATCCACTATGCCAATCTGTGTCTTTTGATTAGGAAATTTAATCTACTAGCATACAATGTTATTACTGTAAAGGTGGTACTTAATTCAACCATTTTATCCTTTTGTATTTATGTGCTATATCTTATTTTTGTCTGTCTTTTTTACTCTTTTAGTTGCCCTTACTGATAATCTTCATTTATATACTCTCTTCCAAGCCGTTCCTTCCTTTCAGACTGCAGAACTGCCTTTATTATTTCTTTAAGGGAAAATCTCTTATTGATGAACTCTCAGTTTCTGTTTACCGGTGAATATTTTAAACTCCCCCTCATCTTTAAATAACAGCTTTCCCAGGTAAAGAATTTTTGGCTGGCAGTTTTTCTATTTCAGTACATTAAATACATCATATCACTTCTTGCCTCCGTGGAAGAAAATTTACACAATCTAATTTCAATTCCCTTCTATGTGACCAATTGGTTTTTTTTATTGCTTTCAGAATTCTCTCTTTATGATTGGCACTTGACATTCTGATTAGTGTGTACTGGTGTAGGTCTATTAGGACTTATTCTTCTTGGAGTGAGGTTGTGCTTCTTGAATGTTTATATTTCTTTCTTTCATAAGTATTGGGAAATTTCTGGTCATTATTTCCTCAAATACTCTTTCTACCCTTCTCCCTTCTTTTCTCCTTCTGGGACACTTCAGACACAGATGTGTGTGCACCTCGTGCTGTCATTCAATTCCTGAGGTACTACTCAGTTTTTCCTTTCCTTTCCCCTATCTGTTCTTCTGTCTGTAAGATTTCAATTATCCTTCCTTCTAGATCCTTTATTCTGTCTGTTCAAATCTGTTGTTGTATGCGTCCAGTGTATTTTCAATCTATTCTATTGTGCCTTTTAGCTTCCATAAGTTCTGCTATGTTTCTTTACATACTTTCATTTTCTTCTTTATGCTCACTCAGCATCTTCCTAATATTTTTTACCCCTTTGTGCTGGTTTGAAAGGATATATGCAGCCCAGATAAACCATGTCTTAATCCTAATCCAATCTTGTGGGAGCACAAGATCTTAAACCCTATTCAGCACTACATATTGGAAACAATTAGATTATCTTCATGGAGCTGTTACTCACCCAATTGTGGGTATTAACTTTTGAATGGAAGGAGATGTGACTCCACCCATTACACATAGGTCTTCATAAGTTTACTGGAATCCTTCATAAGAGGAAACATTTGGAGAAAGTTTCAGAATGATGACAGAACCTCAGAGTCCACCAGCCAATGGCACTTGCATTCCAGCAGCCAGCAAACTAGAACAGAGTGTAACAATTGCACAAATCTTAGTACTTGTACCACACACCGAGGAGAAGAATCAGATGAAGAAGAAATGAAAAAATCCTATCAGGTAAACACAGACAATTCTAAAATTTTGGAGATGAAGAAGGAGAATGCCCCTGGGGGAGCTTCATGAAGCAAGAGGCCTGAAGAGAAAGCTAGCAGATGTCACCATGTTCGCCATGTGCCTTTCCAGTTGAGAGAGAAACCTTGCACTTCATCAGCCTTTCTTGAGTGAAGGTAACTGCTTGCTGATGCCTTAATTTGGACATTGTTAAAGACTTGCTTTAATTGGGACATTTTCTAGGCTTTAGAACCATAAACTAGCAACTTATTAAATTCCCTTTTTTAAAAGGCTTTCTAGTTCTGGTTTATTACCTTCTGGCAGCTAGAAAACTAGAACGTCCTTTCACAATATATTCCTTCATCTCCTTGAATTGATTTAGGAGATTTGTTTGAATATCTTTGAATAGTTGTTCCAAATTCTATGTCTCCTCCTAAGTTTTAATTTGTTCTTTTGACTAAGCCATATTTTATTTCTTAATATGGCTTTTAAATGTTTGACAATGTCTAGGCATCTGATTATCTTGATGCGTTTACTCTGAAGGTCAATTTTTCTCTCTTGCCTTGGGTTTTATTGTTGATTGACTTTGTGTTAAGGCTCTTCTGTGACAACAGGTTCAACTTATTTTAGACTTTTAGAATTGTCTGTGTTTAACTGATATGATTTCTTCATTTCTTCTTCATCTGACTCTTCTCCTGGGTGTGTGGTACAATTACTAAGATTTGTGCAATTGTTACACCCTGTTCTAGTTTGCTGGCTGCTGGAATGCAATACACCAGAGACGGACTGGCTTTCAATAAAAGGGGATTTACATAGTTCTTCAGAGGAAAGGCAGGTTAACTTTCAACTGAGGTTCTTTCTTACATGGGAAGGCACAAGGCAATCTCTGCTGGACTTCTCTCCAGGCCTCTAGGTTCCAACAACTTTCCCTGGGGTGATTTCTTTCTGCATCTCCAAAGGCCTGGATTGAGCTGTGAGTGCCAAGATGAGGTATGCTGAGCAAAAGATGAGATTTACATGCCATTGGCTCATGTCCATAGCAATAGAACCAGGCACCTTCACCTAGCCAAGTTGACACCAGAACCTAACCACCACACACCCTCTAGAGAAATCTTCCTTTCTTCAGCTCTTTCTCCAGGAATCTTGATCATCTCTGTTTGTTTTTGTTCTGGCGCTACAGATTTTTATTTTTTACTGCTCTTTTGTTGCCTCTAGATGATTTTGCCTGGAGAGCAAATTCTGGGAGAAGGGGTAACCCAGTGAACACTTTCCCAAGCCAGTATTGATTTACCAAAACAGTGCCAGGGATCCACCATAACCAAAAAGCCTTGGGAGAAAATGAGGAAAAACATCAAAAAGCTTTTTTGACACCCTTGAGGGACTGGAGAAAAAATATGGAACTATTAAACTTTCCAATCTGGGAAATCCCTGATACTCTCAAACACCTGGGACCCCCACATTAATAGACCAAACCTACTGATCTTGATTCTTGCTTATATGAGCTTAACAGAGAAGCTAAGTCTACCTATAATTATGCTCAAGAGTTACTTTCCAAGAATTTCTTCCATTGATCAGATGTGGCCTCTCTCTCTCTAAGCCCCACTCTGCAATTAATATCATTACCCTCCCCCATTTACAGGACAGGATATCCAGAGAAGTAAGTCTCTGGCAACACTGGACATGACTAACAAAGATGAGCTTGGTCCTGGCACCTTGGGATCAACAATGCCTACTTGACCAAAAGGAGAAAAAGAAATAACAAAGCATGGTATTAGTAGCTAAGAGATTTCAAATACAGTCAAGAGACTATTATGGAAGTTACTCTTAGGGAAGTTTCAGCTAGATATTGCCAATTGCTATTGTATGCCAATGCCCAACCAAAAGTATTCCCTAATCCCTAAAGAATATTCTGGGCTTTATCTGAGACTCTATAAAAGTCTCACTCACTAAGTTTATTTTTCAGAAACCTATAACTTCCAGATGGTTCCTGTCATGGTCAGGTACATATGTCAACTTGGCCAGGTGGTGGTGCCCATTTGTCTGCTTGGGCAAGTGTCGGCCTGCTGTTGCTGTGAGGACATTTCATAGAATTAAATCAAGATCATGTCAGCTGTATCCACAGCTGATTGCATTTGTAATCAGCCAAGTGTCTTCTGCAATGAGTGATGCTTAATCTAATCACTGTAAGGCTTTTAAAGAGGATACAGAAGAAACCTTCCTGCTTTGGCCAGCGAGACTCTCCTGTGGAGTTTGTCCAGACCCTCCACTAGAGTCATCATTCACAGCCTGTCCTACGGATTTTAGACTTTACGTTCCCATGATTACGTAAGACACTTTTATAAATTTTATATCTACGGATTTCCTGTTGATTCTGTTTCTCTAGAGAACCCTAGCTAATACAGTTCCTAAGCCAGATAAGCCCTGAAACCCAGACTTAGACGTCTCACCAAGAATATCAACCAACTGCATCCGCTTACACCATAATGTCAACACCCTTTTGCAACATGAACAGTTTAGAATTGGGATTGTCCAAATATTCCTAAATATTGGAAAAAGAATCAAAGGAGAAAGAGGAATTGTAACAGAGAAGACAGAATTTCAAATTTGAGGATGAGTACTGAATCATTACATTGATATTTATTTTTAATATTCAGTGTCTCAGAGTAACTAAAAGGAAATACCTGAAATGATAGAACTGTAACCCAAATCATACTTTGAAATTTGTTCTTAAACTACTTGTTTAAATATCCTTTGAAATTTGTTGTTTTGGGCATATATGTTATATTTCACAATAAAAAAATGTAAAAAAAAAAAAAAAAGACTATTGAAAAAATAGAAGCCTTTTTGACAGCTCTTGCACTTCCCCGGCCTGCCTCAAAATTGGTGCTCTTCAGCAAACTATGCCATGCTGTCTAGTGGAGGCCCTGCATCTTTAAAACTCCACTTCCTTTGCCCGTCAGGGGTGGGGGTGAAACAATGGCTGCACAGTCCCTGTCCAAGGCAGACTAAAACAGTAGTTCAGAGCCAAGACCCAGCAATCTAAATTCACCAGTCAAAAACTGTGATCAGTACTTGCCCTTGTTCTCCTCTGTTCTTGGGGAAAAGGGCTTTCATATTTCTCTCAGACTGTAGCAGCCAACCAGGGACTGGATCCAAGGTGGCTTACCTCAAGAGTGGGGAAAAGGGTGCTGACAATTGCCATGGATCGAGTAACTCACAGTTCTTCATTATAGTTTCTCAGCCTCTTCACCCCACTCTTCCCTGAATGTTGCACAGTGCTTCCCAGCTTCCAAAGCCCCAGAACAATTGTTTCAGACTCGTCTACTTGTTGTTTATGGAGGAGGAATGAGTTTTAAAGCTCATTCACCTCACCATCTTCATCAGAAGCTCTTTCTAATTTTATTTTATGATAGAAATCATCACAACCCCAGTCATCTATCAAGATAATCTTTCAAAAAAAGTGTCATTCATAAATATCCTTGCATTAGCCATCAGTGAACACATAGGTGAAAGGAAAAACCAAAAGAGACACTGACATAAATAGTCAATGATGGGTCCTTTAGAATGATTAATCTATCACCAAATACTGTCCTAATAATAGTAAAATTCTATGTCAAATAATTGTGGATATCTAGGATTATTTTGTATCTTTATCATCCTTAATCACTATCAACCTTAATTACCATCTCTACCACCACCGATTTTACCATCTCTCTCTAGCAACCTTAGATGTTCTATTTTCTCTGTCTATTAATGATAAGAAAAGAATTTTCAAAATAGTAGTGATTATTTGTATGCAGACACATATCTATATTATTTAAATATTGTTCTTTGGGCTTCTGTGAAGTGTTGGTGCTGGAAGTAATAGCCTCTGCCAACAAAGATAGTAAATGTGTGAGTTGATTCTGTTTTTGTAGGGAAGGAAGAGAAGGGAAAGAAAGAGAGAAATAAAGCAAAAGAAATTTAAACTTGGCACCAACTTAAATTCTCAAATGTCTCACCCATACACCTGGAGCTACTGATGTCAGGATCAGAAGGCAAGAAAACTTAGTGTAACTCATAATATAATGCACAAGCCTCCAAGAAAATGGAGTCTAGAAAATGTATGTACCTCCAGTGTCTCAGGGTATATCACTCTCAGTGTAATTATTCCAACACTATCTCATTCATGGAGTCAAAAACTAAGGAAGAGGGGTGCGAAGGTAGTTCAGTGGTAGAATTTTCACCTGCCATGCAGGAGACTTGGATTCAATCCCTGGCCCACATACTTCCCCCAAAAAACAAACAAACAACAGCAACAAAAAACCAAGCAAGCAAAAATTCAGCCAATGGTGCTGCAATAAGGGGATTCTCACATAAAAGGGATGAAATGTGACTCCCACCACACAGCATATAAAAAAAAGAAAAACTTAAGAAGGAGAGTGCAAATATAAAGTGGTAACATGAAGGACTTTCTTTATGGTGATGGAAGAGTTTGGATCTCAATTTTGGTGTTGATTTTATGAATCACTATGTGGTATTACATGATATAGAACTACACATACACAAAGGCACAAAAACACATGAAGAAATGGTGAAAAGTAGATAAGGTCTGTTGTCTACTTAATCAATTCACAGTAATGAATAAATATCAGCTTCCTGGTTTTAATATTGTACTAAAATTATAAAAGATATCACCTTAGGGACAAGCTAGATGAATGGTGCATGGATTCTACGCAGTATTTTTTTTTTGCAATTTCCTGTGAGTCAAAAATCATTAATAAACAAACATTTTTAAAAAGTCAGAGGAAGACTTACATTCAGTAACATCGCAAACTAAAATTGCTCTTATTCAATAATCAGCATCAGCATTCATTTTGGTGATCAATATGACCACCAGTGAAGCAGCTTGGGTGAAGAGGACTTTTCCCTGATGATGCCAAACAACTGCTTGGAGGGTGGCTTAGATGCCCATGCATAACCTCCAACAACTTCAAAACCCTATTCCACATGAGCATATACCATCTGATTAAAACAAAGTTTGCCTCAAGCTCTTTTCCTAGCCCCTGCACAGCCTAGTCCAACTTCTCCATTCCACCCCAAGTCCTGGTGGAGCTACCACTGGATTGACGACATAAGGAGGGAATATCTAGTGGTTGCTCAGAACCCAGGCTGAACAAGACTTAGAGACCTATCAGAGATCAATGGTATCTTCCTTAATCTAGTCCCATTTTTTCAAGAACAGTAAGTCTGGTTATATGACTAACCTACTTTTATTTATTAAAAAACTACTTATTCTGTAACTTCCTCAAGCCAGATCGGCCTTGAAATTTGATGTAAAAAATGATTCCTGCTGATCAAATGACTAGAAGAAAAATTACAAATGACAGCCTTTCATGTAAGCACCTTCACAATGTTTGCCCTATCCAGAATCATTTATATTACTTTCTTTGCCATCATTCCTACTCTGATAGAGTATATCTATCCTTATCAACTATAATACACTCAATATTTAATCCATATAAATTTATTTGCAGTTTCACAAATGTAATACCATACTTTGATCACTAAGTTTGGAATGCTCCCTCTGGACTGCCTGGAATACCAACCCTCATCCCACCCTTGCACCAACACACACACTCACATTCCTGCATAGTAAACACATACAAATCTTTTAAAATCCAGCTCAAAAATATTTCCTTTGAGATGTTCCCCTGTGGTGTTTCAAAATTGGCTATAACTTCCTTCAGCAACTCCTATCATGAGATGGAGACTGTGTCCTCCATTCTTGATTCTAGGTTGGCCAGCTACTTTTTTTTTCCACCAACACAATGCAGTAGAAGTGATGCTGCATAACTGCCAAGCACTAGATCAAGAGGCCTTGAAGCCTTTGCTCTCCTCTTCTTGAAAAGTTGCAGCCACTGTATGAAAAAACAGGCTAATGTGTTACAAAGGCCACATACTAGGCTCAGCTTAGAATCCCAACCAACTTTCAGGTATGTGAGTAATGCTATCTTGGACTGTCCAGTCCCCACCAAACCACCAAATCACCATGTGTAACCCAGAAGACATCAGTAGAACTGCATGGATGAGCCCAGACCAGACGGCAGAAGCATGAGCAAATAAAGGCTGTTGTTTTAAGCTAAGCAGTTCAGGGGCAGATTGTTATGCAGCCACAGATAATTGATATTACTACTGTCTCACCAGGTAGTCAATAATTAGCTAATTAGTCATTCAGAATTCTGGCGAACCATAGCAGTGTGTGCCTAGTTCTACTGTACACTCACATTTTACTGTCACCATTTATTAATGCATTTTTTTCCACTACCCCATCAGGGCAGAAATATCCCCAGTACCTTGCACCTAGCTTGAATACACAGAAGGCACTAAAGAAATAACACTTAAATCCATGAAAAAATGTTCAGAATTTTTTAATATAAGTCCTACTCTATACAAGATATTATGTACTCTATACAACAAGAGCTGTAGCAGAAGAACTGGGCTTCATCAGGTTGATCCTGTTAGATGCGTGAATGAAACCATGAAGCAGAAGGAACTTTTACTTTCTGTAACTGTGCAGAATATGAACCCCATGCCCCAGTAGCACGGCTTACATGAGGTTAAATTTAGCACCATTAATAGATTGGACTTCTCAGAGTGCTAAGATTAAAGGGCCTCAGATGAGCAATATTTTACTAGTTCTGCCAATCTAACAGCCTAAAGAACTCTCTGCTTCCAAATAACAAAATGTAATTCCAAGCAAAATCCTGTAAGTCTTGGCTATGAGTCAAAATGAATTATAAAAATAAAGACATTTGTTTTATCCAATTACTCTTTAGAGGTCTGTCCAGCATTATACAAAATGTATCAATTTATTAGCTATATCTGCAGTTACTTGAATATTACTGTAACATGGCTGGATAAGTGTAAAATGATCTCATTAATTACCTTTAGATCATAATTTCTCCAGATTAGAATCCTTATTCTTGCATATACACTAGCTGGATGAACCCCACTGTTGAATCGTTAAATAATCCAGCTCTGTGTTTGAATGTAAATTTGTTTTTTCATATTTAATTAAGGGTTCATTTAGTATTATTTTCATCATTTGCGCCACCATTAATATCATGTGTCATGGCTAAAATTATCATTAGTATGAAGCTGAAAACAAAAAATGTTGAGTATAGGGCGCAGAAGAACCAATTTTCAATCCCTCTTGGTCAATTACTTGTTCTTTCTCTTTTAGCATGCTAAATCATTGCCTCTCATTTTGTTATTGGAAATTCCAATTACTGAGAAATAATTTTTTATTAACCAGAATAATTTTTATTATTATCAATGAAAATCACAGAATTTGCTCATTTTTAACTAACAAAAATAAAGGAAAACCTAGTCAGATTTTAAAAAAAAAGATCTCAGAGCATTTTATCGAAATGTATTGCAACATTTTGTTTTATGATCTATTTTATCTTCTTTTGTGGAACAGCAGGTCCAACTGGTTCAGAAGGGCTACAAACCCTAACTAAAATGCTGGAGTTTTCACTATATGCAAATTCAACTCCTCCCTGGTAAACTCTAATTTATTCAAAAGAAAATTTAGCCCATATGACTTTTATTTATTGACAGTAAAACATGTAAATAGTGTTTAATAAGTGCTACTTTATTTCCACAAAGCCTTTTGAGCCCTATTTTTCTGTGACACTTTTTCTTAAACAAGGAAGTTTGTATTTACTGGCTGGCAAGGAAATTAGGCTCAAATTTACACAGAACTATGTTTACATCCCGCAACATAGTGAGGGATGAAAAATACACTTCTTTGAGCTCAGTTACCACATAAGTGTCAAGGGGTAGCCTAAACAGATTGATTGACTTCAAGTGGCAAGTATTTCTGGATAAAGATGAACTCCTTCGTAGAAGCATAGGCCAACAGTAATAAGCAGGCAGACTTGTTTTGCCAGCACTATCCTTCAGAAGTCCTAGTTAAGGTGACAGGTGACCAAATTGGACATATCACTTCAATTTCTAGAACTCTAATGCTTGCTGATTTTTTAAGTTGGTTAGCCAGGGAATGAATCTGTCTTGTGTTCTCTGGTGTGTAGGTGCCATTAAGACCCTGCTAAACTGGCTGGTCTTCAAACCTTATACCAGAGCAATGAATCACACTCAAAGCAAACTCGGGAAGCATCTTGGCTCTAAAGCACACTAACCCTGGGAACTTCCAAACTGAGAGGTGGAACTGCTGAGATTTAGAATTGCTGGCCTGGAATCTTGAGTCACGGCTGAGTCTCAATGAATTGGCATAAATCATATAAGCACTTGAATCCCATATCCATCATGTATAACACTGGGGTAATAACCCAATATTTATGGCAGACATTTATACCACAGTTACAAAAACAAAACATTTGGATTTTTTACTAACTGTAGGCATTAAGAATTAAAATGCAGGACAACTGATCTTTCCTGAACTATGAATAAAAAAGAAGAAAGAAGGATACAGCTATTTAAATTAATACTGTGTTTTCATCTTCATATAGCCAAAAGTCTAAGTGGAAAGAGGTAATATTTTGAATCAGAGGACCTAGACTTAAAACCCAATTCTGCTGATTACTATTTTTTTGATGTTGGGAAAAGACAAAACTTTTTATAGTCTTAGTTTTCCTACTTGCTGTCCAACATGCTTAATCAGGATAATATCCATACCCAATGAGGTGCTGTGTCTGGAAGTGTTCTGTAGTCTGTAGCTATAAAATGTTCTACTCACTTATTCTTCGACCTGCTTGTGCAAACTTTGGGACAAAGCCTAGGCACAAAACTTAGTGTGATTAAGAATCAGGAAACTTCGTTTATTTTTCGTCTTAGGAAAATTTTGTCAGATCCTTCTGTACTGCATTTCAATTTACTCCTAGGTATTAAGATCAACTAGTTATATGCTTCATAATCAGAGTTCACTCTCCCAATTAAGAAAAAAGTCATCCACATTACAATATCCAGAGAAAGCTAAAAAAAGATGAAGCTAGATACAATGAAAGGTTACATTACCCGGAAGAAAACCAAGGATCAAATTCAACACCAAATCTGAGACACTGTGTTTCACTTTCTTTGTACCAACTCTAATAAACTGTCCATTAATCACTGCAGGCTTGATTTAGAAAATAAAATAACATTTGGATGGAAAACAAATTCTACCAGTTGTTGCTGGAAGCAAAGGTCTTTCTGCTTCTTGGATTTTCTTTTTTTTTTTTGGACGGAGAAAGTGCATATTTGAGTCATATGTAGAACTCAAGCGGAACATGTTAGTTTTTATTGTACCAGACTTCTTAGGGCCTCAAAAAAATCAGAAGATGTGGCTGATGACTCTAGCTTTGTTCATAGAAGAGCTCCCAAGCAGAATGTAGCATATTCTTTTCCCCATGATTTATTCCATCCTGTCCACAATCATCAGTCCTCATCCCAGGAGCTGCCTTTGCTACTCATTACATAACTGAATCAGACCATTTTCAAGAGCTGGGAGAAGGGCAGAGGCCTGTGAGTATGAGCAAAATGACAGTAGAATGGAAGGCTAAGATTCTGAGTGAGAAAGCATGGCTTCTTATACCAGTTCTAACATTAATACATGTTTTGCATTTAGCGTCCTCATTTTTCCAGTGGAAATTTTGTCTAGATGATTTTTAAGTTATTTTCCAAATCCATCATTCAATAATTCTATGAAATTCTTGAATTGGTCCACCATGGATATTTACAATCATTTTGCCTATAAAAGGACAAACGTAGGTGAAAATATGTACATCTATATTTGCCCATGTGTATACATATACATATTTGTGCATGCGTGTAAAAATATATATATAAATATATGAAGGTCTGGCACAAAGAAGAAGACAGAACTACACCATCTTAAGGCAACAGTGACTCTCAACTAAGCTAGTTTCCAAAATCTGATCAATCTCATTAACAACTCATTCTCCTTAAGGCAGTCTTTCATGAATGAGAAATGGGTGCTGAGTTAAAGAGCATTCTCTTTCCAATGAAACTGCATTGTGTAATCAACAAAAAGGAGTTAAATATCTAAAATTTGGCAGAGGTAAAAACTGATTTTACACTTCTATGTGTCAGGGGAGGTGTGTTTTTCTTTAATCTCCCTTACTGTCTTTTCATTTGGTAGGAGCAAAAATGATTTTGTGACTGAACAAATAATTTTGTTTCCAAAAGCATAATGTTTAAGACAATTTCCAAAGGGATAACACTTAAGACAATATAAAGAGTATCTATTTTACAAGTATATTTATGAACAAGCTTTGAATATGCAAAATTCATTGAATAAGATTTTTTTTCGCTTAAAAAAGCATAAATGCATCTAATTTTAGAACTGAATGGGGACTTCAAGATTATGTTGTTCAACTGTCCACCCAATGCCAGAATACATTAGTAGAATACTTATAGTAATGGGCAGTTTGCCATCTCAAAATTCATTCATTCTATTATAAGTGTTGAATAGCTCATCATTGAAAAAGTCTTTTACAAAATGGTCTGTATCTGTCACCTTCTTACTTCTATACACTAACTCTGTGCTCTGCGAAGAAAACATACCCTAACCTATCAATTCCATAATTCTAATTCTTGCTCCATAAGTAATCTTTAAAATATTTGAAAACCACCTCATGTTTCATTAACTATGTCTCAGGTGTCAATATAAATTGCTAGCGCTTCTTCCATAATCTTCTCTATCTTCCCAGGTTCAAGGAAGAAATTTGGGCATTAATTGAACAGGTATTCATTGAGTGGAATCTATAAAGGCTAGATGAGGTTTTGGCATGGTGTCACTTGTCTAAGATGCTCAAACAAAAGCATTTTTTATTTAAGGTAATGAAATCTTTTAATGAACTTTAGGGTAAGATATGGATGGATATATTTTAGAATAATTAAGTCTTGGTTATTTTTTCACAACGAAAAAGATCAAAGTTATGTTAATAAATGGAAAATGCATTTATGCCAACTAGATACTCATACGTGGATAGAAATCCACATGGTCTTCCGCTGTTCTCTATCAATCCAAACATGGGATCACAACTCAACCTCCCTTCCCTTAACCAAAATTTGAAAGGCAAAAGGGGCTAAAATAGATTTCAGTGCCCCATGGGATGAGATAATGTGTCTGAAAGAAGACTGGGAGGGCTGGGGGTATCAGGGCCATCCAAGTGGGAAGAGTTTAAGGAGAGAACTTTGGAGAGGCAGAAGAAGTAAAGAGGAGAGTGCCTACAATTTTTTGGAACACCTCCCTTCCCTGATAAGGGAGCATAAAGGAGAGTGCTCTGGCTATTCTCCTCTCCATCCCATACCCCAAGCCTACCGATCAATGACCCAAGAGGCCTCTAAAGAATAGAGTTGGAATGCCTCCAGAAGACTGACATCTTATACACTGGCTTGATGAAGCTGAGTTGTACAATATCATATGCCTAAAGCAGTACTGCCATTGACCTGAGAAAGTCCACTAGGTGTGAAGTGCATGCACTGGAGTTTGGAGAACTACCATAGAAATCAATACCTGCTTATTGTCTGGAGCATTCCTCCAGGTTCTCTGGAATAGGCTGCTATTGCAAAGGAGAGGGTGCAGCTGTGTTCAGATTATCACGGCAGCTGTCTGTAAGCCTTTGACCCTTTTTCTTGGACAATTAAACACACTGATCTTCACACACACACTTAAGCATGCACACACATAACACAATAGTTCCCTGATAAATGAGTCTAGCTTTACCTCGGGTAAAGGTGAAAAATAAAATTGAACGTGTGAGCTTCAAATGGACATTTAAATGTCTGCAAGTGACCATATATCCATGAAACAAGCCTGTGTTGTTACAAGAGGCTGAGAAGGAAGGTACAACAGAGTATATCTGAAAATAGTTTGTAAGGAAAAAAACAATTTTTATCTATCAGAATTTAACCAGTCAATAAGCAAGTTAATTAAAAATGAATTAAGGAAGATTGCCTCCTGGCATGACGGCAGGAGAATTTCCACCAACCTAGTTCTCCGTGAAACTGGTTAAAATTAAACAAAAATAGGAATTTAAAGCATCTAGAAATGGTTCTAAGGGCAAACAGCAAATGAGTAAATATATATTCAAGAAAAATCTACAAAATTAAGTAAGAAGGGTAAAAGTCTGTGGTATTTGGAAAAAAGATCATGTTCTCCCTCACCACTCTAAGCTCAATGAGGAAGAGACCTCACTACAGACTGCTATAACCAAGGACACAGAAATCTCTCCTTCCAGATCACAACTGGTGGCCTCTCCTCCCAGAAGTAGCCACACTTTATCACCACTCACACTGTCTCCAACAACCTGCTGCCTAAGCTAAGTACTGGGTGAACATAGCTGAGAGGTGAGAAAGTGCCTTTTTCCATGTAGTCATCAGTCATGGAGTGAAAACTCTACCTTGGGAGTAGTGTGTTAAGAATACTGGCTCATCTATAGGGTTTTTTTGTTGTTGTTGTTGTTTTTTGTCTGTCTGTTTGCTTATTTGTCTTTTTTTTCTTTTTCCTTTCCTTTTTTTTTTACTATTATTATTTTTATTTTTTTCTCTATATTAACATTCTATATCTTTTTCTGTTGTTTTGCTAGTTCTTTTCCTAAATCGATGCAAATGTACTAAGAAATGATGATCATGCATCTATGTGATGATGTTAAGAATTACTGATTACATATGTAGAATGGAATGATTTCTAAATGTTGTGTTAATTTCTTTTTTTTCTTTAATTAATAAAAAAAAAAAAATACTGGCTCATGATGCAGTGATTCCAAGCCAGGAGAGGAAAGCTGAAGGACAAAGCTCAGTGAAGGTGCCACTCTGAGAGATGCTTGTCATTGTCCACAACACCTGCTTAATGGAGTTTAACATCTGGATATGATCACAGAAAGAGAGCTATATGCATACCATGTCATCTTACTGTCACTGTGGGCATTCCCAAAGTGGTGCCTCCCTAAGGAGCAATATCAGAGGCTTAACATTGCAGAGGTGAATAGACTTATAATAATAACCAAGTCAGTCACTAAAAACATGAACAAGCAAATAGCACTACAAGCTTAATGGGCAGGAGCGGGGCAAGGACCAGCACCCGGCATTCCTATAATATATTATTCAAAATATCTAGTTTCCAACAACACATTATAAGGCATGAAAAGAATCTACATACTGGAGCAAAGTTAAGGAACACAAGTTGCTGTGAGAGTGAATAGATGTCAGATTTAGCAGAAAACAGCTTCAGAATAGCTATTATAAATACATTCACAAAACTAAAAGAAAGCATTATTAAAAAGTAAAGGAAAATATGATTACAATATTGTATCACATGAAGAACAGCAAGAAATAGTTATTATAAAAAATCTGGAGTTGAAAATTGCAATGGAAAAAATTTCACTAGAAGATTTCAATAGTATATTTGAACTGACAATAAAATAGTATATGAACTTGAAGATAGATTAATAGTGATTATGCAAGCTGATGAACAGGGAGAAAATGAATGAGGGAAAACAAAGCTTCAGAGGAATACAGGCAACATCAAGTACATCAACATAGGTGTAATGGGTGTCACAGAAAAAGGAAAGAGATAAATGAGAGGAAAAATATTCAAAGAAATAATTGCTGTAAATTTCCCAAATTTATTGAAAACCACCTATTCAGTAAGCTCAATGTACTCCAAATAAGATAAATACAAAGAGATCCACAAATGGACACATCATAGTAAAAATGCTGAAAGTCAAAGATAAGAAAACAATCTTGAAGGTAGCAAAAGAAAAACAACTCATCACTTACAAGAGGACCCCAAATAAGACTGACAGCTGACCTCTCAGGAAAAACAACGAAGGCCATAAGCAGTAGGACAAGATATTCACAGTACTCAAAGGGGAAAAAAAATAAAAACTTTCCATCAAGAATCCAACATATAGGAAAACAAACTTTCAAACTTACAACTTTCCTAGGGTGGGCCACAGTGGCTCATTGACAGAGTTCTCACCTGCCATGCCAGAGACCCGGGTTTGTTTCCCAGTGCCTGCCCATAAGAAAAAAAAAATTACAACTTTCCCAGATAAATAAAAACTGAGAAAAATTGTTGCTAGCAGAGCTGTCTTACAAATAACACTAAAGGAAGTTTTTCAAACTGAAAGCAAGCGACCGGAGGAAGTAATCTGAATCCAAACACAAAAGAGAAAGAGCACTAGTAAAGGTAACTTTTTATAAAAAAGAATTGCAAGGCAGAGGCTATGGTGGCTCAGCAGGCAGAGTACTCGCTTGCCATGCCGGAGACTTGGGTTCGATTCTCAGTGCCTGCCCATGCAAAAAAAAAGAGTTGCAAAAGCATATTTTCTCCTTTGTTCTCATAACTTATTTTGAAAAGCAACTGTATAAAGCAATAATACATATAATGTAATGTTGAGCCTATAATATATAGAAATGCAATGTATATGTAATATATTTACCAAAAACAAAATAAGGGAGGTAGGTGAAAGCAAAGGTATATCAGGCTAAGGATATGGCTACAAATGGTAAAGTAATAATCATAGCAATTTTTGGTTTGGTTTTTAACATTAATGAATGTTAAATGTGTAATGATAACACAAAAAGGAGGGAAGAGAAGATAATTATAAAGGAGTAACATTTCAAAACCAGTGGAATTTAAACTAGTAAAAATCTGAAGCTCATTCTGAGAAGTTAAAATATGTATAGTAAACCTTAGAGCAACCACTAAGGAAAAAAAGCTCAAAGAATATGCTATAAAAGTCATTTAGAAAGTTAAAATGCCACTTTAGAAAATATTCACTTAAGGCAAAAGAAAAGAGTGAAGGAGAAATAGAGGAACAAAACAGAAATGAGGCATTTAAAAAACAAAAAGCAAGGTATCGGACCTAAATCTAACTACATCCAACGCAACATTAAATGTGACTGGATTAAACAATTCAACGAAAAGGCATAGATTTCCGGACTTGATGAAAAAACAAAAATATCATTCAACTATACGCCAACTACAGAATAAAAACTTTAGTTTCAAAGATGCAAAAATATTGAAATTAAAAAATAGAAAAAGAGATATGTAAACAGCAACCATAAGAAAGCTGTTGTGATTATACTAATATCAGATAAAATGGACTTTAAAACAAAAAAAGTATTAGAGATAAATAGAGACAATGCATAATGATTAAAGGGCCAATCCATCAGGCTTATAACATAACTATAATTGCACAAGTGCCTCATAAAAAACACACAGAACAAAAACTGAAAATAATAAAGGCAGAAATAAAAAATTAAGCAATAATAAGTGTAGATATCAATACTACATGTACAATAACAGATAGAACAACTAGACAGAAGCTCACCAAGGAAACAGAAGCTTTGAACAATGCTATAAGCCAACTACACATAACAGATACTACAGAACACTCCACAGAACAGAATATACATTCTTATTACGTACAAATGGAACAGTCTCCAGCATAGACCATACTGTAGACCATAAAACAAACCTCCACAAATAAATGAATAGAAATAATACAAAGTATATACTTCAGCCACAATGGAATAAAATTAGAAATCAATAGCCCCAGGAAAAAATATGGAAATGCCACAAGTATGTGAATATTGAATAGGTTATACACTACCATATAACCAACAAACTAAAGAAAAAAATCAAAAGGAAATTCAAAAAATAATTCAAAATGAATGAAAATGAAGACACAGCAAACCAAAAGTTACAGGATACAGATAAAGCAGAATGTACAGAGAGATGTAAATGTCAAAATTAAAAAGGGAGAAATATCTCAAATTAGTAAACTAGCCTCCCACCTTAAGGTACTTGAAAAGAAGAGCAAATTGAACCTAAATAGAAGGAAAGAAATAATAAAAATTAGAGTAGAAATTAATAAAACAGAATGGAAAAACAATAGAGAAAATCAATGAAACCAGAAGCTGACTCTTCTAAAAAAATTTTATGAAAAAGCTTTGACTGGATTGATCAAACAAAAAAAAAAGGAGAAGACACCAATTACTAAAATCAGGAAAAAAAAATGAGTCATTTCATTTCAGATTTCGAAATGTGAATCATTTCATTTCAAAATGATGGACGGGTCATTGTCTTAATAACCTTACCAAAATAAAAATTACAAAGGAGTGCTATGAAAAATTGTATACCAACAAATGAGATAACTTGATGAAATGGAGATAATACTAGAAATACAAAAATAAGCGCTACTGACTCAAGAAGAAATATAATCTGAATAGAACTACAATAAATGAAGTGACTGAATTTGTAATGTAAAACTACTCACATTTAAGGAATAATTAATGACAAGTTTTCACAAATTCTTACAAAAAATAGAATATGTGGAAACACTTTCACACTCATTTTATGTAATCAGTATTACCTTGATACCAAAACCAGATATACATATCACCAAAAAATACCCTTACAGAACATTATCCCTAATAAATATAGAGAGTATTTCCCAACAAAATACTAGGAAACTGAATTCAGCAACAAATAAAACAAATTATAAACTCTGACTGAGTGGGATTTGCCCTAGAAATGCAATGTTGGTCCAACATTTAAAAATCAATTGATGGGGTGGGCCACGGTGGCTCAGCAGGCAAGAATGCTTGCCTGTCATGCCAGAGGACCCGGGTTCGATTCCCGGTGCCTGCCCACGTTAAAAAAAAAAAATTAATTGATGTAGTATCAATAGAATTAAAAAAATCTACATGATAATCTTAATTGACTCAAGAAACACATTTGACAAGATCTATATCCTTTCATGATAGAAACATTCTATAAACTAGGAATAGAAGGGAACTCCTCCTCTGCCTGATAAAAGACATTTTGAAAAACCTACAGTTAATAGCATACTTTATGGTGAAAAACTGTATACTTACCCACTAAGATTAGGAACAAGAAAAGTAAGTCTACCCTTGCCTTTTCCTGTACTAGAGGTCTTAGTCATATAAATTAGGCAAGAAAAATAAAGGAATTCGGGTTGGAAAGGAAGAAGTAAAACTATCTCTTTCTACCAACAACATGATCTTTTATAGAGAAATACACAGAAATTCATTAAAAAGCTATTATAACTAACAAATGGGTTCATTATAACTAGTAAGTGAGTTCAGAAAGAATTAAGAGTTCACAAAAATCAACTGTACTTTATTTACTTGCAATAAGCAATCTGAAAATGAAAATTAAAAACTATTTTTCAAAATAGCATCCAAAAGAATAAAATAGCAAACAATTTAATAAAAGAAATGCAAAACTTAGAGCACTACAAAACACTGTTGAATGAAATTTAAGACTTGACATTTTTAACACATAATAATCCCCAAACCAATCTTCAGAATCAATAAAATCCACATTATATTTTCATGGCTTTTTTGTAAAAAATGACAAACCGGTTCTAAAATTCATAGGGAACTGGAAGGAAGAGACACACAATCTTAAAGAAAAACAAAGTTGGAGGACTAACCCTTCCTGATTTGAAGATTTATTATGAAGATACAGTAATCAGCACTGTGTGGTACTGACATAATAATAGGCATAGATCAATGAAACAGACTCAAGAGTCAAAAAACATACCCATACATCTGTGGTTAACTGATTTTTGATAAGGTTGCCAAGATGATTCAATGGGGGAAATTAATGGTGCTGTACAACTGGTTAGCCCCATGCAAAATAATAAAGTTAGATCTCACATCATACACAGAAATTAATTCACAACAGATCATAGACCTAATATAAGAGCTAAAATTATAAAACTCTAAGAAGAAAACATTGGAATAAATCTTCATGAGCTGAGATTTAGCAAAGAATTCTTAGATATTCTTTGCAAAAAAAAAAGAAGAAAAGATAGAAAAATTGTACTGTATCAAAATTAAAAGCTTCTGTGCCTCACAGGACACCCCCAAGAAAGTGAAGTGGCAAAATATACAATGGATGAAAACATGTGTAAATCATATACCTGATTAGGGACTTGCAGCCATAATTTATAAATAACTCCTACAACTCAGTAATAAAAATACAACCCAATTAAAAATGGACAAAGGACCTGAACAGACATTTCTCCAAGGAAGATACACAAGTGGCTATGAAACAATTGAAAAGATGTTTGATACCAGTAGTCATTAGGGAAATGAAAATCAATATCACCAAGAGATGTCACTTCACATGCACTAGGATAGCTAGAAATAAAAAATCAGCACTAAAATTAACAAATATTGGTGAGGACGTGGAGACATTGGAACTCTTGACATTACTAGTGAAAATGTAAACTGGTGCAGCCATGTTGAAAACAGTCTGGCAGTTCCTCAAATAATTAAACATAGGGTTACTATATGACTCAGCAATTCCCTTTCCAGCTACATACCCCAAATAAATGAAATTTATGAATAAATGGAAACTATGTTCCCATAAAAACTACTACATGAATGTTTATAGCAACATTATTCATAAAAGCCCCAAGATGGAAGCAATATAAAGTCAATCAATATACAAATGAATTACCAAAATGTGATTCAGCAATAAAAAGGAATGAAATCGTGATACATGATACAACTTGGATGAACCTTGAAAACATTATGTTAAGTGAAAGAAGTTTGTCACTGTAGTACACATACTACATGATACCATTTATATCAAAGTCCAGACTGAGGTAATCTATAGAGTCAAGAAGTAGAAGAGTGATTACTTAGAGGTGGGAAGAAGAGGGAAGGGTGACTGGAGACATGGGATGAAAGCTACAAGACAGTGTTTCTTTAAGAGGAGACGAAAATATTCTAAAATTAACTGATCGTGGTTGCATATATCTGTGAATATACAAAAGAACACTGATTTGTACATTTTAAATGCAAATTTTATGGTATATGAATTATATGTCAATAAAGCTGTTTTTAAAAAAAAAGATGAATTTAAAAAGACACTTTCTTTCCAGTATCTCAAATATCTTTCCATTGGTCCTTCACTCACTGGAATCCATGAGGAGAAAAAGATCCTTTCTAAGAAAGAAATATTCAACTTACCCATCTGGAGAATTCCTAATATTCTCCCAAGCAGTAGGGACAACCAAATCAATAGGCTGAGCCCTCAATCTTGGAGTTCGCCCCTATGAAACTTATTCTTGCAAAGGACAAGCTTAAAATTAGGCCTAAGAGTCACCCCCAGAGAACCTCTTTTGATGCCCAGATGTGGATTCTCTCTCAAAGCCAATGTGGGAAGTGAACTCACTACCCTTCTCCACTACGTGGGACATGACTCCCAGGAGTGTAAATCCTGGACAAAACTCCCAGATGAGCTGGGACCTAGCATCAAGGGATTGAAAAAACCTTCTTGACTAAAAGGGGAAAGAGAAAAATGAGACAAAATAAAGTTTCAGCGGCTGAGAGATTTCAAACAGAGTTGAGGGGTTATCCTGAAGGTTACTGTTATGCATTACATAAATATCCCTTTATAGTTTATGGTGTATTGAAGTAGGTGGAGGGAAGTACTTCAAACTGTTGAGCATTCTCAGTAGTCTTGATTTTTGAAGATGACTGTATAATGATATAGCTTTTACAATGTGACTGCATGATTATGAAAACCTTGTGTCTATTGCTCCTTTTATCCAGGGTATAGACAAATGAATAAAAATAAATAAAAATAAATAAATAAATAAATGGGGGTAAGAGGTAAAATAAATTGGACAGATTTAAATACTACTGGTCAGTGAGAGAGGGGATAAATGGTCTGGGATGTATGAGGTTTTGTTTTTTGTCTTTTTACTTCTTTTTCTGGAGTGATGCAAATATTCTAAAAATGATCATGGTGATGAACACACAACTATGTGAAGATATTGTGAGCCACTGATTGAACACCATGTATGGACTGCACGTGTTTGAAGATTTATTAATAAAAATATTTAAAAATACATATATCCTTTCTTAGCTGCTGACATTGTCCAGATTGTAAAGAGGTCTACATATCATAAGTGTTTGGAAAAATACTTCTTCTGAGAGGAAAAATAACTAAGAAGAAAACAGGAAGTAAAGAGAAATTAAAAGCCAGAAACAGGACTCTCCTGAGAATTAGCAGGAACCACCCACCTCCCAGGAGCTAAAAAGAGCTGTTTGTATTTTTTAATCCAAGGCTGCCACCAAGGGAAAACAATATTCTCCATGTCTCAGCATTTCATGTGCCTCTGGTGCTGGGCTTTATATTTTTATATCTTTAGTGGTTGGTGCAGTATAGTAGGGAAAAGGAAGAGGAGTAGGACTTATCAAAAAAAAAAAAGAAAGAAAGGGTGGGAGAGAGGGAGGAAGGAAAGAAAGAGAGGGAGAGATGGAGAAAGAGAAAGAGGAAGAAAGGAAGTAAGGATGGGAGGGAGGGAGGGAGGAAAGAAAGAAAGAAAGAGAAAAAGAAAGAGGGGTGCAAGGGTAATTCAACGGTAGAGTTCTCATCTCCCATGTGGGAGACCCGAGTTCAATTCCCAGTCCACACATTTCCTCCTTCAAAA
The DNA here is from genome assembly GCF_023851605.1 of Tamandua tetradactyla. NCBI lineage: Eukaryota > Metazoa > Chordata > Mammalia > Pilosa > Myrmecophagidae > Tamandua > Tamandua tetradactyla. The sequence continues at coordinate 8,445,205 of NC_135334.1, read as the reverse complement.
AAAACAAACAGGCAAAACAAAAAAACAAAAATTCAAGAAATGGTGCTGCAATAACAGGATACTCACATGGAAAAATTGTACCCATATAATTCGTACAGCATACAAAAAAAGAAAGAAAGGAGAGAGAGAGAAAAGAGGCAATCAGAGCAACTCCAAATGGTCTTCCTAAGACTCAAAAGAGAATTCAGGATTTATTAAAGGTAAAAATGTCTCTAGATTAGAAGTCCTTTTTTTTTATTATTCTGGCAGTCCCAAAGTTTCCCTTGCATTATAAATTAGGTCAGCAAAGAGGTTATATTGCATAGAACTGATTCTAGTAAGAGGATCAGTTGCCAATTTACACAATGATGCCATATCCCATTTCTAGCAATATAAAAGGATGCAGTGTTGGTCCTATGTCCAGTGCTGTAGTGATTATTTAATCTTTGCTATTGGCTTGAATGAAATAAGGGGACTTTATAAATTACTAGCAATATTTTCCTAGCATTGATTAAAAGCTGCTTCATCATAAAACAATGGAATGTGCAGGATCACTGAAGACATAGCATTCAAAAAGTCAGAAATTATTTCCTCTACTTTTTCAAGTCTCTGCAAAGGGATCTGACACAATCCTGGATCTAGATAAGAATCACTCTATCACTCACAACAAATTTTACAGAATATTTGAGAGGGCTCAGGTACTTTTTTGGAATAGAGTGGATTTCTTATGCCAAAAACACACAAAGAATGAAGTGTCTTGGGCCTAAGTAAAGGCTTTTCCTTTTATTTTATGTGCAACTTTAATAAGTCATTTAACCCCTCTGACCCTCAGTGAATTCAGTTGTAAAATGCAGGCAATTGTATCTTTGTTTATCGTAAAGTGCTGATAAGATGATTAATCATTTCATAAAGGTATTAAATTATCATCACTTGCTCTGCCATGCTGGTGTCCTACTTCTGGTTTCCTGCCCACTTCCCCAGATTAATCACAAAACTTTGCTTTCATCATACAGTCAAAGAATATTTGCTTTGAGCAAGACGGTTGAAAACATCTGGTCCTCAGAAATTGGTCAGTAGCAGAAAAATCTGCTTCCTTGAAATGTATAAAATCACTCATAAAAGAAAAGAAAATGTTCACTCTCCATTGTAAGCATTCCATGATTTACCCTTAATCTACCTTTTCTACCTTAATTTTTATTTTTCAACTCTCTTCCACATGACTGCTATGGACTCGTGTTGGGCTAGCACACTAAATATCTTGGCTTCCCTGCCTTTATTTACTCTGGTGGTGATGTCCTTCAGGTACACAGCACTCACAAGTTCAGGTTTTCTTCCTGCTCTTGGCAGACTCGTAGCTTACCCTGAAACTTCACATTCAGTGTCTGTGCTCCTGACTCGGGTTGTAATATAATTCATATTTGTCCCCTCTCTTATATCATCTACTCAGAGAAAGAGAGACTGTGCATTACAATTGTTATAGTTTCAACTTTCTGCAACATAAAACATATCTGGCACATAGTAGATGCTCAATAAATGTTTGTTTAAATGGGTGATCTGTGCCTACAAATCCACACAAATGCAGGACCTGCTATCTGACCCTCAACATTGAGGAAAGTGAATAAGTGAATATGGAGAGAGGTCTTCTCTTTTTCATCTACCCCAAAAGTTATTGGAGAAGCATGCAGTCCAGAAGAACCAACAGTGCTGAAAGTTTCCGAGGAAGTTCCCATTGCCCAAAATAAAGAGAACAGAGGCTTACCCCTCCACCCTCCATAATAAACTCCTCAAGCTTTGAATTTTCTCTGAGTATAAACCAGCAGTCACTCCTTTAGAATATGAAAATTCTTCACTTGTAAGTTTACAGAAAAGTCATGCAGAAAGTATGAAGTTCCCATCTAACCCTCTCTCACACAATGGGGCCAAAATGGGAAAAACATTGACTTGGCCTCATCCCTCTTTTATTAATCCATCAAGTCATGATAATTTTGCCTTTGCAAATGTCTACTGGATTTTTCCCTCCCTGACCTCCCTGTCCCCATGACTACCAAGTTCTAAATGATTTACATGTATAATACTGTATTTAATTTCTGGTAAGTTTTCCCCCCTCATAACACTTGGCCTTCCAATCCACACTGCAGAGAATCTTCATACTTATAAACTTAAAACATCCCTTTAACGATTTTCATGTTCAAAATCCTTCAAAGTCCCATTCACCATATTAATAATTCTCAAACATTACCAGTAAGGACTGGTTCCATGAATCCTTGCTGTATCCAACATTTCTTAGAATTCTCCTACTTTATATTTAAAAAGCATGCTAATTTTACAGCATGCCATCATACATATTTGTGTTTTTTAATATACAATGTTAATATTACATTTGATTATACTATTAAAGAACTTAACTCCCATCTCAAAAAATATATATTGTAATGAAATTGATGATACAGAAAATGTGATACCACATTTATTTTACAACTTTACCTTCCCCATGTCCATGGCCTTCTGATTTCTACTGTACTCACAAGAGCAAAAAGATGTCTTTGTAGTTAAGCTTACCTGGCCTCTGTCATGGTCAGGTTTATGTGTCAACTTGGCCAGGTGGTGGTGCCCGTTTGTCTGGTTGGGCAAGTGCTGGCCTGTCTGTTGCTATGAGGACAGTTCATAGAAGTAAATCATGATCATGTCGGCTGCACCCACATCTGATTCCATTTGTAATCAGCCAAGGGGAGTGTCTTCTGAAATGAGTAACATTTAATTTAATCACTGGGAGGCCTTTAAGGAGGATTCAGAACAGACAGTCTCTCTTCCTGCTTCAGCCTGGGAGCCTCTCCTGTGGAGTTTGTCCAGACCATTCATTGGAGCCCTTAGCTTCACAGCCTGCCCTTACGGATTTTGGCCTCTACGTTCCCATGGTTATATGAGACACTTTTATAAATCTTGTATCTATAGATACTTCCTGCTGATTCTGTTTCTCTAGAGAATCCTACCTAATACAGTCTCCCAGGTCAAGGCCAACTTGCCCTGCCTGCCCTGTCTCCCATACCTTCTCTAAAAGTTCTCTCAGCTCCAGCCAAAAGCACCCTCTCCCTTTCTCTTCAATGGGCCTCAAAAATGGGGTTGTACTTGATTCTTAAACCCAATTTAATTACGGAATCCAACCCTTTACCAAACTAGTGCCCCATCATGAAACTTTCCTCAGCTCTCTCTGAGCTTCTTTCCAAAGTATTCTCGCCTGTGTATTGTACCACAAGGGTTTCCATTTCATTAATTTGACTTTGTCCTACTGTTAACTCTGATATATACCTACTTCTACCCCCACTGCAGCTTCAGAGATGAGCTGAAACCCTAGGTTCTGCTTGGTTCCTTCTTCTGAATTCCCCTCAGCACAACTGATAACTAGTTGTAGCATTTTCCAAATTTTTATACAAACTTCAAGGTCACTAAGTTCCACTTAGAAGGTATTTTATAACTGCTATTAGAAGTGGTTAATCTTAGAGGCCCAGGACTCACTTCAAATTTCTGATCACTCCTGCTTGTTTCTCACCTGGACTCCACATATCAGAGGATTCCTGCCTGACTGGCCCTTTTTGTGGAAATTAGGACCACAGATAAACAGATAAACACAATGTTCTAGTTTGCCAGCTGCCAGAATGCAATATACCAGAAATGAAATGGCTTTTAAAAAGGGGAATTTAATAAGTTGCTAGTTTCCAGTTCAGAGGCTGAGAAAATGTCCCAATTAAAACAAGTCTACAGAAATGTCCAATCTAAGGCATTCAGGGAAAGATATCTTGGTTCAAGAAGGCCGATGAATTTCAAGGTTTCTCTCTCAAGTGAAAAAGCACATGGCAAACATGGTCAGGGTTTCTCACTCATCTGGAAAGTCATGTGGCAAACCCAGCATAATCTGCTAGCTTTCTCTCCTGGCTTCCTGTTTCTTCAAACTCCCAGGAGGCATATTTCTTCTTCATCTCTAAAGGTCACTGGCTGGTAAACACTCTGCTTTGAGTTTGCTGCCTATTATAATAGCCACATCCACTCTGTCTTTGGCGATTAAGTGCTGCCACCTGACTTCTGCCAACTCGGGATCCTGTCATCCCCATTGTGTTAAGGATTCCAGCTCAGCGACAGCAGTTCCTACAGTAATATTTGACCTACAGAGAAATGCAACTGCAGAGCTCTTCAGGATGATGGCACTAGTCTCGCAAATTTATTTCTCACTGTTCTGGTAAAAGGTGCATCCTCCAGACATTCCTGGAGTGTAAGAGCAGGCTTTGCATGATAAATCCACTCTAACAGTCCAATCTGTTTAAGCTTCTGGATCCCCTTATCTACATTATACCAGGGCAGTTCAGGCATTTCAACCTCAGGAATGTCAGCTACCTTTTGATCCATGTTTCAACCAACCATCCAAACAAACCATTAATGCCTTTTCTAACCCCTTGAGCTATAACACTGAACACAGAATCTCTGCTCAGTGGGCCCATATCAATAAATTTAGCCTGATCCAGCCTTATATTCCTCCCACCATTATCCCACACCCTTAAATCCATTGCCACACATATTCCCCTGATTTCTGTCTCATTAAACTGGGAAACTCACACAGTTCTTTTGGAGTATAACGAATCTCCTCATGTGTGATACTTTGTACCTCACCTTTAGGGGCCTATTGAGACTTTAATCTAGTTATAGGTCTGGAAGAACTGAGGGGTGGTGGGGGTGGGTCATGAAAAGAATTAAAAGTCTCTTCAAAGCCATTTGCTTCAGGGCATTCATTTACAGTTTCATCTGGTGAAACAGGATAATCACTCTAGGGCTAATTCCTTCAGGAGGAGGTTGGATGGCCAATTCCTCAAGGCAGGCAGGAAGTGGGGCAGCTATGTTCTCAGGACAGACTATTACAGGGTTATCTAGAGAAGACTCAGCATGACCTAGGGTTTCATCCTCACCACTGACATCATTATCCATCTATATGTCATCATCCCATTTTTCACGGTTCCACTCCTTTCCAATCAATGCCCTCACTTTAACGGCAGACACCATGCAAGATTGAGATTTCAATTTATGTTGTAAAGTTGCTACACTAACAATAAGATTCTGAGTCTGATTTTCAGTGATATCAAGTCTACGGATACAGGAAATAAAATTTTCCTTCAAGACACTCACAGAAACGTCTACATCTGTCAGACGGTGCTTAAGCTTCTCGTTTGAAGCCTTAAGCTCATCCTTTTCACTCATTAATGTATACAGTGTATCTAACAAAAACCAGCCAACTTTTCTATACTTCCTATTTCCAAAAAACTCCATAAAGGTGTCAAAAATATTATCCCCCAGAGCCTGGCTTTGTACAAGTGAAGCATTAGAAGAATCGAATGGTGATATTTTTCTGTCTCTTTTACCAACTCACTCCGCCAACTGGCAATGTCATTCTGATTATGGGAATCAGAGTCTTTGGTGCCTTTGAGTTCAGTCAGAGTAGAAAACCATGGATAAAAACTCATTTTTAAGATTCTGTTTCTTAAGAACCACTCCTGGTACCAAGTTGTATTAGTTAAGCATTCTCTAGAGAAACAGAATCAACAGGAAATATTCACAAATATAAAATTTATAAAAATGTCTCATGTAACCATGGGAACATAAAGTCCAAAATCTGCAGGCCAGGCTGTGAAGCTGACAATTTTTTTGGAGGGTCTGGATGAATTGCACAGAAGAGGTTTGTCAGAGTAGGAAGAGCCTGTCTCTTCTGAATCCTCCTCAAAAGGCTCCTAGTCATTAGATTAAGCATCACTCATCAAAGAAGACACTCCCCTTGGCTGATTACAAATGGAATCAGCTGTGAATGTAGCCGACGTGCTCATGATTTAATTCTATGAAATGTCCTCACAGCAAAAGACAGGCCAACACTTGCCTGACCAGATAAACAGGTACCACCAGCTGGTCAAGCTGAAACATGAACCTGACCATGACACAATAGCATAGCAGTACAATTCCATTTAAACAAAAATTAGATATTACTTGTAAAATTTACACTACAAATAATTTCTCCATAGGAAAACAATTTCATTAGAGTGAAATGAATTTTTTTTTTATTTGAAAGTGAGTTAACTCAGAATAACAAATAGACGAAGGAATTATATTACCCTAATGCAGTTTACTCCAGAAAATACTTGTTCACTAAAAAATTGTCAATGATAGTATATGTAATTACAGTGTAGAAATACTTTTGAACTAAAAACAGACTTCTGAGGTAGAAAAAAATGAGTGACCTCATTGAGTGGGTGCAGAGCTACTGAGTGGGTGCAGAACCAACTCATTCAAAACATGCTTTCTGCACCCTTCTCTCTGCCTCTTTCTTTCAGGTTCCCCCACAGATTTGTCATTTGAAGTCATCTGTCCCTTCTCTGAACAATGAAGTCTACCCACATGCTCTATTTGGAATTAATTCTTCATGGTCATTTGATAGCTTCTGAAATGGAAAGAAACATAAGTTTTCATACTTTGGCTATGCATACTAACTTTGTCAAGAGTTGGAAAAATGCATTTTTTCTCCTTTCTATCCCCCATAGTGCCCCACATATAAAGAATTCAGTTTGAAGTAGATGAGTGAGCATATGTTACCACACTTGAAAAGCAGTACTGGAAGTGCTTATTTACTAGCTATGTGACGTTAGGCAATCTCTTCTTGCATCTCAATTTTCATTTCTTTACTTCATATCTTTCCATTTGCTTGTTTGTTTTGACCGATAGATTAGTTAACAAAAACTGGTTAGAAAAGTGCCTGGTGCATAGCAAGTATTCCATAAGTGACTGCAATTATCATTGTCAGGGACAGTAGAGGTGTCTCTTCACAGCTGAATGTATCTACAAGTATCTACATAGTCTACAATGGACTAAAATAAAAGTCTTGATTTACAAAAGTCTGGACAGTTAACTTCAGTGATGACTCCAAGGTTAAATTGTTGCCTATATATGTCATGTCACAATCTTCAGGGATCTAAAATTCTCAGCCCAATTGTGTGTAAGCAATTTTGCAATTTCTGTTCAGATATATTCTCAAGAACATGCACTAAGAGCACTGCTTTACTCAAAATGCAAAATAAAATAAACTAAAAATGGGACATAAATTTCCAATATCTTTGCCTCTTATGTAACATGTACTAGTTATCTTAGTTCAGTGGGGAAATTAATGCATTTCCCTTTTCAAGCAGCATTTTGCATAAGTTAGTCAAATTTATGTAACTCAGCTGTTACTGGGGCCATTTTGTTATCATGGATCACATTCACAGAGAATATTTTTAAATGCTAAACTTGCATTCTGCTAGATTTGCTTAAAGTTATATCTCACACACACATACACACATGAGCATATATGGTGGCTGAAAATAAAGTAATCAGATGGGATGCAGTTAAAATAATTTATTCCTGGAAATAGAGTCTTTTTTGGTAGGATTTCCAACTCTCCAATCCCAGTTGGCTTAGCAGTATAAGGTATAACAAGATGATTATTCATCTATCTTCCTCTGTGCAAGAGGAGAAGTGGTGACCTGAAAAGATTAGGTGACTTCTCTAGAACTGGCTTGACAAGTTGAGAGCTAGTATAAGGTATAACAAGATGATTATTCATCTATCTTCCTCTGTGCAAGAGGAGAAGTGGTGACCTGAAAAGATTAGGTGACTTCTCTAGAACTGGCTTGACAAGTTGAGAGCTAGTAGAATGGACACATTCAGTGTCCTCTGCTAAGGCCTGGACCTTCCTCTTTTCTCAGGATTTGTGTGAAAAAGCAACTTATCATAATGAGTTACTTATAGTCAGCCCTGGATGCAATTTTAAAGACCAGAGATTTTTTTTTTCTTTCCATCTCACTTCTCAGGGCTCTCCATCGCTCTTGGTCTTAAGTTCCTGGGGTCTCAGCCAGCACACAGCCCTCACCCCAGCATCCTGTTCAGACTTGTCCTTTACAACAATGCTCCAAATGCTTGCTAACCTCACTGCTATATCATTTCTCAGAATTATTTCTTACATAATTCTCAAAGGGCTATTACGAGCAACTTGCTTTCTGATTTATAAGTCACCATTAGAATTTAGATGTCTTACACAATTTCTTACTCCTCTAAATGTATATGCATTTCAGCAGAGGACTTGTGAGAATATATGTATTATTGATTTACTTTAAATTAATTTACCTTAACTGCATTACTTTCGGGCATGAACATTAAGGCATGATGATCACACTTGTAGGATCATGAGGCAGAAAGTGAGTGCTAAATTTGGATAACAGACTATGTAACAAAAAAGAATCTGTGAGAAAAGAACAAATACAGAGACAAACAGAGAGAGTGTTATCACATACCGTATCAACAAACAACCAAATAAAAACTCAATCCAAATGGATTACTTATTACAAATCAAAATTTGAAGGATGAAACAATAAGCATTTCAGAAGAAAACGTAGTATATCTTTGTCACCTTTGAATAGGCAAATAGCTATTCAAAAGTAGTAAACATAAAAATGATAAAGTGGATCATAGAAAAATAGAGAAATGTTGTTTATAAAGAAATTAGAACTAAGCGAAAACACAACCCACAAAGTGGGATGAAGTGTTCACAGTAACTGTATCAAACAAAAGGTTAATATCCAGAGTACATAAAGAACTCCAACAAGTCAATAAGAACAAGTCAAATTGCCCACCTGAAAAAAGAGCAAACAACATGAAAGTAGATGTCAAAATCGCCAATGAAAAATATGGTAATCGCCAAGTGTGTCAAGGAGACACAGCAACTAGAACACTCATATAATCTTGATGGAGGTTTAAATAGATACAGTTACACTGGAAAACTGTGGCAGCATATAGTGAAACTAAACATATTCATAACCCATGGCTCAGTGATACCACTTTTAGCTATACACCCTAGAGAAATGCAAACATATGTTCACCAAAAGGTATGTACTAGAATATTTATAGTCACTTTGTTCATAGAAGCCCAAACTGGAAGTTACCCAGAGGTCTATCAACCTTAGAACATATAAATAGATTGTGGTATATTTTATACCATAGAATACAACGTAGCAATGCAAACGAGTCACCTATAACTCCAGGTGACAATATGTATAAACGCCATAAATGTAACATTGAGCAAAAGAAGTCTGACCAAAGCAGTTGATATTGTATGAATCCACATAGGTGTTTCTGTTAGAAGTCCAAACAGAGGTTGCTCATGAGGAAATGGGTAGTGACTAGAAAGGAACACAGAGGGGATTTCTGGGTTGCTGGGGTTTTTTTGTTTGTTTGTTTGTTTGTTTGCGCTGTGTACTGAATGTACACGTGTGGTTGGCAGAACACTATCAAGCTGCACACTTGGGATATGTACATTTATCTTTCTTGCATAATTGTTCAATAACAATGTTTATAAACATTTAAAGCAGCAAAAATGCAAAGTCTTTTACTTAGATGCAAAAAAACTAATGGCAGATTGCAGAGCAGCTGGCTTGGCAGCAACACATAGAAAAGGACCTACGGGTTTTAATTGACTGCAGTCTCAATCCAAGTAAAGAGCATGATGTGGCTCTTCAAAGTACTAAAATAATCTGGATCTCTAATACTGAATGAAATGTATTCAGAATGTTAGAGGCTCTTAGGAACCATACAATACAATCCTTTCTTTTTACATCTGATAAAATCGAAGCCTCAACATGTCATGGCTCAATTGAATTTAGACGGATTTTAAGAAAAAAAGCCAGAATTGAAAACCATGTTTTCTCACTTCCTTGCCAGAGCACATTCCTTTAGATCAGTGGTTTCCAAACCTGGCTAAACATAAGAATTAACTTTGAAAATCTTAGGAAATGCCGATTTTTTTTCTGGCTCCTCCTAGATACACCCAACATAAGCTCTAGATCATCCTGATGCAACAGCTTGGAAACCACGACTATGGTCTACTCCAGACCACAACACCAGGAAAGGAAATTTGATGGTTTTGCTCTATTTTCACTGTGATTGAGTAATCAGATTTAGCATGGAATTTTTTGGTTTTGTATGTGTGTGAGCATTTTGGCAACGGTTAAACAAAGTAAAAAAATACCATACCAAGTTTCTGGTTAGAACATTCCTCCACTGAATATTTAATTTTCTAAAATTTAAATTAAAATCTAAATTAAAAAAAAAACACCAGCCCATTTGAAAAATGAGGTGAACTTCACTGTGAGACAGAAAGAAATTAAAGTGCATTACAGTTTGATTCTGGTGTGACCATGGTGTTCCAAACATGAAAGAGGACAAAAAGCAAAGCCCTTGGCACAGGGCTCAGTAACAAGACAAAGGAGATGTTAAAAAAAAATGCAGCAATAGCCTATGTAGCCTTAGCCTATGACGTACAAAAAGACAGCCACTGAAGAGGTGGGAGGAAGAGGTTACCCAGTCTGTCCATAGCTCAGCAACCGGCTTGTGCCGTTCCAGGAACATGGCTAAATGAGTGAAGAAATATTTAGTTCTATATCACTGTTATGGGAAAACGGCAGGTGGGCTTCAAGAGAAGACTGAGTACCCAGAAAGAGAAAGAGGGAAAATATTTCCTACACAATGTGAACTTAGAGATAAAAATTTCAAAGCACATGAAGAAAGCCACTTGGAAAGAGGGAAATTAACTTCAGAAAATAATTAAAGGACTGAAAGGAACTTAAAATGACATCAAAATCTTTAAGATATTTAAGGAGATAAAAGAAGAAAAATACCCATCAAATAATCATGGAACAAACAGGGGGGTACTAAAAAAAAAAAAAAAAAAAAAAAAAAAAAGGTGATATGAAAACAATCAATCCAAAATCTTACTGAAATAAAACATAGACATTAAAATAAAAACTCAATAGCAGATATAAAGTCTACATTGGACACCAATAAAGATAGAATTGGTGAACTAAAATAATGAAGTATTTAATTAACAGCTAGAACAATGGCTATACGTATAATAAATATTGTACATATACATACTGTAATACAATAGATCAGATGTACAATATTTAAGTTACATTACTTTCTTTACATCATAATATACACTAAATAAATTAAAATGTAAATGCAAACAAAAATTAGAAGATAATATATGTACATATTATAAGATCTAAGATTAGAGAAAGATGTATTAAATCAAAGCCAAATTCATAAGGAAAAACATTGTTAAGCTTAACCACTTTAAGCTTAACCACTTTACACTTAAAACTGTGCACGAAAAAGGTATACAAACAAAGCTAACAGGCCACAAACTGAAAGGAGATATGTAAAACATAATATTCTACAACCTGAATATACAAGAAATATAAATCAACAAAGAAATAAAATAACCTCATAGAAAAAAATGTGCAAAGCAAATCCATTGGTCATTCACAGAAAAGAAAAAGTGAATATGCAAAGCACATATGCAAACATGCTTGACTATGCAAACATGTTTGACTTTTAGGGAAAGTCAAAATAATGACACACACCTTCAAACCTACATGATTGGCAAAAATACCACTCTTTGGCTAAGATTCTGGTGAACTACCCCACATGGTACTGATGAGAGTATAAGTTAGCAGAATCAGCATGAAGAGCAATGAGAGGTATCCCAAAAAATTACATCCTACATGACATACCCCAAGGGGAGCGTGTGTGTGCATATATGTGTTTACCCTAAGGAAACTTTGGGCACATTTATGTATAATGAACACAAGAAGGTACAATGCAACCCTGATGTAACAAAAGAGTGGAAGTAAGCCAAATGTCTATTGCTAGCAGAAATAAAAATAATGTGGTATAGCCATGAAATAAAATATTGCACTGCAGTTAACAATGAATCAATTATACTATCACAATTATATCTTGAAAATGTAACACTGAATGAAAAAGCAAGGTAGAAAACTTTACATAGGTGCTAATTTATATATTGCACACAAAGAAGCATACACTACTTTGAATACATATGAACCATGTATAATATATGTGTATATATATATATAATATTTAAAAATAAATATGTGGAATTGGATACACGGACTTCTTGGTTATTTCTGGAAGAGAAGGGGATGCAGTTTGGGAGGCAAGCATGAAGCCTCAACTTTACCTGTAAGGTTGTTTCGCCTTTACACAGGACTAAAGTAAATATGAAAAATACTCACAGCTATTCAACTTGATGGGTGTCTCAGTTTCTCCTGAGCTGCTATCAGAAATACTACTCAATGGGTAAAAGTTTAAACAATTGGGAATTTATTGTCCCACCGTTCTGAGTCTTGGAGAAGTCCAACACTGAGACGCAAGCAAAGTGATGCCTTCTCCCAGAAGACGGAAACGGTCCTGCGCCGACTCCCAACAGCCCTTGCGTTCCGTAGCCCGTATGTCCGCGTCAGGCCACGTGGCAGCGTCTTCTCGTTTCTCATCCAGGCTCTGATGACTTCCGGCTTCTGGCTCCTCCCTGTGGCTTTGCTCTCACCATGTCTGAATTTCTTAAATTTACCACGGATTCCAGTAATTTGGATCAAAATCCAATGTCATTCAGCTGGACCCCGCCTGAACCTCAGTAACACCTTCAAGAAGTTCTATTGACAATGTGTCGATATCCTCAGGAACGCAGATCAGGATTACACGCATGTCCAGATTTGAGTACAGAATTCAGCCTACCGCGGTGAATATTATTAACCTTTGTTTTCTCCACTGTTTCCATTCAATTAAAAATAAAATGCTTTAATGCAAGGAGTTTAATGAGTGCCACAGAGTTTTCAGACCTGAAAATTTTAACAGGGACTTTGAGTGAAAGAACATGGACACCAGAACTGCTGGCTTGGTGAGGAAGGAGAGGGAGAATGTGCGAGAACACAGAAGGGAGGCCCTCAACCTGAATTTCTTCAGGTCCTGGGAGGGTTGTCACTGGCTTACATTCCTTTGCTTCAGGACCTCTGACCAACAGCTACATATGGAAGTTAGAGGGAGGATTAGGCTTAAATTAAGAAAGAACTTCCTGACAAGGACAGCTTTTGAAAAAAAGACAATAAGTTCTGTTGTTTAAGCCTACCTGTTAGAAAAATTGCCATACTTGGAAGTGAATAAACGCTCACCCAATTATGGAGAAGAAAAGAATTTATTCATGATCTTGCAAGAACAGGCCACAGTCAAACACAAAATGATGGCTGGCGTGCAAAAGAATAGAATGTCAAAACGGTAATACCTGTGTCTGACCTGCAGACCGTCCCCTGTTTCTCTACTGGTTGGGTACTCAGGAGATTACGGCCTATCCAGATAGTATAACTAATTCACATTTCCAGTGGGAGGTTTCCGCTTTTGATTACGCTTTCTATTTCAATGACCCTGGCCGTTACTTATTTAAACTTGTTTCTACCTGTTTGGCACCAATTCTAGGCTATGTCAGAGTTGCTCTCCTTCCCTGCCTACAAAACTGGTTTGAGTTATTCTGCATCCCTTTCCTGCGCCATCTTGTGTAAAAGCTAAACTTAATTTTCTTACACTACCCATTGTGTGATATTAATGATAGCAACTCAGAAGAAACTGAAACACCCAACAAAATGAATAGCTGTAAGTATTTTTCACATTTACTTTTTTTCTGTAAAGATCAAAGAACCTTACAGATCTCAAGAAGCAGTAGGATCCTGTTACCGGGGTTCAAGTCTGGTAGGGATATAACTTGCAAAAACAACTTTGGGAGCAACTAATGTATGTGATTAATTGAGGTTAGGATCACAATAATGATGCTACTGAAGACTTTAACAAATAGGCTTTATTCAAACACTTCAGCCACCATTGCATTTAATCCTTAAAATAATCTGAGAGAGGGGTACAATTTTTGTCCCTGTTTTACAGATGAAACTATCTTACATAATGGGTAAGGACTTTAATCCAGATCATTCTGACTCTAAAGCCCAAGCACTTCATTAAATACCTTACTACCACTAGAAAGTTAAGATTTATGAAATCAAAGCAATAGAATACAAGTTGTGAAATTGAAGGTCCACCAAAGACACATGTTTTAAAAATTGTAGGATCTATCCAGAATCCCTGAAAACAAATGCTTCTGAGTGTACTTCAAATCATGTAATTCAGCTTCCTAAAGTCTAACATAAAGGCAATTATGAGACTAATTCTACAACATAATATGATGTTGTAAGAAAGTCTGGCAAAATGTTGGAGGGGTGTGTGCAAAAGAAGAAATAAATGCAAAGCCTAGTTCTTGAGACTTCCAGTCTGTGTGTGGGTGTGTGGGTGGGTGTGTGTTCCACGAATCAATGACCTGATAAACCTACACAGTCCAAATTTTCACAAACACCCACCCTACACTATCCCCTCACTCTAGTCCTACCACATATGGATCCCTTATCACTTACAAAATCTGTTAGATATTTTCTTTCCTTCAACCAAACCCTTTCCACACAGCTAACTGTCTGGTGTTCATTTTCTCTGTATCTGAAAAAGTAACTAGTAGATGAGTCAAAAGTGCTAGAATTTTAATGTATGGTGTGAACAGAGCGTGGGTGTTTGTGAAGCTGAGTTTTACTCCTCACACTGGGCAGCCTTTTTGAGATGTGAAATTTGTCCACTTCACCTTAATGCCTATATTAGTTGAGAGGGGCACCTTCCTGAGTATGCTACGCCAGTATTTCCAGATGGAAGAAATGGATTGCAAAGGAATTAAACCCAGACCAGAAAATATCTGTCATTGGACTTTCTTGGCTAGATTGATAGATCAAATAGAAGATGTAGGATTAAAATGAACCTTGGCTCGGAGTTTGAGGTGAAGGGTCCTCCCTAGAACTGAATGCAATATGTCTTGCAGGGTGAGGGAAAAATACCATGTAGATATGAGTGCTGTGGGTCCTGACCATATTCAATGGGGAGTCATCATTCATTTCCTGGGGGCATCTGAAAAGGAAAAGACAGGGAGCAAGAGCAACTCTCTCAAGGTCCCTGAAGTGCTTGACCTTACTCCAGGCAAGAAATTCCATCCTGCACCTGGTTTTTTAACTTCCTTCCACCTTATCTCTCTAATTTACATCATGACCAAGAAGCAGAAAATGTGAAAGATCTTATATGTCTTCTCTGATGAAGTCTTAACCAAAATTATCTGTATACTGTGTAGGTGATCAATGTAGATACATAAATGCATGATGTGTTGCCAGGGTAGGTGTTAGATGCCAAAGAACATCTCCCGGTGTCTGGTCAAAGAGGCTCCTTAATCAGAACCCAAGGCAGGGGCCATGATGGATGTTCATGGGGTGATCTGCACCTTTTGCCTGCTTTGTCCAAGTCCAACTTCTATTGCTTTAGTGTTTTGACAAAGCCCATCAGCAGGGAATTTTGTAAGCAGCTGCTGAGTCAGAACCCAGGATGGAGAGGACTGGGGTGGTTTTATGTATATGTTTGAGAAAGACAGACTAAGAGATAAAGTTCCTTGCAAGAGTTTAAATCTCTCTTAACCAAGAAAAGAGCTCTTCTCAAATCTAGGATAAGTAAAATGCTATTTTACTCCACATTATTGCAACTCATCCTGAAGCCAGTGCCCCAGTAATTTCCACTTGAACTTAGCAACAGAGCATTTGCGTATAGAAGGAAAGTTCTATGGCTGAGTATGTAGCTGGGAATCCTTAGAAAGAATTCTGCTAAAACAGAAAAGGTTCCCATTACAATAGCTCTTCTGTAAAATTCATCTCTCTCACACACAAAGGCTGCAAAAGTAGATTGTGAAGAGGGAGGCTATCTAGGCTAGGAAAAGCAATAGAAGATACTTGCAGACTTTTGTGGGTCTGTTAGAGCAAGTAAACTTCTGAGCTCCAATTTTCTCCTCTGTAAAGTTGGAGTTGTGCTATCTATTCTATATGTTCCATAATCAAACAAGGCTAGGAAATGAAACAGTTTCATATAGTATTTAGAACTTAAGAAATGCCTTACGGTATTATCACTATAATGTAAGGTTCATATAACATGCTAGAGCCTGCCATAATATCCTGTCTCTTTTCCCTTAAAGATCATAGAGTATAAGGAAACTTAAAACAGGCTGTGCATGTCATCTACCACTTCTGTTTTACACATCTTAGACTTCTGTGACATGTCTAAGAATTGTTCATTGATCACGTTAAGTAATTTTTAAGGCATTCTGGTACAGAGGATAAGAACTTCACATTGTGGACTTCAGTTGTGATGGTTTTAATTGCATCTCAATTGTTTCAATAAGTAGTGTCCTTGCACAAATTATTTAATCTCTTCTAAGGCTCAGTGTCCTCATTTATAAAAGAGAGCTTATAATAACAATTCCAACCTCATTAGAATTGTGGTGAAGTTTAAATCAATGTACAAGTTGTGCACATGTTAGTCCATATTAATTCAACATAAGGGCTTGGTAATTATTGTTAGTGTTAAATGTCATTAAATGTTAAATGCTTCAGTTGTTTTTGGCATTATTAGTCTTGTAATTAATTGCAGAACTGGACTAAGCATCTGAGTCTCCTCACATTCTGTGTTCTTCAAAAGAAGAAAGCATTCATATTTAGCAAAGCCAATTAAAGGCAAGAACTATTTCTTTCTTAATGATACGATTTAATACATTTTGCAGCTGTTACATCTAATAGTAAAGTTGAGTGCGAGCGAAAACCAGTTACTGAAAATACCCAGCAGGAGGTCAGTAAGTAGACTACCACCCAGTGTATAAAACTCGGTTGATTATAGCCGAGCCTTGTTGCTAGGGTACCTGTATTTCCTGAAAACCAAGGTCAATAGAAATTCTGGTTTGAAGCCAGAAGTAAAATTTTCCAGTACAAAATTTACCACTGGGTCTGCTCTCTTCTGCAATTGGCTTGGCCATAAAGGAGAAAATTTTTTCGTGCAGTGTTTGCTTTATTTCTGTACCATTTCTTACTATTTGGAATTGCTACTATACTTTCCTAAAAGAAGAACAAAATTTCAGAACTCGAGTATCCATTCAGAACTATTAGTGTTCAAGGACCAAGCTCTCTGTCAGAGGCGGGCAGGATGTTTGTACCCTATGCAAGCTCTCGGCATAAGTAGAAAAAGTTAATGGATCAGCCCAGACAGATGACTGAGCTCTCAGCAAGTATAGGCCCTGAGCCAAAAATCAGTCTCTGCACAGACAGCAGCCATGTCTGGGGGTGCCGGACGGGCTGATAATAGGATGGAAACTCATCACACACACCCACCGCACTACCTCTGGGTCTCATCAAAATTACCTGCCAAAGAGACACTGCTCCGAACCAGCACCTTGTCAGCCTACTTTGTAATAGAAAACAGCTGCTCCTGCTGGGAGGCAGAGGTGGGAAGAGCGAAAAGGACTAGGTAAAAGGATCACTTATAACTTTTCTGGCTTTGCAGCACTGTACATTGCAACCACAGGACAGTAAGAATGAGAAAGGCAAAGGACCCCATGAGAATGATATTGTCCTCCTCTAAAGAGGCTGATAGGAAATCAAGGCTATGGAATTGAAATCCCAGATGACCATTGATCCTTACAGTAAGGTCTAGAATGCTAGGAATGGCAGAAGTGATTTAGCACAAAGCTTTGAGCTGAGAAATTTGGGGGAGGGATTTCCACTGTGATCTCTCTATGTATTACTATAATCGAGTGTCTCGAGCAGAATGTGTCACAGTCTAAGCTCAATAAATACTTTAAGAATAAATGATCAATGAATTCCATGGCCCTCATTTTCTAAGGTTGGACAGAGCAGATTTTTAAGTTGGGCAGATAAGGGTTTGGCTCCATATTCTATTTTCTTACTAGCTGTGCTATCTCCGGAAAGGTTCTTAATATATCCAAACCTTAGTTCATTTAGCCATAAAATGGGATTTTAGCAACTATTTTATGCAATTTTTGTGATTATTGGATTAAGCATGATTATGTTCTTAAATGTCTGGCATAACGAGGCTCAATAAATGATAAAAATTATCAGGGGCTGTGTGGCCATTAGATCACACAACTATTAATGGCAAAAATGTCGTTAATAGAAAAAGATAGCAATGATACCACTAATCCTGAGAAATGCTTAGAACAGACTCCATTTACTTACTAATGGCAGCTCGTGGGGAAAGCCCTACTATGTTTCATTTCCATCATAGTCATCCCCAAATGAACACTGGAGGAGGCCCACCACACCCAAATATCTAAGAGCTCACCAAGGAACAGTGGGCTGAAGACACCCCATGGCTTGGTTAACTGAAACCAGAAAGAAAGACCTCTAGCACTCTAGCATGTTGATTCAAAGCTTTGGCTTTGAGATAGTACATCCTGGGTGTAAAGGATTGTTACAATACTTCCCGGTGGTGCAACTTTTAACAATTTATCATTCTTTCATTCTTAATTCTTCATGTATAATATGTGAATAACATTGACTGCTTTACAGTTTTATTATGAGGTTAAATGAAGTTATGGACACAAAGAAGGTAATACAATATTTGACACAAAGTGGGTACTTGACAAATAAATACTTAGTCTTGGAGAATTGTCTGCTTCAGCCCCTGTAACAAAATTATGGATCAATCTAGGGGTGAAATTATGTGAGTTTATACCTTTGAAAAAGCAAAAACCATATGTAAAAGGTAGGAACAGTCATTTTTGCCATCAACATCACTGTCCCTCATTCATACATGGATAAATTTGTTACAGTTTTCTTACTTTCTTACTGAGTAAGGAAATAATCACTGTATAAAACACATACATACAAACATATATGCAGGTACACATTTCATGCAGAAGTAAAAGAAAAAGTTGATCCAGGAATAGAAAGGAATTTAAGATCATGCAAATAAAAATCCAAATATATATATATGTATATATATATTGCACTTATAGCAGGAATAGAAATCTGCATATAACAGCAATCAAAAAATAAGGTTTTGGAAATTATAAACATTATTGCATTTGCATATAATCTCTGTCTCTTTCCTTCACTCACACACACATACGTACACACACACATGCTATAGTTTCAAAATGGCCTGTACAAACATTTTTTACATAACACATTTAATTCCAAATGACATATGATTATCAGTTTATACTTCTAGCCCTTTTAGATGGAAGGAGATTGTCAGCACTCTCTCTTTGAATTCCTCCAAGTCCTGTACCCACAGTGTCATGTGGTTTCCTTAGCAGAAATATGCCACCCAACTTTTGTAATAAGGTCTCAGTCCTGGTAGGAAAGATCCTCCAGGGGCCTTGAGTGATGAGGCTACTAAGGAACACTTCGATGTTGAGAGGCTGACGGTAGGCTGATGATAACACAGTTTTGGACATGAGCAGGGACATTTAGACATGGGCTGGTGCTCTGTCCTCTGAGGCTTTATGCTTTTGAGAGAAGGCAGTGAGAGGTGAGTAGCCCTGTCCTTTCTGGGTCATCTTAAGATCCTCCAAAGATATAAATGAAATCGATCCGGTTAGGACAAAGGTAAATCAGAATACAGAGTAAAGGATGATACTGTCTGTATTTTAAAACCTCAAGTTCAGCATGAGACCAAAGAAAGAAATGGTTATTTTGTCCAAAATTTAAATTTTCTGTGGCACACTAATTTAATCTATCAGGTCAGTTTATTTAAACAACCTAATTACATGGAATCGAGACTAGGCAATAATATCTTGTTATTCTGTACAGGTTAACGTAACATCCTGATACATTCTAGAGAATTTAGGACAGAAAATAAAAAAGCGTTTCCAAATTCCCTTTAAGAAGTGGGGAAAAATATGAAGTTATTAAACTTCCTTCCCCACCTGGGGAATTCCTGATGGTTTTTCAAGCATTATAGACTCCCAATTTAGTAAGCCAAGCCCTCAATCTTGAGGCTTTCACTTATGAAACTTATTTCGGCAATGGTGAAACTAAGTCTACATATAAATATGCCTGAGTCACCCACAGGGAAACCCTTTTGTTTCTCAGATATGGCCTCTCTCTCTATGCCAACTCTGGAAATAAACCTACTACTCACGCCATTATGTGGGACATGGATCAAAGGGGTGTTTAAGTTTCTTGGCAACATGGGACATAACTCCCAGGGATGAGCCTGGCACTGACATCAAGAGATTGACAATGCTTTCTTTACCCGAAGGTGGGAAGATAAATGAAACAAAATTAAGGTTTCAGTGACTAGGAGATTTCAAATAGAATCAAGAGATTCTTCTAGAGGTAACTCTTATGTAAGTTTCAGCTAGATATTATAAATTGCCACAGTATGCCAAGCCCCAACCAACAGTATTCCTAAAAACCCTTAAGAATACTCTGGGCTCTAGGACTCCAGTTTTACTTAGTAAGTTTTTTTTTTTCAGAAACTTTAATCTTCTAGATTGTTCCTATGCTAGAGAAGCCCTGAAATCCAAAGGTACCAGTCTCTCCAAGAACATCAACCAGTTTCATTCCTCTACCCCATAAAGTCAGCAGCCCTTTTCAGCATGAAGTTAAAATGGTCATTACCCAGATAGCCCTGAAGATTGAGAGAATGATCAAATGAGAGGGAGGAGGCCTAACTGAAAAAGTAAGATTTGACAAATGGTTATGACTACTAACCCATTATATAGATATTCTTTTTTTCTAATGTATTAGATTAGCCAGAAGGAAATACCTGAAATTGTTGAACTGTAATCCAGTAATCTTGATCTTTGATAATGATTGTATAACTAGAAATCTTTTATCATGTGACCCTGTAAAACCCTTATGATTGACACTCCCTTTATCCAGTGTATGGATAGATAAGAAATAAAATAAAGACATCCATGAAAAAAAAGATCTTCCAAAGCCCCTCTGATGTAATAACCTGCCCAATGCTCCCTGAAATCTGACTTATCAAGTAGAAGGATTGTGTGGTTTGACAAAGCTCTGACTCACCTATCCAGTGTGGGGTTGAAAACTTTAGTTTACAAGATGCCTCTAATAGTGAACATGGGACTTTCCTAGATCTTTCACTTCATAGAGGTTATGGAAAAGGAAGTTTAGAAATGAATGAGTCCAGAATAAGAATCTAAATCTCTGTACAGTCTTCATCCTCTACAAAGAAACAAGTGTTCCCACTACTAATGTTGTTTATGATTCAAATATCTTTTTTTTGATCACCTGGGTATTTATAAATAGTACCACTCCATAACATTTTAGTTGTGATATGGTTTTACCAAATACAGGATAACATGTAGAGTCCTTTAGTCCCTCTGTACCATTATCATCTCCAAATCTCCATTTCTACAATTACAAAGAGAGTGATATTGTTAATTCTCAGCTCTGTTGTGAGGATCAACTTAATTATTTTATATAAATTATCTAAAATATTGGGAGTTACTTAATAGAGTACCATAATTATCTTTTCTTTGAATTATGTAGTCTTATAACTACCCTGTATGGTGTATGTGTGTAAAGTTGCACAAAATCTCACTTACAATACATTTCTAAGTGTCTGGGAAGCATTCCATAATTTTCTAAATATTGACATCATTTTTGGGTTTGTTTAAAAATGATTTAGAGGGATTAATACTGTGTTCAGTCTCTTTTCTCTTCCGCCCTAACTTTTGTCCATTGCCTTCTCTCTAAAGTGACCCTGATTTTGAAATAGATCTCAATATGATATTTACTTAAAAGATAATCAGAGTTACACTAGGACCTGGTATTGCTCTCGATTATGAAGTCAGTATTACAGCAAACTGATTCACTGGCCCACTCCTCTCTTCCAAAGAAAAGAGAAGGATAATTCCACAGAAGCTTTTTCCATCGTTGCTAAGTTTCTCAGTCTCCTACTTCATTTCCTTCATAAACAGCAGTAACTGATGTGACTTGTAGCTGACAAGGGCAGTTAGTTTGCCTCCAGTGCAATTTAGTTAAGATCATTCAGCAAGATATTCGAGCATCAGTGCGCATGTGTAGGGGTGGGGATGCTATGTGTATAAACGTCAATGCCTGAGTTTTCACATTTGCTGGATAAAAGCTAGCAATCTCCTAATTAATAATAAACACAATCTAAATTGTGTTTCATTCAGGGCTTTTCAAGCTGTGTTTAGCAGATACTAAAGAATGAGGACACTGAGAAAATCCACAAATTTTCCAGAGGTCTAGGCTGGTAGTCAGCACTTTTTTGTCAAAACAGTTGCTGAAGAACGTAAGGGTTAGGGAAAAATCAGGAGTCAGGACTGTACACATGAAATAACTTATGGTAAAAGAATGAATCAGTGAATGAATAAATGAATTAAATTATTTTTATGATATAGTTAAAGGAAATCAAATGACTAGTTTTCCACTATACTTGCAATTCAATAACACCAAAGATACTAGATCTTTTCACTTGTTTCTTTGGCCCTGCCTAACCCAATGTCTCTCCCTTCAAATCAGTCATGTTATGCAAATTGTTTTCAAGAAGATGAATGAAAGGTGATAAATGCTTAATGTTCTTAACTTTTTTACTATGAAATGTAACATATATACAAAGCAAAGAAAGAAAAAAACAATGATATTGAAAACACGTTTCAACAAGTAATTACAGAACAGATCTCAGAGTTTGTCATGGGCTACCATTCCACTATCTCAGATTTTTCCTTCTAGCTCCTCCAAAACTTTAGGGGCTAGAAGGAATATTAATATAGTGATTCAGAAGACATACTGGTTTGCCAACCCTCTGGGAATTATAGTTTACAGTAAGGCAAACCTAGTGTGTGAAACCTTTATAGAGTCTCAGTTTGAGCCCTAGGTGTTAACTTTAGAGTCAACAAGAGTGACATTGGTTGGAGTTTAGCGAATCATGGCAATTAGCACTATCTAACTGAAGCTTGTACAAGAGTAGCCTATAGAACAGCCTCTTGACTCTTTTTGATCTCTCTTGGCCACTGATGCCTTATTTTATTACACTTCTTTTCCCCCTTTTGGTCCAGAAAGTATCATCAATCCTATGGTATCAGCGTCAGACTCATCCTTGGGAGTCATGCCCCACATTATCAGGGAGACTTTCACCCTTGAATGTCATGTCCCATGTAGAGGAGAGGGTACTGATTCTCTTTGCAGAGTTCGGCTGAAAGAGAAGACACATGTGAGCAACAAAGAGGCTTCCTGGAAGCAATTCTTAGGGCTCATGATGGGTAGTCTTAGTTTCTCCCAGACAGAAATAAGTTTCATCTGGGCAAGACTCAAAATCTAGGTCTTGGCCTATTTTCTTGGGAGTCCCCAATGGTTGAGAGCAGACTTGGGGTTTCCCAGGTGGGAAAGTTAAATAATTCCAGATATATGCTTCATTTGAATGAGGAAATTTAAACTGATTGATGGGATTTGGGAAATGTTTTTACTGATGTGAATATCTAGTTAAGAGGGGAAAGAATTCATTAAAACTTTTATATTCTATACTTTTTTTCTGTGTAATTGCAAACTGATGAAACAACAAAAACCCACACAGCTAATCATATATTATAGATACTACACTAACACATATGTATGCTTTCTTAACTCATAAGTGTTAAATAGGACAAAATAGATTATAATATCAGTATCCAAAACTACCTCAATGTAAAGGTCCATATTTATGTCATGCCAATTATAGAGTCCCTAAACTAAGATTTGAAATACATTATATCCATGAATCAAGAAATTACAGAAGTGCATTTCATGTGTTCATGAAAATTTTATTCTTCCTTCCATACACCAATTTCTAGTTTCCCAAATTAAAGAAAATATTCACTAAATAAATAAATAAAGCCAGTAGCTCACAATTGTGATCTTGGCCAGTCAAGAATTTTATCTTCTTAAAATGAAATACAATAATGCAAAAACGACGTAGTGTCCTGGCAATTTTATTTTGATATTAGCAGAATGGACAGATTTCAGCACAGCTTTTTACTACATGAACAAAGCAAAACAACCAGCCACACACTGTTTATTATATCAACATTGAGAGTATGCAATGTGATATAAAAATAAAACATGTATTGATCTATTGGGCATATTTACCCTGTGCCAGCCAATCCATATAACCTTGTATTTGCCATTATAGATGAGGAAAGTAAGGTTTAGGGAGATTAGGTAAATTTACCCAAAGTAAATGAACAAAAAATAGTGGTGGTGGGTATTGAAGACAGTTATATATGCCTCCAAGAGTCAAGATTTCCTGCTATCCAGACTTATATAAACTGGCTCAAAAAAATAAAAAGCTGCAAAAACTAAAAGACGTCAAGTAGGATGGTCTCACAAAACAATCCACTTAAGGAAGAATCATATTCAAAGAGCTGTGAGTTTCTATCTGTTTTTCCTTAAAGGTGAAAGACATGTACCTTGAAGGTTATGAGAAGCTGCCATCTTTGCCATCCCTCCCACTTTTGCTTTTTGAGGAGTGTGTGCTCAGCCATACCTCCCATTAGTTCATGCTGGGAGATTGGATACATGGCCACTCATAGCATGGAGCTTAAGGAATCTTTAGCTCCTTAAGTATTCTTCATTGTGCATGCTGTATCAAAGGGCAACAAATGCCATTCCTAAAGATGAATGGGATCTTCTTATCAGCATGGAAGAGAACAAATGCAGATTCTGATCAAATTTGCTCTGAATTGTCACTGACGATTTCCCTTTTTTAAGCCTACTTTGGAGTTTTAATACAATTGACAATAAAGACTAAGTAATTTCCTACAAATCCTACAACTAGGCTAAACCAGTTTTATTAAAATGCTTATTTTAATATTAAAATAATACACATTAAATGCTTCTTTCTTATTCAAGGATCCCTTCACTTCAAACTTTTATTCTTCATGCATCTCAGAGGAAACAATTTCTCCATCATTTATGCTTATTTCAACAAAATCTTGCCAGGTAAGGCAAGCAGTTTCAGCAAATGTGACTTAAACCAAGATTCTATAAGTTAAAAAATCTTATTTTATAGAATTTTACCCTTCCAAAGATGCCAGCTTTGCTGCATATGTTAAAAATCATAGGAAGTGTCCTAAATAATATCTCACTTTGCAAAATACGTTCATTTGATAACTTGAGGGTAGATAGCCAAGCATGGATACCTTCCCAGCAGAGAGAAGGTGAGAGAGGCCTTTTGGCGACTAAATGAGCTAGAAGAATCATCCAGACCCGCGTTCTAGTAATGAATCTGCTGCTGCCTTCTTGTGAAATCTTGAGCAACTTGCATAGCATCATTTGCACAGGAAACCCACTTTCAAGGAAGATTAATTTGAGAGAATAAAATGCAAAATGCCTAGCATTTTGATCACAAAGTCAATAAACCAAATCTATAATTATCAACGAGAATCATAATTGCTCATTACATGTGGTAAATGTGACTAAAACGTACAAATTGGATTGCAGCCCGTTAGAGTTTACCTCCTCTATTGGACACCTTGGATCATACCCTGGGGGGGCCTGCTCTTCTAGGCAGTTTCACCACACACAGAAACCAGGAGTTGCAGTTGGGAGGAAATGGACCCCACACTTACATCTCCAACAGAGTGGTGAGGTTAGTACCCTGGGAGACCTCTGGTCACAGATGGAAATATTCCTCCTAAAAGTCCAGCTCATTTTTATCACCTTGTATCCTGCAATGGAAATGGATATTTTAGTAGATAAGATACTAGATTCCAGGTCAGAATTGCCAGGCTTTGATCCATGGCTTCATCTCCTGCTCAAAGCTGGCTACATAATTTTTAGAGCCCAGTACAAGATGGAAACGGGGGCCCCTCGTCCAGAAGGCAGGAGAAATGTGCCATTAAAGGAATGGATTATAATGCTTGTGTCTTTCTTTGGCAGTCTCTTTCTCTCTGTCTTGGTTTGCCATGGTGTTAATCTTTGCTATTTAATGTCATTTGGATGAAATAAAAGTTAACAGTTTAAATTATTAGCACAAATATTTACCAATTTATATTACATGATACCAGTTTAAATGCAAGTACAGGAAATCATATAATTCATATTCCATAGCTCATATATGCGTATGTATTTTGTTCTTACCAGATCAGTGGAAACATTGCACAAAACTGACTCAATAGTTTACGTTTCACTTCTTGACACATGCACATTCTTCTGAAACTTCCTATTATTTTAGGCTTACTGATGAGTAAGGAAGGACTGAAAGGAAAAAGGACTGTGGGTTGCCCTGTCTTTCCCTTTCCTTTTATGTCATCATCTCCAGCTCAAGTCGGCTAAATACAGGGAAGCAGCATGAATAAGAAAGGATGTGATAAGGCTCCCTTGGTCATTCGTGTTTCTGAGAAAGCCACTGCCTTCTTTCTGTGTTCAAAGCAAATTCTGGTTTGAATGGAAAGTATGGCCTCTTAAGGCTGTCATTGTCTACCGCTTAGTCACAGACATGAGAAGCTTACTTCTACTTGCTTTGCATTTCGCTGAACTTGTGACTCCACTGAATTCTGCGTTCATGGGACCCTGTGAGCCCTTATACCTGAATGCAGCTGTAAGAAAGGGCAGACACACCAGTGTATAGATCTTTCCTACTTGTGGGCATGATGTTTTGTCCCACTGGACTTCAATAGCAAAACACAAGTTCAAAGATAAAGTGATTAAAGTTATTAAGACCACAGCAGCAGAGCAATGAAATAAGCACAGGCCCTCTCTAAGCCTGGGGCCCTATGTTTAAAAGACTGAACACTCATGAAGCAAACCCTGCAAATACTAGCTGTGTGACCTCAGGCATGTTGCTAAACCCTTCTGTGCCTCAGTTTCTTCTTCTGTAAGTTGGTAAAATAGTAGTGCCTATCTTATAGAATTGTTGTGAAAAACAAATGTAATAATGCATTTAAGTAAAGTGCTTAAAATAGTGCCTAGTATATAACACAGCATAATCAATAGATACTATTCTATTATCTTTGCCATCATAAAGAAGTTTTCTGGGGGCTAGGGTTTTAAACATATGGCCTTAAAATGAGATTCAAGAATGATGTTCAGATTCTATATGCCATACTATCCTGGTCCTCAAATTGTCACAAAAATTATGAAATACCTTATGGTCAAGTTTTCTTAACATTAACACTATTGACATTTGGGACCAGCTAATCCTTTGTTGTAGGGGGTGCTGTCCCGTGGGTTGTAGGACATTTAGCAAAATCCCGAGCCTCTACCCACTAGATGACAATAGGAATCTCCAGTTGTGACAACACAAAGTGTCTCCAGATTTTGCCAAACCTCTCCTGGGGACAAAAATCCCCTCTTCCCATCCCACCCTCCTATTGAGAACCACTATTTTATGACTATATGGCATATATCTGTCTAAGGACATTTAAAGCCATCTCACCAAGCAAGTAAATCGAGAGACAAAGAATTCCTATGAAGCAGTGCTGGCTCAGCACTCTCAAAACCTCCCCAATTAGCAGCCTGAGGGTGGCGTCCTCCTTAGATTCTCTATAGCCTGCAGCTATATACTTCCTCTCACTTCTCACTAGCGGAGAAGGGAAGACCTATCTGTAAAAAAAAAAAAAAAGAAAGGAAAAAAGGTTCATTCATATCTGGGAACTGTCAAACCGCTGATAAGCTGCTTTGGAGAGAGCAGAAATGAATTAGCGCTCCTTCCCAGGATGGAAAACCTAGGAAATACGATTGTCCAGACTGCGCCCCTCCTCCCCCACTGCAGACGCTCCTTGGCAGCCTTCTGCTCAGACAAAGTCCTTATGGAAAGTAACAGGAGGACTGTGCTGACTCCAGTGAGTTTGATTTATCAAGTCTACTGGCATTTGCAAAAGCAAGTGGTGTGTTTGGATGAGATGGTTCCCAGGCCAAAAAAAAAAAAAAAAAAAAAAAAAACCTGACCTGATTATTCCTGCTCTTGGAAACTTTTTAATGCCATTGGTTCTTCTCAGCAAAAACAATGGGAATTCCATCTGCAGGAACTCTAGATGTTCTAGGCAGGTCTCACCCCTAACTCCCTTCCAACCCTTCTTCGAGCACTTTTATTTTGTAAAACCACACTCGATACTTCTTTAACTTTACGTGCTCTCTTAACCTTCCTCACCACACTTTCCCCATCAGGCCTCCCTCTGTTTCCCCTCCCTCCCCATCAAGGTCCACTCCCATCTGCTTTCTGTTAGGAGTTCATTTTCAGAGTGCAAGCTGGTGGAATTCCGAGTTCAGACCCCCTCGAGTGATGAGAGTCCTGGGGCTGCTGAAGGTCCCTTCACGCAGTCCCTGCCACCTCCCCCTTCTTTCCCTCCCTCTGCCCCATTCGCCCTTGTGCAATAACATGCTGGAGCCCACATCTGCTTTCAATTCCATGTTCATTTGAACTGCTCTGGGAAAATGGAAGCATTTGCAACAGGCTGGGGTCTTAAAGAGACAGCACGAATACAAATAACTTTATTTGCCCAGAAAAGGAATACCTATTTCTCTGCTGGACTAATAAAATGGTTTATGTCTCCTTATTATAAAGATTATAAATAATATAACAAACCATGTAAAATAAAATAAATATATGTGATATACATATAATTTAAAGTTCTATGGCCAAACTGAAGCTATATCATTGAAGGTCCCTCTGTCTATTCTAGTTCCTGGATGAGGCCATGTATAATCATGCACTCTTAATTCCTTAATTCTTGGTTCTAATGGCCATCCTTTCCTCATTTCCCATTCTGGGAAAGTTGCCGGAATTCCACAATTTGATTCAGCAGAGTGGATTTGCCAGACTCCTCTCTTGGTCTTGAGCTTGCTATCTGATCATAACCACAGATTCTTTCTCTTCATAACTACATTCACAACTACAGATTCTTTCTCTTCTCATTGAAGAAATAATGTAGAGGATTTTTCTGTCTGTTTTGTTTTGTTTTGTTTTTGTTTTTGCATTGGCAGGCACCGGGAATAGAACCCAGGTCTCTGGCATGGCAGGCGAGAATGCTGCCTGTTGACCCATCGTGGCCTGCCCTCTGTCATTTTTTATCTCTCAGTTTATTGCCAAAATAAAAGATGAATGAAACATATAAAACTAGGAACATATTCATCTTTTATGCAGGAAAAATGAATGGTCTTCTGTCATAAGACGATGTTATGTCTTCAGCCTGGTTCTTCTTGAGAAAAGTGTATGTGATTGTAATTATGACACCCTTACCGATAGCTTGCAGAATGTAAGTATATTGTGGGCAGAATGAATTAGAAAAGTTTTGAAAGTTGTGGGCAGAATGAATTAGAAAAACTTTGAGAAGCTGGACTATCATGGAAAAACAAGCTCTGTTATCATAAAAACAAAACAAAACAAAACAAAAACTAGGATATTACCATAGGAAAGAGCATTTATTCTTTAAAGAACTGGTGGACAAAAAGTGGCTTCTTTGTAATCTTTGAGTATGTAGATGTTTCCAATCATCACTTCTTTGCTGAATCCTTTGGTTGACACTGTATGTTTATGTCCCTGAATTCTTTGATTGACACCAGAGTCACGGGTGCAGAGGGAAAGAGAGGAGAGTTAAGGAGGCACCAGCCTGAACTGGCCGTAGGGATTATTCATTCAATTGTTCATTCATGTAAGATTTGTTAACATTAATTGTTTAATATGCATGCATTCTATAATATAGATTAATAGCCCAACAGCTTTTTTATATAGATTACAAAAGACAATACATAATATATTGCCCCTCAAATAGTGTGGAATAATTATGAACTCAGATATATGTTGTTTTATGTATTTTTGTGTTTAATAAATGCTGAGACAGTGCATAATATGTTAGGAACTTATAATAGGCTATATAAAATACATGGATATTACATGAATAATATAAGTACATATATGTTGAAATATGCATGCAGAATATATCCATAAATAACATATATACATGGACTATAACATTCATTCAAAAATTATCAAGGCAGTATAGTTTGCTAATTTAGAAACTGGGTTGTCACCAAACTTTCTGAGTTCAAATCTTTCTCATCTTATTAATGGTGTGACCTTGGAAAGTTATTTAACCTATCTGACTCCTGATCTTTTCATATGTGAAATGGACACAATGACATTAGCTAGCTCATAGCTAATTAATCAAAATTAAAACAATGTAATAAGCTAATCATTGAAAAATGCTTAGAGGAACAGTAGTATGCGGTTAAGCTAGGTACCTGTTAGCTCTCATTATGTGCCCCCTCCGGGTAATGGTGGAGTCGTGAACTAGTGAGGCAGATAAACAATAGAACAAAGGGTCAAGATGGCAAAATGACAGATCAAAGAATATTTTCTGCTGGTGGAGGAAAGACATGAGTTACCTTCATCCTGGCCTGGGACTCTTAGAAAGGAGATCCATGAACGATACCTATTTGCAAAGAAGAAGTAGAATTGCCACTAATTCAACAACAATACCCAACGCTGTTATCAACTTCTGTTTTTAATTTGGTTTAACATCTATTTTAGACTATAACTAGTTTGATTCTAGTTCCAAAATTAATGGGTTTTATGGGAAGAGGGATTTGAGCATTTAAACTATTCCCCAATAGATTTACTACTGTCATGACAAAGTCTACATGCTAGTCTCTGCTACAAAAAGATGGAGTTTTACGTAGAGTCGATTCTGAGTTGTTAACCTAACTTTAGATTAGTATCAAATTTGAACCCTAAGTATGACTAAGGTGACTCTACAATCTTTATCCAGCCTTTGGTTGGAACTTGAGCTGGATTAAGGGAAGCCCCTTTTTCTCTAAGCAGAAACTCATAGGGAAGGCAGCTAGAAATAATTTTATTTCAGATTCATCCACTCTCACTGTTAATTAGATAAAACTCTGATATAATTTCTGATGCAGTTTCATTTATTAATAATCTCATTCTTCCTCCCACATCCAGCTCATTTTAACCTCCCATTGATTGGGAGGGTAAAAGACTGTGGAGGTTTGCAAATGGGAAACAGAATATTTGTACAGTCCTAGTGCTTGCTAGAGAATTGTGTACCTTACCCGGGAATTTATACATATTCCAGACTGAATAAAAATGGATCTGGTCCTTTATGCAAAAGTCCATAAGATTTTGAATCCCCATAGAAATTTGGAAGAGTCTCTTAGCTAGGGACAAGTGCCCTTCAAAGAACCTTTGAACTCTTTGAACTCTTCAAAGGGTGAATGTCAATATGACCATTAAGAAAAAATAATAATAATAAGAGGAAGCAATTCTAAAAAGGACAACTCCCAAATTAATGAGACAGGTAAATATTAAGGGAAGTCAAAAATATCATATTAGCTCCGCCCAATCGTTAGGAAAGTTAGTTTCTTTGGGGGGAATGTGATGTGCTCAGATCCACAGCTATTAATGATGGTGAGAATGGAAAAGAAAAGAATAAATGGGATAAAAAGATTGTTTAGAAGGAACAATATAAAGTGGAAAGAGCATGGGCTTTAGAAAGAATCTTGAGTTCAAATATCAGATCTACAATTTTCTATTAATGCAACCTTGGGTAAGCTTAACAACATGAATGTTGGTTTCCTTACCAGTAAAATAGAAGGAGCCCTGGCTATTTGGGCTTCTTATAATGTTTAGCAACTGTGCTCATTAAGCACTTTGTCCTACACCCAGTGCATAAGAGCCATGGGATGCATGACTTATATTCTGTTTTTACAGTGAAACCAAAGGTCAGAATAGAAAAAGCATGGCACTGGAATCATTGGGTAGGGTTTCGGTGGTATGCTGTGGACTTCTCTGCTATATAACATTGGGCACGATTGTCTTATTTCAAGGAGTGGCTAATAATACCCTCCTGTATGGCATTCATATTGATTAAATCAAATTATATATAGCATATTACAGTGGTGTGAAGCTGTATGTAGCCCCAGAAAAGCATGTACCTAAAGTTAATCCATTCCTGTATGTGTGAACCCATTCAAAGTAGCACCTACTGAGGAGGAAACATCATTTAAGGTGTGGCCTGACTCAATCAAAATTGGTCTTAATCCTCTTATTAGAGTCCCTTATAAGACAGTATAACCCAGACAAAGAGAAAGAAAAGCCCCAGAAGCAAGAAGTTGAAAGTAACAAAACCCAGAAGAGAAGGAGAAACCAGCGAGATGCTGCCAGGTGCCTTGCCGTGTGGCAGAGGAACTAAAGCATGCAGGCAACTGGTTTTTGAGAAGAAAGCATTGCCTCAATGATGACTTAATTAGGACATTTTCTTGGCCTCAAACTGTAAGCTAATAAATCCCCATTATGTAAGTCAACCCGTTTCATGGTATCTGCTTTGAGCAGTTTAGGAAAGGAAAACACACTATCTTTGGCACATAATAGGTGTTCAATAGAGGTGGATAATTTATTACACACATAGACCAGAGCAGAGAAACACTTCCAGTATTAGCGCTACCACTGCTTCATTAGGCCCTCAGGTACCTCCTTGGGCAATGACTGACTATTCCAGTGCTCTGAGAATAAAAACTCTCAGCCAAGTGGAAGGGTAGCAGAACTTTATGGAGAGGGAAACTTAAATGAGCTGGCTGGAACAAGCTGGGGGGAGGAGGGGCTTATAAGTACTCTATTTCCCAAAATAGTGTTTGGCTTGAGTCCCCAGAGAAAGAGGGTTACTCTCCCACCCTAACAGGTCAGCATAGACAAAGACAAACGACTGCCACAGACAAAGGAGAAAGGGAAATTGTGCTTGTCTTCCAAGGACTACTTAGAAATAATTAGTGAGGGTATTCTAGGTTACTGTGAATGTATAAACTGTTTATTTTTGCAGTACTGATTGGAAAGTCAAGGATAAAGGCTAATGCACTTGAGTTCAGTGTTTATTCCTTCTAAGAGGCATAGTCCAGGGCGCATGACTGTGCAGTCATTCTCTCTTCTGGGATAGTTCATATTCCATAGTACAGCTCCAGTGATCTGAGGCCCTGCCATCTCACCCCACACCCTCCTTTTTCCACCCAGATGATCCAAGTAGAAACCATCATTCTAGAATCCCATGCCTTGGAGAAATTTAGGGAAGTTCTTACATGTGGATATCCCAAAAACACTCTCACCACCATGATTGATTGGTTAGAGCAGGAGAGAGGATTTTGAATCAATTTTGCGTTACATTAACGTTGTCCCTGCATTAAGCCTTAATGAGAAAGATTTGTTTTTTCAGAACAAATTCATCATAACTAATTGATAGCAGTGACAATAAAAATCTGTTCATTTTTGTGAAGTATTCAAATAATGTGAAATATGCCCAATAAGGGTCATAGTAATGATTAAGTTGTAATAAAAGCTTATTATGTTGCAGACATATTTTTGAGTGCTTTATAATGATGAACTTATTAATTCTCGTAACAAGTACTCTATAGACCTGGATATTATTATCCCTATTTATAGATATGGTAACAGAAGCACAACGAGGTTAAGTATCTTGGCCAGCATATTTAAGTAGTGAAACTAGAACTAGTGACACTGGAATGTAGAATGCAGACAAATTTAATTCAGAGCCCACCTTTTGAACTCTGTTGTAGAGGTCCACTATTTTTTAAAATTAATCACAGGAATTTATTAGGACAGAGGAACTTTCTAGAAATACAGCACATCAAGGCAAGTCTGTGTCTCAGTACTGGGAAGAAATACCCTCTGCAGAGTCCTTCCTTCCTTGGGTGCTCAAGCTCAGCCTTAGGGCTGGTAGCTGCTCCTATGCATCTATTCTGTATTCTTCAGCATTCTCTTTACCCTTTACTTATCAATCTCCTGCTACAATTATTAATGCTTTATCTTATACATTCTCTGTTCATTTAATTGATGTTTTCTTTCTCTTGATAAGGCAGTGGATAACACATTCCCTGACCTAGTCTCCTACTACTTTCACCTTTGTTCATTCTGCTTCAGCCATACTTGCCTCCTCTCAGGTTTTCAGATCCTCCATCCATGCTGCCACCTCAGAGCTTTCTTACTTATAGTTTTCTTGCAGGGAATGCTCTATTCCTAGATGTCCACCTAGCTTTCTCTCTTACATCTCTCAGCTCTTTGCTTCAATGTCACTATTTCAGTGATGACTTCTTTTACCTCCTATTTAAATTATACTATCCCTTCCTTTCTTTTTCTTTCTCTCCCTTTCTGTTTTTTTCTCCACTGCATTTTTAATCATCTCAAGTACAATATGTTACTTATTTTTTGTTGTTTAATGTCCACTTTACTTCGCCATTAAACATAAGTTTCATGAGGGGTATTTGACTGTTTTGTTCACTGCTTTGCCCTCAGAACCTAACACAGCAGCTGACAAAATAGTAGGCACTAAGCAATTAACTGTTGAATGAATGACTGTCCAGAAGGTAAAAATAAACCAGTTATACAGATAAAGAACAGCTATGTTTGATACTGATAACAGAGCAAAATTCTTCTCATATGTTCTCATAGAGAATATACTTTATTATCTATAGAATAATACTGTCCACAATATTGCAGTAATCTCAGCAAGAACTTCATTGTATTTTAATAACAACCCTTAAAATAAACCATTGGCATCAAAACAAAGCCTCTAAAAACATTATGTCAGAGCATATGAGAATATAGAGGAGCCTTCTCACCTGGCCCTACATTCCCTTGACACTAGACAAAAGCAATGGATTCTCTACCTGATGTGCTCAGGTACCAATTTCTGAGACACTGAGTTTCAAAGACAGAAAGCGTTTATTGCTAGGTGTAAAGCAGCAGATCAGGTGGCCTATTGGCCTAAAACTCTGACTCCTTGAAATGCAGCAATTCTGATAGTTTTATAGTATTAAACTGTTTTAGGATAATGAGCACAATGGCTCCTGATGATGTAATTGGAGGAATCTGATTATTGAGTATGTGCAGATGGATTACATGCTTAATTACAGAATGTATATAAGAAAACAATGGCCTTAATATGATTATGGTGGGTTTTTAGTATATAATGAGGTGTAGGTGACATACAGGTGAAAATCTCAGCTACTGCGCATGACAGGCAGGCCCATTTTTTGTAAGATCCAGCTTTGGTTATCAAGATAACTTTGGACTCGGGGTGGGTTAGTTCTAGGGTGACTCAAGGCCCTTTATTAATAAACATTAGGGGCTGTCTTCAGGTGATCACAAAACTCCAAAGTCGAAAAACTGGATAAAATGGGCACAAGTGAGTATCTGTCACAGGTTTTTACAATCACAAAGGAACAAGATAAAGGCTATGCAATCATCATTAGAGATCAAGGCAGCTAGATTACAGTTCAGAGATTTCAGGTATTTCCCACCATTTACACTAATATACCACAAAATAAAAAAGGAATATCTGTATAATGATTCAGTAATCACAATCATCCCTTAAACCCTAACTTATTGGTTACACCCTCTTCCACCTACGTTAGTTTCCTCCTCAACTAACATTCTAAAATCATGCCAACACTTTGACGCTCAGTTTTATTTTACCACAGCTTCCTTGAACTCTGTCAAGTTATAATCCAGTCTCTTCTCTCAAGTGATTGCCAGAAGGAATGACTCAGATTTGTGTTTACACAGTCTGAAATATTTCACAGAAAAGTATAGAGAAGTAAATTTTACATTCTAGGATTTAATGTCAGGGAAATTTGCACTTTAGTAAGAATCAGGACATTTACTGTAGCTATAAAAATATTTTAGATTGTGAAAAAATGATGATAATGGCCTAGAATTTTAAGAAAGCTCTTGGAGGAGGTGATAGAACATTCCACATGTTTTTGTTCTTGTTTTGTTTTGTTCTGTTTGGGTGCATGGTCCAGGAATTGAACCCGGGTCTCCTGCATGAAAGGCGAGCATTCTACCACTCCATTCCACATGTTTTAAGCACCCAATACATCTCACGTTCTAAACATCAATATTCTTCTGTCTCCCAAGATAAAATGTCTCCAAAAAGTCCAGAGAGCTCTACTATTGTTCGTGTAGATTACAATTTGAAACACCAAACTATATATGCTCAATTGCAGAGAGGAAGGACAATTTACAAATAAAAGATAAGCAATCAAAGCAGCATTCTCCTTTGATTAAAGCAGCTACAAATTGGTAGGGGTTTCATAGAAAGTCAAATAGGGACAGATGAATTCTCCTCAGAGCTTTCTTGCTGAAAGTATCTTCTTCTCTGTCTAGTGAGCCTGCCTGGCCCTACAAAAAATGGCAGGCCACTTCCTGTTTCCCTTGTCTAAGAGCCCTATCCCTCAGAGTTTCTTTCCATGAGCTTCATTAATCAAGCAGTGATCCAAGCATCTTCTCAAGCCCATGTTCCTTCCATCATGAACTCTTTAAAGACAAGCAAATAATTAATTGATAATAACTCAACCCACATAATGAAATAATTATGTCTAATTTCATCAACAGTTGACTTACGCAAAATAATATAAGCAACTTACTATAGTGAAGAAAGTGGTGGCCATTTCTGCTCTAATTACAGCCCAGGGCCCAGAAAGCAGTTGAAATATAGTTGGTGCTCAACACTTTTAATGGATGAGTGAATTAATGAATATACAGCGTGCTTTGGTGTTAGTGTCCAGCCCAGTCAATCTAAGGATATATGGCTAGCGGAAATTTATTTTTTGCTGACAGCTTATGAATCTCCTTTGTTTACCTTTTTCTAAATTGGATCATTTTAGGTCATTTAATATATGGCTTAGAATTGTTGTTCCCTTGTTTGAAAGTTGACCATATCAAATGTAGATTTTGTAAGTATCTGTCTGCTAGTACTCAACATTCAGGATTTTATTTAAAAAGACTTCAGCTAACAACTGTATGGCTCTAGACTAGAAACCTCTAAAGCCATACAATTTATTTTCCTTCAGAACATTCTCTGCCAGTGACGATTCAGTTGCCGGCTATCTTAAGAATCACGACATGATGTTTGTACTGTGTCTCCATTATATATATTTTTTAAAGCAACAGGGAGTGGAGAGGTTCTGTATCTCTAGCAAGAGGAAAATAAGGACCATTATTTGAAAACAAAATTGAGAGCTTCTAAATTTTTAGGGTGGATAGCATTGCTAGGTGAATTCTCTAAACCATCCTTTTTTCCTATTTTCCCAATTACGTTGGCCTCTGATGGATAGTGCGCCATCAATTGCCTATTCCCATTTCTGTCTATCAAAACAAAACATAAAACCATGAAAAAGGGATACTGTGAAACTCTGGTCACAAGGATTCCTTTTTTAAAAAATGTAAGACAAATCTTATCTAATATGAAATCAATCCAAAACTTTGTCAATGTAGTTATGAAACAGTATTAAAGAGCTAAAATAATAAAACTGCCATTTGCTTTGCCTCCCAAGAGTCAAATTTTGCAGTCTGAGCCCACTGAATTAATTGCCTGTAAAGAAAAATATTAAAACATGTCAAAGAAATAGACTATAATTTTTAAAATGCGCAATATTGCATCTGCAATATTAAAGATAAAATCAAAATTACGTGGCATGTAAAGAATAAAAATAAATGGGCCTATTTGCCTCAAATAGGCAAAACAATTTGAAAAAAAATAGAACAAATTTGAAGGGCTAACACCTGATTTCAAGATCTGTTGCAGAGCTAGAGTAATCAAGACAAAAATTTTAAAATGAATTTTAAAATGAAATTGGAATCAAGAAAAAAATTTTAAAATGAAACAGAGCAGAGAGTCCAGAAGTGGACTCACACAAATATGGACAACTGAAGATCAAAAAAGATAAGAATATAACAGTTATTGCCTGCCATGCCAGAGACCCAGGTGCAATTCCCCATGCCTGCCCATGTATAAAAAAGAAAAAGGGTAAGGGTAAGGATGTAAATATATCATTCAGTTCTGTTAAATATATATGTTACTAGAATACAATTATTTTCAAAAACAAAAAACATGGGACTACACAACACAGTGAACCCTAATGTAAATGATGGACTAGAGTTAATATTACAGTTATAAAAATATTCTTCATGAATTGTAACAAATGTATCATACTAATGTTAATATAATAACTAATGTTAATAATAGGTTGGTATATGGGAACTCTGTATTTTATCCATGATTTTTCCATAAAGCTACAAATTCTCTAATAAAAAAATAACACAAAAAGGATAAGCATTTTCACAAATGGTGCTGGAAAAGTTAAATACCAAGATGAAAAATAAAGAACGTCAATTAAACCTCATACCATACATAAAAATAGAAAATGAACAAAACACAGGAGAAAAGCCTTTGTGGCCGTGGGTTGGACAAAGACTTCTTGGTTACTACAGCAAAATCATGATCCATAAAAGAACAAATTGATAACTTAGACTTCAGCAAAATGAAAATTTCTGCTTTTGGAACGCCATTGTTAAGAAAATAAAAGACAAGCCAAGAGGGAGAAATATTTCCACATCACATATCCGATAATGGACTTGTACTGAGAAAATTCAAGTAAGTCAGAGCTGAGAACACAAAATATCCAACAAAATATAGATTACAAAAAATAGGTAACAGAATTGAACAAGACTTCATAAATAAAATACCAAGGGCAAATAAGCACATGGAAAGGCACCTAACACTATTAGTAGCCGTGGAAATGCAAATAGAAACCACAATGGGCTACCACTGCAAACTTACTGACTTGCTAGAATTAAAATACTTACTATATGAAGTGTTGGCTAAGGTGTGGAAGACATGAAATTATTATATGCTGCTAGAAACAAAGTACCACTTTAGAAAACAGTTTGATAATCTCTTAAAAATTAAACATAAATCTCAAAATTAAAAATAAACTTACCATATGGCCCAATTATTTCACTCCAAACTATTCTTCTT
This sequence comes from Tamandua tetradactyla, assembly GCF_023851605.1. Lineage (NCBI taxonomy): Eukaryota > Metazoa > Chordata > Mammalia > Pilosa > Myrmecophagidae > Tamandua > Tamandua tetradactyla. Next base: position 8,406,588 of record NC_135334.1, on the reverse strand, counting down.
ACCAAACAGAACCAAAAGCGCATGTTAATATGGAGATTTGTCCCTTAATGCTCATAGTCACTTTATCTTTAACAGCCACAAGCTGGAGTCAATCCTAATGCCAATAAACAGTTAAGTGATACTTTCATACAATAGTATAGTACTTGACAACAAAAGAGGATGCAAACAGCAACACTGATGAAACTCAAAATAATTCTACCCATTGAAAGAATTTAGGCAGTAAAAAGCACATCCTATATTATTCTGCTTATATAAAATTCCGGGAAATGTAAATTATGATAATGGGAAGCACATTAATGGTTGCCTGGGTCTCTGTTTGGGGTTAGGTGTGGGGAGCTAGAGCAAGGGTTTACAAAGAGAGGAGGAAATTTTGGGAAACAATGGATTCTTTTACTATCTTGATTGTGGCAAAGGTTTCATGGGGGCATACATGTGTCAGAACTTATCAACCTACACATTTAAAAAAAATTCTACAAGCAAAGTCACCTTGCTCAGGCTCTATTGCAAGTTCTCTGAAACAATCTAATAACCAATAGCATCCAATAATAATAATTACCAAATCATTTAACAAGATGAATATTACCTTGAAATCAAACTAGAATAGGATAGCATGAGAAAGGAAAATGATTGGACAACCTGACTTGTGAATATAGATGCAAATACCTTAAATTTTCATTTTTTTTATTATCATATTTTCCCCTTGGAGAGAGAGAAGAGGAAAGAGAGAGAAACACTAAGGAGTATTTACCCTTGAATAAAAGATAACTTATTGGTACAATAAAAGATAAATAAACTTATGTGTCAGAACAGAGATCCTAGAAACTTATGTGTATGAATATATGTGCATTTATTTATATGCATTATTCATATACATGCATATAGGTATTTGTTTATTAATGGTCATCTTATAACAGAGATGACACTATAAATCACTAGGAACAAAATGAACTGCTTGTATGGGGTTAATAGTGTCAATTATACTCTTGGTGAGAATACAAAAGATTTGTGGAAGAGATCATGTGTTTAAAGGATAAAATGATCAAGATTTTGTGTGTCCAGTGTGAAATTATTTATCTACGGACTGTAAGACCAGGGCTTATTTTGTAAAACTCCTGAGAACATGAGAAGAATTCTCTCTCTCTCCCCTCTCTTTCATAGTTCAGAAGAAGAATCTGACTTCATGGGTCCCTCGTTATGTTAGCTGGGCCTCATTCTTTTCCCTGAGCACCTCCAGGATTTTACTGAGCTCTAGGACAGTTCCAATACCTTGGTTTTGGGTCCACGGATGAGGAAAAGACCCGAAAGGACTTTCAGTAGTTCCTCCTATGCAGTTACATTTACAATGGTCCAGAAATCCAGGGCTAGCTCCAGGGGCAGGGACAGACTTCTGCTTCCCCATCTCCGTATGCTCCAGCTCTTCCACTCTTGTGGCTTACCAAGCAACTGTTCAGAGACAATTTAATTGTAATGAGCCCTCATGGCTAAGTGATCTTTTATTAGCCCAAATGGAGTCCCGTGTGTCAAGAGGGGGCACCCTCCCCCATCTCCCTTCCATCCTTTCCCCATTAAAGTGAAATATGGCTTTAATATAGTCACACCTGGGGGAAAGACTCTTAGTCGGCAGCTCTGGATGCCCAACCTCCCCCATATAAGGTTGCCTCTTATTTCTTTATTCCTCAGGGCTGGGGCTGGTTGGTTTTTGAATAATCGGATTAGTTTTAAAATCAATAGAAACAGCATACGAAAAGCAAAATCACTGGCATTTAGGTACTTCGGGGGGACATCAGCCATAATTTAAGGGAAACAAAAGGAAAGAGAATAAATAATCCATTAAAACTAGCTTTAGAATTTCTTTATTCAGTATATGGCTGGGGAAAAGGCAAGATAAACAGCTTTATCAAACCCAGGTTTTAATGTCTCTTGGGCTCGTGATCGTGGGAAAAGCTACAGTGGGCCAAAGCAAAGTGAACCGGTTTGCATATCTTTTGGAAACTGCATGAGATGGACATTAGAATGACTGTCAATAGGGAAAAAAGGTCTAAAAGTAACCTTCAATTCCTGAGGTAAAGCTTATCTGTGGAAACTGAATGGGATGGACATTAGAATGAATGTCACTAGGGAAAAAAGGTCCAAAAGTCACCTTCAATTCCTCACAAACAAACAAGCAAAAGCAGATCTCATTCAAGGCACATATCTCAAATAAAAGTTTTGCCATCTCCCTAAGTAATTTCCCCATACTCTTAAACACATCTAGTCATCTGTGAATACCCAAAATTCTGCTACATTGGGGCATTATGCAATATAGTCAAATCTGATTTATTGTTTTCTCCATTTTCAAGCATGTTAGCAAAGGCTCAAAGCAGTTAATAACTTCAAGAAAGTCAAACAGCTCTCATCTCATTGACTCCAGAGCCTGTGTTCTTTAGCGTCATATTTCAGTGGTCAGTGGCAGCGAGGATATATTCCTCTTTTGTTAGAATTCCTTGACTAGTTTCTCAATCTGGAGTTGACTTTGATATGTCCAGACTACTCTTGTTTAGAAAGAAGCCAGTAATCTGGCCTGACTGAGTTACTTAGGACCTCTCTCCCACAGTCAAAGATGGTCTGAGTCCTTCTGCATACTGGATATATTTACATTCCTGGGGAAGTCATGTCCACTGGCCCATATCTTCAGTCAAATACAACTTTTATAGCTTCAAAGCTCTAAATCTCTGCCACTTGTACATTAAAGTATTCCAGGGCTTCCTAAAGATCCAAGGTCTTTTGGGACCAGCAAATATCTTGGAACTGTGCCTGGAGGAATTTCCTCTACTTGGCTTCTCCTCTTTAAATAGCTTGAGTGTTCTCAGTGAAATCCAAGTACCTAATTCCAACAGAAAAATAAAAGGGAGGTCAGGTTGGGAGTCAGAGAAATTATTTTGATTAACTATCTGAATCATCGATTCAAAGCCCATATTCCTTTTTTAACTCATTCACGGTATCATTTTCCCTTGGTCTTTCAGTCTCCATGCCCACCCCTGACTGTCACCACCCTCAGAAACTGTGGCATCTCTGGGAGCCGGATGCCTCTTTTTCTTGAGGGGCACTTATTTACTTTGCACCTTGGAATAAAGCCCCAGTGCCTTATAATAAGGTCTGGTCTTGTTTAATGGTATGAGAGTGAAAAGGGTATAGGGAGGGTTTATTGTGTTTCTAATGATACTCACATGAGTTGCTGTGTTCCCTTTATAAGATGGCCAGGGCATGCTTCTATTTTATAAGAAGTGTGTAATAGCCAGGCAATACGATTGTGTTCTCCTTTTCCCTAACAGCTCCATGGAAATGAGCCAGGGTGGCACCAAAGTAGAAGATTTTTTAAGTGTACAATTTGGATATTTCTTTTGTAGTACTGCCTCACGTAAGTAGGAAATGGATGATATTGTAATGTAAAATCAAAGATTGAGACGATCTGGGCTTGCCCCAAACATGCTGACTTTGTTACATATGGAATAACTTCCTAGTAGGAAGCACTCACAGTACGTTATGGAATCATCTTTCTGGAAGACTCCTGAAGGTACATGATGCTCAATAGCATACAAGGTTTTCCAGAAAAGTAAATGATTCGAAGGAAAGATACAGGTCCTTGGCTTGATCATCCACTGTAGGATGAGCCAGCTACCTGTGAAGCTATGGGCTGGCCAGGTGTGCAGCTAGGCAGGAGACACCTCCAACAGTTTATGCCCCTTTAAAGCAGAAGAACTCAGTAGAGGAAACCATAGCCAGGGATCAAGAGAACTCATAAGAAAAGCTGGAAAAGAAACTTCCCAATTTACTAGTCATGTATCTTTCTCATTTATTGCTCAAATTCCCTCTTCTGAAAGAAAAATTTATAGTGATTTAGTGCACTATCTGTCTGGCTTAGGGAAGCTTTGAAATAACTTTGTGCCTCAAATTCCTCTTTCCTCCAATCCCATTTATTTTTTGCTAATTTGGCAGTTCCAACTTCAAGAAGTCAACAAATATTGGAAAAATGAAGGGATAGCCAAAGTGGTTCATCTGAGAAGAAATAAAAAAGAAGTGGATGGGGAAAATGCAGTAATACCAGATGTTACTGTAAGACCTGTTGACATGCTTTCATTCCCATCTCCCTTCATTCTTTTGGCAGCCAGTACAGTTTGTCTCCTTCAGCTCTCAACCAAAAGACCAAACGTTAATATAAATGAATAAATTTTTATTGATGTTGTTTCAATTTCTCTTTTATTAGAGCAGTTACAGGTTTACAGAAAAATTATGCAGAAAATACAAGTTCTTATATTCCACCACCCCATCCAGTTTCCTATTATTCACACATTTCCTATTATTCACATTTTGCATTAGTGTATTACCTTTGCTATTATTGATGAAACAATATAATTGTATTATTATCTATAGTCTGTTGTTTACATTAGGGTTCACTCTGTATTGTGAACAGTTCTGCTTCTTATAATTATTTCTTCTGGTACATGTACAACCTAATATTCCCATTTGAACCAGTTTCAAATCTACATTTCAGTGGTGTTAATCATATTCATGATGTGCTGGAAAAAAAGTTTTCCAGCACCCCAAACACAGACTCTTCAATGAGAGTTAATGCCTAATAATTATGCTTTAGAATATCTTCCCTTTTCCCTTTGTATAACATAACACTATAGGGAAAATGTCCAAATTCTAGATGTAAGATATTTTCTATCTGTTGTTCCAGACCTCTTGTTGTTCATCTCTCATCTCCATAACCCACTGACCAAAGTGTTTGTGCTAACTCTCTCCAATCTTCTTATTATCTTCTCTCTGTGTGCATCATCTGATCTGCCAGGCAGTGGTCACTAAGTCTTGACTGTCCTCAGCTGCAGAAATTCTAGACTGTGATGGCCAGTACAGGACAATCTTCCTATTAAATCTGGATATACACTGGGGAAAGGGCAGAAGTGGTGGAGAGGATAACTGGACTAACGGAATGCCAAAGACAAAGTAAGAATGGAAGATGGGACAAAATGAACTCTCTCTACACAGAATACTTTAGGCCCTGAGGTTTGGATTCTCAGAAAGGACTTATAAATATATCCATTCCGAACTCTCTCACTTCAACACTTCTTAGAAAGAGATTTGGCATCCCTCAAGTTGAGAATCACAATGTGCTAAATGGTCATGTTAGAGAAGAGGTGAGGAAAGAATGGGGGAAGGGAGAAGAGGAGAAGAGAATACCATGAATGTTAGAGAAAGTTACATACAACATGAGTAGTCATGAGGTTTGCAACTGATGAAAAACTTACTGTTTAGGTTTTGCACCGGGGACTCCCAGTTTCATGGTAACTATTTAAAGCAAATAAGGTAAAATCAGACCAATTATTCTTGTACCTCCCTAGTCTGTGGGGATGGCAAATGAGTGAGAGAGCAAGGTGGACAAAAGAGACATTTGCCCAGAAACAGTATCTAAATGTTGCAGTAGAGCTGTGGTCCTCTGAGAGTGCCCAGTCACAGACACATCTTATGGGAGTCTGAAATACAAAATGGTGCACAAGGACACTTTTTTGAACAGTAGCCTAAAGAAGCCACTGCTAATGACCAGCGTGGCCCAAAGAAGCTGCAGCCACAAAGAGAATTCAGATCACATTGACAGGTGGCTAACTACACATGGTCACCAGACTCATCTTATAAAAACGATGGTGGACATCGAAGCTTAGGAAAGGAGCACACAAAATCTTGAAATGAGCCACTTTGCTCTGGGACAAATACAGCATAAGATGAAACCATTGGATTCTCCCATCCAAGGAATAGTCTGTTCTTTATTCTTTTTCAGATGCTTAAATATATCACTTCAATATATTTGGTCACTTTTAATAGTTACCCATAGGCAAGTTATCTGCTCACAAGTTTGAAAAAGAAACAGAGTGAACATTGCTGATCTTTTTTGTTCATAAAAAAAAATAGATTCAACTTTCTCTATCTAAAAATACTGCAAAACACACAAACACACAACTCACCCATAATCCAACCTCAAATATATATACAGATACAGTTTTATATGTGCAAATGAAAATGTGGAAACATATAGGTAGACAGATACATAGGTAGGGAGATGATGATGATGATAGATAGATAGATAGATAGATAGATAGATAGATAGATAGATAGATAGATAGATAGATTGTAGATATCTTACATAAGTACAAAATGAAATTCTTCCTTCGCTACTTTTCATTCTCACCCTCAGAGGTTTTCATTTTATGAATTTCCTTCTCAACATTACCAAGATATGTAAGCAAAAATGGAATCATTGCAAGCATAATAATCTCCAATTTATTTTTATACTTTTAAAATACAGGACATAAATCCAGAGCCATAGATATAACTGTATATCATTAAAAAATGTTCCATGATATACAATATTTGATTTATACCATACTTTATTTAATCATTTCCTTGTTAAGTTATTGATTCTTTGTTTTTTTCTGCTGTTTCTCACAATGCTGTATTGAATATTATTTCACATGTTCTCAACCATTATGTCTCTGTGATAAAGCTATAGAATGGAAACTGCTGAAAAGGTACTGACTCTGAGAGAAAGGACAGCAAGTGCCCCAGATACCCTGACTTCAGCCTCTATGTAGTAAATGGATGAGACTTTGGGGTCATTTCCTTTGACAAGAGGGTGAATATATACTGAGTACAGAAAGGATATTACCTATAGATGTTGGGTAGCCAAAGGGATGAACTGTGGTAGTTTCTATTCAATTCATTTCTCTCATTTTTCTTACCACCAGAACTCCAATGTGTATTTTAAAACTAAGTACTTCATCAATCTCCTTTGCAGCTAAGGGTGCTCTTTTTCCTTAGTTCTGCCCAATGAGATATAAGCAGGAATCTATTGTATGGCCCCAAGAAAACTTTTTTTCTATAAAAAGAGACAGATTCAACTGGATCATATGCTTTTTCCTTTCATTGCCACCCTTCTTCTTTCCTGGAAAGAAGATACAAAAGCTGGATATGATGTAGTCATCTTGCAACCATAAGGACAAAAGTCAGAAGTTCAGAGTAGGAAGCAATAATCTAGAAGAGTTTCGTGTCCTTGATAACATCTTTGAATAGCTGCAGTAGTCCTGGTCTGACTTCCTTGCAACTTCTAGTTAGGTGAAATAAAATAAAGCACCTATTTGGTTAAATTGCCATAATCTGTAATCTGTCCCCTTCAGCCAAATAATTCTTCCCACATACATGAGGCAGCACTTTGTCAATCTGATAAACAGAATAGAGAATCTTATTTTAGTTTGATTTCTTTATTACTGAGGTTGAACAGATTTTATTTTATTGGCCATTTACTTTTCTTCTATTGCTACTTATGGTTTATATTCTCTGTCTATTTTCTATTTTATGGCTCATATTTCCCTTGTTCTTTTTTTTGGAAGTTTTTGTATATTTAAGATGGTTAGTCTTCATCTACTTTGTGCTCCTGGGGGTGCTTTTGTTTGCAGCATTTCTCTGCAGCTTGTGTTCTGCCCTGGGTCTCTTTGGACTCAGGTCCCTGCATAAGTGTGCCATTCTAACTTGCTGCCATGAGCTCTATAGTCTGTGTCCCCAATAGCAGGTGGGAAGGATCTGGGCCATTGTCTTTGAGCACTTCTCAAGCTGCAGGGGACAAAGTGAGGGAGGAGAAGTGGGCCAGCAGGTCTAGGGTGGAAGTTTTTTACTGAATATTTTTTTCCTTCTTTGATTCAACCTTTGTGGAATCCTTTTCCAGTCTATACCATTCTCCTGAGTTCTAAGAAAGTAGGAATTGTATTTATACTCACTGACTCCTGGGGAGGTTTTTCAAGGGAGGTTTTATATCATGATGATGCTGTAAGATGAGGTCCCACAACTTCTTTTTTTTCTTTTTTTTTTTTAACATGGGCAGGCACCGGGTCCTCTGGCATAGCAGGCGAGCATTCTTGCCTGCTGAGCCACCGTGGCCCCCCGCAACTTCTTAATAACATTTTCCACATGACCTGGAAATGTCAAAATTCAAACTTCCCTCCTGGAGACCTCCCTCATAGAAATCACAACCTTCCTGCTTCAATTTCCACCAACTGCTCTCCTGGCCTATTACCCTGTCCTGGTACTTCCTTTTGATATGATTGCCATCGTTATATTGGATGAGGATTTCCTTCTCTTTATTGGTACATAAATAAATTTGTTTACATATCTGATTTGTTGAATCATATCTACCAACAACATTTCTAGAAAGTAGGAACGGGAGTTAAGTTTTATTGCTTTCTTTCATTCTTTGTTTTTAGATATGTGAAACTATGTTTATGTTGCCCTCAGAGGTAAAAGATTAGCAACTATAGAATTCTTTAGGCTAAAACTTATTTGAAGCCTTTGTTCTAATGCTTAAACCAATAAGTTCAATACCATTTTTATTTGTGATTCTCTGATTGTGGCTCTTTTTCTTAAAATTTGCTCTTTCTTGGAGAGTTTAGAAATTCCCTTAATCTTTCATTTACCAAGCTTCATAATGATGTATGTTGGCATAGCTATTTTCTTAAATTCATTTCTCCAGACATTCAATGTTTCTTTTCAATCAAGTGACAGGTGTTTTTCAATTGTGGGAACACAATCCTCGGTTTACTTCTTTTCTTAATTCCTCCCTCTCTCCCTACAGTTTTATAAAGTATATGGCCTGGGTTAATAGTCAATGGACAGGAACATAAACTACTATGTTTGAAGGAAGTTTTGGAGTGTTCTTTTTATGCCACTTTATCATAGCAGTATCTGACTAAACACCATTCCATAAAGGTAAAACTGCATCTGGAAACTGCTGTACTCACTCAACCCAATTTCTATTGATACTTAAATGCAAAATGGACTCTTATGGTGTGACCCTTCTTTTTTGATTTACCCCATCTGGTTCCCTGGGGTGACATTCCATAAGGAGAAAGACACTAAAAGAAAAAGAGAGGCTAAACTGAACTATTGCAAGATAGGATAGACCCAGAACTGAAAAAGAATAAGGAAAATGGGGCACTGGGTAAAGGAAAGAATTTAAACAAATCATAGAAACTTGGTGTTCTAGTTTGCTAGTTGCCGGAATGTGACATACCAGAAATGGAATGGCTTTTAAAAGGGGGAATTTATTAAGTTGCAAATTTACAATTCTAAGGCTGTGAAAAATGTCCAAATTAAAGCAAGGATATAGAGATATTCAATCTAAGGCATCCAGGGAAAGATACCTTCGTTCAAGGAGGCCTGTAACATTCAGGATTTTTCTCTCAGCTGGAAAGGCACATGGTGAACCTGGCGGCAACTGCTAGCTTTCTCTCCAGGCTTCTGGTTTCATGAAGCACCACTGAGGGTGTTCATCTTCATCTCCAAAGGTCTCTGGCTGTGTGGGCTCTCGGCTCTCACAGATCTTGGGCTCTCTCCAAAACGCTTCCTCTTTTAAAGGATTACAATAAACTAATCAAGACCCACCTGAAATGGGTAGAGTCTCATCTCTCTAATCAAAGGTTAATACCCACAATTGGGTGTGTCATGTCTCTGTGGAGAGAATATAATCAAGTTTCCAACATATAGTACTGAATAAGGATTAAAATAAATGGCTGCCTCCACCAGATGGATCAGGATAAAAAAAACAGCTTCTTTAGGGTACATAATCCTTTCAAACTGGCACAACATATGATAGAATATTATGCAGCAGTAAGATGAAATCATGTCCGAAAGCATATGACAGTATGGATGAAATTTGAGGACATAAAACTGAGTAAATTAAGTCAGATACAAAAGGACAGATACTGTATGATTTCGCCATTATGACTGTAGTAAAAGTAATCTCAGAGGTTACACTGTAGAATATAGTAGATGTGCAGGTAACAAAAGTTAAAAATTGAGAAAAACCTATCCAATGAGGTTGGATCTAAATGGAAGGGAATGGATAGAAGTGATGGTAACTAAGTAATAGTTTTATGAGTAATATTACTATATTAAAGTTGAATATGATTGAAATGGGATATATCGTGCCATATATAACACTGATTAAATTTATAATTATGAATTAAAAAGTACACTAGAGGCATACAACAGCACATGTAAACATAAAAAGGAATAATAATAACATGCAAGAAAGAATCAGCAAACTATAAAACAAGGTAATCAAAATCATGTCAGAAGTATAGATAAAGAGAAGAATTTTAAAATTTGAGCAGTAGATTTGAGTGACAGCATGAAGTATGCATGCATATGCATCATAGATGTCCCAGAAGAAGAAAAGAAGGAAAGGGGACAGACTGAATATTTCAGTAAATAATGGCCAAAATTTCCCCAAATCTTCTGAAAGACATACATATACATATCCACAAAGAATAAGATACTCCAAACAGAATAAATTCCAATATACCAAGTACTAGATACATACTAATCAGAATGTCAAATGCCAAAGATAAAAGGAGAATTCTGAAAGCAGCAAAAGACAAATGCTTCATCACATACAAAGGATCTTCTAAGACTAAGTTCTGATTTTCATCAGAAATCATGAAGGTAAGAAGGCAGTGATATGATATATTTAAAGTACTGAAAGAAAAAAATCTGCCAGGAAAAAATCCTCTAACTGGCAAAACTGTCCTTCAAAAATGAGGGACTGTTTAAAGTATTCACAGATAAACAGAACTGAAAGAGTTCATTAAAAAATGACCTGCCCTACAAGAATTACTAAAGGGAGTTTTGCAGGTTGAAGAGAAAAAAAAGGAGAGAGTGGCTTGGAGTAGTGTGAAGAAATGATCAGTAAGGTAGCTAAAAAGGTAAATAAAAAACACAGTAGTACTGTATACTGAAGATATAACTCTACTCTTTAATCCTAAAAGAGTCAAAGAAAAAAAAAGGCACATTTCCTAAAGTGAACCTGCAAAATATAAAGTGGTAAACCGAGACAAAGAAACACAAAGAGAAGGAAAAGAGGGATATCAGAGCAGAGGACATGTAGGCTAGTGTATCTTTACAAATTAGGAGGCTATAGATGTAGGTTGTGTAATATAAACTCCAAGGTAACAACAAGGAAACATTGCCAAAACAGAGATGAGGAAGGGATCAGTCAGATATATCACCAAAGATCAGATATACAGAAAAGGAGGTTGCAATAAGGGAAAAGACAGACAAAAAATAATGAAAATATAAAAACCAAAGGAGAAAATGGCAGAGGTAAGTACTGTCTTTACAGTAGTAACACTAAATTTTAATGGATTAAACACCCAAATCAAAAGGAACAGGCTGACTGAGTGGATAAAAAGCATGACCAACTATATGGTGTATACAGAAGACTCACCTTAGGCCCAAAGACACAAATAGGTTATAAGTGAAAGGTTGGAAAATATTCCATGGAAGTAGTAACAAAAAAAGGATGGTGTATATATTAATGAAAAGGGCCACCCACCAAGGAGAAGCAAAAATCATAAATACTTCTGCACTTAACAAGTCTGTCCCCAAATCTATGAATAAGCACTGGCAAAACTAAAGAGAGAAATAGACTCCTCTACATTGACAGTTGGAGCCTTCAGCATAATACTTTCATCAATGAATAGAACATCTAGACAGAATATCAATAAGGAAAAAGAGAAATTGAGTGATATGATAAATGAACTAGACCTAACAGACATATACAGAACATTATACCCCGAAACAGCAGATATACATTCTTCTCAGGTACACCATGTGACCACATGCTGGGTCACAAAACAAGTCTTAATGACTTCAAAAAGATTGAAATTATACACGTGTCTTATCTGACCATAATGTAATGAAGCTGATAATCAATGCTAGGCAGAGAACTGGAACATTCACATATATAGAGAAGTTGAATAGCATACTCTTAGACAATCAGTGAGTCAAAGAAGAAATTACAAGAGAAATAAGTAACTATCTTGAGATGAATGAAGCCTAACACAACATATCAAAACTTATGGGTGCAGCAAAGACAATGCTGAAAGGGAAATCTATCACCCTAAATGCTTACATTAGAAAAGAAGAAAGCCCTAAAACCAAAGACATAGTGGCACATTTTGAAGAGCAAGAAAAAGAGAGCAAACCAACCCCAAAGCAGGCAGAAAGATGGCAAGAACAAAGATTTGAACAGGAAAAAAAATGAAATTGAAAATAAAAGACCAACAGAGAAAATTAACAAAAACAAAAAAAACACAGAAACTGGTTCTTTGAAAAGATCAATAAAACTGACAAAACCTTAACTACAGTGACAAAAATGAGAAGGGATGCAAATAAGTGAAATGAGAAATGTGAGGGGGAACATTTCTGATTAGAAATAAAAAGGATCATAAGATGTCACTAAGAAACACATTATGCCTACAAGTTTTACAACTTAGATGATATGGACAAATTCCTAGAAACTCGTGAATGACCCTTCACTGACTATAGAAGAAATAGAAGATCTCAATAGACCAATTACAAATAAAAAGATTCAATCAGTTATCAAAAACTTCCCAAAAAAATGGAAGCTCAGGACTGGATGACTTCACAAGTGAATTTTACTAATCATTCCAAGAAGAATTGATACCAGTGCTGCTCAAATTCTTTCAAAAAATTTGAAGAGGAGGGAAAATGTAACTCATTCTATGAGGTGAATATCACCCTAATACTAAAGCCAGATAATGATATTACAAGAAAAGAAAATAACAGATCAATCTGTCTTATGACAATAGATGCAAAAATCCTAATACCTGCGAATTGAATTCAACAGTACATCAAAAGCATTATGTACTATGATCAGCGAGTTTTATCCCAGGTATGCAGAGTGATTCAACTTAAGAAAATCAATAATATATGACAGTGCATTAAAAAAGGAAAAATACACGTGATCATCTCAATTGATGTAGAAAAGGCATTTGACAAAATTCAGCATCTTTTTTGATAAAACCCTTAGAAAGAAAGCTATAGAAGGAAACTTCCAAAACATAGTAGAAGGTCTACATGAAAAACCCACAGCTAATATCAAACTCAATGGGGAAAGATGAAAGCTTTTCCTCTAAGATTTGGAACAAGACAAGCTTTCCCACTATTGCCACTGTTATATAATATTGTACTGAAAGTTCTAGCCAGAGCAGTTAGTCAAGAAAAATAAATAAAAGTCATCAAAATTGGAAAGGGAAATGTAAATTTTTCACTATTCACAGATAACTGGATCACATATATTTGATATATATATATGATATATATAGAAAGTTCTGAAAAATTTGCAATCATATCATACACACACACACACACATGATATATATAGAAAGTCCTCAAAAATCTACAACAAAGCTACTAAAGTTAAAAAATGAATTTAGTAAAGTGGTGGGGTAAAAGATCAACATGAAAAAATCACTATTATTTCTACACACTAATGAGCATTCTGAGAAGGAAATCAAGAAAAATAATTCCATTTACAATAGTAAGTAAAAGAATCAAGTATCTAGAAATAAATTTAATGATATAAAGAATTTGTACACAGAAACTACAAAATATTGTTATAAGGAACTTAAAAAGACTTAAATAATTGGAAAGGCATTCTCTGATCATAGATTGGATGACTAAATATTGTTAAGATGTCCGTTCTACCCCAAATGAATAACAGATTCAATGTAATCCAAGTCAAAATTCCAACAGCATTCTTTGCATAAACAGAAAGGCCAGTTACCAATTTATTTGGAGAGTTAGTGGCTTCAAATAGCCAAACGCATCTGGAAAAAGAACAAAGATGGAGGATTACATTTCCTGACTTTAAAGTATATTAAAAAGCTACAGTGGTCAAATCAGCATGCTACTGGCACAATAAAAGACATTAACCAATGGAATAAAATTGTAAGTTCAGAAATAGACTCTAAAATGTATGGTCAATTTATTTTTTACAAAGTTGCCAAGTCCACTTACTTTAGTTCGTAAAAGCTGCTGGAATACAATATACCAGAAATAGAGTGGCTTTTTAAAAAAAGAATTTATTAAGTTGCAAGTTTACAGTTCTAAGGCCATGAAAATGTCCAAATTAAGGCAGGGCTATAAAAGTGTCAAAACTAAGATATACAGGGAAGGATACCATGGCTAAAGAAGGCTCTTTCAGGTGGAAGGGCACATGGCAGTGTCTTCTAGTTTTCTCTCCTCATTTCACAAGATTTCCCCAGAGGCAATTTTCTTCTCCACCTCCAAAGATCTTTAGTTGTGTGGGCTCTATTGGTTCTGTAGCTTTTTCCAAAATGGTTCCCTTTTAAAGGACTGCAGTAAGCAACCCATCTTGAATGGGTGGAGACACATCTCCACGGAAACCATCTAATCAAAAGCTACCACCCACAATTGGGTGGGACACATCTCCATGAAAGAAAACAAAAAGATCCTACGCAGTAATATTGAATGAGGATTAAAGGACATGGCTCTTCTGGGGTACATAATAGCTTCAAACTTGCACACCACTCAATTCAGAAAAACTATTATCTTCAACAAATGATGCTGGGAGAATTGTATATCCATATGCAAAGAATGAAAGAGGATCCATATCTCACACCACATACAAAAACTAACTCAAAATGAATCAAAGACCTAAATATAAGAGCCAGAGCTTTAAAACTCCTAGAAGAAAATGTAGGGAAGCATATTTGAGATCTAGTGCTGTGCTGTGCACTCAGATAACCAGCAATGCAAGTAAAAGTAGATAAGTAGGACCTCCTCAGATTTAGAAAATGTTAAGCATCAAAAGACTTTGTCAGGAAAGTGAAAAGACAACCTACTCATAGAAAATATTTGGAAGCCACATACCTGAAAAGGGTCTAATATCCAGAATATATAAAGACATCATAGAAGCCAACAATAAAAAGACAAACAATCCAATTTGAAAATGGGGGAAAGTGTTGAATAGACGTTTCCCCAAAGAAGTAATACCAATGGATAAAAATCACATGAAAAGATGTTGAAAATCACTAGCTACTAGGGAGATGAAAATCAAAACAAGTTATAATTTCACATACATTCTAGAATTACTATTATTAAAAAAGAAAACTGCATGTGTTGGAGAGGATGTGGAGAAATAGGAACATTTATTGCTGGTGGGAATGTGAAATGATGCAGCCACTATGGAAAACAGTTTGGTGGTTCTTCAGGAAGCAAAATATAGAATTACCCTATGATCTGGCAGTCCTTTACTAGGGATATACCCAGAACAACTGAAAGTAGGGACTCAAACAGATATCTGCGTGCCAATGTTCATAGCAGCATTATTCACAGTTGTCAAAAGATGAAAGCAATTCAAGTGTTCACCAGTAGATAAGTGGACAAACAAAATGCAGTGTATACTTATGATGGAATAATATGCAGCTGTATATTAGTCAGGGTACTCTAGAGAAACAGAACCAACAGGAAATATCTGTAGATATGAGATTTATAAAGGTGTCTGACACAACTGTGGAAATGGAAGCAACCAAATCTGGGCAGATTGTGAAGCTGGCAGCTCCAAAAAAGGTCTGGATGAACTCCAGAGGAGAGGCTCACTGATTGAAGAAGGAATGAAAAAGCCTCTCTTTTTCCGTAAGTCTTCAACTGATTGGATTATCTCATTGGTGGGAGGCACGCATTAGTTGGTCACAGGTGTAATCAGCCATAGATGCAGTCAGTTGACTGATGATTTACTACACCAGCCTTCCAGTCTATCAACCACCCACAAAATATCCTTGCAGAAATAGTGAGGCCAGTGCTTGCCTGACCAGACAACTAGGCAAAATCACTTAGCCCAGTTGACACCAGAACCTAATCACCAGGGTCCAAATCTTGTCAACTTGGCAGCTCTACACGTCACCTTGAAACATGCTTAATTTCCAAATAGAACACAATAACAGACAGATATTTTGCCTAACAGTACTCAACTGTCCTACATACAACTGGAGATGCACTACCTCTCTCCAGAATAGGGTGTAAGTCCTTAGGTAAACTTCATATCCTATGACTTATATACTATAACATGAAAAATACAACCTATGTCATATGATGAGAGGAAAACAAGATATTTGGTTATGTACAAAAGTAAACAACAAAACAGGGAAGTAAATATTCATACAGTTACAGTCCTCATTTCTGTAACTGGTCACCTGGTTGTAGTTAATATTGATCACCACCTTCTTCTACTACCCATTCCATGTTCCCTTTACCTTCAGCCAACCCTTCAGCTGGCTGTGATTCTTTGCCAGGTGGGGTGACCCAAGTCTTCATTCCTGAAATTTCTGAGCTATTGGTAGTCCTGCATGGATTAGGTTGTTGCAGTTTTCCTTTTACTTTAATCATAGGGCACGGTAGTACCAAAGACGCCCTAGAGGATCTACTGTATTCCAGGAAATTTCTTCTTTACCTCCATTGTGTAGTTGCAGTCCCATTTTCCCTTGATAGGATCAATCAATCCCAGAATGCACAGTAATCCCCTTTCATGCTTGTTGATTTAGTGGCTTGAGAAGCCCAAAGTGGCCAGGTGGCAGTCTTAACTTCCAGTTCAATGGAATCATTGTTGTGTCTCCTGGTAGGAGCACTCCTCCTTTTGGAACTAAGACCCTGTAGACCAGCAGAGCTCAAGATTTGAGGGACAGGAAGCAAAAATGTTCCTAGTGGATCACTAGGGGTGATAGTGAGTAGTGCCATTCCCATTTCAACCCCTTGATTCCTGAACCTGTGAATCCTGGCTGTGGAAGAAATAACACCATGCAGTAGACACTGATTCGGAGCATACACAGCCTCCTGGAGAACACTGTCCCGGCTCTGCAAGGTATTGCCACCTAATTGGTGTCATAATCAGGTCTTCAAAAGAACGTTTCACCATTCTATCAACCCAGCTGTCTCTGGAGGATAGGGAACATGGTAAGACTAGAGAATTCCAAAAGCATGTGCCCATTCCCACACTGCATTTGCTGTGAAGTGAGTTCCTTCATGAGAAGCAATTTTGTGTCAAATATAATGATGGTGGATAAGGCATTCCATAAATCCATGCATAGTATTTTCACAGAAGCATTGTGTGCAGGGAAGGCAAATCCATATCCAGAGTGTGTCTATTCAAGTTAGAACAAATTGCTGTCCTTTCCATGATGGACATGATCCAATGTAGTCATCCTGCCACCAGGTAGGAGGCTGATAACCTCAAGGAATGGTGCCATATTGGGGACTGTGTGTCTCTACTGCCAGCAGATTGGGCATTCAGCAGTGGCCATAGTCCAGCCTTGCTTGGTGAGTGGAAATCCATTTTACTGAGCCCATTGCATAGCCTCCATCCTACCACCATAGTCACTTTGTTCATGAGCCCATTGGGCAATCATAGGAGTGGCTGAGGAAAGAGGATAACTTGTATCCACAGGACAGGTCTCCTTATCCACTTGATTATTAAAATCTTCCTCTGCTGAAGTCACCTTCTGGTGTGCATTCACATAGGACACAAATATCTTCATGTTCTTTGCCTACTCAGAAAGGTCTATCCACATACCTCTTCCCCAGAACCCTTTTGTCACCAATTTTCTAATCATGCTCCTTCCAAGTCCCTGATCATCCAAGCAAACCATGTGCAACAACCCAGAAGTCATTATAAAAAAGCCCCTCTGTCCAGTTCTTCTTCCTAGCAAAATGAACAACCAGGTACACTGCTGAAAGTTCCACCCACTTTGAGGATTTCCCTCACCACTGTCCTTTAAGAACACCCAGAAAGGGGTTGTAGTGCTGTAGCTGTCCACTTCTGGGTGGTCCCTGCATATTGTGCAGAACCTTCTGTAAACCAGGCCCATGTTTTTCTCAGGCCCTCAGTCAACTGACTATTAGGAACTTCCCAAGAAGCCATAGCTCTAGTCTGGGAAAGAAAATGTAATGTTGCAGAAATGGGGATCATGGGCATTTGGGCCTCATGTAACTTAGCTGTGCCTTTAGGACCTCCTCGAGCCCTATCTCTTATATACCATTTCCATTGTAAGATAGGATGCTGCTGTATATGCCCAACTTTATGGCTTGATGGGTCAAACAACACTTCACTCATGATAGCCAACTCAGGTCTCATCATAGCTTGGTAGCCCATGGTTAAGGTCCATTAGCATGCTAAAAGCTGTTTCTCTAAAGGAGAGTAGTTGTCTGCAGCAGATGGGAAGGCTTTGATCCCAAATCCTAAGGTCTGTATTGTGATTCTCCTATGGGGGCCTGCCAAAGGCTTCAGATAGCATCCCTATTTGCCACTGACACTTCTAGCACCATTAGATCTGCTGGATTATATGGCCCAAGTGGCACTGGATCTGTTGGATCATAATGCCCAAGTGGCAGAGAGGCTTTCACAGCAGCTTGGACATGTTGCAGAGCCTCTTCTTGTTCCAGTTTCCACTCAAAAGTAGCAGCTTTTTTGGTCATTCAGTAAATGGGTCAGAGTAGCACACCCAAATGAGGAAAATGTTGTCTCTAAATCGAAAGAGGCCAACTAGGTGCTGTGCCTCTTTTTCAGCCATAGCAAGGGCCAAATGCAACAGCTTATCCTTCACTTGAGAAGGGATATCTCAACATGTCCCACACCACTGGATACCTAGAAATTTCACTGAGGTGGAAGGTCCATATATTTTTGTTGGATTTATCTTCCAATCCTTGACCCACAAATGCCTTACCAGTAAGTCTAGAGTACTTGCTATTTTTTGCTCACTAGGACCAATCAACATGATATCATCAATATAATGGACCAATGTGATGTCTTGTGGGAGGGAGAAATGGTAAGTTCCATGTAGACAAGATTGTGACATAGGGCTGTAGAGTTGCCATAACTCTGAAGCAGGACAATGAAGGTATACTGCTGCCCTTGCTAGGTGAATGCAAACTGTTTCTGGTGGTCCTTACTGACAGCTATTGAGAAAAAAATC
Organism: Tamandua tetradactyla; assembly: GCF_023851605.1. Classification (NCBI taxonomy): domain Eukaryota; kingdom Metazoa; phylum Chordata; class Mammalia; order Pilosa; family Myrmecophagidae; genus Tamandua; species Tamandua tetradactyla. The sequence goes on along the minus strand of NC_135334.1, from coordinate 8,387,713 downwards.
ATTTGCCAGATCAATAGCTGCATACTAGGGACCAGGCAATGTGTTGATTTGCTCAAGCAATGATACCACATCTGGAACAGCAGCTGCAATTGGAGTCACCACCCAGTTAAGTTTATGATAATGCACTTGGGTTCCCCAAGACCCATCTGCATCCTTCAAATACTTAAGAGTTCCACTAATCTCTGTAGTCCTCCAGGAATACAGTAATGCTTCTGATTCTCTATTTTGTTAGGTAGGAGCCATTCTAGAAGCTTCCATTTGGCTTTCCTACCATAATAGCCCTCACTCCATGAGTCAGAGAACTAATGTGGAGTTGCTGAGTGTGTTGATTCCAATTATGCATTCTGGAACTGGGTAAATGACTGGAGAATGGGTCCTGGGATCCACTGAACACACTGTGAGATGGACCTGAACTAAAATATCATTTATCACCTGGCCTCCATAAGCCACTACTCTGACTGATGGGCCAGAGTGATATTTGGGTCTCCTGGAAATAGTGTCATCTCTGAGCCAGTGTCTGATAATCCCTGAAATATCAGATCATTTCCTTTTCCCCAATGCACAGTCATCCTGGTAAAAGGCCATATGTCTCCTTGGGAAGGCTGAGAAGAAGATTAACAATGTAAATATTGGGCAGTGTAAAAGGGTCCTTCTGCAAGGGTACCAACTATCCCCTAATCTGAGGGGCTCTGAGTCTGTAAACTGTCTCAAGTCTGGGAATTGATTAAGGGGTCATGACTCTCTGTTTTGTAATTCAAATTAGACTTCTTTTCACTTGACCTGGAATTCTTCTGCTTATACAGCCCAAACAAGAATTTAGTAGATTGTCCATCTGTTTTACTTTTAGGTACCCCATGATCTATTAGCCTATGCCACAACTCTTTGCAAGTCATATTATTTTGAGTTCTGCTTTGAGTCTGCTGTCCATTATGGTGGCCATGTCCACCTTGTCTATGGTTATTAACTGTCACCACAGGGTTTCTGCCAACTTGAGATCCAGTCATCCCCACTGTGTTTAAGGATTCCAGCTCAGTGACAGCAGTTCCTACAGTAATATCTGACCTACAGAGAAGGGCGAATACAGAGCTCTTCAGGGATGATGGAGCTGGTCTCACAAATTTATTTTTCATCGTTCTTGTGAAAGATATGTCCTCTGGACATGCCTGGGGTGTGTGAGCAGGTCTTCCTTGATAAATTCACTCTAATATTCCAATCTCTCTAAGGTTCTTGATCCCCTCATCTACATTATACCAGGGCAGTTCTGGCATTTTGACCTCAGGTAATGTTGGCCACCTTTTGAGTCATGTTTCAGCCAATCATCCAAACAAACTGTTAATGCCCTTTCTAACCCCTTGAGTTACAACATTGAGTGCAGAATCTCTGCTTAGTGGGCCCATATCAATAAATTCAACTTGACCCAACTTTATCTTCTTCCACCATTATCTCACATCCTTAATATCCATTCCCACACATACTCCCCTGAATTTTGTCTATATTGATAGGAAAATTTATGCAGTTCTTTTGAAGTATAGCGAACCTCTTCATGGGTCACACTTTTACCTCACCTTTGAGGGTTTGTAGGGAATTTAGTATAGTATAGGTCTTGAAGAAAAGAGGGCTGGTGGGGTGCATCATGAAAAGAAATGGAAGTGTCTTTCAAGCCAATTACCTTGGGGCATTTAGTTGCAGTTGCAGAGATTAGTTGCCCCAGTTAGAGGAGTGAGGAGGAGGTGATTACAGGATTAGCAGGCACTGAGGGTTAATCTCATTAGGTGGAATTTGGATGGCAGACTGCTCTGAGCAGACTGGAGGCCAGAAAACTGTTTCCTCAAGGCAGGCTGGAGATGCTGTTTCCTCAGGGCAGTCCATTACAGGTCTATCTAGCAAATACTCAGTAGATCCCAGGGATTCCATCTCCCATCACCATCATTATCAAGCCATATATTCCCATCCCCATTTCAGGATCCCATTCTTTCCCTTACTTTAACAGCAGACACCCTTCAAGGTTGAGATTTTAGTTTACATTGTAAATCTCCTACTCACACAGTGAGGCTCTATATCTGTTTTTCAGAAATCTCAAGTTTGTGACCATAGGAAATAAGATTTTCTTTCAAAACAAACATGGAAACTTTTACACTGTTCATATGGAACTTAAGTCACAATTTGACACCTTCAGCTCATCCTTTTCCCTTATCACTGTATCCAGCATATCTAACAACAATCACCCAATATCATTATACCTCCTAATTCTGCAAAACTCCATAAAGGTGTCAAAAACACTCTCACCCAGAGTCTTGCCTCTTATACAGTTAGCAGATTTAATGGTGGAATTTTGCATTTCTCTACTGTCAACTCACACCATGGACTGTCAGTGCCACCTTGATTATTGGAAACAGAGTCATTAGATCCTCTGGGTCTAATCAGAGTAGAAAACCAATCATAGAAACCCACTTTTAAGATGCTATTTATCAAGAACTGCTCCCAGTATCAAGATGTATTAGTCAGGGTTCTCTAGAGAAACAGAAACAAAAGGAGATATCTGGAAATATGATATTTATAAAAGTGTCTCATGCAACCATGGGAATTGAAGAGTCCAAAATCCATAGGGCAGGCTATGAAGCTGGCAGCTCCAATGAAAGGTCTGGATGAACTTCAGAGGAGAGGCTCACTTTATTGACAAAGCAGTGAAAAAGTCTCTTTCCCTAAAAAAAAAAAAACAAAACTTTCAACTGATTGAATTATCTCATTGGTGGGAGGCATGTGATCAGCTACAGACCCAATCAACTGACTGATTATTTAATGCACCAGCCTCCCAGTCTATAAAACAACCATGAAATATCTTTACAGCAATGGTGAGGCCAGTGCTTTCCTGGCCTGACAATTGGGCATAATCAGGCACAAAAGGAGAAATATTGTATGACCTCATTGATATGAGCTAATTATCATAAGCAAACTCGCAGAGTTAGAATCTAGAATATAGATTACCAGGGGATAGATTGGGGTTGGAGAATAGGGGGTTATTGTTTAATTTGTACAGAAACCCTATTTAGGTTGATTGTAATGGTTTGGAAATTGATGGTGACTGTGATAGCACATTATTGTGAATGTTAATAGGGGAAATTCAGCGTCATATATGTTACTGGAATAAAAATTAAAATATAACACATAGGACTTAGAACACAGTGAACCCTAGAACACAGTGAACCTTAGATGATGGACTATTGTTATTAGTACAAATATGAAAATATTCTTTCATGAATCACAATAAATGCACGGCACCAATACTAAGTGTTTATAATAGGGTGGTATATAGAGAAACATACCTAATATAAACTATTGATGATAATATTATTTTAATAATCATAAATTTTAACAAAGGTAATTATTGTTAAAAAAATTATTACAATTACTAATAAAGTGCTATATCAATTGTAACAAATGTTCCACACCAATGCAAGTTGTTGGCAATGGAATACTGCATGGGAATCCTGTATTCTGCGCATGATTGGTCTGTAAACCTACAGTTTCTCTATAAAAAATATTTTTTAAAAGTTGTGGTTTACCAAAAAGGAAAAAAAAAACCCAGAGCAAACAAAAAATGTAAATATGGGTGAAACTTAGAGGGGAATTGATTGTTATTTCCAAAGAAATGGCTTACAGACACTTCATAACCTAGTTTACCTCACTTCCTGCTACCCTTTCTCTGAGTTTCACCATGCTTAATTTCTTTCACTTTCTTACAGTTTCCATGCTAGCTATTCCTTTGAACTTTGCACCTGCCATTTACATTTGCCTGTGGTCTTTTTGTCTCTCTACTTGACTAACTCCAGTATAAACTTAGATTCATGAACAACCCCTTCACAAGTTGTCTGGCACATAGTAGATGCTCAATAACTAATTTTTGAGTGAACAAATAAATCTATGAATGTGGTCTAAACTAAATGTCTAGGGATTTAGTCAACATGTATTTATTATCTCCCTATGATTTGCAAAGCCTGTTAATATAATGGATTAAAGCTTTTAAAAGTTTTTCTTCTTTTCCTTCAAGAAATTTACAGAATGTAGGGGGAGACATAAATGTTATTAAAGATAGGAGGGGACCAGGTGTGAAATGAGTCAGAACTGGCTAACCTCAAGATTCTACACAGGCAAATGGAAGTTATATTGCATGGGGTCCATTTAAAGTTCTTTATCAGAAGCAGCAGCTTGCTAAGTGAAATAGTCCTTGGTAGATGCCCTAGATCAGGAAAGTAGGATACCTTAAAATTAACATGTAAATTTACTTAGGATAAGTGAATTAGCCTCTGTGCATTCCAATGAAAGGTGAAAAGTCAATCCTAATAAAAGAGTACAACAACATCATGTAAATAGTATGTTAGGAATATTTATGCTTCAATGTTCTTCAGAATTTGAGAGTTAATAGGAAAGGCGCAAAGCACCAGAGTTGACCTTCTTTTTAAGGGCCTTGAAGAGATAAGCTAATACAAAAACACCTTTAGGGTCTTTGTGTTTCTTAGAATAAACTTCCTTCCTAGAGAGATAGCAGTTTTGCTAAATGCCAGGTTTGCTTTGGGGCAGATAAATTCAGACAGTGTCAACGCAAATAGCTGTTGACTTCTAGCGGAAGACCAAACTACTCCAAAACAAAACGCAAATATTTTATTATAGGCAATTTTGCCTTCAGATCATATTTCCTGTCTTCTTGCTGCACCCTGTTTCTTTTTTGTTATCGCTACCACTATTTGCATGTAAACAGGATCTCCGTTGCTTAGCAATTTATCACTTCTGTTGTTTCTCCGCTGCTGAAATTGGTTTAGTTCTCTACTAGAGAGGAGCGCTCTCTCAACTCTCTCTCATCACACAAAGTTTATTGTATTTTAGAATCTGGACATGAAGTTTGGTTTAGAAACAATGCACTCAAATGTTGTTCAGACTCATATTTGTATTCCAGTTCTCACTGGAAAGGGGTTGAGAAGAGCCCCGCATCGTATTGCTGTTTTAGGTCATATCTTATTTGTGATTACTATAAACTTCAGTCAGTGAAGGTTTCTGAAAGGACAGTAAGGTATCTCTGGCAATTGTAAAAAAAAACAAAGGTAAGCAAATTATATCAGTAGGGGATTGGGTACATATATTATTGAATTTATGATAGACATATACAATGGAACTATTTTATGACTGTTACATATGGGAAAATGTCCGGAATTTATTTATAAATGAAAAAAAGCAAGTACAAATACAAAATTATACTATTATCTTATGTATATATAACAATTGGATGGAGGGGGGGAATGAGATAGTCTGGATGGACCATTTTATCTTTCGCTTTGTACTCTCTGTCCTGGTGTGTATATATGTTTGCGTGTGTGTGTGTTTTCTCCCAAAATGAAATTGTATTACTTTTATAATTAAAACAAACAAATAAAACACAATACATTGAAGAACAAACTCTAGTTTCTGACGTTTCTAAATTTTCAAGGTGTCTTGATGGAAGAAGCAAAATCAAATTGCAGTTTGGGGATGGCGTTTTTAGCAGCCTATGAAGTGAAGACCTCAACAACCCTCACAGACACATGGATATCTAATCTGTAAAATCCCCCAGGGAATGAGAATCCACGGTTTAAATTGTAGACTCTTACATTAAGGAGTATTTCTCAGAGAATTCCCTCCTCCGTACCTAAAGAAAAGGTTAAGTGAACAGGGACTTAGGTGCCAACAAATGGGAAATGCAAAGCATGGTTTCTATACTTCAGCAACCACCCATGATCATCATCCTGTCCCTTCTTGTTTGAATGAAATAACATTACTTAGGCATCTTAGATAATATGTGAAAATCAATTCCTCGAGCAACCCAAAGAAGTACCCTCACCAAAAAATAAATAAAAGGAATCAAAAAATCATGATCAAGTAGGAAAAATTCCATTCTACGTAAATGAACTCAGCTCAAACTAAACCTAGATCTTTATCCACAAAAGCGGCACTGCAGAGTGACTTCCAGTGCTACCTTTTCCCTATATGAGTCTTTGCTGGGTTCTAAGCTAACATAAGTTGGTTGGAGGCATAAATACCACCATGACTATTGAGCAACACTCTGGGGGTGGGGGGAGGCCTTTGCATTTTGACAAAAGAGGGAAATGAAAGCTGCAGTTATTGTTTAAAGTTCACAGTTGCTTTGAGGTCCACAGAATAGAATTGAGATCATTGAGCATCTGTGAGAGAGGAGAAAGGCAACAGGGCATTATACAAAGAGATCTGGACTGTGAATACAGAGAATTGGGTTCTAGTCCTGTTTTTTCCAACTATAGTGATCATGCGCAAGACATTATTTTCTGTGCCTTAATTATTTTTCTTTTGAGAAATATAGAGCTAGACCAGATGGTGTTTTGTATTCCTTCCAATTCTATGGAAATTGGTTCATGATGATTTCTCATGGTGTGCATGTTTCTGCAGTTATCAAGAAGTCTAGGCATGCCCCTTCTAACCTCAAAGAAAAGAAAAAGGGGAAGTGAAGCTTTATTTTGTAAGCAGTTACTTAAAGTTCCAAAAACTAAAAGGCCAGGCGTGTCAGTGATGTTTGCTTCATTACAGAGGGCAAGAGGAGAACTGAATCCTAGAATGCTTTTGAAGATTTGATTTCCCGGGCCTACATTCACAATCTCAGCTCTGCACAAAGATTAACTGTGGGGCCTTTTAGCAAACCGGATGTATAAATTCACCCTGAAAATTCTGATTCAGTTGTTCCAGGGTGGGGCCTAGACCTTGAAGGCAAGAGGGGACCGCATCTCCTAGGAGCTCACAATGAGTCACTGATAGAAATGGGATGAAAACCTTCCTAGTGTCTAGTTCAGCCGCTGGGAATGAACCAGAGGGGAGAAAGGAAAGAAAGAGGAAAAAATCTCCTTGAACGACATTCAGCTCTGGGAAAAATCAGGGCATGCTTAGAGTTTGTGATTAGCACTCCCTGTGACCTTTTTTCAGTATTCAGTGCCTCAGGCTTTTTGTTGGCTGCCCAAAGACCCCTATAGGTAGTATGAATCTCAGGTCTGGTTTTCCTGAGATACTTTTAGGGCCTGGTGAGCAGGTTCTGAAAGTATCCTTCCCATTTCTCCGCACCCATCTTGTCATTAAACTCCCATCCTCAGTGATGGTCTCAGTTTTGTAGGTTGAACCTGCTAAATCAAGTCATGAAACATTGTTTGCCAGTTTGGGGCAAAGTCCCCTCTTTTCTAAAAACGTTGAAGAAGATCAGTACTTGAAGTCTCATTTTCCCATCTTATATCATGTATCTACTTATGAACTGATGTATCACAAACAAAAGAGTCAATAATAAATCAGTAACAGCCTTTTAGGCACTGTGGCAGATGAGACAGTATTACACAACTGAGAGGCTTTGCCAACCCTTCACCGTGTAACATCAACCCAGCATTAGGGACTAGAATCCCTAAAGGAATTAAGAAACATTATAGTAAAATGAATTGTCTAGAAGTAACAATTGCCACTCAATATGGACCTTCCACCTGAGCCAGCCCAGTGGTTAAGTCTGGGGCCTCCTGCATGCCATTGTGGCATACACGAGCCATTTTTCTCTGCAATCTGAGACTCATTTGGTACGTGCTAAGCTACATGAGTGAGACGGAGCTCTTTCCATTCTGGCCCACCCTTTTTCTCTTCACATATCGGTAGCCTTCATAAGCCTTTCTTCATCTTAGTAAAACCTCAGAAAGCCCCGAAGGAGAGGTGATAAAGAGACCTGAACTCAAATTTCTCTTCCGTTCCTTCTTTCCCACATATCTTTCAAGTGTGAGAGTCCCTCACTCTGTTCTCTTCCCTTTCTTTGAGTAATGGGAGAAAAGAGGTAGCCACTGAATGTTTTGCAGTGATGCCTCAAATGCTGGTTAATAATTTGTTAAGGATCAAATAATGTGTACTCTTCTCTCTTCCCTGGACTGCCATGAAAAATAGTGTCTGTTGGGGTTCTCAGGGATTTCTACAACCTCGAAGAGATGATTGTCCCTCAGTTGCTTTAGGAGGGATGAGAAGAAATCTAAGCACCTAGATTTTAAATACTTTGGATAGTTATAGCTACGTAACTACTCAGAGAAATGTATGCATGTAGAATTACATATATAAATACGTACACAGAATAAAGCCTCCTTTTGTGTGTGTATGTGTGTGTGTCGGTGTATGTGTGTTTAACCGTTAGGGTGCTCGCCTATCATCCATCATCTCCTCTTTGACCATGGGCTTCCATTGTCTTGGATGGACAACTGGTGATCACCAGATAAATTGAAGTAGGCTGGGAGTCTTAGCAGGAGTCTGAGGATTAGTCCATGGCTGTCCATACTTTCATGAGAAGACGTACAACTGAACCAGTATGTTCTACTTAAAATTTTATGTTGAACTCATTTTACATTTAAATTTTGAATGTTATGATAGATTGAAATCCCTATGAAGTGATCAAACATCATGAAATCACCCCAATAAAACATTTAATATTCAGAAATAGAATGAGTATATAAGAGTTGAATTCAGTTTATATTGCAAACAGGAAAAAAAATGGAAAACATTCATTGGAGTTGAGCTCTCCAAACATTAAAATAAATTTGTTATACTGATAAGTCCATTGTTTTGAACTGAACATTTATTGAAGGGAGACAAAGATGTTGGAAGCAGACTGAAAAAAATAACATACTTCACTCATTCTTTAGCTTTGTTCCTTATATAGATTGAGACAACGGACATTCCCAGTAACCAAATGTTTTACTTTATTCAGAATATTGAGAATTTCTAAAGGAAATAATAGTCATTTTACCTTTATTTTTTCTTTTAAACTAGTAAGCCTGATTTGCTGACACATCCTAGAAAAGATACTGACAAGCATCACCAAAATAAGCAAATTTCATAGGATTAGTATAATATTTAGGAGTTAAAATATAATTAGAAACAAGTGACTTGTTAAAGGTAGTAGAATTCTGGAGTGTCATGATCCCATTGAATATATTTATAGGTACTTACATGTGACCTGTGCAATACTGTATCTCAGTGTCTTTAAAACAATGGTGAATAAGTCTTTGCTTTTTCAATTATCATTGTTACAGAAATACAGCCCTATTTTAAACTTCTCTGTGGTATGTCTTTAGGAAGTACTTTGGTTTTAAAATAATAATTTTTCCCATTTTCCTCTTTTTCTACAGTATCCCTTTCCAAAAAATTAGAAAAAAAAAAATATGTGATCTCAATGCTCGAAATTTTATAAAGAAGATAGATGATGAGTGTTAGGAAGCTCCTTAAGTGAAATGATCAAAAGGTCATTAAAAAGAGGAGAAATATTGAAGATACCCAAAGTGCCTGGGCAAATCACTCCATAAAAACTTTACACTTAAAACTTAGATTTTAAAAGTACATATACCAGCAATGAAAGGAGGAGCATGAAATCACGGATGGAAGCATGTCAGTAACCTGCTTATAACAATAGAAGCAGGAAGGCTAAGGTCCAGAAATACCAAAGAAAACAAAAAAGGCTTTTCAAGCTATATTTGGAACAGGAAGATGAATGTGGAAGGTAACCACTCAGGAGTAATGACAGAATGTTATCAGATGGCAGGCAAAGGCAAAACAACACAAACAATACTTTACTTCTGTCCTTTGCTTCGAGAGGAATGTTCTTCAAACTGAAAAAGATGTTTAAAAAAAATCAAGAAAAGGGCATAGAAACCTAAAAGGAGAGAACACAGAGCCACTTGTAGCAAATTCATGCCTAGAACAAATTATTCCCAGAGACTAGGAAGCCCTCAGTAATGTGAATGTAGAAATAAGATCTGTACTCTTTTAAACATTACAAGAAAGAAGAAACTTCCTCAAAGGTTAGGAACAGAGATGTATCACTGTTTTCAAGGGAGGAAAAGGTGGATTTCTGAAACAGTAGACAATGTCTTTCGCACAAATACGAAAAGCTAGCATGAATTACTGATCCACTATTAAGATACTAAGTATCTGTGATATTAAAGACATTTAATTATTTAAAAGAAATTTTTAAAATAAATTATTTAGGGTGGGCCACAATGGCTGAGCAGGCAGAGTTCTTGCCTGCCAGGCCGGAGACCTGGGTTCATTTCCTGGTGCCTGCTCACGCAAAAAATAAACAAATAATTATTTAAAAGACAATTAATTAAAAGAGAAAAATGCTACAATTAATAAGCCTAGCATCCTGAAAGAATAAGTACTTCCAATTTTCTTCATTCCTTCCTAATTCTTGCCTATAAAAACACATATTTTTATCACATCTGCATGTGATAGACCTATATTGGTCAGTGTTGTTCTTTAATTTACCATTATGTTAATGTCAGTTTTTTGCTTTCAGATTTCACAGGTATAATAAATATATATAATATTCTTTCATAAACATATGAGCTAAGTTCGGTAGTCATTCATTTAATATTGAACATTTAGATCATTTTAAATGTGGGATTTTACATATAATCTGAAATGAACATCTAATGTAAATAGTTTTTCTTGACTTCTTGGATCAGTTTATTTGGACACATTCCCCAAAATGGGTTTAGGAGATCAAAAGGTATGAGCACTATATGGTTGTAGTTGTGTTATATGATTTCATTCTAGAATGATAAAAATTTATTTAACACCGGCACCATTTTATGTTCATCATGCTAGCACTGATAATTATGATTCTGATTAAATGTTGTGGAAATTTTAATAGACACAAAATGGAACTTATAGAGAATATGTGTGTTGATTTAGTTTTGATGAATGCTAAATTTTTCCAATTGTCAACTTAATTACAATGTCTATTGTGTATAATATTCCGTTATGAGTTTTGTATATTAATTAACTATAGACTGAAAGTTTCTTTTTCAAATTGTGGCTTTTCTATTTTATACTATATATTATGTTTTGCATGATTTTTCATATTTTTGAAAATATAATAGTTTTCACTGCCTTTCTTTTGAGTTATTTTTATATATTTTAACTTTTAAATTGTTAAATTGGTTTTATTTCTTTGGAATTTCTTCAGTTACTCCCAAAATTAAAAATGTTCCTTGAAAAGTTGATAAATATTTAATTTTGTTTGTTTTGTTTTAATATATTTTGATTTACCCAATAACTGTTTATATGTATTGTAAAAAGTTCAAGCCATAATTACATAATAAAATATGAAAATCTCTCCTGAACCTCTCCAATCCTAGTACTCTCCCTATAGTTAACCATTACTGACAATTTGGTGTGCTTGTTTTAATTCTTACTTTAATGCTTTGAAGGCATGCCTCCTCTCTCTCTTATTTTCTCTCTTTCTCACCCACCCACCGATCCACACACATGTTGACATTTTATGTTTAGCTGAGTGGAATCGTACACATTTCTTTATGATTTGCTCTTTTCATTAAACAATGTCTTGAAGCTCTTTCCATCTACATCAGCCTTTTTAATGGCCACATTGCATAACTGAGCACGAACGGTCTATAATTTGTCTAATTCTAATCTATTGAAGCATAAACTGATCCACTGAAGCATGTTTTCTGATGTGGTTGTAGAAATAATTTATATAACTCTTTATGTACACATGTAAATATTTCTAGGGGATAAATTCCATGAAGTGCATTTCTTATCCTCCAAAAATGTTCTATCAATGTATTCCCTCACCAATATGTATATTAGATTACCTTTCCTCTTTTTCTTCACACACAACAGGTATCATTAGTATTTTAAAATTTTGCCAAAATAATGAGAAAATTTTCTACACCTAGGAAGAACATAGACAATCAGAGCAAACTATCTTGCAGCCATATCTGTTGTGAAAATAATTAATCAAATATTTTTAGAGACATCAGAGAGCTGTAGATGCAAAACAAAACAAAACAAATAAAAAAACCACCTCAGAAGGAAGTAAATTCAGGTATGGAAGAGCTCTTCCTGGGTATTGGTGATTGGTGGCTGCTTTCTTCCTTATAGTCATCTGTTGAGTCTAGCCTGGGGGAATCGGAAAGTCATAGTCGGAGGGAATCTGCTAGAGAATAGAGAAACCACGAGGGCTGGCATAATGGATTGGAACATACAGGAGCTACATAAGCACGAGAAGTTTTCCACCTCTGCCAATTTGTCCTCCTAAGACATTTGTTGAATACTAAATCAGGTTTGAAGGCTAGAAGCTAAGAGCTCACTAAAGAGCTCTTTATCATATCAATGCAAAGAGAATTGCTGGAAAACACCCAGAACACAACCTATTCTGGAGTAATTTGAAAGCCATGGTGAATTGAAACTGAATTAAACCATATCAATTCCTAAGATCAGCCTCTTCTAGCTGGCTTACAACTGGCAGGACAATATCCTCCCTGTGCAGAAAATTATCTACTTAAGTGTCTATAGTTCTTTATATGCAGTGCTTGCCATGCCATCAAAATTATGAGACATATAAAACAGGAAACTGTGGCTCATAATCAATAGTTAAACAACAGTCAATAGATACAAACCCAAAGGTAATCCATTGGAATTATAGACAATAATTTTAAATAATTATTATATAAAGATTAAATAAATGTAGGACAAAAGGGACAAAGTGGATAAAAAGATTAATAATTTCCATAGAGAAATGGGTTGCCTGAGATGAATCAAATAGATATTCTAGAACTAGAAAATATACATTATCTGAAATCAGGAATTTGTTTGATGCAGTTAACAGCAAAATGGATACAGCAGAAAAAATGTTTAGAGAAGTCAAATACAAATAAATATAGACATTGCACAAACTAAGACACAGATAGTAAAAAGTAGTTAAACCACCACAACCAACCCTACCCCATCCTCCACCCAAAAAAAGCATGGTCTGACATATACAGAATTGGTATCCAGAAAAAGAGGAGAGAAAGACTGTGGCCAGTTAATATTTGACACAATAATACATAAAAGTTTTCCAAAAATAATGTTAGGAAAAAAAAAAAAAAGGAAAGAACTACTTTTTCCCCATCCTATGGTGTTATTTGGGATTGAATCACCTTTTCTCAAAACTGTGCACTGGCAGGATCTGCTGGTTTCAGAATGCAAATGATTTAATGAAGATTTTCAATTGAAGGGAGCAAATAAAATTAAGTCAAATACGAAAAAAATAAAACAAAATAATGTTAGACATCCAAACATAGACTCAAAAAATCTCAGTGAACCCCAAGAAATCAAATATAAATAAAACCACAGTCAGGTGCGTCATACTTAAACAGCCAAAAGACAAAGTCAAAGAGAAATAACTTTAAAGCAATCATTGTTCAGGAGACTATGAGAATAGCAGCTGAGCAATCAATGGAAACCTAAAAACAATACTATGAGATATTTAAATTATTAAAAGAGCAAAACAATGCCAAGCTAGAATTCTAAAGCTAGTAAAAAAAATTCTTCAAATGTGAAAAGGAAAAATAAGGGCATTCTCAGAAAAACAAAACTGAGATAATTTATTCTAGCAGACACACTGCAAAAGAGTACAAAACAGAATTTTTTAGACCAAAAGGAAATATCTCAAATGGAAAAGCAGAAATTCATAAATCAATCATTAGCACTTAAAAGAATAAATATATCTGTAAATATAAAAGACTATTTTATTGAGTTATGAAATCTGTTGACTGTTTCAACAAGCTGTGTCCATGTGTCATAGAATTTATAATAGAGAAAAGTAAGATATGTAACAATGATAGTGAAAAAATGGGAGAAGGATAAATGGAATCATTCCAGTCTAATGTTCTTATGTTGTTCATGAAATGGCAAAAAACTAACTTAAGATAGACTGTGATTCATTAAGGATAATTACTGTAATATCTAGAGTGATGAAATAATACAAAAAACTAACCACAAATAAAATATAGGATTTAAAATTATTTAATTATAAATAATTCATCACAATAAAATTAGGAAAGGAAAAGCAAAGGAATAAAAAAGACACAGGACAAAAGAAAGAATTACCATACCAATAATTATAGTAGTTACATTTTTACATTAATGACATTAAATGTAAATGGACTAATCACTGCATTAAAAGACAATATTTGTCAGGCTGAAATTTTAAAAAAATACAAGGTAAAACCAACTACTTGCTATATAAAAAAGACAAATTTAAATAAAAATTGGAAGTAAAAGGGGGAAAAAGTACATGCCAGGCAAAAGCTAGATTTTAAAATAAGACACTAAAAGAGATGAAGAAGAATTTTTCATAATGATAAAAAAAGTCACTTTTAAAAGAATGCAACAGTATTTCAAAGAATTTTTGGAAAACTATTGAAATTGTTATATCATGTTTTTGTTACACCCTTTTAATGAGATTTCATATTGTAAAGTTGATTCTTCCTCAGATTATCTACAGTCAATGTAGTCTAAATGAAACCTAACTAATATTTTGTGGAATTTTACAATTTTAAAATTATTTGGTAGATCAAATACCAGGAATAACAAAGACATTCCCTAAGAAGGAAACAAGATTGGGAAATTGCCCTATCATATATCAAGACTTATTTTAAACTCAAATAATCAATATAAGATATTTAACCAAGGAAAGACAGTGGAAGAGAATAGGGATCATCCCAAATAGATCTACAACATATATGAAAATGTAAATATGACTAAAATAATATTGTAGATCAGTGAGAAAAGTTTGGACAGTTAAATAGATGGAGCTAAGACAAATGGTTTTTCATAAAGGGATAAATGTCACTGGATACCACTGTTGTACTATACATAAAAATATATTCCATTTACTTAAAAGCTTAAATTTGAAAGTCAAAGTTTTAAAGATCTTTATTCTCACAATGTTGGAGAGAATTTCTTAAACAAGACACAAAATCTATTAACCTCACGGAACAATATTGATATGTTGACTATCTTAAAATTTTAAAATATTAATCAAAGAGGCCATGAATAAAATAAAAAGACAAGTCATAAACTGGGGGAAAGTTTTTTGGTCTTGTTTTTATTGTTTTTTTAAACAAATAAAGCAAAAAGAGAGTATTTTCCAGAAAGCTTAGATTAAACCACGTTAAATTCCAGTTTTTGTACATCAAAAATGATACAATACTGACAATTTCCTATGTTCAGTCTGATAAAAGAACCCATAGGAATCGTTCAGAAAAAGAGAAGAGTCCAATAGAAAATTGAACAAAAAAAATAAACTAGCTATTTCTCAGAAGGGGAAACAAATGGCCAGTGGATATTTAAATAGATGGTCAACCTCATTAGAATCATGAATCATAAAATAAACTAAAATTATATACAGTTTCACATTCATTAAATTCACAAAATTTATGCACTCTGACAATGTCAGGAATCCAAGGGTGGTCCAAGCATCCATGAGGATATGGGGCCAAACAAAACAAAACTTGAATTTTCTGCTGATTTTCCTTCTTGGAATCCAGCAGGATTGCAATTAGGGTCCCCTAGCCTTCTTTCAGTTTCCTCTCTCTCAATTCAAGAGCACGGAATGGAGGGTATCTGTGGGGTGGTCCACTGCTTATCAACCTAAGCAATGTTTAGATTTGCCCTGTAGACTTCCATCCTTGGTCTTCTTCATCCTTTATTGTGAATCTGAGTCTCTGTTTTGAATAATTTTCCTTCAGCTTGAAGAACTACCTTTAATATTTCTTGCAATCCAAGTCTACTGGTGATGAACTTTTTCAGCATTTTTTTTTGTCTGAAGGTATCTTTAATTTTATCTTTGTTTTCAAATGATATTTTCACTAGATATAGATCTATAAGAGTTCTTTCTTGCCGAACTTTAAAGATCTATATGACTGTCTTTGGCTTACATTTTTTCTAATGATTCTTATTGTTGTCCTGCTGTAAATAATGTCTATATTTCTGACAATTTTTAATATTTTCCCTTAATTACTGGCTTGCTTTGCTCATATGAATTCACAATATTTTTACCCATTAGATTATTTGTATGGTTTCTGATCTAGCCAATGTTTTCTATTTTCTTATTTTAATGATTTACCTATTAATTAAATAATTTTGGAGAAGAAAGCACTAGAAGTATTTACTTATAAAACTACCATGTTTGAAGCATTAGGAACACCTATTTGTTTCACCAATTCCATACTCCTTTAAATATTGCTGCTTTAATTATGTTTTGGTACTAGACAGAGTAGTAAACCCTGCATGCTTCTTTATAAAAAAAACTATTTGATAATTTCAACAACTTATTTTTAATATTTTTTTAATTTATAGAGTAACTAGCTGAATTTGGGAGGGGGAGGAAGAATAACATATCCACAAATTAATGTGTGTAGATTTGATGTAATCTTTATTTTCAGAACCGTGGTACATTTCTCCATTGATTAAAGATAAGTCTAGACTGGTTGATAATACATTTGCATGGATTCACACCTAAAGGTGTTTTTTTGATGCTGCAAGGCTGTATAACAGATAAATGTATGTAGGTGTCAAATTGCTTCTCACAATATTCTATACTCCTGTCTTTATCCACAATTCTGCATATCAGCCAAAACACATAAAAGATATGTGTGGGGGACCAAGATGGTGGTTTAGCGAGGTGTGGGATTTAGTTCGTCCTCCAGAGCAGCTAATAAATAACCAAGAACAATACAGAACAACTACTGGGGCCACATCAATGACCAGACACACAGTGTACACCAGTCTGGAGCAGCTGGACCTGCTGTGAGCCCACCCAGAACAGTGAGTTCCCCAAACCATGGCGGCTGGTGCCCCTCCCCCACAGGCTGCTTCCCAGAGTTGAAAGGAAAGGAACTTTACCAGCAGCAGGGGCTGAGCACAACCAAACTCCAATTGTGGAATTAAGTAACAAATTCTGACCACTAAAAATAGGCCCCCAACTTAGCTGAACCTCAAGTAAAAGTGGAGGTCATTGGTTTTTGCCCCGACACAGAGGGGGCAGGGCTGATGGAAAAAGAAAAAAAAAAAGATTTTTTTTGGATTTGAAAAGATTTGGGCCCTGAAGGGAAGAAGGGGGCACATAGGACCTGGATACACACAGAGCAATGTACCAACTTAAGCTCTTGATTAGCAAACCCAAGAAACAGGGGTCCTGCTCTGAAAAGGATTTTTCTCTTTCATTTTGGTGGCTGTGTTTCTATAGCTTGACTGCTGTTTGGATACAGCTGCAAGATTTCTTGGGCTCCACTGCCCCAGACATAGGCAGAATTAAGCTTGTTTGAGTGTTTATCTGGAGCCTGTGCCTTCCCCAGGAGAGGGGTGGGGCCCATCTCAGATGGAATCCCTCCCTCAAGGAGTTCAGACCCCAGGGTCTGGAAAAGTGAAGTGATTAAAACCAGACAACAAACTTTCCTCTGTCTCCACCACACCCCCAGCAGAGAGTCTGTTGAAGTTAAAGGTACCACATCCCCTTGTGCTCATGAGACCTGTAGGCAGACAAGCACTACATACTGGGCAGGACAGGAAAAATGGAGAGTCCCAAGGCTTCATAGGAGAGCCTTTCAATCTGCTGCGTCTCACCCTAAGGGAAATCTGATGTAGGTGACTCTTTCCTCCTGGCAGGAGGCCATTTTGGTCTAGGAAAATGTGGCTGGGGGTCTATAATCCTAAGTAGACCCTCCTATAGGGGTGAGGGGGGAAGGCACCATACAGGCAGGGCAAGAAACAAGAAAACAAGAACTGAAAAATTCTTATCTGCTAAACAAAACCTAAACTAGAGGTCCAAAATAAGCTGAACTGAATATCATAGAACAGATAGACAACAAAGTCATTCAGCAAGAAAATATTAGGTAAAAAAGTAAAAACAATCTCTAGAATAAACTAATTAAGGTAATTAAATGCCTAGACACCAGCAAAAAATAATGAATCATACTAAAAAATTGAAGATATGGCCCAATCAAAGGAGCAAACCAACAATTCAAATGAGATACAGGATTTGAAACAATTAATTCAGAATGTTTGAACAGACATGGAAAACCTCATCAAAAATTCAATCAGTGAATTGAGGGAGGACATAAAGAAGGCAAGGAATGAACAAAAAGAAGAAATCAAAAGTCTGAAAAAACAAATCACAGAACTTACGGGAATGAAAGGCACAGTAGAAGAGATGAAAAAAAATGGAAACCTACAATGTTAGATTCAAGAGGCAGAAGATAGGATTAGTGAACTGGAGGATGGGACATCTGAAATCTGACAAGCAAAAGAAAATATGGGGAAAAGAATGGGAAAATATGAGCAGGGACAAAGGGAATTGAATGACAACATGAAGCATACAATATGTATGTGTTGAAGAGAAGGGAAAAGAGGAGAAAAGCTAATGGAGGAAATTATCACTGAAAATTTCCTAACTCTTATGTAAGACTTAAAATTAGAGATTCAAGAAGTACAGCGTACCCCAAACAGAACTGATCCAAATAGACATACTCCAAGACACTTGCTAATCAGAATGTAAGATGTCAAAAAGAAAGATAGAATCTTGATAGCAGCAACAGAAAAGCAATCATCACATACAAGGGAAGCCCAATAAGACTATGCATAGATTTCTTGGCAGAAACCATGGAGGCGAGAAGACAGTGGGATGATATATTTAAATTACTAAAAGAGAAAAACTGCCAACCAAGAATTCTGTATTTAGCAAAACTGTCCTTCAGTTTTGGACAAATCAGGAGGGAGAAATTAAAACATTTTCAGCCAAAAAAATCCCTAAGAGGATTTGTGACCAAGAGACCAGCTCTGCAAGAAATACTAAAGGGAACACTAGAGACAGATATGAAAAGACAGGAGAGAGAGGTGTGGAGAAGAATGTAGAAATGAAGACTGTCAGTAAAGGTAAAAAGAAGAAAAATTAGATATGACATATACAATCCAAAAGGCAAAATGGTAGAAGAAAGTACTGTCCATACAGTAATAACACTAAATGCTAATGGATTAAACTCCCCAATCAAAAGACAGACTGGCAGGATGGATTAAAAAATAGGACCCATCTATATGCTGTCTACAGGAAACATATCTTAGATCCAAGGATAAACATAGGTTGGAAAAAGATATTTCATGCAAATAACAATCAGAAAAGAGCAGGAGTAGCTATGGTAATATCCAAAAATTAGGCTTCAAATGTAAAACAGTTAAAAGAGACAAAGAAGGACACTATGTAATAATAAAAGGAACAATTCAACAAGAAGACATAACAATAATAAATATTTATGCACCAAGCCAGAATTCTCCAAAATACATGAGGCAGACACTGAAAAGAGAAATAAACACAACTACCATAGTAGTTAGAGACTTCAGTTCCCCACTCTCATCAATGGACAGAATATCTAGACAGAGGATCAATAAAGAAACAGAATTTGAAAAATATGATAAATGAGATAGACTTAACAGATATTTATAGAACATTACACCGCACAACAGCAGGATATACCTTTTTCTCAAGTGCTCGTGGATCATTCTCAAGGATAGACCATATGCTGGGCCACAAAGCAAGTCTCAATAAATTTAAAAAGATTGAAATCATACAAAACACTTTCTCAGATCATAAGGAATGAAGTTGGAATTCAATAATAGGCAGAGTGCCAGAAAATTCACAAATATGTGGAGGCTCAACACCACACTCTTAAACAACCAGTGGATCAAGGAAGAAATTACAAGAGAAATCAGTAAATATCTCGAAGCAAATGAAAATGAAAACATGACATCAAAACTTGTGGGATGCAGCAAAGGCAGTGCTAAGAGGGAAATTTATTGCCCTAAATGCCTATATCAAAAAAGAATAAAGCAAAAATCAAGGAATTAACTGTCAACACACTAGAGAAAGAACAGCAAACTAACCCCAAAGCAAGCAAAAGGAAAGAAATAACGATGATTAGAGCAGAAATAAATGAAATTGAGAACATGAAAACAATCAAGAAAATCAACAAAACCAGAAGTTGGTTCTATGAGAAAATCAATAAGATTGATGGACCCTTAGGGAGGTTAACAAAAAGTAGAAGAGAGAGAATGCAAAGAAATAAAATCAGAAACGGAAGAGGAGACATAACCACTGACCCCACACAAATAAAGGAGGTAATAACAGGATACTATGAACAACTTTATGCTAATAAACTCGACAATGTAGATGAAATGGACAACTTCCTAGAAAGGCATGAACAACAAACATTGACTTCAGAAGAAATAGACGACCTCAACAAACCAATCACAAATAAAGAAATTGAATCTGTCATTAAGAAGCTCCCCAAAAAGAAAAGTCCAGGACCAGGTGGTTTCACATGTGAATTCTACCAAACATTCAAGAAAGAATTAGTACTAATCCTGCTCAAACTCTTTAAAAAAAACTGAAGAGGAGGGAAAGCTGCCTAACTCATTCTACGAAGGTGTTCTAGTTTGCTAGCTGCCAGAATGCAATATACCAGAAATAGAATAGCTTCTAAAAGGGGAATTTAATAAGTTGCTAGTTTACAGTTCTAAGGCTGAGAAAATGTCCCAGTTAAAACAAGTCTATAGAAATGTCCAATCTGAGGCATCTAGGGAAATATACCTTGGTTAAAGAAGGCCGATGAAGTTCAGGGTTTCTCTCTCAAGTGAGAAGACACATGGCGAACACAGTCACAGTTTCTCTCTTGGCTGGAAGGGCACATGCTGAGCAAGGCATCATCTGCTACCTTTCTCTCCTGGCTTCCTGTTTTATGAAGGTCCCCAGGAAGTGTTTTCTTTCTTCATCTCCAAAGGTCATCGGCTTGTGGGCTCTCTGCTTCTCATGGCTATGTTGTTCTTCTCTGCTCTCTGTGAATTTCCTAAATTTGTTCTAGTTTGCTAGTTGCCAGAATGCAACACACCAGAGACAGATTGGCTTTTAATAAAAGGGGATTTATTTCATTAGTTCTTCAGAGGAAGGGTAGCTAACTTTCACCTGAGGTTCTTTCTAATGTGGGAAAGCAGAGGGTGATCTCTGCTGGCCTTCTCTACAGACCTATGGGTTCCAACAACTTTCCCCAGGGTGATTCCTTTCTGCATCTCCAGAGGCCTGGGTTGAGCTGCAAGTGCTGAGATGAGGTATGCTGATCTGCTTGGGCTGTGCTACATTGAGTGTTCTCATTTAAGCACCAGCCAATAAAGTCAAACATCATTCATTGCAGCAGGCATGCCTCCTAGCCAACTGCAGATGTAATGAGCAACAGATGAGGCTCACGTACCATTGGCTCATGTTCACAGAAACAGAACTAGGTACCTTCACCTGGCCATGTTGACAACTTCCCATAGAAGCCAACATCACCCTAATACCAATGCCAGACAAAGATATTACAAAAAGAGAAAACTACAGACCAATCTCTCTTATGAATATAGATGCAAAAATCCTCAACAAAATTCTTGCAAATCAAATCCAGCAGCATATTAAAAGAATTATACACCATGACCAAGTAGGATTCATCCCAGGCATGCAAGGATGGTTCAAGACCATATCAACAAATCAAAGCAGAAAAACCACATGATCATCTCAATTGATGCAGAAAAGGCATTTGACAAAATTCAACATCCTTTCCTATTTTTTTTTTTTTTTACATGGGCAGGCACCGAACCCAGGTCCTCGGGCTTGGCAGGCAAGCATTCTTACCTGCTGAGCCACCGTGACCCGCCCAACATCCTTTCCTGTTGAAAACACTTCAACGGGTAGGAACAGAAGGGAACTTCCTCAACATGATAACGGGACTATATGAAAAACCCACAGCTAACATCATCCTCAATGGGGAAAACTGAAAATCTTCCCCCTAAGATCAGGAACAAGACAAGGATATCCACAATCAACGCTGTTGTTCAACATTGTGTTGGAAGTTCTAGCCAGAGCAATTAGACAAGAAAAAAAAATACAAGGCATCAAAATTAGAAAGGAAGAAGTAGAACTCTCACTGTTTACAGATGATATAATACTCTATGTCAAAAAAAACAAAAAAACCACAGCAAAACTACTAGCACTAATAAATGAATACAGCAAAGTGACAGGTTACAAGATCAACACTCAAAAATCTGTAGTGTTTCTATACACTAGTAATGAACAATCTGAGGAGGAAATCATGAAAAAAAATTCCATTTAGAATTGCAACCAAAAGAATAAAATATGTAGGGATAAATTTAGCTAAAGAGACAAATGACCTATACAGAGAAAACTATAAGAAATTGTTAGAAAAAATTCACAGAAGACCTAAATAAGTGGAAGGGCATACCGTGTTCATGAATTGGAAGACTAAATACAGTTAAGATGTCAGTTCTATCTAAATTGATTTACAGATTCAATGCAATACCAATTAAAATCCCAAAAACTTACTTTTCAGAAATAGAAAAACCAATAATCAAATTTATCTGGAAGGGAAGGGTGCCCTGAATAGCTAAAAGTATCCTGAGAAAGAAAAATGAAGTTGGAGGTCACATGCTACCTGACTTTAAGGTTTATTATGAAGCCACAGTGGTCAAAACAGCATCGTACTGGCATAAAGATAGATATATTGACCAATGGAATTGAATAGAGTGTTCAGATATAGACCCTCTCATCTAAGGACAATTGAAATTTGATAAGGCAGTCAAGCCAACTCACCTGGGACAGAACAGTTTCTTCGATAAATGGTGCATAGAGAACTGGATATCCACATGCAAAAGAATGAAAGAGGACCCATATCTCACACCCTATACAAAATTAACTCAAAATGTATCAAAGACCTAAACATTAGATCTAAGACCATGAAACTGTTAGAAGAAAATCTAAGGAAATATCTTTTAAATCTTTTAATAGGGGGCCATTTCCTAGACCTTACACCCAAAGCACGAGCATTGAAGAAAGAAAGAAATGGGAACTCCTCAAAATTAAACACTTTTTTCATATCAAAGAACTTCATCAAGTAAGTAAAAAGACAGCCTACACAGTTGGAGACAATATTTAAAAACAATATATCAGATAAAGGTCTAGTATTCAGAATATATAAAGAGATTGTTCAACTCAACAACAAAAAGACAGATAACCCAGTTACAAAATGGGCAAAAGACTTGAACAGACACATCTCAGAAGAGGAAATACGAATGGCCAAAGGCACATGAAAATATGTTCAACTTCCCTGGCTATTAGGGAAATGCAAATCAAAAGCATAATGAGATATCATCTCACACCCACCAGAATGGCCATTATCAATAAAACAGAAAATGACAAGTGCTGAATAAGATGTGGAGAAAGAGAAACACTTATGCACGGTTGGTGGGAATGTCAAATGGTGAAACCACTGTGGAAGGCAGTTTGGCAGTTCCTCAGGAAGCTAAGTATAGAATTGCCATATGACCCAGCAATACCACTGCTAGGTATCTACTTGAAGGACATGAGGGCAAGGACACAAACAGACATTTGCACACCAATGTTTATAGTAGCATTATTTACAATTGCCAAGAGAAACAGCCCAAATGTCCATCAATAGATGAGTGGCTAAACAAGCTGTGGTATATACATATGATGGAATATTATGCAGCTCTAAGACAGAATAAAGCTATGAAGTATGTAACAACATGGATGGGCCTTACGGACATTATACTGAGTGAGACTAGCCAGAAATGAAGGGACAAATACTCTATGGTCTCACCGGTATGAACTAACATTAATGAACTTGGATAATTTCAATTAAGAGGTCATCAGGAGATAGAAATAGGGTAGATATGAGGTAATTGGAACTGAAAGGATACAGATTGTGCAATGGGACTGATTATAAAAATTCAGAAATGGTTAGCACAATACAACCTAACTGTAATGAAATAATGTTAGAACACTGAATGAAGTTGAATGTGAGAATGATAGAGGGAGGAGGCCTGGGGGCACAAATGAAATCAGAAGGAAAGGTATACGATAAAGACTGAGATGGTATAATCTAGGAATGCCTGGAGTGTATAATGATAGAGACTGAATGTACAAATTTTAAAATGTTTTGCATGAGGAAGAACAAAGGAATGCCAATAATGCAGGGTGTTGAAAATAGATGGTAATTAATATTTTAATATTTTAACTTATGTGTGAGACTAAAGCAAAAAAAATGTTTATTTGGTACAAAATTCATATTTTGACTAGTGCATTTCCTAATATAATTTATGTAGACAGCTTAATGAACACCATACATACATGGAACCTTGATTAGGGCATGAGATTTTGTAGCTTTGTCCAGAGTGATGCCTTAATAAATCCCAGAAGGATTTGAACAATGAGTAAAAAAAGTATTTGCAAAGTCCCCTTGGGGGAATGGTGAGAAAGGGGGGAAATTCAACTTCCCCAAATTGAATTCTTGATATTCTCAAGCACTGGGGACAACCAAAGCAATAGGCTGAGCCCCCAATTTTGGGGGTTATTCATATGAAACTTAACCCCACAAAGAATAGGCTAAGCCTACTTAAAATTAGCCTTAAGAGTCACCCCCAAGAGAACCTCTTTTGTTGCTCAGAAGTGACCTCTCTCTCTCTCAGCCAACACAACAAGCAAACTCACTGCCCTCCCCCTCTCTACATGGGACATGATTCCCAGGGGTGTGGATCTTCCTGGCAACGTGGGACAGAAATCCTAGAATGAGTTGGGACTCAGCACCAAGGGATTGAGAAAATCTTCTCGACCAAAAGGGGAAAGAGAGAAATGAGACAAAATAAAGTGTCAATGGCTAAGAGATTCCAAACAGAGTCGAGAGGTTATCCTGGAGGTTATTCTTACACATTAAATAGATGTCACCTTTTTAGTTTAGATGCAACAGAGAGGCTGGAGGGAACTGCCTGAAAATGTAGAGGCTGGAGGGAAATGCCTGAAAATGTAGAGCTGTGTTCCAGTAGCCATGTTTCTTGAAGATGATTGTATGATGATATAGCTTTCACAATGTGACTGCGTGACTGTGAAAACCTTGTGTCTGATGCTTCTTTTATCTACCTTATGGACAGAAGAGTAAAACATATGGATTAAAAATGAATAAATAATAGGGGGAACAAATGTTAAAATAAATTTAGTAGGTTGAAATGCTAGTGATCAATGAAAGGAAGGGGTAGGGGTATGGTATGTATGAATTTTTTTCTGTTTTCTTTTTATTTATTTTTCTGAATTGATGCAAATGTTCAAAGAAATGATCATGATGATGAATATACAACTATGTGATAAAAAAGAATGTGCTTATTGTATGTTGATTAGGTTTTATTAATAAAAATTTTTTAAAAACTGGTGAGCAAAAGGAAAAAAAGATTTGTGTGAAATTTACAGGTCACCCAAAGTAATGAGGAATAGCTTATAACTCAAATGACATATAATAAATACTTATAAAGACCATGAAAACATGGAAAACATGGGCTTATTAAAGACAAATAAAATGTTCCGTTTTTAATGTGTAAGTGACTTGTAACCAACATAATGATAAAAATTTTGATTTCAGGAGAAATATCTGAGCTCTTGAGATTTTCTTCAATAAATGCTCAACAGCAAATAGTGTTATTGTTGTTTGTTTTTTGTATGCTCTATGGTGAAGGTCACATTTCATTCTTTTTCCATTTGACCATTCCGTTATTGCAACATATTGGTGGAATTTTTTTTGGGGGGGGGAGGGGGAGTGCATTTTCTAGGAATAGAATCCAGGTCTCCCACATGGCAGGTGAGAATTCTGCCACTGAACTATCATTGCACCCCACCCCCCACCCAAACAGTGCTTTTTGAGAGATGAGAAACAAATTCGGAATTTATTTTTAAAATACCAATCACACTTATATAAACTAATTAACATATTATGTCCAACATAATACAAACTCTGATACTCATTTTCCTGGCTGCTAAAACAAATACCATACGATAGGTTGTCTTAAGCAACAGAAATTCATTGGCTTACAGATTTGAGGTTAGGAGAAGTTCAAAATAAAGACATCAGCAAAATGGTGCCTTTCTCCCTGAGGCCTGTGGTGTTCTGGGCTGACTGCTGGTGATCCTTAGTCACATGAGAATGCACATGGGATGTTTTCTCCTTTCTCTTCTAGGCTGTTTTGACGTCCAGCTTCTGGTTGCGCCCTGTGGCTTCCTCTCTGTATCCAAGTTCCTCTACTTACGACAACTTCAGCTACGTTAGATTGTCCCGCCTTCATTAAGTTTGGACATACCGTAACTTAACATCTTCAAAGGTCCTATTTACAAATGGGGTCACACCCACAGGCCCAGGGTCTGGGACCCAACATCTGGAAAGCATTTTGGGGTTAAAATGCTATTTTCATAAATAATCCTATTTTAATTCTGAGGCTTCATTGCACTGGGTGGATGGAAAATCAACCTACATCACTCTTGAGGGTTCTTACCACTTCCAGGATTATGCTGAGAGTCTTGGGTCTTATTGAGGGACCAGGGTAGCATTTTGACCTCTCTACTCATTTATCCACAAATTTATTTCCTACGTCCTATTGTCCTATTATAGGTTTGGGAAAATCCTTAAGGCATTTGAATCTTTATCTGAAAAAGAAGGGTATTTATTTTATTTATGTTTCTGAAAAGATTGTATTTCACTTCATTTGTAAAAGTATATTTTCATTGCATTGAGAATTCTAGAATTCACATTTTTGTTTTGTTTTCCCTTTAGCAGTTTAAAGATGACATTTGATTATCTTCTATTTCATTGTTCCTGGGACACATCATCTATTATTCTTATTGATACTCCTTCAAAGGTTATATATATAACCTAACCTCTATCTGCTTTTAACATATTTTCTTGGTTTTAACTTTACAGTAGTTTGAATATAATGTACCCAAAATATTATACTTGAGGTTTGCTGAGTTTCTTGACTCTGTGGCTTGATGTCTTTATTCAATTTTGGAAAACTTTCTGCCAATATTTCTTCAAATATTATTTCTATCTCATACTCTCTCTCCTTTCCTTCTGAACTCTGGCTAGAGGTGAGCTATTTTTTACCAGATCTGTAGAAACAGACCCACAGTAATTCAGATGTTGGAGTTATTAAACAGGGACTATAAACAAACCATGATTAATATGTTAAAGATGGCTTCTTTCCCAGTAGGTAGATAGACAACATACAGACCATCTTTTTTTTTAAATGCTAGACAAATGAAGCGTGACGTGGGCTGATCAGAGTAATTAGGAATTGAGAAAATTTTAGACTTGGTGCTAAATTTGGTAAATCTCAATCTATTTCTATTTTATCTCTCTTCTCTGAGGCTTTCAACTGAGAACTAGTGTTTTCAACAGGTCTCTTCCCCTGTTTATGTATTTCTTCACATCAGTAAAGAGGGAGGTCTCTTCTTCTAGAGGTTTCTGACTTATCTTTTGAGTCTCCCACCCCACACAACTTCATCATTCAGTGAATATATCAAGGAGGACATTAGATAAGTAAGTGTTCCAGACCTCATGTTTTTCACTTTGCTTTTCCAGCCAAAAGGTCTGACTATTTCTCAGACCCCAGTAGTGTCTTTCTTTCCAGAGTCAAGCCTAACTTTGCCAGACAAAATCCAGGGTGCAAAGTGAAACTTGAGTTTCAGATACGCAATTAGTGTATTTACATCAGAAGCAGGAAAAATTCCCAAGAACAAAGTAGCTTCAGATGAACCGGTCACCTAATTGTAGCACTTTCCTCTTTAGTATCTTATTTCTGCTAAGCCTTGCTACATCCACAGCTCCTCGATGGCTTTAAACAAATGTTTAGGCTATTTTGTGTGTTTGTTTGTTTGTATTGGCTTTTCTAGTTATAATTTACTAGGAAAATTGTTCCACTTTAAGTTACTCCACTGAACCTGGAAGTAGAAATTTACCCTTAAATTTTTAACCTACGTATTCAGTTTTTTTCCAATAAGATATTTTCATTCAATATCTCTATCCCCCTAGGAACATAACAAAAAAACAGTAACAGCTTTTAGCCTGCTACTGTACCTTAGTAGAGACCCAACCCAACTGTGGGCCACTGAGTAACCATGAGACCTGAGTTGCCTATCATGAGCTATGTATTGTCTGACCCACCAAGCTATAAAGTTGGGTGGACACAGCAGCACTCCATCATAAAAGGCAAGTGGTAGGGCACCCCTGGGTGGCTCAGTGACTCTTTAAAATAGAGGAAGATTTTAATAATTAAGTGGATAAGATGAACATTCTGTGGATACCAATCAGCCTACTTTCCCAATCACTCTTGTCTTTACCCAGCAGACTCATGAACAAGTCTCCATGGTGTTAAGTATGGAAGTTATATATGGGCTTAGGGACATGGTTTTCTGTTCACCAAGGCTGACCTGGTTGCAGCTAGTGCTCAGTGCCTGATGTGCCAGCAGCAGAGATCCACACTCAGCCCCCAATATGGCACAAATCCTTGAGGTGATCAGCCTGCTACCTGTGGCAGGTTGATTATATTGGACCACTTCCATCCTGGAAGGGGCAGCATTTTGTTCTAACTGGAATAAGCACATAGTCTGGATATGAGTTTGCTTTCCCTTCATGAAATACTTCTGCCAAATCTACCATCTGTGGGCTTACAAAATGCTTTATCATCATCATGCTATTCCACACAGCATTGCTTCTCATCAAGGAATCCATTTCACAGCAAATGCAGTGTGGCAATGGGCATATGTGCTTGGAATTCTCTGATCTTACCATGTTCCCCATCATCCTGAAACGGCTAGACAGATTGAACAGAGCAATGTTTTTTTGAAGACTCAATTACATCTAGGTGGCAACACCTTGCAGGGCTAGGACTGTGTTCTCTGAGAGGCTGTATATTTTCTAAATCAGCATCTACTCTTTGGTGCTATTTCTCCCATAGCCAAGGTTCATAGGACAGGGAATCAAGGGGTGAAAATGGGAATGGCAACACTCATAATTAACCCTATCAGTGATCTAGAAAAATATTTGCTTCTGAACCTACAACTTTAAGTTCTTCTGGTCTATAGGTCTTAATTCTGAAAGGAAGAATGCTTCCACCAAGAGACACAACGATTCTATTGAACTAGAAGTTAAGACTGCCAGCTAGCCATTTTAGGCTACTCATGCCTCTGAAACGACAGGGAAAGAAGGGAGCTACTGTACTGGCTGGGATGATTGATTCTGATTATTAAGGGGTAATAGGACTGCTACTCCACAAAGAAGGTAAAGAAGAGTTCGTCTGGAATATAGGAGATATCCTAGGGCATCTCCTACTTCTACTATGCCCTGTGATTAAAGGTAATAGAAAACTACAACAACCCAATGCAGCAAGGTCTACCAATGGCCCAGAAACTTCAGAAATGATGGTTTGGTTCCCACCACCAGGCAAAGAACCTCAGCAAACTGAGATGCTTGCTAAGGGTAAAGGCACTATTTAATGGGTAGTGGAAGAACAGTTTTAAATATGAGCCATGGCCACACATGCAACTATGGAAACAAGGATTGTAATGATCATGAATGTCTCTCCCTTGTTTGCTGTGATTATGTTTGTTATATATACATAAAGCAAATATCTTTGTTTTCTTCCCTATCGTATCCACTTATCATAAGACATAATTTGTATTAGCATCACTTCCTAGTATTTAATTTATGGGATACCAAGTTTAAGAGTGAGTATTACCCAAGGATTACACCCTATTCTTGGAAAGTTAGTGTGTTTCTGGTTGAACACAGGAAAGTTGAATAATGTTAGGCAAAAAATATGAAAGCTATTGCTTTTATTTAGAGATTAAGTATGTTTGAAGATGTGTGTGGGTACTAAGTTGGCACATGAACTTAGCCAAAACATAATTTATTAGGATCATTGTTCTGCTATAAATTGCTCCATTAAACACTGAAGTAGAAATTTACCCCTTAAACTTATAACTTCCATACTTGGTTATTTTTTCCCAATAAGGCATTTCATTCAATATCTCTATCCCCCTCTGAACATAATAGAAAATTTAGTATGCCTCATATTTTCCCACATTCATTTCTAGAAGTTTGGGGTTTAATTCCAAACAGTCCCTTGGGACCCTTCTCAAAAACAGGACTTTATGTTAGCTGTTCTTACATCCTGTTCCGCTATGATATCATCAGCCTGGTCAATGAGCCACTGAGCAGCTTGGCTTAGTTCCTGGTCCAAAGATGGCAACTGCCCACTCCATCCTACATATCCTACAATGTCCTACATATATGAAGCTTCATATATGCCTTAAGTTTTAGATGAATTTTCTGTTCTCAGTTTGCAGACAGGATAAATTCAGGCTTCCTGCCACAGATGAGAGCTGTGACTTAACTTTCATTTCATGCAGGTATTTAAACTCTAGCTCTTATTAGCTCACAATCAGTCTGATTCATCCCATTGACTGTCTAGCTTCAACTTCCTATCATCACTTTTGCAATGAATTGTCCTTTAATTCTGATACAAGGAAATTTACATTTATTGCTTTAAGGCTGGTTATGCTATACATTGAAGATATTAAAAATATATCTGGCAATTCTATGGATTTTGAAATGGGGCCAAAATAATTACTACATCTGCTCAGAACAAAATTTTTAACAGGTCCTGATTAGATACTCAAAACTCCACAATTAGGGATAAATCGTGTGTTATTACATCTTCAAAGAACCTTGCCAAAAGTCCTTCCTTTTCAGGTCATGATAGGTAACATCTTGAGTACTTACTATGTGCCAGAAATTTCTAAGCTCTTTATATTCTCATTTGTCTTTATAGTAATACCCTAAGGCATTATTGTGTTTTATCATCTTTGAATTGGCAATAGTCCTAACAGTGTATGGCATAGACTGAATCTTTGACAAATATGTACAGGATTCACAATGTTCTAGAGAGTTAGACTATGGTGCCATTTTTACTCTGGAGAGACTTATTTTAACAGTTAAGACACAATTTGCCTGTATCTAACAACATAATACTATCATACTGCAGTTCAATATGCTGGGAAAAGCATGGACATTTGGAATCAAGATGATCTAAGTTGACATTCATTCTTGCTCCATTTCTGAGGGGCACAGATTTGGGCAAATTAAAAAATACTCATTGAGTATCAGTTTCTCCATTTGCAACATGAGCAAAGCATAACTCAGCTTGCATGGTAGGCAGTCTGTAGGATGATCCCTACCTTCTGATATTCACGCCCTGTGTAGCCCATTCACCTTTGGTGTCAGGTGAACTTACTGACTTGCTTCTAATGAATAGCAGCAAGGGGACCTCACTTCTGAGGATGTGGTTAGAAGATGGCTGTTGCTTCCATCTATAGTACTCTCTCTTATCTCTCTCACATCACTTCATTTTGGAGGAAACCTGCTATCATCATGAGGCAACCCCATGGAGAGTCCCACATGGCAAGGAACGGAGGTCTGCCAAGACCCATGTGGGTGTTATCTTGAAAGTGGACCCTCCCCCCGACACCCTGATTCAAGTCTTGAGATGACTATACTTTTCTTTCAAAAATAGGTTATTTGTTATCCTCCCCACAAAGAAGATAATGGCCTGATCTAAACCTTTTCACTTGTGCCTTCTAAGCTTTCTAGTGTTTACTGCCAGCCCTTGGCCAACACCTTGGTTACTGCCTTGTGAAAGACCCTGTGTCAGAACTACCTGGATAAGCTACTTCCTGATTCCTGACCCTCAGGGACCCACAAAAAATAAGCACTAGTTGTTTTCAGCACATAAGTTTGAATAATGAGGATATCTTACCCTTGGTATTGTTATTTAAAATCTCTATTCTAAATCGTTGAGAGAAGATTAAACAACAGCAGCAGCAAAAATCATAAGAAGGTACAGACCTTGGGAAATGTATATAATTTGGGAAAGTATACAGACACAGACACCAATTTTGATGCATACTTATTATAATTTGCCTCTAGTTCATCAGTTAGTGAGGTGCCACCCCACCCTATGTGTGGGGTTTTTCAAAGGAAATAGAGGATGTTTGTGTTAACAAGGTTTCCAGAAGTTGAACCCAGAAGCGTGGCTAGCCACACATGACTTGCTGATGATGTCTTCATTACAAAGATTGATTACCTCTAAGGGTTACCTACTGGGTCATCTGAGGTTTCACACAGAACCCTGTTGAATACCTCAATTTTATTTCCACTTTTAAATTTGTCTGAATAGTTCTGATGATAATTACCAAATGTTGATATGCATGGAAAATCAGCATTCCACAAATAACCAACTTGGGCAGCTTTCATACACGTGTTGCTATTTGAAATTCAGCAAATTTCATTAGAATCACGTTTGCTTAGAAAAATAGTAGCCAAAAACCACACTGGGAACACACAAGTACATACATATGCAGTTGCAGAAAAGAATTCCTCAGTTGAAAGTGTAAGAATCGCAAACTCAAAGTTGGGATCCATCTCTATAACACTGGTGGCAAAGTCCTGACTTTATCTCCTAATACTCTGCTGTATTTAGTCTGGCAACAGATTGCCAGGCTAAGTAGGACAATAATGCAACTGCTCTTGTTCCTCACAATTTCAGTTCATTCTTCAGGTTGCTTTTTTTAAGACCGATATCCTATGTTCATCTGTAACAGCCTCATGGATATTGAATAAGGATGACATTCATGACCCATCCTGAGCTGAGGTTCTTTAATTTTCTTTTTTACCTTTTCAACCCATTTGACCTTCACTCATGCTTTCTTCATACCTTAGAATTTCTCCAGTTCAGGAACATCATTTGACATCTTAATCTCAACATGGCACAGAGAATTCTTGATTTTCTTCTAATCTCCACCCCTATTCTAAACCTACTCCTCTGTAGTCTTCCCCATCTCAGTCAAAAAGACCACCAGTTGTTTGAACCAAAAGTTTAGGAGTTATTCTTTAGTGTCTCTTTTCTTTTATTCCACACGCCTGGAAAATCAGCATTTCCTCTTAATTCTATTTCCAAAAATATATATTGTAGCCACCCACTTCTTTCCACTTCAACCACTACCACTTTCATTCAAGCCACATGATGTCTTGCCCAGACCACTCCAATAGTCCCTAATTAGTCTCAGTGATTCAGTCTCTCCTCCATTAATATTCCATTCTTGACATAGCGGCTCTAGTAGTTATTAGGTTCAGGTGTCAACTTGGTCAGGTAATGGTGCCCAATTGTTCTGTTGCTGTGGACTTAAATCATCAGCATGTGGATTTCATCTATGGCTGATTACATCAGTAGTGGGCTAAGGGGAGTGCCTTCCACAATAAGTAAGGCTTAAAAGGAAAATTCGGAAGGGAGAGAAACAGCTCAGCACAGCTCCAGGGAGCTCAGCACAGCCCAGCAGAATGCAGCTCAGAGCTCAGAGCCATCTCAGACTCAGACATTTGGAGATGCAGAAAGGAACTGCTTTGGGGAAAGCTGTTTGAACCAAAAGCCAGGAGATAAGTCCAGCAGACATTGTCACGCACCTTCCCAAATTAGTAAATTTGTAACTAAATAAATACCTTTTATAAAAGCCAATCCATCTCAGGTATATTGCATTCTGACATACAAACTAAAATAATAGCTAAAATGGTTTTAAATAAATAAGTCATGTCTTTCCAGCTTAAAATCACCATTTGCTTTGATAGAATGTAGAATAAAGTCCAAACACCTTACCTTGGCTTATCAAGCCTTACACAATCTTGCCTCTTCTGATCTCACTGACCATACCCACATCACTCCCCACTTTTTTGTTCCCTACATAAAAGCCACAATGGCCTCTTTATGTATTTGGACCTGTGCACTGGGTGTTTCTTCTGTCTGATCAGTCTTCCTTCCCTTATCAACTACCTGACCCTCATAACTCAGATCTCGGTTTAAATTTCTCTCCTCAGAGACCACCCTTTCCTACCCATTACAGGGAAACCACCTAGCCACTTTCAATCACGTCACTCTATTTAAACCGAGTTATCACCACTTGATATTTCCCCACGTATTTTTGTTCAGCTGTCTCTCCCTGCTTCCTGCTCCTACTAAATATAGCTCCATGAGTTCAGGGAACTTAAATACCTTATCAAGTGTTGCTAACTAGTATCTAAAGCAAAGTCAGCATGCAACTGATTTAAAAAAATGTTTTTGGAATTCATCTCAGTCGTAGGGTTCTTCTCTTCTGACCACAATACAGCCATGAACATGCTCTTCCCCATCTTTGCGGCCTGTGGTCCTCGATTCCTAACCTCCTAGTTGGCCTACATATTTTTGGTTGAGAAATGCTTCCCATTTTAAAATTCTCAGTGCTTCTCATTTTAAAATTCTAGGGTGGGCCACGTGGCTCAGCAGGCAGAGTTCTCGCCTGCCATGTGGGAGACCCGGGTTCGATTCCCGGTGCCTGTCCATACCAAAAAAAAAAAAAAAAAATTCTAATACCTCACACCCTGACCTTTATTCTCACCTCTTGTCCTAATTTCTGACTCCTACTTTCTCTGTTCTCATTCACCAGCAACCAACAGCAGTTCAAGAAAGTCATAAAATGGTACTGACTTTATCCATAATAAATTCACATTAACTAAAGCTAGTTGACCTCACTCTTTAATTATGCTTTTACAGCTCTTGTTAACATCTTACAAGTCTCCATGGGGGCTATTCCATAATATTTTCACTCTTACAAACCTAGTCCTTTCTCATTTCTTGAAGCAGACAATCAGAGTCATCTACAAGAACTACTTCCCATATTTTCTCTTCACTTGCAATTATCATCTTCTTTCTTATCTTTATAGCTCTCAATATCTTTATCCAAACCTCCTTTTTAATCTTTTTCTTTATCTTTATGCAAACCTCTTTTTTTCTCTAAGAAATAGGTGGATCCCTTTATCTTCAAAATCAATCCCTTCACATTCCTACCTAAGCTCCTTTGGGATTTAATTGCATAGATTATTTTTTTCTCATGTATCTTAAATTTCTCACCAACTTATAGATGGGTCTAGATCGCTATCATTCTAAAAATATCCTCCATTCTTTTCACTAAAATGAAACATCTATATCACTCCAGTTCTTTTGTTTTGCATCTATACAGAAGATAGCTATAGTTTAGCTCTCAATTACTCACAACTTATTCCTTGATATCTGGCCACTCCATTGATCCCCTTGATCATCTTTAGGTCCCTCTCTCCTTTGAGTTCTGGCTGATTTCTGCCTGATGTCTTTCTCCAGCATTCTGTCCTTTTTCCAGTTTCCTTTCTCTTTCTCCCTTGGAGATTTTGCTCACCTTTTGAGCTTCATTTATTATCATTTGAACAATTCTTGAGTCTGTATTTCTGGTCCCGAGTCTTAGCCTCAACCTCAATATTATGCCTACAACTCTTCACCAAATATCTTTCTAGAGATGCTCCTCCAACATCTTAAATTTATCAGCTCTCATTCCTGACCTACTGCTCTATTTCAAAGATCCTCCTCTTCTTCCTAATTTTTTAAATGACTCCCTCAAATACTCATTTCTCCGAGAACAAAATTAGGGGTAATATTTTACACCATTCTTTTTTTCCAACCTCATAGTCCATCACCTTTTCAGGTAAGCTTAGAACCCAAAGGTTATGAGATGCTTGTCTTAGAAAAACTCCGAATATATATATTCAGATAACACAGTAGTTATCAGCCACTTTCTGGCTCACTCATTTTGTTTCCTTCATGTTTATTGCTGTTGGGAGTCATCACATGTACTTGTTTCTGTGTTTACTGTCTCCTTTCCACACAGACACTAGAATGGAAGTTATTGAGGGCAGGAGTTTAATTTTTGTTCATTGATACCTAAGTCCTTCTCTATGATGGGTACTCTTTTAGTTGCTGAAAAAATAAATGGAAATTTAAAAATAGTGAACGAAATCTCTCCCACATCCAATACCTCTCTTTATAGAGTGGTTCTCAATTGGGAAGGGTTTAGTGCCCCAAGGTTAAAAGTACGTATCTCTTCCTTTTTGTGGCAGTGAAGAACACACAAAGACAAATGCAAGAAAATCAATACCAATATGCTGTCTATGACTACCCACTTCAGAAGATAAATGGGGCCATTTGGTGTTCATGGGCCATGGGGCCATGGGCATTCTTTACTCCCCACCACTAGTTGCTAGGAGTTGGAGTCATTATGAGCTAAAACATGCAAAAATAGTGAATGCAATGACAGTCTAAGAAGAAGCCATTACTCTGAAAAAATAGTCAGCCCTCCAGCTAAAGAATTCATAATGAATCAATCGTCAGTTCAGCTGAACTATTTCTGAATGGTATGCTTTCTATTGAATGAATGCAGTTTCATAATTTACAAAGTCTGATTCAAAATGGGCTGAGAGAAATGATCATTATTTAACTGATCAATTACTGGACACACTATTTCCCTCCTGTCACCCACAGTTGTTTTGGTTTTACTCTATCACCCAGACATAAGTAAGCCACAGCAAGTTGTAGGAGAAATCCAGTCATTTATAATATAACTAGATACTTGTCCATCAGCTATTTTCCACACTGATGCACTTGTCTCATCTGAGGGCTAGACTTTTAGGTCAGTGAAGATCCTTTCACTTACAGCTTTCTTTGAGTGAGAAGTGCAGAACCCTGGAATGAAAAAATTAGGGTTTTTTTCTTCTCTTGCTTTTTGGAGACTACCGAATTCTCTAAGAATGGTAATTATAATTCTTCTCTTTAAAACTTTCAGGGAGGGACACTTTTTGATGCCTCTTAGAAATGTGATTCCAGTCGATAAAGTCACAGAGTCAGAAACCATTTTTGGCACGCGCGTGCACACGTGTGTGTGTTTGTGAGAGAGAGAGACTGAAAGAGATTCATTAGACTAAAGAATTTTTCCTCTCATTTTTTTTTTATCTCATCCTCTGTGGAAGTGGCAGAAATGCTGACTCTTATTTAGAAACCAGGCACCTAGTACAGAATTTACCCTAAAAGTGTCCTCTGTTACATTCAGATTCTGATCCAGACATAGAGTTTTATTTAGCCAATGATGTTTAGAAGTTTTATCATAGCTTTAATATAAAATCACTTTTATTCAGTGATCAATCCTTCCGGGAATAAGAATAAAATGCAGAGAAGTTGCCCTGATATCTTTAATATATATTTGTACCAATAAAATTAGATTGCTATATCCTGGGTTTTTATCAAACCAAAAGACTAAATGTAAAGTAAAAAGAAGTTCTCTAAAAAATTGTTTCCTTAATAAAATTTTCTTAGCCTGGGTCATGGAAGAGACCTGTCTTCTAAAATATTGCCACTAGAGGGAGTAAAACCCAGCAATCTGAAACTCCTTCTACCAGAAACGCAAGGTTTGATAGTTCACCTTTCTCTTTAAACAAATGATCCTGAGCTCAGTTGCCCCCTTGAAAATACACCAGCATCTGGCGTGCTGTGTTTATTCTGAGGTTACTAATGCTAAAAATAGTTTTCTGAAAAATCGCCCAAGTCGGCTGGGAAGCACACAAGCAGAGCAGTGAGCAAGGGGGAGCTTCCCCCACTTCAGAGGGACCCTTGAGGCTGGGACTGTGGGGCAGCAAAACAAGAAAAGAGCAGGAAATGCATTTACATGGGAGGGCTGCAGGTGTCCACCAGGCTGTGGCTGGCCAAGTTCTCCCATCCCTGTAGAAGAGAAGTTGGCATGGATGTATGTGGATGTTCTCTACTGAGCCCAGAAGTGGGGAAAACCAGCTGAACGTGGCTCCTGTTCCAAGGCTGTGGCAACCCTACTCTAGTTGGGGGATTTGCTCTTGAAAAAGGCTCTCTTGGTCTTCCAGACAGCACAAGGGAGTAAGGCTCTGTGTGTGTGTATGCGCGTGTGAGAAAGAGAGTTTATGGTCCATTACATTTTAGTTCTCCAAGTTTCATCCCTATCCACCCCTCCTGTTCTTACGAAAGGATTATCCATTTGTGTTTTTTTGTGTGGTTTTTTTTTTCTTTCTCATGGACAAGTACCGGGAACTGAACCCGGTCTCCGGCATGGCAGGTGAGACCTCTACCACTGAGCCACTGTGGCCTGCCCTTATCCATTCTGCTTTTAGCATCATTTTCATTGTTTTATAGACTCCATTTTAAAGTCTCCTAAAAGCCTGAAGAAAATAGCTTCAGTAGTGGAATTTCTGACCCTCTGTCAGGCGTTTTGGTCAATGTTCTTGGAAATCCCTTAGAATGTATGAAGTGAGGAGCTTGAGCCCACGCTTGTCTACAGGGGCTTCAGCAGATCTTTGCTGAGTGTCGCCATGTTGCCATGAGGGAGAGTTAAACTTGGCTGGGGGTGGGGTCTCTAAGAGAAGAGGGTGACCACAGAGTTCAAATCCTGATGATGGGTACCACACATTGAGAGATAGAGGGCCTGTGCCTGCAGCATCCACCCTGAGCCCGGATGTGACCCATCAGCCTCCTAAGTCAGAGCCAATGGTACATTGAGTGGAAGGAGCTGGTACACAGACCACACTCTATGGAGAACCAAGCTGCCTCCCTTTCACACAAACCCCAGTGTATTAAGGGAGCAGCTCCTCCAAGGCCAGTGCTCGGAGGACAAAGCTTTTTTGTAGTACTCTGATAAGTTTATACGAGAATAGAGTCAACCCAGATAATGGAGATGTCCATGATCTGAACGTTTAGTGTCATTGCTGAAACGTATCATTTCTGAGCCTTTGTATTAAGGCAATAAGACTATCCAACCGGTATTAAGAGCATTCTGGGTTCTACTTCTTGCTCTGTTATCTAACTCCAATGTCAAACAATTCATTGAACTCCTCCAGGCCTCAATTTCTGCATCTATGGAATGAGAAGTTGAACAAGACTTTTTGTTGGATACTTTTTGGTTCAAAGTGCCTTTGATTTCTGTCTGGTAAATGTAGCGTCTTCCACCATGTCTAAGTGCCTCTACTGAAAAGTCAACAAAAGAGGTCTGGGGTACAGTGCAGGGCACAGAGCCACACTGTGTGGGAGGAAGCAAATTTAGAAGGAAACAAGCTTCATTTATTCTGCCTGATATGGTTATCTCTCGGAGGCTTGTGCCCAAGCAAGTGAGGTGAGAGTGAGGAGGAAGGGGCGGGGGACACACCATGAAATGTCAAATGTTTAGCAAAGTCTTTGAAGTCTGACAATTGAGACTTCCCGTAACTTTTGTCTCAAGTTTTGCAGAAAGAGAGAGAGCGAGGGGGAAAGAGGGAGGAAGGGATGGAGGGAGGGCAGAAAATGATACAGCATGAGACAATCATCATGTAGGCTTCATGCAAAGATTAGGCAAATGTCTAAATTATTTACAAGTAACCCAGGACTCTCTTCTTTTCCTATCTTTAAGAAAATCTCTGGGAAAGGAGGCAGAAAATTGGAACTCTAGTCCAATGTTAATGGAAATGTAAAATGGTACATCCCCTGTAGAAAGCTCTATGGCAGTTCCTCAAAAAGTTAAATATAGAATTGCCATGTGACCTGGCAGTTCCACTTCTATGTATATTTCCAAAGAAAGTGAAAACAAGGTCTCAAACAGATACTTGTATGCCAATGTTTATAACACATTGGAAACAACCCAAGTGTCCATCAAATACAAATGAATGGATAAAATGTGGCACATAACAATAGAATATTATTCAGTCATTATGCTCAGTGAAATAAACATATGGATAAATATTGTATGTCACTTATGCAAGGGCTATAAATAACAAATTTGTAGAGGTAGAAAGTAGATTAAAGTTTACCAAGGGGGAGAGGCGGTGCTGTTTGCGACAATGAAAAGGTGAATTTTATATAATGTGAACTGTATCTCAGTAAAAGATGATTGAAGAGAAAAAATATCTGGTTGTTGCTGCGATCTAGCATTGAATTTTAGGCAATCATGACTGTCTCATATGATCATCACACGTGTCTATGTGCTCAGAAAAGTCACAAATGTCTAAACCTGCTAAGAATCGTGTCAACATAACACTAGAATTCCTTAAAGCCTTTGTCTTCAAGGACTGTATAGTCATTTAAGAGAAATGCGTATGAACTACTGAACAATGATGGACTACAACAGTTCAAAGATTTATATAAGGCATTATTTTATAAAGGTCAAATACTTGATAAAATAATAATAATAATTTCTAAATACCTGTGAGCTACAGAAGTCTTAGAACATCTCATGAACAAGATAGGAACTTAATGCTGGGGTGGGCATGAGATTGTACATATGTGGAGGAATATATTTTGGAGAAGAGGTCATGACAAAAGTCACATTTAGTTACCAACCACCTCCTCATGTACATGTTTAGCCAAACAAGAACGTACAGTCTGGAGAGTTAGTTATGTTTATTTTCTCTCCTTAATCTATCAGTTTGTGCCCCAAATAACCACATGGTAACCAGGGAAATTCATGCTGAGTTTGAATTCTGATAACTGTGTATGGAAAATTGGTGAGATGACAAATTGAACACGTTTGAAGATTCCTCATTCTGTCCATGAAGCCTGCGTTTGCCTAATGGTAGTAACAGATGGTTGGGTGTCCTTATGCTGTCTCTCTAAATATAGATCTAAATGGAGATATACTTTGCCAGGGCTGCCTGCTCCAGGACTGTTCAAATACTGCCAATCCGTCATTGAGTTTCTTGGCTTCTGTATCAAGAGTGCAAACTCAAAGGATAGCACCATGGATTCTAAGAAGCATTTGCGCAAGAGGACCTCTCAGGCTCCTGGCTTGGTTATAAAAGTTGTCATCAGAAATGAAAGCTTGTACACTTGAGGTGTTGGAAGCTTTCAGGAAGGGAGGGCCTCATATGAGGGCATCCAAGAACTGCCAACAGTGTTGTCATTCATGACGCATCAGTTTGAGGAAGCCAATACTCCTCAAGAGAATGGTGGAGAAAAAGCTTTTATCTATTTCCTCAGAAATCACCATTGAATGAACACAGGCTCTTCCAGAATCTCCATTCACTGGCACTTCTTACCTATTGGACGGGTGAGGGGTGAATTGCAGAGGTGGCGGATAAAATGGCAGAGCCTATGGCTATTCTATGTTCTCATCAGTCTGGAAAATTCTATGTCAGGTCCCATAAGGTCACAGGGTTTATCATTTCAGGT
The DNA here is from genome assembly GCF_023851605.1 of Tamandua tetradactyla. Taxonomy (NCBI): domain Eukaryota; kingdom Metazoa; phylum Chordata; class Mammalia; order Pilosa; family Myrmecophagidae; genus Tamandua; species Tamandua tetradactyla. Next base: position 8,346,823 of record NC_135334.1, on the reverse strand, counting down.
ATGCCAGAGAAGAAACCACCAAAGAAATGGTAGAATAGGGGCTTTCCAACGCAATGAGATTTCAAGAATCCCTTATGTCCTGCCCAAAACAGTTAACAGTCCCCCACACCCTTCCCTAAGAAGGAAGGAGAAAAACTTGAGGAAAAAATTCCTTATTACGATTTTATCCAGGCTGCCTCTGGACTGAAAAGTCTTTAACAACCGCCTTGAGGCTTCAGGTTTCCGTTTTTCCCTCTCCTTGCCCTGTCCCCTTACCTCCCCTACCCCTGAAAGTAAAAATAAATAATTCCCAAACAAAAGCTGGGATATGGGAGTGTGGTAGATTGAAAGCAGGTTTGCTTGGTGAGAGGTCTGTGAAGAAGCTCAGTGCCTCGAGATTGAGGATGGTGATGGGAGAGGGGGGGCAGCTAGAGTCCTCTGAGTGGATGAACATGGGTGCTGTGAGGGTTCACAGTGGGGGGAACGCCCCCAAATAGCAGAGACCACAGAATCCCCCTGGACTTGAGACTGCTGGCCCACCCTGCACCTCCAAGCCTGCTCCTTTGTCTCCTTCCACCTTACCTTCCCCGTCTACACCCTGCACTGTCTTCATTTGGGGCATCCAGCTGCAGCATGTAGGAGAAACGGGCCCTGTCACGGCTGTCTCGGGTGTGTTATTGTTAGTGTTACATTACAAATCCCGTTTCCATGCCGAGGTCCCTCGGGGGTCATAACCAGGAGAGGCCGTGACCCTGTCAATAAACAGAACCCCAATCCTTAATGTAACCACTTTGCATTCACTGGGCAGGCCCCATGGATTGATAGATCAGGTTCCTCTCAGAGGCAGGACCATTTCAGAGACACTCCCTTGGAAAGGCAAAGAACCGGGCACAGCAGAGCCCAGTAGATCCCCAGGCTGAGGGTAGGTGGACCTCAAGTGTAGGCTTGGCCTGGCCTTCCCCAAAGCCCCCCATGGTATTACCAGCCAGTCTGAAGTTTTGTTCTCCATTTATTTCCCAGAAAATCAAGGCCAGGCCCTCATCCTTCCCTCCAGCTCCGACCCACTATTCCCCATATACAGATAGACCCATTCGGTGGTTTAGAAACAAGCAAAGCAACACAAATAGAACTTTGAAGATGTTTTGATGGGCAGAACATAGTTCTGCTTCTCTTTCTAAGTGGTTATATTTCAGACCCTACAATAAACACTCAAGAAACCTTTTTCTTTAAGGCCTAGGCAGGGCACCTAAGGAAAGTGATAGCTACAGAGGCTTAGGGATTGCCATTAGAGATGCATGGTTGTTAGCGGCTCCCCAGCCCACAGTACCAACCACACTGTCCTCCCTCTCTTTTACTTGTGTGGTGTCTCTGTGTGGGTGGGTTTGTGTTTCTGGCATGTGGCAGATGCTCAAGGCATAGTTGCTGAATGAGTGAATAGACTCTATTCCAGTTCCTCTCTCCCCAACTTGGTCATATCCACCACTCACTAGTTCACCAGCTGGCTATCAATCCCTCCTAAATTTTACCTCCCTTAGAGGACCCTCTACCATAGAGAAGCCATAGCGGAGTTGTCAGATGTTGAGCGGGGTTGAGTGTGCTATTATTAGGGAGCAAGGAAGATGAGTGGCACAATCGCTCAGCTGGGAGATATGGCTGACTTCAGCCTGTTTATGATCCTTTCTGTAGATTAATCTAGCAAACAGAGTGTGTTTTCTTTCCCAAAGCAGAGCCAGCTAGTGCTGCTTTGCTTGTTTCTAAGATTCCACAATGATTTTATGTGTGTATATGGGAAGAGGAGGGAGGGATGGAGCAAATAGGGTGCTATTATTTCTGCAGAACTAATTATATTCAATTACAGAGCTGAAAGCGAACTTTATAGAACAGACGTGGTTATTTCCCAAATAAATGTAAATGGGGCTGGGATTAATAAAGGTAAACCCATTTTGTAAATTGTAGAATACATTCAAACCTTTTGCTGTTGTGTGTCTATGAACATTAAAACTTTAAATTTGTATTTTATTAAGTACTTTGTGCTTTTATCAGTACTCAATCATGCTCATACTGTTTGGAAATCATTGAACTGGACCTATCTCGCATTCCACAGAAACAGTTCTGCAGATTTCTTCCAGAGAAAGAGAGAAATTACCCCAAAGTTATTCAGCCATTTGGTAGTGGAACAGGCCAACTCTGTTCTTCCCTATCAGTGGCATTTTACGGAACACCTTGATTAGAAAAGGGCAGCGCAATTTGATTCAATCCATTTCCAAAGCAGTGATGCTAACAGCCCAGACAGTGCCACGTGCTGGGTACCTTACAGCAGACACTGTCACCCTCCTCCTCCCATCAGCTCAGTGCACTGCAGACTATTTTTCTCCCATGCTGCAGGTGAAACAAATGGGGCCTCCAAGAATTACAGCGTTTGCACAAAGCCCACGTGATTAGCAAGTTGCAAAAACAAGATCAAACTTGTTGATGCCAAAGCCCAACCCTCATGCCCTTCACTATACCTGATTTAAGAAGAATTCACAGATAGGAAAATCACAGGTGTCTATTGAAATGACATCGAGGGCATCCAACGGCAGTCTTCAGGCAGACATGAACTGCCTGCCACAGAGAGGGGCGAGGGGTGGGAGGCAAAGGGTCCTGGGAGAGCCACATGGTAGAGGCCATTCCTCTGGTGGAGGGTGTGGACCACTGTCATCAGAGCCCCCAGGGTCTCCTAAAATGCTTTTTCCTAGGCCCTACTCCCCATCAACTCAGAGAGGATCTTCGAGAGGAGCTGGCGAATCAGCACTTTTTTTTTTTCTTTTTGACAAATCCCTCAGCAGCTTTGGAAGCACACCAAGTTTTAAGAACTGGAGCCTGATTGAACAGACAGGGTGCAGCATTAGAGGGTGGGGGAATTAGCTGGGGGTGGGAGTTAGGGGGACTGCCGAGCTTCATTTTGGGGAAACCAAAGGAGCCCAGAAAGGATCAGTGGCCCTGAGAAGCCTGGCTGAGGCCCTAGAGAGCTTGCCTGAGGTTTTGCCCACTAGCCGCCCCTGCCAGTTCTCTGAAGTGGGGAGAAGGGCGGCCCCTGCCATGTTCCTGCGCGTGCAGAAGGTTCGCGTGTGTGTGTGTTTGGAACACAGGCTGTCCTCCACTGGCACTAACGAAACAGATTTTATAAATAGATGTGAGCTTGAATGGTTTTTATGATTAGCTTGTTTTCAATCACCCTGCTTGACTGGTGTCTGTGCTCAGCTAAGTAAATATTTCTATGGTGATCGTATACACAATACAATGGCCATTATTTAATGTTAATACAAGTACCATATGGGAGGTCTTATCATGCTAGAGCCCCAAAGCATAATAAAAGCAGATAGGAAGAGATAGCCAAGGGCGGGCCTCAGTCTGCAGTGGGCTTCGTAAAACATCTGCTCTGGCAAATGTTGACCACACAAGTATTTAGGCTGTGATGGTTCTCCTTTAGGACCAGATCAGATCGTCAGGAGTTGTGTGTGCATGTGTGTATGTGCATGTGTGTGCGCTTCTCTCCCTCTGTGTGTGTTTCCCGCTTCCTCAGTTGATGACTTTGGATAAATCTCTAGATTAATTGCTTAAACATGCATGCCTCGATTTCCCAATTCTGTGGCTTCCCCACGCCTCTCCAGAGAACAATGAAGATTAATTAGCACCTGGAAGAATCCTTGAGTCCTGTATTTAGAACAAAGGATTAGAAAAGGGTGGTCCTGAAATACTGCCTCATTATTTTGAGCAGTCCTCCAATATAAAAGGAAGACAATGTAGTCCATTTTTCATTTGCAACTGGAAATTTGAGTCAACGGGAAGTTTCCTGAGATTAGTAAAGTGGCCTTGTGGAGAATAAAGGCTGCCAGGGAATTTACTAGGTTGCAAACATTGGCCAGCTTTACTTTTCACTCAGGACAGAATAACATATGAAAGGGCATGAAAAAGGAATTCTACTCTACTGACCAAGGGCAAATGAGAACATTAGAGCTTTAGGTGTTGTGTAAAGGACCATTTTACTTTTTTCTCTAAGCCTGAATACTCTTCTCTTCTTTTCTTTTTTTTCTTGTTTCTTTATCTGTCCTTTTTTGTTTTTGAGCCTAATAATACTACTATGCTTGGTGCCAGAGAATGTTCACAGTCTGTTATACATTATCTTGTTTCATCTTCAGAACTTGCTATCAATACGCATTTTAGACCTGAGCATGATTAATCTATATGCCCCAATGAAAAATACCCACAATAGGACCTTTTAATATTTGTTTTACGGTTTACCTCTACAAAATGCTTTCATACTCAGTCTGTAATGTGAGTCTAGCAACCACGGTGAGTAGGTACTATCAGCTCCCCCAATTTACAGACAAGAAGAGCATCTCAAAGAGATTATTTGTCCAAGTGCAGAGCTGAGTCAGTGTAAGGCTGACTGCTTTCTAAGCCCAATGCTTCCAGAGACTTCTCATTTTTAATTTTGAAGTCAGAAATGGGCCCAGGGCAGGGGAGTGCTGCCGGGTAGATGGACTCCAAAATAAAACTCCAAATTAGGCTTGAGGGCTCAGGTAGTCATTTCTTTTTCCTTCTGGAAAGGCAGCTCCCAGCCAGTACCCACCTTTCATAAGCGCTCCACCACCCGCTCTGGCGGCTTTTGCCATCGAAATGGCTGAAAACAGTCTTAATTTGCCTCATTTACTCTGAGGAAGGAGGTTAGACATTGGTGAGAAGACACTGCCTAACAAACGTTTAGGGCGAGAGATTTGAATTACCGCCTGTGCTATCGAGTATAATGGAATTCCCTCCAACTGATTTACTATGGTCACCGTAAATCTAGGAACAATGTGTTCTTAAACATATTTGGGTTGGCCTCTAGGGAGATTGCTTGTTAATACACTCCCTGGCGCGTGGGTTGGGAAGGGATCTGTGTGAGTACATAACTATGTTAACAAAAGGTTCTGTCTGATACCCTGGCTTTAATGTACTAGTGAAAACAAGGGAACAGGGAGAGGCAAGTTTACATGTCACAGGCCCAAACCACATTCCAGTCACCTTCTGAAGACATCATCCCTCTTGCCTCCCTTCACAGCCTAGAATCAGTGAATTCACCCTATCTGTCCCAAGGAAATGCCTCACCCCAGTCAAGAGCAGGGGTCTTTAAGTGGTTGTGGGAAATACGTGTGCATGTGGGTTCACAAGCTCAGGGCCTGCTCCTTTAGTCCCAGCAGACGGGGGTGGAGTGCAGGGGGCGGAGAGGGGGATGGTGGCAACCTCAGATATTCACATTACAGGCAGAGTTCCCTGCAACCCTGCTGGAGCTGATTTCTCCTCTGCTGTTTTCTTGACCCAGTTGCCATGCCTGTTTCTTATTATCCTGTGGATTTGTTTTGCACTGATGGGTGGGAAAAGGCTGGTGAAGCAATAATCATGTAAGTGAAAGCAATGACTCTCTGGTGTCCTCCACACATTTCCCACAGTCTTTGCTAATGCCTCGGGCCCTTCGGGGTTTACAATTACAGCTTTCAGTGAATGCTCTTAGACGCACGCTCAGGACTCCGTAGAGAAGCGGCACTGAGTCTCTCGTGACCACCCTTCGCAAAGCCAGGGCACCCACTTAGATGCGTACCGTGACTCCAAATGACGATCAGGACAGAGGAATCACAATGTGGTAAGGACTAGCAGGTTCCCAGCACTTTGCATTGGTAGGCAATGTTCCAGGCATTCCACAAGGATCCATTGACCCATCTTCACAACTGTCCTGTGAGTACTCTCGTTCTCCACTTTTTATAAATGCAGAAGCTGAGGCACAGATAGGTTCAGAGACTTGCTGAGGTCACACAGCTAGTAAACAGAGGAATGATGGCTCAGTTCTGCACCGTCAGGCCTCAGCAACTCTAACTCTGCTTCTCATCAGGAAGCCAAAAACAGTTAGGAAGGAATGAAGCACCACTAATTAAAGAAATGAAACACTCAAAGAAGAATAAATACCTCTTCTCATTTTACAACTGGGGACACCTCAAAGGAAAAATCGTCCTGTTTCTACCTTAATATGATTCCCAACCATAATCATATGGTGTGGTAGTCACATTTCAAAAGATTCCAGTGCAAAAACCTATGGGAAAGCTGTTGGGGTGGAGAAATGGAATGGGGATGTGTTAGGTTTTACATAGGAAGCTCGTGCTACCCACCCAAGAGAAGTTAGGTGTCTATGCTAAAAAAAATTTCTAGCTGTGGTGACAGGTCCTCATCCAAACTCCTTTTCTTCCCTGTGACCATGGTCACATGTTCATGGGTTGGCTAGTTAAGGGTGAGTAAAAGGTGATTCGAGGCTATGGGGGAGTTTTTGGTTTTTCCTTCTACCCAAAAGAGATTAACCCATATGAGGCATGTTTGTCCACACTAATTCTGTACTCTCAACAGTCATCTTAGATTTCAAAGAAGAGGAAAAAAGGAATCTTTTTTTTTTTTTGCATGACCAGGCACCGGGAACCGAACTGGCATGGCAGTTCAGAACTCAGCTGTAGCCCGCCTGGAAAAAAGAAATCTTGAGATGGTATCCAGGGAGTCTCTCAGAGTGGAACATGAGCAAAATATTTACGGGAAGCATTTGGAGAAAGATAATGACAGAGGTCAAACCAGGCGAGGGTCCAACTATAAGGAGAAATCTCTGTCTGAAGTTTGTCATGCATTTCAGTGTTTTCACCCAGATTCTCGGCAGTGACTTTTAAAAATTACGAATACATACTGGGGAACATTCCCCTTTTAGGGGATATTGTACATCTAACTCTTGATGATGTGACTAGTGCCTTGGGGTACTTCTACTATTCTAACCTCATTCTAAGTCTTATGTAAGAAAAACGTTGCAGTGTTAAACAATCAAATCTGGGTATCTAATCAGTGTAGATAAATAAGTCACTTCCCCTTTAATCCTTCCTATTTTTTAATAGCAGATGGGTCTTTAAATTACTAGGACGGTGTATGTTAGATATTTTTCAGCCACTGCCACACTGCTTCTCAAATTATAAGATAGAAGCTCATTTATATATTGCTAGCAGGAAAATAAATCACCATGAACTTCTCAGAGGATATTAACTGAAGCCTTAACAACAAGCACAACTAATAACTTTTTCTAGGGAAATAACCATTGATGGACCAAAAGATTTTGTTACAAGGATGCTCATTAGTTTATTTAAAGAAGACAGTGAGAAAACTATTGAGTCAGCCCAATTTTCAATTAATAAGTATTATGTATGATGCATTAATATAATGAAATAATATGTAGCCATGAAAAGTAGAGAATACTTAAATAACATGAAAAGATGGCCTGCTATCCTGTCCTGTGAAATAACAAGTTAAAAACACAACATGCATGGATAGCACAATATTACCTAACTTTAATACAGTTATGTTAAAACACTAAAAGAAGCTGAATGTGAGAATGATAGAGGGAAGAGGGCTGGGGGCACAAATAAAATCAGAAAGAAAGATAGACGATAAAGACTGAAATGGTATAATCTAGGAATGCCTAGAGCGTATAATGATAGCGACTAAATGTACAAATTTAATGAGGAAAAACAAAGGAATGTCATTACTGCAGGGTATTGAAAATATACGGTAATTAATATTTTAATATTTTAACTTATGTGTGAGACTAAAGCAAAAATGTTTATTTGGTACAAAATTTATATTTTGACTAGTGCATTTCCTAATATAATTTATATAGACGGTTTAACTGAACACCATACGTACATGGAACCTTGAGTAGGGCATGAGATTTTGTTGGTTTGTCCAGAGTGATGCCCGATAAATCCCAGAGTGATTTGAACAGTGAATAAAAAAGTATTTGCAAAGTCCCCTTCGGGGAATGGTGAGAAAGGGGGAAAATTCAACTTCCTCAAGTTGAGTTTTTGATATTCTAACAAGCACTGGGGACAACCAAAGCTATAGGCTGAGCCCCCAATCTTGGGGTTTGTTCATATGAAACTTAACCCCACAAAGGATAGGTCAAGCCTACTTAAAATTAGGCCTAACAGTCACCCCCAAGAGAAGCCTCTTTTGTCACTCAGATGTGGCCGCTCTCTCTCCAGCCAACACAAAAGCAAATTCACTGCCCTCCCCTTGTCTACATGGGACATGACTCCCAGGGGTATGGACCTTCCTGGCAACGTGGGACAGAAATCTTAGAATGAGCTGAGACTCAGCATCAAAGGATTGAGAAAACCCCAAGAATGAGCTGAGACTCAACATCAAGGGATTGAGAAAACCTTCTCGACCAAAAGGGGGAAGAGCAAAATGAGACAAAACAAAGTATCAATAGCTGAGTGATTCCAGAGTCTAGAAGTTATCCTGGAGGTTATCCTTACGCATTAAATAGATAACACCTTGTTAGTCAAGATGTAATAGAGAGGCTGGAGGGAATTGCCTGAAAATGTAGATAGTGTTCCAGTAGCCATGTTTCTTGATGATGATTGTATAGTGATATAGCTTTCACAACGTGACTGTGTGATTGTGAAAACCTTGTGTCTGATGCTCCTTTTATCCACCTTATCAACAGATGAGTAAAACATATGGAACAAAATAAATAATGGGGGAACAAATGTTAAAATAAATTTAGATTGAAATGTTAGTGATCAATGAAAGGGAAGGGAAGGGGTATGGTATGTATGAATTTTTTTCTGTTGTCCTTTTATTTCTTTTTCTGAATTGATGCAGACGTTCTAAGAAATGATCATGATGATGAATATGCAGCTATGTGATGATATTGTGAATTACTGATTATATATGTAGAATGGAATGATCGTAAGTTAAGATTGTTCACGTTTGTTTGTTGTATTTTTTTAATTTTAAAATTAATAAAAAAAAACATGCACAATATCAGCCCACATTTTTTAAACCAAAATGCATATGTGTATATATGTGGTATATGCTATGATATATGAAGAAAAAGACAACGAATATATTCAGAATACTGAAATAGTTATGTCTTGGTGTTGGGAATACATGCAATTTTTGTTTTTGTCTCTTATCTATATACATTTTGACAGTAAAATATGAAACAAATGATCAAAGATAATATTTAGGATTTTATTTTGATGTCTTTACTGCTTTACTTGGTGGTGATACAAAACCAATTTTCATAAAGATGGTTGCTAACTGCCCAACTGCATCATTTCAGTTATTTCTTCTGTTGCTACTCATATATAGGCTTCACAAACCAATGCATGTCATTGGCATTTACGATTTTAAAAATTTTTTTCAAGGTACTTTAAATTATTAGTTAATCCGTCTTCACTCTATTTTTCCAATTTCCTAGGCCGTGAAACTTCATTTTTGCTGCAATGTCTTACAGCTTCATCTCCTCAAAGAAGCACAGTGATTCCTTCTACAACTACTTGTACCAACAGGTAGAGGATATGGCACCAAGAACAGTGAAATTTACACCAATGAATAAGACCAGCCCTTGACTTCCAGGAGTTCTCAGTTTAGGAACTGAGGAGGCCTCAGGAACAATTAACCTGAATGCAACTATTTGACAAGCAGTAGAATAAAGCACCCATTCTAGTTCCAGGATAGACCCTGCACCTAGGCCAACTTCTTACAAAATGGCCATTTGCTTCTTTTCTTAATTTGCTTATCACAAAAAGGGAAAGCATAATAGCATACATTTTCAGTGGAAATCTCAGAAAATAGGGCCATGGGTGTATTTTTCCATACTGGCAGTTTCTTGACTAATATCCAACTCATTCATTGGGAGCTCAAATTGGATCAATGTTCTGTTTTTGTGTCACCCCAATGCACTGGCTTATCCCCAAGTGAACAGCTTTGCGAGTTTCAGCCACATCAATGCTCTCTGGTTGCATTTTTCAGGAGAGGAATCTGGAACACAGAGGGGAGCTGCATTTGTCCTTTCTCCCCAGAAGCCCATTGTAAAGTCCAAGTTAAAGTTATAGGATCACCGCTTCAGGGACAGGCTCTAGATCCAACCAGTTACCTTCTACTTGCAGGATCTCCTCCAGTAAAATTAGAGATTAGGCTTTAAGACTGAACATGGGATGGGCGCTCGAGGCAGACTTTACTAGAACGGCTGCTGTTGACTAGGTGAGAAAACAAGTCTCCTATCTCTTACATGTGCAGCAGCGATCGGTATCTTGTTGCCTTAGAGACTGTCAAACCCAGCATCTCTGTTTATCTACAGAACGCTCCGTGGTTTCTGAAAACAGGTGTGACCTGGTTGAGCAGCGCTTAGCCACAATTTTTTTTTTTAAGACGTTCCTTTGACTCTGGCAGCTTTTACCAACTTTCCAAATGTCACTCAAGCTCCCTCAGGGCCTATTTGTCAAAGTCACCGGTAAATTTGCCCCTTGCCTGCTTTTTCTCTATATTTTCTGAGATGTGGTATTGAATAGACAACGGGCTTATTGTTTCCCAGTGACAATTTTGTTGTTAGGCATAGCCTGGACAGCAACAATTGGTTTTCTTCCTGTCCCTGGTGGAATGGTTTCTGAGGTAAATTACATGAAGAAAAAACATTCTCACTTGGGAAAAATCCAGGGAATTACTGAGCCGAGGGAGCTGATGTTATAACCACCCACCATTCAAATAACTTACCAGTGTAGAGTTCACCATCAGAAAGCATACTAACTGGGTCAGATTAAATGGGGGAAAAACAGACCCTGTTTGGAGTTGATTGTATTATGCACATTTCACCAAAAAAATCAAAGCAAAGCAGTGTTTATATGAGCAGCTATCTGAAGAGAGGCCTGAAGTTCAGTGCCTATGGAAAGATTGAAGAGCTGATGATATTTTACAAGCAGAGAGATGTTCTAAAAAGTCAAGAATTGGAGAAATAAGCAAAAGCCCAAGTAACCATTGACTTCAAGCTTCAGAGGGTAGAACCTGGTCAGAGGTAGCCTTAAGTTTATAGGAAGAAAAAATTCAATTTCACCAAATAAGACTTCTTACAACAAGAGCTCAACTAACAGCTTTGGAATGACTGCCTTGAGGAGAGTGAAAATTCCCATCACAGGGGCTAATGCCAATGACTATTTGCCAGGCTTGTGGTAGAAAGGATTCCTGTACCAGGCAGGAGACTGAATTGGGCCTCTGAGGTCCTTCCCAAGTATGAGATGCTATCTGATTAATTAATTGCCAGTCATACTCTTAGGTATTGTCCTGGGATCTCATCTCTGACTCATTGAAATTTGGATTCACTTCTCCTGAACTGTTAGATAAGCAAGTGGATTCACATCTTCAAATCAGCAGTCAGAGGGAGGAGTGATAGACGATAGATAAATTCCCTTCAGTCTGATTAATTAGCTCCCCTGAGCCTTAGTTTAGGAAGATTGAGGAGAGTTTGAGTCCTGTCAGAGTTGATTCTTAATATCATGTGAAATCAGTCAGGTGTCCATCTCTACCTGGTCCTCTAAGAAAAATAAAAAGAATCCCATTTTACCTAGGTGTTTCGCTTGGGGAATATTTTGATAATTTGTGGAGTTTTCTTGGTTTATTTGCCTGCTTGATTTTTGCCTGGAATTCCAAAATGTGTAGCAGTAAACCATCTAGATGGCCAATTTGCTTGTCTCTCTTGTCAGTGAGAGTTAAAAGCACATGATCTGGAGTCCAGCTTTGGTGTCAGCACCATTCCTCTTAAGTCATGTGGCTTTGTGAATGCTGATTAATTTTTGTGAACATCTGTTTCCTCATTTCTGAAATGAAATAAGTATAAGTTTATAGGACTCAAAAGTAAAAATAAATATGAAGATATTTGATAAGCTTTAAAGCACCTTTAAAATTTCAGTAGTTGTTCACATTTTCTCAAACAAGTGTTGATGTATTTTTTTAAAAGACCATTCTTTTCTCCTTGTATTTAGACTTAATTTTTCTCAGAAGCAACATTTCTTGGTCTTTCAATAGGTTCTGTAGAAAGACAGATGATTGATGAGAACCATTGGTCTGAGTCTATACTTGTAAGTGAAACAGAAAATGAGGCGAGACCCGGAAAATTTAGTCCCTATGTCTAACAAACTCTCAAATCTAGCTGGAATAGAATGACCAAGTAGATGAGCAATTATTGGATTTGATTAAGTTAAGCTAGCAAGTTAACAAAGCTGAAAATTCAAGTGGCAATAGAGATTCTATTTACCAAGTTCCAAGCTTCTATTGTTTGAAGTATTGACTTAAGAGGACTTCACATCCCATCAGTATTTCTACTGTAGAGGAAATATGTTCATAAAGAATCCCTCAAATAGAAAAAAGCAAAAACAAAATTCCCCATATAGAAAAAATTGCACATTTCAAAGAGTGGAGTTTAGTAGAACTTCTCACGTGCATATGAAATAAAATGTGTGACCACATACCACCTAATAATCTCTGCCAACAAATATGTTTTTTGCTTGATTCAGGCCCTTTCTGCAGAACACTGAGTCTCTATTGTTTTGTTTCTTTCAAGCCAAATCATAGGGCATAAGCAGCCACAAAGCTTCACTCTGTTTTCGGAGATGCGTTCAAAATGTAGCACTTATAAACCGTGGCAAAGAGACACACCCTGAAGAAAGAGAGCTTTACACCTTCACAAGAAAACAAAGCGAGACACCAAGATATCTTGTGATAACTGTTACTTACCAACAAAAATGTGTGCTTATCTTGAAAGCCCATGTTAGGGCTGAATAGGGCCCAACCAAGACAAAACTTTGAAGCCGGTCCATCTTTATCCATGCCTCCTTTTACTCTCCAAACGGACACCTGAGCCTTAGAGCTACTTTATACAAGGTCTTGCATTGTGGCCTGCCACCTCTATCTGCTTTCAGTACATCATGCCCAAATATTTCCTGACATCAGGTTCTCCATGAAGACCCACACTTTCCATGGTCCATTCTCTTAAAGCACGATTCTCTAGGCCCAGAGAGTAATCCTGCCAAGCCAGCCATGTTCCTTAACATGGATTATGATATCCATTTAAAGGATATGTTTTGTATGTAAAAACAGTAAACTGCTGAAGACACAGTCATATGTGAAAAGGGCTTATTTTATTTGCAGATGTTTCATCCATAATCTTAGGCTGGTAGGAAAGATTGGTAGTGTCTAACAAATTCTGGGAACCTGTAAAATCATACATACAGAGAAGCTGCCCACATTGGCTGTGCTTGGATTCAGTGCTGTGGATGAGGCTATACTGTTCAAACTCTTACGCCTTCCTTATATGATGTCACACTCATAGGAAAAGAGGTTATGCTTTAGGCTGACACATTCACCCCAGGTCTTCAGACTGTGGAGTTAAGGCTAAACTGAAAGCCGAGTAACCAGCGCAGTATGAGTAAAAACAGAAAATAACATCTTGGCACACAAACGGCATTCAATTTCTTCTCTTCTTCTCCCTCTCCCTCTCTCATTTCTCTCTCCACATCTACTGAACACTTCCAAGGTTACCTGTGCATGATCATGACAACTGGCAACTGAGCACTAACTGGATATATTTTATCATTCAATCACTCATTAATGAAATTTCATTTATTTTAAATTCAACAAACACTAATTGAACATTTACTATATGCTCTGCAGTGTTCTGTTCACTGGTGATATAGAGAAAACAAGGCGTAGTTCTGCCCTCAAAGGGCTTACAGTTACGGCACAAGAATAAGTGGAGAATAAATTAAGATACAGTTGTGATAAGCTCAGATAACTGGGGGAATTTTGAGCAGAGGCACCTGGTATAGCCATACAGAGTCAGGAAAAGCTTCCCCCAGGACACGGTGCCTGAGTAGAACCCTAAAAGAAGCTCAGAGGAGCGAACAGCCTTATAAAAACAGACTAAGGGTCGGTTTGCATTCTTAGCAGTGAGTCCATCCCAAAGATAAGACAAATCATAGTGAATGAGGGGGACTGTGAGCTTTCAGCAGGACTTGGAGTAGAAGAGGGAGAATTTTAAAAGATGAATTTAGAGAGAAAAGCATGGGGAAGAGCATGACAGGTCATGAGTGCCACACCAAAGGCCTGGCTAGATAGTTCCTCAGCTAAAGTACCAGGCAAATGACCAAGGTCATAGAATTATAACAGTGAAGGAGATTGAAGGTCATTTGATATCACACACCCCCACCCCTGCCACCAGTGCAAACCTTCCAGACAGGCACCCAGTGAGCCTCCGAGGAGAACTCCACTACTTGACAAAGCAGTCCTCTCCTCCAAGACTGAGAGTCTATGAGGTTCTTTGCCCTTAGAAAAATTAAGGAAAAAAAATGTTTGAGAAAAGATCATTTGATGTCCCCTGTCCTCAAGGTATTTACATTTTAACATTTGTGTGAATGATCCATTAATTGCTAGATAAAGTAGTATGGAAATAAGCACAGATAAAGCAAATCATCACTTCACAGACTAAGGTGTAGCATTACCAGACATTTGACTTCAGGATTTTTCTTCTAGAAGTTAAGGATACAGCAGGGAACAATCCACCGCCCCTGCCATCACAGAGCTTGTGGTCTAAAGGCAAAGACATGTAAATAAACAGGTAATGGCACTTATTGCAATTTATATGCAAGCAAATGTGATCGCCTATGAGCCCTCACTGCCTAGAGATGAACGCACAAAATAAGGATAGCTCAAAAGTCCTGGGAAGTGCTCCATTCTAAATGGAGAAAGGAGAATGAACTCCAAAACAGGTTGTGTGAGCTATGAATGATCAGTGCAATCTAGAAGCAAAACTTGTTGACTCTGGAATCTGGCCACTGCCTCTCTTTGAGGTCAGGGACTTCCTTATGGATTTGGGATGAAAATTTGACAGAGCAGATCCCACTGGATAGTTTATATATTGGACATTGAAAATCAAGTAACATTTTTGAAGATGTATTGACAAGAATCCCCTGGTGTATTTTATTTTTAAAAGCAATCTCCATTTTAAAAATGTGAATAAATATCTATAAATATTTAGTCTTTAAAACAAAAATTTTTATAATAGGGATATTCTCTGTAGATGGTATAAAAAAATGGGGAATTGGTGCCATTGCTTCAACCCAGACACTGTGATAGCTAGTAAAGGAAATTTTAGGAGCTAAAGGAACTTTAGAACACATGAAGTTTCACCCTAAAAAAGGTGTTCATAGATCCCATTCTGCATCTCCCTTTATTCTTATCTTAAGAATAAGTTCTGTGCTCCTCCTTATCCTCCATACTCATAAATTCTAAAGCAAATCCCTTTCGGTTTTTTTAAGAATACATCTATTGTGATCAAAATTAACATGGGGTTTCAAGCTTTTAACTGTTCTTCTTTATGGAGGGGAAATTTTCCTACAGATGCTTAGAAAAATCAGTACCTCAATTTGTGCCTCATTTAATAGGTCTCCCTCCTCTTCTCAAATAATTCATTTCTTCTACCCTCAGTGTTTTAGAGCCATTATTATTTATACAGTTGGGATCATATATGTGTATTGCCAGCCTCTGATATTGTCAAGGAACACTCTAGCTTCGTGGGTTCCTAGGATCTTGTATTAATTTCTTATTGCTATAAAACATTGTCACAAAATCAGGACCTTAAAATAGCACAAATGTATTGTACTTCTAGAGATGGAAAATCTTAAAACCAGTGTGTTGGGAGGTTATGTTTCTTGTGGAGGCAAAGAGGAGAATTCTTTTCTAATTTCAAGAGGCAATCTACAATTCTTGTCTTGTGTCCTCTTCCTTCTTTCATCTTCAAAGTTAGTGCTATGGCATCTTCAAATCTCACTCCTCTCTGACCTCTGCTTTCATTATCACATCACCTTCTCTGACTCTGACCCTTTTGTCTCCATCTTTAAGGATGCTTATGGTGAGGTTGAATCCACCCAGGAAATTCGAGATAATCTCCCCATCTCAAGATCTTTAACTTAATCATATCTGCAAAGTCTCTTTTACCATGGGAGGTAAAATACTGACAGGTTCTGAGGATTAGGGTGTGGATATATTGGAGGGGCAATTATTCTGACAACCGTAGACCTCTCGTTCTTTGAGTGTATTGTTTCTGTTTCCATCATATATTTGCACAAGAAGGAATAATAAAAGTGGGTATATAGGTAAATAGTAAATGATTACTCTAAGAAGCTCAAATATATCCCCCTCTTTCTCTGCATGTTCTTCTTTCCCTCTCTCACTCTCCTCATGTTTATGAGTAGCATTTGTAAAGTCACACAGCCTTCGGTCTCCCAGCCAGGACACAATGGGCCCTGTGATACCCCACTGATGTTCTGAAGAACAGTAGACGACTTTTAGATCTCTTATTTTTAGCTTCATTCTTTGGGTTCTTGCGATCTTTTCTCCAATTTCAGCTTCCTCAGGCCAGTTAACAAGCATTTATAGAAGTCCACAAGCATGTCTCAAAACTCTGTTTACAGTACAGTGTTCCTGAGGCTGGTCCCACTATAGATTGTATGCATTGTTGTTTCTGTCCCAGTCCATCAGTCAACTGGTAACCAGGAAATAGTTATTTAGTTTCTATTACTGTACCAGGCACTCCGCTGTATGCAATGGATATCATTGTGCTGACAAATTCATATCAAAGAATAAGAACCACTATGAGCAGAATGGCAAGAAGTGAAGTGCAGGTGTTTATAAGGTAATCCCTGATGAGCTGAATAGCAAAATAACATTATGCCAAGAGATGAAGTTTTGAGTCTGCCTGTGTAATAAAATTGTACTGCACTAGATACACAAGAGAAATAAACAAAAAATAAATGACTTAGATGCTGTATTCAGAAAGATCTCAGTCTAATTGGGTAGACAAAATATTATACATGAAACAATGTGATATTAATTAGACAGCCAATTACAAGTATATATCAAGAGCAGGAACAAAGGTACAGAAGGGAGAATAGTCTATCAGAGTAGGTGGGCAATTAGCGCATAACTGAAAGCAGTATATACTTTGGAGCAGGAAGGAAAGGAGGCTGAAGTGGGAGCAAAGGAAGATTTGGACATTCAATGAAGAGTTTTCAAAGCTAATGAAGAATTGCTGTGGTAAGACAAAACCTTTCTGCCAAGTAGACCCACATAGAGTGTTGACAAATCCATATCAAAGCTGCTGTATAAATGTCAGGTATGAATACAAAATCTAAGCTCTATGAAAGATGGGACTTTTTCTTACTTATCACTCTATCCATAGAAATCATACTAGTGCCAGAATAGGCAATCAGTAAATATTCGTTTTATGAATAAATGAATGAATGAGTCTAGAGATAAAGAGATCATCAAGTTTTTGTCCTCTAGACAGGGGACAGCAAGAGACAAATCAGCTTAGCTCAGCTCTCTGAAATGCAATAATTAATACAATACTGGACTCTTACCCATGCCTAAATAGGGAACCTAAAATTCCAAGGCCAAGAAGTGGGATGCTGAAGTCACAGATACACGTCGTACCTACAGACCTGAGTAGGAAAGGAAACGTGGGGGTCTTTCCATTACACACATCCTACAATCGACCTTAGGGCTTGGCCTAAGAATCCCACGAAAATTACAATGAGTAATGAAAAGGGAGTATTTCTTGGAATTTTCTCATGCTTCCTGCACCCCATCTTGTCTCTTTCAAGTGCTCTGTTCCTCCCACTGCTCTTTGTGGCATAAAATTCCTCGTCTCAGGACTGAGAGTCCCTGGATGGGACAAGCCTTTATCCAATGGAAGAAAAGTCTGTGGACAGGAGGCCTGACAGAGCAAAGTGTGTTAGACTAAATAGTGGTTGAGAATGAAGTCTCAGAGTGATTAATCACCACATTCTTCATGTAAACAGTTTTCTCTTTGCTTCATTTTGCTTCAAAAAGTCTTTCGATGTCTTTTGCTACACACCGTGCCTGTGAAAATTTCTTTCGGCTTTTCGGTTTGACCCTTTAGAACATGGAATTTCTATTAACCATTGTCATGAAGAACTGGGGCTCTTCAGATGAGTTTTTGTGAATAAGGCAAACCACACTACACTCCTTCCAAAGAACATTTTTCCATTCATCCTTCCAGAACTTGGACTAAGAAGGGGACAGTGAAGGAACTGGGAGTTTCTCCTTCCAGCATCTCACTTGTCCCCTGGCAGTGTGCACCTCAGGATCTTCATCTTTTTTCTAACTCCACACCCTTCATTAGGAGAAATCCAAATGGTGATTTGCTACCTGATGCAAAACACTAGCAAGGTGCGAAGAAAGAAAATAGAAAAGAAATGAAGAGTGTGACAGGAGGGGACAGAAAGGAGCAGTAACGGTGTCAACATTTAAGAGAGCTGTAGAGCTGTGTTCTCCCTATTCCCCTACGGGTTGGGCAGAGACTCTCAATGCCACTTTGAGGAATCCTGGGATGTGATGCAAAGCTATTCATTCTAGAGCACAGCTGTCAGGGGTAAGGACCTTCCTCTGAAAACAATGAGTGTGTTTGTTTTGAATGAATGGAAGATGCCTACCTGTCATAGTCAATACAGAGGATCAACCACTAATCACGGGAGTCCACAAGGGCCAAGGAGGGTTGTAAGAGGACAAGAAGAACATCACTGCGCACCTCTGTGAGAAAAACCTATTTTTCTGATAAGCATCTGCGTGTCTCCTTGTCTCCAGAGTAATGGATGAATGGTGGCTGAGTTTATTGAATGACTCTAGTTAATGAATGTTTGCAAAAAGCAAGGCAGCAGTTCCAGCAGAAAGGGGCTCTATCCCTCACTGGTCTCAAAGCTAGCACTTGGCTCTGACCTTAGAATAGCTGCTACCTCTTTCCTCTCGTGGGCAAACTGAGCTTACAGGTTTGATGCTATCTAATGAGGCAAGGGATATCTTCTAAACTTTGGTGTCATTGGTCTCCAGACCCACTTACGAAAGGACCCATAGCTTTGTCTGTCTTGCTTTCTCTGCTTTTTTAGGGTTTTGCCTATAAATTCTAAACAAAATTTAAATAAAAATTCAGTTATTCATGATGCTTTGATTGAAGGACCTCCCAAAGATAATGGAGAGGCAAAAGGAAGTCCTTGGCGGTTTTGTGCATTTCTAATTTTATTGGATCTATTTCTGCCCAAGGCATCCTTTTTATTCAGCCAATGGCCATGATTGACTAAACTCAGCATTCTCCCTTAACCACATACCACCGCAGGACTTCCAGTGAGAGATTCTTCCTTTTTGCAAACTGAAGCTAGGCTTTCAAATAAAATAGATAGCCTGAAAACATTTCGATTAATTATAGCCTGAGGTACACTGCATACATTTAGCCTATGAAAATCAACATAGGTGAAATGAAAACACTGCATAAAGAGTAAGGTGCTTGTCTTTGCACACTGAGGAAAGCTTTGAGGAGTTCAAGGAGATATCTCAGCACACTTGCTCCCAGCAGGCACCATCTGTAGTGTGGATGAGGTGCAGGACAGGGTGTCACCCAAAGCCAATGGAAAAGAGAGTGCAGGGAGTTCTCTGTCCATGGTGTGCAGTCCAGAGGCTGCTTAACCTGGAAACTAGAACTTCAGGGACACTCCACCACTATTTCTGTGGACTGGGTATCTACACAGAGTATCTACTCCACACCTTTTCAATCAAAAGACACGCTCACTTGTGGCCCTCAGTGGGGTCACACACTTTTTGCTAACCAGAATAAAAGGGAAAATCTCTAATCCAGGAAGGAGGGAGTCAAGTGGCATATTTATTTAGCCGGTAAGCTTCTACGTCACACTGCCAAGGCTCAAATCCCAGCTCTATCCCTTAGAGTTCTCATGACTGGAGGCATGCTACTTGATCTCTCCCAAACTTAATTTGCTTCTCCATAAAATGATAATGATAATAGTACTACACTGTACTTTTATAGTGAATAGCTATGAGGAGGTATTTAGAATAGACTTTAGCTACAGCTACCACTTAATAATTTTTAGCTATCATTGTTATCAATCTTCCCAACAAGATTTGTCATATAATAGGTGTTCTAGAATCAAGTTACTAATAAATGTTTGCATCATTTTCTGCTTGTATGAATACTGATCAACAGAGCACATTTTCAATTAAAGAAAAGCTTCAAGAGAACTCTTTTAATGCAAAGGTTTCCAAGTTCCTGTCCTTTCTATTAGGTTCCAAAGACATTAGTTTATCCCTTATCCAGTTTTTAGAGTAAATTAGGTTGTACCACTGAATGTGACCTGTACAGGTATAACATAAAAATTACAATGTTCACCCAGGATTTTCCAGGAATCTTTACAAACTGAGGACCAACCTTACACATTGAGCAACTAGGCTCAAAGAAATCATTTAAGAATTGGAAAACCAGCTGATGAGTGCCTCCTGCACCCTGCTCACTTTCATAAATAAAAACAATAGAGAGCTATGATAAGGAGAATTGAAACATGTATAGTAAATTGCTCGATATACAGCGTTGAAGTGTGGATTCTAAATCACATAATGTAATATGACTCTGGCCAGCCAAACACCCTCTCACACAGTGGTGAAAATTTTCCTGATTAGAAGTGTCCCATCTATCTCACTAACATTATTTACTAACTTTCCTATCCTGCAGAATCATCTAATAATCCTCTTTTCTAAGAGCTCAGACCCTGA
The DNA here is from genome assembly GCF_023851605.1 of Tamandua tetradactyla. NCBI lineage: Eukaryota > Metazoa > Chordata > Mammalia > Pilosa > Myrmecophagidae > Tamandua > Tamandua tetradactyla. Next base: position 8,326,330 of record NC_135334.1, on the reverse strand, counting down.
GACCCTTCACTTGAGAACCACAGTATCAAGAAGCCCATAGAGTCTTTGGATTTCACAAGGAATTGGTTGTCTGAACTGATGGGGATATGTTTTCTGATCTTAGACTGGGGGTAACTCCAAAAGTCCACCAGCCAGCCAGTCACTCCTCCAACCTGTTGGCCATACTTCACCCAGAGCAAATATTTCAAAACAAAAATTCTCTCAAATTACCTTCTGTTTCCAACCCTAAACATTTAAAAGAAATATATATTTTAAATGACTTTCCACTGCTTTTAGGGTAAAAAACAAATATTTAACGTGACCCCCCAGCCCTCATAGATCCCTGCCTACCTCTCATCTTCATTTTGGTAGAGGTCTCCTCGAACTCCAGCCATATAAACTATAGTTTTGGCTCTTAAATGCCATACCATGCTCTGTCTCTTCCCCTTGGAATGCTCTTACCTGCCCCCCTTCAGTTTTGGCTCAGACAACTCAAACACCCAGTCGGAATAGCTCAGATCTGGATTGGGCTCTTTTGTTATATGAATTCAAAGAAACTTCAAAGTACTTATCTCAGTTTTTCATTTCATATATGAATATTATAATTGTATCTCTCTCCTTTGAATAAAATAATACAGGCCCCAGAAGAGCAGAGATGTGCTTTTACTCATCATCATATCCCCAATGCTTAACACATGGTGATAATAATAAAAATGTATTAAGTGAAAGCATTTATGTTTTTAATCATATATATAGTCACATTAGAAACTTTATAAATCTAAACATCATATTAACTTATACATTTAATCAATCTTCTTTAGTGGAAGGAAAAAATCGAAATTACTCAAAACTTTGATTTTCCCTCTCAGTGAGGCTTGGCCCTGCAACCATATGTAAAACTTAAAATCCCACCTCTACTTTCTCTATTCCTCTTGACTCTTCTTTAATATTTTTTAGCATTTCTCACCATTTAACATAGATTCTACTCAGTTCATTTGTCTACTTTGTTGTCTGTTTTACCCTAATAGAAAGTCATCTCCAAACGTTCTCCAAACTTTTTCTGTTTTCTTCACAGATATTTCCAGTGCCTACAGCAAAGCTTAGAGCACACTTAATATTCAGTAAATATTTGTTATCAGACACCATAGTTAGTGTAGCTCAAGGACTCATCAAATCTGGCAATGATATCTTCTCAACAAAACCATGCCCACCCAAGGGCATGGACTGGGTTCCTAGAATAGCCCTGTCCAATATGGCATCTACTGGCCATATGTGACTACTGAAGAGCTGATATGTGGCTAATCTAAATTTAGAAATGCTTTATGTATAAACTACACACCAGGTTTTCAAAGATTTAGTACAAAAATAAAAAGTGCAAAATACTCATTAATAATGTTATATTGATTACATATTGAAGTTATAATATTTTGGAGATAGCAGGGAATAAGTAAAATAAAGTCTATTATTAATATACAGTTCATTCAATTTTCCTTGTTTTTTAAAATATGGCTAATAGAAAACTTCATATTATATATATGGTTTACATATTTCTATTGGAGTGATATTCTGGGATATAGTTTTCCAATGCCTGAAAACATTTTTTGAAAAGTGTTAGTATGAGGATAAAAATATAATGTGCCCAATCTCTCAATCTCCTTCGAAGGAGTTATATAATTATTTGCATAGAATGAATGAAGGTGTTAGAAAATGAATTCACTTGTACATGGAGTTTTAATCTCTTTCTTTTGTGGACACGAAACAAAAGAATTTTGCCAGATCACAGTGTAGAACGGGGAGTCTAAGCACAAGTGATACTAGAAGGATGAGTTGTCTATTATCTAGCAAGTAATCATCAGTCTGATTTTTAGGTTTGTCTCAAAGTTTATACTCCTATAGTTATGTTTCAAAAGTTGCATTCCTCCTGAAAAGATACATGTAGGTTCATTAGAGGTCGTATCTCCAACAGTCTGGACTGAAAAGCTTATTTTTTCAAATAAAAAAATGTAAAAAAAAACAGCTTCACCCCAAAAAGGAAACACCTGGTCATTAATCTGCAAACATAGCATAGCATAAATGAGTGTCCAAAGGTGATATACTCAACTTACATGATAATATTTTTCTCACTGGTCAATAGGGTTTTAAGATGACAAGATGTTGAGCCTATCTTTGGGGAGTCCATAATCTCATGAAGAAGATGACACATGACACATAAACAGTTAATTTCAACATCATGTGGTAAATTCTCTGATAAAGAGAAGAACTAGAAGCAATGGGTGCACCAAAGAAAAGAACAAGATCCAGCTTGGCGAGTGTGTATGTGCGTGCATGTGTGTGCACGTACATGTGTGAGGTATAGGAGTGGTGCGAGAGATATAGAGAGCAACCAAAGCTATATCACCAATTAAAGGGCAATGTTATTGATTACTCAACAGTTAGATCCACCTTGTTTATCACCATCTTATGACAGATACACGAGATTAGTTTGAAAGTGATCACTTCCCCCTTATCAGGACTTTCACTCTAACTGTCTGCCATGTGTTTGCACTAATAAGGAGTAATGAGATGAAGGGGGTAAGACGACTCTGATGAAGATTTGCTGCCTTTCTCTACTTTCTAAGAAATCTTCTGCCATCACAAAAAGTGAAGACAGCTCTCTCCCTTTACTCCAATGACATGGTTCGCAATTGTTTTACTACCCCAGTCATCCCTGCTGGGCTCTACAAGCAACTGTCTGAGAATTTGAACAAATCCAAGACAGCTTCTTGAGAAAAGTCTTGACCCTGCCTGCAGGATTTCCCCAGGGCCCACCTTTGGAAGAATTGGGAGGCCTTTTATTTAGGTGAAAGAAGAGGCCAGACTTCTCAAATGCCTAATAGAATGTCCAAATTTTGTCATCTGAACATCCGGTATCAAAAGCTTGTGGAGGGTGGGCCATGGTGGCTCAGCAGGCAGAGTTCTCACCTACCACGCTGGAGACCCAAGTTCTATTCCCAGTGCCTGCCCATGTGAAAAAAAAAGCTTGTGGAAATTATGTCAATAAGGAAGCCACCTCTGTATCTTATAGAGCCTTGAAATGCAAATTAATGAATGTTCAGCTCCTATTCAAATCGCAGATTAATGAATAAGTATTCAAGTTAAGTATTCCAAATTTTGTTAATCAAATCAGATTATCTAAAAACAGGCCTTCTCCCTTCTCCCCCAATGAAAATCGTCTTTACCTAAGTTAGATAATGGTGATAATAATGGTATAATGGTGATAATAATGGTGTAATGGTGATAAGAATAATAAATATGATCATATTTACTATTATCATTTATAATAATAAATGATAATAACATTACAAAATTGTTTTTACCTAAGTTAAGTTTACAAGCCATATCCTTGGCTTGTGCACAGCATTTGATATAGTAAAAAAAAAAGAATAAATTAAACTTTTTCTACATTTACCATGAAACTACTGTAAAAACTAGCTCATTCTGTAGTTCAAAGATCTTCTTGCATTATATAACACAACAAAAAATTCATTTTTAATTTAGAATATAAAAAAAGATAGACTTTTATCCAACCAAAAAAAAAAACTATCATGTTTCTTCCATTGTGTGGCTGCCAAGAAGCCCCAATGGCTAATGTTCAAACAAGGCAACTTCATTAGGGTAGGTCAGTGTTTCCCAAAGATACTTACAGATGACTACCATAAGATGCTCTTCAAAAACATTCTTCAATGGTCTCATTAAAAAGAGATTGATAAGGTGCATGGTTGGTTCAGTGGTAGAATATTCCCCTTTCATGTGGGAGACCCAGGTTTGATTCCCAGACCGTGCACACACCCCCACCAAAAGGAGACTGACAATCCCGTTAGCATATTAATGATTCTAAGAGGTCGAACAACAAATGTTAAAATTTATTTTATCCAATCTTCCTAGACTTATCTGGCCACAGAATTCTTTTTTTGTATAATATCTATTATCAGAAAGTATACTAAATTGGGAAATGCTTGACTGTGGTTTTTTCCTCCCCCTTATAAAATCTTTTGTTTTTCTATTTCTCTATCTACCTTTTATATATATATATATATTATAAAGAACAGATAGTAAAAGCATTGTGAATGTTCTGTATGTATTGTGGGGTATGTGTATTTATTGTACTGAAGGGCATGATTTCAAATTGGCCTTTCCAGCGGCTGATCCCCGGTCTGTTCCTGGCAAGACCTGTACATGAAAAAGCGCCTTCTAGGGAAAACCCAAAGCCCTTAAGGAAGTGGTCTGTGATGATGTGATCAATCAACGCTGATGAGTTACCTTCTGAGTCAGGGCAGCCGCAAGGGGGTCCCCAGGAATTGACACCTCTCTGAAAAGAGGAAAAGATGTCATGTTGAGGTCATGACCACCTCTCCCTCGGCAAGGACCTCCTAGGGCTTTTCCAAGTCGCTGAGAGTAAGAGACTCTAAACCTCATTTTAGGCCTCCTCCTCTCTCTGAATTCCCTTTGGCTTCCAGTCTTGACACTTCCTTGGGGTATCTTGAGGGGTTCAATTTTGGTTTCACATACTTTACTTCCACCTGAGAGGTGGAATCTCTGTTACTGCTCTAAGGAGTTTCATAAACACATCGCCCTGGTTCATTTATATGTTCTCCCAAATCTTTCTCATGAGATGACAGAATCAAAAAAGTGCCTGGGGCAGCAGGTATCATAATTCATTACCTCTTTATAGACCTTTAACTCTTCTCCTCTGTGCTTTGTTTCAGTGTTTGTCGCCAGAGTCTCAGTTCTGCAAGGTTATGTTGGGTTGGGGCCTTCAGAAAAATATTCCCTGTTACTGCTTTGTAAAGACAAACTGCTTCTGTAAGTAAGGATCCTAAAACTCTGACATTTAGAAAAACTCTAATTCATGCAAAATAATCTGAAAATTTATAATAATCATTTATCTCAGTGTACTTACAGGTGTATTTGTCTGCTCATCTTAAGGTTAGCCATTCTACCTGACCAATATTTGATTATTCATTCCCTGGTAGAGTCCTGGCACCCACTTGGTTCTTAATAAATGAAGGAATAAAACTAGCATTAGTTACTTTGAAAACCATGGCAAAAATATTTGCTTGGGGAAGAAAAAACAGAGCATGAAAGATTTGGATTTCCCACTCCAATATCAGGAAGTTCTTCCTTAACTCTACCAACCATCCCACCCAATATAGTCAAAGATCATTTCTTCAGGTTCCTTACATAGTGATATTGCAAAGCCCCCATCATCTGTGTGAATGGGCCCTGTGTTCTGACACAGCTCAGCAAAAAAGATACAAAGATTTTCCAGTTCACATTTCTTTCAAAACTTTTCTCCATTGCTGGAATTTGCGATTTCTCCTTTGTCAGGAGCTGTTGGTGATGCTCTTACCTGGAGCTTGCCATCCTAGAGCTTCATATGGCTACAACTCTACAGATATTTCCCAAGCCATCAATATTATCCATCTTTTTCTCTTTCAAAGATGTAGAAAATTAAGCCCAGCAAAGGGCAATGGATTGCAATGGATTGACACTGAAGCTATTCCTTGTTCAGAACATAGACCTTCAGTCTGAGGCTGGGTTTCCCTCCAAACAACCAGCACTGTTTCTTCGATTATATCAGTCATAAAAAAAATAATAAATCAAAGTTTTTGAAACCTTGGCCCATGAACTTGCATCTCCTGGTGTGCTTTCTAGGAGATGAAATTTCAGTGAAAAAAACTGGTCAAATCTGAAAAAAGTTAGCAATTTAGTTAACCATAATATACCAATGTAAACTCCTTCATTTTGATAAACATTCCATGGTTATGTTAGCTATTAGTATAAGGGGAAATAAGATGAAAGGGATGTGGGAATTTTCTGTACCAGCTTTGCACTTTTCTGTAAATCTAAAATTATAGCAAAGTAAAAGTATTAGAAAGGAAAACAGTAGAGGACTGGATGAGCACTCTTACCAACAAGGAAAACCTATACCTGGCCCAACACTAAACTGAATCAGAATATCTGGAGTTGTTGGGTTGGCAAGAAGCCTCATTTTTAGTTACTTCTCAAATTTGAGAGGCACTATTTCTGTAGGACAAACTTAATGACTCTTTCTTTCTAATTATCTTCTTTCTCCCTCCTTCTTCTACTCAGCGATGGAAAAAAAACCTAAACTAGAATTCCAGGGCAGCTATTTCTTTATGTGGTGCTGCTTTACCATTGTGCTATGATAAGGCTTGAGAGCCCAACATGGGCCACTGTGATTGTAAGTAACCCCAGAACTAATGGTGTTACCAGATGCTCAGTCTGTCCCTGGGTTCATGGCTCATGCTTTCTCTCAACTTCCACTTCTCTTTCTTGTAAAAAAAAAAAAAAAAAAAAAAAAAAACCTTAATTCCTGAGAAACTTAGTAACCAGGGACAGATTGGGTCATGACCATTCTCTCTTTCCTTACCCACTTTAAATGACCCCTTTCCATAAGGGTCAGAGGCAGACTTGTAACTGAATACAAGGACAACATACAGGAAAAGGTGACCAGAGCATCAAGTCATGCCCAGTTGCTTTAAAGCCATCCTGTCCCAATGCTACACTCAATAAAAAGAAGGAAACAGATGGGTATAATGGTCTTGGGAGCTTTGAGGCTAGAGAACATGTCCCATATCCTCAATGAAAGCCAGGTCCCTTCACGTCTCAGTGTCTCAGTTTAGCAATTATAAAATGACGCCTTTGGAAGAGCGAGTTTCTATGGGCTTCTCCAGCTTGAAGATATTGTGACTGAACAAAATAAGGTGACCAAGACCTAAAATAATTGAATGACCATCATCCTGGGGATGAGACTTGAACTTTTTGCACCTCCAAGTTTTTGAATAAAGGTCTGGCACTAGGATGACTCAACCTAAGCTTCTGAAACCAAGCAGATCATATAACATTAGTCAACTTTTCCAAACTCTTCTAAAGGGGAGGAGTTGAGAGGAAATAGGTACCAGATTCATCCCAGAGCCAGAAGTGACCCCGTTCTTTCATGTGTGTTTGAATGATTCCTCTCCTGTCACTTATTTTATTTAACAAATTATAATTTAGTTTAACAAAAGTAAACTGTGGCACAGACAGATTAGGTGTTCAAAGAAGGTGGACAAGGCTTGATTATGTCCCATGTTCTCTTCTCACTCTTCTCCTGACCAGGCATTTCTGACCTTTTTTTTTTTTCAAGAAAAGAATCTTTCTCTGGAGAATCTCATGGTGTTGATTCAGCTGGTCCAGTGTTTGAAACTTTGGAATCTGGGATTTTGAGGTCTGGAATCAACATGCTTACTGCCCGGGTCAGAAGTGTGAGCACTTATTGTAAATTTGGGAGCCATTGATCCAGTATGGTAAACAGCACCCAAAAGCCAAACCATCTGAGTAGCCTAGAGTTAGCATCTTTAACATAGCCTAGAAAGAGGGAACTAGGCCAGCTGAGATCGACCCAAAGAGGCCAAGGGAGAGTGGGGACAAAGGAGAGTCTGCAAATGACTCAGAATGAGGGAGCTACCCTTTACAGGATGAGCTCTAGGATACCCAGGAATAACAGTCTGCGTCTGAATCTGTGGAATGGAGCCAAGCACCCTCCACAGTACAAAAATCTTGGAGGCAGCATAAGACCACCAGATTCTTGCCATTTCTTGTTTTCTTGATTCTCCTTGAGACCTTGGAAGATCACTCATTCTGATTTATTTACCCTTGAATTTATTCTTGCTGCCCCTGAGGCTGTTGTGTTGCTACTGTATTTCTTTGGGCCTTAGGGAATGCATAGGGAGTGCCTGCACAGTTATTGACAAAGTTACCTCAGGCGCACACTATTTCTCTGACCCTGGGGACCAATGCCAAAAAAAGAAAAAAAGGTACCTATTGTACCAACCATCTGTGCCTAAAGAGAGAGGCTGAGCATGCCAATTGGGCGAGTGGGTGGCTGTAGCTAGTAGATGAAAGGTCTCAGCAAAATCTTTGCAAGAATGGCTTCAGCTTCCCTGTTCAAGCAGGGAAGAGGGTTCAGTTCACAGGCTGAGAGTACAGAGTCAAAGACCCTAACATGGGCTGCAAGCTCCCACATCTGCTGAGTTAGAGCCTTGTCTCCCTGCTTTACACTTCAGCCATGTGGAGGAGGGCAATGCGGGTGACAGAGTACCAGAAGGCAGAGTTTTCATCACAGCTCCACTATGTATTTATTTGCCTCGGGACCTTGAACAAGTAACCTACTTCTCAGGTCTTTAAATGCTCCATCAGTAAAACAGTTATCAATATCTTCATTCAAAGGAGCCTGGATCATAGCAGGTGTTTAGTAAAGGCATTTCATGATTTTACTTCCCTTGGTAATTTTTTGTCTTTTAACATCTTTCTGCAGAGAATAAAAATGAATAATTTCCTTTCATGAATCACTGCTTTTATAGAGTTATGAAAGCATTCTCTCTGCATGACTGCTATATTCTGTTACTACTGTTTGATTAATGGTGTATCCTTGGCTGAGTCAATTTTCTCTTCTTGACTCAGTTTCCTCATCTGTAAATACCTGCCTCCTATCACCCTTAGCTCAACTGAATTGCCATTGAAACCCACACCAACACTAAATACAAAGTGTTTCCACATGCTCTTTCAATGGGGGGTTCTCAAATTCACAATATTATGCACTGTACTACCAGACTGTGTCAGTCAGAATTGACTGGGTGTGACCTCTAAAATAAAGAGTACACTGAGATCACCCTTGCCCATGGCACTATTGCTATCTAACTCAGGCCCAACTGAGTGTTCATTTTTCTTTTGAGTTGCAAGGAATCCTCATTCCATGGGGAAAAAAAGCCTATCAGAGACACCACCCCTTTTTCCTCCCCCTGATTCTCAGTCTGCAGAGCCAACGAGTTCTAGTGGTTTCAAGGCCTGTGTCCTAGTGACTCCACCTGTGAGCTCAGAGGCAAAGAACCATGGAAACCTTTTCAGAAAAGAGAAGGGCTCATAGCAAATATGTGCCAAAGCCTTAGCACAGAATCTGGCACAGTGTAGGTCCTCACTACATGAGAATGTTTTGCTTATTGTCATTATTTTTCATGGAGAAGAAACAGACAAAGAGGGAAATAAACGACCAAAGTCACAAGATAGAAGAGGAGGCCAATCAGAAGATTTTCTAGACCTAGATCTGTATCTGAAATACATCCAGAGACCCCTCTGGAAACTTAGCTGTGCCCCTCATGTCCGGGGCAGCACCTCCTGGCAGCAGCGTCCGGGGACCGTCAGCAGCAGAGGCCAGCTCACAGGCCAGGGTGTGGAGTGGAGCCTCTGCCAAGCACCCAGCCACGTCAGCCCACTCACAGCCCTGGCGGCTGATCTTATCGGGCCCTGTCAGAGAGGTGAGGTGCATGTGTCAAGGGGTTCGTGCCTGTTCATCATTGTGGTTGCCCCAAAGTGGAGCAGGCAGGCTCACACTTGAAGCCATTTTTGCAGAGAACTGCACAAATAGCAGTGGCTGTTTGAGAGTCAGTGGTTCCAATTCAGATCGAGAAAACACCCACAGGATTTTGAAGGCTGCTAAAGAAACACCACAAAACACAACGCAAACACATACACACCTATATGCATACCCTCGAATAAAGTCTAAGCCATGGAAGTCCCTAGGAGCTACAGGAAGTTCTCGTGTGCCAACACACAAGAAATGGAGATGAAGTGTATGTTGGGTGGGAGAAGCACGAGGATGTGAGGAGACCCTCGTTGCAGCCAGGATACGCCAAAGATTACAGACTCTACCCACCCTGTCAGAGGATGGCCTGTCTGAGAAGAAAATAAAAACCCTGACCAGGGTAAGGGTTTGAACTGAAAGATTTTATTTTGGAGAAGTGGAAACAACATTTTTCTGAAGATGAAGATACTGCAAGGGAAGACCCAACTGGTGTCTTTAAGGAGTCGGCCATCATTTTAAATCTATTAAGCAGTGACGCAGGCTGGAATGGATCATGGTTGACAGTTGTTGATGATTATTCTTGCATAACATAAAGAAGATTTTTGTCAAAGGAAGGCAAGGCATGACTTGGTTAATTAAGACTTTGAAACATCTCAATTTATGACACCATTGCTGCTATGCATTCATCTATTTGATGAACGCAACGCAAGAGTGAATGAGATCAACCAGCTTCATTCCTCTATCTCAAAAGGACCACACCCCTTTCCAGCATAAAGAAGTTAAAATGGTCATTGCTCAGACATCCTTGAAGATTTACAGAATGATCAAAAGAGAAGGAGGAGGTATAACTGAGAAGTTAGGATTTAGCAAGTGATTACGACTACTGAATCATCGTGTGGATGTTTCTTTTTAGTTTCTAGAGTATTGGAGTAGCCAGAAGAAAATACCTGAAACTGTTGAACTGTAACCCAGTATTCTTGACCTTTCATTATGACTGTATAACTATATAGCTTTTATATGTGACTGTGTGATTGTAAAAATCTTGTGACTGGCACCCCCTTTATTCAGTGTATGAGTAGAAGAGTAATAAAATAAAGATATGCGTGAAAAAAAAGATACTGTAACCCAAACCCACTCCAAATCAAATGCACCAGAATCTCTTGGGACTTGAGTATTGTTATATATTCAATCCTGCCTCTTTCTTGGAAGAGCTACTCAACCTCTCTTCCTCAGTTTCTTCAAATGGTTTTAATGAGAATTAGATGAATAAATATAGGAAAAGAACTTAGAATATGCAAAAAGAAAAGAGTAGAAAGACAAATTTTGTCTTGTTATTTAGTTTATAACTTAGTAGGGGGAACAGACATTAATAAAATAGACACTAAGATACGGAATTACAAATTGCCATTAATATATTCAAGAGAAATTGTGTAGTGCTATGAGAGGAAATATCTATTCTTACCTGGGAGTTTGATTTTATTCAACAAGTGTTTTTAACGTAGTTACATGTAAAATTGTAAGGATATATAGGAAGGAATAAATCAAGACGCATTATGTTCCAGGAGCGCAAAACCTTTTAAGGGATTTTATACCTAAATATAAAAAGGGCATATTTATACATAAACAATAATATTTTAAATTATAAATGATGGCCATTAGAGAAATGCAAATCAAAACCACAATGAGATATCATCTCACACCCACCAGAATGGCCATTATCAACAAAACAGAAAATGACAAGTGCTGGAGAGGATATGGAGAAAGAGGCACACTTATCCACTGTTGGTGGGAATGTCAAACGGTGCAACCACTGTGGAAGGCAGTTTGGCGGTTCCTCAAAAAGCTGAATATAGAATTGCCATACGACCCAGCAATACCATTGCTAGGTATCTACTCAAGGGACTTAAGGGCAAAGACACAGACGGACATTTGCACACCAGTGTTTATAGCAGCATTATCTACAATTGCAAAGAGATGGAAACAGCCAAAATGTCCATCAACAGAAGAATGGCTAAACAAACTGTGGTATACACATACGATGGAATATTATGCAGCTTTAAGACGAGATAAACTTATGAAACATGTAATAAACATGGATGGACCTAGAGAATATTATGCTGAGTGAGTCCAGCCAAAAACTAAAGGACAAATACTGTATGGTCCCACTGATGTGAACGGACATTCGAGAATAAACTTGAAATATGCCATTGGTAACAGAGTCCAGCAGGAGTTAGAAACAGGGTAAGATAATGGGTAATTGGAGCTGAAGGGATACAGACTGTGCAACAGGACTAGATACAAAAACTCAAAATGGACAGCACAATAATACCTAATTGTAAAGTAATCATGTTAAAACACTGAATGAAGCTGCATCTGAGCTATAGTGGTTTTTTTTGTTTGTCTGTTTGTTTGTTTGTTTTTTACTATTATTATTACTTTTATTTCTTTTCTCTATATTAACATTCTATATCTTTTTCTGTTGTGTTGCTAGTTCTTCTAAACCGATGCAAATGTACTAAGAAACGATGATCATGCATCTATGTGATGATGTTAAGAACTACTGATTGCATATGTAGAATGGTATGATTTCTAAATGTTGGGTTAACCTCTTTTTTTCCGTTAATTAATAAAAAAAATTATAAATGAGAGATTTATCACTAAATTATTTTAAAAGCTACATTTTTTTCTAGGAAACAATGTAAGCAGTCTGTGCTATAGAAGCTGGCTTCTTCCAGTTTTGCAGGTGTGGGAGATTCTTTATAATTAAACTTAGGAAATGGAGAAGATGATATGATTGTCAAACTTGAGCTATCATATCTTAGAGTAATGTTCTTCAATCTTTAACATGCATACAAATCTCTTGATGTGGTTAAATGCAGATTCTCATTGCCTTGGTCAGCAGTAAGTCTGCGAGTCCATGTTTTTTTGTAACAATTTCACAGATAATACAGATGCTGGTGATTTGCAGTCCACATTTTGATTGGCAAGGTCTTAAAGGAAGGAATGAAATTTTGCAACATTACATTTAATTAACATTATTTCATCCAATGTATATTTATTATTTCTTTTACAAAGGAATAATCCCCTCTTCCTACCACCCTCCCCTTATCCCCCAGTAATCTCTAATCTGCTTTCTATCTCTCTGAATTTGCTATATCATCTCTTATAAATGATACCACACAATATTTGTCCTTATGTACCTTGTTTATTTCACTAAGCATAATGTTTTCAAGATTCTTCCATGAGGCAGCATGCGAAACTGCATTCTCTCTTATAGCTGAATAATATTCCATTGTTTCCAGATACTACATTTTGTTTATACATTCATCTGTTGATAGACACTTGGGTTGTTTCCACCCTTTGGCTTTTGTAAATAAAGCCTTCCTTTATAAACACTGGTGCACAAATATCTGAAACCCTGTTTTCATTCTCTTTGGGTACATACCTAGAAGTGGAGTTGCCGGGTAATAAAGTGATTCCATATGGAACTTTCGGAGGAACCACCATATTGCTTTCAACAGTGGCCAACATTAAGAATTAAGTGTTCCTTCCCTAGGAAAAAAAAATGTTCACAAGCTAGAGAATTTGTAGTACACAGTTATTTGGAATCTGGGGAAGCACTTTATATGTAGTATAAGTACTCAAAGAACCTGTATGGGAGGAATCAACTAAGATGCCAATTGGCATGGAGAGTTCTGAACCCCACGTTAGCTTTGCTCTGTGGTTTCATGGTGGGGGGTAACATACATTTATATGATATTTATCAGAGAGGGGTGGTTCTGGAGCTCCATATGGCTATATTTCAAGCTTATAGATCTCTCATGTATTTCCAGGTGACCACAGGGTACAATTTTCTTTTCTCTTCTACCAGTAATCTGTTCCCCTCAAAATCCTTCCTCCCAGCCTCCTTGCTAGCCAACTGCCTAGAAGCTGTGGGCATGCCACTTTCCTTCCAACAATGACATTTATCACCAAAATGAAACCTGACATCAGAATTGTCATTTTAGTGAGCAGATGATAAAACTCATTTAACCTTTCTACTCGACTGGCTGATAATTCTTTCTGCTTCTGATGAACATGGGCACCATTTGCACAGAGGAAGAGAACTCAAGTTACACGAGGCATGCTAATGCAATGGCAACTCTTTCCTTTTTTTCACATTAGAAGCTCATTTCTGCCCGGCCACTTTCAAACTTCACCCAAACGGAATTTCCAAACTCGAGTTTGAAGAAACCACCTTGATTTCCAACACGTTCATATCTCATCGCACATCAAAGATAAATGAAGAAAGGAGGTAATGTTTTAGACACAGACAATATCCTTCCTTTCCTGACCTTCAGACAGTCAGGAAGTTAATTGATGTGTCTTCCAGAGCAGCAATACCTTCACACCAGCAACACCTTTCTGTCCTGTTGGAAATTAACCCTGTCGTTTTGTCTTAATTTTCTGTTGGTAAGAAACCTTCACTACCCAAGTCTTGTCACTGAGGGCATGATTACTTCCAATTGATAACGGTTGTAATATCTAATATTCCTGGAGTGAGAGACAATCTTCAGAATTTGGGAAAGGATGGCACATTAAAGAAGAAAAGAAAAAAGTGCTCTTCAATTTTTGAACTCCAAGTCTGTTGCTGTCTACATTATCTGAACTAACTGATTCAAATCCAAATTGAGTCTTTCCTTATAGCAAGAAGAACCAGAGGTTTGAGAGACCATTTGAGTAAAATGCTTCTGAGCATGCAGTTGTTCATACCACACATGCATTATGTAAAATTTCCATAAGAAGGCACTGTTATAGACCCTGTCCATTGTTTCAGAAAAGGGAAAGGAGTAGCTAAGAAAAGATGGAGGAGAAAGAAAATGTAAAAAGGAGAGAAAAGTGAGAAGAGCCCTATATAACGGAAGTTGATCTTTAATCTTCCTTCTACCCGCAGCTGGCTGTGGGAATCTGGGCTGAACTGGCTTCCACTTTCCTCACTTGTAATTAAGTGAGCTGAGTTTTTGGTAAAACTAATGTTTTATGGCTTCAATGATTAAAATCTTGTCATCTTAAGAAAATTGTGTCTTTCCCAATTCTGTACTTTGCAAATAATTGCTGGTCTGATACTAAACCACCCAAAATGAGACTGGGAAGATGTGAAGTTAGCTTCAGCACCAGTTCTCCAAAATGTGTTGCATCTCTCACTGCCTCACAAACCAGAATAGATTCTCACACAACCTAAAAAGCAGGTCCAGATATCGCCTGGTATCTACAGAGGCCATCCTCCTTCTGCTTTAAGCAAACAAGAATTAACAAGATGACCAAGGAAGAAATAAAATTACTTTGCCCCCTTAATCTTACTCCAAAATCAATTTGGATACTTGAGTCAAAGAAACTTGAGAAAAGCATCCCAATTTTTCTGTGTCATTTTTGCTTTCTGAGTTTAACAGAGTGGTCCAAGAAAGAACGTGGACCTTGCACAAAAGTAAGTTTAAATGTTGTCTGCTCTATCATATTTAACTTTCATAGAAGCCCTGTCATGTAAGTTATTTCTTCCGACTTACAAAAGGAAACTGAGCTGGAAGAGATTAAATTACTTTCCAAATCCCATACTGCTTGTAAATAGCAGAGCTGGAATTTGAACCCAGATCTTATTATTGCTGTTCAACCTTAGATAAATACCTCAGCTTACTTAGCTATAAAAATGCACCAATAATACCTAAGTCACAGTTTTGTAGAGTGAGTTAAATGACACGCTGTATATAAAATGCCCAGTTCACAGCCCGGGCACCCACTTAAACTTTATTGCCTTCCCAATAGCAAAATAGACTTCTGTCTCTAGCATGAGATCTGGAGATAAACATTTTCACTACAGAAATGGGAAGGGAGAAAAAGTCTTAATGAAGCAGTTGGATGAACTGTTCTAAGACCTTTCTCCAAGTAAATTATCTTTCCAAGGCTCCTGTTAGTACTTTCTAAAAGGCTTTGTGCTTATGAAGCAGATATGGACAGAGAATGGCAGGCCAGGCCCTATTGTCATTGCCCAGTCTTGCTTATGTTGGGTCAGCATGTTGGTGCTCAGGCCTCAGGGGTGGCTGTGCCCCCTTTCTGGAATCTTGGCAGGAAATGCACCCCTCCCTCCGCCCTGCAACTCCATCCAGGAGTCATGGGTGATGAAGATGTTTCCTGCCATTCTGCACAGCACAGAGAGTCACTTAACCCTGGTTTCATTATCAGTTGAGTAGCCAGCAGTTGGACCCATGCCCCCTGGCGAACAAGCATCCAGGACTAGTACTTTGGTATCACCCTGTCTTGGTTGCAAGCAAGCAAACCTGTCACCTTCCTGTTTTATCTACACATGGTATTTGTTTCCTTTGACGTGGATTCTTACACGCAGGGTGGGAAGGATTTCTCGAAAACCAACATTTGTTGTATGCCAATGCTTCCCTGCCCCCACCATTCCTTTCTCTTTGCCTTCCAAGGCTCCAGGAATTGCTAAATGGCTCATCCTGAACACCCAACACTGGCTAAAAATACCAGAGCCGCATGCTTATCTACATAGGGCTTCCTCTCCAGGGGCTTTACAGACGTTATCTCATTTATCCTTAAAAACACCCTGTGAGGTAGAATGTGACCAAATAACACCATCCCAGAAAGTTAGGAAGGTCTTAGGAGGAAAGGTCACCACTGGAGGTTCTATTCTGAGGCCCAGCAGACAAGCTCAGATCTCTAATTTCTCAGTTTGGAATTCCAATCCCTCTGTATCCACCCTTCTATTCCCTTCGAATTGTGAGAATCATACATAAAGTAAACACAAAAAAAGTTTCCTGGCACTTCGGAAAGGCCAGGTATAGATGGATTTGTAACTCCTGGACTGCTGCTTCCAAGTGCCTCTGTTCTTATCACATATTCACAAATCGGAGACCCCCTCACCCTGAGCCTTCTCTTCAAATCACTCCCCACATCCTCCTTCATTGATCTCATCTATTAGCATAGTTTTAATTATCACCTACATAAGCTGATGGTAACTAACAATCTTCTATATTTCTCACCCTCTCTCCCTAGTTGTACATATAATAACTACATACTAGAAATAAGTTTTTTTTACATGCATTTGTCACAAGCACTTCAAAACCACATTCTCAACAGAACTCACCATGCTTGTCTTCATTTTGGACCTATATCCTCTCTACTCCCTATCTCAGGACCTAGAAACAATGGCTCATCTCTCCAGCCTGGGAGCCATGGTAGATTTCATCTTCTCTCTTGTTACCACATGAAAATGGTCACTGAGCTGGGTATATTCCAGATGCTCCTCCAGATTCACTTCCCACCTCTTCCTTCTAGCTCATGTCAGGAGAGGAAGGAGGCTAACTGGTAGCAAAGGAACAATATGGCACCCCCTTGCCCTCTGGCTTCCAGTTGGGTTTTCCCTTTGGTGAGCACTAGTGGAAAATTGGAAGGAGGGAGGAAAGTGAGGCTGCAGTATTCATTCCCCTACTCTCTCCCTGTGGGGCTGCCATGCACCTGTTGTGTCCCCGGACCCAAAGCCAGGGTCCCTTCAGGCAGTTCTTTCCACTCAATTGTCTTTCTGGGTTTGAATAACCACTCTTTCCTGCTGTCCTTCAGCCTGGGAAATGGTAAGGTCCCTACCCTCTTTGGGCACTCTCAATCTCCACTGCATTTCTTAAACCCCACCTACACCCTCTGCAAATAGCGCTCATATTAGCTTTATTACCTCACCCAGCTAGAGTGTGTCATCTCTGTTCTGCCACTGCCCAAACTAATAGTCATCTATTTATATCTTTTTCCATTAGATCCTGGTGGCTATATTTTAATCTTCGATATGTTTGACCTTGATTGCTATGTGACTTCCAAATCTGTCTTCGTGCCTGTAGTTTCCTAGCCATTGTCCACATGATCAAAGTGCCTTTTCTAAAATGACATTCCATCAATCCTGCAATCCTTTAAAGGCTCCTAGTGCTCTTCAGCCTATCATTTACTTACTTATATTCCCAGAGTAACTCTTTAATCTTCACATCAGGTGCATCCTGCCTCAATAAATATTTATTAAATGAATGAGTACTGAATGGGATTTCAGGTGCTAACGTAAATTTAGCTCCTTCTTTTTACAATACTATTTTTCATTAAAGTGCAGTTTGCTGTTCTACTGAATGAGCCTCCTTTAGAAGGTTATGGGAATACAAACATCTGTGTATATCATACTGCCTTGCTAATTGTGCAGAAATGTTATCAATGAGAGGTTGCACTATGCAGCAATACAAAGTAAAGGCTCTAAACCAGATTTCCTGAATTAAATGTAGGTGTAATTCAAAAATACACCTACTAATTGTGTAACTTTAGGCAAGTTCCTGAACATTCAATTCCTCCACTTACTAATTTATAAAATGGTGATGGTGATATTATCTAACTCATGGGTTTGTTGCAAGGACTGAAAGAGTTAACACCTACAAAGCACATAGCAGAATGCCTGGCATATGGGAGTACACAACAAATGTTAGCTCTTATTTTTTAACCTCTACTACCATTATCCTGATAGTGTTTATCTCTATGTAGTTTGTTTAACTCACCCTTTCATGAAAATAGGCCTCTACTTAAAAACCTACCAATAGCAAAAACTGCAACAATGCTTAGCAATTTTTACCATGAGCACTTTAAGTTGTCATCTGGTCTACCAAAGTCCATAGCCTGTGCAAAAAAACATTCTTAATAAAGTTTCTTCTTTTCCCTTCAATGGTTTATCAGCAAGCAGGAAAGAATAAAAATTACAGGTACTTAGAATGTCTTTGTATACTGCAGTTTTGACTACCTTATGATCTTTTCCAAAACCAAAAGAATTTTTCCTTTACGTAACTGTACCTCTCTCTTTCCACACCTTACCCTTTTGGAAGATACTCATGCCTATATCTTCATTCCTTCCAAAGACTGGTAGATACAGATTTGTAATTTCAAAACTAAATTTGCCAAATAAAAGTTTCCAATTGTTTTTTTTTTTTAGTGATTATAAAATAGATGTTTACTATTACAATATTTTTAAGTAGAAAGAATATCAGGAGATATATCCTGGAACCTGCCATTCCAATGTCTTGAAAAAAATCACTGACAATTTTTGACAATATGACAATATTGATGCTCATCTTTTTTAAGTTTATGTGTAATTTTTTCATAGTTGAGAACATACCCTGTACATATTGTATTCTGTATTTTCCATTTTGTTAAATATTGACCACTGATCCAAACTCTTTGTAAAAGTAAGTTTAATGATGTTATTTGTTTGATTCAATGGTATCACAATATTCTATTATTCGGTAGTATCTATAATTTAATTATGCATTACCTATTATTAGAAAAGATATTTCCTATTTTAAAAATCATTTCTATTAAACCATGGGAAACATCTTTGCTTATAAATTTTGGTCCACATTTTCCTGAAAGATTCCCAGAATGAAATTTCTGAGTTGAAGATGAAGATCTTAAGACTTTTCATGTGCCTTAATAAAAAAATTGCTTCCTAGAAAGTATACACCTGCTTATACTTTCATCCGCAGTATATGAAGATTAAGGTGAGAATTAAGATACCCTTAGCAGGCTCTAAAATTATATTCTGTTTAATCTTTATGGTTGAAATTCAAAGTCTATATTTTGTAGATGTATATTTTAAGCAATCATAAGTATTAAGATGGGTATAAAGTTTGACCTCCATTTGAATTTCAAACATCTTTCATTTCACATAGAGGACTCCAACTTAGACCACACTTTAATTTATTACTTCCCGTAATAATGCTAAGCTTTGTGATCAAGGGTTTTAATTTAGCTAATAAACAATTATCCTTCACCATAAAAGTGCTTGCTTCATGCCTGATTTTTAAAATTGTTTCTCTTTTATTGCAAGTATTATATATGCCATGGAATATCTGAGGACTAGCTCCTCTGCTGTCAAAGACACACCCTGCTCAGCAAGCCCAGTGATTCCAGAAGGCACATGGAATGCATATCCATGGAACAGCCATCCTAGGCTTGAATGTGTGAAAGGTACCTGTCAGCAAGGAAGCATTCTTTCGATTATTCATTCAGTATTTCCTAAAGGCCAATTACATAGGAAAAACTGTACTAAAGCTTAGGAAAATCACATTAATAGGAGAGACAGACACAGTGCCCACCTTCACAAAGCTTACAATTTGGAGAAAGAAATGGACATTAAATCATTAATTATCCAATTGAATATTTACTCACTTTAATGGTAAACAAAACAATGACTGACGTATTGGAAATTCAGTCTGGTGAGCTTCCAGTTTCTGCTTGAAGCATATTTACATGCAACAGATATTTTTGTAGATGGAAATCATCTCTATTACCTATAAAATCCCTGGTAAGGTGAGCATTGCCCTCTGATGATAAAGTCTCTCCTTTATTCTGTTTTGATATGGGAGTCATCATACATGCTCTGAGGATGAGCAGAACACTTGTCAAGTCTCCTGAAACACGCAGCATATCAGTCTAAAAGTTAAATTTCAAGTGCTCAGCAAATAATGATCGAGCAAAGAAGAAAAGGTGGGTTTATCTAAATAAAACCTTTCATTGTCATAAGTTTAGCATCACACAAACCCTCATTGACAAATCTCATGAGGTAAGGGGAATTGAAAGCCCAAGGAATCTAAGTGGTTCTTCCCAGACACAACTTATCATGGAAAATTAGGAACTGTTTCATGAAAAAAATAATCAAAGTCCTTTAGGCAGCTTTACAAATAGCCACACACTCTCCTTCTTGACCAGCAAGTAATAATTCATGTCAGCCCAGTGACAATGAATCCTACTTTGGTTTATTACCTTTTCCACGGCCCTTCACATGCTTGATCTCATTTGCAATATAATATTCTGGACACAAAGATGTGTATTCCCCAACAGCAAATGAGGAGTGATTTTCTAAGCTGTTCTGGGTCCTGAGAAATCAAATCAAAGTTCCAATCAGGGAGTATTCCCTGTTGCCCTGAACCTCCTCCAGCTTCTCAAGCTTCCTTTGGTGTCTCCTTGCTCACAAGAGTGAATACAAGGTGGATAATAATCCAGTCTTTCCATTGGTGAAGAAAGACGTCCTTGAAAGCTGGAATAGCTTCACATAAGTGGAACATAACAGAGATCCTTGACATGTAGATGTCAGGATCCTCCTTGGAGGATTCATGGAACTTACTGTGGACTGTTTACAGACCCCCTGCCCTCTGTTGTGGCTCCTGAGTCACATAGCAATTTGCATTGTTTTAGCTCACAACCACAGCTTCATCCTGGCCTTCCCTGCCCCCACAGCCACTGCCCTCCATCATCATTTCCCCTATTGTTCTCTGGCCGGCCCTGACCCCTGGGTATTTATAAAGGCCACTTCCCGCTGCATCATTGTGTGCTCTGTGGCCCTCGGCTCCCCATGTTTCCTGACAGTGAGGGGGGGTCCAGTTAGCCACCAGACTCCAGCTCCCCACTTCCTCCATGTCCTGTTTACAGTGCTCTGCAAGCATCTCTCTGGTCACTCCTCACACAGCGTCCACCAGCTCTGATGGACCCCAGCAGGGGCTCTGTGAGAGAAATCATATCCCCATCAAGCAATTCGCTACAATCGCCAGCCCAGAAACTGGAGCACTTATGCTGGATGAGCTGAAACCCAGAGAGGTGCTTCAGTGCCTGGATCCAGTGTCAGTCAAAACAAAAGACTTTGAGACCTGGGAGACACACGTGATCTCTTTCCCGAGCATCTTTGGACGTGACATTGCTGACAGTAGTAGAATCCCTTTAACTTCATGGATTTTGGGGGTGTGCGTAGGACATATATTTCCAGGACTCTCATAATAAGCTCAGACAAAAAGCCCTGCATTTGTATGCAAACATTAGGAAAAGCAGAAAAACAAACAAACAAAAAAAAAAGCAAAGCAAAACCTCCTTTAAACAGAAACATGGCATTCTGAAGTTCCTGAGGTGCCTAGCATTTCTTTTGTTTTTGGCCCTCACTCTGCCTTGCTCTCTGTAGAAGGTTTGTCCCCTACTGCAAGATGAAAGCATTAAATCATGCATGTTGATGAAGGGAGGGAGTGATAGGTCTGTGATTCTGTGTTAGTAGTCTTTCAAACTTTCCAATCCTTCATCTGTTTTCAAACTAAGCAGAGCTCCTTTCATTTTTCTCACACAGATGGCAGAACCAATACTCCCTCAGTGTGATTAAGAAATGTATTCCAGGTCACAGTGTTGCTAGGTTTTAAAGCCCGGTTCCAATCTGCAACACTATCATCTATGGCATGGGCCATCTGTTCATCACCTCAGGTTGCCTACCTCTTCCCTTCCCACTGTCTCCTCCTTTTGCTGTCATTTCCTCTCCCAGGACATGATGGGGTACCTGAAGTAATGTCAATCAGCATGCATGAAATTCTTCTAGAAGGATGCATTGCTGAACCTTCCAGACTCCAGCTGTTGGGCATGAACATTCCCAACCACTGGAATGAGTTACTTGTTAAATCAGGTACTAACCTGGGCTGGCTTTTCATGATGTTCAATCTCTTCTGCTCTAAAACCTATAAGAACTGAGATTTTTGACTGTCCTGCCTTGTTTATTATTACAGACAGAGCTCTGCCTCGATTGGGATGGAAGCCTGATTCCACATACCCTCTATGGAGTCTTAGAGAATACATGGCCATTTCCTACAGCTAGGAAACAGCCAACGTATCACTCAAAGCTGCCCCTCATGCTGCAAATGTTGGGTTTGGCAAAGTCATGATCTTTTCTAGCATCAGGTACCTACAGCCAGACACTATTCTCCTTGGGCCCCATCTGGCCACTTTCTTTGTCCCTGACCATGTGGCATCCACATTTCTTCTGGCCCACATGCTGAACATGTATGTGTCTGGCCCTGGGCGGCAGCCTTCTCCCCAACAGTCTCCAGCCTGCCCCTCTCACAGTGAGCATCCTGTTTCATTCCTGGCCCAGCTGCTGCTCCAGACAGAGCCCTCCCAGCAGGCAGAGGGGCCGGTCTCGGGACTGGTGACAGGGTGAGTAATGCAAGATCCAGCCTGCGGGTCAGAGGGCAGCCACTCCTGGGATTGTGTCTTCTTAGATGAGGAGGCCCAGTAACTGTGGTCACCCGGTGGAATTAGTTCCCAGAGGTGATGGGCAAGATAAAGCACATTAGCAAAATACACCCTTTGATTTTATGCCACAGGGGGCAAGGGCTTGCCCGGAGGACCCGAACTCACCACTAAACCTCTTCTAAGGCTACCGCCTTTAAGCAATCATCCTTATCAGCCCCTAGCCATCATGTAGCAGTAGGATATCAGGGCCGCAAGAGGTCCAAGGAGTTTCCTTTTATAAAGAAGGAATCAGAGACTCAGAAGGCTCAAGTGGCTTGCTGAAATTTGCTCCAACTTCCTACTATAGGTCTCAGGCCTCTCTGGGATGGTGGGGGAACACAAGAAGAATAAATTTTAAAGATGAAGATTTACCTATTTTTCATATTAGCTTCAAAAGAATGACACTTCAAGAATGAGCATCCTATCCCAACAGATGCATCTTCACTGAGATGCGGGGGAGAGACGGTCAACTATAACCGCCAGTCTCGGGGAATAGCTTCCTCTCTACCACTCATTCTAACCACCTCCATATAAAGCTAAAGTGCATATCAAATCACAGAAATAAGTACTAGAAAGAGAAAAAGAATTTGCAGAGAAGACAGCATCATCACCAAACAACCCTGGCTGAGTCCACACATGTGCACAGATTGTCAAGCAAGCAATCAAATCAAATTCAGTTGGTACAATCCTTGACATTCATTCAGTCATTTACTCAACCAGGAGATACATCAAGGTCCAGACTACATTTATTTATAATATACTGTGTGCTAGGTACTATACTAGGTGACAAAAATACAATTGAAGAATATGTTACCATTGTCCTCTGGGGACTAAAGTCTGTTGGGTCCATAGACCCATTGAAGACAGTATTACCTGATGTGAGAAAATATCAAATATACTCATGTCATGCACACACACACACACACACACACACACACACACATGCATAAATAAAGTAGAGTTGTGAACAAAGAGACTAAAATTGCCTGGATGGACAAAGAGGATATATAAAATGTCTTTGCAGAGGAGGTAATGTTAGTGCTGAGTTTTTAATAATAAATTCTGGGGTGTTGGTTAGGAATTCAGAGGGCAGAGCAGACAGAGGTAACAGGTACAAAGAGACAGAGGCAAGGCCATCTTAGCCTGCTCGGAGATCACAGGAAGAGAAGCATAACTGGAACAGTAGATGAGCCTGGGTCTCTGGTAGAGCCTACATCACAAGAGGCCTTAAATGCCATGCCAAAACATTCAAAGTTACACAAAGGTACTGAAGAGCTGTAGCAGAATTGAATGATGGGAGTATCTGCATTGGATTTCCAATGAAGAAATACTATGGTTTTCAAACAAAAATTGAACTGATGGGAGGTAAGACTCAAGGCAAGTGCTTCCATTTGCTGACTGCTTCATCTGTGTCAGAAACTGAACTTAACACTTTATATAGTCTCCACCACAATTCCTGTCAATTAATTTCAATAAGTAGCTACTAGTTCCCAGGTATTATTCTAGGCACTGTGGACATACCAGTGAGTGAGACTGATGGAGTCTCTCATCTTGAGCAGCTTCTGCTATAATGGCGGAAGGCACGATTAATACTTAAGATAATTTCAAGTACTGATCAATTTCATTAATGGGCCATATCATTATGTTACTTACTCATTACACTTCCATTACATAGAACACAAGGGAAAGAGTCAAAATTTTAACTCAGATCTGCATTCTCAGTCCCCGATCTATCCAACACACACTTATAACAGATTAATAAAGCTCGAACTCAGAAGTGGCAGTGTAGACAAAAAAGGGAACAGAGGAGTTGGGGGTTTGAGGAGAGGGTCAGATTTCAAAGGATACTTAATGGTAGAATCTAAGAAAGTTGCTGCTTAATCATGTATTTTTACCTGTGGAGCAATTAGTCATGAAGGTTTTGAAAATGGGAAGAATCTACTATAGCCCTTAGAATTTACTGAGGCTTGAGCTAACTGGTAGGCATTCATTCATTCATTTGTTCATTCAACACACATTTAATGAGTATTTACTTTGTCCTAGGCACTGTGCTGGGTCTTCAGGAATGGAGATCAATATTTAGCCTCTGCACTTAATTTGCTCACAGATAAATGGAAAACAAAGACTAATAAACAGAAAATTAGAGAAAAGCATGGTAGATGCCCTTAAAATAGCTAATATTTGATGAATATTTGCCGTAAGTCAGATAAGCACATTAATGTAGCATGGCATTCAACCAGAGAAAAACCTCTGTGTTTATTACTATTATATTTCCAATTTTCCTGATAGGGAAATTAGGATTTAGAGAAGTTGAATGGCTTGCATAATTCACACAATTAGTAACTAGTATAAAATTGATTCAAACCTAGACAGATTAATTCCTAAGCTCACAGAGATAATCACTATTCACCACTATTCTGCAATAAATGAGAACATGCAAATATTTGAACATTAGACAGCTTTGTGACCAGAGGCCTTAGGTGCTTTTATTTATACAATATGTAAGAATATATTGACTCTACCTTATTAATAAGAATATATAGGATCCATATATTCTTATATATTGTATATTCCATATGTATATACTCCCAAATCCTGCACTAAAAATAATTAGTTGTATAACTATAAGAGTTGATTATAGTAGACAAGGTTTAAATAACTTTTTACTTTGTAGAAATTTAAGTAAGCATATATTATTTTTTTAAAGCATATATTACTTTTAATTTGGCACTAATCACAGGTACAGTTTGATACAATAGCTCTTCAACATTGTCACAGTTTAAAAGTAAAGCCCCTAGCATAAATTGGTGGAATCAGGGAAGGCTTCTGTAGAGATGTATTTATTTAAACAGGGTTCTGAAGGACGAATAAGAGTAAGTCAGATAAAGAATGGTGGCAATCTGTTCAGGAAGAGCAAAGTTTCTGTAAAGCAGTGGGTGAGATAAAAGCATAGTGGGTCTGGGAAACTTCAGGAAGACATTTGGATTTTATGAAGATATCTGTCTTTCTGATCAGCATTTCCACACAGAGGGAAATTTAGGTTATCTCTTACATGGAGTTTGGATTTTTAAACCAAATATACCAGCCAAGTGAGAGGGCTCTGTATTCACATGGCATAGGATAAGCGGACACCTTACAATTTAGAATCTTCCACAAAGCCTGAAGCATATTGCTCTAAATACTGCTAGTAAGTGTTACATTTTTATTCTTTCAGGGATGCATTTGATTTCTGGAGACAGCCCAAATCTCAGTTAAAGCCTGTGGAGAGCACTAAGACCAGTCAAGCAGGGAAAACAATCTTTGCTGAAGAGAAAAGCTATAATTTTCATCAAAAATGAACTGGGTGCCTTCTATGTACCAGGCCCTGCCCAAAACAACTTCTCTCCTTTAAAAAAAAAAAAAACCTATGGGCAAATACCATTTACCTTTAGTTCCTACTTTACAGAGAAGAAAACAAAAACTCCGAGAGCTAAAGATCTTGCCCCAGATCACATATAGATTCTGAATTGAAACCTAGGTCTGAATCTAGGATCTGAATGTTTAACCAATATTCCTCTATAAATTAAGACTCTAAACGATGCCCCATAAATTAAACCTGCAGTCAGGGCTTTTTTATTGTCTTCCTATGACTTAAGCAGCATAATTTTTGGAGGTTCCACATCATGATAAATCAAATATATGATATTGCACCTGTATCTTACATCAACTATGGTTTAAAACTAATCTCTACATTGAATTATTATAGCCTATTTGACATGATGACTAACAAATCAAATGTATGACTTTCCATTTATAGTTTTATTTTTGTAATTTGGCACCAGTTTTTTTTTTTTCTGGGCTCAGATATTGTCTCAGGCCCTTAAAAACAGGTAGAGACCATGTCTGTAGTTAATTTCCAAAGAGGAGGTTCAGAAAAGTTTAACAACCCATGATTGAAACAAGTGCACAGTCCGCCAAGACACTGTACTGTAGAAAACATTAGGTCTCATTATTTTGAAACCCCAAAAGTCAGTTGTATGAGCTCTCATACTCAGGAAATGCAGTGGCGAGTCCTTGGGCACTGTCTTCGTTGAGCTTCTGAAGTCCTGAGCTTGCCCTATGTCTTCTTCTGGCTAATCTGAAAGCCCCCCAGAAAGCAAGCAGACTCTCCTATCAGTCTGAATTATTCACAGGCAGGGTGTACAGTAGCCCAAATCACACGTCAAGATTAAGAGTTAGACACTTTATCCCCCAAATGTATTTTTAGGAGCGGGCAGCCTGTACCGTAGCTTCGTTTATTTTGCTTTGGGAAATGGAAAGAGATTTCCCTAAACACTGGAAAGAATGTGAGACAGGAAAAAGAACACCAGAAGAGAAACAAAACTTCAGACAGGAGTGCAGAGGAAGGAAGTGGAAAAGGAGACCAAATGTATTCTGCTTTCCCACTTTCAACCTGACACTGCTTCCTTGAGCTGCAGATTCCTGGGGAGCCCAGCTCTTCCAGCAGGCATCAATGTGCTCATCTCCATATCAAAGGGAAACAGACCACTGGAGAGCCCCTCAGTGGCAGCTATTAGCTGAGAAGAAAGTGGAGTTTGCTGCCTTGGCACAAGTTTAGAAATAACTTTAAACTTCAGCATCTCAGACCTCATTTTTCCTATCCCTGATTGCAAATCATCTATTGATGAACCCATTAACTCACCCCGCCATTGTGATTTCATTTGTCCCTTTTAGGGAATACATTTCAAAGTTGCTTGCCATGGTATATGAACATAGCTAAAGTAAATATCACCAAGAACATAGCTTTGTTCTACCCTTCAGGTACCGTAAAGAAAACTAGCAGTTTCCAAAGCCACCTGAAGGAGAAAATCATCTCTCTATTGTCCCTACCCATGGGAACATGGAAACAGTGGAAGGAGGATATATTCCCTGAACACAGAAGTCTTCCAAAATCTTTCCTCTAGCTCCAGCCTGAGCAAAATCTATCCTCAGCAAGAATGAAAAAAGTTGGAAGAGAAGCAGGAGGAAAGGAGGTACAGGGAATGGAGCATGCAAAAAAGCACCACTCAGCTACTCTCTTCTCTGGGCCAAAGTTGTTTGCATGGATGGGGTTTCCTTTGGCAGAGTGCATGGATGGGGTAAGCCAAGCACTGTCTCAGCAGCTATGTGAGCTCACTCACAAGATGAGTGAGCTCTGCTTGGACTCCAAGGAAAACTCACGTCCATTAAGTGGCCTTCTCCTCTGAGAGTCACAAAAACGCACTTCAGCATAGCTTCTGCAATCAAGCTGCATGGGTGGAGTATTCCCCCAGTCAACTCCAGGAAGTTTCCTCTACAAAGCTATTCATTAAACTGGAGCTGCATAAATAATCAGTATCCCCTCCCCCCCCACCTCCCTAACCTTCCTAGGCTGAGAGCCCAGGCGGTGAGTCCAGGTGGGATGGCCAGGCCCAGTGCTCAGGCCACTCAGGAATTGCCATAGAAATGGGAGCATTATTTATTTTACTAAAAAGGACAAAACAACAGGCGGCTGTCCTTTAAACAATAGGATCACGTCATCTGAGCTCTCAGTGTCCCAGGTGACAAGCCCAGCCCCAAGTTCTCTTTCCTCAGCCTCCCCAGGCACATTCTGGAGGAGGTGAGCCCAGCAGGCTGTGCTGAGGCCCATAGGATGCTGAGAATGTGTCACAGTGAGGCCGCCCTGCAGATGTTTCCTGGGCTGAGTTGAGCAAGGCTGAGAGAGTGATTTTGGCAGTAGGAGGCCAGGAGGCGACAGGAGGCAGCCCTGAACTCTGAGCTTTAATGACCCTCCCTAAAAATGTGGGCCAAGAACAGGGAAGATAAAAAATGGCCTGTAGCAAAGAATCCTGAAAAAAAATGTGTTTATTAAAGAAATAATAATAACAGGACCTAGAAATTGAAAATATATATACACCATTTTTATGGCTGACAACAGCTGGCACCATTTTGGTGACTGACTATGAAGAGAACTTGAGGAAAGCAAAGTGTTACATGTCCTCCTCTCTAGCCCTTCATTCAGGTTCTAAGCTCCTGCCTACTCTACCTCCTTCAGGAAAATTCTTTCAGTTGTTCCACTACACACAGGGGTGTCTTTTCTCTGAATTTTGACAACGTTTGTAATGGCAATATTAGTGGCGATTGGTAATGCTTTGAGTATCTACTGTGCACCTGGTATTATGCTAAGTATCTTACACAAATTAACTGATGACCCTTTACAGCGGCACTGTGAGGAAGTACTAGGACTGCCTTCATTTTATGGATGATAATACAAGGGTCAGAGAAGTTAAAGAACTTGCCTAAGGTGACAGAGCTTGTCTGAGTCAAAGCCTGGATTTGAATTTAAGCATTCTGGTTTCAGAGCTTTAATTTATCCACTTCACTTAACTCTTTCACAGTAATTAATCCATTCATACGTTCTCATATTCTTTTAATTAACCAAATATTCTGGAATATCCAATATAGCATGACACTTGCCTAGACACTGTAAAAAATGAAGATGGACACAAAACCACCTGAAACATCTACTTAAAGTTTTACAATCTACAAAATAGATGTGATACATTGCCAAATAAAAATAATGGGAGGGGCGGGTCACGGTGGCTTAGCAGGCAGAGTTCTCGCCTGTCATGCCGGAGACCCAGGCTCGATTTCCAATGCCTGACCATGCAAAAAAAAAAAAAAAAATAGTGGGAGGACAATTGAGGTCCACATCATAAGTAATAGTTTCCATGGAGGTCTTTCATAGGCTTTTCAGGACGCAGCGCTTAAATTGAACTTGAAGGAAATAAATACAAAAGAGAAAGCATTTCTGGCAGAGCATGTCCAAATATATTTGGACAGGATATGTTTGGACAGAAGAGAGCTCATTTGTAGAACGACAACTTCTAGCTTGTATTTGTGATGTATGTATGAGTGGTATCATGGACGGCAATGGCAAAGCTTGTAGAGTGTGGCTAGAAAATGAAGATTACTTAATTTGGACTTTATTCGGTAGACAGCAAGGAGTCATGAAGGTCTTTGTACTAATGAATGATGCTGTAAGAAGATTGATCTGAAGTGTGCATGATGGTTTAGATGGAAGAGGTAGAAGAAATGCAGCCAGTTGCATGGTGTTATGAATTGAATCATGTCCCCCATAAAAATATATTCAAGTTCTAACACTGGGTCCTGTGGACATGAACCCATTGAATCATGTTCCCCATAAAAACATATTCAAGTCCTAACCCCAGGTCCTGTGGATATGAACCCATTGGTAAATATGATCTTTGAAGATGTTATTAGTTAAGATGAGGCCACACTGAATCAGGGTATGACTGGAGTCCTTATGAGCAGGGAAAATTTGGACACAGTTAGAGCAGGAGAAAAAAGGAGACGGAGGGGAAGAAAGACAGCCGTGTCATAGAGGCATCAATCAAGTTACGGAATTGACAAGTCACCACCAGAGCACTGCAGACTTCAGAAGTTCTTGATTTTGGACTTGCTGTCTCCAAAGCCATACTACAAATTTCCCTATTGTTTAAGCCAAATAGTGAGTGGTATTTGTGTAGCAGCCCTTGCAAGCTAAAACAAGTGGCTATCACAAACCCGGCAAGGGATAATCATGAGTTAGACCAGAATGAGTTGGGAATGGGAGTGGAAAAGATCTGATGGGAAGACATAATGGGAAGCTGATTCAAATGACCTGTTGATATGCTGAATATAAGGACCCAGGTAGCAGGACAATGACAACCGGGGGGCTGGAAAAACATTGTGCCATTAAGAGAAGGAGAAAACTATGAGGAGGTTGAGGGGAGGTTTATGTGGGCAATCCCAGACAGTCTGATCTTGAGATACATGCAAATATACAAATCAGAGCATCAAAAATCCTGGACCAGAGAGTGCAAGCGTAGCTCAGTGGTAGAATTCTTGCCTGCTATGTGGGAGACCCGAGTTCAATTCCCAGCCCATGCACTCCTCTCCCACCCCACCAAAAAGTTAAACAAATGATGCTGCAATAGCAGGATACTCACATGGAAAAGGAATGAAATGTGACCCCCACACACACAGTATATATATATATATAATCCTCAGCCACAGCTTAGGAGAGATGTCAAAACTCCTAAAAGAGATTTAAGAGTCATCCATACAGTGGTGGAAGTTATGAGGAGAGATGGAGATGAAATGGGCATGGAAAAGGTTGTAAAACTTTCAGCATTATTTTTATTATTGTCATAGAAAGGAAAATAAAGCATGCTTTAAGTTCCATGAAGGTGTCAATTATCCCTGATGTATATCCAGTGCCTTAGTCCAGAGTCTGGCACAGAACAGGCACCCAAGAAATATTTGTGGAAGGAATAAAGTCTTTTAGATTGAAAGTAAATTAGAAAAATAACCTCTTTGGACAGTTGCAAGTGCTCTAAATTCTGCTGTACATAACATACTAGTGGATACTAGGCAAAAGTGTTTTTGTCAGTAGGGTACTGGGC
The DNA here is from genome assembly GCF_023851605.1 of Tamandua tetradactyla. NCBI lineage: Eukaryota > Metazoa > Chordata > Mammalia > Pilosa > Myrmecophagidae > Tamandua > Tamandua tetradactyla. The sequence goes on along the minus strand of NC_135334.1, from coordinate 8,295,379 downwards.
ACATCCAAAATGGGGTTAGAATCTCCCTTTATGCTGATGGATTTAAAAATTCAGAGTTATTAGATCTTACGGGCCATAGAACCACAGAATTGAATATAAAAGGACTTCATGTGTGTTTTTCTCCTCCAAGCGGTTGGCAATTTTCTGCTTTAAAATGTCAGATCTATTACAACTCTGGAAATGTCGCCCTCCCCAGTTTCCTTATCTACATTAAGAGCAACAGATTTCTAGGCTTCATCACTTCAAGGAAACATGTCTTCGGATTCCTTGCAGAAGTATTTTAGAAGTTGTTCTAAGCAAAGTAATTATTAGATGGTGCCTTTAAAATATATTTTTTTTAAAAAAAGCTCCTTTATCTTGGGAACTGTTTCTAAGAATTTCTTGGTCTGGTTTACAGCTGAAAAAAAAAAAAGGGGGTGGATTCAAGTTAGGGCTTCAGCCAAATGTCTCCAAACCTAAAACGATTTAGGAAGAATCTTGCCATTGTTCACGGCTCCAACCTGAGATAGGTCGATAATCAACAACGGCTGTGGGCACAGGCTAAAAATGCAACGTTCCAGTAAATGGAATTTCCACTTTAATTTTCAGGTCACCCTTCTACAATATATTTGAGGCAACATGATGACCGTGCAGTGGTTTTTCTCTGGTGGTTCGCTATAGCTTGAAGGATGGTTGGGGAGATAAACAAGGAGACAGAGTATACCACAGATAGCTGAGTTTGTTGCTTCTCATCAAAAGATTTCCATTCATATTCACCACATACTGTTTCTTCTTACCTCTCCCTGGTTCCTATCAAAGAAATTGACCTGCAACTTCACCTAATTCTTAAATCAAACTTCTGAAATGTTTTTTTAATAAAAGGATTGAATGCACACTAATATATCATCTTTTTGTTCCTTTCTGTTATTCTCTTTACATTTTCCATTTCCCTGCATGGTATATGATGAAATTACCTCATCTCAGCTTTATCTATCAGGGAAAATGTGAAGTTAACTATATCTTGGGACTTAACACTCAGATATAGATTTGTTTCATTGGTCTTATTTATAGTCCCAAAGTGAGATCAAAAACCTTAACTAAGGTCATATAGCAATTGAGGAGCTACAACAAGAAGTGAAATTCATAGCTACACTCTTAGAACAGAATGTGGGAAAATCAAAGACCAATCTTCCATTAGCCTCAATTCCAGTGAGTCACAGGATCAAAGGGCTAGGAATAGCAAGAGAGAGAAGAAGAGACATTTTTTATAACTAAATTAAAAAGTAAAATTGGAATCGTGATGACTCTGTTTTCACAAAATGCAGCTGGAGAAGGGAAAAGTGGTAGTCTAAGAATCCACTTTGAGTCCATGCAATTATTAGCTGACCATGCTAACCAATATGTTCACACTTCTACAGACCTTCTTCTCCTCTTCTTTACTCATTGTGATGCTCTCCACAAACCAGGAGCTTGGAGTCAGCCTGAATTTATACTCCCATACCCTGTCCCTCATATTTAATCAATTCTGCCTGTCAGTAGACCCATGCTCATATATACAAGTCTGCCTTGTAACAAACAAAGAAAAGACACACACACACACACAAAAAAAATTTATCGTGCCCAAACTCATTACAGAAAGGGGGAATTTTTACCCCAAAAAGGGTATTTAATATATTTAAGGTGCCGTTGCCATTATAAAATCAAGAATAATTGCTTCTATGCTTTTGACATAAAATATATTTTCATCAAAGATACCTATGTCTATGAGGAAATGAAACTGGATTATTTTTCCAAGAGAAAATTTGAAGTTCTTTCAACTTGAATTTTGCATCTGAGACCCATGTTTAATCCACACATTGGGGAGATGGCCCCTGTAATCAAGTCAGGAAATTATATTTAAATGGAGAACCAATTATTCTACCTACAATAAATAGAAACTTGAAATTTACAGTTGTTCTCTGGTGTTCAAGGTCATAAGTAAACACACACTACATAACTTATGTTTTCTATATAGAAAGTTATCTCAGAGATCTGCTAAGATCTGGTGTTGAGTTGCTTCCAACTTCTGGTAAGAAGCCACCAATGACATGAGCAAATTTCTCCCAACTCACATTCCACTTCCAGTCATAGCACCGTCACATGCCCATGTGCAACGGACTCTTACAGGTATCCAATTGAGAGTGAAGAGTCAGGGAGCTATAGCTTTGCAGCAAACCTGCCAAGGAGAATGAGAATGACGCTCCTCACAATTCAGCAGCTTTTATTACACAGAAGATTCAGCCTTACAGGCCCAGGGTTGCTCTAGGGTGAACCATGTTCCTATCTTGGGATCTTTAATGCACATGTATTTAAGACCAAGCTGTGGCAGAATGTGACATCACCTATGCACTAAAACCTCTGCCTACGTCTGGAAGCACTGGGCCATGTGGAATACATTTACGTCCAAATGTGAAGACCTTATTCAACTGAAGAAGAGTCTCAGAAAGTTGGAAATGGTACAGAACCCAGGAAGCTGGAAAAATCTTTTTCCCACTCTTGAATTTTCAGACCACAAAATTAAATGACTTAAGGACTATACTGGGAGAAGAAATTGTGTAAGTTAGTAAGTGTAGTTTTGTGGGTCTAATGTTAAGCACATAAATTCAACCTCAGTAACATATTTCTAACAAGGGCAGCTATATTTACCTGGAATCTGCACAAGTCCAGGGCTGAAGGAAACCTCAACAAACCAGGAAGGAGGCTGCTGGTAGAACACAAACAGCACTCACCTAAAAGTTAGAAAGCAAATGTTGGGATTCCTGTTTTGACACTACCTACAAGTCATTCCCCTACCCCAACTTCTGCATTCATTTCTTTATGGATAAATAAAGAAGATCAAATTAATAGACTTTCAAAGTTCTTTCTAACATGGAACTTTCATAGTGCTAAGTCAATGAATACAGCCAGGCTAAGAAGACTTCAATGCTCCGGGTCACTGGACTTAAATGTTAAGTTCACCATCCTCAGGAGGAACTGGCAATAATCCAAGTCTCTTTTCCATTTCCTTTTGATTTGATTTTTATTTATTCATCCGATTATTCATTTAGTGTTTAGTCAAATGTATGATACCATATTCAAATAGTAATAATAACTTATACCCCACTGATGGTTTTCCAAACCCTTTCACACGGGTTCTTCTCTGTGAGTCACACAATAACCCTGACATGCAGACAAGGCAGGTATGCCTAGTCCCATTTTAATAATGAGGATACAAGGAACTGGTAAGAGTGAATGACTTCACATGTCTGAAAATGATAGGGCCAGAAACCATATCTTTTGACTCTTGGACAATTCTCTGGTCCACTATTTCAAACTGTCTCACCAAAACAATATTGTACAACTTTTTAATTGAACTTAATTCTTCATAGAATACTCTCCAAAGAAAAATATCCATTTTGAGCTTCACAGAACCCTACAAAGTTTTAAGAGAATCAGGCTTAGCCAATATAAGCATGAAGTAAGGATTTGAGACTGTGCTCTGGTTAATCCAAATCCTATGATCCACAAGCAGCCAAGTTCTCACAAGCCAAAAATAATGTTGATTGTTAATCATTTAGTTCCTATTATATACTAGGCAGCAACTGTTTTTGCTTTATATGTTAAAATGCATACAATAATCCTGAAAAATAGATTTTATCAATTGGCAGATTAAATAACTTTGGGCTCAGTTAAGTGATATGCACAAGGCCAAACTGCTAATAAGAGCATAAAGTGAAACTCAAGCTTGGGGATGTTTGACAGTAAAGTCTGAGCGCTTCACACAGCTCACAGAGAAATTCCATAATTTCAAATGAATAATCCCAGTTCCAAGTCACACAAAGCGATCAAGTGAACCTTCAAGAGATTGTAAGAATTACTTAACTCAGTTACATCTGGAAAGGAAGTAAGGGAGATGCAATTTGGGGAATAGAATAATCAAATAAGCTGGGTGTTAAGGATATCATGATCAGGGTTAGCTAGCTGCAGCTCCAGGACTCTCCAAAGCAAATCTCTTCTATGAGATTAGTCAGGGTTCAATCTCTTCTCCAACATCACGAAACATACGTCTTCACGTTGCCACAGCAAAGAAAGAAAGCCAAAGAACAAATTCAGGATTATTTCAACCTGAAAGTAACATATGCCACTTCCACTCACAGCTCATTTGTCAGAACTAGTCTCATGACCTCAGCCAGTACTAGAGGGCTGAGATATATGGGACAGAACATGGATATTCGGGAATCTGTAAATATTTCTGTCACACCATCTTTCAAGAAGAGAAATTCCCACCCCCAACACAACATGAGACTTGTGTGAAGGTATGGTGATGGGCATTTCCTGTTTTCCCCCCAAATATACCCTTTTCCCCTCTCCATCCCACTCTATGCCCTAGATAGCTGACTATACACATTACATCAAATGCTCATTTGCCCTTTGACTTCCTCTTATGTTTGATCAATACAAAGTACCTGCAGAAGAGGAGAATAAGGTCAGGATAATGATTCCTTCCTTCTTTCATTCATTTATTGGAGAAGTTGTGAGTTTACAGAACAATCATGCATAAAATACAGGATTCCCATAAATGACCCTACCAGCAACACCTTGTATTATTTGTGGACTATTTGTTACAATTAATGATAGCACAGTTTTGTGTTAGTACTACGAATTAATGTTCATGGATTAATGTAGAGTACCCTTTGTAGTGTAGTTCCCTGTTTTTTTATGTTTATTCTGTTACCAAATAGACATTCTACTATTTCCCCTTTTAATCATATCCAGATATACATATATTTCAGCGCTGCTAATTGTGTTCACAATGTTGTGCTACCATCACCAATATCCATTACCCAAGCATTACCTGTACATTTTAAGCCTTAACTTCCTATTCCCTATACTCCTGGCCCCTCCCTGCCCCCAGTAACCTATATTGTAGATTATGACTCCATAAGTTTGCTTATTCTAATTGTTTCAAATCAGTGAGATCATACAATATTTGTCCTTTTGTGACTCGCCTATTTCACTCAACATGAGCCTTCAAGGTTCATCCACATTGTTTCATGTATCAGAAATTCATTCCTTTTTATGGCTAAATAATATTTAATTGTATGTGTATAACATATTTGGCTTATCCAATCAATGGTTGATAGACACTTGGGTTCTTTCCATCTTATGGCAATTGTGAATAATGCTGCTATGAACATCAGTGTGCAAATATCTGTTTGAGTCAAGTCCCTGCTTCCAATTTGTGTATATACCTAGTAGTGGAATTGCTGGGTCATGTTGTAGTTCTATACTAAGCTTTATGAGGAACTGCCAACTCATCTCCATAGTGGCTGCACCATTTTACATTGCCATAAATGAGTGTTACTATTTCTCTGCATCCTCTCCACACTTTTAATTATCCATTTTTTAAAAAATAGCAGCCATTCTAATGGGTGTGAAATAATATCTCATGTGGTTTTAATTTGCATTTCCGTAATGACTAATGATGCTGAGCGTCTATTCATATATTTTCTGGCCATTAATATATCTTCTTCGGAGAGAAGTCTTTTGCCCATTTCAAAATTGGGATTTTTTTTCTTTTTATTGTTCAATTGTAAGATTTATTTATATAACCTGAATCTTAAAGCTTTATCAGATAAGTGATTTACAATTTTTTTTCCCCATCATATAGGTTGTCATTTAAATTTCATCACAAGTTCCTTTAAGGACCAAAAGTTTTTTATTTTGATGAGGTCCTACTTATCAATTTTTATATTTTTACTTATGCTTTGGGTGTAAAGTCTAAGAAACCATTGTCTAACATGAGATACTAAAGACACTTCTCTGTTTCCTTTCTAGGAGTTTGATAGTTCTAACCCTTATATTTAGGACTTTGATCCATTTTGAGTTCATTTTTATATATAATGTGAGGTAGGGATCCTCTTTTTTTGCAAATGGAGATCCACTTATCCCAGCACCATTTTTTGAAGAGATTGTTCTTTCCCAATTGAGTGGTCTTTGCCACCTTGTCAAAAATCAGTTGACCATACCAAAAGGGGGAAAAGAAGTGTAATTAATAAAGTATCAGTGGCAGAGAGAGTTCAAATAGAGTCAAGAGGCTACTCTGGAGGTTTCTCTTATATAAGCTTCAGGTAGACCTTGCTACCTATCAAAACCTGCCAACCCCCAACCAGGACCATTCCAGCCAATCCTTAAGAACATCTAAGGCAATATATAAGATTCCAGCAGGGTTCCAGGCACTAGAGTAACCTACAACCTCCAAATGGGTCCTTGGTCCAGATAAGTCCTGAAACCTAGCCCCGCCTCTCCAGAACATCAGATAGTTCCATCTCCCTACATATTAGTAACAAACCCTTCCAATATCAAAAATTTAGAATTGCCATAGCCCAAAGAGAGGTATGGAAAATCAAAGGTGATGGTGAAATTATGCATAGAAGATAGGACTTAACAAATGAATATGAATGCTGAATCATTAAATTGGTATCCCTTTTAGTCTCCAGTATTTTAGAGCAGCTAGAAGTTAAAACCCAGAATTGTGAAAATGTAACCCATGCAAAGTCTGAAATATGTTCTACAACTGATTATGGTGTTGTGCTTTGAAATTTACACCCTTTTGTATATATGTTATTGTTCAAAAAAAAAAAGAAGGAAAGAAAAGTCTTTTGTGATGATAAAGAGTATTTAAACCCTCTAGCCTCCTACATTCTGGAGCAGCTGGAAGGAAAAATATGAGAGAATCATATGGTAGCCCATGACATACTCTGGGATCTATTTGGTGACCACTTTCTGAGGAGTGCTTTGAAAACTATTGCTTTTTTATTTCTTTGCTTTGCATATATGTTATATTATACAATAAAAAAAAATTTTAAACATCAGTTGACCATAAATGTGAGGGTTGATTTCAGTTCACTGATCTAAATGCTTATCCCTCAAGAAATAAAAGGACAAATACTGTATGGCCTCACTGATATGAACTCACATTAGTTAATGAACTTGGAGAATTTCAGTTAAGAACAGAGACCATCAAGAGATAGAAATAGAGTAGATATTGGGTAATTGAAGATGAGCAACAGGACTGTTCTAGTTTGGTAGCTGCCAAAATGCAACACACCAGAGATGAATTGGCTTTTAATAAAAGGGGATTTTTTTCATTAAAAACGTAGCTCTTCAGAGAAAAGGCAGTTAACTTTCAACTGAGGTTCTTTCTTACGCAGGAAGGCACAGATTTCAATACCCTCCGTTAATCAGCCAATTTTCAGCTTACTCCTCATACATTGCTCTCCATTCTATAGGTTAAAAGCACTGGCAAACTACACTCCATGGGTCAAATCCAGCAAACCACCTGCTTTTGTGTTCTGGTTTGCTAGCTGCCGGAATGCAACACACCAGAGACGGATTGGCTTTTAATAAAAGGGGATTTATTTTGTTAGTTCTTCAGAGGAAAGGCAGCTAACTTTCCACTGAGGTTCTTTCTTACGTGGAAGGCACAGGATGGTCTCTACTAGCCTTCCTTCCAGGCCTCTGGGTTCCACGAACTTTCCCTGGGGTGATTTCTTTCTGCATCTCCAAGATCTGCGCTGAGCTGCGAGTACTGAGATGAGGAATGCTGAGCTGCTTGGGCTGTGCTACGTTGCGCTCTCTCATTTAAGCGTCAGCCAATTAAATCAAACATTCATTGCAGCAGGCATGCCTCCTAGCCCACTGCATATGTAATCTGCGACAGATGAGGTTCATATGCCATTGACTCTGGTCCACAACAATAGAATTAGACAGCTTCATGTTGCCAAGTTGATACCTGAACCTAACTCCCACAAGGACTGATTGTAAAAATTTGGAAATGGATAGCAGACTACTACCCAACTGTAATGCAATAATGTTAGTACACTGAATGAAGCTGAATGTGAGAATGATACAGGGAGGAGGCCTGGGGGCACATATGAAATCAGAAGGAAAGATAGATGATCAAGACCAAATGGTAGAATATAGGAATGCCTAGAGTGTACCATGATAGTGACTAAATGTACAAATTTAAAAATGTTCTTGCATGAGGAAGAACAAAGGAATGTCAGCATTGCAGGATGTTGAAAATAGATTTTATTTCATATTTTAAAACTTTAACTTATGTGTGAGACTAAAGCAAAAAATGTTTATTTGGTACAAAATTTGTATATATATATATTTTAAGGAGTTTATTTTTTATTTTTTTGCATTTGTTTTATTAATTTAAAAAATTAACAATAAATAAAACATTAAGATATCATTCCATTCTACATATACAATCAGTAATTCTTAATATCGTCACATAGTTGCATATTCATCATTTCTTAGAACATTTGCATCTATTTAGAAAAAGAAATAAAAAGACAACAGAAAAAGAAATAAAATGATAACAGAGAAAAAAAGATTATACATACCATACCCCTTACCCCTCGCTTTGTATTTTGACTAGTGCATTTCCTAATATAACTTATGTGGATAGTTTAATTGAACATTATAAGTACATGGAAACTTGAGTAGGGCATGAGATTTTGTAGGTTTGTCCAGGGTGATGCCCCAATAAATCCCAGAGTGATTTGAACAGTGAATAAAAAAGTATTTGCAAAGTCCCTTTCCAGGAATGGTGAGAAAGGGGGAAAATTCAACTTCCCCAAGTTGAATTCTTGATATTCTCACAAGCAGTGCAGACAGCCAAAGCAATAGGCTGAGCCCCCAATCTTGGGGTTTGTTCATATGAAACTTAACCTCACGAAGGATAGGTCAAGCCTACTTAAAATTAGGCCTAAGAGTCACCCCCAAAAGAAACTCTTTTGTTGCTCACATGTGGCCTCTCTCTCCAGCCAACACAAAAGCAAACCCACTGAAAATGTAGAGCTGTGTTCCAGCAGCCATGTTTCTTAAAGATGATTGTATAATATAGCTTTTGCAATGTGACTGTGTGATTGTGAAAATCTTGTGTCTGATTCTCCTTTTATCTACATATGGACAGATGAATAAAACATATGAATTAAAAATATGTAAATAATAGGGGGAACAAATGTTAAAATGCATTTAGTAGATTAAAATGCTAGTGATCAATGAAAGGGAGTGGTAAGGGGCATAGAAAAAAATAGGGGAAACAAAGGTTTAAACATTGGGTAGATGGAAATACTAGCAGTCAATGAGAGGGAGGGGTAAGGGGTATGGTATGTATGAGTTTTTTTTCTTTTTTCTTTTTATTTCTCTTTCTAAATTGATGCGAATGTTCTAAGAAATGATCATGGTGACGAATATGCAACTATGTGATGATATTGTTAGTTAGTGATTACATACCAAGAATGGAATGATCACATGATAAGAATGTTCGTATTTGTGTGTTATTATGTTTAAAAAAACTTTTTTTAATTAAAAAAAAAGAATGTCTGTCCCTGTGCTAGTACCATCTCATTTTGATTACTGCTGCTTTGTACTAGGTTTAAGAGTGGGAACTGTCAGTTCTCCAGCTTCATTCTTCTTCCTCAAGATAGCTTTATCTAGCTGAGGCCCCGACCTTCCATATATATTTGTTTAATATTTTAATTGCAAATAACAAACAAACATACAAACATTCTTAACATGCAAACATTCTTGACATGGTTACAATCAGTGGTTCACAATATCATCACATAGTTGTGTATTCATCACTATGATCTTTTTTTTTAACATTTGCATCACTCCAGAAAAAGAAATTCAGGAAAAAAACATACATGTTATACCCCTTACCACTCCCTCTCATTGACCACTAGTATTTCCTTCTACCCAACATATTTTAACCTTTGTTTCCCAAATTATTTGTTTATTTCTTATCTATATTTTTTACTCATCTGTCCATACCATAGATAAAAGGAGCATCAGACACAGGTTTTCAGAATAACACAGTCACACTGCAAAAGCTATATCATTATACAAACATTTTCAAGAAACATGTCTACTGGAACACAGCTGTACAGTTTCAAATACTTCCCTCCAGACACTCTAATACACCATAAACTAAAAAAGGGATATCTATATAATGCATAAGAATAACCTCCAGTATAACCTCTTGACTCTCTTTAAAATCTCTCAGCCACTGACACTTGATTTTGCCTCATTTCTCTCTTCCCTCTTTTGGTCTAGAAGCTTTTCTCAATCCCTTGATGATGGATCCTGGCTCATCCTAGGATTTCTGTCCCATGTTGCCAGGAAGGTTTACAAACCTGGGAGTCATATTCCACATTGATGGAGGAGGTAACGTATTTGCTTGCTGTATCGGCTGAGAGATAGAAAGGCCTTATTTGAGCAGAAAAAGAGATTCTCTGGGGGTGATGCTTAGACCTAATTTTGTGTAGGCTTAGCCTATTCTTTGCAGAGATAAGTTACATAGGGGCAAACCCCAAGATTAAGGGCTCAGCTTATTGATTTGATTGTCCCCACTGCTTGCGAGAATATCAGGAATTCTCCAAATGGGGAAGTTGAATTTTTCCCCTCTTTATCCCTATTCCCCCAAGGGAATTTTGCAAGTACTTTTTTATTCATTGCTCAAATCACTCTGGGATTTATTGGGGCATCACACTAACCCAGACAAACCAACAAAATCTCATGCTCTATTCAAGGTTCTTATTATGGTGTTCAATTAAACTGCCTATATAAGTTAAATTACTTTCATATAATTTTGATGGCTGACTTTTCCATTTCTGCAAAGAAGGTTGTTGGAATTTTTACTGGGATTGCATGGAATATATAGTTTACTTTGTGTATTATTGACATATTAAACATATTTAATTTTTCAATCCATGAACATGGAATGTCCATTTATTTAGGTCTTCTTTGATTTCTTTTAGCAATATTTTGTGGTTTTCCATATACAAGTCCTTTACATCCTTGGTTAGAATTATGCCTAGATATTTAATTCTTTTAATTGCTTTTGTGAATGGAATTTTTCTGAATTTCTTTTTCCAATTTTTCTGAATTTCTTTTTCCAATTTTTCATTGCTCATGTATAAAAACACTACTGATTTTTGCATGTAGATCTTGGACTCTGCCACTTTGTTGAATTCATTTATTAACTCAAGGAGTTTGTTGTGTATTTTGCAAGGATTTCTGTATACAGGAATATATCTTCTGCAAATAGGGTAAGTTTTACTTCTTTCTTCCCAACTTGGATGCCTTTTATTTCTTTTACTTACCCAAATTGCTTTGACAAGAACTCCATTCTATGTTGAATAACAGTGGTGACAGTGGGCATCTTTTTTCTTGTTCTTGATTTTAGAGTGAAAGCATCCAGTCTTTCACCATTAAATAGGATATTAGCTGGTCTTTTCATATATGTCCTTTATCATTTGAAGGAATTTTCATTCTATTCCTCTCTTTTCAAGTGTTTTTTATTAGCAAAGAGTGCTGGATTTTGTCTTTTCTGCATCAATTAAGATTATCATGTCCTTTTTCTTTCCTTCATTCTGCTAATGTGGGCTATTACAGTTAATTGATTTTCTTATGTTGAACTAACATTGCATACCAGGGACAAATCGCACTTGATCATGGTGTATAATTGTTTTTGAATGCTGGCTTCAGTTTTCTCATATTTTGTTGACGCTTTTTGCATCTATATTCATAAGATTGGTCTATAGTTTTCTTTTCTTGTGGTATCTTTATATAGCTTCAAATGAGTTAGTGACTGTTTCTTTATCTTCAATTTTTTTGAGGCGCTTGAGAAAAATTGGAATTAAGTCCTCTTGGAATGTTTGTTAGAACTACCCTGTGAAGCTCTCTGGTCCTTGGTTTTTCTTTGTTGGGAGGTTTTTGATAACTGATTTGATCTCTTTTCTTGTAATTGGTCTGTTGAGATCTTCTTTTTTCTGCTTGAGTCAATGTGGGTAGTTTGTGTATTTATAATAATTCATCCATTTCTTCCAGGTTAGATCATTTATTAGCATATAGCTGTTCATAGTATTCCCCTATAGTCCCTTTTTAATTCAGCAAGTTTGGCAATAATGTCCCCCCTTTTCACTTCTGATTTTCATTATTTGTATCCTCTCTCTTTTTTCTTTTTTGTCAGTCTGGCTAATGATTTGTCAGTTTTGTTCATGTTTTTCCAAGAATCAACTTTTGGTTTTGCTGATTCTCTCTACTGTTTTGGTTTGTTTTCTGTTTCATTTATCTCTAATCTAATCTTTGTTATTTCTTTCCTTCTGCTTACTTTGTGCTTAGTGTGCTATTCTCCTTTTAATTCTTTGATTCTTTAGATTAGGTCTCAGGTTTGAAGCCTTTCTTTTTTCAATGTAAAAATTTAGAGCATCCCATAAGTCTTAGTATGTTGTATTTTCATTTGCTTCAACATATTTCCTAATTTCATTTCTGATTTCTTTTAAACCCATTGGTTGTTTAATAATATGTTCTTTAATTTCCACATATTTGTGAGTTTTCCATTTCTCCCTCTTTTTATGATTTCTACCTTCATTCCATTGTGATCAGAGAATGTATTTTGCATGACTTATTTTTTTTTTAATTTATTGAGACTTGTTTGTGATCCAACATATGTCTATCCTGGATAATGACCCATGTCCACTTGAAAGGAATGTATATTCTGTTTTTGTAGATCTGTCAGATCCAGTTGGCTTAGTGTATCATTCAAGTCCTGTATTTCCTTACTGATTATCTGACTAGAGGGTCTATCCATTATTGACAGTGGTGTATTAAAGTCCCCTACTATAATGTAGAATCATCAATATCTCCCTTGAAATCTATCAGCATTTGCTTCATATATTTCAGGGCTCTGATATTAAGGGGATATGTATTTATAAATGTTATATCTTCCTGTTGAATTGTGCCTTTTATCTGTATGTAATGACCACCTTTGTCCTTCATAACTATTTTTAACTTAAAGTCTATTTTTCTAGTATTAGATTAGCCACCCCAGCTCTCTTGTGGTTACTACTTGCATGGTATAATTTTTCCATCCTGTCACCCTCAACCCACTTGTATCTTTGCTTTTATGTAAGTCTCTTGCTTTTGCAGACAGCATGTATTGGGTCATGTTTTTTGTTTGTTTGGTTGTTTATTCATTCTACCAATCCCTGTGTTTTGACTAGAGAGTTTAATCAGTTTGCGTTTAAACTCATTACTGATAGTACAGGACTTTTTTCTGCCATTTTGATATTTAGCCTTTGTAAGTCTTACACCTTTTTTGTCCCTCACTTCTGTTAATGCTTAATTTATAATTATTTTATTTTTTGCTTTGTGTGATATTAAGTGCCTTTCCACTTCTATCTGGATATATTTTCATTTGTTTTCCATATCATGGAATTAAAATTTAATATCCTAAATCTGTTACAACCATATTTGGCTTGATATCAACTTAACTTCAATAGCATCACACATAATTTTCCTATACCCTTCTGTCTTCCACCATTTTTTTTCTTATTACACTTGTATCTTTCTATATTGTATTCCAAAAACCTAGACTTATCATTACTTTTAATGCATTTGCACTTTAGCCCCTGCTGGAAGTAAGAAGTGGAGTTGCATACCAAAAAAATACAATACAATCACACCAGCATGTATAATTACTCAAATGGTTACCTTTATCACAGGTCTCTGTATGTTTATGCTGCTTTGAGCCCCTGTCTAGAGTCCTTTCTTTCCAATCTGAAGAATTCCCTCTATCATTGTTGTAGGTCCTGTCTATTGCTGATGAATTCCCTCAGCTTTCTTTATCTGAGAATGTCTTAATCTCTCCCTCATTTTTGAAAAAGAATCTCACAAGATATAAAATTTTGACTGGTAGTTTTTTTTCCTTTCAGCACCTTAGTTATTTCAACCCACTGCCTTCTTGCCTCCTTCATTTCTGATGAGAAATCATCATTCAATCTAATTTGGACTCCACTGTATGTAGCACATTACTTTTCTCTTGCAGCTTTCAGTAACCTCAGCTTTTCCCTTTGCATGTGACAGAGTAATCAGTATATGACAGGATATATTTTTCTTCATGTTTATCTTATTTGGTATTTGCTGAGCTTTTTGAATGTGTACATTCACATCTTTTGCTAACTTTGGAATGTGCTTTGTCATTATCTCTTTGGCTATTCCTCCTGCCCTTTTCTCTCTTCTCCTTCTGGGTTTCCCAAAATGCATACATCAGTGTGCTTGATGGTGTCCCAGAGGTGCTTAGGATATTTTAATTTGAATATTTTTTTTTCCTTCTGCTCCTCAGCCTTACTCATTTCATGTGTCTCATCTTCAAGTTCACTGATGCTCTCCTCTATCAGCTCTGATCTTCTCTTGGAACCCTCCTGGCAATTTTTCATTTCAGTTATTGTGGTCTTAAACTCCAGAAGTTCTGCCTGGTTCCTTTTCAGATTTCTGACTGTTTACCTGTAATATTCTTCAACCATTGTTTCTCTGATAATCTTTAGTTCTTTCTCCATACTTTCTTTCATCTCCTTGAGGTGACCATTTTTAAAGGCTTTTTGGTATGTCTACATTCTTATCTTCTTCATTGGTGTTTTCTGTATTTTTATTATCTTCCTTTGAATGAGTCATTGTTTCCTGTTTCTTTGTTTATCTCATACTTCTTTGTTGCACACTGTGCATTTTATTATTTTAACATGTTAACTCTGGAATTTACTCCATGGGATGGCTATTTCTTGGTTTTGTAACCAGCCGGTGATAGAACAGAGATTTTCTTGAATAGCAGCCTTTTTCTCAGGAAGGTCTGCCAAGGGCGAATGCAGAGTTCAGGGTTTCCCTCGTCTTTCTGAGCCCTGTGTCTTGTGCTAGACTTTGCTTGTTGGTCATTTAGGAGTTCTCTGTTTATGGAAGTTTGACTGTCTCCTATTTCCCAGGAGATAGACCTCCCTCTCCTGGGTATTTGATACCATCAGGACCTTGTCCCAGACTGTCCAACTCTACAGGTTTCTGTATTCCTTTCATTGCCTCTCACTACTCTTACCTAGGGAGCAAATTCTAGGAGGAAGGTCATCCTTGAGAGAACTTTCCCAAATCAGTCTTCCTCAGCCAATACAGGGCTAGCGACCCATGAAAGGGGCACAGAGTGCCCTAGGGATCACAAAGAGTGCCTAAAGTTTCTCCAGTGACTTCCCAAAGCTGAGCTTTCCTGGCCTGCCTAGAAAATGCAGCCCTTTAACTATTTGTCCCCCCACAGCCCTGAGGAAGCTCTGTGTCTTTAGATCTCTGCCACCTCCTCTCCTGTCTGAAAAGGGTCAAAACAAGTGCTTGCCCTACAATCCAAATTCATTAATCAAAAACTGTAATCAGCAATCACCCATGCCCACCCCTGTTCTTGGGAGTGTAGACATTTTGTCCCATTCTGTTCCATTGTGGCAGCCTGATGTTAGACTGGACCTTGTGGCAGCCTGACATTAGAGTAGTGGATAGGTGCTGGTAACAGGGACAACAACTTATAATTCTTTACCATAATTTATCTGCCTCTTCTTCTTCCTCTTCCATCTTCCCTGGATGCTATACAGTTTCTTTCTGACCTCTGAAAGACATAGTTCTTGCCTATTTAATCGTTGTTTTGGTGGGAGGACTCTGTCCTGGTGCTCCCTACTCCAACGTCTTCCCTGGAAGTCCCAATGATTCCTTTTTCATTCCTGTGGTATCTCCAGGGGTGGAGATCATTCTCCATTCAACTCTTTCTGGGTTCCAGAAACCACTCCCACCCCTCATTCCTTCAGGCATCCTAACAACCTGCTTCTTTTAATTTGAAGGTATGGTATTATTTCTTGTGGTTTCCCTCTTCTCTGTCTACATTTTATAAGTAGCCACTCAGTGAAGTTTCTCTCAGATTTCCCAATTTATGCATTTCTTATGTTTCCTGATGAGACTCTGACAAATACAAAGGAACTCTCAGAAAGGCTTACATACTGTAACTATTGAGATGAGCCTTCGTTATACCATACCACTTGAGTTATAAATTTGTTAATTTTTAAAATAATTTATTTATGCTTACTTCATAAATTGGTGTCCTTCTTTCTTCTCTTCCTTTCCATTCATCTTCATTGTCATCAGAAGAATTACTTTTTCCTGATAGCTTCTGAATTTAGAAGCACCAAGTGGTTTCCCATTTCCATAGAAAAATATCCAAAATCCTTAGCTCAGATTTCAATACCCTCCATTAATCAGCCAATTTTCAGCTTACTCCTCATACATTGCTCTCCATTCTATATGGAGAATTCTGTGCTGGGTCAAATCCAGCATACCACCTGCTTTTGTGTTCTGGTTTGCTAGCTGCCGGAATGCAACACACCAGAGACGGATTGGCTTTTAATAAAAGGGGATTTATTTTGTTAGTTCTTCAGCTAACTTTCCACTGAGGTTTTTTCTTACATGGAAGGCACAGGATGGTCTCTGCTGGTCTTCTCTCCAGGCCCCTGGGTTCCAACAACTTTCCGCGGGGTGACTTCTTTCTGCATCTCCAAAGGCCTGGGCTGAGCTGCCAGTGCTGAGATGAGGAATGCCGAGCTGCTTAGGCTGTGCTACATTGCGCTCTCTCATTTAAGTACCAGCCAATTAAATCAAACGTCACTCATTGCAGCAGACACGCCTCCTAGCTGACTGCAGATGTAATTGGCAACAGATGAGGTTCATGTACACTTGGCTTATGTCCGCAGCAACAAGTCTAGGTATGCTCACCTGGCCAAGTTGACAACTGACTCTAACTAACACATTTTGTAAATAAATTTTTATAGTAACACAGCCATATTCATTCATTTACATATTGTCCATGGCTGTTTTTCATACAACAGCAGAATTGAAGAATTAAAACAAAACTACATATCCAAAAGTTTAATAATTCACTGTCCATACCCCAATATCACCATAAACCTTCACAAATCATATTCCCTGGCCTAGAATGAGGAGGCTCTCTGGTACAACATCTACCATTAAAATTTTACACACATGTAGTATCCAATCTTACATGAATTGTTCCCAATGGTTTCAGCTAGATTTTCCCAGCTTGCTTTTAGCTCTACTTAGAATTTATTATATTATGCTTTAAATAGATTGAGTTGTTTTTAGGCCCATTTCTCTTTATTAGATTTGAAGAAGGCTTGAAGAAGAGAATTGCATTTCGTATATCTTTATCTCTCCATTGGTAAATATAAATGTCAAGCACAATGTGCATGTAGCATAACTGTTAAATGAATTGATGTCATGACAAGAGGAAATCTGAACTGCTCCTGTAATCTTAAGGTAACACATTCATGGGTCTTAGAGATGCATGAATAAATTGAAATCATTTGATTGACCAGAAATCTGAGAGGCAGAGGAAACAGCTAATAACTAAAAATTTTACTATTCTTCAAGATTTAAGTATTACCTGTGTGACAACTGATGAACAGCTCTTTCAGTCCACACCAAGGGGAAGGCAACAGAAGCCTATACATTACACAGAAGCAAAAAATTAAATTATATTAATATTGAGAAATAATGTCAGGACATTGAGGAATTGTGAGTCCATGAGTCATGCAACATTATGGGATGTCCCAATATATTTAAATATGCATCACATCATTTTCATTATCAAATACACCAGTAATTATGAAAATGTGTCTTCCATTAATGGTATTATTTTTGCATCCATTTTTTCCTTTGAGTCTCAGAACAATCTCAGATATAAATCAAGCAAAATTCAAAGGATTGAATTTGAAAATTTGTCCTTAAAACCCATGTCAGTGATAAAAACTTGAAAGTCAAGACTTTCAACCACATAAACCAAGGTTTTTGCTGTTGTTTTAACTTTACATTGTAGTAACATGTTAATTGAAATTTTCCATTTTAACTACTTTCAAGTATATAACTCAGTGTTATTAATGACATTTATAATATTGTACTTCCACCACCAACATTCATGATCCTAAACTTTTCCTAAACCAAGGCTTTGAGAGAGAAGGGAATAAAAGGGAAAAGATTGCATGATAATCTAAGAACATTTTTCCCACCAAAAGAAGATGGATGTTGGGATTCAGGGAGGGCTCTACAGAGATAGGAACTGACAATGAATCAATGGAGTTAGCTCATCTGTACAGAAACCAGCCTGCAATATTAACAGAAAGACACTTATCTTAGAGTCAAAACAACTTAGAAACCCCCTACCCCAAACTTAAATTACTTCACAGAGAGTATACAAAAGGAAAAAGGGAATGAGTCTGAAGAGTGTGAATTTAAATCTTCATTTGAGTGAGTTTGTCAAGGAAGTGATTAGATCTATTGGGCAGTGTAGAGATTTAAGAATCATGTTCAATTCAGTTATACAGAAATAAAGAAAATTTTATTTGTGCCCTTGTGTCTTTGGTTCTGAAAACAGTACCATCCATAATTGCTTAGAGTCACAGCAAATACAGAAAGAGACAAGCAGTATCTGTTTCATCAACAGACCATCGTTAGAGAAGAAAAATAAGGGCGGTGGGGGGGCTGGCTAGTGTATATTAAGTGTCTACTCTGTGCAAGGCATGGTTCAAAGTGCTTTCCATGTATCAACTCACTTAATCCTCACAACAACCCTAAGGGATTGGTAATACTATTCACCCTTTCACAAATGAGGAAATAGAGGCATTAAATAAGCTGCCTAAGGTCAGGGTTGGATCTGAGATTGGAAGCCAGGCTGATGGCCCCAGAGGCTGCTAGCTCACTTTCTGCTCACCCAGACTCACAGTGATCAGTATCACTGTGAGTGATATCAGTAGTGGCAACAACTGAACTTCTGTCAGTTCTTAATACCAGGTATGTAGGATTCTCTGTCTTTTTCTCCAGATTGCATACCAAAGTTTTTGATTTGTACATTCCTGTCTCAACTCTGACTTTCCTGATTTTAAACCCTGGTCTGTCTCCAGCAGAACCTTTTCATTCATGCCTGAGCTTCATGGAGCCCATGATAATAATCTTTGCTTCCCTTCACTGCAGGGGGTGTTTCCAGGTCTTCTTCTTAGACTCTCCTTAGAAAGTAACAACACTTGGTGCCTCTGTCTACCATTCCTGATGTGCTCTGGCTAGTCCTTTTGGTCTTACAGAAGAAATAGGGTTAACTAGTCAGCTTTAATAACCAAAGACCAAGGAGGCCGGGGGCAAGAATGAGCATCACAGATGATGAATCATGAAGTATTACTTGAGAAAGACTCAGATATCTAAATAATTATTATGTTGAAGAGGCAGCAAAATTATTTTCCATGGCTCCAGGTAAGGTCAATTATAAATGGGTAGAAGGCAAAAAGAAAGACATGTGGATTCCATGGAGGGAAACGCTTTCTTAACACTAGAACTAGGCAACAGAGCAATAACTCTTTTGTGAAGATGTGAGCTCCATGTCCCAGGAGGTATTCAAGACACTGAATGATGCCCCACCCAGGGGAAAACAGACTGGAGAACCTCTATAATCCCATTAAATTCTAATTAACTATTACTTTAGATCAAGGGTTGACAGACTCATTCTGTGAATGAAAAGATAGGGAATATTTTAGGTTTTGTGAATCACAAGGTCTCTGTTGCAACTATTCAGCTCTGCCAACATGACAAAAAAGCAG
The DNA here is from genome assembly GCF_023851605.1 of Tamandua tetradactyla. NCBI lineage: Eukaryota > Metazoa > Chordata > Mammalia > Pilosa > Myrmecophagidae > Tamandua > Tamandua tetradactyla. Next base: position 8,275,847 of record NC_135334.1, on the reverse strand, counting down.
CCACAAAGGATATGTAAATAAATGGGTGTGGCTGTGTCCCAATAAATTTTTACTTACCAACGAAGAGGCCATAGTTTGGCCTGTCCTAAGCAATTGAAAATCCCTCAGTGGAAAAATACTTTTTCCCAGATACCATAGGTATCCTCATTAAAGAACTGTCAGAAATATTTATGTGAAATGTGAGTGGAAGGGGAGAAAGGAGGTTCTAAGTATGACTGAGAAAGTCCAAGAAACACAAAAGATGTCTCACACACCTCGACTTTCCTGCAAGAATGACTCATTGCCATCCTGAGCAGCCAGTGCTCAATGTCATCGGTGCCAAACAGCTTCTGGGATCCAAAACCTGGGAATTGGAAAACATTAAATACGACTGTTGCAAAACATGGATCTCTAATGCAACACCCCACATTGCAGATGAAGAGCTGGAGGCCAATAGAGGAAAGTGATTTGTCCAAGGTCACACAATTTTTGAGTGCCAGAACAAAGCCTGGACACTGCCAGAAATTGATTGTATTCATGTCCTCCTTAAATGTGATTGAGAATGGCCAGTGTGCAAGTTTGGAGAGCAGTACTGACAAGGGTCATAACTGTGGGGTTAGCTAGGTGGAACACAGCCTGGCTTGAATAAGTATAGATTCTAATACCCCCTAACCCCTAGGTTCCTGATTGAACCAGTGGTATAGCTAAAATTCCTGGGACCCCAATAAAATGTTTTAGAAAGCAACTGCTTACCCTTGATTGATTACTAATCAAAAACATCTCCAGCTTGAATAACACATGGGCTATTTTGAGTGAAATTTACACTTATGGAATATGAAAAATAAAGTAACTGGCAAAGTTTATTACCTTTTCTCTGACTTGGAGCTTGTTCTTCATACTTTACCACTTTATGAGCTACTTAGAAATTCACCTTAATTTAGTATAAATATAGGAAGTTAGCTCAGATGAGTATTCCAAATTTTAGAGTCTTTCAAGAAGACTTAGCAGTTTCATTTATAGCTAACTGTTCCTTAATAGAAAGTTGACATAATGGACACTAGATATGGGGCAAAACCATGTATTTTTGACTCTCCAAATGTCATCTTGAGACTATTTAAACCAAAGAGCCTCAGCAGGGGCATTCAAGGATGGGACAATGAGAAAATCCCTCTCTCTTAGATAAAGGCAAAGTAAGGGGGGCATATCGTTTGTAGAGAATTTAGAAACAGTAATGAAACTGACAAAAATTCAATCTGCTTTTTATTAGTACTGTGCATAGGCAGTTCTAAACAGTGTTAACAGCAAAATACTCTTTCGTGATGGGGCGAATGGCTCCTGCTGCCCCACTGCTGTCCCCACCCATCCCCACCCCCACATGCACACTGCTGGCCCCTTGCATTGAGAGAGATATTTAAGTAGCCAAATCAGGGGAAAGACTGGTTTTCAGATGGAAAGCAATAATTCCCCTCTTACGAGACTATCAGTAATGTCTAGGAAACAGAGGGAAAAGGATCCAATGCATAGAATCTTAAACAGAAAAGAACCTTAAAACCACCTAGGATGAACCTCTCACTCTACCAGAAACTGAGATTCAGTGACATGAAATAAATAAAAATCATGTAACTGGTTGGTAGCAGGAGATTCTTTGCATCCTGACACTCTGTCCACCACTCTTCCTGCTATGCCCCTGAGTTTACTAGGGGCACTTACTCCTAACATGTCCAGTATTTAAATGTGGAAGGTTAAGGATGTTCTATATCACAGGGAGGCTTTGACTATCAGCATTTTCCTCAACTCTCCTTTTCAATCATGCCACACCAACCACAGAGACTTCATGCTCTAACCCTACACCAAAACTGCAGTAACAATGACTCTGATAAGTTCACATTTAAATGATTTATAATTTGATGCATCTTCATTTCCTTCTCACCTCTATGGGCCCATACTCATTTGTATGGTTGACTTATTTGGTCGTCTAATTTTCAGGGACTTTCTCAGTTTATTACACTTCCTATTTCTTTTGGTTTCTAACCCTGTCCCAAGGGGGCATTCATATCACAGCTTGAAGAATGAAAGTTCAAAGAAAAGTAGCTTGCCCAAATTGGCCAGGGAGACACAGACAAAGTGACACTGGGAATCAGCCCAAGCCTCAGGGATTTCCATCCCATGATCTCCTTCCCTGAGTTACACTATGCCTTTTAGCCAGGAATGAATTTGAAATCATTGTTTCCAATTTTCCTCTGTATGTCCTTCAACCAGCCCCAGAATTGTCTCATAAAATTGGAAAATATCCATTTATCCAATTATACATTATGCTTCTATCCAAAGGGCCAGAGGGTGTGAAGTTACATTCCCTTATGCTTCACAAGTCCTCTTCACTGGTTCTCTTTTCTCTCTGTGCCCCTCGGCACCCTCACTTCAAACAAAGCCTTATCATCTGGGGCCAGTAAACAGAGACATGAATTATAACTCGGTCTAGTCAATGATATCCCCATGAAGATGGCCCAAAGCTAAGTCTAACTCCAACCAATATGAAAAGGTGGTCTAAGCTATCTAAAGAGCTCAGGAAGTGTTCTCCCTCCCCAACCCCACCCCTGAAGGTTCTACCCATCCTTCCCTTTGCCCAGCTAGAGTTTTTTGCAATTAGCTGCTTCAAAGCTCTCTCTGTGCATGGACACATTTTATCAGAGAATCCATGATGAAAACACTCTCTTCAGCAGCAGGAACCCAAAAAAAACATCTGGGTTGCATCCCAGGCTGTCAGTCTTGCTAACTTATTAATAACAGAAAGGGATGACCAAAAAATTGTATAAAAGGTTATCAGCTCCTCTTCTTTCCTCCCCAGCATCATTCCGATGGCCTTGATTGATGCCAGATTTCCTGGCAAGGAATAGAAGTGCTATTTTTAGTTGGCTCTGAATCTGAGAGACTTTTATTTCTGCTTGTGAACCTTTATAAATATTTAACAGAAAGAAAAAGTATGAATGGAGGAACATGTGGTCTCACAGATATCCATCAAAGCTGTCTGTAGAAATTATAGAAATGTGTGTGTGTAGCAGCAGAGCTGTCTGGAGATAGAGAAATGCATGTGTATGAATAAAATAAAACTCTCAAAGCCTTGGAGAGAACTTCAAAGTGAAGAGGAAATCAAGGCTAATAAGTTGAACACTCTGGGTTCTTTACTTGATTGCCTTCATCACCTTCGGCCTCTGTTTTCCAGTTATAGTCCAGGCCTGCCTGCCTTCTTTCTCCTTAAAAAAGAAAAATCCTGAGTGGAAAAGTAGGTCAGATAATTGGGTTCTAGACTTGCCTCTGCCACGACCAAGGATGTACAAGGCACTTTACCCACTGGGTCTCAGGGTCCGCTCATGAAACATGAGGAGTAGGACTAAATTTCAACTCCAAATTGGTACATGTAAAGAAATCCTTCTCATTCTTATGAACTTTATCCAAATTGTGTCCTTCATTTCAGAGAAATCTGAAACATCTTGGCTTTTGTTTTCTTGCATGGCACATTAAAAAATCAACTTCAACAAGCCATTACCTATGAAAAACTTGGTGCTGACCTTTGGGAGAATGAAGTTCTAAGGTGAATCATGGCCTCTGCAAGAAGAGTGGACAAAATTCTCTTCAGTTCCCTCAGGTGTAACTTCAATAGCCAGCAGGATGCCTTTGGGATAGAAGAAGTCTGCTACTGTCCTCCCTCAGTCATATTTGGAATCGGATGAGAGTTCTGATGGATCCAGTGATCTCATCCATCCTTTACATCTAGACAAGACTATTAATTGCATACCTTGAAGCTGTTAGAAAGGAGAATCAGGTCATCCACACATCCACCCAATGATTCATTCAATAATATTTAATAAGCACCTGCTAAACTAAGTACTAAGAATTCAGCATTAAAGAAGCATCTACCATGATGCCTGCTATTGAGTTTACAATCCAGCTGGGAACACAGGCATTAAAGAAATAATTATACGCTTAATAGTTGCACATCATGGGAGCCTACCAGTGGGCTCTAACTAACTGGTATACCACCACCACCCCCCCAAAGCTTGTGCACCTTAGATACCCATCATGGTGTCAGACACACACTCTCAGGAGAGAACATGGGAAGTAGGCAGGTAGAAGGACTCTCTTGTACAACATTCCTCCCCTCACCTTAAAGCAAGCATATAATAAGCCCTCTGACGGATCCCAGCATGTTCTGTAGAGGTCAGCTCTTCAAAAGGCATCTCTCTTCAAAAGGCATCACCAGCAAGTACCTGAACTCCAGCCCAAGAAATTCCTTCAGACTTGCTCTCCTCCCCATACAGCTACCTCAAACCTCCTGAAGGTTCCAATAACCTAGTTCTGTGTCTGGAATCCCTTATTCACCCACACTGTATTCCTGTATCCTGGTTGCAAGCTATTCACTGCAGATCTCACCTGGCATTCCTTTAGGATTTCAGTTCAAGCAGCCACCTATCTCAAGTGAGTGCTGGCAGAACCCCATGCCCTGTCCTTAACCAGCCCCAGCCTCTGTAACACAACCAGCCTCATCCACTTGGACACCCAGTCCTTAGTCATGTATGGCAGAAGGCAGCAATGCAATGAAGGGATAGCTAAGTGGTGAAATAGGAGGTTTAAGATCAGCCCATGGGGTAGAGTAGGAGTGGTGGGGAGGGGTTAGCTTTAATGCTAGAAAGGAGATGAGACTCTACATATATCACCCGGAATGGGAACTGCCTGTTCACTTGGGCTGAATGTTAAGAGTTTTCTGTGGATGTAAAGTGCTGAAGGGTGAAAGGAAAGTGAAATATTGGTAAGAGGAAACTTCTTAGAGCTCCTCATAAATACAGGAGAAAATCTGAACTCCTTTAATTTAGAATATTAAAGCAGTGACAGCAGCCCTACCCCGGTGTATCTTACCAGGTGCTTCTCCTTCCTCACTCACACACTAAACCTCAATACAGCACGGCTGCCTGAGGGACTGTCAGCCCCCAGCAGTTTCATATCTCTGTGATCCTCTTCCTGTTTTGGATTTAATTTTGTCTCCCAAAAAAGATATACCGAAGCCCTAAACCCTCGTACCTGTGAATGTGACCTTAGTTGGAAATAAGGTCATTACAGACAGACTTAGTTAAGTTAAAACAAGGCCGCACTGGAGTAGGGTGACCCCTTCATCTAATATAAGAAGAAAAAATTTAGACATAGGTAGACAGACAGAGGAGAGAATGTCCTGTGACAATGAGGCAGAGCATGCCATGGGTTGCCAGTAAGCCACAGCCAGAAGCCAAGAGAGAGTCATGGAACACATTCTTCCCTACAGACTTCAGAGGATGCATGGCTCTCCAACACCTTGTCCCCAGGCTACCAGCTTCCTGAACTGTGAGACAATACATTTCTCTTGCCCTAAGACACCCAGTTTGTGATACTCTCTGGTGGCAGCCCTGGGAAACCAAGATACTATCCAACTCCTAGTCCCTTCCCACCTCGCAAGTTCCTACATTTCTATCACAATTGTTCACATGTCTCCTCCCTTGGATATTCTAAACTGACCTCCACCTACCACAAGACCAGTTAATTTTTTAACAACATTTCTCTCATGGTACTTTGTACTTTTATTGGCAGAAATCCCTTCCTTTGACAGATGTTTATTGAGCACATACTATATTGCAGGACCTGAGATGTGTCATTGGCAGACCTACCTCCTCCACTCAGCTGAGCAGTTTGGGAGTGACAACTTGCCTTTCATCTTTGAATAGTTAACACATTAACTCTCTGCCTACTCCATATTAGGCACTCAGTATATGCCTGGTCAAGTGACGTACACTATGAATTATTTTTTTAAGAAGCTGATGAATATGAATTAAAAGGGAAAAGATCTGAATTGATGTCTAGGGAATTAGACTCCTTGAACAAGATGGAACCAAATTTGATTAAATGAGTCTCTTGCAACATCATACTTCCATTTCAGAGTGGAAGTCTCCACTTTATGACAGCTAAGCTCTGGTTTCTAAGTTTCCCTCAGGGATCCCAGACAGAAATATAATCTATTTCACAGGCTCTGTCCTCTTTCCCCTTTTGGCCTATGATTCTTAGCATTGCAGAAATATTACTCCCAGAAATAAACTGACCTTTTGAAAAGTAACCAAAATTATACATTCCAGCTGAGGACAATGAACTTGTTTAAAGAAACACAACTTTGTGTGCCAATATAATGAATTTGTTGACTACTACTGTGCTCTCTCAGTTTTTGGATAAACATAAATGTGATTCCCAAACATTTGCTTTAATAAAAGCAGTTATGTTTTTCTTCTTACTTTAGGAAAATGTTATTGCAGGTTCGGTGGAGTGGTGAAGCCCTACTTTCAGGGTCTCTGAGATTGTGGAATTCTTATGCCATAGGTGACCATCCTCCATGCCTTACGTCATCCAAGACAGATTTGAAGTTGAGTGTGCACATAAAAATCTAATTGTGGAATGATAAATGAGGCGAAAATGCAAGACTCTTTGCCTCAAATACATCCACACATTGCTGATAATAGCATGATATTGGGCATGGGGCAGTACTTGACGCTTTACCAACGACTTGGTTAGAGGTTGTCTTGTGTAATTCCCTCCAACAAATTTAGGATGTATTTTATTCTTAACTATCATTATCTAAATTATACGGATACAGGAACTAAAGTTTGGTGAAATACTACATAATTTGCCAAAAGACAAATGCAGAGCTACTTTTGGAAACTTGCGTGTGTGACGGAAAGTATATCTGGCTTAGGCCAGAGAGCTCTTGGATGGACTCCTGATTGCTCTACTTCTTAACTTTCTAGTGAGCTTCAACCCTAATAGTCATCACAAAGACTATTTATTGAGTATTCAGCATGGGTTAGCCAAGGTTCTAAGTATTTCTAATGTCTTGAATTATTTAATCTTCATAAGAACCTATGAAGTGAGCTCTATTATTATCCCTACTTCCAATTGAGGAAATTGAGACACAAGGGATGATTAATTTGTCCAAGATCTTTTTAATGGTAAAAAGTGGAAAAGATAGGATTTAAACCCAGGTAATTTGATATCAAAGCCCAGGGTCCTAACCACCAGAGATACTGTCTTCCTCCTAAGCTCCTTTACTTCTTTGAGCAACAAATTTTCTCCTTTGTAAAAGACAGGTAAGGGTATCGGGATTGTTGTGAAAATTACAAATAATATGCATTAGCACTAGCAAAACTACTGATGCATACAGAACCCCCATTATATTTTCCAATTTTACTAACCCATGTGATAGTTTCCATGATATTCCAGGTCAGGAGTCCTTAACCTGGAGCCCATGGATTTCATAGTAATCCATAAATGAGCTTCAAAGAGATAGTAATCTCCCTGAAACTGCATCAAAAATTCTATCTATCTCTCTATCTGTCTATCATCTATCTATCAGTGTATATGAGTGTGCATGCATACATTTTTCCAGGGAGAATGTAGTTTTCATCAGACTTCTCCCCCCCCACAGACACACACACAAAATAAAAACATTAGCAGGTGTCAACTTGGCCAAGTGAAGGTGTCCATTGCTGTGGACATGAGCCAATGGCATGTGAAGCTCATCTGTCACTGATTACATCTGCAGTCGGCTAGGGGAAGTGTCTGCTGCAAAGAACGACGTTTGATTTAATTGGCTAGATACTTAAATGAGAGCGCTCAACACAGCACAGCCCAAACAGCTCTGCATACCTCATCTCAGCACTTGCAGCTCAGCCAGGCCTTTGGAGATCCAGAAAGGAAGCACCCCAGGGAAAGCTGTTGGAACCCAGAAGCCTGGGGAGAAGGCCAGCAGAGATCGCCCTGTGCCTTCCCATGTAAGAGAGAACCTCAGATCAAAGTTAGCTGCCTTTCCTCTGAAGAACTGTATGTTTTTATCTAAAGAAATTCCCTTTTATTAAATGCCAATCTGTCTCTGGTGTGTTGCATTCTGGCAGCTTTGGCAAACTAGAACAGCACCACTGATAAATAATCTTGAAATAAATCATTTACTCTCTGCCTCTATTTTTCCATGTGAAAAGTTACATAAATATTTCCTCCAGTCAGCATCCTCATTAGAAATGGATTTTCCAATTCAACTTGCTGCCATCCACCTTTAAATCACTGATTATAATAGATCTCTTCATTGTGGTGGGTAGCATACAGCTTGAACATTTGCAGAAAGGATTGTTCCCGGTATCCCTGATGCTCTCCTTCTCCGCGGGTTCTATTGGGGTTGGAGAGTTTTCGTCTGCACATGTGAGTGCATGTGTTTACACGGACCTTCAGGCTAAGTGATTTCTGTGAGGCAGGCTGAAGCCTGTCTGAAATTGGCTGCCCTCCACTTATCAGAAAGCAATGCATATGTTTATCCCGTTCCCTAACTAATCTCATCCTAGCAAACACCAGACTACCACAGCAGCTTCATGCCTCACGACATTTGGCAACCATCTGGGATACTGGCGATTCTACATGGCACTTGCCTTGCCATGGGGGGATGGAGCCCCACAGAGGCTTTGCCTTATCACACTCTACCATGTGGACCTCAGGAAGTGGGTGTCAGCAAGTGCCCAGGACCCCGCCACCAACAGGCACAATGGGAACGGACAGCACGAGGAGTTTGACAGCAGAAGCCTATACCTTTCTTGATGGGGTTTACAAGAATTCAAACCAGCCCAGTCCTATTTATAGTGAAGAGGTTGGTGGTGTGATTGCACAGCACCTTGTTTGATAAATCACCTACTCTGAGAATTCGAGTAAACAAATGTGAAACGCTGTGAAACTGCGATCACCCCTCCTGTGCGACACTCGCTTTCACACCTTCTCTGGTCTCCTATTTCTACTTCTGCCACCACTTCTGCCACTTCCTTCAGCTGGTTCTTTGAGAAAAACAGCTGAGTTTAATGAACTCAACGAGTAGAACAAAACATTCCTGGACAAAATCAAGTCATGATATCTCCTTGAACAAATATGTAAAGGATTCTAAGGACGTATATGTAAGCTTTCCCCCAAACCCAATTTCTCACAGATACTTTCTTGGAGCTAGTCAATGTATTAATGAAAAATACACTGAAATATTTTATGTATTTTAAAACTAAAATCATGATTGTTCACATTTATATAGCTCAATTTACCAGAGTCCCTGACTATCTTATAATCATCTATATGGCTATGCAAAGGAATATGGAAAATAGTAATAGTATTATTAATTTATATTAAAAGCTTTGAGAGTTTCAGACCACTATTTATATAATCTATTCTATGACCTACTGTGTTACTTTTTATCTTTAATATCCCAAACTTTTTTCTTGTTTTTAACTTTTTAAAAAATATTTTCTTTGTAATAACACATATGTGACTCAGACGTTCCCATTTTAACACTTTGAAGTGTTGTAACTCAGGGGTATTAATTACATTCGCAATACTTTGCTACTGTCACCAAAACATTTCATCGCCTCAAACAGAAACTCTGCACCTGTTAAACAATATCTTCCTCTTCTCGTCACACCCCCTCCAGCCCCTGGTAACCTGTAGCCTCCTGCCTGTCTCTTTCAATTTGCTTTTTATAAGTATGTGATATAAAGGAGATCATACAATATTTGTCGTTTTGTGTCTGGCTTATTTCATTCAGCATGATGTCTTCAGGGTACATCTGTGTTGTAGGATGCATCAGAACTTCACACTTTTTCATGGTGAAAAATATTCCACTGCATGTATAGACCACAATTTTTTTATCAATTCATCTATTCATGGACACTTGTGTTGCTTCCACCTTTTAGCTACTGTGAATGCTGCTGCTATGAACACTGGTATACAAATATCTTTTCAAGTCTGTGCTTTCAGTTCTTTTTGAGTGTGTACCAAGAAGTGAATTATTTGGATATATGTACCAAGAAAGGAATTGTTGGGATATACTGATACTATTTCAACTTTCTGATGAATCATCAAACTGATTTCCAGAGTGGCTGCACCACTTTACACTCTCACCAACAGTGTATAAACATTCCAATTTCTCTGCCTCCTCCCTAACACTTCTTATTTTCTGTTGTTTGCTTGTTTAATAATAGCCACCCTAATGTATGTGAAGTGGTATTTCACTATGGTTTTGATTTGCGCTTTCCTGATGGCCAATGATGTTGAACATCTTTTCAACGTGCTTATTGTCCATTTGTATATCCTCTCTGAAGAAATGTCTATTCAAGACTTTTGCCCATTTTAAATTCAAGTTATTTGTTGAGTTATAGCAGTTCTTTATCTATACTCCATACTTTTGTAATTGTTTAAGTTCCAATATTAACCCAGGGAGTCAGTTAATAAGCAATATTTGGTTTGTTTTGAAACTCTTGATAACACCTAGTGGAGGTGTGAATGAAATTTCAAATGTATAGTCTCCCCTATTTTGAAGAAACCATTTTCAAATTCGCTTCCCGCTCATGTTATATTTTACCTCTTACCTCCCCTTCACAGCCACATTTCTTGCTCTCCTCTTACCTGTTCCCCAATCCCTTGTAATCTGGGTACTGCTCTCACCAATTTATGGGAAACTGCTTTCTTAAAAGGGACTAAACTAATCAAATTCCACTTCTCTCAGAGTTCTTCCTGCTCACCCTCTCTGATTCCTACACAGGGATGACTATTCCTAACATCCCATTAACCTTTCCCTTTAGTTTCTGTGACCCAACACACTTCTTGTTTTCCTTCCGCTTGTTTCAACTTTTCTACCATAACTCATTTTATTGAAGGTTTCACCTTCTACTTTCCATCCCCTAAATGTAGTCATTATCCACAGGTTCAATTCTTTGGTTTATTTCATGGGATTTATTAAGTGTCCTCTACTGCCACAGCTGCTCCTAACAAATGACAAACTGAAAACATTCCAGCCTCAGAATCCCTAGAAACACTAAATAAAATAAAAGACATACTTTAAATGCATAGCTGAGCTCAGAAAAAAATAAGGAAAAAAGTTCAAGAGGCCATATGGATAGGAGGTAAATCCAATCAGAGTGGCATGCATGGTGTTGAATGATCCTGACGCTATCTTTTCTGGCAAAATCCAAATCCACATTTTCACCCACTTACATCGCTGTCTCCTCTATTTTACAAGAATCTCAAACTCAACATGCAGAAGAAAAGAACTAAACATCTTTCTTTCAGAACATATCTTTAATTTGTTCCCAGTTTTAACAAAAGAAACCACAGGTCTTCCAACCAATTGTTCCCAGAAATTCGGAGCCATTCTCAACCTCCTGACTCCCTCATTTCTTCTATAACCTGATTCCAGGCTACATGTGTCTATGAGGCTAATTTCTACTAATTCCTTCCATTTGATAAGTCTGTGTGTGTGTGTGTTTTTTTTTTTTTTTTTTTGGTTCTCTTGTGTGTTCTCTAAATCCGCTGCTGAGACCAAAGTCCTGTGCTTAACAAGGTCTCTGTTAAGTTCTCACCAAACCCTCCCTTGGGGTCTTCTTTTACTATGTGGAGTCCTGTGTCATAGCAGCACGGCCTCAATGATTTCATGATATCATTTTGAGTATCATACTTGTCTAAAGATCTCTACTATCTCACTGAGCCTCCCTCTTCAGATCCCCAGCCCCTAGTCCTTAGCTTGGCTCTTAATGCCAGCAAGGACAACTTGAAACACTCAGGCTACACACCTTCACCTCTACCCTGGAAGGGAACACTTCCTACACATAGGGAACCCTCTTGATCTCAAACTAAACTCTGCCAACTACTACTATTCAGGTATGCCTGGAGGGAACATCTGGAAAGCATACAATATCAATTTCTTGACTATCTCTCCAAGCCCAGCACCCCACGGAATCCTGTGTGTGAATCCATGGAAACAGTGTCTCAGTTATAGGGCTGAGATAAAGCACGGTTAACTAGCAACTACTGGTGTGTGCCTATAACCAGACTGAATCCCTGAAAATCATCTTGTGCATTCAAAAGTGAAAAGGCAGCTCAGACCTTGGATCAGCAAGAGGGCTGATAAGGAAAGAAGCTACTCATGCACACAACATTTCAGTGCTCCTGAATCCATGGGATGAAAGCTGTGGCTTCAAATTCTAGCATAGAACAAGAAAGAAAAAAAGGTTAGGTTGACACATGATGAAAGAGAATCCAGGAAGGAGTAGACAAAGAGCAGCAGATCTATACTGGGTACAAGGATCTTAGCTTCAAGGAGTTTCACCTTCTTTTCCACACAGTAGTCCTGCATCTCACTAAGGTTTACCAGCTTTACATTCCCATTACACCTCCTCCCAGGTCATCAGCTTGAAGCTATGGAAACTAGCTCTAGAGCACAAGGTCATGCTGTGCCCAGCTGGTATGACCCATACACTCTCCCCACCAACAACGTCTTCCAGTGCAGCCTCGTCTGGCAACTAAAGATTCTTAACTATAAGTAACTCCCCTTCACTGTCACCTGTATTCCTCTTCTCCTTTTCTTTAACTTTATTTTCTTAACCTTTTTATTTTGAAATAATTTCAGGGGTGCATAGGTGGTTCAGTGGTAGAATGCTGGCCTTCCATGTGGGAGACCTGGGTTCAGTTCCCAGACCAAGCACCAAGGAAAAATTTATTTTGAAATAATTTCAAATTTAGAAGGCAGTTCTAAAATAATAAAATCCCATACAGAAGCTAAGATATCCATTGTTAGTGGTACTAACTATATTGTTTGTTTCCTAAAATAAAAAATACGCAAAAATTTTTGAAATCCTATATAGAGAACTCCAACATATCTGCATCTACTCAGATACCTACCTCTACCCATTTTAACATTTTGCCACATTTGACATATTCATTGTCTATTCATCTATTTATCATCAATAAATATATTCATATTTCTATCCATCTACCAAATCTATCAATCTATCTATCTGACCACCTTAAGCACAGTTATCAAGTTCAAGAAATTTAACATTGATATAAAGCTTTTCCATATTCCAATTTTTTTGCATGTCCCAATAATGTTCTTTTTAGTTTTTTCTCTTCAGTTTTAGGTCCTGTCCAAGATCACATGCACATTTAATTGTCATTGTCTCTTTAGTTGCTCTTCTTTTTTTTAATTGCATAAGTATACATCCTTCATAAGCTTTCCCATCACAACCGTTCCCAAGCGTACTTTTCACAGTGTTATGGTACACTCACCACTGTTCGCTATTAGAACTTTCCCATCACGACAAACAAAAACCCTATGCTCATTGTGCATTAACTCTTATTCCCTCCCTGTCCCCCACCCCTGGTAACCTGTACTCTACTTTCTATCTCTATGCGTTCGTATATTCTCGAATACTTCTTTGTAGTGACAATGGGGTTTAATCTTAACTCCTAAATCCAAACAATCTCATTTAGTATGAAATGACCCTAACTCCAAGAGCATGTACAGGCTGTTCCTATACCCCTCCTTCACCCACCTTTATATCTTTCTTATCACAAATTACATATTTATACATTATGAGTCCCAAACCATTTATTTATTTATTTATTTATCATTACATTTTATGCATTTAGCTTTTAGATCATGTAAGAAGTAGAAAAGGGAGTTACAAACCAAAAATACAATACTACTGGTATTTAAATTTAACCATGTCATTGCCTTTAACAGAGATCTTCAAGCAGCTTTTATCCATTGCCTACTACCCTTTCCTTTCAACCTGTGGAACTCCCTGTAGCATTTCTTATAGGGCCAGCCTAATAGCAATGCTCTCCCTCAGCTTTTGTTTATGTGAACTGTCTTAATTCCCCCATTTCTCTGAAATACAGTTTTAGCGGGTATAGAATTCTTGATTGGGAATTTTTTGTTTTCAGCACTTTAAGTATATTATCCCACTGCCTTCTTCCCTCCGTGGCTTTTAATGAGAAATTGGCACTTAACCTGTTTGCGGCTCCCTTGCACATGACGCATCACTTCTCTCTTGCTGCTTTCATAATTATTTCTTCATATTTGGCATTAAGCAGTTTGATTATAACATGGCACCATGCAGATCTATTTGGGTTTATCCTCTTTGAATTCATTGACCATCTTTGATGTGTTTATTCTTCATTAAATTTGAGAAGTTTCCTGCCATTATTCCTTCAAATATTCTCTCTGCCATTTTCCATCTTTCTCCTCCTTCTTGAAGTCCCACGATATGCATATTGATGTGCTTGGAGTGGTTTCACAGATTTCTCAGGCTGCATGTTAACTTTTCCTCATTCTTTTCCACTTTATTCTCCTCAGACTGGATGATTTCTATGGTCTTATCTTCTTACTCACTGATTCTTTCTCCTGCCATCTGAAATCTGCTGTTGAACCCCTCTAGGGTTTTTTGTTGTTTTTTTATCATTTCTATAACTATGGTCTTCAGCTCTATTTGATTCTTTTCATGATTTGTCTTTATCGATATTCTCTTTCTATTCGTTTGTTATTCTCCCAAAGTAATTTATTTATTTGTCCATGTTTTCCTAGCTCTTTGGGCATATTTATGACAGTTTTTTAGAAGTCTTTGTCTGCTACATCACAGGTCTGATCCTCTTCATTGATGATTCCTAATGCTTATTCTTTTCCTTCGCGCATGAGGCTTCACGTCTTACTTCTTCATATATTTATAATGTTTGGTTGAAATCTGAACATTTTGATATTTTGATGTGTTATCACTGAAATTTAGACTCTGAAGAGTCCATTCCTTAAGCTTGTATCTAGCTAATGTATGACAGAGCTTTCCTTTAATATAAACAACTAAGAGACAACCAAAAAAAATGAGGAAGGGGAAAAAAGGAAAACACCTTTCTCAACCTTTGCAGATTGGTCTGAGCAAGTGTTTTGCTTCAGAGCTTGGCTATGCAATGAATTTAAAGATTAGCTCAAACCAAAAGCATAGTTCCCTCCCCAATCCCTTCTGCATATGTGTCTTGTCTTGAGCATGCGCTTCCTCTTCATACACAGATATTGATGTCAACTCTTCCATTGAAAACAGCATTTCCTCATGGTCCTGGACACTGCATTTTATGATTCACAGCCAGTAAACTTTGGACCAGACAGCTATGATTTAACTTTCTCCTATAGGATTTTTTTATAGCTCTGTGAGCTGCCTTCTACATGCAGAGCAAGTTCTGGGAAGACAAGCCTGCCATAAGTATCCTGGTTCAGTTCTTCAGGTTACCACCAGATAGACTGGCTCAGACATACCTGCTCCCAAATATGTGCACAAGGTTACTCTGCTCCCTCCAGAACTGGGACCAGGAACCTAAAATGGGAGCACAGGCCAGCTTTGCACCAAGCTTGTAAAGGGATGGAGAATGGGCCAGCAAGATTGCCACAACAGCCTGCCATTTTTAAGTTTCTTTTTCTTGATTTGGCCCTTCCCTTTTTACTACAATCCCTTTAACTGTTTTCTGGGGCTTTGAGAAAGATATTTCTGCCAGTTCTTGCAGGTTATTCGAAGATTTTGTGGTGAAATGAAGTCCTGGAGCTTCTCACTTCTCCATCTTGATCAGAATATGGCTTCTTTATTTTTATACCATGGGCAAATGTATATTTTTCAAAGTCTTTTCTCCCTTTTTAGCAAAGTGCACATCCTCATATCCTCTGAGATGCCTTTTGGACACCAAACACAGTTCGGAAAGTCAATATTGCAAGTATGCCATGAAAACTATGATAATATCAGCTCTAAATACTGAACGAATTAAATAACTGGTCTAGAGACCAGCAACAAGTTGGAGACAGACCAGAGATGATTCTAAATATGTAACATTTCCCCTAATCAAAAGGAAATTGATTGCATATTGAATTATATCTGTTTGATACTGACTGAATAGCTTACTATGTACTTAACATGGTGTAAATGCTGGATGAATAACGGATAGAGTCATATTGTAGTTGCCTGGTGATAACTCCAGTGGCCAAGATTTTGGCCAAGAGTGAACAAATGGACATGCATTTGTAAGAACCTTGGACAGTTCCTGAGTTCTGATTAATTCTACCCCATTGCATCGTCCTATTTGGATAAAGTGGGTCAAATTATCACTACACAAATTGTAAAATCATGTTCCAGAAGATATTTGAAATGCCATCTAGCACCAACTCCTTTTTGGGGAAGTGAAGAATTGGAAACTCGGGTATAAATCGCTTTGCCCAGGGTCACTCACTAGCTACTCAAAGATAAAGAAAAAAATTCAAGTCTCCTAAGTCCTATTCTGAAAGTCTTCTCTACAACATATCGAGATTTCCCAATTTCCTTTCCATAATTATTTAAAAATAAGAGAAGTGCAGAAAGTTGAGACTCCAAACATATTTATTCACCATAGGATAATGTTCTCTCCTCTCTCACTCATCTCATAATCTGAATGTGTAGTCTAAAGAGACATTTGTCATTCAATCTGGGTGAAATTAAACATCTTCTCTATTTTATGTATTTATATCGTTGTTTAGTTTTATACATGCCTCTGTATAGGTTTGGGACACAAAGATTTCAAAAGCCAGTGGCTCCAAGAAGCATGCCCCATAAGCAGAAAATGGGAGAAGATTGCATCCGCCCTATGATATTAGCTTGTATGCACATAAACATGTTCAATTAAGAATGCTCCTAGAATAATAACAAACCTTGGGAAATTGTTTGTGCCTTGATTTTCAGCATGCATTTATATCAGTGAGCTCATTTTAAAATCATTAGGGCATTTTAGTTTTTATTTTGTTGCTGATGCTGGATTTGGTATCCCCATAGGAGTCTCTAAAATCCATGTTTATATAACATTGCTTACACTGATCCATTGTTTCTTTTCTGCATTACTGCTCTTCACTCAGTTTCTATTCATGGATGTAAACATTTCAGTTTTCCCTCTTCCTTATTTTCCTTCTGCAATAAAAGTTTTATTCCCTTTCCTTAATCTATCTCCTTTAATTTGGCACTCTATTTACTCTAACCTACTTCTAACATACTATATTTACCAATGTGAATGCTCTAGCATGCACCTACTCTCATTCCTCTGGCCAAATGAAACAAAACCTCCATTACTTTTTGTTATCTGAAGGGACAGGAACTGTTGTAAGAGTTCGTTGTGTAGCAAGAAAGAGAACTTTAACAACAGTTGATTTGCCACAGCCATACATTTTATTTGTATCCTACCCAGCACCCGATATAGAACTGAGACTACCCTTCACTTAATATTGTGTGGCCATATTACCATCGACTACATATGCTTGCTTAAGACCAACCTTGTGCTATGGGTCATGGCATAAACCACCTACAAACCACAGGCAGAGGATGAAAAGGTAATTCAGTGCAAGGTAATAGAGAGTCAAAGATGATTCAGATCACAAGCAATCCATGGTGAAGAAAAGACTCAGGACAGGTCAGGCTTGAATTAGGTCCTGAAAGAAAGAGCTGAATGGAAAAGAAGGGAAAGATTATTCTCATCTTAATTAAAATTTTGGTTTTATAATATTGACAAAAACATAAGATAATTATATTTAAAAAGACGTTTTTAAAAAATCGCCCTAAAAGGTAAAAACACATATGTATTTGCATACTTAAATACATGTTTGTGTACATTCAGGCAGACATTTAAAAACTTCTTATTAAATGTCTGAATATCAATGAACATAAGCAGAATAATTATTCTTGGTACATATTTATGTACTTTACTCAGTTTCTTAGCCATATTTGATTCTAATATTATGTCATCAGTATTTTTTGAAGAATATATTTTTATTGCCAGTACTATTTTCCTGGTTATTGTCCTAAAATTTCCTGCAATCTTGTTCTAAGTTGCATTTTTATTTAATAAGTTTGAAATTATTGGCATCACCAATTGATTCTTCCTTTAGACCAAATTACTTTTTATTGAGAAAATACTCTCTCTCCAGATGCCGAAGTGAGCTCACAGAAAATTCTGCTAAATAGGGGATATAAGCGCATCCAATTAAGAATACAAGTGCCATCAAAAGATCTTTCTTTAAAGGCAATTTATTTCAAAGTCCTATTGAATTTCTTAACTTAAGCTTACACATTGTTTGAGCTCTCACAGCTTCACTAGATCAATTATTCCCTTGCATTTGTATTCAAAATCAGTTCTTCTCCTGCATTTGTATTATTTTCCAAGATGTTTCTGCTTTTGAAATTTACTTTTAGTTATTGCAATTTTCTAAAATGTTCAAAAGTTAAAGACCAATCACTGAAATCTTTATAGTTTCTGTGAGTATGTTTTTAATAATCAACATCAGTTTCATAACAAAATTTCAACTTAGTTTAACTATGTTATAAAAATAGAAGTGCATGGGATGCACAGGTGGTTCAGTGATAGAATGCTTGCTTTCCATGTGGGAGACCCGGGTTCGATTCCCAGACCATGCGCTGCCTGCCCCCCCCAAAAATGTATATATACAGTGGTACATACTACAGCAATTGCCTTTATTTATTTTGTACAATATTGTGATTGGTTTAGATGGACACAGTTTGAATACTGTGTCCACTGCTCCCATGCTCCACAGGTTGCTTCATTTAGGAAGGATGCTGTTCTTACATGATTACATGTCTACCAAGTTTTACATTTGTATTGACATCTCAAAACACAGCTTTGTCTCACAGTTGAGCATTTTAAATGAACTTACAATAGCATTTGAAATAATATCATAAATTTTACCTTTGAAAAGAATGAATTTTCAAAAGTTTTACTTGGTTCTACAAATGGTTGAAAAACTAAACGATTTTTGGTATTTTCTGAAGGGACTTTCAAATTTGAAACATGTGATTCAGGATTTTTCAACCAGGATTCTTTAAGAGCATTAAGTTTTAATGCTCTAAGGCATCTGTTCTATGAAAGGAATGAACTTGTCTCCTGTACATCTAGAATAGTACCATCTTCGGCAAAATTGAGAAAATCATCTCTCAAATCATTTGTGCATGTTCTGGGTTTCAGATTAGAAAACTGGTTGATTCACTAATATAAAACTGGAATCATTTAACTGCTAGTGAATATTTCTTTCTATAAATTGAGCCAAGACATTAACAGCCATAATGTCCTATATCGTATTATGTTTGCAAGAAAATTTGGAATAAAAAATGGGAGAAATTAACTCAGAAGAACAATCATCTTTAAAAACATACATGTGAAAAGTCAAACTTCACAGCATTGTGTATAAATGTACCTTCTAGAACTGCCTTCAGGCATGGTCTTCTTAAAATAATTTAAAATAATTCATTTTTTACAAGATACTGATGTTTCTTCAGCAAATTTGTGCTTACTCATTTTTGTGTGGTCAGTGAAAGGGCCATGCCTCCAGGAAGGAAGATGAAAATGGACATTTAGTGCATTTACATATTTTATCATCAACTTTCTGGAGAAATGAAAATTCACTACTTCATTTTTATTAAACTGGCACTTTCCTTCTTTTAGAGCTTATTTTTGACAAAAAGGCTATTGAAGAAAATGTATCATTAAGCAATAAAACAGTGGCTATGGATCTACACCATAGGGTGAGAGACAAAATCTTGTAGCAAAAGTGCTCAGACTCCTCATACGGTACTCCATGCCAGGACTGCCCCTCTTCTTTTTCTTGCACAAATTATTTCCCCCATTCACTATCAGTCATCTAGACTGATGACTGGGCAGCTTTGTGGCTCCCCCAGGCAATGGTAGTAGCCATGGGAAGGTCACATCATGACTAGCCAATCAGCCACTAGTGAGGCAATTTCTATATTTCTCCCACCCCCACTAAAGACCAGCAAGGATCAGCTATCCCATCCTGCTTATGTGTGAGCACATTTCATTGTTCCCTCCCTTGAAAAGGAAGCACCAATTAGTTGTGTCTGGAAAGATTAGTTTAACGCCACATGCGTCTCAAACACGGCTAGGAGAGAACACAGCAAAAGATTCAAAGACAAAGTGAAGGTCTACAACATCCAACCTGACAAAGTGTTGTTGCTATTTCAATGCAACCATTCATATCAATCTGTTGTTAGAGAACAAAAAAGCAAAGCAAATTCTAAACTGGATGGAATGCTGGACATCTGGCATAATCTGGAAACTACCACAGAAAAAGCAACCCAAATGGTTACTCAAGCTATAAGCAAAGAAAATCATTTAAGCAATTTTTTCTTAAAAATCTATGAATTCAATGAGCTGGGACTCAGCATTCTTAGGGTCTAAGAAAACCTCCTAGACCAAAATGGGGAAGAGAGAAATGAGACAAAAAAAAAGCGTCAATGGCTGAGAAATTTCAAACAGAGTCGAGAGGTTATCCTGAAGGTTGTTCTTATGCATTATATAGATATCACCCTTTTAATTAGAGAGGCTGAAGGGAACTGCCTGAAAATGCAGAGCTGTGTTCCAGTAGCCATGTTTCCTGGAGATGACTGTATAATGATATAGCTCTCACAATGCGACTGTGTGATTGTGAAAACCTTGTGTCTGATGCTCCTTTTATCTATGGTACAGACAGATGAGTAAAACATATGGATTAAAAATAAGTAAATAATAAGGGGGAACAAATGTTAAAATAAATTTAATAGATTGAAATGCTAGGTATAGAGAAAATAGGGGAAACAAAGGCTAAAATATATTGGGTAGATGGAAATACTAGCAGGGAATGAGAGGGAGGGGTAAGAGGTATGGTATGTATGAGTTTTTTTTCTTTTTTCTTTTTATTTCTTTTTCTGAAATGATGCAAATGTTCTAAGAAATGATCATGGTGATGAATATACAACTATGTGATGATATTGTGAGTTATTGATTATATACCAAGAATGGAATGGTCGGGTCACATGGTAAGAATGTTCGTGTTTGTATGTTATGTTTAAAAAATAATAATAATAATAAAAATATGTGAATTTCAACACTGAATGTTCCTTAATGAGCATGGTTTTATTACATGGTTTCTGTACTTTAAGAAAAAAATCTATGCTAAAATGAAACATTGCATGTTCCAGATTGCTTCACAGTGTATCAAGTCAAACCAATCAAATGAAATTGCCGCTTTCGTAATTTAATGAAACTGGAATATTGGCAATTTTGTATCAATAATCGCAATACTTTGAGACAGTCCATATTTCAGAAGACATGTCATTGACACTAAAAAGTAAAAAGTATTATGGGGGAGTACTTAAATAAAGCACTAAGAAAACGAGCACATTCCAGAAGAGAGTTAGAACACGGAAGATGAAGGGTTATAAAAGTTAGATGTAAAGGTCTTTCATTCAAATATGTTCCTAAAATTTTATTAAATGTGTCCTGGGCAAGATTTACCCTGAAATGTTCTCAAGAAGTTATCAGTTCAGAAACCAAAAAGAAACCAGAAGGTCATAGAGGATATCTACCAATAATTTGTCTGGCATTTTGCAAAGTGAGAAAGAGAATTGAAAACTGAATGGAACTGATTAGATGAGAAAGGAAAGAAAAGTAAGAACAGATTCTCAGGGAAGATTGGGCCTTGCCCTGAGGTGTACCAGTCACGCACTTAAAACCCTTTAGCCTCAAAACCCTGTTTAACACATGCTAACGCCCAGCTGGATATGATTTTCAATTCCCCTCTTAATTTTTCTCAGGTGCTGAATTGTAAGGCCCCAAGTACCAGGAGCTCATGTGATGGTTGAAGCTAACCCTACGCCATTCCACAGGGAGAGATTTACTCCAACAGGGAGATATGAAGGAAATTATCTTAATTGGGACCACAGGCAATATGGAGTAATGGGAGCAAAGTACTGGTTTTGGACCAATTGGGACATTGGGCAGGTCACTTAACTTCTCTACACTTATTTGATAAAGAAGTTTGGACCAGGTAATCCCAAGGAGATGGTTCTGGGATATTTTCCTGAACATAAGATACTGCAAAAATTGCAGACAGCCTCTGTTCCAATATATATGCTTGTAGGTGGCTTCCAGGGAAAAAGAAAAGAAAAGAGCAAAGTTCCAGGAATCTTTCATTAATATGGCAGAAGCTACAAGATCAGCAGAGTCAAGGCAGGGCAGAGAATGGGGATAGGAGTGAATCTGTCTTTTTTATACTACTTTTTATCCAACCTGGCTCTGAGAGCTGTGGAAAAGGAACCTCATTTAAAGAGTTTATTTTTGCTTCTTGCTGAGATCTGTGACTGAAATTCAGCCTTGTTTGGCTCTTGTTTGTTTTGTTTTTCAAATCCTGCTGTTTTTCTTTTTGTTCAAAACTAAGCATTTATTCTAGGGGGAGAAAAAACAGCATAAACAAACTGCAAGGTAAAGTTCCGTGTCTGGGCTCTTTTCTTATAAATTCTCTCTTTTTTTGAGTGCATATTTGAGGAACTTAAAAGCATGTGTTATTAATCACTCTATTGGCATTTCATTAAGTTTGCAATTCTAACTTATTAAAGCTAAATGAAATCCTTATTGGGGACATTTAATATACAGTGCAATGTGCTATGATAAGAATTAGATGTCCAAAAGGACAGAAGAAATTAAGGTCCAAGTATGTCTCTCTGAGTACCATTCTCTCCTTGAAGGGTACTCTCCAGGAGGTGGAAGATGCCATTGTTAATTGTTGCCCCCACCTCAAAAAAAGAAAAAGAAAAAAGCACACATATTGCACCTACAGTTAACGTGTTGGTGAATAAGCTTGTTTTGATTCAAGATACAAAATGAATTATAAAGTGATTATTCAATCCAAACCCCTCATTTTATAGACTGGGAAGCTGAAACCTCAAAAGTTATGGGATTTGCCAAAGGTCATGAAGGTAGTTAGTAATTTACTCACATCTTCTAACTTCTGGTCCATGGTTTATTTCACTACATCGATTAACAATACTCACTTTTTAAGAGTCGTGTTATCAAGTCTACCACCCTAGATTTACCTTAGGCTCCACAACCACTTGTTTTTCGCTGCTTTATTTGATTTGCTTTTTTTTGATTTGCTGCTGTTTCACTATAACTTGTTGGTTTTCACCCTCCTCAATTGAAGCTGGCAAGGTAGAGTAAATGAGCTAATTATTTCTACGATCATATTAGAGGAGTCAAGCAGGAGAGGCAAAGGGTAAGTTTATGAGCAATTAATCCTTCCTCCCGTTCCGCCAATGATTCTTTCTACAGAAATCTCTCCACTGTTCTCCAAGGATTAGACTGTTAAGGAATGTGAGGCTTTATTATATTAGCAAAAGTCTATAGCATTAACCCAGCCTCTTTTTCACTGGCATTGCTTATGATTCCTTATCCACCATTCCAGAATAAAAAAAAAAAAAAAAAAAGATAAAGAAATCTGAAATCAAATTTTAGTTTTAGTAACTGAGTCACTAAAACTCATTTGGCAACAGTACCTGATGTAACTGTTAGGTTTATTTATTGTGTTGATGTATCCCACTGAGTATGACTATTTCACAAATACTGAGGTGTTTGTTTGGGAAGTGTATAGTCATGATGCTACAATTCTAAAATTCACGAAATCCTAGGTGGCAAGACACATCTGGCAAGTTGGGATTTTAAGTAAGAAATTGTGGACTTCTATGTGAAAGTCACTTGCTTTCAGAAAAGATAAATGCAAAGCGTGATTTGTGGTACTCAAGTAAGATGATCTAACTTGTTTGTGTCTTGCAGCACAGTCTATTTTGTGTAGCAGCATATTTTATAGATGCAGATCGTATTTTTATGTACCATGTAAAAGAAATCACACTGAATATGTCAGAGGATATTTCAGGGAAATTCTTTCTAAGAGCTAGGTTCAGAAGTAATTCTTGTGGTTGGGATATGCACTTATAAAAAACTCATATACTGAAAGGACTCGATAAATACAAAGGAGTTGATCTAGTGAAAAAGTCCCCAAATTATGCTCACCAAACACTATGTTCTGTAAGATGGAAAAGAGGGCAGTGGACAAAAATGCTCGAGAGTCCCACATACTCTATCCTGCCCTTGGAAACTAACTATGCACATTAGTCTATTAAATGCTCTGGAAAATCTAACAACGTCATCCACAAAAAATAACTGTTTAATTCACTTTGACCACAAAACGCATCATTTCCAAAAATGCCTCATAATGTTTCAAAGTACATTAATATTTCCATGAAACAAACACTAAGAAAGTTGCTTGCTGTTCATTGAACGCTATTAGCAGTTTTGGACTCTCTGACGTTCCATATGGGATGGCAGACAAAAATGAGCCACTAGGAAACTAGTCATGTAGGAAACATGGAACAAAAGTTATAGGCACTTGCATAGGAAAGGGGTTAGTTTGAAAAAGACTATGGATGATCCCTAATTGGATGATCACTAATTACTATCTTCAAATGTTTTGATTAATATCATGAGAGAGAACTTATAGCTAGCAGAATAGAACAAACTCCGTTAGGTAAAATTTTTTGGTTGGCAGATTTTAGCTGAACATGGTTTTTTAAATGACTATGCCTTTCTAAAAGTGGAATTCACCACCTCTGAGAAGCTATAACTCTTTATTAATTTAGTTGAATTCCAATATTAAAAATGCTTATGGTCCAGTTAAAAAGGGCTGTTTGAATGCATGCATTTATTGATACTTTTGCTTAAAACCACTAAATTGTAGTTTAAGTCACTCATTCAATAAATATTTATTGGGCACTTATGTGTCAGGACTACTCTGGGCAGTGGGACATAGCAATGAATAAAAAGTTTTTGCAAATGAGGAACTTGCATTTTGATATGTAAATGGAATAAAGGGAAAGGGGGTGCAATTTCAGAATCATAAATACCTGTCGGAAAGAATTTCAGATAGTAGGGCCAGCACCCACAAGGACTTGGAGTCAAGAAAATCTTCAGTATTTTCCAGAGCAGAGAGAAGGCTAGTTTGCCTGAAAACTCTAAGTATAGGGGATCCTATCCTAACAGTATAAGAAATAGAATCTCATTAGGCAGAGTATATATAATGCTATGAAGCATTTTTGGATTTTATTCTAAAGTTGATGGGAATATTGTAAGCAGTGGAAAATTTGAGCAGTGGAATTAAATATTTGGATTTACATTTTTTAAAGATCTCTGTGTTTGCTATATAGCGAATATTCCTAAGCAGGGTAAAAAAAAAAATTGGAATTAACAGCTAGGAGTGATCTAAATGAGAGAAAATGATGGTTTGATTTAAGCAATAGCTTCCCAAAAGGAAAACTCTCTCTCATGATATTAGTCAAAACATTTGAAGATAGATTCCAAACAGGTTTTAGTGCCTCATTTTTACAATATGAACAGAGTGCTAAGGACAGTCAAATATTAAGGAGATTCTGCAATTGAAAGGTATCAATAAAAATGAAAAAAATGCAGAAGGCTGAATAAAACAAAAATAGGTATTTAAAATTTAGATTTTTCAGCAGGCAGGAGAAGTTATTGCCTCATGAACAAAAAAAATAGTAGCTATAAAAAGAACAGTCTGAGGTGGGGGGAAATAGAGCTTTTGGCTATCAAAAATCTATATTATGTTTTTAAAAAATTAGGAAAGATATTTCAATGATGTTGAGGAAGTTTCTTCCAAAGTAAAACATATAAACTAAGAATAGAAATTGAAAATAAGAAAGGATTGAAAGTAACTGTGAAACAATCCAGAAAGTCCCGCATTCAACTTATAAAGGATCCAGAAAGAGAAAATAAAGGGAAGGAAATTACCAAAGAAATCATATAAGAAATTTCCCTAGGATGGAAGAGCATGAGCTCCCAAATTGAAAGGACCCATCAAGTTCCTCCTCCACTCACACACCAAGTCACAACATTATGAAATTTCAGAATAACGGGGGTGAAGAAGAGATCCTGCTGACGATGAGAGAAAGAAACAAAATACAAAACAGGTCATCCAGACAAACAAAGGATTAGGGACAGAATTGCATCAAGGTTCTAACACTGGGGTTCATTTTCCGGTGCCTGCCCATGTAAAAAAAAAGAAAAAAAAAAAAAGATTCTAACACTGGTTGCTATAAAACAATGGAGAAGATGATTTCGAATTGTGTAGGAAAAGGATTTTTCAACCTTGGAATCCATATCATTCAAATTATAGATTAAAAGTGAATGAAAGAAGAATAAAGCTATATTCAATATACAAGTCAGGAAAAAATATATACCACCGAAGAATATACTTTTCTAAGGCCAACTAGAAGATTTGTCCCACAAAATGAAAGAGACCAAATAGGAGGAAGACATAAAATAAAGGAAACAGCCAAACCAGCAAAGGAACAAGGAAATGGAAATCCCAGGATGGTGTGGGAAAACCCATCATCCAGGATGACGTATGTACACCAGGCAAAGGTGACAAATAGTCCAGTCTGGTACAGGAAAGAGATAGAGGATCACATACAATGAATCTCCAAGAAGATGAAATTGATACAGTACCTGTTATATTTGAATTTACTGAGAGAAAATTGACATTTCTGAGAGACTTGGGGGTTGATTTGTCCTTGTTACACAGAAAACCAAGCTAGCAAAAAATTAAGAAAATCATTACTTCTAGAGGAAACAAAAATCTACAAGAAAGGAAATGTAATCATAGAATTGTACATGGCTCGCCTACAAATAATATTGTCATAGTTATGAAAATGTAGAGATCAAATAACATGCTCAGAAAAATTGTGATGTAATTATATTGGAAGGAAAGGGAAGGGGAAAGTATGTTTATGGGAGAGAGGATACAGGAGCCAAATCTTCACCCTTCATAGTAGTGTTAATAGAAAATAATTTATCACCACAGGGCCCCTTAAGCACATTATTTTTGCATGGTCTACAACACTGTGTCATATATTCAATTCTCAATAACACCTCAACACTAAAATCTGGCTTCCACACTTCTCAACAGCAAAAGTCACCAATGGGTCTTTACTGTTAAAGTCAAAGGACACAGACCCTTCTTAGCTTTTGTGTACCTTCTCTGCAAACCTTGGCTCAGTTGACCTGAGCTCCAGTTACAAACATCCAACTGCCCTCTTGACAGGTCCTGGATATACCAGAGGCTCCTTAAATCTGAAAGGTCAAAAGCATAAATGCCGTCCCCCCCAACTCCCAGGCCCCCCAGATCTGCTCCTCCTCTCATAGTCCTATTTTAATTAATGACTCCATCATTCCAAGAAAATTATGGAGCAGTCTAAACAGAATGCTGCCCAGAGAAACAATCTAACAGGATGGCTGGGAGATGACTGGAAACAAGTGGAGAAGACTCACATCTACCAAATCTTCTCTCAGGAAGCAAAGTTTAATAAAACTCTCCCATGTTTGAATATGAACATCTATATTAAACTGCCGCCCAAGGAACAGCAGTATGGTTAATTGCTCTCTTTAGTTTGTTAGATGAGATAAGCAGGTTTGAAACCAGAGCTGAATAACTTACAATAGAGGAGATGCTGAGAGCTTGCACCAGGTGTCCTCCATCTGCTCCAATGCAGAGTTCTCCAAATAAATATCCAACAAACATGGGAAACATCTGCTGGGCAGGGTGGTATATTATTCACCACCTGGAGGCCCTCTAATGGCACAATCTGATTTGCCATCACCAAACTAGTTGCCCAAATCATAACCCTGGAGATTATACTTTCCACACTTCTCCCAAGTCAGTCACTACTGAGCCCAACTCTTTGATACCTTTTAATCTGATTACTTCTCTTTCTCCTCCTTAACAGAATTTCAGGTCCTGAACTTCCTTCTGATTTTTCACACATTTTTTCAATAACTTCCTAATCAATTTCCTGTGCCACGAGTTTTTTCCCCCATTCTCAGCTCTCCCCATCTATTCTCTACACCGCTTCTAGTGATATTTTTCTAAAATGTAAATTTGATTATGTCCCTACGCCACTTAGAGCCATTTTTGAAATAAAGTCTAAATGTCGGTCCATGGAAACAATCCTTTTCACGACCTCACCCTACTAGTTTCACCCGAACCATTTATGCCAATCCCTGCCCAGGTATATGTACCTGCGCAGCATGTGCACACCTGGACATAAGTGCATGCGCCCACCCAATCCTTCAGTTTTCCCCTTGGGCATCTGGTCATCCACAGCTAACCTCTGCTGAGAGGGTACAGCTGTCCTCACGTCCCCCAGGTAACACATAAGGGACTAAGGTCAACTATCACTCTTTCTAGGAAATCTTCCCTGTGCCCCTAGTCTGTGTTTGCTACTGCCCTACTGCCGTTCTGTGCTATTGTGTGTATGCCACTATCCTCACAGCTATCACATGCACTTGCCATCTTTTCCTTTTTTTTCTGCCTCCCCCATCTAAGTTCCTGAAGTCTATAGCCTCTCAATATTCCCAAAGCATAGTAAAGATTAATGAAATGAATTATAACACTTTGCATGGGTAGTTGATCCTCACAACTGATAAGTAAAATATTTTTCCATATCTTCTTTCTAAAGATAAGAAAACTTAGTTACAACTATGAACTCCAAGTCAGGGTCCAATAAGAACCTAGGCAAGACAGGAAACCGATTCTTCTGACTCCATTCTAAGAGCCAGATCATTCCTGGATTTTGTGGGAGGTTTGGTCTCCACTCCTTTATTCCTTAACAAGTATTTATTGAGCTCCTACTAAGTGCCAGGCGTTGTGCTAGAACATGAGGAGTCAGAGTGAATAAAAGCAACAGAAAAATCCCACTTTCACAGAACTGGCATTCTAGATAGCCTCAAGGCCCCTACAATTCTAAGTTTTTAAAATGTAATACTTTCTCCAAATCCAGGGAGGCACATTTCCAATTTGCAGAAAGATGAGTAGCAACGTTTCTCCCAGAGTTCTGGAAGCAGAAGAATCAGGGGAAAAGATTGTTTTCTAGAAGGAACTACAACCGATAATCATCTTAATGATCTCTGTGTCTCCTCTGCGCAAGATTGCCCTGGCTACTAATGTAGAAGCCTTCTAAAGGAAGAAGTCATATCCTATACTTCATCAGAATACACCACCACCTGGCATCAGGTGGCGCACATGGGAGATAACGAAGCCATGCCGAATGAATGAATAGTTGATTGATATTGCTTTTCTACAAGGGACAGCGATGCCTCCCTATGAAAGGATACTCTCCAACACAATGGCAGGGCAAGGCACACTCCCGGGAGCTGCTCTTCAGAGAGAAACATCAAAGAGGAAGCAGGACAGACCTGGCACACAGAAGCCAGCATCTCACTTGCTCCTGATACCTCAGACAGACCAACGCCAGAATGAATCTCTCTTCGGAGCCGGTGAGGTTAATGTGGCCATTTATAGATAGAAGGAGGAGATTAGGTCTGTTGAAAGGGGATGGTTTTTATGCTTTGCTTTTGATCCCTGTCTGGCATTCCCCAGAGCCGCCATGTGCCACACACCTGATAAGTGCTGTTTTATAAATGGCAAAGAAGAGAATTTAAAGTCGTAAATCTATCCCCACCCCCCCATTGTTTTTTTTTTATGGATCATAAGGATAATTAAAACCATGCCGTTGCTTTGCAAAGGAAATCTCATTTTTCTGGCAGCCTTCATTTCAAGCAAACTGGAGGGCAGTGTTAGTGCAAAGGGCAGCCTTGGGTTGAGCCTCTCTGGGCTGCGATGGGGCAGCCTCAGGCCTTGTGGGATTCAGGGTGTATGCGCACCACCCAGGGACCACTGCAGCCATCAAGTACTTCTACACAGCTCTACCTGGTGCTTTGAACTACAAAATATTTTGTAGTCATATAAAATTAATCATTATAAAGCCTTTTTGAAATCAAGGAAAACGTTTAAGATGCAACTGCATCTATATCATGATGACAGAAAATAAGAATATGTATTTTTCAACTATTCTCAATTACCAAATGAGATGTGTATACATTTTGAAATAAGAAATGATAAGAAGGATCTACCCATCAGAGGCCATGCCCCCATCCCTCCTACTCCCCACTCCACTCCCCAGAGCAAACACACTTTTAATTCTTTGAACTGTTTATTTTGGAATTGGTGCCATATTCCTAGGTAGCATATTGTTTTGTCTTTATTTCTTAATTTATTCATTTTATACATTATCTGTTGACTTTCTGCTATACTAGATTAAGATTGAATTCACACAATCTCACACTACCTCCCCCTCCACTAATCCCTCAATAAATCAAAAGTATATCCTTTATTATTTACTTTTTTTTATAATTCCTTGTTATTCTAATACATTTCTTTCTTGTTCTATTGACTAAAGAGTATCTTTTGATCACTTGCCTGGCCTCTTTGTAAAATAAGGATATCAGAATCCCTGTCCTTGCCTTCAGCTCTCAGCTCTACTTCCCCCAACCTCTACCTACCAATTTTTAACATGTACACTTCTTGGGTTTTCTTAAAGGCATTTATAATGAAATATATTCACACACCATATAATCCATGCAAAGTGTACAGTCCACAGGTTGTGGAATATTCACGGAATTTTATATTCATCACCACAATCAATTTTAGGACATTTTCATTACTCCAAAAAGAAAAGCCCCATGCTCCTAATATGTCCTTATTATTGACACTTAGCCTTGGTGTGGTACCTTTGTCACAAACAGTGAAAGAATATTAAAATATCGCTAACTATAACCCATAGTTTCATGAGCTATATTTTACCATGTACTACCCTATTGTAATAGTGACATACCTTTGTTCTAGTTTATGAAAGAAAATTCCGATATTTGCACTATAAATGCCTCTCACATTCCCCAACAGGGTTCACTTGTTATACCCATGTTTTATCTTCTAACTTTCTTTCTAGTGACATACACAATCCTAAACTTCGCCGTTCAACCACAATCACACACATAATTCAGCAATGTTAATTAAATTCATAGTAAATGTGTTATCACAACCTCTACCCATCTCCAAACATTTACAATAAACCTAATAAAAAATTCTGCACAAATTAGGTATTAGGTCCTCATTCTCTACCCTCATTCTATCTCCAGGTAACCTTTATTGTAGATTTTAACTCAGTGAGTTTGCTCATAATTCATTAATTATTAGTGAGATCACACAATATTTGTCCTTCTGTGTCTGACTTATTTCACCCAATATAATGTTCTCATAATGACAACATGGATGATTGGTGTCACCTGCATCGGGACTTCATTCCTCCTTACAGCTGAGTGATATCCCATCATATATGTATTCCACATTTTGTTTATCTGTTCATCGGTTGATGGACGTTTGCTTGCTTCCATCTTATGGCAAGCGTGAACAATGCCACTAAGGATATTGGTGTGCAAATGTCTGTTCGTGCCCTTATTTTTAATTCTTTTGGCTAGGTATCTAGTAGCTGAATTGCCAGATCATATGGCGGTTCTACATTTAGCTTCCTGAGGAAACTCCAAAATGTTTTACACAACAACTGCACCATTTTACATTCCCACCAGCAGTGAATGAGTGTTTGTATTTCTCCACATCCTCTCGAAGCACTTGCAGTTTTCTGCTTTTTGAATAGTAGTAATTCTAGTGGGTATGAATGATATCTTATTGTAGTTCTTTGTTTTTGTTTTTTTTTTTCACATAGGCAGGTACCGGGAATTGAACCCAGGTCCTCTGGCATGGCAGGCAAGTGTTCTTGCCTGCTGAGCCACCGGGGCCCAGCCCTTATTGTGGTTTTGATTTGCATTTCCCTAAAAGCTAGTGATATTGACCAACTTTTTGTGTGCTTTTTAGCCATTTAAATTTCCTCTTTGGAAAAATGTCTGTTCAAGTCTTTTGCCCATTTGATAATTGGGTTGTTTGTTTTTTCACTGTTGCGCTGTAGGATTTCTTTGTATATTCTGGATATTAAAAGATTCTTGGATACGTGGTTTCCAGATATTTTCTGCCATAGACTAGGCTCCCTTTTCACTGTCTTGACAAGTCCTTTCAAGCACAAAAGTTTAAGCACAAAAGTATTTAATTTTGAGAAGGTCCTATTTATCTATTTTTCCTTTTTTGTTGCTTGTGCTTTACATGTAAAGTCTAAGAAATCATTGCTTACCACAATATCTTGAAGATATTCCTCTACCTTTTCTTCAAGGAGTTTTATGGTTCTGGCTTTTATATTTAAGTCTTTTATTCATTTTGAGCTCATTTTTGTGTAAGATGTGAGATAGGGGTCTGTTCTAGTTTGCAAGCTGCCAGAATGCAATATACCAGAAATGGAATGGCTTTTAAAAAGGGATATTTAATAAGCTGCTAGTTTACAGTTCAGAGGCCTAGAAAATGTCCCAGTTAAAGCAAGTCTATAGAAATGTCCAATCTAAGGCATCCAGGGAAAGATACCTTGGTTCAAGTAGGCCGATAAAGTTCCAGGTCTTTCTCTCTCTCATGTGAGAAGGCACATGGCAAGCACGGTGTCATCTGCTAGCTTTCTCTCCTGGCTTTTTCCTTCTTCATTTCCAAAGGTCGCCGGCTGGTGGACTCTGCTTCGTGGTGCTACAGCATACTCTGCACTCTCCGCATCTCTTTCATTCTCCAAAATGTTTCCTCTTTTATAGGACTCCAGAAATTTATCAAGACCCACCCAGAAGGGTGGAGACATGTCATCACCTAATCCAGTTTAACAACCACTCTTGATAAAATCACATCTCCAGAGAGATGATCTGATTACTGTTTCAAACATACACTATTGAATAGAGATTATTCTGCCTTTATGAAATGGGATTTAGATTAAAACATGGCTTTTCTAGGGTCCATACATCCTTTCAAACCAGAACATGGTCCTCTTTCATTCTTTTGCATATAGATGTCCAGTTTGCCCAAGACCATTTGTAGCACAGACTGACAGTCTTTCCCAGTTGAGCAGACTTGGCAGCCTTATAAAAACTCAATTGACCATGAATACAAGGGTCTGCATCTGAACACTCAATTCAATTTATGCTGTTTCGACCATTGTAGCTTGTAATATGCTTTAAAGTCAGAAAGTATGACTTCTTCCTCCTTTTTCAAAAGTGTTTTTGACTGTTTGGGGCTGCTAATCATTCCAAATAAATTCAAAAATTAGTTTTCCCATTTCTGTGAAGTAGGCTATAGGAATTTTGATTGGGATTGCATTGAATAAGTATATCAATTTGAGTAGAATTAACATTTTAATGGTCTTTGGTCTACCAATCCATGAACATTAAATGTCCTTCCGTTTATTTAGGTCTTCTTTGGTTACTTTAACAATCTTTTATGGTTTTCAACCATTCCATGCTTGGTTAAATTTATTCCTAGATATTTGATTATTTTAATTTCAATTGCTATTGTGAATGGAATTTTTCTTAATTTCTTCTTCTGATTGCTCATTGCTTGTGTATAGGAAACACTACTGATTTTTCAGCGTTGATCTTGTACACTGTAACTCTGCTGAAATCATATATTCACTGAAGAAACATTTTTGTGTGCACAGTAAAATAAAAGATCTTAGTTCTTCTTTCTTAATATAGCCGTTCAGGGCTAAAAATTTCATTCTCAGCACTGCCTTCACCACATCCCGTAACTGTGTTTAACTGATCAGATTTTTTCAGCTCTTATTCATCTGATTCTTGACCTAGATATATGGTACCATTTTTGAGATTGCACTATTTGTCCAATTGTTTCACCCCCAGGAGAAAGCTTCCTTTCCCTTTTTTCATATCTGGGAATGTTGATGTGTTCTATTTGTTTCTGATTTGTCTTTATTGTTTTTTAACACTCTTTTTCTAGCTACTTTTGCCTAGAGCGCAAATCCTGGAAGGAGGGTCACCCCATAGAAGATTTTCCCAAATCATTGTTTCCACATCAAAACAGGGCCATGGAGCAACAAAGGGAGTAAATCCGTTCCAAAGTGCCCTGGGGAGGGATCTGGAAGACCACCAAACTTCTCTTTGACATGTCCATGAACCTGTGCTTTCCTGGCCAGTCCAGCAGATGGCACTCTTTGGCAAACTGTTCTGCATAGTTGGTACTATGTTGGCACTATACCTTTAAGTCTCAACTGACTCCGCCCCTTTCAGGGGCTGGGTTAAAACAAAGGCTGCTGGGTGCTTTGGCCTAGGGCTGATTGAAACCCTAGCACAGAGGCAGGATCCAGTGATTTAAAGTCACTAATCAAAAGCCATGCATATTGCTGGGTGTGCCCTCCCCCTTTCCTTGGGAAAGGGCTATCCTTTAACCAACAGTTCCCCCACAGCCCCAAGAAGGCACTGTGCCTCTAAACTACCCCCACTTCCACTCCTGTCAGGGGTTGGGTTGAAACCAAGGCTGCCAGTTGCTTCTTGTCCTGGGTTGGTTGAAACTGTAGCTGTCCTCAGAGCTGGAACCCAGTATTCCAAAATCATTAAGGAAAAGCCATGATCAGTGTTCAATTGTGCTCCCACCCGAGTCATTCATGGGGAAGAATATTTCTATTTCTGGTTACCGATTGGATCCTGGATCAGCCTACCATGAGACTGGGGGATGAGCACCAGCCTCCTCAGCATGGGGAATTTTACTCAGAGCTCTTCACCACAGGGCATCAGTCTCTTCCTTCTGCTCTTTCCTGGCTAGTGTAGAGTGTTCTGGTCTCTGGAGCCCCCAAACAGTTATTTCAGACAGGTTATGGATGTTTACTGTTGCCCTGGAGGACAAGCTCAGTCTTGAAGCTCCCTACTTCAACATCTTATTCAGAAACTCCCCAAAATAGATTTAATTAAGAATCAAACTTGGAGTATTCACATAAAAAAATCTGCATCCTCTGCTTCCTTTGAAAACCAGAAGGTTGTGAGGCTGTGGGACCTCCTCTTACACGTCTTCTTTAATAATGTCAAAAATTGATGATGATTACCTTTTATTGCATAACCAAGTTTCACCAATGGACCCATTCTAGAAGCTGAGTCCACAAACATTGTATCTGTCATTTGTGAGCATGTTAATATTTAACAAGCAGAAAGAAGTAGTGTTTCATAACATTTCTTTCTTGGATTTATATATTTTTCTAACACTTTTTCTAGAACTTCTACATGTCTCTTTGTGGATTTTTTTGTTTTTATAATGATTAAAATTCTTATATCAATAGTCCTATCACATATTTTCTTGCACAGAATTCTCCTACCTAGACCCTCCATCTTTCTGCTCCAAGCTAGATCTGTGTGCACAAGCCTTGCAGGAATTGTTCTTCCTGGGATTTACCTTCATTCCCTGCTTGGATTAGTTCTACCATATCTAGATCCCACATGTTATTTATTGGTTTAGTTCCTGGTTTCCTGAAGTGCTCTAGCAGATCCACACCCTTTTTCTTTCTAATAGAATTCTGACTTTTTTTCTAATATTTCACCCTTCTCTTCATGATCCTGCACTTCACTTAGTCATTTGTGTAAATGTTTTTCACCTTGCTAATGATTGGCTTAGGAATAGACATATATTCAATTCCAGAAAATAAAACATTGAAGAAAATTTGCTGAGGGATCTCTGATGAAGTATTTTATTTAAAATAGAGATAGATTCCCAAGAAAGGAATGCCCTTTCTTTCTCTGGCTCTTGTCATATCTGGGTGTAATACCTACTGCAGAGACATATTCCAACCAAAACAAAGCTATTCCCAAGAACTATGGGATTCAACAAGAATAGCAGAAAAGAAAAAATGGGAAAAACATAGAATTTTGGTTCTTCCTTGAGTAAACGTTTAGCTCTGCGCTTCTGGAGCTGTTGTTGTTTGAGAAAGTGTGCTTCTGTGTAAGCTACTTGAGTTGGAACTCTCTGTCCTTGCCCTAAGAGACATCCCATTCAACCCAGGCATTTGTTGAAACAAATTCCTAAAAATGAGTGTGCAAATAAAATTTTCTGAACCCTTAGACATAAAATACATTTTTATTTTACTATGTGATAGCTTAGTTGGGTATAGAATTTTAGGTTGAAAACTCATTTTCTCTCAGATATATAATGTCTTTGCTCCATATCTCTTTTATCTTGTTTCTTTGTGATTTATCCATTATCCCTGTTTGGATATTCTGAATGCTGCTGAGTTTTGCTTTTTGGTGAGCAGGCACAAAGTAAACATTAAAGTCAGGAGTTCATAGATGAAAGAATGAGGAAGTCTTTTCCCTAGGGTAGTGGTTTTCAACCAAGAGCAATTTGCTAATATTTAGAGACAATTGGGGTCATCACCACTTGGTGGTAGGGGTTGAGGGGATGTTATCAACATCTAGTAGATGAGGCTAATAATGCTGCTAAACATCCTGCAATGAACAGGATATCCCACCACAAAAATAAATTATTCACAGTTTTAGTTTGCTAGCTGCTGGAATGTAATATAACAAACAGAATGGCTTTTAAAAGGGGGAATTTATTAAGTTGCAAGTTTATAGTTCTAAGGCCATGCAAGTCTATAAAAATGTCCAAATTAAGGCACCAACGAGAGGTTACCTTGACTCAGGAAAGGCCATTGAAGTTCAGGGTTTCTCTCTCAACTGAAAAGACAAATGGTGAACAGGGAAGCATCTGTTAGCCTTCTCTCCAGGCTTCTCCTTTCATGAAGTTCCCCAGGGGCATTTTCCTTCTTCATTTCCAAAGGTCTCTGGCTGCGTGGGTTCTGTGGTTCTCACGGCTCTGGTGCTCTCTCCAAAAATGCTTCCTCTTTTAAAGGAGTCCAGTAAACTAATCAAAGCCCACCTGAAATGAGTGGAGTCCTATCTCCCTCTAATCAAAGACTAATACAATTGGGTGAGTCATAGCTAATCAGGATTATAACATGGCTTTTCTAGGGCACATAATCCTTTCAAACCGACACAAGCACCAAACAACAAAAATGCTAAGGTTGAAAACCCCTGCTCTAGAATCATTAACTTTCTTTGGCAAGAAACACTTTGACTTACTGTTTGTTCTCCCAGAATAGCAAATACCTGGTTTCTGTAGGCTTCATTCATTTGGGAAGAGGAGAGACTATTGTGTATTCAAACTGTATATCAGTTTCTCTTTGTTCAGCCCCCATTTTACTCCTACTCAGCACATTTCCAACACCTGGACCTGACTCTGGCACCTGAGACTGACTCTGGCACAGACAGGCTGACAATTCTGTATTATCATTCATAGATACCTTCAGCTGGGCTCCCCACCTTACTTCATTAGTTATCCCCTTGGCTTATGCTTTCCACCTTCTAGAAATGTGTTTAAATTTCTGGTAGTCCCTCTCATTTCTTCTTTTCTTGCAGGGGGGAAGTGGGAGTTCTTTTAACATAATTTATCTGAAGAGAGAAAGGAAATAAAGCAATGTCGTAAGGCCCCCATGTTTAATTAGTAGCCTCTCCTTTTCAATTATTATTTTCCGTTATTCATTTTGCATTTATAATTCACTGTTTCAAGCAGTGCGCTCGCACTGGATATAGAACAACATATAAATCATAGGGTTTGCTTCAGAGATTTCTGTCTAGTAGAAAATTAAAGGAAAGGCATAAAAGTATAGTTCACTGACAAGAACCTGAAGTCTCACATCAAAACATTTGGGTTTTAGCCCCAGCTGTACAATTTACTGACTGTAATCTTTGGCAATGCATTTTCAGCCTTGTGAGCCTTAGTAATCTCAGATACAAAATGCACTTATTAACTACCTCAAAGGATTATTACGAAGATTTCATGAGAGAATTCATTCCAAAAATAAAAGCTATGGGAACCTGGATTGTACCAATTTACTGTGTACTTTCCATTAGTTTCCAAGGCTGGGTAAAGGATCTCAGCTACCATAACCAATATGCAATCTTTATTTTTCAGGTATTTATCTTTATCCTAAAGAATTTCTTTGAATGTAAAACTTTGTATAAACAACCATATTAGTAGGAACGACTGAACCACATGCAACAGTTAACTGAACTGTTAACTTAAACACAAATCCACGTATATTCACAACAAATACAAGTGATTTGCATGGGGCTTCTGGTATTAATTCTGACTTTTTCACTATGGAAGTGCTAAAGACATTAGCCAGGTGCAATCAAGGGAAATCTACTTATCATAGTTCTGTCTGGGTCATTTTCATGGACCTAGCTTGATATTACTCCCTGGCATCTTTCTATTACCCATTGTAATCTCTATTTTACACTGAGATGGGTTGGAGTGGTGGTAGTTATCATAGTCTTGTATTAGAGTTTTGCTAATTTCCTAAAAAAAAGTATTGGTCATTCTTCTCAAACCTCCTCCCCTCAAACACAGGCTGGAATATTCTTCTTTAATTATTGTTGTTTGATCTATGCTGTATACACATAGACACAGGCGTGGGCACAGTCATTTGTTTTGCATTCTTCTCTTCCAGTTAATGTTTCAATGACCTGGAATAAAGTCAGCTAGATTCTCTGTCTCTCAGCTGTCTCATCTCAAATGTTAAAAGGACCGTATTTATAAATTTGCTTTGTAAGATATATAGATACTACAATTACATAAAAAATCCTGGCTATCAACTTTCTGTATCGTTCCTATGTGTATAAAGATATAAATAATGCATATATAATGTTATACTGCCATTTCCCTTTATTCTTTCATGTCCCCTAGGATGGTTTTGGATTTGTAGAGCAAACATGCAAAATAAGAGAGAGAAAGAGAGAATAAATATTCAATGTCTGAATTCCAGAGTGGAATTTTTGAATCCTCAGCAACAGCAAGACAATCGTCTTGAAAACAAAGCTTCATCATAAAAGAAAAGGGTTTTTTTACCATGTTCTTTAAACTCTTATTGATATTCCAGCACTTGAGCAATTAAGTTTGAGCAATATTGAGTTTGTCAAAGAACAGGAAGAACTCAAGGTATGATGTGAAGAAAGTTTAGTAGAGGAAGGAATACAAGAGCCACTACCCATGTCCTCATGCCCACTCTCCACCATGCATGTGAAGCGTCGAGGGTAGGATGCAGCGTGATGCAAACATCTGGGTGGGCAACAAGGAATCCAAAACCAAAAGAGCCCACTTTGTAGTCAGTGGGAAGCTGCCTGCCTCTTGGGAGAGTGGTTTTCCATCCTGGCTGCAGATCAAAATCACCAAAAAAATGCCCAGACCACACTTCAAACCAACTGAAACATAATAAGTGGATGGACCTAGGCTTCAGTATTTGAAAATCTCTCCAGGTGATTCCAATGTGTGGCCAAGGCAGGGAGCCCTGCACATTGAGGAGACTGGCAATCAATTCAGTGCTACTTCCAGACTGGGTCAGGAGGGAGCACACAGCATTGGAGGAGGCCACCTGTGCTCCGGGCTTTTGCACATAGAAATACAAGGAAGCCCAAGGTCTCCACAGGTCCCAGGAAGTGAGAGGGCAGGAAGACTGGGAACACAGAGTCCCTGACCGCTGACTAGTGGAGACCATAATCAAAGGCAAATGGCTGAGACTGTGGATTTCAGCAATGGAAGCCAAACAATCCTCAAGAGATAGAACCAAACAAACAAAAAAATAGGCATACCAGTGAACATCAGCACAACCTGATGACAAGCCTGACCTGGTCAGATCAGCCTCTTCACAGAAGAGAACGAGAATTGAGGCCAGCAGTTACATCTGATGTGCTCTCTTCTCCGTGGCCATGAGATCGCATAAGCGTTCCCGTACACCATTCAAAGAACCAGAGAAAGGAAAAGGAAAGCTGAAATACCAGGCATTTACCTGAAAGAGTATCTAAGCAAAAGAGATTCTTTGAACCATAAGACATTTTTGGCAAATGTCTCACGCACACACACACGCTGACCCGAACATCTCATGCAGAAGAATAAACCAGAAGCAGTATTTTCCTATTCATTAGAATATGCCACACGACTTTGGGATTCAGCTACACAGGTATGCATTTATGTGAGTGAATGCAACCATTCCTTTAGAGATCCAAAGATAATACAATTTCATCTCCAGGGAAGAGCAGACTTCGTGCTTCCAAAAGCAATGTTTCTTAGAGAAGGATCCAGTTAATTGGATGATTCAAACTTGCTTCTCAGCCAGAAAACAGGTCTCTGTATCTTTTATCCCCTCCCAATTCTCATTTTTTGAATGTCATTCTTTGTCCTTCTCCCACAGACAGCTCTTTCCATCTCAACCCACTACCCACATATTGTAGCTTAAAGGACATCAGTTGTGAGATCTTTATTTTACCTGTGAGAAAAAATGAGGCTTTGAGAGATTAAACACATCCAAGTTCACACATGTGGGAAGCAGGAGAGCCTGGATGGAAGGCTGTGTATTTCTGACTCTGAAGTCTTACCTATGACCCTATACAGTCTCC
This sequence comes from Tamandua tetradactyla, assembly GCF_023851605.1. Taxonomy (NCBI): domain Eukaryota; kingdom Metazoa; phylum Chordata; class Mammalia; order Pilosa; family Myrmecophagidae; genus Tamandua; species Tamandua tetradactyla. The sequence goes on along the minus strand of NC_135334.1, from coordinate 8,235,833 downwards.
TGCAGCCCTCACTTATTTATCCCTCCATATCCATTAATACAACAAAGATTTGTGTCCTAGAGCATATTTACTATCATATATCATGTGCTATTCTCTCCATCAGCATTTATACTATTCCAGGTGCCCTCATATTTAGTTGGAAAAAAAAATCATATGCTTGAAAAAAATCATCCCAACTCCAGTCTCAGCATCATTATATCTTGATTTTGCTGTCTTTAATGTTGTTTTTAATCTCAGCCTAACTTCAAATTCAAGAAAAAGCCCATTTCTATAAGGAGAGCATGTAATGCCGTTTTTTTGGTGGTCTTAAACACCTTTTTCTTTACCATCTGATTGGGAAATAAACTTTTCAATTTTTCTGCTTATTTCTTCATTTACACATTTATTATTTCTCTCCCCAATAAATTGTTAGCTCCATAAGGACAGTGCCCATAGCTGCTTTGATCACCAGTGTATTCATAGACCCAGCACATAAACATTCTACAAACACTGATGTTGTAACCAAACATACACATAGATAATCCAAAGGGCAGCAGATATATTCCGGTGTTTATATGCTAAAACTTACATCTAGAGCAACATTTTCCACTGCTTTCTTTCCACAATGACTGGGGAAAAATAATATTAAAGCCCAGGCACCCTGTCCAGGTGCCTTTCTGCCTACCAGGCACATAATTCCCTTCCGACTGTCCCTGCCTCCCTTTTTATGACATTGTTTGAGTTGGAGTTTGTGGGTGTGAAAGTCTAACATGTTTAGCTTTGTTACAGGATGGGAACCTATCTGAGTGACCTTTCTTGCTTACCTGTACTCACCCTACCCTACTTATCTGCAGCACCATGGTTTTGATCTCTGTGATATGACGGCATTTTCCCACAGCCCCTGGGATGAGAAAACTAGTTCATAAAGTGAAAAGCGATCAATGTTCAGCATGTGCAACCCTGACGAACACTGCCAGGGACATCACAGGGTGAGCTTCCACCAAACGCAAACTTGGACAACTAAAAGGGATTTACCAGGATCTTTCTCTGCCCCTAACCCCTCACTCATCCCATCTGTTTTTCACCCACTCCCATCCCAGCCCTCCACTCCTACCATGTGACTCCATCAGGTCACTAACATGCCATATTCATCTCCATAAATATCATGTCCCCCTTCAAAATATACATAGGTCCTCCATCGCATACCATATTGAATGCTGAGGATATAGTAAGTACACACACGTAATAAACACACACACATAATAAACACACACACTCCATCCATAAATGTCAGTTCTTCTGCTAGCAGTCATCTCAGCTCTCCGTGGCCTTATTGCTGACCTCTTGTAGCACTGAGTCTCCCTTTCACAATTATGCACTTAATAAGAATCTCTTTCACATGACTTGCTATGGTTTTGTGTGTGTTAGTTTTATCTTCACAAAGAGATTGTAAGTGCCTTGAGATCAAAGACCACATCTACTATTTTGTGTTTTTCCTTGAAACCTACAAATGTAACTATAGCAGTCTCCCTGACCCTACCAGCTGGTACTTTTATTTCCACTGGATGCATTCTTCATGCAAGCACTTCAGTATAATCAACTCTGATCCAAATCATTAAGAAGCAGGGGGAGCAGAGAGTGACCAGACCCAGAACACAATGCTAATGTCAGGAAGCCTTCCTGAAATATGACTATTTGAAGACCTAATCTGTCTAGCAGACTGGAGTCTTTTTGCTACATGTGCTTGTTGACATTCCAAGCCCCAAAGATCAGGATGAGCAAATGTGCATGACCCAGAGGCCATAAAAGAGTAATGGGTTGCAGGGAGATGGCCTCAGACTCTGAGCCCTGGGGTCTGGTCAAGGAGCAGGGAGAGGCCCCGAGGGAGGAGGGAAAGAGAAGAAGAGTCCTCTCTGTCCTGACCTGGAGTGGAAAACAAGGTGAGAGGAGAGATGGTTGAGCCAAGACTCCAAAGGCCAAGCCAGATGTAAAAACAAATGTAAAACAGAAGCCCTTAGTGTCCTGTGGGCAGTAGGGATCTGCCCTGGAAGAGATGACTCCAAGGAAGATCCACTGTCCTTAATGCATCTTCACTGGGGTGAGTGGCTTGGCAATTAGGGCTGGGCAGTCAAGGGCTTGAAGAGCAGACCAGCATCACACACAGCACTTTGTCTTTCTAAATCAGCAAGGAAGGGAGCACGCCTTGATAGAGCCCGGAGGAGCAGCCTTCTTTCCAATAACTCATTCATTTGACGAATATAGACTATACTCATTGTGGGTTCAGGATCCCAAGCTTGCTGAACTGTATATGGTACAGTCTTTGCCCCCAGGTTCCTTATTCATCAGCCATGCCAGGGCCAGTAGAAGAACTCAATATCACTTTCTCTCACCTGAAAATGATAAGCAAGACTGGATCTGGGATGAGGTTTGTACAAACGGCAATGGAAGAGGCCCTCAAATCTAGAAACTTTTACATTTATATTATATGATTAAAGATCAGAGACTTGGTCTCATCTCTGGGTAGTAAAGCACTGACTTACTGATAAGAGAAGAGAATCCTTGGAAAAGCCAGTGGTCCTTCTATTTCTGACTTTTCTCCTTGCACCAACCCACATACCCATTCTTCAACCCACTGTGAACCCAATGTTCCTTCTGTAAGAGAGGCCAGCTATTAATATGATTCTTCTCAGGTAACATATTTACAAAACTCCCATGACACATCCCAGCTCACATGCCAAAGTCATCAGAGCACCCTCAACTGGGATTGGGAGGGTTCCAGTCATGAAAACTTTCCATTAATGATATTTATGATTTGGCTAAAGCTTTAGAGTTTAAACTACGTCTCAAATTCACTATCTACTTAATTGTCACAATAATTCTATATTATATTATTATCTTCTTTAGACAGAGAAGGACACTGAGGTTAAAAGATGTTAAGTAATCTACCCAAAGATCACTGAACAAGTAAGAGACAAAGACGATTCTTAAATCCAGATCAGAGGCCCCCTTATGTCTCCATTCTTCTGCATGTCACGGTCTCTCAGTCATGCCCTTTTCCTTTCTCCTGGCAAGCATCTAATTTTTCTTAAATAACCAAGTTAAGTGTCACTTCTGTGAAGTCTGTCATCCTTTTTTCCCCCAGAAAGCCAAGTCTTCTTTGAGGTATTCATCCTTATTTGTTTAAGGTACATTGGCTAATGATCACTTTTAACAGATTGTCTTGCCATTATATTTTGCAAAACTATCTATTTTCTGCTATGAACTCCTTGAGAATTGTGGCTGGGTTTTTTTCCTAACTTTTCTTAATTAACAAATGTTTGTGGAATCTATGCCTTTTTAGCTCCAAATCTCAGGCTTTTACCACAACAATAAACTTCCTCCCTACTCCCAGAGAGAACGTAGAAGAGAAAGTCCAGGCACCAAATATACTCAACTCATTCCTAATGACTTAGCTCATCAGATCAAGGGGCCTGAGTAGAGAAAGCAGCCTGTCTTCTCCCAGGCTTGCTCCTAGCATTTGGGGGTCTTGAGCAACAATACAAATGGAGAACTACCAAAATCCTGAATATTCAAGCACAATGTATCAAGCTGACTATCAAACAAAATATGTCCCATCCTTCTACCCCATCACATCTACCTTCATCATGACCTGGAAGACCTGCATCAAATTCAGAATTCTCATCATTCTCTGGTTCTGCAAAAGAACAGGGAGACTTGGAGAGAGCCAGCACCTGGCCCAGCCCCCAACCTTCCCCACCTTAAGCTCTGTCCTCCAGCAAGAAAGTTCAGTCTCCAGTCTCCACCCCATAAATAGCCACCCCTTGACCACCCTTCAGGCTTAATATGCACACACGATCTGCCTTCCAGAAGGCACTATAGAAAGAGGCCCAGGAAAACTCTGGAAGCAGGGTAAAGACTGCTGACTCTACCATCTCTAAATTTGTATCCAAAAGTAATCCATTTTACTTGGAAAGGATCAACAGAGTATGGCTCAAATTCCTGCTCAACTTCTGATGGAGTTGTTTCTTGAAAATGCCCAGTTCCTATCCCCAAAGAAGAGGGACAGTGTACTTGTCCTGAGAGCTAATTGAAGTGAAAGCTGGTTCAATTTATGTTATCTAAACTGTTCTTGTTACTGAGATAATAGGTCTGCCCAGAGAGAGGGAATTTCATGAGCCAATAGATTGAACATGCAATCTGTTTTTCCAGTTTTAACTGATAAAGAAGAGGTGGGAAAAACATATATGTTTCATATCGTTTCCAATGAGTTTCCATTTGATTTGCGAGGGAAAAAAAAGGCAAAGAAAATACCACAAACTCAGTCAGCAAAGTGGTAAAAACCAGCTGTTCAATGCCCTGGAAGCCCTTTAGAGCTGCCTCCAAGTCAAAAAAAAAAAAAAAAAAAACTACCCTTTTCCTGACAAATTGCATGAGGAGCATGAGAGCTCTTTTTGATAAAGGGCTGGAAACAGTCTTGATAGGAACTGAAATCCCAGAGAAAGCAGTTTAAGTGTGTGAATGCTGAGTCGGGAATGGGCTTGCCAACCACTCTCTTGCCACAAAGTCAGACTGCCCAGGCTCCCATCTAAAGCCCACAAGGATAAGCAGGGCAGAACCATGGAAGATGGGTATACAATGAGTCAAGAGCAGGATCCCAAGAATGTTTGTCTCTGGTACATTAGCTACAAATAACAAAAGGCCTAATGGTTTCCCATTGGATTTCCAATGTATTGTTGAATCTCATTGATTTTTAGGATACTTTGAAAGATCCATCAGCTAAGGTCCTAAGGCCCTTGCCAGACCATGAGTCATTTCTGATTAAATGATAATTATTCACATTTTAGAGATCACTCCCATTATAAAGATGGATAAGCTAAGAGAAGGAATACTCATGGAACTTTCCTAGTGGTGGGGCAATGCATAGTAGCAGAAGAAATAGCTGATCCAGAGGCATAAAGGTACCACATTCCAGGCACTTAAAGGAATACCAAGCAGTGTTAGGAGGGAACATAATTGGGTATTTATGAAATCCAAAGGCTTCATTCTGTCTTTGGCCAAATCATGACCCAAAAGAAATAGCAATCATGTGGATGATGTTCTTGCTCATTGTATAGACACTCACACTAGCAAAAAAAAAAAAAAGGAAATAAAATAAGTCTCTTTCACTCCTCTAGCCTGTGTTGATCTCCCACCAAAACTCCTTACCGTGAGCATGGTCACATATACACACATATATGCGCATTGTTTTATATTATATAGCATCCTGATATCTAAAGTTTCATCATTATAGTAAGATATGAGTTTCTTGAAGAGAGATGTCAGGAAACATCACTTATCCAACTATAAACTCCATGCTCAAACACTTTCAAGCACAAGCATATACTTAATAAATATTTGGTGAGTTGATGTGAATGAGATCACTGGTAGGATAAGACACTGTGTTTGCAAAGCTTTCCCTTGGGTTTCTTAGACTTGTATTCATGGCTTTCCTCCCAAATAAATAGAAAGCTGTACTATGTGGGAGGAGATGGACTCCTTTGTCTTAATGCAAAAGAAAGAGAAGGAAATTAACATTGAGTGTCTACTAAATACTTTGCTTGAACTCATTTCATTCTAGTAAACTAAAAATTTCCACACATTATAGTCAAGAAAACGGAGACTCAGACAAGCAAAGTAGCTATAAGGTCAGCCACAGAGTCAGGATTTACCCTCACAGCTGTGTAATTCCAAGGACGTTTGTTGCCTTGGATTTTGCTCCATCTTCTGATGCTCCCTGGGAATCTGGGTCATCTTTCGTTTTACTAAAATGAAATTCCTAAAGTTCCCTTTAAAATGAAAGGGTTTATCTCCATTCACAAAAAGGAAAAAAAGGAAAGAAAGAGAGAAAGCTTCCTCTGACCAATGGAAAAAATAATCCATTGCTTTGTTTTGTTGGCAAAAAGCCTGATGCTGGCAGAAGGCCCGATCGTGTGGGCCAGGCTGTGAAAGAGAGGGAGAAAGATTCTCATGGAAAGCAACCACTCCACCCACTCATATTTATGTTTGACTGAGGTTAACCCAGGGCCCTCCACCACCGCCTAACACATCACTCTGGGGACTGTTCCCACCATCAGCAGCCAGATAGCATAGACGGCTGAGGCATTAGAATCTTATCACCCCTATTAAAAGATAAAACCTAGAATTCAACTCTTATCAATCTAAGCTTCATATGCTCACTCCAAGCTTACAAGGAAAGCAGACAAAATGCTTCTGATCACTGCTCAAGTTAGACCCAAGCAGCATTTGTCATTACCAGTGCTGCCTTGAAAATGGTAATTAAAAACAGAATAGTCTGCCCTGTTTTGATATGGACCAGACCTCCTCTTTAGGAAATGGGTGGTAATAAAATGGATGAAACAGGGAGTAAAAAGAGTGAAATAATGTCTTTTCTTAAACTCAGCCAAATGTCTTGTGAAAATTCATTTTCTAAGTGGACTATTGTTCACAGATCATTTGTAATCCCAGCCCCATATCCTCATTTATATATTCATTCACTTGACAGCCACTTACAGCGAACCTACCATAAATGCATATTGGACTAGTCATCAAAATAAAAACCTAAATAAAATGAGATCCCTTCCCTTAAGGAAAGGAGGCGATACAAGAGTATAAACAAATAATTACTCTGTGATCAAATTCTTATCTGCCTCTTCTGCTTGACCTTCACCACTCACCCTCTGCTCTTCTGTGATGCCTTCACACTATATTTTCCATCCACCTTGAAGGTGAGCAGTATTGCAAATGTGCCATGCCTTTTCTTGCCATCAAGATGTGTCCCTCTCTCTCCTTTTGCTATTAGCCTGCTACCCTTCCCTCTTCCCAATTAGTTTTTACTCATCCTTTGAGGCACAGCCCAAATATCAATTTATCCACAAGCTGTCTATGACATCTTCTCCCCATAAGTTTAGTGTTTCTCCCATCTGCTCCCAAGCATCCCTCAAATTTCTCTAACAAAACCCTTTTATACTTAACATGCAATTATCGATACATATTTTCTTCTCCACTAAGTCAAAAAAAGCTAAAAGGTAAAGAACATCTAGGCAACATATAAGATTCCACAGGGGTTCCAGGCACTAGAGTAACTTTCCAGAAACCTACAACCTCCAGATGGGTCCCTGGTCCAGATAAGTCCTGAAACCTAACCCGGCCTCTCCAGAACATCAGATAGTTCCATCTCCCTGCACCATATTAATGACAGACCCTTCCAATATCAAAAATTTGGAATGCCATAGCCCAAACAACCCCAGAGAGGTATGGAAAGATCAAAGGTGATGGTGGAGTTATACATAGAAGATAGGACTTAACAAATGAAAATGAATACTGAATCATTAAATTGATATCTCTTTCAGTCTCCAGTATTTTAAAGCAGCTATTAGTAAAAACCTAAAACTGTGAAATTGTAACCCATGTCAAAGTCTGAAATATGTTCTACAACTAATTATGCTTTAAAATTTATAGCTTTTTTGTATATATGTTATTGTTCACAAGAAAAGAAGGGGAAAAGTCAATTGTGATGATACAAAAGTATTTAAGCCCTCTAGCCTCCTATATTCTGGAGCAGCTAGAAGGAAAAATATGTGAGGATTGTATGGTAAGCCCATGACAAACTCTGGGATCTGTCTGTAACTACCACTTGAAGAGTGCTTTGAAAACTATTGCTCTTTTATTTCTTTGCTTTGTATATATGTTATACTATACAATAAAAAAAGTTAAAAAAAAAAAGTAAGATAAATAAAACAAACAAAAAAAAAAGCTAAAAGGAACATGAGCCAAATTGTTTTGGATACTAGCACAATGTTCAACATATAGTAAGTGCACAATAAATGGAAAGAAAGGAAAGTAATTGCTTTTGTACAAGGTATAGCCATAGTACAATGGAGGGAGTGGTCAACTTCATTCTTAGTAGGGTAGCAGATTGGGTCAGAGCAGGTTTCACAGGGAAGACAGTTGAGCTAAAACTTGAAGAATTAAGATGGATTCACCAGATGGACAAGTTTCAGGAAAAGGTTTCCAGAAAAAAGGAACAGCACATACAAAGACATAACAAAAACAACATCTTATAAATTAAAAGAAATATAAAATTCTATCCTGGCTGAGATGCAGAATATCAAGTGGTAAGACAGCAAGAGATAAGGTTGAAGAGACAGGCAAGGGGTGGTCTGTGGAAGGCGTTGAATACAAATTTAGGAAGTTTGCATTTAATCCTCAAAATATGTAATAGAGAATACACATCTGACTGGCTTTCCTTACTAACATACACACATAAGATCATTTTAATATTGTCCTAATGCCCACAACACAATGTGGAAAGTAAATCCAATGTACGAAAAGTAGTACATATTTTATTCTGATCCAAATATGTATAATTTTGGATTATTCATTAATTTTGATTATTCATATTCCTACTCATTCCAGTAGCCCAGGTAATGATGGAGTTTATTTAAAAAAAGAAAAGTTGTTCAGGCTCTATTCTCTGTCTGAATCAGGTCACCAGAGACTGGGGTCCAGACATGTATGTTTCAAAAAATTCTTCACAATAATCCCAGTGTGCATAAAAAATGAGAACTGCTTAAGTCAACCGTGAGATCACATGTTGTCTGGATCTATTGTCCTAACATTTGTCTTCACTGGTTGTCTTCACTGACGTGTTAGTTACTTTAAAATGATGGGTTTTGAGCCTTTCAAAAATGACACATTTTCCCCTTGCTTACTTTTTGTTTTCTAACTAGATTTTAAAACAGCCAGAGATAGACTGCCAAGGTCAGAACAAGCAGATGGAATCTTGGGAACTGAAAGATAGATGCCTGTTCAAGGAAGATGGAGTTCTCCTTATGTTGGTGAGGAGCCATTCAACAAGCAAACTGTTGGGGCAAGTGCAGAGCTGTTGAACCAGGAGCCATCTGCTTATGTGCCGATCACCAGCTGGCCACAAAGCCCTCAGCCTAGGGAACACCTTGCATCTAGTTCTTCCTAAACAGGGACTACCAGTCTCTTACATAATCAGCTAATCAAGTTTTTCTTCACAGGCTAAAACTAAACTTTAACATTTCCTTCCTTCTCAACTGTCCACACAGTCCCAGGTTTAGGAGGATCCAATAGACTTGCGATATTCCATCCTTCTGAACTCCAGTCAAGACGGGTTTATGCGTAGTTACAGAAATCATCAGGGAAGTGCAAATCAAAGTCACAATAAGATACCACCTTACACCCACGAGGCTATAATAAAAAAATCAGATAATATGTGTTGACAAGGATTGGAACCCTCATATATTGTCGGTGAGAGTATAAAGTGGAACAGCTACTTTGGAAATATCTGGCAGTTCTTTGAAAGGTTAAATATAGAGTTAGTATACAATCCAGCAATTCCATTCCCAGGTATACATCCAAGAGAAATGAAAACCTACATCCATGCAAAAACATGTACATGAATGTTCATAACAGCATTATTCATAATAGGCACAAAGTGGAAACAACTCAAATGTCCATCAACAGATGAAAGTATACACCTAATGTAGCATATTAAGCAATGAAAAGGAATGAGGAGTTGATGCATGCTACAACATAGATGGACTCTGAATACATTATAAAAGAAATCAGTGGCAGAAGATCACACACTATATGATTCCATTTGCATTAAATGCCAGAATAAGCAAATCTATAGAGACAGAAAGTAGATTAGAAACTGTCAGAGGCTGTCGGGTTTAGGGGAAATAGGGAGTGACTGCTAATGGCTGTGGGGATTTCTTTTGGGAGTGACTAAATGTTTTAAAATTGATAGTGATGATGATTGTTCAACTCTGTGAGCATACTAAAAAACACTGAATTGTATACTTAAAAATAAATTTAAAAAGCATTACGAATTTTAAAATCGAGTAGCTGCAGGGGAATAGTAGAATAGAATGCGTAAGTTCAGCTCAGTCAATAAAGCATGGGCCATGAGAGTCACTACAGGTAAACCTGATGTTGCCCACTTCCCACCCTCTAAAGGAACCCTTAGGACTTTTTCACTTTGCTTCCCATCCTGGTTAGCTTTTGCAATTGATGATGCAATTTCCGGTCTCACCAGCAATCCTCCAGTCAGACATATCAACAGCAGATAGAAGTACAGGAAGAACTTCCCATCTAGAAAAAGAGAGGCAGGGGCAATATTCAAACCATCATCACCAATTTGCACAGATCTCAGACAATCAAAAAGAAACCCAACAAATCAAAACTGATTGTCTGGGTCCTCTGCATGCCATGAAACATTAGCTCTGGGAACAAGATAGATTTCTCAGCCAGTACTTTTAGATTAGATGCTGTTTGCTTTCTCTTGGAAAAAATATTTATCTTTCAGGTCCTTTTTAATGTATTAAAAATACTAGGGAAATAAAAGAAAGTTATGTTGTTTCTTCTTTTATTCTTAATCACCCATAGTTCTAACCACCCCAACATACTCACTATACATGTATTTTAGCAAAATTATCAATTTGATATGTAGTTTTCCACCTTGGTTTTTTTTCTTAATGCATCAAAAACAGTTTTCATGCAAATATGTATTCTTCAGAAACATAATGTTTATGGTTAGAAAAAACAACATTGTAATGGTCCATGAATTATTGAACCCCTGACTTGGTTATTTTCGGTAAGTGCTAATTTTCATTATTATAAATAATAATAAAATAGACATCCCTGGGTAAAAGCTTTTGGTTTTGTTAAGTTTTCAAATTAAGATTATTTCATTAAAGAAAAATCCTAAGAATGGAACTTCAGATATCATATCATTCTTAGGAGTGAATTTGGGCATATTATAATAAATAAAAGACTATCAGGATAATTAAATATATCCTGAAATTCTGTTATGCATCTCAAGATCCTCACAGCATCATCATGAAATTCAGTATCAAACCACAGATATTTGGGGTTGAAAAGGGTATTCAAGCTAGGTTGTTTTGTGCATATATTGCTTTGTGTTCTCAGCAAAATTGCAAACCCTAGAAGGCTTGAGTGATTCACTTAAAGTCAAGAGCATGTTAATGGTAGATTGGGGTCAAAATGCAAAATACTATTCTGTCTAGTCCTATGTTCTTTCCACTACATTGTGATACCATGCTAAACAATTCTCTTTTGGATCATGTAAGGAGCTAAATTTACTGAAGTATTACAAGAAAACCAAATGAACTTTCATAGAAGTCCTAGTAGAGGAAATTAAAGATGCACATAGTTTAAGAAATCTGTACTTGATCCAAAAGCTAAAAGCCAATTTCATCAAAAACTGTTGGGGAAAGTGAAAGAAGCAGCCATTTTTGCCCAAGAAAGAAATGACACGTTCTAGATATTTGCTAAATAATTTGTAAAATTCTCTATTTTACTATCAAGAAACTCCAACTGCAGTGATGTAGACCAAACTGCACAAAAAACATTTATGTAATCAACCGTAATTACATTGCAATTCTCTCTTCAGTATATGATATCCACTAAATGCAACACAACACAGCATATGATCAGTTGAGTCAGAATGTCATGTCCATGATTATAAATGAATAATTTCCTAAAAAGCCTGAGCTACTAGTACCAGGGTCACATGGAAGACCACTCGTTGAAGGAAGTCAGCTAGTGCCATAGTATTCCAAGAACCCCAAAGAGTTCACCAGGTTAGTCTGCTTTAGATAGAGTGACCATATGTCTTGGGTTTTTTAGGACATTCCTGTTAGTATTTATTGCCCCCAAATATCCATTATAGTGCCCCTTTCACTCTCAAAAGTGTTCCACTATTAATGGTAAATTATAAAATAGTTACCCTGTGCACACGGGGTGTGTTTTCTCATTTAACGCCCAACATTAAATGAGCCATTTCATGCAGATCCCTGTACAGGGCGTCACAGAAGTTATTAGGCAGACCTAGCTCTAATCTTCCAAAGGCATTCCAATATTAAGTAATATAAAACCTGTCTGAATGCTCAGCCTAACTTCTTAGCAGGTAGTAGGTGGCCTCAGAAAATACTTAGCCTCTGGTTTATTCATGTGAACTGAGAAATGGGAATAATTGTCTCAGTCTTGCCACACCAGGTAATGAATGGTCTAGGAAGCAGTGCGGCTGGAGAATTTGATAGAAACTTAGTAAAATATTTAAGTAACAGTAAAATATTTACTCAGCAGTAAAGCTTCACACATTGTGTTTGATGGAGAGCCACACAAATATAAAATGAATGTCACCTCTTATTTTTACCTTGTTACACAACGTTTTAATTGTATCTATCATCTGACGGCTTTCTCTTTTGAAATATCCATCCGGAATCATTTGGGATAGATTCTGTCTTTCATGCTTTTCTGAGCACCTGCGTACCCTAATAATAAAAGGGTGTTAGCATCACCCCAAACAAAGCAGCTCTCACTGAGCAATGTGCTTTCCACTGCAGTGTGATAGTATCCTAGTTTCAGAAACGGTTTGCTTTCTGTCTTGTTTTTTTAGTGAACTAACACAAGGGTGTCATATGGCGGTCTTTCCCGTTGGACATAACTTCGGGCTTCAGATAAACCATCAATGGGCCTAACACCAAGGGGTCTGATGCCAGGAATCTGCAAAAAAAAGCCAGACTTGCTCTTAAATTTAAGCTTCTATATCCCAGGATTGTTTTGAGGAGACCCTTAGGGGGGAAAAGTCTCCTGGGAACCTCAATGGACCCTCCATACAAGGTCTACCTGTGTCATCAGGAAAAAATTCCACCATCAGAGACATGTTGTTGTTTTAGTAAGATTTTGGCTGGTTTGGGGTGTACTGTTGAACATCTTTAGAAACATCCTGACGCCTTACTTAATATTTAGATAGGGAGTTTGGTGGTAAAATGGACTGAAAAAAAAAAAACCCAGTTTATAAGGAATCAAACCGAGTTTTGATTACCTCGCTTCTGAAGTATACTTGGTATTTTACCAGGCAATTTGCACATAGGCTTCGTGGCAATAGTAGACTTTACTTTCACCAAAGAATAATGCTTTGCCTAAGATCTGCTGTAAAGCTGAATCTCCAACTTCACAGTATTGAGATGTTTCCCAGCTAACATCAGATCTTGAATCAATCAACCTGTCACATGCCTAGAGACAGATGACTATGTCATTTAATCCTCATTAAAATACTGTGTGATGGGCTCTCATTTTGCAACTGAGTTAACTAAAACTTAGAGAGAAATTACATGACCTACCCAAATTCACAAAAAGAATAAAGGACAGAAGTAACATTTAAACCCAGTGCCTCTAACTTCAATACCACTTCTCTTTCCACTACATGTACCCGGGTTCATGGTTACTGAAAGTAGCAACCAAGGTGAAGTGGCAGCCACCAGCTGGATCGTGTAAATTTTTCACACCAAAAGAGTTAAATCTCTTGTGATAAGAATGACATATAAATAATAGGAAACTGTTCCTCCACATACTGCACACATTGAAGATCCTTAGAAGTCCTGATTCTATTTTTAAACCTTTATGTTTTTCTAGTTACTGAATTTCTGAGCAATAAAAAAAAGAACAAAAAAGGAAAATATTCCATGGAATTTCTTTCATGCCTTGTTCCCAGCCTGTGTGTATGTCTTAGTGTGTTTTTAAAAGTTTGCATTGACTCAGCAGCAGGATTGCCAGCTACGTGACAGTTCATCTCTGGTTTCTATTACCCGTGATTAATGCCAGGGGTTGTGTTTAGACTCTCAGAGTCTACTCACCAGTTAGGGGCTCAGGGAATTTGGTTCCATCTCTGATAAAATAAAATTAAAAAGTAGAGTGTGCGGGGGTGTGTGGACGGGAGGAAGCCAAGCAGCTAAGCAGGGAGCTCCAGGCAATTCACTGGCAGCAAGGGTGAGGGGTAAGGACAGAGCAAGGCGGGCTGAGTGGTAGGAGAGAGATGCACCAATCCTGGTGTATCCCCCCTGATCTTGATGACTGCCAGACTCCATTCAGGGACACTCTTAGGAGAAGATGATGGAAGTCAGAGCTGAAAACTGTGTCCTTGTCAGATGAGAGAAAGGTCATGATAATCCTTCAATTAATGAATGAACTCCTCTGCTAGCCAGTCCAGTTATTATAACAAAACCTCAGAGCTGGGGGAAGGGGTGTTGGGAGATAAATGAATTGTTGAGAGACTGCTTTAGACGAGCACCAAAACTCCATGTTTCTTCTTTGGGTACTGGTCTTTTTAATCATTCACAGAATAATTCAATCTCAGGATTGGTATAGACCCTGAAGCTTACCTATTCCGGCCCCCTGTTACAAGCGTGAACATCTATCCCATCTCACTAAAAATCATGCCTGGAAACTAATGAAGAACTCATTCCTAACTAAGAAAGCTCCGTCCATCTTGGGGCAGCATTGAACGTTTGGAAATGTGTTTATTCAACCATTATTTATTAAGTGCTAACTAAGTGCTCAAGTCCTGTTTTAGACACTAGAGAAAATGAGCAAGCAAATAAAAGAAAAGAAAATCATGCTTCGTGAAATTTGTTTTCTGTATATTAAACCAAAAGTCAGTTACACTTCAATTTCCTCCTTGCTGGGCTATGTATAGCCTTCTGAATCTTGTTATTTTAGCAAAAGTGAAAAAAAATTGTTTAATTTTTCTTCCTTCTAAATATTCGGGGGCAATGATCCTGTCCTCATCTGGTTTTGTCTTTCCAGCTCCTTCAACTAGCCCTAGTATCATTAGGTTTCAAGACTGTCCACTAGATCCCAAATTCTGAACCTGTTCTGGTTTGTCAATCTTCTTTTAAAGTGCAATATTCAGAATTGTAATAAGATATTTCAGATGAGTTCTGACCAGCAGGAATTATCAACTCCTTTGCTGTAGTTTTCAGATGTTAATACAATCTTAGTTGATGTTTAGATATCACATCTCACTGCTGACTCATAGTAAACTCACAGCTAATTTTTTAAAGCTTGTTATTATGCAAAGGGATTACCTTAAGTAAAAATAGGTTCTGTTTTCCCTAGCAACCAGCATCAACCAAACCGCCAATGGGCTGATTCTGAAACACAATTTTTGATCTCTCAAAGTAGTCTACACTAAATTTTAGCCAGCCTGAGGGCCACCGCTGTAGGCTGGTGTCAAATTCCCCTCTAGTGAGTGAAGAGTTGCACAGCCTACTTACAAATGTCAAGTTGAAAACCTCAGCTAAACTATCTGGGCACAATGAGGCAAAGGCAGCTCTAAGCTGCTGTAACATTTATAATAATGAAAGTTGATACATGCTAAGCACAGCATGACATTATTTCATTTAATCTTCACAACAACCCGTTGAGATGGGTTTTAATTTTACTAATACCTTGGTTTATGAATGAGAAAACCAAGACTTATTGAGATTAATAACTTGCCCAAGCCCACACAGATTTTAAGGATGAAGTAGGGTTCAAACACAGGGGAATAACCCATACACCTAACCACTATACTCACCTGCCTTCTTATCACCACTGCTAGCTCATCAGAAATGTGGCTTGAGATGGAAGGAGATATAAATATCCAAACACATTATTCTTTTCAAATTGTCTCAAAACAATCATCAATAATTAAGAAAAATATGGTCCAACAGATCTGTTAGCTGGGGAGAGACCAGGCTGGCTTCTCCCTCAGGGTCTGATAAGCAGGTATACTATCTGGGACCCTTCCATGAAAACTTCTCCAGATTCTGACCCTATGACTATTTCCACTTCAGAAGCCAACTGGGAGCTTGAGCTTGACAATAGATAGAACTTTCCTTTCTTTTGTTTCTTTTTCCATAGGTTGCATCATGGAGATTTTAGTGCATTTTATCTAATGGTCTGACTCTGACAAGTGGCCTCTAATTTAAGTTGTGCTAACAAAACAGTTTCGGAGATGATTTCTCTAACTCACTCTCCAGTTATGTCTTGTCCACTTGCATCCAATGTACTCAAGGACCCTGAGATCTCAGTCTGCTCGGTGCCAAGCCACACAATCTGACTGCCTCAGTCCCAGTCAATAGCAAAACTTGCCCTATACTCTCTCCAGTGGCTTCAGGAAAAGACCCATCATAAACTGGTCAAGATACACCATCAAGCAAGGATTAAGAAAAAGGGAATTTCAAATGTTTGTATGGTGGGTAGACAATTCAGTCATGTACAGAATCCTTCTCATTCTCTCCTTTTCACTTATGTAGGGGAACTCATTCTCTTCTTTTGTGACCTATATATGGAATTTAGGTTTTTTCCCTTATTTTTCCCTGTTGCTGCTAACCCTATCCCCTCTTCCCCTATTCAATATTTATCTCCAACAGAAATAATCAGACCATGTAAACAATAAAAATGGAATTATTTGTTTGCTGGAACTTTTTTATTTGATTTACCAAGATGTCCTGTGGCTAAAATAATTGAGTAGTAATCTATGTGAATTGTAAAGTTGATAATAATATATTTCAGAACATTTCTATAGAGAATTCAGATGTAATTGTTTTACCTTCCAATACTTTTCTCCTTTTCACACAATATAAGTTGGGATTCAAAGACCTTTCTCATGAAACAGTTCTAGTCTACACGCCTAACTTGCAAAGTCACAAAATTAGGTAACCAACAATGGCATGGCTCTCAGTTCAGTTTTAGAAACAAAAGGACTGGCACCATATATACTAACTCATTCAACAATTTTTCTTTTGTTTTCTATATGCAAAGCACTAAGCAAGGTGCCCAAATCTTGAGGATTCAATCTGCCATTGTCAAGGTCATTAAAAAATGCAATGGGTTAAATTCAACTTCTACTGAGATCTGTTGTCACTGACTCAGAAATTCACTCAGGGAAGATAAACCATTTTTCCCACTTGAAAGTTCCTCCAATTTACATGGTAAAAATTCTCTGAATATTTTTAAACCATCTCTTAGAGTATTAATTCTAGATTAGTATTTTCCTGTGAGGTAAAGATCCCCACATGGGTTAAAGAAGCCAGCACAGAGTCTCAAAGATTCCAGTTCCTGGAAAAATGAGTTAGTCTCAGCAGCTTTACAGGTGACCTAGGCACCCTTAGGGGTGCTTCAGCAGAGTGTAAGAGGTACCACAAAGATAGAGTCATGGTGACAGCAGTGGAGAGTTGTAAAGTCAAGTAACCCATGGAGAATTTGCAGTCTGAAACTATCTGGCATTTGAGCCTTGATCCACAGAGCCTAACTTCACTGTGGGATGAGGATTGGGAGATACACAGGTTTGTGTTATTTCTCCCATTGGACAAATTTTCCCAAACTTCCCCAGCCTGTGTGCTACTGGCCTCTGAACTTGGTTAGCATTAGAAGCATTGTTAACTGTCAATCTTACAAATTATTTGATTCATTCCAAGGGTGGATTTATGTTCTCCAAACTTTGGGTGGCTCATTACATAAGATGATCTCAGAACAAGAAGGAGGAGGAGTAGAAGGGGAGAAAGGAAGGAAGAGGAAGAGGGGAAGGAAAAAGAGAAGAAGATGATGATGATGATGATAAAGAAAGAGAAGGACAAGGAGGTGGAGAAGAAGGAAAAGAAGAAAACTTTTCCTTTGAATATAACTTGTATATGAATCCCATCCTCTTGAGCTTGTAAAGAGTTCTCCCTGAACTTAGAATTGGTTTTACCAATATCCTAAGTAGGATTTGCCCTTAGATGGTTATCCCTTAACCCACAACTCCCAAGGCTCCCTGTGCTGTCCCTTTTCCTATATCTCAGTGTTTCTGAAACAGCTTCAGTGGACTTAGTCTTTTTAGCACCCCACCCATGTGTTGGGGCTGAATCAGATGACCCAGAGAACCAAACCGTCAGACCAAATTCACCTTAGCTTCAGTTACTTCCTAGGAGTATGTAATGCACTTATGAAAGCCCAAGAAATTCTGGACGCTGAAGGAAATTAAACTGACAAAGATTTCCTAGTGTAGTTGTCAGGAATAAGTGGTCAAAGTAGAATTTCTCCTTTAAATACTGAATTCTTACCTTATGGACTAAACACTTTATATAAATTAACTCATTTGTTAACCCACAATAATTATCTTAAATTAAATTAGTTCCACTTTTCCAATAAGAAAACATACTTAGCTTAAGTAATTTGTCAGAGTCACAAAGCTGGAAAATGACAGGCTGAACTGGGGCTCAGGCATTCAGCCATAACCCTAATTCTGCCCTTTGGTAGGAGCACGCCATCCAAAATCTTCTTCAATCAGGAATGATTAGTGCCATGCCAAGAAAGAGATGATGAAAGACGTCCATCTTGGTAGGGGAGAGTATTTTATCACCGATATTGTTTACACCTGCCAGCACATGGTGATGAAAAAAACAGCAGATGGACATATAATGAATGCTGTTATTGTTTTAAAATTCACTATAGAAAATGCACCTTCTAGGGCCTGCACCCAGGAACGATGTCCCCAATTCCTAGCCCACTTCCCCTTGAATCCACCTTAAAACAATACTGAGAAGGGTAAGAGAAGGGTTTTTGTCTGTTTGTTTGTTTGTAAAGGAAAGTCAAGTCTGTATTATATTTGCACTTTATCATCATAGAACCTCTGAACTAGACCAATCCCTATGACCTACACCAGCCCTTCTTGCCAGGATTTTCCTCCTGAATCTGTAACAGAACCTGTTCTTAGGAAATAAATTGCACCTTCAGAAGCCATGGCTTATGACGGTCAGGGAAGCGTTGGAGCTCTAAGGGACAACTTACCACCAGTCTGGTGTTACAAATCTGACATTTTACAAATGGACGAAACATATCCATACAAGACACCAGCCTAAATGAAATTACTTTCCTGCCACTGAAGTTGAAATGTTATAGTGTTATCACTGAAGAGATAACTTTATACAAACCTTGCAAACACTGCCTTAACCACACAATCAAGGTGAAGTTCATTGGTGATAAGATGTTCTGATAGCACGCACCCCTGATACACTGTGAGGAGGAAGGGACTTCATCCTTATGGAATCCTTTCCCAGAACTCACACCCTGAGTCTGATCAGGCAAAAAAATAATGTCATGGGTTTTTTTCAACAGACCACAGGCAATTAAGGAGACATGTTGACCAAAGGTAACGTGGGATCCTGGATTGGTTCCTGGAACGGACAAGGCAAAAATGCAAAATCTGGTGAGATCTGAATAAAGTCTGGAGCTTTCTTCACTATAAAGCACCAATGGTGGTTTCTTATTTTGACAAATGTGTCATGGTAAAAAATGTAAGACGGCTAGCCTTAAGGGGCCCTAGGTGAGGACTATGTGGGAACTCCCTGTCATTATCTTTGTGACTTTTGCATAAATTGCAAATATTATCAAAATTAAAAGTATATATATTTTAAAATACATATATTTTAAACAGAGATAATTAGTCCCCTGCCAGAAAGGAAAAACACAGAGAAAGAAATATGGAAGTCTTAGTGCTTAAGGGAATACGTACAATCCTATTGGCTCACCCTGGCAATCCCAGCTCATGCTTGTGTTCATAGTGTATTATTAATTGAACCAACTTTCACTCTTGAAAACATGAATGATAAAGTCCATGATCACCTATACTTAACTCCCATGCTTTTGGAGGTGTTTACAAACTAAATAAAAAAAAAATGCAATGACCCCTCTCCCCCCCAAAAAAGATGTTCAGCAATAGGGTAAGTCATTCAAGAAATCTAAATATTACCAGAAACAGGATTGCAATTTCTTACTTCACAGAAAGACTCAAATTTATATTAAATGGTGCTGTATTAGACGGATGGTTGACATTTCAGTTTTTCTGTATAGAGAGATATTTAGACTCCATCGGGTTCCCAGGAATTATAAACAATGTTTAGAACAATATTGTGTTTTTGTTTTTTGTTTTGTTTTGTTTTTCCACTTATAATAGCTTTATTAATACTAACCCTAAACTGGAAACTGCCCAGGTATTCACCAGTAAGAGAATGGATAAGTAAGCTTGTCTTTAATTTCCCAACGGCAATGATAAATAATACCAGGTATTTCTACCAAGAAAAAAATGCTTTTTAGTGAGTACTATATATTTGTATTTTTAAAAAAAGGCAATACACAAGCAGAGAACATCATTCTATCAATAATGGCATCATTATCTCAACTAAGAACCCAGAAATTGTTAAAAAATGTTAAGACATTCTTTGAAGTTCTACTCAGTGTACTCTGCTGGGGAGTAAAACACTTATTTGGCTCTACTCACAGTTCCATCAGATCCATTTTCTTTGTAAGCTCAGCTTCAAAGGTATCCAGTTCTCATTTTGTTTCTTCAATTTTCACTTACGCAAGAGATAGGTATGGCATTAAATCTAATGGGGTAGGGAATAAGGAGATGAGGCTTAAAATGTACAAAGTCTCTAATTAGGATGATGGAAAAATGAATGGGGATGATAGTATTACAGCATTGTGAAAGAAATTAACAGCAAAGAATTACATGCTTGAATGCTTTTAAATGGGGATATTATAGGTTGTATATACGTTAATAGAATAATTTTTTTTAATCGAGGGAACTACACAACACAAATAGTACACCCTGATTTAAATCATGGACTATATAGTTAATAGTACAATTATACAAATGTGTATTCATCAATTGTAACAAATGCATCACACCAATGCAAGGTGAAAATAATAATGCGGCATTTAGGAATCCTGTATTTTATGCATGCTGTTCTAGAAACCCACAACTTTTTTAATTAAACAAAAAGAAATAACATAATCTCAAGTGGAAGGTCTGAGATGCAAGAAGAGTTGAGAAGCAAAAAAAAAAAACAAAAAAAAGAGAAATACACGAATAAACAAATCTTAAAAAAATAGTTTTGTAGCTAAATTCATGATTATTTAGTTAAGATAAATTCCTACAAGAATCAAGAATCACCAGTATGTAGCACGTTGATCGGCAGATATTTCTTTTACTGGAAAATAATACGCTTGAGTACAGGGAGTAGACACAAACAAGAAAAATATATTTGATGGAGGAGCGTCACAGATGACAAATGTCAGAAGCTGCTTCGAATAACAGAACAATAACAGCTCCATTTTCTTTCTGTACATGTTTTCATTTAATCCAGACAATAGGCCTGTGGCTGAGAATAAGGAGATTCAAAGTGAATACAAACAACTTGCTGAAGGGCTTCTGACCCTGGGGCAGTATCGCTCCGTGCAGTTCTCCATGCTGCATGTGCATCCCCAGAAAATTGGCATGTGAGCAAGGGACACAGCACTGACCTACCTAGCTCCTGTGTTTAGAATATGAAGGGCTGGTTGATTCTTACTGGTCATTTTCTGATTTTCTCTGGTTTTGCGCCACCACTCCCCAACTCCAGTTTCTGGCTCAGAAACATCTTCTCGAGGAAGCATACCCTGCTGCGCTCCCTACTACTTAACTCTGCTAATCTCCACAATTATCTCCAAGAAACACCCTACATTTGATACTTTGTTAACATGCCACTTTGTAGTTATCATTTAGTCTTTCAATTAGTAAACATGGGTTAAGCCAACACTATTAGAAAAAAAGACCTTGCACTAGATGTGACAGAGGAGGCAAGGGCAAGATAGAATTTCCAACTCGAAATAATTCTTATATAAGAAAATCATCCCTTATCCATTATGCGCATGTGAGTTGAGTTGGGTATTATTTGCACTCTTTTATCTAGGCACTTTAACAGTTACTAAAGTCAGAAATTAGTAAGATTAAGAAGAACATGAAAACTGGGGGAGTAACAGACCTATAATTCAAATGATACGATCAGCTACTAAATATAACAGATTCTGCAAAAAGTGTCTTGAGAAGAAGACAGAGAGCATGTTGAAAGAGTTTCAAAACCACTTTGGGTTGGAAATGATCATGAAGAAGTAGCATCTGAAGTACATCTTGAAGGATGGGTTTGCTCTTATTATAAAGTATTGGGGGGGGCCCTCCTTACAGAAAATGACCAGAGTTGGGAAAATGCACGGACTGTTGCGGCACCTAAAATTGGCTACATGGGCAGGATATCTGGAGGCGAGTAAGGAGGTGATATGACCAAGTAAAGGCTCTCCTTCTGCATCGTGAATTGTACACATTTGAACTTTATTTAAGAAGTAAATGGCAGTTTTGAAGGTATTTCTGTATAGGGGAATAAAAGAATCTGACACATCTATCTTGTATCTCCCACTAGGTTCTAAGTCTCTGGAATAAGTTTTTATAGCTTCTTTTGCTTCTTAAGCATTCAGAACAATGTTTGATATGAAAAGAAAAAAGAAAAAAAAACAGTTAAGTTAAACAAATGTAGGTACCAGCAGTACAAAAAGGAATAAGGCGTGGTTCCGGTCTTCACAGCTAGGGGAAGAGGTGGTGTCAGACAGGCAGTATTCGATGGCATTAGAAAGATGGCGGGGGAGAGGGGAGGACTCTAGGATGCTGCGGAAGCATGAAGGGGCACTCAATGTTCACAGGTGTGGCTTCATCCTGTGGGAGCGGCTGGAGACCTAAAGTTGGCATCGGATACACAGATGCATTGATTTTGAAGAGACCGCTTGGAATCTCTTTACCTACGAGTGGCCGTCACTCTGCCCCTGATGAGCCCGAGAAAATAAAACCCTAAGTATCAGCTTCTTTGGTCTACAAAATTAGGAGTGAAAATACAAAAATCTTTCCACTTAAATTCTGGTCAGCTCTAATTCGGTAAGCTGGGCGATTTCATGACTTCTATGATCCCAGACCTCTTTTCTCATTGCCTTTCCCAGCCTGTGCCCAGAGCTCTGTTTTGTGGGTGCGCTCTAGAGCAGGCTCTCCAGCTTGTGGGCTAGGGTGTAAAATCAATAAGCCCTCTCTCAGGAGAAGCAGGAGATGGTCAGGGACAGGGCGCTGGTCAGTGGGGTGCATGAAGTAGGCTTCTCTTGCTGCTTGCCTGCGCCGGGGTCTCCACGCGCGTTGTCTACAGACCCAATCTCTCTGCCTCAGCCTCTCCAACCCTCCCGTTGAGCCCCAGCACTCTCCTCAGCCCTTTCCAACAGCTGAGCCACTTCTACCACTCCCACTGGTTTCTAAGAGACCTCTGTGCTATGTCTAATGTTATCTGGTCCCTCCTAAAAATGAGACCAGAATAGTCATAACTCCTCCCTCCAAGGAAAACCCTCATGTCACTCTTTTAATTGCGTGATGAATTAAGCCCTGCTGAACTGCTTTCATAAATCAGCTCGATAATGCTGGGAACTTCAGGAGAGAATATGGAGTTAGTGTGGGGGCTTTAACTAGTCACCTTAAATGATAGAGAAGGGGAAAGAGAGAAGGGCAAGCCTCAGGAAAGCGTCAGATATGAGCTGTTAAGAAAAGCTAGAAGGAGCATAGAAACATCTCCTTCTCAAAGCTGGGTTATTGTTGGCAGGCACTGAAGGCTCTGCTGCAAGGACCTCCCATGATGTCCAACAGAAAAAAAATAAAAAAGATGAGAGCATGCGGGTGTTTTCCTTTTAATCAGTGTTATTTATAGGGTGGAGATTGTTATGTTTATGTGTGTGCATTTTCTTTTTCAAAGGCCATCATCAGCTTTTTGTCTTCTCATTACAGAAGCAAAGAGGCAACCCACCATGCTTCTGGTCAACACAGATCTGAGAGTTGGTCAGCGCCTGGTGGGGATATTGTAGAAACTTCTGCTGAGTCAGTTAGAGACAGAGCTGAGTCTTAAGAAGCAGCATTTGGAGACCATGCCACTTCTGTCCCATAGAAGATGAAAAGCGCTGACAGCTCTTGGATGCCCCTGGGAAGGAATTCTCTGATGTCTGATTGGACGCTGAGCCAGGAATTTCAGGAAACAGGGAGAAAAACTTGCTAGAAGCTCTCTCAATGTGGAAGCTGATGAGTTTGAGAATTAAAGGAAACAACTGAGGGTAAAAAGTCACCCAGATCTTTGTCTCAACAACTTCTCCAGTGCTTGGAGAGAGGAAAGAAAGACCCTTGAACATTTTACTATTGACTGGAAAAAAAAAATAGGCAAGGAGTTAGGAAATCTAAATGCCAGTCCCATCTTTATGTTAAATAGGGGTCTTGGACGAGTCACCTCTTTTCTATGATGTTGGTTTCTCTTTCTGTAGAATGACGAGGTTTTCTATCTGTAAGACTCTTCTGTTCTTATGTACTATGAATCAGGGAATTCTGTGAGAAGAGGTAGGCCCTGCTTCTCTCATTATTTCTTGAAAACGTCTTTGCCCAAGTTGTTGGATTTCCTAGCAGGTCTCTTCCCAGGAATCTATGGCTTGGTACCTGCTTTTGAGGAAAGGGATAGGAGAAATGATGGCAGCTGGCCAGATTTACCCACTTCCAGGTGTCTCAACATGTATGAAGATCTACCATACGTTAAAACATATGCCACAATAAAGTACCCCTTGAATGCCAGAGGCAGTTGTTTGACATGAATAAATCTTATTCCTTTGCAATGAGAAGTCCATGCGCCTCTGAAGTTAAGGGAAGAAGCATATATTTATCCAATAGGCAATGATCCCAATTTAAGTGCGTGATCGGCAAGATTGGAGGTCGAGGGGCAAAAATAAAATAGAAAAGAACAGTAAGTATGTTCTCCCCTCCACACACCAAAATTCCTAATGCTCTCCATTTTGTCACTATGCCTTTCATTCTCCACACAATCCGATTCTACTGATTTGTCCATCAGCTCTAAATACTTCACTTCTTTACCTTGGGCAATAGGAGAAGAAAAGAAAGATGGAAAGGTGAAGGATCGAGGAGAAGTACTTAAGAAATTCGTGACTGGGAAAAAGGCCGGAAGAGGCGGCTTGTGAAGGCAAAAGATCTTCTACAGGAAAGACTCCTCCACCTGGACAGGACTAGAAAGGTTACTTTGTGTTGCACAGCTAACCTCAAGACAGGCTGTAAAGGGCCCCTTGCCCTCTTTCACTTCTCATGCCCAACCCCACCACTCATCCTTCCCCTCTCTGGGGCTCAACCATAGCCTTTCCTCCAGGAATCCCAATTCCATTTCAGAGGGGCTGAGAATGGTGTGCTAGACATTCTAGAAGGGAATGAATGGTGTCCTCCCCAAACACTTACACAGAGGTCAACAATTCTCACTGCCACTCTGCCTGCAGAGACTTCGTTCTGCTTGCCTCCCTAAGTCTCTTCAGAAGGAAAAGAGGAAAGGAGGGGTGGGGAACTACTTCTACAGGGAGTCAGCAGCCAAACACCAAAACTTCTGATTTGGAAGAAGGCTGTGAAGAGGCAGAAGAAAGAATAGCACCGCTGTAAATTAGCATTTGTGAGTCCATGGTATACAAACTTGCTTGTGATAAGGAAAGAGCCCCAGCCATTCATTATATTATTCCTAGGAATTTGACCAGCTGGTCTGCTTTGATACTGAAACATTTCTAACTTTTTTGTGGTTTCCATATGCTGAGAAAGTCATTCTTTATGAGGGGGAATGTTATACATTCCTCAAGTTGTACAGTCATCAATTTACCATACCAAACCCATTGCTGTCCTGCCAGATTGCATTTTATCCCAAACAAGTAAGGGACCACTGCTGGTCATTTGCATGGCATTTTGGATTTCAGAAAGAACTATGAAAAAATAACAGTTCTTCCTTGAAAGACTGACTAAAAAATAAGCTCAAAGCAATTTTTCAACTCAGTCCATGGATTGCTTACAAATCTTTTCTGACACTAGACACAGGCCAGTAGTGGTATAGCTGATCAAAATCGCCCAAATGCATTCAGAACTAAAGCTCTGGAATTTGACTAAAATTCAAAAATGCCACAGCCTGATTTCCTTTCGGGCCAACCTGATGTTTCTCTACTTCTTCTTCTAGCCGACTTTGAATTGGCCTGACGCTGAAGTAGTTCTTTAGTTTATTTCACAAGTTAGGGGCAGGGTAGTCTTATGCCAAGAGAAAAAGAGATTCACTGTATACATTTGGATACCCCTACCACCAAAACCAAGGCCCTTCTGCACAGAACCCTAATTCTGATCCATTGACTATCAGGGCTTCCTTTTCAGGATTGGAGACCTTAGCAGGTATAAACCCAAGAATTCAGTCCTACTTTACCTTTTTGTTTACATGAGCCTACACTAGGACATCTCCTAAACCACAATGTGCCCTGTCACATCTCTTTCCTAAAATTTCCACTTATAGTCTCTATCTGTTTGCTTGTCGGGAAGCCAGGTCTCCATTCAATACCTCTTTCATCCAAACAATGACTTCTATCCATTAACATACATTCTTCCCCGTTATTCCTAGTCCATGGCTTCTATATTTCTGAATCAGTAGCTGCATACATCCTTTTCATTTGTTACTTTCTGGTTTTCTGAAAGATGGTAGATTCTGCCAATTCCAGAAACACCCCCTAAGTTTTTCTACCATTCCTCCAAAAATAAAGATTTAGGAAAATATTGTCAAATCACTGGTGCTAATCCTTTAGCAAAAAGATCCATGCTATGATTTCATCTCGGCCCAGCCTGACTCCGAATACTTTTTCTCCTGATTCTTTCGTTTCCCTAAGAAAGGAGGCTTTTATTTCATCTCAGTTCTGTTGGGACACAGATCATGTCTCAGTTGTTAGCTTTCTTGCTGCAATTTGGTGGCAAAAGTTCTTGATTTGTCCCCTTATCTCTGCGGTAGCTTTTGACCTCTAATAATCTGATGAATGCTAAAGTGAAAGGGTTGGCAGCAATTTGAACATCCCTCTCTGGCTGATGTTTCTATTGTTTTCTGTACTCTTAGACTTTTCTATCTTCAGAGATATCTTGATCCCCTAGAGAATAGATCCCACCACCCGCTCCATGACTCAGCCCCTGCACCCCATGTTTGGTGAAAAAATGGCTATGCTGAGACATTGCACACTCATTTTCCTTTCTTGACATTAATGCTGAACTATTGCTTAGAATCGGCCCAGTTCCAACCACTGGAAGATAAAAACATTACTTGAAGGACGTGTGAGTATAAATCAAAATAGAATGATGATAATACTGTTTCTCAGTGTGCAAGTTATATACCATTCCCACTAAATACCATTGTGTCATCTATCTCTGGTGAGTAAAATGATTTCTAAGCAGAAAGAACACTTACTTCAAGAAACATGAGCTAGATCTGCATTCAAGAACATTTTTTAAAGACTCTTGAGATTGAGATGGAGTGTTTCCCATGGACTAGTATACTCACCCAGGTGAATTGCCTTAATTCATTTTTCATCACAGGCTCCTTTTTCTACCATTCCTTGATCTGAGAGCTAGATTAAAACAAAAGGATAAAGGCTTTACTATTACCTATCAGGCCAGATGTTCTGTGGTACCTGCAAACATCCCCAACCTCCTCTGCTTTCTCACTGCCCTCCTTAATCTTTGTTTGAGTATACAGCCCCAAAACATGAAATGCTCTACCCTACTGCACTTCCTTGGAATCTTGATACATACGGCTCCCTCCACCTGGAAAGCTCTTCACCTTCTTGAAGTTTAACCAACTCCTACACATCCTTCAAATCATAGGTATTTCCTTCCCTATCATCCCAAACTAGTTCACTCAGTGGTCTTTCCCCTTAACATCCACTCAACTTTCTATGAATAAGCCTGTCCTGTCCTTTCTGGGGAATTATCCTCTTCCTCCCTCTTAGACCACGTGTCCCATTCTCAGAGAATGTGAGGGTTTTAAATGATTCAGGTCTAAGTCAAACAGTGATTGGAATGGAGATGGGTTCATTACCTGGTTGGACTTTTTCTGAGAATGTAGCCTAAATAGACTTGCTCTTTCCCACTAGGCTTAAAGTTGAAATGTAAGATTTAGAGTGACTGTACATATATGAGTATCTTTTGCAAAAGGAGTACACATAGTAGAAGCAGGGCTGGGAAATGAAGAGAAACAAGAGTGAGATGTTTAAGAGCCTATCGCCAGATATATCTGAAAATTTAGACTTTTTAGTTATGTGAGTGTATAAAGTTCCTTTTTGTCTATAACCAGGTTGATTCAGGTTTTCTGTCATTTTCAAGAGAAAGATACATTTCCTGAAACACACTCTCCAAGCCATTTGTTCACTTGCATTTTGCAGTCATGGCATACATAAGCATTTGTTCAATTTCTGTCTTTCTCACTAGATTGGAAATTCCATGAATATAGGGACCACATGAGTTTTATTTTTTGTTGTTTCCTCAGCTCCTTGTATAATGGGTGTGCTGATTTGAAAGGATGTATGTACCCTAGAAAAGCCATGTTTTAATCAAAATCCCATTTCGTATCAGCAGAATAACCCCTATTCAATACTGTATATAATTAGATCATCTCCCTGGAGATGTAACCTAATCGAGAGTGGTTGTTAAACTGAATTAGGGGTGATGTGTCTCCACCCATTTGGGTGGGTTTTGACTGGTTTACTGGAGTCCTATAAAAGAGGAAACATTTTGGAGAATGAGAGATTCAGAGAGAGCAGAGAATGCTGCAGCACCATGAAGCAAAGAGTCCATGAGCCAGCAACCTTTGGAGATGAAGAAGGAAAACACTTCCCGGGGACCTTCATGAAACTGAAAGCCAGGAGAGAAAGCTAGCAGATGATGCCATGTTCACCATGTGACCTTCCAGCTGAGAGAGAAGCTCTGTCTGGGTTCGCCATGTGCCTTCTCACTTAAGAGAGAAATCTTGAACTTCATCGGCTTTCTTGAACCAAGGTGTCTTTCCCTGGATACCTTTGATTGGGCATTTCTATAGACTTGTTTTAATTGGGACACTTTCTCAGCCTTAGAACTGTAAACTAGCAACTTATTAAATTCCCCTTTTGAAAACGCATTCTGTTTCTGGCATACTGCATTCCAGCAGCTAGCAAACTAGAACAATGGGTGACACATAGTAGGACCTCAATCAATATTTTTGAATGAACATACAAATGAATATATGAATGGAAGATTCCCAATGTCTGTTAGGCTTTTTGTTCTAAAGTTCTTTCTAGAAAGTAAGTCTGGTTTTCCTGTGCCCCAAATTTTGGATTCCATGTTCTATTATGAAGAGAACTCCACGAGAGGTACATTTCAACCTTCTTTTCATCCCCTCACTTTCCTAGAGAAGACTAACAGCTATGTGTATCTTAACTGTGTAATGTGGGGGGATCTTTATTGATGCTATTTCCATCATTGCACAACTCTTATGAAGTCTGCACTTCATTTGGCAAGGATATAGTTTATGCAATGGAGAGAATCTTTAGCAAGCCCATATGGTCTTCTCCCTAGACTTATTCACCAACAGCATCATTGATAATAAAGGCAGTATTTTATTCTTCAACCTATTTGACTCCATTGACTCTCTCTCAGCTGGCTTCACACTAGGTCAGGAAAAATGGTGTACTGTTTATTTCCCTATGAATCCTAACATTTGGCTTATTGTGCTATAAACCTTCAGAAGTAGAAGATTGGAATTTGGAAAACTAAATAGCATCTATAGATTTAGGCTTCCAATGGGGTCTGAGGCTGCCTTTAGGCCATAGAACATTAGCAACCTTGGGTTCGTGTATTGTGGGATTTTGACCTTACGCCATGGGGCTCACTTTTATAGTTATGTGGCTTTTAACTAGTGCAGCTTGTGAAGGCAGATTTAGGCCTTATGTTTCAGAAGTAAACCATGTGGGATTTTGACCTTTGTAAGTCACTGTAGTTTACGGCGGCTTTGTGAGCAGGTAAGTAGCTTTTTTTAACACTCACAGGCCTTAGCAAAATGTCAATCAAATGGGGGGTTTAGTAAACATGTGCAGACTGTGCCAATACTGATACGGATTTGATGATAAGGAAAAGAGAGTTTTCCTGTGCACACATTTAAGCATTATGGCAAAGCTGGGGTGAAGGTACAAGGGCAGTGTGGGAGAGGGGACACTGCAGAGCAATTGTTTGCTGCTTCCACTGTATTTCTTAGCCCAGTAAGCAGGTCTAGACTATAAATCTCAAACGTAGCCACATTCCACCTGGACTACAGAGCACTATTATGTGAGATGCTAGCTTTCAATGCTTAAACCAGGATCAGGCAGTCTTGGATCAGCCACACACAATTTTTTCATCTGTTATGCTATTTTGAACCACTTTTAGATCCAAGAGATGGAAATGTGGAAATAATAATCTTGAATTCATGAAGCTTATCTCTGGGTCCAAGACTCAACACACAGTAAGTTGTGTAAATTAGCTAATTACATAAGTTTTGAACAAGGATTTTGACTTAAGAGTTCTAAGCTACAACTTCTCCCATAGACAATTAGGGAGAAGTTGTTTTAATAGACAAAGAAATGGAATGAGGACTTTTATTATAAAAAGACTAAACCATTATCTTGGGAAAATATATAGAAAAGAATAAAAAAAAAAGCTCAATGACATTATCATAAACCCAAATGCTAGAAGAGAAATTTAAACACTTATGTCTAAAATGCTTCATCTCTAGGAATCAAACCTGATCAGGAAAGCCAGGAGAGCTGGAACAGTTTGAAAAAAAATAAAGCAAAACTAAATAAAACATGTTTGAGTCATACAAACAACAGAAACAATGATATAACATGAAAAATCGTCCAGAACTTGGGAAAAATCAATGGTGGGGGATTTAGTATTTCAGTATCATCTGGAACATTGTTTAACAGGCCCACCCAAGGGTTTTTAATTTTCTTGGTGAATCTGTTTGGGTTTGTTTGTGTTTGACTTTCCCCTTAGAATTTAATTAGACCCCAGGCATTGTAAAGTTTCCGGTTTACTTGCTTACTTCTGTCTGGTAGAGAAGATAATCCCAATAGTTATGTTTTACTGCCCTGTAGAACATTAACCCATGAGCTATCTATACTAGCAATCATTCTAACCTTTTTTAAAAAAACTTTTAATGCCTATAAAACACCCAGTCCCTCAAATACTCTTTGATGCAATTTTGCCATCTTAGTAGGTCTTTCAATAACTTATACACATTTGAGAAGTGGTTCTTCTATATTTGAATGAGAGTCATGTTTTTAACTTCTTGAAAATTATTCTTTAATAGTTTTGGAGGTCCACTGAGATCCTAAATAACCAACCTGCCAGCCCCAATTAAACTTAATTGTCTAAAAGTTAACCTAATGGAGTGTTAAGGCCAGGAATGGCTTTACTTGGTTCCCAGAGTGATTCTCAAGTGGTACTACAACTTAACTTTACCTTGATTTCTTTTCTGAGCATTTTCTCCTGGTTTTGTGCTTTTGTTTTTATTTCTGTTAATGGCCAAGTTTAGTTGTTGCTCTGATTTGTGCCTGGTTGGTAACGTTCCCACAGATGCCAGTAATAATAGGGAATCTCGTTTTACTATCTGGCCATGCAATGAACTCTCGTGAGTCATGGGCATCTATTTATTCTCTCTCGGGGAAGAAACAATAGAGAATCTGTTTTATTAGTTATCGTTGGTCTTTTTTGTCTACTTTTGAACTCAAATCAATAGTGTGTGCTCACTGAAAAGGAGAATAAATGTTTGAGATCCAATCTGGTGAGTTTCTGTGTTTTTTTGTCTACTTTGATCTATGGCTGAAGTTGTACAAATTGAAGCCACGGGCTCTCTGTGGCTATGTTAGAAAGGCTTTACCTTTCAGTGTGGGAATGGGAAACATTTTCCTATCTCTGGAGTGTACTAAAGTATTAGATCATAAAGTATTTTATGTTAAAGAACCCATGTTCTATTTAGTTGATGGAGAATAATAAGTGCTTATATAAATCTAATCTTCTCCCAGAATCATAGTATTTTCCCAGAAACATAAAGAAACAACTTCCAATATTTCAAATATGTGAGCCTTTTAAGGAAAAGAAAAAGCCCTTTTCACACAAAAACTGCTAGGTCAGAGCCACTTTTATGTAAAATTCCAAATTTATGTAAATAAGATAAATCCTTGAATAAATCAGTCTAGTCATTTTGTTTAAAAATAGGCATATGTATAACTCTCCTGATTTTGTTAGTGTTAAGATAATATAAACATATATTTTATTCTTACAAAATTTGAGTTGTTTTCTAATCAAGAGACCAGCTATTCTGAACTTCTTAAACTTCTTATACTGGTTTACTATTCAAATATGTCAATATTACTCCTACATCCTCACTAGGACTGTAAAAAATTATAAAATTATGCACTCTACTAAATTGAAATATAATTTTAGCAAACATTTTATTATATTCTATAATGTGTTAGCTTAAAAATAACTTCCAAGAGCCCTTGTTAACTTTAAAACCTTGGACTGATAATAAATCCAATGTATTGATGGTTAATCTTTGGGCACCAGAATAATTTCTAAATAACAAAGAATATTGATCAAAATATATGTATCATAACATGTATTTTTCTGTTTCTTATTTGTTGTACAGTGACCATACTTTTGGGTCATGTTAATGAATATGTTCATTTTTGCCACTTTAGAAAAGTATAAAAGATATGTGTGACATAGAGGGTTATAATATCTGTATATACATCATACCCTTGAGTGACTGCCAAAAGGCTTGTGTATCAATCACTACTTCCCAGTTATTACCCTATGAAAGTTAAATTTAGTTAATTTAATTACAAGTTATAGTTAATATGGGTGGTTCGTATAATGGTAGAGGCAGGATAATATAATGTGCTTATAAAGAGATGTAATGTGTTTTGTTAATCAAGGAAAAACAGGAGAGTGGTAGTCTCCCAAACTAAAGCAGGTGATATTTCCAAAATGTAAAGGCGATTAGTTAAGTAACACTTAATTGCATTAAAATTTTTTGCATGCTTAGATTAAATTTTAAAATGCTTTTGGCATATACATATTATGTGTCTTGTTTTATAATAATTGCGAAACACAAGTGTGATAGAAGCAATAAAAGTGGTGAAAATTTTGAAGAAGCTTGTCATTTTGGGTTTATTCATAAGATATAATTTAAAAATGATCTTGTGAATCCTTATCACCAAGTACTATAGCACTATACTAAAGAAAAACTAGCAGTTGGCTTTCTCTCTGTGAAAATTACAATTGCTCTTTAAATAATTCGTTTTCTCTTAAGGGGTAGTAAATGTCTATTCTTTATCATCTATATGATCTACCCAGATTACAGAAACTCCTAATCTCAATAAAATAATTTTCTGTGCTTTGGTTTGTTTATTTTTTTCTTCTTTATCTCTTTGATTAATAAAAATAAAGAAGAAAAGTCCTTGTTAATGAAAAGGCTAAAATTCCTCCTAATTATGTTACCTTCTTCTATACTGAAATATTTTACTGTCATTTTGATTAATAAGCAGCCAAGGTGTCACAGGCATCCATGATCCTATCTCGATCCAGTGACCAAATCTACACTGAGAACCTTCTTAAATTTATTTTCTTAGGATCCTATACCAAATTTAAAAAAAAAGAGAGAGAAAAGGAATTTCTTTTACCCTTAAAATTTGTTTTGGGGGTTTCAAGAGAGCCATGTACAATCATGAAGATTTGTTCTTTCATCTAACAAAAAGACAACTACTAGAAATGATTAGGTATGTTTGATATGCTCTGTACTTCTTAATTAGCTTAACAGTATTTTCCAAGCAGTACAGGAAGAGTTGTTAAATCAAAGGCTATTTTTATGTAGGTAAACTTCATTAATAAAAATATTTCAGGGACTGTACACTTTATGGATAGGAAGTCCCTGGAGATTTATTAATGTCTTCACTTTCTACAATATACTTTTATCCTCAGGAGAAACATGGATCAAACTCTTATGAAATAATTATGTATTGTACCCCAGTGGAGAATTTTACTCTCCTCCATTTGGATATTATTGATGACTGCAATAAATCAACCACCTCGGCTGTGCTTAATTTAATTTCATCCACCAATATTTTCTGGTTGTTTTTTTTCAACAAAGGACAATCTCAGAGGTTTTTTTTGTTTGTTTTTTTTTCAACGAAGGATAATCTTAGAGTTTCGTGCAAAGGACTATGTTGAGTGCTTTTAACTATTGCTATTTCAATGAAATGAAACTCATAAGCATGGGCTTCAGAGTTTGAAGCTGACAATGCCTAGGCAACTGTCAGACTGTACCATATAGCTGAGTCAGTATTTCCAGGAATCTTTTTAGTCTAATAGCTTATGACTTCATGAACGCTGACTGCTAGCCCAACATCCAGCAGATCAGGATTAATTATATGGCACAAAATAAGCTGATAAGGGATACTTAGTTGTGATTATTTATATGGTATTATTTATCTTTTAAATATCAATTTTCTGATGACAATAAAAGAAAGATCTTTCATTTCTTCTCATAATCTATTTCTAACTTGCAACATAGTAAGCTATCATTTTGCAATCTAAAATTAAACATTTGTTAATAGTATTTGATTCTCAAAGACCACTCAGAATTTAGAAAGTATTTGGGGCTTTGCAGGCCATAAAAACTCATCTCTGAGTCACAAATACCCATCCCTGGCATTGTAGCTCGAAAGCAGCCATAATTTTATGTGAATGAATGATCATGGTAGTCTTCCAATAAAACTTTATTTACATCAATAGGCAATGGGCCAGGCTTGACATGGTATACCATAGTTTGTCAACCCTGATCTAAAGCTTCCAGAAATGTTTCTACTTGCTGCTCTGTAACCATGACTATTCCAGTGCCAACCTAATTTCCAAGGTATGTTGGACACAGCTTTCTTTCTTTTCTTTTCCTTTCCTTTCCTTTCTTTTTCTTTCTTTCTTTCTTCCAAGGGTGGGGGATGAGCCTTTGGGTTGATGAAGCTTTTTTTCCACCTCTATCAAAAAGAGAGTTTATCTCTGATGTGGTGGGAGCTAATAAGTAAAGCCATCTTCCAACCAGGTTAGAATTAATTAAGAGAGAAACATAGGAATCAAACAGATGGGGATCAAAATATCAGACTTATCACAAATAAAATCTACTTTGGAAAATGAAGTTTAGGTCTCAGTCAAATGTTGATACTTCATTCCAAATTAAGCAGACTTACCCATTCACTAACACAACTAGCTATAAGCTTCTCCACGTAGACCTACTGCTGCAAAATCAAGGATGAAAACCCCTATAGGAAGATCTCAGCAGGGCGGAGGAAGGAAGGGGCTGAATCATGCATGTTCAGGTTCCTCTTACAAATTCACACTCAGGAAAAGCACCCCCCCTTCCCTGATGAGGGTCAAATTAGGGGACTGAGAGGCCAGGAGCATTTCTATACTAGAAGCGTATCTAGTTTATCTAGCAATGAAATAGTAAACAAGGAAAAAAGAAAGATTTCCTCCAATCCCTAAATAATCTTAGCTCTTTTGGCTCACCTGATCAGAATGTTTAAGGACCCCTTTTTGCTTAGAGGACCATTTTGGATGCCTTGGCCCAGTGTTAGAGAGTCCTCACCATCTAGCTCTAAAATACCATTATAATCGTAGTAGCTATGACTTGGCATGACCGGTTAGATGAGTCCACATGTAGTCTTTAGAGAATGCTACCCATACTCCAGCCTCTTTGTCTTTACTCATGCCATTCCTTCCAACAGGAATGCTTTCCTTAATTTTATTTTTATTTATTAATTAAAAAAAAATTAACAAACAAACACAAATATTAACATATCATTCCTTAATTTTCTTATTTGATTCATAGGGCACAGCTCAACTCCTGTGAAGACCTGCTTTCATCTCTCTGGCCTTCAGTGACCACTTTGTCCTTGAGCTCCTGAAGCCCTTCGTGACAGAACCAATAACTAAGCAACTGAGGTTCGTGCTGTCAGTTAAATTTGAACCACTTCATTCTATCTCCAAACTTGGATTTACAGCTCTTGGAAGAGTAAAAAATTTACCAAGTTTCTTTGGATTCTCATGACTAGTACACTATTTTTGCATAATGTAGAAGCTTAGATGATTGCTCATTAATTATAAACTCTTTAACATGATTTGTTAAATGTTTTAAAATATGTCACAATCACTGATTCAAACTACCCCATTTGTGCAAATTAATGAGGACTTGCTCTATTCAAAATAAAGCTCCAGGAAATTTCATTTATCTTTATGCTGCTTTTAACCCAGAATCATGAAATGGCCTTTTGGATCAGTTGTCCCCAGCATCGTAGACATGCAGGCTTGCTGGGCTTCCTGACCACATCCTCCTAGTGAGCAGCTCAGATTTTAATGTAATGGGCTTCCAGAAATAGAAATGGGTCATTTAGTCTCTTTCTTTATCCTTCAAGAAGTCCTTTGAATAATCTTCTGCAACAATGTCAAAGTAATTTGGAAGTGTTAGAACGCCTGTATAGATAGCATAATCCACTTCAAATTATGCTATTACACAAAAGATTAATATTAATTAGTCAAAGAATTTTTGGTATCAGTAGTTCAATTCAGAACTAGTAGTTTTAGTTGGGTAAAAGAGTTATAAAAATTTGAGGGGGATTTTGGGTTGTGACAATGCTGGGAAGAGATGCTATTGGCATTCTGTATGCGATCTCCGGGATGCTGGATAATCTGAAATGCATAGGAACCTCCCATACAATGAAAAATTATCCCAACCTCCATGTGGTTTCAAATGCCCCTCTGGACATTCATGTAGGTGAAAAATCCATTTATAATTATCTGAGCCTAATACTCACTTCCATTTACATATAAACATCTAGTACTTAGTTTTCTTATACGATTTTAATACATGGTTTTGTGGGGTTTGAATTGTCCATAAATGTAACTACAAATGTAAACTTAGGGGAGAAATGTATTTTAGTCTTGCATGGAAATTTAACAAGCATCATTTACCATTGTTCACTGCTAGTGGTGATGCCACTTATGGTATTTGAGTACCTGTTACAATATGCCCATCAAATGTGGACCCATCACCTTAGGATTTTTCCAGAAGCCTCCTTTCTCCAGATGTATTCAACCATTCTACTCTTCTGTGACCAGCACCCCATGTTTACACCTACAATTTTTGTCTATATGCTCCCCCAACTTTTAAATTGTGAGCAACTTCAGAGCAAAGACAAATGCCTTATTCATTCTATATCTTTAGAAGCCTTTCATGAATGTTTAGTGAATCCTTGCATTTTTGCAGTCATTTTCTAACAAATATTTATTTAACATTTACTATGTGCAGAGCACCATGTTAGGTGATGAAAACATTGCAAGAAGCAAATCACACGTGGTCTCAGATCTCATGGAGTTTGCACTCTCATAGGGGAGGTAAAATAATCATTCATTACACCATTTACTGTTTTGATAAATTGTCATAAATGTTTAACAATTGACTGGTATAAGGTGCTGTGAGAGTGTGTAAATGTGGGGAAGCAGGCGAGGCTGGAAGAGAAGCAGCAACAGATATCTAAGTATCTGAGATTTATGGCAGCATAACCCATCAACCCAGATCTGGGTGGCTTAAACAATAATCATTGCTCACAAGTCTGTGGGTCAATTCAGAGGAGCTGCTGATCTGGCCCAGGATCCAGTCTCAACTAAGCTTGCTCATGAATTTGGACTGGCTGCCATGTGAGCTGGGGATTAGTGGGTATAGAATGGACACTGCTGGGATCATTCAGCAGGCTAGCCCAGGCAAGTTCACATGAGTGATGGTGAGCCCCCAGGAAAATGAGCAAGAAGTCTGCAAGGCTTCCTGAGCTCGGGTCAGAACTCACCCAACATCAATTTCACAAAATTCTTCTGGCCAAGATAACTGACCAGGCCAGCCTAGGAAGAGACTCCACCTTGAATGGAGGAGCTTGCAAAATCACAGTGTAAAGAGTATGGATACAGGGAGGGGTAAAGAGTTGTGGCCATGCTGGTAATCAACTGCACCAAGTTAAGACCTCAAGAATGAGTAGGAGTCAACAAGACAAAGAGTTAAAGAAAGAAGAAGTTAGCGTGGAAAAGAACTACCAGCCATCCGAGGAAGTCAAGAAAACCAGAGCAGTAGCACTCTCAGAGTGAGGGCATAAGTTCTACAAAATGAGCCTGGGAAGGAGGGATGGCCGGGTATTGCAAAGCCTTGAAAGCCATTTTATCCAAAAAAAATGCCTTAAGCAGGAGAGGGACAGAATCAGATTCTATGTACATACATACCTATATGTGAATGAATTTATATCCACATGTGTATTTATATATATACATTTATTTTATATAAAGCTATATCTCCGTATTTGACTAAATATGATTTTTTTAAATATCACTCTGCACCATGGAGAATGTAAATAGGGTAGTGATTGTCAACCTTGGATTCACACAGGAATAAAATCAGAAAATGTTTCATAATCCCAAAGCTTAGACCACATTCAATGTATTAATTACATTAAAACCTCTGAGAAGGGGAATTAAGTACCCGTATTATTGAAACCCCCCAAGTCAAGGTTGAAACTCTGTATATTAGCAAAAGGTAAGAGTTAGGAGGTTGTTCTCATGGTCCAGGTGAGAGAAGACAGTAATTTGGATTAGGGTATATACTTAGTGAGTGAATGAATGAATGAGTGAATGGATGAAATAAAACCTCAAAGATGTGCCATAAGACTGCTTTGTTTCAAACCACAGCTCCATACTTATGAGCTGCATGGCCTTGAGCATCCTACTTCATCTCTTTGAGCCTCTGTGTCTTTGTGTCCAAACAGTAACGGTGGTGATACCTTCCTTAGGGGTGTGTTTTGAGAACTAAATGAGCTGATCCTCAAGGAGCATTTAGCACAGTACCCAGTAAGTGATAGGCACTCATTCAACGATGTCTGGAGTGGTCCAGGGTCTCCTGCAGTCACATCCCCAGTTTTCTATCTCCCAATAAGAAACTTTATTCTCATCACAACCCTGCTCCAGGGCCCTGATTTGGCCCCTGTGGCTGCTGTCAGGCTAAAGCCCCAGCTGGGAGCAGATTGTCTGTGTCCTGCCTGGCCTGCCCTCCATCCTCAGCCTGCACCTTCTCGGTCTGTGTACTGCTGCATCACTTGTCTTCAAGGCATCTGGGGGAGGACAGTGGGAAGCCAGACAGCCGTGAATCTCGCCTAGGGAGGACTGGCAGGAGCTCCCGTCAAGGAAATGTATAGCTCAGTAGCTGAGGCTGATGGCCTTTGGCTGTGCCAGAGACTAGGGTCAGCTAAAGTCCTCTGGAGACAGCAGAGCCCAGCTGGGGTCTGGTCCATGGGTTTCTCTGAAACCTGGAGGGGATCAGCCAAGGGGAAAGGAGCCAGCACTGTTTCTGTGTGTGGACTGAGGTGCACCTCCATTCACCAGGAAGACGTGGTCGGGCATCGTCGAGAGTCGTTTTGACCAAATTCTACCTTTCGAATAGAAGAAGAAAGGAGATAGAACAATCATACATCAGAATGGTGGCGCTGATTGTCCTTGGGTGGTGAGATTAGAGATGTTTTTATTTTCTTCCCCCTTTCCTGCATGGTCTCATTTTAACCAAGAAGCACATAATATTTTAATTATCAGGAGAAAGCAACATTGTAAACAACCAAATGTTGAGTACATCAAGATGCTCCCCCAAGTACTGAGTGAATTAAGGAAGTGTTTTTGATAATTCTGTAGTCCATTGCTGGAGAAAAAAAGATTTCACTTAGAAACACCCCAATTTCTACTTTTAGGTCTTAATACTTGGGGCTAAATATATACTATATAATGCTTAGATGTTAAATATGAGTGACCCCCTGACAGTGGTTACCAACAAAGCAGTGCAAAACCCCCCATCTATCACCCTACTCTCTCTCCAGCAGTTCTTGCCATTTAAGATTTTCTTCAACTATTCCCTAGGAAAACTGGGTAAGAGCTCAGCTTATGGTGTAAGAGGTAAGTTGAATCTTAGATCAGACTCTTCTGAAGAGTTACTTGGTTAAGTTACTTAACTCAGGCTCATCATCTGCAAAATGACAAAAATAAAAGAAGTACCTTTATCATAGAAACTTTTGTGAGAATTAAATGAGATACTACATACAGGCTGCCCAGCATAGAGTGACATTTGGAGAGATATTATTTTCATTATGACCACAATAATATTTACTGTTATTCCAATCTCTCTAGATACAGCACACTCAGTATCGACTGAGCCCCCAGGCCTGATATGAAACATAAATGGAGGAAGAAAAAGGAAACCGAACAACAATAGCACGCTGCTGCCAGGATATGCCTGTAGAAATCACCCAGGTGCTGTGGCAAACAAAGCGTTTCTTAAGGGATGCTGGTAAGGAGTCTGCCCCAAATAACCCCCCAGCCGCTCTGCCCGGCATTGTTGGTGGGTAAGAGCAGAGCTTAGAAGACAGTTCTGGGTCTGTACCCTCTCCCACCTTCTAGAATGTGACAAGCTGCTCTCTAAGGGTCTCCCACGGATCCCTGGGTGCCAGGCCGGTGTGACGCAGCAGGTGTGTGGACTGATTGATGAGCTAATCCATGATGGGTCATGGAGTTCAGGCCCAGAGACAACCATGAGGGTTCCCTCGGCACTGCACTGCGTCCAGGCTCAGATCAAATGTCAGCTCAGTCAAAAAGCTTCTCTGCTCACTCTGTATAACAAAAGCTTCTCTGCTCACTTTGTATAACACAGTCTCTTCCAGCCCCAGCACTTGCACGTGCACACACTCCAGTGCTTCCCAGCCCTCTAGCTCCACTCCGCTTTTCTCCACCTGAAATGTCACCCATTCAGAATATAAGTCCCATGAGGACAGAATCTCTACTCACTGCTTTGCTAATGCCAAACAGGAACTAGGGCCCCCATGGGTGTTTGTTGAATGAATAAGTAAATGAATGGATGAAGTCACTCATATTTCAGAGGAGGGCAGAGTCCTTGAAAAGAAGAATGGATTGATGCCACAGCTCAAGGTAAGAGAGAGACCTAAGAGCAGTCCTAGTTAAATACAGTGATTACTCACTGATAAAAACTTGGGCTGGTAAATATCTCTTTAAACCTCAGTTTCCCCATCTTTACAAAGGCTAAGGCACCACTCACAGCTAGTAGAAGAATAAATTCAATCCTGTAAGTAAATCTGCTTCACACACTGAAAAGAATCATATAAACATGAGATGGCATTATTTCTTAAATCAATGCAGCACTTGGGTGACATCTTATGCAAAAAGCAGTGGTCCCACTGGATTGGGATGAAGGAAAGTGCTTCCTTTGGGATCAATAAGCTGATTTAAAACTTGTTGCCTCTACCAGACCCACCCGATGCTGCCTAGCTGCCTTAGCCAAGACCGAACAGCGGCACAGGCCCTGCTGAGGGGGCAGCCCGAACTCTGCAGAAAAACACCTTGGCACTCCACCCTGGAGCCAACCCAGGCTTGGGAACAGGATACAGGGCTTGTCGCTGGACGGAGTCGTACTTGCGTCAGTTGTCGCTTTCTGGTGGTTGCCTGGTGACCCTGATGGAAAATGAGCTGCAGAGGACCGTACCACAGAAACCACTCCCTCAGCTGGCCAGCCTGTCGGAAAGTCCAAATGCCAGGGGTGGGGAGGGCCGCTGCCCCCGGAGGAGCTGTCACGGACGCTCCCATGTGTAGGTGGAGTCTGGGAAGGGAAGAGAGGTGCAGTGCCAAAGGAGAGTTGGGCCTCAGCACCCAGCTCCTTTGAGCTTGAGGTGTTGCTCAGAAATGTATGACAGAGCCAGCATCATCCTGTGTACTGGTCCCCAAGTCTAATTTTAGATATAAAAGTGCAAACACACACAAAAGTCCCATTAGAGGTTGATGCTCCAAGCTCCAAAAACACATGAGATGCATTCTGATGTTTTTATGACTTGCTCACTTTGATAAATAGCCACAGAGAGAAGTCTGGACACATTGGGCAAAGTGGCCTGCCCAGGAGAATTGGCATATCTGGGACTGGGTGAGGTTTTCTCGCTGTGTGGCCTGTAGGAAAGGATGCAAAGAGGAGACTAGGATGCCAGTTGGTTGTGAAGCTAATTACATGGTGAAATCCACCAGTGTGAGCGTAAATTACCTAGTAAAAGAGATTGAACACAGAGCTCCATGTGCGGAAATGCTATCAGAACAAAAGCGCCGGGTGCTGTATTTTAGGCACTGCCATCATTATCACATTTAATCACTATAATAATATCTGCTAGTGTCAGAGGTCTTGCTTTAAGGATGAAGCAAGTGAGGCTCAGAGAGATTGAAGGGCTTGTCAGCAGTCACACAGCTGGTCCGTCACAGAGCCAGCATTTGTCATCAGCTCTTCTGATTTCATCTCGCCACCAGCCCAAGAGAATGTTCCTCTCTAACAGCCCGCCAACTCACCTGCACCATTCGGCCCCCTCTCCTCCAACCTCTGACAAATAACACTCTCATTCTATTGGTGGCTTGAAGAATCAAGAACTAATTTCATTTATTTATTCATTCCTTCATTCATTCACCCAACAACTATTTGTCAAACAGCTACTGAAGGCCAGGCATGAAGCAAGGTGCTAGGCGCTATATTATTCTCTTCACAGTATTCATTGACGTCGTAACCATTTTCGTAAAACTGTGTATTGTCTGTCTCCTTCAGCTTCAGAAGAGCAACAACATCGTTTTCAACTTCCGCCGCTATGAACTAGAGGATGTGGTCCCGGTCCTCAATAAATTAGAGATGCTAATTTATCCCTTGAAAAGAGAGTTTAAGGACTTATAAAGCAGCTCAGCAAATAAGACAAGATAAATACCCGGTCTCCATGTGATGCTCCTATTATTCCTTCTGCTGCATTTAGAAGAAAAGTCATCTTCATTTTATTCCATTTGCTTCTAATCAAATAACTGCTAAGCAACATGTCAGTGATATTTCCAGTCATGCTTTGGCCATCAGCGTGTGTGTCCAATGAAAAGGTTATGAGATTATGAAGAATAACAAACAAGTAATATCTTGATTCATATTTTCTTTTCAGAGTTGAAAAAAGATTTTGCTGAAAATATTTCAATGAATTTATTACCGGCACTTACAAATGGCCCAAGAGCAATGAATAATGGCTGAGGCCACAGCTGAGATCAATCCCTTTCTTTAGAGAATGAGTTGGGGATACCCTGCCAGAAGTTGAACCCTCTCTGTCTGCCTCTGGGCCCCTGGGCTTGGAACGATCCTCAGGTTTCTGGGTGCGTCAGTGCATTTGCTCTGGGCTAAACACAGCTTCCTGTTTCTAAGAAAAGGCTGCTTGGATGTCTTAGGAGGTAGTTTGGTCAGCAAATCCTGCTGACCTAGGCATGGTCCAGGGGCAGCCCAAGAGAAAAGGGAAGTTAAGCCCTGCGGG
The DNA here is from genome assembly GCF_023851605.1 of Tamandua tetradactyla. Taxonomy (NCBI): domain Eukaryota; kingdom Metazoa; phylum Chordata; class Mammalia; order Pilosa; family Myrmecophagidae; genus Tamandua; species Tamandua tetradactyla. The sequence goes on along the minus strand of NC_135334.1, from coordinate 8,192,768 downwards.
GAAGGTTTGTTCTCATTAACTCTCTCCAGCCCAAAGATGTCCCGGGACTTGCCAGCAAGCCTGTCCTAGACCAGGACTTATGGAATGAGGTCACTACCCACATTTGTCAGATTGGCTGAAGAAACAAAGAGAAGTTTATGTCTGGGCCAAATACGCCCTAGTCATTCAAAGAACATCTGGATTTGCTAAGCCTCACAAAAAAGATATGATAAAACAAGGACTATGGAGGAGACGGACATGTGTGGATAACGCCTTCAAGCACCCCAGGTAGAACCTGCTCTTTCTCTGTCCCCATCTCCAGCTCTTTCCAGCTGCGTTGCTCTGCTCCTGGCTCTGCAATCCTGTAAATCACTTTTCCAGCAGTGTCACAAGCTGTTACCATGGAGGCGACTATTGTGGCAGAATAGAATTGCCCAGCTTCACCCTATGGCTTGCAACCTGAAGCAGTACATGGATGGAAGCCGTCTTGTGACCACAGCCTCTGCAGAGCATTCTGGGAATAAACACAGGCCAACCAAACCCCGGGGACACATGGGGGTAGAGATGGAGATGGGGACAGGAAAACCCATGGCCTGGCCAGTTGGCAGAGCCTCCTCCTGAAAGAGTCCACCCATCCAAGCCATGATGCTGGTAACAGCTGCCCTGTCCTCTCCCCCCACCCAGCCCACCCAGCCCAAACTGGATGCTTCTCCCATCTCCCAGCACTCCCTGTTCATTCATCAGCCCTAATTAGCAACATTTCTTGCCACTTCTTACAAAGGCTTTGAATGGGAGAAGCAGTATACAAACGGTCCATGAACATAGGCTCTGGAGCTGGCAGTGCAGACTGGCTAAAGTCACTTAGTCTCCCGGAGCTTCAGTTTCCCAATTAAAATAGTAAAAGGCCATCCCAGCTTGAGATCATCAGGCCTCAAAGCAGGGGGAAGAAAACATGACCATCCTCTCTCAGCGCCCCCTGGAGAGTTGGGTTAAGGTGGGATTTCTAGCTTCCAAGCCTCTGAGAAAGGCAGTGTCCTAGGAGCTGATATCTTCCCAGGCTGGGAAGCATAGGTTCTTCCACCTCATCTGCTTCCTCCACCTTCTGTTTAAAAGTGGGAGGAAAGGACATGTCACACGTGGGGAAAGCCCACTATGGACCAGGGCATAGGATGGCCGAGGGCCCCGGGAAGGCAGAGCTCGCTAAAAGGTCACAACCGTGGAGAGAGGGTTTGGAACCCACTCACCCACTCATGCCATCCTCTTCCCCCCAGAAGGTGAGCATGGTTTCCCCATCTGAGTGGGGAGCTTTGGGGCAAAGGAAGAGAGGAGGCCCCATGTCTACAGCCTTTGTCTGGACCGAGGAGGGACTTTCCTTTCTCCAACTCATGGAGCTCATTACACGAGTAGCTGCAATAATAAGGATAATATCACCTAGGAAGGTGCCCAGCAGACTGGAGGAGCCAGTTCCCCTCCCACTGAGCTGGGTAATCTTAGGACATATTCCTTGTTTGGCCAAGACCTGGGCTGTAGGCAGAACAGTGTTGTCAAGGATCACCTACTTTATCACCGGTTTCCGTCAGTTTCAGCCTTCCCATTTTTTTCCATCACTTCTCAGCAGGAGAGAAAAGTTGGAGTGATGGAATCACTCTGCCCTTTCCTCGCCCCTCCTTTGGATTTGCTCAGCAAGAGTCATCTCCTGACATGAGACACTTTCAGCAGCTAACAGTAACCAAGTTCATCCATTGCCATCCCCATCCCCATTCTGGCCACTGAAATGGAATTCATACCAGTATCAGAAAGTAGGAGAAGGTATGAAACACACAGCCCCTTGTGGCCTGCATACTTGGCACTCCCCAAACCTGTAGTGTTTAGGAGGGCAGTGGGGATGTGTTAAGTGACCCCCTAGAGAGATCCTGGAATAACTGTTGGCTTAACTCTAAGTGAGTTCAGCTTCCAGGGAAGCTGTGAACACATTGGGGAGTACAGACCCTGCAGCCCTCTAGCCTGGATACGGATAAGCACAGCCTCTCAGTGGTTGGGCAAGCTGCTAAACCCCTCCCATTGCCTCAGTTTTCTCATCTGCAAAATGGGAGTAATAATTTTCTCCTATACAAAATATGCTACCTCTTAGTTGTTGTGATAATTGGTGCAGAGAGATGCTGGCACAGCATTTGGTACATAGCAAGCACTGCACAAATGTTAGATGTTGCTGGTGTTGGGGTTGTCACTGCTATAATTCAGTCTAGGCTGTGTCCAGTGCTGAGTCCAAACATGTTTGCGCATTTCAGTCAAATTCCTGTTTAAGCCCCTACCTCCACATCCATGTCAAGCCTACATTTATTAGCCCTGAGAGACAGCTCATTCTAAGGAAAGTTCTAGCTGCATGTAGTGAATTGCCCCATAGCAAATTTTTGGCCAAACAAAGTGGGGAGAGCCTCAAATGCTCCTAAAATAGAACCAAGACCCCTCTAATGGGACCCTGCATCTTTGTCTATGGGGGTTCGGTTCAGACACTCAGGCACTCTCCCCATTGTCCCGGTTAAACTGGTTCTCAAACACTGATATTAGTCATTTACCTCTTAGTATGAATTCCACCAGGATACTACCTCTCCTTGAACCAGTAGCTTTGAAAATTTTACTCTTGAGATTGAATGAAATATCAAAAAGAAGATTTGTCTAACACAGGAGTTTTTTCTTTGGAATCATAAAAAATAGATGCGGAAGGCTTTTTTGTATGATAGTAGACTTGAGTTCTGGATTGTCAGGAAGGGTCTCAATTTCAAATAACTTCATCTGTTATACTCATAAACCTTTAACATTTTCTGGAAACTATGTACCAGACTATTTCTCATACTCGGAAGTGGCACAAAAATCCTTTTTTTTAATATATCATTTTAATGGTGGTATAAATTTAGCCTAAATTTCAGCCTGCTAAAATAAGGTAATTCATTAATGGAAAGAGCCCTAGACTGAGAATCTGGAGAACTGGCCACTAAGCCTGAACTGGTCCTCTCATGCTTATATGGCTTATCTGTGAAATGAAAGTGTCAAACTAGAATCCGAGATTTTTAATTTTAGCAGCTGTGCTTTTATTATTTACCTAGTAAAATATTATATGTAGCTCCAATATATAGCATAAATCAAAGCAAAATCTACTTCTCATAATAAAGCATCACTTGAATGATAAAGGCTGATGAAATACAACCTATATGCTAAAGATGCAGCATATTGACAAGCTCAGACTGGATCATGTTTGTCTTAACAGGTGCCTCTGTGGTCTTCTTAGCCTCATTGAACCGTGTGTCTTAACTTAGCCCTCAGCAAATGCCCGAAACGATGTAGAAAGTGCTTAAATGAAAAAGGCAACATTGCTATAGAAAAATAAACTCTTACAAACCAGACTGTAGAGAGAGTCCACAGGATAGTATTTTCTAGCTCTTAATGCTTCTGATCTCACAGCCTCCTCTGCTCAGTATTCCAATTGGACCACTGCCCCTGAGTCATTTGGGTGTGCTATCTCTGCACCTTTTAACACTCCTATTAAGTCTGTGGATAGCTAGCATGGAGCAAGAGCCTTGAAGCACACATTGCCACTGCTGCAAAGATGTCCTCATAGAAGGACACAGCCTTTTCCTTAGCAGGGTGGGATAGGCAGAGTAAGGGAGAACACTAGTGGGCTGAGGTCTCGGCCCCATAGGCTCTGCCTGACCCTTATTGAGAGCAATAAGGGTCATCACCTGGACTCTTTCACATGCACACACATATACATGCACACACACACATACACACACCCACACAAACGCGTGTACAAACCACCCCATCCTCTCACCCCCCACTCCTTGCACAGGAGAAGCAGGACTCAGGCCAGGGTCTCTGTTACCACATCAGCCTCTGCTGGATTTGGCTCTTTCCAGTGAAAAATGAGCCCTAAAGCCCTGGAGCTTTCTTGGTGATTTACCGAGAACTTTACTTCCACATGGGCTTTCCGGCAGCAGCCAACCCCAAGAGTCAAAGGGAGGAAGAGAGGAGAAAATCATAAATGCAGAGTAAGATGAGAAACAGATGTTTGGAGCTTCCAGTGGAAGGGAATTCTCCACATCAACCCCCTCTCTTCATGAGATTAGAGGGACTCATCCCTGAACAACAGTCTCTTGCTCTACCTGTATTTCACTTTTCCCCACACCAACTCCCACTCCATCTTTCAAGGGTCTTCCTGGCAACCTACCATGAAGGTTATCTACCTAGTGGCGCCATTTGTTTCTTACGTCTGCCAAAACAAATAAATGTTAGTTTCTCTGTCACCAGACTTGTATTAGACACAGTCCCTTGCCATCAAGGAGCATTTGTGAAGAAGAAAGCTAGATAGAGTGGCAAGAGTGGTCATGAACCCAGTCCCTTGGAAGGAAAGCCCGGGAATGTCACAGAACATCTGAGATGAGTTGGAAAGATGCTAAACGATAGAAAGTGGAGTCAATCCTGGAAAACAAAACAACTAGCATGTGCAAAGGCCCAGAGATCTGTGACACATTTCCAGAACTTTGCTGACTATAGTGTGCCATAATAGCTTTTGAGACATTAACTTAGCAAGCTTTAAGTGAATCATATTTGTTTTCAGTGTAACACCATGGTAAAGAGTAATTGTCCCTTAAGCCTGATCACCTGAGCTTGATAACTCATTATCACATTATCACTGACAACTCATTATCACATTGGCCAAGTTGCTTAATCTCTCTGTGCCTCAGTTTCCTAATGTATAAAGTGAGAATAATACTGCTTACCCATAATGTTGTCCCAAGGAGTATGTGAAATAATATTTATAAAGCACTCAATTCTTGGCACCCAGTGAGCACTAAATGTTTTTTTTAAAAAAAAATCAAGAATTCAAGAAATTTTTTGAGCCTACCATTTATCAGGCCCTCTGAATACTAAAATGAATGTCATATTCCCTCCATTTCAGGAAGCATGATCAAATGTGGTTGAATTATCAATGAATTATGACATCATGGTTTAGGTGGTAAGATGGAGTTATTAATCCTATGCATCTCATCTTTTCTAGCCTCGAAATCTAGGCATCATTATGTACCCTACCACCTCCCTTATCTCCACATTCAATCACCATAACCAACAAAGTCTACTACTTCAAGATCCCTTTGTTCCTCTGACATCATCATCGCCTAGTCCAATTCTTCATCGCTTCTCCATGGACTAGCGCATAACCTATTATAGCCACAGCTCTAGTTGTCTCCCCCACTTCCACCAAGTTACTTTCTTACTGGTGCTCAAATCATACTTTTGGTACCCATATTTGCTCACAGCATTCCTCAATTCAAAAGTCTTCAGTGGTTCCCCCCATTGGCAACAGTAAATTAACATAACACCTCAACTTGGCAAAGCCCTCTGTAATCTGATTCCCATATGTCTATCAACCCCCATCTGTGAACACCTTCACCCTCTCAACCAAGAAAACACTTTCCCCAAGAAGATACCATATTCTTTATGTGAACATGTGTCCTCTGTGTTAGGAAGAAGTTCTCCACCTTTCTCCATTGAACTTGTCTCTGCTTCTTCACGAAGAGATGGTGCATACATCACCTTCTCTGTCTCCTCAGTCACTTTTCTCAAAGTCTCTTTGCAACCTGAACCTATCTTCATGGTGATGGGGAGGTTTTGAGGGGGCCAGGACATAGCATGCCTTTTCCTTACCTGAGCTCTGAAATAAATGAGAAAAGATAAATAAATAAAGCATATGTAACAGGACACCAAAAAATTACCGTCAAAACTAATAACCGTGGCATAATAGTGATGATCTTATATCGACGGACAATTGGACAAATGTGCTTGTGAAGAATGAGCTGCAGAATTTAGCTAACTCACCCTCCCAAGCACAGGTTCAAATGAATGGGATCCTAATTCCACACTGGACAGCTTGCTACTGTAAGGTTTATGGCATGGACTGACAAAAAGGAATATGAATCTCCTATGGTTTATTTCTTCTTTCAAAAGTCACCAATTGATAACTCAATCCTTGTAGTAGAGAGAACATAGGGTAGAGAAAGGCTGGGACTGTGACGGTAAAGAAGCACCCACCACATGGAGGGAGCCACCAGGAGCAGAGAAGAGGAACGGTTAACCCCACCCCTACACACATGCACATAGTACAACTCTTAACGCATGTTAGAATATGTTTCCCTTTACATATCTCTTCGTGAGATTATAAGCTATTTATGGGTAAGAAGAGCGCCTCTTCACTGAATACATTCACCCTATAGAAGTACAAGTCAAATGCTTGCATTTCTTCTAAAATAGTTGTCCAAAGTATCTGCTGCAGGGCAAGCAACGGTGACTCAGTGGCAGAGTTCTCACCATGCTGAGACCTGGGCTCGATTCTCAGTGCCTGCCCATGCAAAAATAAATAAATAAATAAATAAATAAATAAATAAATAATATACATACGCTGCAGAGATGGATATCAACAACATGGTAACATAAAACATCTCCTGAAAAAAATTCCTCAGAGAGTCAGTGAATAAAAGGACAAATCCCACTTGCTTAGAACTCTGGAGGATGATAAAGACAGAAGGATGCCACAAATACTGAATCATAGAAAAAGAAAAATATGAGGCAGGAAACTTCCATTCCAGAGCTGCTGGTCCACTTCTCTTCCCTTTACTTGGTTCCACATAGCTTGGTAGTTGCTCAGAGGCTGCAACCCAGATCCCTCCCATCTCCCACCAGGGACAGGGCAGGGAGCTAAAACCTCATGCATATCCATACACAGAGACACAAATCCACAGAGGCTCAGAGCAGAACACAAGCCGCTGAGGATTGTTGCAAACAAAAGGGTCCCTTGGTCAGGGGAGAGAGAGAAACCATAGTAAAACTACCTCGCAAGCAATGGGCTTACTCAATCCAGTTTCATTGGCTGAGCCACCTAAATACAAAACAGACATATCTAGAGCGACCCACCTTTCTGCTTTGACCGCAGCTGGCTCAAGGCAAAGTATCCAAATGAGGAAGAAATTGGAGGCAGAAAACCCTTACAGAATCAAAAAAAAAAGGGGGGGGGGGGGACAATCCCAGAACTAAAAAAGTTAAAGGAAAGCAGGGCACTAGGTAGGGAAGAAAATTTAAACCAATCATAAGAGCTGGAGAGAAGGTTCTGCACAAAAACAAACATAACAACAGATCAGAATAAACAGAAACTGAGTAAGATCATCAACAAAAGACCTGCCCTACAAGAATTACTAAAGAGAAAGAGGAAAGGTCGAAAGGAAAAGAGAGAGAGTGATTTGGAGTAGTGTAAAGAAATGGAGATTATCAGTAAGGGTAACAAAAAGAGTAAATGCAAAATCCAATAGTAATGTATCCTTAAAATAAAACTCCACTCTCTAATTCCTATAAGAGTCAGAATACAATTGAACAAGAAAAAGGCATATTTCCTGATAATGAATATGCAAAATATAAAATGGTAAAGTGATAGAAAAATAACGCAAAGAGGGAAAACAGAGGAATATGGGAGCAGAGAACGTGTATGCTATTGAAGTTAAGTCGGTGTATTTTCAAATTAGTAGGTTATAGTTGTAGGATCTGTAATACAAACCCCAGGGTAGCCACAAAGAAAGCATTTTCAAAAAATGGAAAAAGAGACTTCCGGAGAAGATGGCGGCTTAGTAAGACGCGCGGGTCTTAGTTCCTCCTCCAGAAAAGCAACTAAAGAAACAGAAACAATACAAAACAGCTCCCGGAGTCACGACAGAGACCAAAAAAGACAGCGTACCCCATTCTGGAACGGCTGAACGGGTAGGGAGAATCCACTGCTGTGAGATACCCGAGGGGTGCACGTTTTCCCGGCTGGGGTGGCTGGCGTCTGGGGTCCCCCTCCACGCACGTGGCTCCCCGGTCTGACTGGGAACATTGGATAGCGGGGCCCTCCCGTCACGCTTGGCGTCTCGGGCCAGCTGGGCAATTTGGACCGGCACTCTCCCAAGCCACGGCCAGCGACCCCCGCCTCCACGCGCGGTTTCCCGGGCCGACTGCCCCGCAGACAAACGACCGCCACGAGCGCCACCTACTGGGCAGGAAAAGAAAAACAGAGCCCAGAGATTCCACAGAAAAACCTTTCAACCAGCTGGGTCCCACACCCAGGGAGATCTGATCAAATGCCCAGACACCAGCAGAAAATAATGGATGACGCTCGGAAAATTGAAGATATGGCCCAATCAAAGGAACAAACCAATAGTTCAAATGAGATACAGGAGCTGAGACAACTAATGCTGAATATACGAACAGAAATGGAAAAACTCTTCAAAAACCAAATCAATAAATTGAGGGAGGACATGAAGAAGATATGGGCTGAACAAAAAGAAGAAATAGAAAATCTGAAAAAACAAATCACAGAACTTGTGGGAGTGAAGGACAAAGAAGAAAAAATGGAAAAAACAGTGGATACCTACAATGGTAGATCTAAAGAGACAGAAGCTACAATTAGTGAACTGGAGGATGGAACAACTGAATTCCAAAAAGAAACAGAAACTATAGGGAAAAGAATGGAAAAACTTGAGCAGGGAATCAGGGAACTGAATGACAATATGAAGCGCACAAATATACGTGTTGTGGGTGTCCCAGAAGGAGAAGAGAAGGGAAAAGGAGGAGAAAAACTAATGGAAGAAATTATCACTGAAAATTTCCCAACTCTTATGAAAGACCTAAATATACAGATCCAAGAAGTGCAGCGCACCCCAAAGAGAATAGACCCAAATAGGCGTTCTCCAAGACATTTACTAGTTAGAATGTCAGAGGTCAAAGAGAAAGAGAGGATCTTGAAAGCAGCAAGAGAAAAACAATCTGTCACATACAAGGGAAACCCAATAAGACTATGTGTAGATTTCTCAGCAGAAACCATGGAAGCTAGAAGACAGTGGGATGATATATTTAAATCACTAAAAGAGAAAAACTGCCAACCAAGACTCCTATATCCAGCAAAATTGTCCTTCAAAAATGAAGGAGAAATTAAAACATTTATAGACAAAAAGTCACTGAGAGAATTTGTGACCAAGAGACCAGCTCTGCAAGAAATACTAAAGGGAGCACTAGAGTCAGATACGAAAAGACAGAAGAGAGAGGTATGGAGTAAAGTGTAGAAAGAAGGAAAGTCAGATATGATATATATAATACAAAAGCCAAAATGGTAGAGGAAAATATTATCCAAACAGTAATAACACTAAAAGTTAATGGACTGAATTTCCCAATCAAAAGACATAGAATGGCAGAATGGATTCAGCTTTAAGACAAGATAAACTTATGAACCATGTAATAACATGGATGGACCTAGAGAATATTATGCTGAGTGAATCCAGCCAAAAACTAAAGGACAAATACTGTATGGTCCCACTGATGTGAACGGACATTCGAGAATAAACTTGAAATATGTCATTGGTAGCAGAGTTCAGCAGGAGTTAGAAACAGGGTAAGACAATGGGTAATTGAAGCTGAAGGGATACAGACTGTGCAACAGGACTAGATACAAAAACTCAAAAATGGACAGCACAATAATACCTAATTGTAAAGTAATCATGTTAAAACACTGAATGAAGCTGCATCTGAGCTATAGGTTTTTGTTTTGTTTTGTTTTGATTTTACTATTATTACTTTTATTTTTTTCTCCATATTAACATTCTATATCTTTTTCGGTTATGTTGCTAGTTCTTCTAAACCAATGCAAATGTACTAAGAAATGATGATCATGCATCTATGTGATGATGTTAAGAATTAATGATTGCATGTGTAGAATGGTATGATCTCTAAATGTTGGGTTAATTTCTTTTTTTCCGTTAATTAAAAAAAAAAAAAAAAAGAGAAGGGATAATTGGAGATGAAGGGATACAGACTGTACAACGGGACTGGATATAAAAACTCAGAAATGGACAGCACAATACTACCCAATTATAATGCAATTATATTAAAACACTGAATGAAGCTGCATGTGAGGTATAGGTTTTTTGTTTTTGTTTTTTTTGTTTTTTTTTCTTTCTATTATTGTTTTAATTCTTATTCTGTTGTCTTTTTATTTCTTTTTCTAAATTGATGCAAATGTACTAAGAAATGATGAATATGCAACTATGTGATGTTATTAAGAATTACTGATTGTACATGTAGATTGGAATGATTTCTAATTGTTTTGTTAATTCTTTTTTTAATTAATAAAAAAAAAATAAAAAAAATAAAAAAAAAAATAATAAAAAAAAATGGAAAAAGAGATCGGCCCAATATGTCACAAAAGATCAACTTTTTGAAAAAGGGGTTGCAATAAAGGAAAAGAGAGACAAAAAAGATATGACATATTAAAATCAAAGAACCAAATGGCTAAGGTAAGTACTGTTTTTACAGTAATAAAACTAAAAAGTAATGGAGTAAACGCATCAATCAAAAAACACAGATTGACAGAATGGATGAAAAAGCCTTATCCAACCATATAATGTTTACAAGAGACTCAACTTTGATCCAAAGGCACAAACAGGCTGAAACTGAAAAGCTGGGAAAAGATATTCTACGCAAATAGAAACAAACAAACAAAAAAAGAGCAGGGGTAACCATACATTGTACTGTAAGTCCTAGCTAGAACAGTTAGGCAAGAAAAAGAAATAAAGGTATGCAAATTGAAAAGAAAGAAGTAAAACTTTCACTATAGTGTCTTTAACAAATGGTTCTGGGAAAATTGTTTATCCATCTCCAAAAGAATGAAAAAGGACTCCTATCTCAAACCATATACAAAAATTAACTCAAAATGGATCAAAGATCTAATAGGGAAGCATCTTCAGGAGCTTGTGTTAGGTCATAGTTGCTTAGACTTTACACCCAAAGTACAAGCAAAGAAAGAAAAAAAACTGAAAAATGGAACTTCATCAAAGTTGAAAACTTTTGTGCATCAAAAGATTTTATCACAAAATCGAAAAGATAACCTACTCAATGGTGGAAAACACATACCCAAAAAAGTTTTAATACTCAGAATGTGTAAAGAAATCCTACAGCTCAACAATAGAAACAAGCAACCTAATTTAAAAATGGACTAAAGACTTGAATAGACATTTTTCTGAAGAGCGTATACAGATGACTAAAAAGCACATGTGACTAAAAAGCCACAATGAGTTATCATTTCATGAACACTAGAATGACTATTATTAAAAAAAAAAAAACATAAAAATACATAAAAATACATTGAGGAGGATGTGGAGAAGTAGGAGCACTCATTCACACCCGGTGGGGAAGTAAAATGGTGCAGCCACAGTGGAAGACAGATCAACTGTTCCTCAAGAAGATAGTATAGAATTACCATATGACACAGCAATCCTGCCACTAGTTATATACCCAGAAGAATTGAAAGCAGGAATTTGAACAGATATTTGCATACTGATGTTCATAGTGGCAATTTTTACACTTGCCAAAAGATGAAAACAACCCAAGTGTCTCTCAATTGATGAATGGATAAACAAAATATGTTATATATCCACACCAAAATATCATTTGGCTGAAAAAAGAATATTGGAAAGAAGTCCTGATGCATGCAACATGGATAATTGGCTCAGTGAAATAAGCCAGACACAAAAAAGACAAATATTATATGATCTCACTGACATGAACTTATTATAATAAGCAAACTCATAGGGTTAGAATCCAGAATATAGGTTGCCAGGGGATAGACGGAGTTAGACAATTGGGAATTGATGCTGAATTTGTACATAATTTCTACTTAATTTCATTATAAATGTTTGGAGATGGATAGGGGTGATGATAGTACATGATTGTGAGTATAATTAACAGCACGGAATTATAAAGGTGAATGTGGTCAAAAGGGGAAACTTTATGTCATACATTTAGGTAGAATAAAAATTTAAAGATAAAGTATAGGTCTGTATAACACAGTGAATCCTATATTATGTACTACAGTTAAGAGTACAAATATAAGAATGTTCCTTCATGAATTATAGCAAATGTATGGCACTAATACAACATGGGAAAAATATATACCTAATATAAACTGTGAACAACAGTTAATAGCACTATTTTAATAATCTTTCATCAGTTGTAACAAAGGGAACTACTGTTAAAAAAATAATACAATTAGAAAATAAATGCTGTCATCAATTGTAACAAATGTTTCATACCAACACAATGTTTTGGCAGTGGGGTGGTGTGTAGGAATCCTTCATTTGTACATGATTATTTTTGGCACACCCACAATTTCTTTAATAAAAAAATTTAACCAAAACAAACATGAAGATAAGCATAGAATTACCACATGACCTGACAATTACATGCATACGTATGTACCCAAAGGAACTGAAAATAAGGACTCAGATACTTGTACAACAAATTTCACTGAAGCATTACTCACAATTGCCAAAAAGAAGAAACAACCCAAGTGCCCATCAACAGAAGAGTGGATAAATAAAATGCAATAAATGTGTACACTGGAATATTATTCAGCCATAAAAAAGAATGAGGTTCTGATACATGTTTCAACAGGGATGAACTTTGAGGACATCAAGTTGAGTGAAATCAGACACAAGAGGACAAATATTGTATGATCTCACTTCTATGAAATAACTGAAATATGCAAATGTATAAAGACGGAAGGTAGATTTCAGCTTACCAGGGACTGGGGAGCAGGGGGGAATGGGGATTTATTGCTTAATGGGTACAGAGTTTCAGTTTGGGGGGAATGACAAAGTTTTGGTAATAGATGGTGGTGATAGTAGCACAACATCATGAATGTAATTAATGCAACAGACTCATACATGGAAATTTTTATGTTTTATGTATGTTGTTTCAAACAACAAAGCACACAAACAAGTGTATATATGTATACATATACACATACCCTATACGTTGTTGAAGCCTGAAGAACCAAAATGTAGTGGGTTCCCTTAGGAAGGAAAACTCAGTAGCATTAGAGCAGAAGGAAGGATTTGGAGGCAAACTTCATGAAGAGGAGTCATCTGAACTACACTTTGGTAAATGAGTAAACTCAATGTATAGAGAAGCCAAAGAGAACAGCAGTACCATAATCCCAGGGGCCTGAGATTATTTAGAAAGTCCCTGAAGGAAAAAAATTCAACATAGAATGAAGATAGAACGTAAGCAATGAGGCAGGAAGGACTTAAGGTATATACTAAATATACAGATATATCAAAGTTCTAACAGCCAAAGGTAAATTAAGCTCTCCGAGTTTAATTTTTATTGTTTTTTGCAGTGAGGACACTGTTTTAAGCTTCTTCTAGTTTTTTACTAATCCTCCTTCTCTTCCTGATCCAAATCAACTAGCACCTCCAGGTCCACATCTGAAAAAACCCAGAATGCTGATACCACCCCAGCAGCATGGAGCAACAAGGAGTGGGAGGTCACAAACCTTGGCATCAGGGGACTAACACACTGAGTGTCTGATGAAAAATGAGAATGTCTGAAAAGGTTGCTGGTCATGAGTTTTCTATCTAGATGAAAACCAGGAAGGTGGGCTATTACCTTTTTCATCAGTATTATTCTCATTGTCACTGCTTTTTTTCGTTTAATAACTATCTGAAATTTCTCAGAATAAGTTTAAGCTTTAGATATCCAGGGGATCTGTATTTGATCCTGAAGTACACCAAATTCTGATTTCAGATGCACCTTGAACTTCTTTCTAGCATGTTTCATTGGTCCATGTAATGGCCACTGTCTTAGTTTCCTAGGGCTGCGTAATAAGGGACCACTAACTGGGTGGCTTACAACCACAAGATTTTTTTTCTTTTTAACTTTTTTATTTTTTGCATGGATAGGCACTGGGGTCTCTGGCATGGCAGGCGAGAATTCTGCCACTGAGCCACTGTTGCACTGCTCTAACTTTTTAATTGTATAACATATACACAAAGCAAAGAAAGAAAAAAGCAATGGTTTTCAAAATACTCTTCAACAAGTAGTTACAGAACAGATCCTAGAGTTTGTCATGGACTACCATACGATTCCCTCAGATTTTTTTCTCCTAGCTGCTCCAGAACATAGGAGGCTAGAGGGCGTAATATGTTTTTATTACCACAATGGACTTTTTTTTCTTTCCTTTTTGTTAAAAATAACATGTATACAAAAAGCAATAAATTTCAAAGCACATCAGTTAGTTGTAGAACACATTTCAGAGTTTGGCATGGGTTACAATTCCACAGTTTTAGGTTTTACTTCTAGCTACTCTAAGATACTGGAAACTAAAAAAAATATCAATTCAGTGATTCAGCAGTGATACTAGTTTGTTAAACCCTACCTTCTCTGCACAACTCCACCATCATCTCTCATCTTTCTTCCACTCTTAAAGAGTGTTTGGGCTATTGCCATTCTAACTTTTTCACGTTGGAAGAGGCTGTCACTAATACGGGGTAAGGAGATGGAACTAGCTCATGCTCTTGAGAGGCTGGGCCCTCTAGGTTTCAGGACTTATCTGGTCCAGGGACTCACCTGGAGATTGTAGGTTTCTGGAAAGTTACTCTAGTGCATGGAACCTTTGTAGAATCTTATATATTGCCTTAGGTGTTCTTTAGGACTGGTTGGAATGGATCTGGTTGGGGGTTGGCAAGTTATGTTAGGTAGCAACGTCTAACTGAAGCTTGCATAAGAGTAACTTCCAGAGTAGCCACTCAACTCTATTTGGAGTCCCTCAACCACTTATACTTTATTAGTTACACTTCTTTTCCCCTTTTTGGTCAGGATGAAGTCCTGATCCCATGGTGCCAGGGCCATACTCATCCCTGGGAGTCGTCTCCCATGCTTACATGGAGACTTTCACCCCATGATGTCATGTTCCGCATAAAGGGGAGGACATTGATTTCACCTACAGAGGTGGGCTTAGACAGAGTGAGGCCACATCTGAGCAACAAAAGCGGTCCTCTAGAAGTAACTCTTAGGGATACCTATAGGTAGGCTAAGTTTCTCTGCTACCTATATAAGTTTCACAAGACTAAGCCTCAAGATCAAGGGTTAAACAACAGGAATTTATTTTCTTGAATTCTGGAAACTGGAAGTATGAAATCAAGATGTCGGCTGCTCCATGCTTCCTCTGAAGCCTCTGGGGAAGAATCTGTCCCTTGCCTCTGCCTTGGCATCTGGCACTACATCATCTTAACTAATAATGCCTTCAAAGAACCTATTTCTTAATAAGGTCATGTCCACAAGACCAGTGTTTAGGACTTGAACATATTTTTCAGGGAACATAATTCAAGGTATAATAACCACCTACTCAGTTTTCCTCCCTCCACCCTCTCTTTCCTAGAACCCTACTTCTAGGAGTTGATAATAGCATTCATATGTCTTCTATGTGACCTCTGACCATATGTAATTGCCCAGAAGTGGAAAACTGACTCATTCAGAGAATCTGGAATTATGGCTAAAAGAGTTCCTTGTACATGACTTAAGTTGTAAAATCCAAACTTGGCTTGAGACTTTTCCATTTGTTGCCTTCAAATGGACTGAAAAGCCGAGAAGGTAATGTGCACGCAGGAAAAAATGATACCACCATGTAACAAAGAGCATCAGCAGAGTCTGGGAGAGCTGCCTTCATTGTTTCTCTACTTTCCAGTCAAATATTTTGTCATGGACTGGGGCACACAACTTGCCCTAGGGTTTCACAAGACAATAGCAGCAAATGTAAAGAGGCAGAAATCAACACAGCATGCAAGGATATTAGAATGAAAATTCTGGAGAGAAGGGATCCAAACAAGAAATTGTATATCAGACACTGTGGTAGACACCAGCATTTGGAATCATGGCTCCATGCCATTTAAACCTCATAATAACTTTGTATAATGCATAATTTATAATAATTCAGTCCTCCGTAAATAAGGAAATTAAAAAATCTGTCCACGGTGATCAATTCAATCACAAGTTGATCCAAGCTCAATAATGGTATCTTTTCCTGTACCATTATGCCTGAAATGCAGGACAAGCACAGAGGAGACATAAAGATAGAGAAATGGATCAGAAAATGTAGGTCTCAAAAACTGCACAGAAATATTGGATTGACCGTTGACAACGGAAGTAGATGGGAGGCTCTGATATGGGGTTGAGGAAGATGAGTTGACCAATATGTAGTGGGTATTGGAAACAAGAAAACCCAACAGAAGAATGCTATGATTTAATGACAACCTGGCTAGTGTGATAGAAAAGGGAACACAGAAAGCAAGGCAAAGTGGAAAACAAAAAGGAGGAGGAGGAGAAATGCAACAAAGGAAAAAAAAAGAAAAGAAAAACTTGGCAAGAGATTGAATATAGCAAAGGTGGAAAAAGAAATAGTCCAAGTTGATGTTTCAGTTTGGGGCCATAGAGATGACAAGAAATATGATACTCATGACAGGGAAGAAGAGCAATTAGGAAGGGGACTTAGATGTCAGGGATTATTATTACAAAAGTGTTAAATGAAATCATGAGAGTCAGTAAGTTCCCCAAGGGCTCAGCCTTGTTCCTTGGAGGCTACCCAAAATCAGGTGTAGGAGCAGAGGAAAAAGAGACTGTAGTATGAGTTTAAGGAGAGGTGTTCCATTTTAAGGAAATTACACAATGTTAGATTTTCCCTTCCCAATATTTTATTTACCTAAATTGAATATTACCATTGAAAGACTTAGATGCAGGGGAGGAGACTAAAGAGTTATTTTTGAATTAGGAACAGCTGCTCTCATAGACCACTGCTGAGAATATAGATCATTTTGGAGGAAAAACCTGGCAATATACCCTAAAACTGTTATGTGTGTAAACTCTGACCCAGTAGAGTAGAAACTTCCTGAACTTCTGCCTGGACTCTTCCATGGACACTGCTGTCCCCATTCACAAGACCAGTCCCCAACAAAAGGCTGTCTTTCCCTTCCCAAACTACCTGGTCAGAGGTAGGTGTTTGAGCCATGCTGGGCTAATCAGAGCCCTTTCCTCGGCATTTTAAAATTGTGACAGAGAAAGAGAGGGATTCGGTTTGTTGCCGGATGGTTGGACCCATAACACATAAAGTCTGAAGCTATCTCAAGGCATCATGCAAAGCAGGAAAAACACTGGGAGCTTGGCTGCAGAGAGAAGAAAGAATGCTGCGTAGGGAGCAGAGGGAGAAGGAGAAACAAGGATGGATGATTTTTCAATCCTTGTTTCTGGTAGCTTTACTGTCCCAGCTACCTTCCTGTCAGTTATGAAGGGCCAATACTCATCTTGATTTCATAAAATATGGACTTCCTATCACTTGCAACCAAATACACCTCAACAGTCATTCCACTTCTAAGAATTTGGCCTTTAAGAAAGATTGCAGACACCTGCACTGTTATACATGTAAAGATAAATATCACAGCATTGCATGTAATTGTGAAAATATGGTCAGCAATTCAAAAATCTATCTATGTAACTTTGGTAAAATAAACCATGGTAGTAGTTATAAGGCATTGTTATTATTAATTAGTACTTAATCACTTATTTAATGCTCATTTTCTCTCAGGATCTGGTTATTGTGCTTTATAGACAACATGTAATCTTTTAAACTGCTTATTTTTTTTATAATTTCCAATTTACAATAGAGTTGTAAAAATAATATCAACTCCAACTTATCACCACCTCCCAGATACCCAGATTCGCCAGTTTCAACATTTGCCACTTTTGCTTTTTCTTTCTTTCCTTCTTTACTTTCTTTCTTTCCTTCCTTTTTTTTTCTTTTTTTCCTTCCTTTATTTCTCCCAACCTATCTAATCTTTTTATCTATTTTCTGAACACAAGTACACATCATACTTCTTGAACACATAATACTTCCATGTACATTTCCCATAAACAAGAATATTCACTTATGTAATCCCCTAAAGTGCATTTATCAAATTCTAGAAATTTAACATTGATAAAGCGCTTACATTCTATATTCCAATTTTTTCTTATGTCCCAATAATGGCTTTTGAGCTTTTATCCTCCATTCTTAGATCCCATCCAGTATCATCTGCTGCATGTAATTGTCATTATTTTAGTTTATCTTTCTTTCTTGTTTTTTATAATTATGGAAACATATATGACATAAAATTTTCCATCCCAACACTCCTTACCCCAATTAAAGGGATCAGTCACATTCAAAGCATTGCAGTAGTAAAGGCCCTACTGTCCATTATAAGAACTTTCCCTTTACCCAAACAGAAACTCTATACTTGTTTTGCATTAATTCCTCATTGCCCCTGCCCCTTTCCCTTTCATCTCCTTGTGAGACTCCCAAAATGTGTATATAGTATCCTTGATTGTGTCCTAAAGGTTCCTTTAGCTCTTTTCTTTTCTTCATTCTTTCTACTCCCTGCTCCTCAGACAGGATGATTTCCGTAGTCTTATCTTCAAGCTCACGGATTCTTTCTTCTGCCATTTCCAATCTGATCCTGAACCCCCCTAGGAAAGTTTAAATTTCTGTTATTGTGCTCTTAAGCTCTTTTGGGTTCCTTTCTTAATTCCATATCTCTATTGATATTCTTTTTGGTTCCATCTTTCATTTTTCTGATTTCTTTTAGCTTTAATCCATATTTTCCTTTAGCTCTTTGAGCATATTTAGGGCCCTGTGTAAAGTCTTTCTCTGGAAAGCCCCAGGTCTGATTCTCCTCATTGATGGTTCTAGCACATTCAGCTTCTCCTTTGCCTGGGACATCACTTACTGCTTCTTTATATGCTTTCTAATATTTTGTTAAGACCAGGGCGTTTGTTATCTTAAGGTGTTATCACTGTGATTTAGAATCTAAGTGTCTGTTCCTTAAGCTTGTGTAATGATAGGGTCTTCCTTAAATGCCAGGAGGTAGAAGAGGAGTGAGGAGGATGAGGGGGAGGAAAAGGAGGGTGGAGAAGGAGGAGGAGGGGGAGGAGGAGGGGGGAAGATGGGGGAGGAGAAAAAGAAAATACCTCTTTAAATCTTCACGGATTGGCCTGCACAAGTGCTATTCCTCAGAATTTATCATTACAGTGAGTTCACAGAATAACTCCAAGTCAAAGCAGAGGTCTCCTTGGTCCTGGCTCTGCATGTATCTTATCTTGGGCAGGAGCATTTGGCTCTATGAATTCCCCCATTTACATAGCTATGAATATTTTCCCTTCCCTAGGAAACAGTTTCCTCATAGTCCCAGGTACATGCTGAATGTACTACAGCTGGAATCCCTTGCCTCAGGCAGACACTTGACTGTTCTCCCATAGCATTCTGTAGGAGAGCTCTATGAGCCACGTTTTACACATAGGGCATGTTCTGAGGCAGCAAGTACTTCACGCCACCACTAGACAGATTAGGGCAGACATACAGGCACAAGGGTTACTCCGCACCTCATGGAACAAAGAACAGAGATCCATGCTTGGAGCATGAACCAGCTCTGTGTTGAGTCAGGAAAGGATCAGGCAAAGGCCAGTCAGGGCACCAGGAGATCCTACTGCTTTCTGATAGTCTTTATTTTGATTTAGCCCTTAACCTGTTACGAAGTCACTTCACTGTTTTCTGGAACTTTGACACAGATGTTTCTTCCAGTCCTTGCTCTTTATTGAAATCTTCTGTAGGGGAAATGGAGCCCTGAAGCTTCTCACCCCACCATCCTGAGCTAAAACATCTGTTGTAATCTTAATGAGCAGCCCTAGAAGATAAGTACTATTATTTTAAGATAAGCATGTAAAATTTTTAGCACATTCCTTTGAACATAGCAAGATTTCCAAAATAATTATAATTTATCCCCTTTTTCCACATGAGGAAATTAGGACTAAATCTTATGGCTGAAAATGCTGAACGCATTACTCAAACCAATGTAGTATGAGGAAACAGATTAATGGATGGGAAAGTGAGACAGGTAGAACACTTAACAGACACTCCTTCCAAACTATTGATCTTTACAGCAAGTGTCAGATTGGAATTCATAGACCAAGTAGTAGGGGCTAGCACTTTTATTCAGGATATTTAAAAATGAACCAAAATAATTAGTTTAAAAAAATACTACTATAGGGTAGGCCACAGTGGTTCAGCAGGCTGGAAACCTGGGTTCGATTCCTGGTGCCTGCCCATGCAAAAAAAAATAAATAAATACTACTGTAAAGTAATGGAATGATCTATATGTAAGTGATCAACTAAGCAAAGAGACACACGCAACTTTATACAAACAACAACAGCTATAGATACAAATTGTTTTAGCAATTGTTACCATATTATTCTTCCTTGGTGTGGTAGGTTGAAGTATATACCCTAATTTAGACATGTTCTTAATTTAATCCAAGTTTCTGTGAGTGTAAACCCATTGTGAATAGGATCTTATAAGGGAGTTATTTTTAGTTAAATTGTGGTGAACTGAACCAGGATGGGTCTTAATCTAGATTCTGGATTATAATCTTCTTAAAAGGATAAGGCCACCGGGAGAAGGAGGCTGTCAGTAGGAACAAGAAGAGAAGAAAGGATAGGAAATTATCATGCGACAGAAAGCAGAGATAACACCAAGAAACCCCAAAGGTTGCCTGTGAGCCAGCACTGGAGTGCCAACAGCCCTGAGAGAAAGCATGATTTTGCCAATGTCTCAGTTTGGACTTCTGACATCTGAAACTGTGAACCAATAAATGCTTGTTGTTTAAGCCAAACTCATTGTGTGTCAATTGTGATAGCAACTCAGCCAGACTAAGACACTTGGCTAAGGGCAATTTCAGTATCCCCTAACTCTAAGTTGCTTCTATGTCCCATGTAGCCATGAATGCCAAGACAGTCACTTCCTTGTATCTGTCTTACTAGCTGGAAATGGTGTTAATAAGTGCCCAAAAGTAAAACTGATTCCTCTATTCTTACAAGCTTCTGCACAAATCTGAACAACAATGCTGGTGCTATAACTTTTCTCTAAGATTTATATGTATGCCTACTGCAACTGTTCTTTAAATTTATTAGCATTGCAAATTAAAGCAGGAAGTTACATACATTACTTATTTGGGGATGCATTTTCCAGACAGTTAGACCTTAGAGTCTTCCTCGCTACACAAGTATTATCATTCAATGGTTATTTACCATTACATGTTATGAAAAACCCACAATTCTACCAGAAGTTGGATTTTAGAACAGCAAACTTGTCACTTCCAGGGATCTTTCAGTTTTCTATGTTTTGCCCATTTATATGAAAATTACTAAAAGTACCTACAAATTCATGAAATACCATGTAAATGATATATATTAACATGCCACAAGGACATACTCCAATTCCATTCTTAACAGAACAGAAATAAACTTGTCCATCATCACATTCAATCTATTCATATACTTACATTTCTAGGGATGAGGGACCAATTTTTATCAAAGTTTTAGGCTACTTGTAATGGCATACTGAATAACACTCAGGAAAAAGATGGATTTCAAAAGTATGTGGGAGCCCACCACTGTTTATGCAAACTACATCCAAAAATCATCAGTGATCATTGATACAGCAAGTTTTAAAGGGAAGAAGCAAAACAGTCCCTGTTCAGTTGATACGATTGTTTATATAAATAAAACACAAGGAGATCTACAAAATAATTACTAGATCTAATGAATGAATTTAGCAGGCTTGCAAAATACACGGTAAATATAAAAATATCAACTCTTGCTATATTTTAGCCTCAATGGAAACTATTTTTTAAAAATCTCCATTTACAATGGTGCCACAAAATATATAAAACACCTAACAATAAATGATGACCAACAACCATAAAATGAATACAAAAAAAATTCAACTTTTCTAAGAGAAATTAAAGAATACCTATGTAAACTGTAAAGTATATCATGCTCATGGATGGGAAGACTAAATATTGTTAAGATTACAATTCTTCCCAAACTAATCTACAGATTTGACACAATCCCAACCAAAATTTCAGCAAGATCTTTAGTAAAAATTAACAAGCTGAATTCAAATCCTACAAGTAAATGCAAAGGGAAAAGACAATTTTTATAAAAGAAACACAAAGTTAGAGGACTTACATATCTAATTTCATGACCTACTATAAAACAATAGGAAAGTTTGGTATTGGTGAAAAAATAGAAATATAAGTGGAATAGAGTATAACATTCAGAAATAGATCCATATATATATGTTCAGTTCTCTTTTGAAAAGATGCTAAAATAATTCTATTGATAAATCTTTTCAAAATGATTCTACAACAACTGCATATTTTTAATGCATTTTGTATACTTGACCATACAGAAAAATTTACTCAAAATAAATCACAGACCATTAGAAATAAATGGAAAACCTGACATTATAAAACTTAAAGTAAACAGAAGAAAATCTTTGTTTTAAGCAATGTATGCTACATTGGCCAAAAGCCTGAACCATAAAAAAGAAAATAAATTGAGTTTCATCAAACTAAAAACTGCTGCTCTTCAAAAATGTACTATTATGAAAATAGCAGGCAAGCCATAGACTAGGAGAAAATACTTTTAGCACATATATTTGACAAGGAAAGTGTACCAAAATATAACAAGACCTCAATAAAAAGACTAGCAGCACAGCGAGAAAATGTCAAAAGAATTGAACAGACACTTTACAATAGAAAATGCATGAATCCACAATAACATGAAAAAAGCTCAACAGCATTAGTCATTAGGGAAATGTAACTTAAAATCACAATGAGGCTTCCAGGAAGATGGCGGAATAGGACAGGTCAAGTTCACCCCTGCGCCAAAGAACAGTTAGAGAAAGGACAGAAAAAAGAAGGGGAGAGTGATCCCAGAATGTAAGTGACCTGGGAGGGTCTTCTACACCACATAGAAAGCCCCAGTTAAAAAAGTAGAAGTGAAAAAGAAGAGAACCAAAGACCGGTCAGCTCGGGCAAACAGCCTAGTATCCATTTCTCTACCGAAGCCGGGAGCCATCAGGAGTGCACAGACAGGGAAACTGGGACAAGAAAGTAAGCCAAGCCATGTTCCTTGAATGCACTACCCTCACACGCACTGCCCCCAGCCCACAACCCACAATTCCCCCCACATTTCAAGCACCTGAACCCCGTCACCCACCCACACACCATATTCTGAGTACCCCCACCGGACACCCTCCTTGCGCATCCCCACCCCACACCCCGGCCCTGCGCATGCGTGCAAACTTGTTCCAACCCACGTCTCCGGACAAACACACAGTCTTGTCCCACCCCTCCCAAGACCCGTGTACCCATAACCAGCCCTTCGACCCTCACCTCCCCCTCCCTGCTCCCTACAGATGATCACCTGTCTGGGCTACAGGCACTCACTTTCATACCCAGGCCACACCTGCGGCCAACCCATACACTCATTCAATACCTAGGCCACACCCCTCCCAGCCTCCCTGAGCTCTGCGCACATGTACATTAGAATCTAACCTCACAAACACGTGCATGCACAGTCACCCACTCACACCAGTCTCCCTCAGCCCTGGGTAAGTGCTGACCTGCACATCCAGACCACACCCAACCCAGCCCACACAGACAAAATCCCATCCCACTGCCCCTGAGCTCTGTGCATGTGCACACCAGGGCCCTGCCCCTCAGATTCACAAACTAGCACAGCCATATCCTCCTTGCTGGAGATCCATGTATCCGTGCCTGGGCCTTTTGAACCCTGCACTCCACCCCCTCTACCCTACACATATCCACACCCTTGCCCCACCCCACAGACAAGTGCTATTCTCCCATACCTAGAAGGTGCTCTCAGGCACATCTGTGCCACATAGCCTCTGACCTGCACAAGCAGGCACCCTTACCTGACCCCACCCCTGCACCTACAGGTCCACCCATCATCACTCACCCCTGACCTGTGCCCTGCTCCTACACACTCATGCATCCACATCCTGGCCCCCCTGGAACCCTTCCTCCTGTGAAAGAACACACTTGCACCACAACCTCGCTGTGACCGAACTTCTCTGCCCTGTATCCCACACCCTGACACCCCAAACCCACAAGCTTCATGTGCCCACCCGCATCCTGCCCACATACTGTCCAGCACATCTGCTCAGTACCCCTACCTGCCTCCTGCTGAATCTTACCGTGGTGTTCCCCATGCTGCACCCTGCTGCTACACTCCAAGGCCTGTTTGAGCTGCACGTAGCCCCCACAGACCCCACACCACACGGCCACAATCCCGTGACCAACACCCAACACTACAGGCACCAACATAGAATCCCCAACACATGTATATACTGTCACTGCAACCTGTTACCACCCTATTGTGCCCCTCCCCACACCCCCATCCTCCTGCATATCCATCAAACAAATACAAAGCTTTGGACAATCAATATCCACAGTAATCCTACAGAGATATTTACATGCCATGAAATAACAAAGGAGCTCAATCATATGAAGATGCAGACAGATATAGCCCAGTCTAATGATCAAATTGAAAAACAGGAGGAGACACAGACTTTGGAACTAATCAAAGATGTTGATATAATTTTACTAAATAAAATCAGTGGGATGGCTAATGACATAAAGGAGATCAAGAAGACGCTGGAAGAGTATAAGGAAGAATTTGAAAGAATAAGTAGAAAAACAGCAGCTATCACAGAGATTAAAGATGCTGTAGAGGGCAGGCCACGGTGGCTCAGCAGGTAAGAATGCTTGTCTGCCATGCCCGAGGACCTGGTTCGATTCCCGGTGCCTGCCCATGTAAAAAAAAAAGAAAGAAAAATAAAAAAAAGAGATGCTGTAGACAAAATGAAATATATATCAGAGATGCACAATATCAGATTTGAAGAAGCAGAAGAAAGAATAAGTGAACTAGAAAACAGGACAAATGATTTTTGAACACACAAAAGAGCAAATGACAAAAAAGATAGAAAATTTGAACTGGATCTCAGGGAAATGCTGGACAAAACAAAGCACACAAATATAAGAATCATTGTGTCCCAGAAGGAGAAGAGAAGAGTAAAGGTCTAGGAAGATTACTGGAGGATATAATGGGGTGAAACTTCCTAACCTTTATAAAAGACAAATATGCAAATCAAAGAAGCCCAATGAACTCCAAGTAGAATGAATCCAAATAGGTCTATGGCAAGACACACACTAATCAGCCTGTCAAATGTTGAAGAAAGCAGAAAATCCTGAAAGTGACAAGAGAAAAACAATCTAATACATACAAGGGAAATCACATCATTGAGTTTGGACCACTCAACTGGCACTACAGAAGCAAGAAGACAGTGATATGATATATTTAAGATCCTGAAAGAGAAGGCTTCCAGTCAAGAAGTCTGTGCCCAGCCAAATTATCTTTCAAAACTGAGGGAGAGATTAAATTTACACAGGCAAACAAAGGCTGAGAGAATATGTCAACAAGAGACCAGCTCTATAAGAAAAACTAAAGGGAGTTCTGCAGGGTGAAAAAAAAAGAAAAGGACAGGAGATGGAGATCTGGACGAGGCCACAGAATTGAAGAGTACCAGTAAGGGTCACCTAAAGGATAAAAGGAGAAAGAGGGACAAGAACATATAGATCTGACAAATGAGATCCAAAGGATAAGATGGTGGATTCAAGAAAAGCCTTTTTAGTAGTAACTTTGAATGTTAATGGACTAAACTTACCAATCAAAAAATACAGATTGGCAGAGTGGATTTAAAAATATACGCTGTTTACAAGAGGCTCATCTTAGAAACAAGGATACAAATAGATTGAAAGTGAAAGGGTGGAAAACAATGGCTTACACAAGCTGTAATCAAAAGAAAGCAGGAGTAGCTATACTAATATCAGACAAAATAGACTTCAAATGTAAGAACATCATAAAACACAAAGAAGAACACTATATATTAATTAAAAGGACAATTCACCAAGAAGAAATAACAATCATAAATGTTTCTCTTCCCAATCAAAGAGCTCCAAAGTACAAGAGACAGACACTGGCAAACTGAAGATAGAAATAGACATTTCAAAAGTAATAGCAGGAAATTCTCACCTGCCACCAGAGACCAGGGTTCAAGTCCTGGAGTTAGCCCATGTCAAATAAGAAAAAAAAAAAGTTACAGTAGGAGACCTCAATACACCACTCTTCTCTATAGACAGAACAACAAGACAGAAGAACAACAAGGAAATAGAGAACTTAATTTGATAAATAAATTAGACGTAACAGACATATTTAGGTCATTACACCACAAAACACCAGGACTCATCTCTAGTGCTCATGGAACATTCTCCAGGACAGATCATAAGCTGAGACACAAAACAGGTCTTTAGAAACTTAAAAACATTGAAATTATTCAAAGCACTTTCTCTGATCACAGTGGAGTGAAACTGGAAATCAATAGCCACTGAAGACAAGAACTTTCACAATATATGGAGATTAAATAATACACACTTAAACAACAAGTGGGTCAAAGAAGAAGTTGCTGGAGAAATCAGTAATGATCTGGAGACAAATGAAAACAACAATTCAAATATCAGAACTTATCAGATGCAACAAAAGCTATGTTGAGAGGGAAATTTTTTGCCCTAAATGCCTATATTTTAAAAAAAGAAGCAAAAACTGAGGACTTAACTGCTCACCTGGAAGAACTTGAGAAAGAATAGGAAACTTACACAAAAGCAAATAAAAGAAAATAAGTAACAAAGATTAAAACAGTTAAATGAATGGGAGAACAAAAGAACAACAGAAAGAATCAATAAAAACAAATATTGATTAAAATCAATAAAATTGATGGGGCACTAGCAAAGCTGACAAAGAAAAAAAGAGAGAGGTTGCAAATAAAAAAAATCAGAAGTGAGAGAGGGGTCATTACCACAGAGCCTGAAGAAATGAAAAAAAATCATAAGAGGACACTATCAACAACTATATGCCAACAAACTAGACAACTTAGATGAAATGGACAAGTTCCTGGAAACACACAAACAAGCTACATGGACTCAAAAAGATAGAAGATCATAACAAGCCAATCATAAGTCATCAAAAATCTCCCTACAAAGAAAATTCCAGGGCCAGATGGCTTCACAGGGGAATTTTATCAAGCATTCCAAAAAGAACTAATATCAGTCCTGCTCAATCTTTTCCAAAAATTTTAGAAAAAAGGAATGTTACCTAACTCATTTTATGAAGCTAACATCACTTAAATATCAAAACTGAGTAACGATGCTACAAGAAAGGAAAACTACAGACCAATCTCCCTAATGAATATAGATGCAAACATTCTCAACAAAATATTAGCAAATCAAATCCAACAGCACATTAAAAGAATTATGCACCATGTCAAGTGGAGTTTATACCAGGAATGTAAGGATGGTTCAACAAAAGAAAATAAGTTAATGTAATAAAGCACATTAACAAAAGGAAAAAATTATATGACCATCTCAATTGGTGCTGAAAAAGCATTTGGCACAATTCAACTTTCTTTTCAGATAAAGACACTTCAAAAGCTAGGAATCAAAGGTAACTTCCTCAACATATATATGCCTTATATAAAAGACATATAAGAAAACACCATAGACAAAAAAAAAGTCAGCATTGTACTCAATGGTGAGAGGCTGAAAGCTTTCCCCCTAAGATTGGGAATGAGACAAGGATGACCTCTGTCACAACTATTATTCAACATTGCACTAGAAGTTCTAATGAGAGCAGTCAGGTAAGAAAAAGAAATGAAAGGCATCCAAATAAGAAAGGGAGAAGTAAAACTTTCACTATTTGCAGATGATGATACTATACTTGGAAAATACTGAGAAATCTACGACAAAGTTACTTGAACTAATACACAAATTCAGAAAGGTGGCAGGCTATAAAATGACTTTGCAAAATTAGTAATGTTTCTACACACAAGCAATAACTTAAATGAGGAGTCAATTAAGGAAAAAAATCCATTAAAAGTAGCAACTAAAAGAATCAAATTTCTAGGAATGAACTTAGCTACAAATGAAAAGGACTTGTACACAGAGAACTACATAATATTGTTAAAAGAAATCAAAGCTCTAAATAGGTGGAAAGACATTCCCTGCTCATGGGCAGAAAGGTTAAATGTAGTCAAGATATCAATTCTACCCTAATTGATCTATAAATTCAATACAGTAGCAATCAAAATTTCAACAACCTACTTTGAATACTTGGAAAAGCTAGTTACCAAATTCATCTGGAAGGGAAAGAGACCCCCAATAGCTTAAAGCATCCAAAAAAAAAAAAAAGAAGAAGAAGAAGAAAGTGGAAAGATTAACACTCCCCAATTTTAAAACTTATTATAAAGCCACAGAAATCAAAACAGCATGGTACTGGAACAAAGATAGATATATTGACCAAAGGAATTGAATAAGAGTGCAGAAATAGATCACCAAACCCATGGTCAACTGATCTTCAGCAAAGCCCTCAAATCCACTGAACTGAGACGAAATAGTCTTTTAAATTAATGGGCATGGGAGAACTGGATGTCAATAGCCAGAAGAATGAAAGAGGCCCCTTACCTCACACCCTAAACAAAAAATAACTCAAATTGGATCAAACAAATAAATAGAAGAATCAGTACGATAAAGCTCCTAGAAGAGAATGTAGGGAAGCATCTTCAAGATCTAGTAATGGGAAGTAGCTTTCTAAAACTTACACCCAAAGTGCAAGCAACAACAACAAAAAAATAGATAAATGGGAATTCCTCAAAATCAAATGTTTTGTGCCTCAAAAGACTTTGTCAAAAAGGTGAAGAGGCAGCCAACTCAATAGGAGAAAATATTTGGAAATAACACATCGGATAAAGGTTTAATACCCTGTATACATAAAGAAATCATACCACTCAACAACAAAACAACACGCAACTCAACTGTAAAGTGGGCTAAAGATATGAACAGACATTTTTCTGTAGAGCAAATATGGATGGCTAAAAAGCACATGAAGAGATGCTCATTCTCATTAGCAATAAGGGAAATGCAGAAGAAGACAGCAGTGAGATACCACCTCACATTTATAAGAATGTCTGTTATTAAACAAACAGGAAATTACAAATGTTGGAGAGGATGTGGAGAAATTGGGACACTTATGCACTGCTGGTGGGAATGTATAGTGGTACAGCTGCTATGGAAGACAGTCTGGTGTTTCCTCAGAAAACTAAATATTGACTAGCAATACCACTACTCAGTATATACTGAGAATACCAGAAGAGCTAAAACAGTAACACAAACAAAGATTTGCACACAAATGTTCATAGCAACACAATTCACAATCACCAAAAGGTGGAAATAACCAAGTGGCCATCAATAGACTAGTGGATTAACAAAATTTGGTGTTTACATATGAAGGAATATTATACAGCAATAAGATGAAATGACATCCTGAACCACATGATAAGATGAATGAGTCTTGAGAACATAATGCTGAGTGAAGTAGGCTAGACACAAAAGGATAGATACTATAGGATTACACTTTTATGACCATGGTAAATGTAAAATCAGAGGCTTATAATACAGAATATATGGGACCTAGAGATACACAGAAGCTTGAGAAGGGTGAAGAGTTTGCTAATGAGGTTGAACTTAATTGTAAGGCAATAGATAGAAGTGAAGGCAGTTCACTAGTGGGTCTATAAGTAAAATTAAAATATTGAAGATGAATATGATTGAAAGGAGTTGTATAGACTCATGTGTCCCACCAAATAAAACTACAAATATAAATAAGTTCTTGTATGAATTACTGCAAAGATATGAACCTTGTAAAAGAGTGCATGATTTGGGGATATGGGGAGGGAATGCTATTGCATGCTATGTGCTGTGTTTAACAGGAAAACATCAATAGTACTACAACAATACCAGGGGTAAACAATGGGAGGGGGACAAGAATTAGGGGGAAGTTGGGATTTTTTATGTGTTGATGGTGTGTTTATTGGTTATCTTCCTCTTGGGAACAATGAAATTATCTAAAATTGAGAGTGCTGATGGACTATTGACTTTGGACATTATACATGAGGCCAGTAGATGGAAGTGGCTGAAAGATGCACTCATTGAGAAGTAGATTGGTGAATGATAGTGTAAACATATGATTGAACATGGTGCTGCTACAAAAAGGAAAGAAGTTGTGAGGTATGCAATGATGTGAATAAACCTGTGGAATATCTGGTGAGGCAAAATAAGCCAGAAACAAAACAGTAAATATTGTATGCTCTCACTTAAAAAAAATACTTAAAAGAAAACTGGGGACTAGATATAAACTCTTATAGCAGTCACATTTAGTCCAGAGTGGTAATTGTTATTTCTGGATTTTGGGGGGCTGTTTTATATATGTATAACCTGGTATTTAGAGATAAGAGTGAAGCTGATCTGGTCACATAATTCAGAATACAGGGGTAAGGAAGACGTCGCCTATATTTTAGAACATCACCTACTCTTTGAGTCCAAAGGAAGAAAGGTTTATTTGGTCTAGAACCTAAATTTTATGTAGCACACAATCTAACTCAACCTATCTGGACAGATCACTTAAACAATCCAAGAACAGGGAACCCTGAATAGGAATGAGAGCCTTTATTCCTATATAGCTTAATTTAATGCCTGGATACATCCCAGAGTATATTAAGCAGATAATCAAAAAGTATTGGCAATAAACAAATAAACAAACAAATGAAAGTATTAACAAAGTCACTTGAAGGATGGGAGAAAAATTATGGAACTATTAAATTTAACCACCAGAGAAACCCCAGATGCTGTGCCAAACATTAGTGACACCCAAATCGATAGGCCAAGCCCTTGATCTTGAGGCTTGCTCTTGTGAAGCTTATGTTTAGGCAGAGAAGATTAGCCTACATATAGGTATGCCTACAAATCATCTCTACAGAACCTCTTCTGTTGCTCAGATGTGGTCTCTCTCTCTCTCTAAACCCAACTATGCAAGTAAAACCATTGATCTATCCCCTATGTGGGACATAACATCCAGGGATGAAAATCTTCTGGTGGCATGGGAGATGACTCTCAGGGATGAGCCTGGCCCTGGCACCATGGGATCAGCAATGCCATCCTGATCAAAACGGGGAAAAGAGGTGTAACAAATAAGGTATCAGTGGCTAAGAGATTTCAAATAGATGAAAGGCTTCTCTGGAGGTTGCTCTTATGCAAGTTTCAGTTAGACATTGCTACCTACAATAACTTGCCAAATTCCAAGCAAAACCATTCCTGTCAATCCTAAAAAATACCTAGGGAATAATATAAGATTCTACAAAGATTCCATGCACTGGGATAACTTTTCAAAACCTAAAATCTCCAGATGGGTCCCTGGATCAGTATGTCCTGAAATGCAGATGGGCCAGCCCTTCTAGAACATCAACTAGTTCCATCCCCCTATCCTATATTATCAACAGCCCTTTCCAACATGAAATAAATAGAATGGGCATAGCCCAAGTGCCCCGAAAGAGGGGGAGAAACATAAAAGATTATGTGGAGTTGAACAGAGGGTGCTGGGTTTAACAAATGAGTATGAGTGCTGAATCTTTATAATGATATTTCTTTTAGCCTCTAGTATCTTAGAACAGCTACAAATGAAACCTAAAATTATGAAATTTTGACCCATACCTAACTCTGAAATCTGTTTTACAACTAATTGTTGTGATGTACTTTGAAATTTATTTCTTTTATGTATATATGTTATTTAAAGAGAAGGAGGAGTATTATAGAGAAGATAAGATTTAACAAATGAATATGACTGCTGAATCATTTTATTGATATTTCTGTTGGTTTCCAGTGTCTTGGAGCAGCTACAAGTAAAAACAAAAAATCATGAAACTGAAACCTATGCCAGACTTTAGAATCTCTTCTATAACTGCTTATTGAAATGTACTTGGAAATTTATTGATTTTTTTTGTATATATATATATATATACACACACACACACACAACATATATATATATGTATATATATATATAATACAACTTAAAAAGTTTTTAAAAACTTTTTAAAAAGATATCTCCTCACACATATTAGAACATCTAATGTAAAAAGACTGACCATATTAAGTGTTTTCAAGGATGATGCTCAATTAGAACTTTCAAACACTTCTGTTGAGAATGTAATATAGTGTAACTACTTTAGAAAATGCTTTCAAACTTTCTTTAAAAGTAAACCCATAACCTCAACCTTATCGTGAGAAAAAAAAATCACACAATTATCAATCATGGGATATTCTGCAAAATATATGGCAGGTACTTCTCAAAGCTGTAAAAAATCGGAGAGCGAAGGTAGGGCAAGATGGAAGCACAGAGAAGTGTAGAATTTAATTTCTTCTACAGGGTTGCTAGTAAATAGCCAGGAACTATATAGAACAACTGTTGGGGGGACTTTGTGACTGGACACACATCGTACACCAGTTGGGAATGGGTGGAATGGCTGAGAACCCACACAGAACTGTAATTTCCTAAACTGCGGAGGCTAGAGCCCCTCCCCATGAGCTTCATAGGTTCATCCCCCAAGGGAAAAAGAATCAGACTCTACTAGCAGCAAAGAAGATGGCTCCACCAAGCTCCAACTGTGGAATTAATTAAGAAGTTCAGACTGCTGAAAACAGACCCTGAACACAGATAAACCTGGAGGAAGCACTAAAGGAATCAGAAGTTTTCACCCTGGCAAAGAGGGTGTGGGGCTGAAGGAAAAGAAAACATTAACAGAGGCTTTTGGGGTTGGACAACTCAACGTACTGGGAAAAGGTTAAGCCTCTAGGAAAGGAGGCACATAGAGCCCGAGGGCACATAGAGGCATGCACCAACTCCAGCTTTTGGCAAACCCAGGGAGCTGAAGTTCAGCTCTGAAAAGGTTCTCTCTCTCCCTCTCTACTTTTTTACAGTCCATTAGATAAAACCACAGGCATTCTTAGACTTCAGCACTGCTCCAGGCAAGGGCATAATTAAAACATGTCTGAGAGAAAAATTAACTAGTCAGGTGAAGGGGATAATTCCCTAAAGGGTGCATCTTTAAGTAGCTTTTACTGGCAGCAAGGAAAGTAGAGCAGTTAATCTCGACTTGTGGTTTTAATCCCAGCAGAGAAGAGGTGGGATAGACAGAAAAAAATAATGATAAAGTGAAAGAGAATAAAATAGAATAAAGATGGAGGATTTTGGAGTCGGCAGTGCTCAGAACACTCTAAACTTGGGTGTCAGAGACTGACTCTGAAGCAGGATTGCTTGTATTATTTTATTTTAAACTATTCAAAGTAGTTCATTAGAGAAAGTCCTAGGTATTCTCAAATACCAGTGGGATCCAGGCAGGGGCTAAGTTAAGTCTGAGAGACAAACTAATGAATCAAATGGGGAAGATAATTCCTTAAAGAGCATATATTCCCCAAGAAAAAGGGGATGAGGCCCAGCTCTTCTTCAGGGAATTCAGACCCCAGGGTCTGGAAAACAGAAGAAACCTAAGTTGCTTCTACTTCAGCCTTTGTTTCAACCATGCCCCCAGAAGGAAGAGACTATTAATAATTAAAGGCACTGCACCACTTTGTGCTGGTGGGAAACTGTGGGCTGACAAGCACCACCTCCTGAACAGGATAAGGAAAGCACAGAATCTAGAGACTTCATACGAAGGTCTGACAACTTGCTGGGTCTCACCCTCAAAGAAGCTTCATACTGATTAAATCCTCCTCTTGAGATGTAACTCTGTCTGATTTGGGAAAATCTGACTGGGTCAATGGTATCTGAAAGGACCCTTCTCAAAAAAATGTTCCAAACAGGTAGGGCAAGAAACAGAAAACCAAGAGCTGAAAAATTCTGGTAAGTTAAACAGAAGGTATGCTAGACACTTAGAATAAGTTGACCTGAATGCCAAAGAACAGAGAACAAAGACAACCAAAAAAAAAAAAAAATTCTAGATAAAAGAGTGAAAACAAACCTTCAGGATAAACTACATAAGGAAATCAAATGTCTAGACACTAGCAAAAAATAATCAGTCATATTGGGAAAAATCAAAGATATGGTCCAGTCAAAGGAACAAACCAACATTTCAAATGAGATACAGGAGTTGAAACAACTAATTGAGGATGTTTGAACAGACATGAAAAATCACCTCAAAAATCAAATCAATGAATTGAAGGACAGTATGGCAAAAGAGATAAAGGATATAAAGAAGACATTGGGCAAACATAAAGAAGAACTCAAAAATTTGAAGAAAAAAGATACACTGGCAGAACTTATGGGAATGAAAGTTACAATAGAAGATATATATTAAAAAAATGGAGACCTACAGCAGGTTTGAAGAGGCAGAAAGAAGGATGAGTAAACTAGAGAACAGGACATCTGAAATACTACACACAAAAGATCAGATAAAGGAAAGAATGGAAAAATATGAGGAGAATCTCAGGGAATTCAATGACAACATGAAGTGCATGGATATACATGTTATGCATGTCCCAGAAGGAGAAAGAAAGGGAAACGAAGCAGAAAGATTAATGGAGGAAATAATCACTGAAAATGTCCCATCTATTATGAAAGACATAAAATTACAGATCCAAGAAGCACAGCGTACCCCAAACAGAAAACATCCAAAAGACATGCTACAAGACACTTACTATTCAGGTTCTCAAATAGCCAACAAAGAGAGAATTCTGAAAGCAGCAAGAGAAAAGCAATCCATCACATACAAGCAAAACTCAATAGGACTATGAGCAGATTTCTCAGCAGAAACCATGGAGGTGAGAAGGCAGTGGTATGATATATTTAAGACTCTGAAAAAAAAAATGTCAACCAAGAATTTTATACCCAGTAAACTGGGTCCTTCAAAACATGGGGGGTCGGGGGGAACTTCTGGGAAGATGGCAGACTAGAGTGGCTCGAGATTAGCCCTGCTCCACTGGAGAGGGAACAGGAGGGTGACTGAGGCAGCAGTTTGGGAGTGTAGTTGATGTGGGAAAGCCTTCTGCACCACATGTAGCAGCCCTGGTTGCAGACACCAAGGAACTGAGAGGCAGAGGGCTGGAGCCTGATGTGGAGGTGCAGGCCGCAGAGCCCACAGAAGTGCACGGACTGGAGCACAAGACTAGGAAGTAAGCCAGGCCATGTTCCTTGGGTGAAATGCCCTCACCAGTGCAGCCTCATGACCAGTGATTCACCCCACACCCCATGCACCTGAACCCATCATCCTCTCTCATTCCCCATGCTCCAGGTGCCCCCACCCCACCAGCCCCCAGTGCACCTGCCTGCCCCACATTCCCACTCCAAGTGCAGCCCAACCCACCTCTCTTGCACACCTCCCCAGCACTGCCTCCCCCTCCCTGTTCCCTGCAAGCTGGGCTGCCTCTGCTCCCCGCCTATAGTGTCAAATAGCCTCACCCCACCCTCCCTGAGCTCAGCGCATCCCTTTACAGCACTCCCAGACCCACACATATACACAAGCCCCCAGTAACATCATTCAGCTCTGGGAACCCAGTCCTAGAACTACACATGTGCACAGCCCTCAGCCTCACTTCCCAGCTCTGAGAAAGTGCAGACCTGTGCAGCTGGGTCATATCTGCTCCCAATCCACTGAGGAGTAATGCTGGCCTGCTGCCACAGCTCTATGCATATGCACAAAGGGCCCTGTACCTTAGACCACCACACACCAGGGTTACACCCCCTAGACTAGTGCACCCACACAGCTACATCCTCCCTGAACACTGGGCACCCATGTTCACAAGCATCAGCATAACATCCCCAACCTGCACTCATACCTGCCCTGAAACAAATCACTGTACCGAGTGCTCCACCCCATTCCCTGCTCCCTGCTGTACACTGATCCCTCAAACACAAGGCCTTAAACTACTGAAAGAAATCAACTCACAAACTCAATCAATCGAGATATTTACATGCCCCCAAAGACAGCAGAAGATCACTAAGCATATCACAATGCAGACAGATATAGCCTTGCCTAATGACCAAATTGAAACACAAGAGAAGACACAGACATTGGAACAACTAATCAAAACTGTTCATACAACTCTACTTAATAAAATAAGCATGATAGCAAATGACATACAGTAGATCAAGAAGACAGTAGAAGAGCACAAAGAGGAATTTGAAAGAATAAATAGAAAAATAGCAGAAATCACAGAGATTAAAGACTCTGTTGACCAAATAAAAAATATACTAGAGACACATAACACTATATTTGAAGAGGAGAAGCTAAGCCTATTTATGATCATGCCTGAGTCACTCCCAGAAAAGCTCTTTTGTTGTCCAGATGTGGGCTTTCTCTCTAAGCCGACTCAGCAGGAGAACTCACTGCCCTTCCCACTATGTGGGACATGACTCCCAGGGGTGTAAAACTCCTTGCAACATGGAATAGGATTCCTGGGGATGAACCAGGACCTGGCATCATGGGATTGAGAGAGCCTTCTTGACCAAAAGGGGGAAAAGAAAAATGAGACAAAATAAAGTATCAGTGGCTGAGAGATTTCAAACAGAGTCCAGAGGTTATCCTGGAGGCTATTATGCATTATATAGATATCCCTTTTTAGTTTGTGGTGTATTGGAGTGGCTGGAGGGAGGGACCTGAAATTGTTGAATTGTGCTCCAGTAGCCTTGATTCTTGAAGATGATTGTATAACAATATAGCTTTTACAATATGACCATGCTGTTGTGAAAACTAGTAGCTGCTATTACCTTTATCCAAGGTATGGACAGATAAGTTAAAAAAAAAAAGGACAAAACAAAGAATTAAATAATGGGGGTGGGATAAGGGGTACTAAAATTGGGTAGATTGCAATACTACTGGTCAAAAAGAAGGAGGGATAATGAGTAGAGGATGTACAGGTTTTTTCATTTCTCTTTTTATTTCTTTTTCTGGAATGATGCAAATGTTCTAAAAATGATTATGGTGATGAATACACAACTATGGATTGATATTGTATACTTTGGAAAGACTGGTTTGTGAAAATATCTCGATAAAATTATTTTTTGAAATTGGAGAAACTTTCACACTCAAGAGGAATTAAAGAGACATGTGATGTGGAATCATGGATGGGATCCTGGAAGAGAAAAAGGATATTGGGTAAAAACTAAGGATATACAAATAAAATACTTTAAAAAATAATTATGTTTCAGTATTGGTTCACTGATTGTGACTTATGAAGGTAGGGTATTAATAATAGGGAAAACTGGATATGGGTATAACTTTTCAACTTTTCTGTACTGGATATAGGTATAACTTTTCAACTTTTCTGTAAACCCAAATACATTCTAAAGTAAAAAGTTCATTTAAAAAATGAAATTAAACATATGTTTACCACGTTATCCAGCCATATGACTCCTATATATTTACACAAGAGAAAAAGACATATGTCCACACAAAGAAATGTTCATAGAAGCTTTGTTCAAAATAGCCCCAAACTGGAAACAACCCAAATGTGCATCACAGGTGAATGCACAAATAACTTGTGGCACATCTATAGAATGGTCTACCACTCAGCAATAACAAATAACAAATTATTGATAATTATTGGTCATTGGCAACATGGATGAACTGGAAATCTTTATGCTGAGGGAAAGAAGCCAGACAAAAAAGAACATATCATATATGAATCCATTTGTATACAGTTCTAGGAAATACAAACTAATCCATATGATGCAAAGCTATGTCGTTGCTAAAGGATATTTGATGGGATGAGGGTTGTGTGACATGGAGAGATGACACAGCATAAGAAACTTTGGGAATATTAGATATGTTCATTAGCTTTAATGTGGTGATGGTTTCCTAGGTATTTAATTTGTCTCTCATCATTTGGTACATTTTAATTTATACAGTTTTTTAAGGTCAAGATGAAATTGATCTTTATTATGATAAATATACCCCAATGAAAGTGTTTTAAATTGCTTAAAAGAAAGAAAAGGAAGAACAGATACTCAAATGCATAGAAAGGGCATGACATTTTGTGTAAGTTTATTTAGGCAAATGAGAATTAACGTATTAATTATTCATCTTAACGTATCGATTAATTAGGTCTTTAGAGTTAGGAGATAATGTGAAATCCAGAATTAATTAATGCTGAGTTAATTTATTCTGAGTTAATTAGTTAACTAATTCAGAATTAGAAGCCACTTTTAGAATAAAAGAAGCAACAAAGAAAAGTTTTACTCCGCACAGCTGAGAATAAAGGTGCTCTTTATGGTAAACAAAACATCTGCTAAAATCCATTGCCAGTAAACCATTTACTTTGAGACATGGTTTTTAGTGGTTATGAATTTCCCTGAGCCATTCACATTCTTATGCAATGAACTTACGTTTTAGGAAAAATAAAGGTGCATTTTGTTGCCACAAGAACTAGCTTCTGAATGACTCAAGCGCAGGGTCTTGACCTCATTTAACATTGGACATCAACCAACTGAGCTAATCAGCCACTGATAATACTTCAAAAAAAAAGGCTTTATTGAGATGCAAAGCATATTAAACTGCACATGTTTAAAGTGCACAATTCATCATCCATGAAATATGTATACACTCATGAAACCATCACCAAAATCAAGATAACAAAATTTTCAATCACTCCAAAAGTTTCTTTGTGCTCTTTGTAATCCATGCCTTCCTCCACCTCCATCCCTAGCAACCCCTGATCTGTTTTCTCCCAGTACTGAATAATTTGCATTTTTGAGAATTTTATGAAAATGGAATTATACAGTATGTCTTATCCCTTTTTATATTTTAATGTATTTAGGAACTAATTATTTTGCCTTTCTTATTCCTGATATTAATAATTTGTGTCTTCTCCTTTATCAGTCTAGATAGAGGGCTATTGATTATAATAATGTTCTCAAAAAAAGCTGTTCTTGGTTTCATTGATTTTTTAAAATTGTTTTTCTGATTTCTATTTCATGGATTTTGGCTCTGATTGTTATGATGTATTTCATTCTTCTTACTTTGGGTTTCATTTGCTGTTCTTCTTATAAGGTGGAAGCTAAGTCCATTGATTTGAGATCTTTTATTTCTTTCCTCATATAGGTTGTTTTTGCCATAAATGCTCCGTATACAAGTTCTGTTTTGGTTACATCCTGCATGTCCTGTTCTATTTTGTTTACAGTCAGTTCAAAATGTTTTCTAATTTCAATTTTTATTTCTTCCCTGACCTATGAGCTATTTTTTCAACATTAGCCCCCCAATATTTTGGGATTTTCCATATATCTCTCTATAACTGATTTCTAATTTAATTTCATTGTGGTCACAGAACAGACTTTCTCTGTCTTGACTCTTTTTACGTTTATTACTACTTGTTTTATGACCCAGCATACGGTCTATTTTGGTAAATGCTTTTTGTACACTTGAAAAGAAAGTTTATTTTACTGTTGGTAGATTGTTTTATAATTACCAATTAGGTCAATTTGTTAATGATATTGTTCAAATCTTCTAGATACTGATTTTCTGTCGGTCTGTTCTTTTGATTATTTAAATCTTTCACTATAACTGTGGACTTGTCTGCTTCTTCCTTAAGTATATTAGTTTTGCTTCATATATTTTGAAGCTTGATTATTAGGTGAGTAAACATTTAAGTCATTATTAAATGACCCTCTTTAACCCTGGTAATATTTTTTGCTCTGAAGTCTACTTTTTACGGTATTATTTAGGACCACTGAAGCTTTCTTTTGACCAATATTAACATTGTATATCATTGTATATTTTTTCCCATCATTTTATTTTTAACCTATTTATGTCTTCTTATTAAAATGCATGTCTTGTAGGTAACAAATAGTTGGGTTTTCCTTTTTATGCACTCTGACATCTATGTGTTTAAATTTAGGATGTTTAATTGATTTCTATTTAATGCAAGTAACCATGTGGTTGGTTTTAAATTTATCAACTGGTTATTTTTTTTCTATTTGTTTCGTCTACAGTTTTTTGTTCCCTTTTCCTCTTTTTATGTTTTCTTTAGGATTAATTGTATAATTTTTACTAATTTTTACTTTATCTCCATTGTTACAGTACTTTAGTGATTAGTCTTGGGTTCCTAGAATACACGTTTAGCTTATCAGAGTCAGTATTAATTTTTGGTAATATTATACCATTTTATACATGTTATAAAAATCTTATAGCAAACAATATACTTTCATTTCCAACTTCTTAAACTCTGTGTTACTACTGTCATACATTGTATTTCTACATATGCAATAACCCCCACAATACTTTTGCTATATTGTTTTACTTAAATGATTAACTTTCTTTTAAAGAGATTTAAGTAATAATAAGAAATGTATTTTTTGTTTACCCACATAATTACCATTTCCAAACCTGTTAATTCTTTTGTGTTTATCCAGATTTCCATCTGGTATAATTTTCCTTCTGCCTGAGGGCTATCCTTAAAGATTTCTTATGGTGCAGTTCTGCTGGTGATAATTTCTTTCACTTTTGTTTGAAGCAAAAATTTATGCCTTATTTTTGCTTTTGAAAGGTATTTCTGCTAGGTATAGAACTCTAAGTTGACACTTTTTTCAGTTCTTTAGAAATATTCTGCACTATTTTCTGGCTGAAATTGATTCTTACAAGAGCTCTGCTGTCATCCTTACTTTTAATCCTTTGTATGGAATACTTTTTCTTCACTAATTTTCTCTCTCTCTCTCTTTCTCTCTTTTATAGATTTCTTCTATATCACTAGCTTTAAGCAATTTGATTTTGATATGCCTCAGTATCATTTTCGTCACCTTTCTTGTGCTTAGGATTTGTTGAAGGTCTCCTTCCTGGATCTGTGAGTTTAAAGTTTTTAATAAAATTCCTAACAGCTTCAGTAATTAATTCTCCTTTTTCTCCCTGTTACCTTTTGTCCCTTTGAGGACTCTAATTACATGTTTATTAGGTCACTTGAAGTTGTCTTACAGCTCACTGATGCTCTTCTCAGTTTTCTTTTCAGTCTTCCTTCTCTCTGTGCTTCATTTTGGATGGTTTCTATTATGATCACTTCAAGTTCACTAATTATTACCCTCTGCAGTCTCAAATCTGCTATTCATTCCATCCAGTGTGTTTTCTGTCTCATATCTTCTAATTTTCATCCATAAAATTTGATTTGGGTCTTTTTTACATGTTCCATATCTCTACTTAGAGCCCATCCATTTTTCCTCTAGCATCTTGGACATATGGAAGAGTTACCCCTTTTGGTGTCATTTCCTTCTGTGTCATTTCTGGGAAATTTACAATTGATTGATTTTCTCCTCATTATGAGTCATATTTTCCTGCTGCCTGGTACACCAGGTAATTTTTTACTGGATGCCAGACATTGTGGATTTGCTGTTTGTCTTCATATCATTAAAAATATTCTTGATCTGAATTACTTGGGAGTAGTTTGATCCTTTTGGGTCTTGCTTTTAAACTTTAGTAGATAGAATCAGAGCTGCATTTAGTCAGGACTAATTTTGCCTCCATTGCAGATGAAAACCTTTCTCAGTCTTTTACCCAATGCCCCATAAATTATGATGTTCAAGAACAGGCAAAACTAACCTATGGTAATAGAAATCAGAATAGTATTTGACTATGTGGGATGGATATGGAAACTTTCTGGGGTGAAATATATTAAATTGCATAATTAAGATTTGTACATGAAACTATATATAAATTTCTGTTATTATTATCAAAAAGGTGTGTATATGTATACATTCCAAAAGAATTACACCAAGATTTCAATGCTGAAAATTAGTAGAGGACTTTTACTCTCTTCTAAATATTTCTCAGTGTTATCCAAATTTGCAATACATATATAACCTTGTAAACTATATAAAAATAAACTAAGAAAGAAAAACTATTTGAGAGTGGCCTTTCTACCTTATAAAGTGAAAGAAGGAAAGGAAATTTATTTTTATTGGGCTGTGCTATGTATCAGATCCTTTAAAAGGCACTTCATTATATCATCCCATTTGATCTGCATAACATCTCTGTGAAATAGACACTATGTCATTTTTAAAAAGAAAAATGGTCATTCAGGTGAGTTTTTTAGGTGTCCAAGTTCCCCCAACTTGATTTCAGGTCTGCCTGCTTCTGAAGTCCAAGATTTTATCCTTAAAAGGGAATTAAGTCACAACATGGATTTTTGAAATTCAGAGGATAAGTAGTGCTTAGAAAGATGGAAGAGTCCCCAAAATATAAGCTTGTCAACAAGCTTAGAAATGGACACAGTGGTTTCAGGGAGTTCACTCTTATGAAGGCAAAGTGAATTATTAGATGGTAGCATCATGAATTAAGTACATTTATTCTGAAATTTAAGGAAGTTTGAACTGAGATAAGGGGAGAAGTGGGTGGCTCCAAATATCTGAAGTCCTGCATCACAGCTGGTGGGAGAAGGAAGGAATGTGGTCATTCCTTATAACCTGTCCGCAGATAGTAGGGACAATGGCTGCTTTGTCACCAAATGGAGTAACCTCTCAGAGGCCAAGGGTCAAGACTGTCAGGTTACAGGAATGGGTGTATTCTCTGCATCAGCTGCCTCCTGCCAAAGCAAGCCTGACTCACAGGTTGGTCACCTGTCTGGAATTGCCTGCAAGAGAGCACAAGAGTGAGGTCACCTGGGGTGCAACGGGCCAGTAGAGTTTCCCCGTCAATGGTGTTCTGATCTAAACCTGCAGCCACGTCAGGCTGGTCTTACCCTTTGTTGAGGCTCTTTCCTTGTCTGTTTCGATATCTACAACATGCTTTGAGTGCTGCGCTTTAAAGGCCTCATTTGTTTCCTCTTGCACCTCCCAGCTCAGAATTGTGAATGAAACATTCACTGGTTATTTTCTTCAAGCTCCAAGTGGAGAGTCTGACCCCCAAAATCCTGAAAGGAGATGAGGATCTAGAATTAGAACTTTGACCTGAAGCTTTCTCAGAATGAGGGATCTGATAGGTAAAGAGCCTCCATATATGCAAGTTTGTCTATGTTGCCTTCAAGATGGCATATGACTTTTATCAGATAACCCAAATCCTAGTTTGAGCAACAGTCAAGAATGAGAGTTGGTAGAAAGTAGAATTATAGTTCTCATACTTTAAAGACTACACTGTCCCTTTTCTTGAATCTTGTGCACAAAATAGGAGTCAGGGAAAAGAATCAGAAGAACCAAGTTTCCTCCAATACCACCCCACCTTTTTTTTTTTTATAACATAATAGCTTGGTTGTGCCAGATGCTCTGCCAAAAGGCTAGGCCCCAAGCTCAGAGGACTGCCAGCTGGAGAGAGGGCACCTCAGTTTCCATGGCTCATTCAGATCTGAGTCCTCTGGCTGTATTGCCCAACATGGGGAGTAAGAAGGGCTAATTATCGCCAACTGTGGCTCTGTTGTGTTACATCTTCTAATGGGAAAAATTAACTGCTGAGAACTGGACTAACAACAACATACAACCACTTACTGCATACTTGCTTGGAAACCTCAGAAAAGCCTACCCTGAGTAGTTTTTACA
The DNA here is from genome assembly GCF_023851605.1 of Tamandua tetradactyla. Taxonomy (NCBI): domain Eukaryota; kingdom Metazoa; phylum Chordata; class Mammalia; order Pilosa; family Myrmecophagidae; genus Tamandua; species Tamandua tetradactyla. The sequence goes on along the minus strand of NC_135334.1, from coordinate 8,149,546 downwards.
CAACCACGTGCACACACGTATTCAAAACTTTCATCCTCTGAGAGTCAAGAATAGCCAATCAGTGATGTGTTGGGAAACAAAGGCTTACCTTCTCAGCTATGAGAGGAGGCTCCTGGGAGTCAGAATAGGACTTTGTAGAACGAGCCCCATTTTTGCCTCTTGACCCCTCAACTTTCCCAGCAGAAGCAAGGTGAGAATCGGAAAACCAAAACATTGATTGAGCACTTATTATATGGCAAGTGCTGCCCTAGGAGCTTAACATTAAGTATTTTATTGATCCTCAAAATAGACCTGTAAGGTCATAATTCCAATTTTGAAGAAACTGAGGCTCAGCGAAATTACACGTAATCCCAAAGTTCCATGGTTTATTAAATGGTGGAGCCAGAATTTAAATTCAGTTCTGGCTGTTTGCAAGTGTGAGACTTTCTCCACCACAAGCAGAAAGCTTGCTGGCTCTCAGCAAACATTACTCAAGAACAGTAGTCTCACAAGTTTTCTGGCCATATAACCCCAACAGTAAATAGCTTTGAGCCTCACCTCCACATGCCTATATTTATGCATTCATAAATTAGATGCGTTGGCTCATATCTATTAGCATTGATTGATAATATATTGCCCCAGGGGAACTAATAATCATTAATAACTGTGATGCAAATATGTATTTAATATAGTCCAGAGAATTTAGAGTTATTTTTAGCCAAATCTTGTCACATAGAATGAAATCATTACTGTTTTAACCTCAGTCAATGGCTTACAAATAATTTGTTCCAGGGATACAAGACATAATCTGACTTTTCTCTTGCTGTCTTCTTGGGTCTGAATTATGCTTATCATTGTCAATCCAGTTTCATTTCAGGAAATATTATAAGCTTCTTGTCCATTTTGTGAGTGTCATTTGGCTAAAACCGGATGATCTGGTCTGTAATCATTGCGAATATAAGCCTTAAATCATAGGATGCTGAAAGTGAGATGAAAAACGGGGAGACCCCTCCTCCCCTCCACTGCTTGAGGCCCACTTTTCTCACCCAGTGCTTTGCATAGATGCAAATGACCCAGGGAAGCCTGGCAGAGGGCAGTGGGGGTGGAGTGGGGGTTCACCTGTATGTTCAATGTTAGGCAACAAAATGTACTTCATGCTTTTAGATTAAAAACAAAAGTGCATAGACGCTGTAATGGTTTCCTCCCGCATCCCAGCTTTATTCTGTGCGACCCCTCGGGTGTGCGTTCCCTCCTCTGGGACCCGGCGTTAGACGAAGGTTGGCAGGACATTCCTGCTTGGGCTTTGCAGCATCTCGGTTCTGTCGCATTCAGATGGCCGAGGTCTGAGGGTTTGGATGAGAAGAGAAGGCGCATGAAGAGCTGGGAGCCAGCCGGTGGGGAGGCGCCAATTAAGACCTGGAAGAATAAGATGTGCTCTAAGGGATCTGAGCTGAGAGGAGGGTGTGCTAGCACCCGATCTGAGACATGCCACAGACCCTTGTCCCAGCTCCTCAAGGGACATGTGGACAGAGGCAACCTGGTTTTCTAAATTTCCTCCTGTCTGTGTCCACGTCTGTCAGCAGCCTCCCTCCTGAATGCAGGAATTCCAGAGTAAATGAAAACACACTGCAGCACAATGATCCCTTAGGGTTTATTTTTCCCCTCCCAAGCTGGAAAATATAGGCATTTCAGCCCTTCCATGGATAAAAATAACTTGCCACTGATTTTGAAATCCCTTTCATTTGTCTCCCCCTGACCGGCCCATACAATGGCACGCTGTCTGAGTGCGTGCGTTCTGGCGGCCCTGCCAGACCCACTTCCTCCTGCCTGCCAACAGGAGGAGACAAGAGGAGGGCTTGGAGCTCACGAGTGGGAGAGGGCTTTGGGCAGGCCCAAGGTTGCTGTTGGACATCATTCAGAAGTCCCCACTCAGCAGGGGGAGCCTGAAAAGGAAAACAGAGCAAGGAGGAGTGGAAAACGCTGAGTCCTAGAGCTGGCCGGAACAGCATCTGCCTTTCCATGCTCAGAGCCAACCAGGCTCTGCCCACCTACAGCTGCAAAAGCAATGGGGCCACAGCAGGCAGGGAGGCCTTGGCACCCAAAGCCTTGGCCAGGGGGCAGGGAGGGTGAGGGACAGATGCTTCTCTACCCCAGAGCGTCCTCCAGAGCCTTTACCCAGATGATGAGGTCTTTTCCTTGTCCAAGGAAACCAGGAGCAAAAGGCCCCTAAAGAAGGGAGAGAAAGGCTTCCTTCCATAGATGCAGTTACTAAGAGCTCCCACTTACATAACACTATGTGTCAGGCACTGGTCTCCGCGGTGGGGCCAAAATTTAAAACTAGCTTTTTTAAAAGAGCTTTAAAAAAAAAAAGAGTCTACACTCGTAAATTAAAAAATTTCAACTTTTTAAAATCTTTTTTTAAAGAGTCAATATTCTTAAATATGCCTGCCTTTTCTCTTTGGCTTATTAAATTTCTTCTCTTAGGAATACTGGTGTGAAAGACGAGGAAATACAAGATGGAGAATAAAATGGGGTGGGTGGTGAAAAGGAAGAGGAAGAATCACAAAAGACTAGAGTAATTCAAAGATTTGTATAGAAAAGCAGAAGCGCACCACTCCAGGAGACGGGGTCTGAGACTCAAGACACAGAGAGGGAGAGAAATGCCAAATTGGGCATAAATGACACACCAGTACACACCTGCTCTTTCCGACACTCAAAGTTAGGGTTCTAAGAATCAGGCCCTCAGATAGCTTAGCAAACCAGGCTCTGACAACTCTCAGGTGAGGCTGAAGAGTAAGGGCAGAGAAATTAGCACCTGTTCTTTCTACTCCAATTATGCCCTGGGGTGGAAGCAGGTGCCCAGGGCTCCAGGGAGAGATTAGCACCCTGATGAGAAAAGACAGCCTGTCAGCTCAGGCTGGGAGGCTCGACAGACTTTTGTAAGTAAAATAGCTCTTGTTCCCAGAGGGCAGAGAGAGAAAGGAAGGAAGAGAGGGAAGGGATGGAGGGAAGTAGAAAGGGGTGGGGAGGGGAAGCGACTATTTCATGCCTGTGTTTGGAAAGAGAAGCCCCACAGTAGCTTTGGGTTTAGGAGACATGAGTCCTAGTTGTGCTTAGTCACTAGTTAGCAATATGATCTGAGAAAAATGTTTCTATATCCTCTTACCCTTAAACCCTTTTAATCTATCCACTGAGGGGATGGAACTTTAATGTTCTTTGTGGTTCTATACCCTCTACTCAAATGACTGTGATCAAAGACAGGGACTCAGTCTTCTTCGCATTCCACTCAAAGTCCCTCATCCTAACAGAGCCCCACTTCCCCTCTACAGCAGCCAACCACCCAGTTCTCTTGAGTCCATCTCCTAAATATTCTCTTCCTCTCCACTTATTTTCAACCCCACTACTGCATCTCTTGGAGCCAGGTCTTCTAAACAAATGAAACAATTTTCCAACTGGTCTACTTGCCTCCATCCTTATCCCCTCTGGCCCATTCTCTGCCCTAAAGCCAGAATTCTTCTTACGGAGGTCTTAGAGGACCTGAATGAGCTCCTCCATCCTCTCTCTCCTCACCTCACCACGCCTCCATTGTCCTCTGTGGTGGGCTTCTTCCCCTTCCTTTGCCTAACTAACTGGCACTCACCTTCAGTCATCAAACTGGGTGGTCATTCTCCCTCTATCTGTCTATAACCTATAATTTGCTAAAAGCAGAGTATAGGAAAAGGTTGTACTTACTCTCCATTGTGGGTTCCCTAAGCACTCCATGCCAGCCACAAAGCACATAGTCAATAATGCAATCTGAATACATTTGTTTGGTGAGGTCATTGTATCATCCGGTCTAGCTGTAATATACTATAGTCCCCTGAACTGAGATCTCAGAGGTTCTGCATTTTCAATTTCTACAAACTGAGAGATAGAAGACCTCTCCCCAGGCTGTATCACTCTCCTGGCTGCCACTCCCATTGCCAACCCAAGCATCAACAATTAGGAGATTCTTAAAGTCAATCAAGACAAATAGAAATAATTATCATGGTTGATATTGAATCAACTAGGGTCAGTTTTGAAGGAGGATATGTTGCTTAGAAATTGGACAAGGTTCAACATTGAATAGGAACAAGTTGGAATGACACGAGAAGAGTTAGATCTATATTCTAGTACTTGTTCTGGCACTAATGGGGATGACTTCAGACAAGTTGGCATTAATCATGGTTCATGATTGCCTAATTGAAGAGGTTGGACTAAATCACCTCTAAGGTTTGTTTTTTTTCTTTTTGCATGGGCAGGAACCGGGAATTGAACCTGGGACTCTGGCATGGCAGGCTAGAACTCTGCTTCTGCCTGCTGAGCCATGGTGGCCCACCCTTAAGGTCCCTTTTGACCCTAAAATTTAGAATTCTAGAATTCTGATGTTGATTCTTTCTCTTAACATCATTTAGACCATCATAGAGTTCAATTAAAAAATCATGAGCATAAAAGGGACTGCTATGAATAGTTGTACAGGACAGTAGATGGACACTGGGACTATCCCAGGCAAATTGAAAAGTTTGTCACTCTTGTTTTAATTCAATCTTTGATGGCTTGGCTTTGGTTTTTGGCTACTGCTTGTGGTCACTGAAAACAAGGCGATTTAGGAACTGTGCTCAGGGCTCTGAACTGGGATTCCAAGGAGGCTGCACAGTTGGAGGCTGAGAATAACAAATACACCCCACCATCATAAAGGAGACACAACTGGCTCCTTTACCTGTTCCAAAACCAAAAGTCTGCACTCAGAATTAATGCAGCCCCCGGACATACCCTGCTGAGTCAGGACTCCCAGCATTTGACGGTCAATTGGTGAAGAAAATACTATTAAATCTCCTTGGGCTCTGCACTGTCATTATGAAAACTTTCTGAGGACAAATCAGATACCTGAATGAAATATTTTTGCCCCTACCCCAAGCACTGCTCATGGTGACTGTCCTCACCCTTGCCTTTCCTCTGATATGCATACCTATCCCAGAAGACACATGTACGTAATGCACTATGCTTTGTAAACTTTCTTGTTCCCGTTGAAACCCAAACAAATGAAACAAAACTGGCCCACCTGGGAAGCCAATTGGCAGGCAAACAGACTCTCCACTTTGGTCCCTCTTCATGTTTTAAACTTGCCTCCCCGTGGTACCGATGACCATTCTTACACACACAGCACAATTCCATTTTTCCTTCTAAAGTTTGGAATACCCAGATCAAAGCCAATTGTCATCATCAACTTTTCAGGCTCACGAAAGCCAGTGCCACCTCATCAGGTATCTTTGGACACTTGCTATTTTCCAGGCACATCTGCAGAGCTGCCCTTGTATAGGTGTGAAAAAAGTCACAGATCAAAGTTCAGAAGGCCTGACAGTGAAAAGGTTAAAAATAGCCTGCTATGGCCCAGGGACAATGGCTGAGACTGACAGTATGGAGTAGACCGGGAGAAGGTGGTGGCTATCTCTTGACCCTCAGTAATTCCCACAAGTGGCTGCTGAAAACCTCCTTGCTCCTCTCCATCGTATCACATGGGCCGACCAGAGCTGATGTGACATCAAGGCCCTGAAAAAATGCTGTGGCTGAGAAGCCTCTAGAGCCTGAATGACAGGGATGAGAGATTAGAGCTAGCACTGTCAACTACAAAAGGGAATTGTGCAGAATGTCACAAACTTGCTCACTGGTGATTTCCTGATGTTGCCAGGGAGAGATGGTTGCCACTATCATTACTTTAGTCATTAGCACATTGAAATCCACCAGGTAATCTAACGAAACTGGCTTTCCTGGGACAGAAATATTTGTCAGGGAAATGGTGAAAGGGAAAGGGGCTGGAGACTAGGGCGCTGCAGAAAACCAAGAAATGGCATTGATCAAGGGACAAAGAGGACAGACCTACCTTACACCCTAGCCTGGGGTTCTAAATAGTCTATAACAATCTTTTTCCACAACTCATTTTTTTATTGTTGTTGCCAATCGTTCAACCTCTGCCTTTATCAGATTCCTTAATTCCAAGAGGGGACAAGGAAGTGTTTTCTCTTCTGTGGTCTGTTGTTCTTATATGAAGATTCCACGGTCCAGAGGGACCCCAAAGAGCATGAACACCCAGCAGCAGTGTGTGGAGCCAAAACACTCATAAACTGGCAAGAGCTGGATCTTTGGTCCAGCTACTAGGAAAGTCAAAGATATCTGAGCTAGAGAAGGATCTCTGTACAACTGGAACCACATCACAAACCATCTTCTGGAGCAACCAGTGGAGAAAACAGAGGTCAAGAAAATTTGTAGAGGTAAAAGACTTTCCTTTCTGAAAGAAGATTCTGCTCTTGCCCCATATCCGATGCATGACATTCACCTCTTAGCAAGCATGGCTGTGGCCCCATGGATGGTGACTCAGCAGCTGGCAGCATCAAAGGAGGCCTTCCTGAACTTTTCAGTGGCAACATGGAGTAATGGAAAGAACAAGGGCCTAGAAGTCAGATGGTTCTGATGAACCCGATGGCCTCTTCTACCCTCTTCTATCGTAGGTTCTAGAATAAAATTAGCTTCATTGCAAGCGAACATGGAATGTGATAGGTATCTACACAGGGGTCATGAACTCAAATTCTACAGGGTCTAGGGCAGGAATGTAAGTACGTGGAGCTGACATAGTAGACAAAATAGGAGATTCGTGTTCTTTTAAGGAGGGTAGCTTCCACTCCATGTCCATATGCAAATGCTTAAAAACAGTATCAGGATTCAAAGACCATCCCATTTTATGCAGATACGTATTCATTCTAGCTGCATGGGGAGGTCCCAACACTGCAGAGGCCAAACTAAACATCTCTGTGGCATGAATCAGTCCACAGCTTGCCCATGTGTTACCTCTAGTCTACATGTTCTGCTTCATTATACCCAGTTGCATTTCATTTTACCAGAGCATTTTATTGCTTAATTTTCCTTCTCTTTTTTCCTTGGTGCTATGGCCTACTCTATAGAACTACCCCTCCTCCCTAATCTTTCAATTGCTTGAGAGAATGCTGTCTCATCCCCAACCTCTACCCCACAGCTTCAAGATGGTGCTCTCCACGGCATGGTGGAGAGAAAGTCCCAGTGCCTAAAAGTTTCCCATCTAAATCATCCAGGCTGAGAAACAGAAGCCTCCTCTGGTTTCACTCAAGCATATCTTGTATCTTTTCACTTGGTCAGCATTAAATCAGACACTTTGAAGAATAACAACTTGGCACCAGAGAGAAGCTCTCTGACCAAATCCTTGACTGAGGCAGAAACCTATTCTCTGTGTACTATTTATTCAGGCGGAGATGTCAGATCTGGCCTCAGGTTGGCTCAGGAATTGTGGATTTGCCCAGGTTTGCAGCTGGAAACTAAAATATGTAAGGGTTGCAAACAATTTTCCCCAAGTCTCCCAGTGACTGAGTGGTGTGGCTTGATTGGGATTTAGGGCCAAGAACTTTCTTTGCTGGCAATCGGCTCCCAAACCACTAGACCACACAGTCCATGTTTAACATATATTCAGGGAGCCTCAGGTTCCAGGCCTGAAGAAACAGATTTTCCAAACACAGAGCTTGCTTTGTGAGCAATTCAGCAAAAATTCTCTTTCTAGTTGTGAGCTGGGATTCATCTTGCAAATGTCGGTGTTAATTAAAAACATCCATCTTCTACAATTTCAACAAGAGGGATGTGTTCCTAAGCAGTCCTCTCCTACGCACTTATAAATATAATTTTAATGACATGGGTTGCTGTGGCATCTGACAGATATCATCATTCCCAATTTTCAGATGAAAGCATTGAGATCTATAGGAGAGATGTGATGGACCTAACGTGGGCAGAGAAAAACTAGTGTCAGAAGGACAGACGAGAATTCTATTTCTAGTCCAGCCCATCCACGGATGGATGGTTTACTTTCTGTGTTAATATCAGGAACTGTGCCTACTTAAAATCAACTGTTTATCTGTTGAGTCATTGAAAATGTTTTCCATGGAGGTCTTAGTCCTTCCAACAGGAAAAAAATTGAGTTTGACAAGGCCGAAGACATTTTGCATAGATCCTAAAACCAGAATTTTAGATGACTTCCGTAGCTTCCTATTATAATTCTGATTTTATTGGGGAATCTTTGTCTAAAACAGTCTTGAGCTAGCGAGAGCAGAGAGAGAGACTTGCATTCCTTCACGTGCTCACCTCTGCTTGGTTTACTTGTCCTCCTTTAAAACATGAACCAGACAGGAAAGAATCAAACCAAACCTGCATCATTATGAATGAATTTCTTCATTTTTAATCTCACACAGTTTAAAATACAATATGAAATCAGGCTACAGTATATAAAAAACTCTCCAGCAAAATGATGTGCCAGCATCAGCTACTAAAGTAAACAAAAAAAACTCCCCATAAGAAATTTTTTTTTGCATTTAAAAAAACAAAACAAAACACATAGACACTTAACATCGCTACATCTCTAAGCTACCTCAGTTCTGATTTTTAAAAAGCACCTGCTTTTCCTTTTTTCATCTTGCTTTTAAATTTTCAGCTTTTAAAAAATATAAATTATATGAAAATACAAGTTGGAAAATAGTCAAACACAATATAACAGCTTTTTTCACCCTTATACTTCTCGGCTTAAAAAAATTATCCTTAAAAAAAAGTTCAATAACTGAGGCAGTATTCCTGATAGAGATAATTTCCATTTTAATATATATATTTTATATATGTATATGTATACATATATTTATTGTTCCTTGAAACTTCTTTGGAATGTAGATAAGAGTTCAACAAATTTATATAGACCCCAACAGAGAAAGCAGCACGCACAGCATGACTGGGAGAGAGAAAGTGTGTTTTTCACCATGAAGTTAGGCAGGTTAATGCTTAAAACCCAGAGAGTTCATCTCCAAAGTGAGGATAAGCACATCTGATTTTGGAATGCTACCTCCAGTCCCCAAAGCCACAGAGCCAGGGCCATGTGCAGGGAGATCCCTCCCCTGAATGGAGAAGGGAACAAAGTGACTCTGAACCCCAGAGCCAAAACCGAAATAGGTTAAGGCATCTCCAGGAAAATAAGGGTTTCACCCAGCTACACCAGATCTGCCCATCCTTCCTCTGAAGTTAACGTGTTTTTTTTTTAAAGCATAAATGCAACAATTCTGCTACATTTCCAGTGTATAAACCACCCATCACTCTTCCTGGGATGGTGTCTGGCCTTTTAGAGGGAGAAAAAGCATGTGGCCAGATCGACAAAGCTGTCTTCACTTAACTGCACTATCTACAAGTTCTGAGAACAGTGGACCTAGAGAGCAAGAGAATCTTAGCAGACAAGCTGGATGAGGAGCACTAGGAGGCACTTTCTTAAATTTTATCTGCTATGGAATTGCAGGAGTTAGACATACTAACAAAAGGGGAGTTTTCGGCATAAATGTAATAGGAAAGTTTGAGGAGTTGAGAAAGTAATTTTATGCCTGATCGCAAACAGCAAGCAACGACCCATGCCTGGCCATAGCTCTACTCTCACCCATTACTGAAATGTGAAACTCAGGTATTATCTCAGCTGCAGTTTTTCATATCTGCAAAGGCACACCCGCGCGCACACACACACATACACACACCCTTGCCAGGGCCCGACAAAGAACGCAGAGTCTAAGGGAAAAACAACGTAGTCCAAACAGTTCCACCTAACACTCCCTGAGCAGCTCCTAAAATATTCTGAGAGCTTCATTAAGGCACCTGCATCCGAAGGAAGATCAAAATAGATAGCTAGGATAATTCCACTTTTGCTTTCCTTATGGAATCTCAATTTATCTGTATTTGGACACTCAGGAACCACACAGCAATGTACCTGAACGTTCAGGGCCTGCAAGGGGACCTGGGAGAGAACAAGCAAGCGGCTTTCGTGAAGCTGTGCTAGAAGGTAGTTCATGCTTCCAGTTTCTCAGCTTAAGACCAAGAAAGGCTAGCCCCGAGAAGTCCACCTTCAATGTTTCTTCTCCTCTCTCAGTGAAATGCCTATGGTCTTCCTGCTTTCACCACCCTAGGAGGGGAGCATTTATGTGGTGGGATGGAGTCCCTAATTTGCTGCTGGCTACGCCCACCAAGCCCCAATTTCAGATAATCTATCGCAACCTGCTGAATTGATTGCGGTCAAGAATCATGGCGCATTCAGAGTCCATGGACCAGCTTCTTTTCTTCACTTAAGCTCCTTTCCTTATGTTTCCTTTGCCTTCCAGTCATTCATTCCTCTTGTCCACAGTTATGAATATTCACTTCCCCTGGGCCAAGGCAACAGATCCTAGTGCAAGGTCCTGATATTTTCTGTCTGCCCTGCTCACTTCGCATACCATAGTCATGTCAAACATCGCAAATCTCAACTGGCTTATGTTCTGCAAAGGAAAACCTTGCACTTCTCCTCCCGAAGACAGTCAAGTCACGTTTTACTTGTCTGCTCTCTTACCTCCACCAGCAGGTCTACATGGCTTTATTAGACACTCTTCGACTCATGTCTGATCTGCAGTTACTCTCTCACTCACCAATCAGAAGGCTGCACATTTCTCTGTACTGAATAAAAGAGGGGGCTGGGAAGCAACAAATGTGGGATACTGGGAAAAATAAGATCTAAAGGAAACTGTGGAGGGTGTTAGTTTGGAACAAGTATCCTGGACTTATTTCTTAAAGACCGGGGGGCTAATTGCTCAAGCACTCAGCTCTCTTTAACCAAGTAATGTTGGTTCTTAGAGGTCTAGAACCCATGAAGCACAAAGTCAATCTTCCTCCTTCGATTTCCTTCCCACTGCTTCCCCAGTGCTCCTCTACTAATCATGGTCCAAAATCGGGGCTGCAAAATACATTCAGTTCAAAGACTTAATGTCTCTCAGTTTCAACATCAAGCCCAAACCCCGAGAATCCACTAAAGACAAGTCAATGAGTATGACAACAATTTTTAAAAACTGTACACAGGTCCCTTGTACGCATTAATTTCTCCTTCATATTGAAGTCTCACATGGAACGGGGATCCCCGATTTCAGTGGCAGCACTTTGCTTTTCCAGTGGGGTCTATATAAACAGTTTCCTTTCACTGTGACAGAATCCTCAGCCAGCAACTAAAAACAGACTTACATGATACCGCAATACTGAGACCACTTTAGAGCTTAAGACGATTTTTAAGAAAAAAAAAAAAATACTGGCACAAAATTTAATAAAATAAACTTTAACATAAAAACAGTTTTGGCCCCGCCCCACTGAAGTCCACCTTTGTTTCAAAAGTAGAATGAAAGGTAAATAGTTTTTGAGTCTTAGTGCATCCCCCAAATAAAGTGTTTCATCCCACCCTCATTTTTTTGTCCTCCCAGACCTTAAAGCAAAATCAAATTAATTGCCTCTTATGAGTCTCATGACACCTGCTGGGTCAATTTCTTTTGAAAACAGGTCCATAACTCAAGACCCATTTATTTCATAGATGTTTAAAAAAAAAAAAAAAAAGATGATTGGGCATGTTAATCTCTACCTCCCTCAAGCCAGATTTTTAGGCTTCTACGAAGACCCTCTCTCTCTCTCTCTTGAAACTTTACTCAAGAATATCTGGTCCCACCCACCCCAAAAGTCTTGGCTTTCCTTTTTCAACCACGCACAATCGAGTATAGCTGCAGCTCACTTAGCTCCCACCCCTGAATGTAAAAAAATGAGTTCTGGAAAATAAAAAATAGAATAACAATTAAAAATTAAGAGTCCGACTGATGCGGTTTGTTCATTGAAATGTCTCAGCAAAAGTTTCCCTGGCTCCTTCCATGCCCATCACTCATCGGCATCGGGCTTGACGTCCAGCATAGCGTGGAGTTCCTCAGGAGTGTAGCCCAGTAGACTCTGCAGGTCACACACGAAGCGATACACGTAACGTTTCCCTGCTGTTTTGTGGATGATGTTTTTGTCGTAATAGTAGCGTAGGCCACGGCTCAGTTTCTCATAATTCATCTTCGGTTTGTTTTTCCTCTTTCCCCATCTCCTGGCAACCTGAAATGAAAAAGCAAAAGAAAAAAAAAGCAGGCGATAAGAAGAATATACAGCATATTTCATATATATGTACTCATAGGCATATGTTTATCTGTGGTCACCGGTGATGTTTAAGCGAGATGCTTAGAGGTTCATGTACATAAAAGATATATATATATATATTTTGACCTATCGCTTCTGAATTGCATTTTTCAAGGATTGGGGGAAGGATGGGTGGCCTAGTTGGTTCTTTAAGATGATAAAAATGCAGTGATCTTGAACTTCAGTGTAACAGGGACAAAATATTTGATTTTGAAAAAACGAAATGCAACACGAGAGACTCTCCTTTTCCCCCCTATTATTAGTAAAATGTTCTTGCTTTGAAGTGTGAAACCTCATGGGAGGGAGTGGAGCAGAACTGAATTGCAACTGTACCTGCCTTTCATCAACAGGAAACGTTCTGACTGTACTAAGGGCAAAATATTTTCTCATGTCTGTCAGAATAGAGATGTTGTCTACTTTATTCATTGTGTTTTATCCTTGGCATCATGCATGGTACAGAACGACCTCTCACTAAGCAATTCTTGAAGACAGAGGGAATTAATGGACAAATTGCACCAATCTTCCAAGACCTCTTGAGAACTCTGTCCCCTTTCATGTTCCCAGTGCCATAAGGCCAAGGAAGAGACAGCAACACAGGCAAGGAACCTGGTATTTAGGAAGGCTGAGACACTTACATGCATCATTGTCAGTTACTCCTGGAAAACAAATAATAATGCAGCTATTACCCTTATTTTCCAAATGAGGAGACTAAGACTCAGGCAGGTTATATACCTTGCTCAAGGTCATACAAGTAGCAAGTGACAGAACTGGGATCCTAATTCTAAAAAATGCCATCTGAGCCCACAAAACCCCTTCCCAAGGGCCTCTTTCATATTTCCTGACCACGGTACAGCTCAAGGCGCTCCCCTCTTACCTCATCCGGGTCAGAGAGCTTGAATTCCCAGCCATCTCCTGTCCAGCTGATAAAAGACTGACAGGATTTATCAGTGAGTAATTCCAGAAGAAACTGCCACAGCTGGATGGGTCCACTGCCTGGAAATGCAAGCAATTGTGCATCATTACTCCAAATGCCTGTCAAGGTCAGCCACTAATCTCATTGCCCAGCACTCCCTCCTACCCCTTCTCTCTCAGTCCATTTGGCCAGGAGAAAATGAAAGCAACAGACAGGACAAATGTCCAAGGTGTGCCACACAAGACTGAACGGATGGAAAAGAAGAAGACGGTCCTAAACAAAAAATAATTTAAGACAACGTATCAATTGGTTTGATTTAGTTATGGGTCAGTCAATTTTTGATGCAAAGCAAAATCTAGAAAGAAAACACCAGGTCTATCCTCTAAGATACTCCAGGGCAACATAATTTTTTGTGCTTCCAAAAACAATGTTACCATATTTGCCTTCAGCAGTAAGAAAAAGTGTTAACAAAGGAATGTCTTTGCTCATTCCAAAGCAGAAGTCGAAGTTAATAAGCACTCCTTCATGGTAGGGAGCCTGATTTGCAAGTGAGATGGGGTCACCTCAAAGGGAAAAAAAGTTGGCTGTCCTTTCTGCTACTGCACTCTTCTTCCCCATCCCCACCCCAAGACGCTTAACGGCAAGCACTAGAACTAAGAAAGGAAAGTCTCATCACTATCAGAGGAATTAAGTTGCCACCTAGGAACTCCTCAGAGCTCCGATGAGAACTGTCTCAGGAATTCCTCATGGATTCCGTATATTCTAATTTAAACACTCACACACACACAATGATCTTTCTCGGCCATCAACACTGCCAAGATCTTAGCCTTGGAAGGCCTAGTACACTCTGGTGGTCAATTTATCTAATTTGTGATAAATTACATTTATGTCACATAGATTTCCTTTTAGGATAACTTTCCATTCAGAAATTATGTTTCTCCCAGTGATTCTTATCTAATTTATGGGTGTAGCTGAAGAGACACATATGTGCCCAATTGCCCTTGTTTCTCTTTAAATGTCTGTCCTTCCTTACAGCACCAGCTCAGAAACAGTCTGGGTAGAGGTGGTCTGCAGACCCGGAAGCTGGCAAAGACCAGGTCTATGGAGAAAAATGAAGTGTGGGATGCTCAAGCTCTTACAGAAAACTTTGATTCTCTAAGCTCTAATCCTTACCCTGACTTTCAAATCTGTCTGATCCAAAGGGAACTGAGATTCAAAAGGAAACAGATTTTAGTTCACTCTCAATCTTAAAATATGAAATGCCCTTAATAGGTCTACAAAAGCAATCTTTTGCTATATCTTACACACTTCATATTCATACATCTCATTGGACTTTTCCCTAAAATCCACTCCCGGCCACTCTGCTGTGAGCAGGCACAAGTGACCTACTGGTTCTATCCTAGAGATACAGGAAAGCCTGTTCAGAAAAATTCTGTGATTCTGCACCAAGGCACAGCTGGCAAATGGTGATGATGGTCGTAGTTAATGGCTAGACCTTTGGAATCCAGGCACCATAGCAACCTCCCTGCTGGCACATGAGGAAACAGCATTGTCATCCCACAGCCAATGGAAGCTTCCTTCAGAAACAACTTCCCAAAGGTGGTTTCCAGTGCTCCTCCCTCAACACACCCCAAGCTAAAAATGGAAAATGCAATCTCTACCTCATCTTTCTAAGAATGCAACTTTAGCCCTTTAAACCATCTGGTAAGGAACACTTCACACCCATTCTAGAAGAAAACGATTCAGTGAAAGCCTGCAAAATAAATGAACATTTAGAGGGACAACCCAGGTTACTCTGATGAAGTCTTACCCTCCTCCGTTTCATCCTTGTTTACAAACCATTCCATGTACAACTCAGATACATTTGCAGGTTTCTTGGGAATTGAGTAAAGTCACCAGACTACAACTCTCTGCTTGGGTTCACAATACTGGGCATGACATGAGATGAAGAATCCATCGAGAAGCCAACCCAATAGGCAGAAGGAGGAAAGAAAGCAAGTCTCTATTAGGAAATATTGTGGCATCCAGGATGACCAAAGAATTAAAGAAAAGTGGTTACAAGATTCCTTGTGGCAGAACAGGCTTTCTGAAGACGCTCACGGCAACAATCAACAGGACCCTAAAGAGACACATGAAGAAAAACCAACTACCCCAAAACTATGTAAATGAATGCTGGAGTCCTGCAGCTATCAGTTTCCTGTATCTAGACAGTAGACTGTCAACATGAGAGAGAGTGGTTGCTTTACGACTCCTCACAGAAAAAAAAAATAGCTAGAGCTATAGTTTATTGTGCTCCTAGTAGGTACCAGTGACCATCTCATTTATTCCTTCCAACAACTCTATGGGGTGGATGCTATTGTTACCCTATTTGTTTTTACCACCTTAGAGCAAAGAAAGCTGATGCAATATCTGGTTATGGAACTTGTCTGAGGCCATTTAGATCAAAATTAAAATGGCCATGACTGGTACCTATTCACATCTCAACATAAGAGCAAGACAGACTTTGACATCAAAGTGTGCTGTCTGAAAGTTCCTTGAAGGATTTTAAGCTTTATCACCAGGAAAACCCCTGATACTGTCATTAGGGACTGATACTGACATTAGGGACTCCCAGCCAATAGGCCAAGCCCTTGATCTTGAGGTTTGTTCTTGTGAAGCCTATTTCTGTAGCAGAAAAGCTAAATCTACTTATAGTTACGGCTGAGAGTTACTTCCAGAAAACCTTTTTTGCTGCTCAGATGGGGCCTCTCTCTAAGCCCAACTCAAGGAAAATCATCACCCTGCCCCCTACAAGGGACATGACATCCAGGGGTGAAAGTTTCCCTGGAAACATTGAGACATGACTCCCAGTGATGAGCCTGGCCCTGGCAAAATGGGACCGACAATACCTTCTTGACCAAAAGGTGGAAAAGACATGAAACAAAATAAAGTATCAGTGGCTAAGAAAGTTCAAATAGAGTCGAGAGGGAATTCTTGAGGCTACTCTTATGCTAGCTTCAGCTAGATATTGCTAATTACCACAGTTTGCCAAACCCCAACCAAAACCATTCCTGTCAACCCTAAAGAACATCTAGGCCTTTATCTGAAAAGTTTCACACACTAAGATTACTTTCCAGAAATCTATAACTTCCAGATGGGCTCCCACATTAGAAAACACTTGAAATCCAGAAGGGCCAGCCTCTCCAAGAACATCAGCTAGTTCCATTCCCCATTCCATATTATCAACACCCCTTTCCAACATGAAAAAGTTAGAATGGACATAGCCTATATACCCCTAAAGATTGGGGGAAGGAGGAGTTATAACAGAAAGATAGGATTTAACAAATGAGATGACTGCTGAATCATTATATTGATATTTCTTTGAATTTCCAGTATCTTAGAGCAGCTAGAAGGAAAAACCTAAAATCGTGGAACTGTAACCGATACCAAACTCTGAAATCTGTTCTATAACTTCTTACAATGTACTTTGAAATTTATTGCTTTTTTTCTGTATCTATGTTATATTTCAAAATTTTTTTAAAAAGTAAAAAAAAAAAAAAATGTACTGCCTGGTTGCAGTGATTCAAGGGATAAAGGGAACTGGCTTACAATAAAGAATATCATCTCTCCCACCTCTCCCTGCAGTCCCAAGTACTGGACTGCCATTGGTTTTCTGGATCTTCTGACACTAGAGACCACCCTTGGATCCCCTCATGGTAGATATTAGGTTCTGGTGCTTCATTATTTCTCTCTCACACTATTTACCCTAAAATCCCCTTGGGGAGAAAGCAGCAGATTATATAATGCTGAGGAATGGCATGGAAAGATCAGGGTCTACCCAGGTAGGTCCCCACCATGGGCAAGGAGCAGCGAATCCATCTCCAGGTCCTGGAGAGGAAGGCTCAAAGAGCTCCCCATGGTTTCCTGCCCAGAAGACTAGAGCAGGGAAGGGGACTTCAATTCATGTCATTGGCACCAGCTCACAGAGGAAGACACCTCTGTCACAACAACTCTTGCTGTTTTCCCTGCCAGTGTCATTTCCTGATTGGAAATGTCAAAGACTCTCAGGCTGTCTATGCCCCACTCCCACCCTTCCTCCGTGTATAGCTGTCCTTCTCTGCTCACCCCAGGGCTAAGAGGCATACATACGGCCCCTAGCCTGGGCCTTCCCAAAGTCACTGCTTACTCTCCAGAAAGCACTCATCATTTTACCAAATGAGAAAATTTGGTAAATTCCAAAATCCAAATCTCTAATCCTAGAGACTCCTCTCCAGGACCTTATCAGCACTTCCTCAACAGTCTTTTTGGTGGTGGACAGTCATAGAAGGAGGACATGGAACTATTCTCCCAGCCAGCAATGCTGGATCAGGGCAAGCATCCCAGCTTCAGGGTGGGCCCGTTCCTCTGGTGGACTGGTAGACTGGTGGGCCGCTCCCATGGGGGCCTGGTTTCCCCCAAAGTATTTCTCTCACTTCAGGTCTCAGAGGGAGAATCTGGGCCCCTTGGCAAACCATGGCTGGAAGCAACTCTGAGGTCAGAATGCATGCTGGCTGCACACGTCTGCCAGCAGCATTCCAGTCTAGGTCCATCAAAAGTTCTTTCTCCTCAGACTTATGGAAACAATGAATGAGTCTGGTGCCCCCAGTCATAAACTCTACCAGGGGATGTTTCTGCATTGCCCAGTTTAGGTCTGCCCACCAACGTCTCTTACCCTCACTCCAACATAGCCTACTATTGCAAGTCTATTTCTCCGTTCTCTCTGAACCTCCCCCTGGCCCTGAGGCCAGGCCTCATCCACCCACCCAATGGACTGTGGTCCCTGCGACCTTTGTCCTAGGGAGCAGAGAATGGTGCTAAGAATAGTGACAGTCATGGGAAGCGGCCCTCACAAGCTAAAAGCGACTCACAATGGCGTCCCTGTCTGGGGCCCCAAGGCAGTCAACGGCCTCCTTCACCATGCTGCCCTGGAATGTCACCCCTCAGGAATCCAGTGTCATCACTGGGAAACTATGCTTCTCAAGTCGAAGCTCTGAGCCACAACAGAGGGGTCCCTGTTAGAAGGAAGTCTCGTTTCCCAAGAGTGGAGGGGCGGGGAGTGCCACACAATCATACATGCCCATCTCGCTCAGTCTCTGCACCCCTTGCCGTCTGCTCCCTTCAAACCCTCCCTTCCTGCCAGCAGAAGAGAATTTACTCCAATTCTCAGTTTCTGGGTGAGAGGAAAAGTCTTCGTATGCCATTAACAGTTCTGACTGGAAGAGCACGACACTACAGCCTCAAAGGGTTCCGAGGTGGTACCTGGAGAGAAACCAGACCAGTAGACTAAATCACAATGAGGATGCTTTCCTTCAGACCCTTGCGACCCCTGAAGTCTGATATTATGATCTTATTTCATAAAATCGGACAAGGCTTTCGTTAAATGTCTACTCACTCTGGTCATGTTAAGACCCTTCTTCTGGCCCAGGCACTGGAAGATTCACAACGTATGTTGAGGGTTGGTTATTAAAACCCCCTTGCTCTCTGGGTCCCTTACTCTGAGTCTTAGAAGCAAGAAACATAATCTAGGGCGGGCCATGGTGGCTCAGCAGGCAGGAATGCTTACCTGCGATGCCAGAGGACCCGGGTTTGATTCCCGGTGCCTGCCCATGTCAAAAAAAAAAAAAAGAAACATAATATAGCAGTGTGTTAAGACAACATGTTAGTGAGGATGGCCTTGATGAGAATCCCTTTCCATTTACAGATTGGCCATTGTCTTTCTTCTCACGGTCCAGGTTTGGAGGTTGCCTACTAGGGGCAATGGTCTCCTTGCTGCTAGTGAACAGGCGGCTTGGGTTGGACTGTAGCTTTTGCCTTCAACCCCTTCCTCATTTCATTTCAACCGCAAGCTTTCACTCTGTCACCTGTGCTTCCCGCGAGAGGCTAATATAAATTTGATTTCTATACAGAATAAGATCTACTTTCCAGGGAAGTCCCCTTGGTGGCTTGCTTACTCCAAGAGCAGCGTTGTTGGTTTACTTATGTCCATCTCTCCTATTCCGTGAATATGTGCTCCCAGGACAGGGAATTAGTTTCTTCATTGCTGTAACCCAAAACTTAGGAGAAGAGTGCTTTGCATCAACTATCCGTTTGTTGTTGACTGACTCCCTGAGATCAAGAATTGCATCTTCATGATTCTTATATTCTCAGTGCCAGATTTGAGGCCCGGCTTTTGCAGGTGCTCAATAAACAGTTACGGAACTGAGTTACTGAAACAATCCTCCACTGGAGAACGGTGTAAGGAGTTAAAAACTACCCAAAGCTGCTTCTCTCTATTAAACTATATTTGGGACCAAACAACATGGGTGACTCCCAGGCCACGTTTTGTTTCATCAACATGCCCCCGAAAATCAAAACAACCACACCTTGCTGTCCTTTGGGGGTTTACTCTGCTACTTTGAGAGGCTAAACTCTTTAGACCTCCTCTAGATGTCACATCAGACAGCTCGATGTGGGCAGGGCACCACGTTTATTTTAACCTATGAAACTCTCATGGTTGGCCACCCTTGCAACAGGACTGCCTTAGTGTCAATGGCACACATCTGGCAGGTGGCCCTAAAACAGAAGAACGAGCCTGAATGGCCCCTCCCTTCCAGCCAGGTGTCACTACCCACAGCCAAACGACGAAGGCAAAAACAGAACCCAGAACACTCAAACCCAGAAATGACACATCGGTTCACAAATATATCTCCCTTTCATACTACTGTAGGGTTACCCACCTCTGAGGGTGGAAGGGTGACCCCAGGGTCTAAACACCACCCTTGCTCTATCAACCCTCTTCTAAATCATCATTCACAAAACCGATATCCATGAAGTCCTGATAAAATGAAGTTTAATAACAGATTAAACAGAAAATTTTCTGACAGTATTTGCCCTCTTCCACCTGGAGCAGACTCAACTTGAAGCTGCACAAAGTCTTCTGCCTGATGGATGAATAATCCAACATATCATATTGCCAGACTGCTTGAATATCAAGGCACCAGGAAGAATTTCAAAAGAAAAGGAAGGATAGGAACTGCTTTGTATTTTGGTTTGGTTTAATGCCTATAAGTTCTTCTCTTCGAGTTCTTAGGAATTATGTCTTTTCTTTGCCACCTACCTTGACCCAATCTCATTTCTAATATGACCTATACCTAGACAACATGCCTTGGGTTAAGAAATTATTGTGTAGTAAATATGTTCTACAAATGTATTCCTATGTCAATGGCTAGTAACTCAATGTGGCAATTGGGAATGTAAATTCTAATAATTCAACTCATAACAACAAGGAACAACTAAAAAATACATTTTGTGAATATGATCATGGACAACAACTTTATGAACTTGTATTTATATACTGCAGAGACAGCCAGTATCTAAGAATGGAAACCAGCTAGAAAACAGCTCTCAAATCAATTAAAACTGGCATTTAATTGTCAAGTTTTTTCAGACATTTTAAACCAAAGGAAACCAGGAAGTACTGCAGAAACAAAGATACAAGTCAGGCAGAAGAGGCCAGAGAGATGATGCCACCCTATAAATTTAAAATATTTGTGTCCATTGTAAAATCCAAAATGGCGACTCAAGACTTTGAGTTCACTTTGTTCCTGATTCACTGTGCAATCTTATGCAATTCTTTTAACTTCTCTGGGTTTTAGCTTTCCCATTCCTAAAATGGAACAGTAAATTAGGTCCCTATTCTACATAGAAAATAGAGACCCTAGAGGGACCACAGCCAGAGCAGTTTGGGAACTATATAAAATACAACGATGGAATTTAACACAAGAATGAAATAACAGAAAACATCTTTTTAAAAATAGGATTCTCAAAGAATGTCAAGGAAGAAAAAAGATGGAATAAAAAGATAAAAAGCCCTACATAAAATCCAATTATGCCTCCAACAATTAAATGGGCCTTTTATATGGCAATTTTTTTTAAGTGCAAAGTCCAAGAATTAAAAACAAAGAAAAGGTTAAAATACAAAAATGTGAAATCCAAAAAAAAAAAAATTGTTTAAGAGAGTAACCATTCAAAAAATTTTCAAGTGAGAGATATCTCCTTGAAATTCCTGCTCTAATTAAAAATAGGTGCACATCAGAAAATGGAACAGACGTGAACTGCTTTGCAAGTGAAAGTATCACAGACATTTATGGTTTGGGGAAATCTCGGCCACAGATGGACTTAGATCCTCTTTCCCCTAAATGTGTTCTTTGCCCCTAATCATCCATGCACCTCACCCATCAACCTCCCCCTAGTAATTAACGCAGGGTTGACCTCGAGAGGGTTTGGCAGCATTCCCCACCAATGTGGGTTGCTTGGGCCTAAGGAGACAGATCCCATTGGCATCCTCTGAAGCCAAAGCAGGAAGTCTGGTCCAGGCACCCATCAATGAGACAGCCCCCAAAGCAAGCCCAGCTGGCTGGCTACTGGCCACTGCGCTGCCCCATCTGGAACCACCTGTTGTGAGGCTCATGTGCTGAGCTTGTCTTGGGCCTGAGAACAAGACAGTTAGACAATTTTAAAGGACAGGGTAAAGACACTCGTTTCTGTTCCAGCTCCTCAAATCTGCATGTATTCAAGTACACAAGTGTGGGAGGCAGCCTGAGAAGGGAGACTGCTCCTCTCTTAAAGGCGCAGGCTATATTCAAACATAGCCACCACTTTCCTCTAAACCCACAAAGAATTCTCCTTACCCATGTTAAACCCAACACTCAGACACAGACCTGGACAGCGAAGAAGTGGAGCCCAAGTCAGGAAGTGGGTTTCTTTTATAGCTTTTTCCTCCTGATGTTTTCTAGGTAACCGATTCTTTCAAGAAGTTGCCAGAGATGGGTCAGGTTTGGATTTGGGGTGGGAGGGGGAGTGAGAGAATTTTGATATAAACCAAAGCAACGTTTTTTTCTCACCAGTGTAAGTGTCTACAGAAAATGCTTCCCTAAGTATCTAGGTAACAAACAGAAAGAAAGCTGTGTCTACTGATTAGGTCTGGAGAATGAGGCCTTAGGAGTCTGAAGTCTCATCTTTTCTCAATAGGATTGGCAACCCAATCTCTGCAATTTTTTTTAGCCCCGGAGTTAAGTTTCTCAGGCATATCTAGAATTTCTATGTGAACACATTAGACTTCGTAGGGAGGGGAACCGGACCTTAGGTGATCTTTGGGGAGCTGCATTTTTTCGAGCATTTTTCCAGCAAACAATTTCCAAGCCCCCTCCAATATAAGGCACTGTAGCCAGATAGCACTGAATGACAAAATGGAATATTCAGAACAGAATTGTTGGTGGCTTGCTAAATACTTTTTATTTTGCCGTAACGTGGTGAGATGAAAGTGTCCTACCTACGCCTTTAGAGAAGAAAGGGTAGAGAGCCTAGCTTTGGGAGACCTTCACAAGAAACGGCACCCACCTCGCCTTTGAATGGCAGACTCCTCCGCACAGTGGCACCCTATGAGCTTCTCTCGGGCAAACTGAGTCCCATCCCAGTTTCGCAGTTTAAACTTTCACATTCAGTCACCTTAGGAGAACTTTCACTTTCATCAACTCTCAGGGAGAGGTGAGTCAGACAGAAGACAAGGCAGTTGGGTTAGTTAGAGTCAACAACACATGCTGCAGCCTGTCGTGGGCCACCAAGAGGACAGGGTCCTTGGTCCTGGGTCCTGGGGCACAACCAGCCCAATGGACAAGCTGCACTGGCCTATTTGACAAGTCACGTCCATGGGTCAGCTCTGTCGTGGCAGCCCTCCTACCTGTGGTGGCCATGAGAATGTGCTTCTCAGACATTCTCCTGTTACAGGAGCTTCAAGGACTAGAACCTACACCAGGGATACCAGGCCTCCCGGGGCTGTGCGCTGTACTGACCGCGCAAGGGGGAGACATGTGGGCCACTCCCGAGAGATGTGGACTCCTCCAATGGCAACTGTGGCTCAAGGGTTGGCCGAACCTTTCTTGGAACTGAGCTGCAGTTGGAGTCTCTTTCTGCCCAATCTCCTTCCTTCCCTTTCTCCTTTAGCAGATGTTGAGCCTACTCAGCTGGCCCTACTTTCTCTTTGTCCCTCCTCCCTCTGACTTTCACAGATGTTTCCACAATATATTTCTTCAAATCTAATTCCATCTTTGGGTCTGCTTCTTGGTGGACACAAATGAACACGCCACAAGTATCAGACATGTTCCTATTGATTGCCTGACATTGCGAAAGCTTTGAAAGGCACCTTCTGTGTGACTCTGAGCTAGACCCCCTTCCCACTCTGAACCTCAATTCCTTCCTTTGTAGAACAGTGATAAGAGAACTTTCCTCCTGTGGTTGCTGATGATGGTTAAAAGAAATAATGTAAATGCAAGAATCTGGTACACAGTAGGAGCTTAATACATGTGGGTTGGGTGGAATAGCTGAAGTGAGCTAATCTGATATTAAATATCTGCTGTGCCCACAACACTGTCAGTAATTACTGTAATTCTCTAAATAAAATGGTTCGCCCCCTGCCCTCAAGGAACTTCAAATTATACTGGAAAAAAAAGTTCAGAGAATATGAAATACTAATACCATCTAGCACTTAGCACTTACCTAACACTGTTGTGAGTGCTTTCCATGAACTAATTCATTTAAACATCCTAATCATAAGTAGACAGGAACTACTATTACAATTTCACAGATGAGAAAACCAAGGCACAGAGATGTTAATAATTTTCCAAGATCACCCAAGAGGCAAGTGGCAGAACCAGGACACATTCCAGTGTCTATGTGCCACAGTGCCTGAAATGCAATCACTGATTAAACCCAATGGTGACCCAGCAGGGGTGCACACCCACTGATCTGTTTAACCTGGATTCGAGATTGAAGTGCCTACCCAAGGGAAAGAGCAAGTGCTGATGTGCCATCCGATCCACAGGTGTCACATAAATCCAGTTAGGGACACAGGAAGGGGCACAGCTTGACACTCTTGAAAGGAACCTCTACAGCAAGGAGCAGGTGCTCATTCTCCATTGCAGGGCAGGCCATGTAGGGAAAAGGGGGAGGCCTGCCAAAGGGGCAAACGCAAGACATTCTGGCAGGGCCTCTCCCAGTGGAGGCCATGGGGAGTTTCTAAGACCTGTTGATCAAAGGCAACATGGCCTCGTGTAGACGCCTCCCCAACACTCCAGCTGAATTTTGCTCAGTGGAAACATTTCACTTCCAAGGCAAAAAAAGGGGAGCTTCAGGCTGGAGACAGAGTGGAAATCGAGAGCAGTTTCTGCTCAATTCCATCACTGGTAGTTAGACTTTGTTAAAGAAAACAGTGAACAACACATGGGAGACTCGGAGACACCTTCAAAACTGGCCATGGGGGCTGTACCCAGAAAAGACAGGTCAACTTGGGACAGTTTATCATTCCTTAAGATCGAAGTCCCACTAGGCCTCAAAGAGCAGTAAACAGCATCAGGGTTGGAGGTTTATTGTAAAGTACAAATGGACCTATTCTGTCCCCAAGACAGCTTGCAGGTTACTATTGGGGCCTAAAGCCAGCCATGAGGTGGTTCATCCAACCTCTGCCTTCAGAGGCAGCCAAATAGAAACAGGGATCCTCTGTTTCCCACCTTTTAAAAGATATTTTAGATAATAATTAATAATGAGGCTGAATCCTTCAACCATGTGGTCTTTTTCTACTGGCAGAAGACGATTAAGAGAAGACTATCCCAAAGCTAATCAGTTAGGAGACAAATGCAGGGAAAGCTTCTCCTTCTATCCAGTTTCAAACCTTTCAAGGAATTTTCCTCCCCAGTGCCCCTGGTTAGGATATTTTCCAATCAATATTCTAATTGGGGTGCATGTGAACCCTTTAACTCCATGGAGATCCCAAAGTACATTCCACTCACCCCAAACCACCCCAAATACTGCACACAGAGAAACCCTCCCAGCTTCCAAGATGCAGGCTGGCAGGAAGCTCCACTCTGGATGAGGGATCCTGCGGCTTCCCACAATCTCGCATGAGAGGGGCCTCTGAGCAAGAAGGATAGTGTTCTCTGCTGTCTTCCTCATTTCCAAGCTCCTCTCATCCTCCACCTGGAGGATATCCTAGCTTTGCTCAGCCCAAAACCTCTGGGAAATCACATATCTTCCTCTAGGTCGGCCTGTGGAAAACAGCTACTGGGCAAAATGGGCACCAGAGGATGAGACGGCAGCTCATGTCAACAAGTTGGTCCTTCTTGGGTTTAGTCAATTCGCACCATCCGATGCCAACAGCATTTGCATGGAGGTCCAGAGATTATATTCTAGAGTTTTGCTCAGCAAAAAAGCCCTCAACTACTTCTAATAACATACCCATATGTCTCACCTGAACCTCCGGGCTTAGGATTTTTTTAATCTTCTACACAAATTCACACTGCACTGCCAACTTGCTTCAGTGACCTCCCTCCCCTCTCCTTATCACAAACTTTGGCTCAAACTAAATGTTCTCTCAGTAGTGGTTAGTACAAGACAACACTGACATTAGCTTGCAATCCGGCTTTCCTTCAGAAAACTGAGATTTCGGGTAAGGCTGCCAAATCTCAAGTTTCATTCTGAATTGAAGCGCTTCGAAGAACTCCCTTTTACAGAGAAGATGTTTGTTTTCAAAAACCTGTTTTAGCCGTAGTTTTGGGTTCCAGAACCCTAACGCTCAATTCGGAGCCAGCACCCCAAGGCTCCATCCTTGGCTGGGACATTCTTACTGCGTGACCCTAAATGGGGTTTTTTATTCCCTCTACAACATGGCTATAAACCGGAAGCAATTTGAGAGGACCTAGAGGGGAAGCGTTTCCCTTTCCCAAACTGATGTATTTTTTGTGATGTCTCATACCATAAACTTAGAAGTTGAATTCCAGAGAGGCCCAAATTTAGCCTTGAGGAAACTGAGGGCTTGTCTGTTTACAAATCTGTGCTCCACTATAAAACACAGCCCTGTTACAGATAATGAATGGCTTTGGGGCTTAGACTTTCTCAGACTCCACTGACAAAACAAGAGTCCTTGACCACTCCATTCACAATTGCACCTGGAAGGGCAGGTGCACCTCCTTGTTAAAAGCAAGGGTGTGGCCACCAGCCCAGCTCTGTGACAACTCAGAACAGGGAGGGACTGTTTGCTCCCCTGAGGCTGAGACTGGCCATCTGAAGTTCAGTAAAGGTGAGTTACTGAACCTTAACCCTAACTGGAGTCCAAGGCTAGCTCTGCTCCTTTTCTTATACCCCTAATTGATATACATAAATGTTAATTAGTGACAAGTGGGAGTCAACATTCCTAATTACGCTAAGGAGACATGTGAGATAACCATTGAGTATTCTCATCCCTTCACTTGAAGAGAAGATTTCATTTTCAGCTGAGACATCTGGATTTAACTTCAGAGCTTCCTTCTGAACAGACGGGAATTATTTGGCCTTTAATAAGTCACTTTTTTGTGCCTTAGCTTCCTCATATATAAAATACGGGTGGAGGGAAAAGAAGAAGGAAAAATACTATTTGCCATCCAGTATACTAGTCTATAACTACTGAAATAAAAATAAAAATTTTAAATTTATAAATAAATAAAATAAAACAAATCAGAGTTGTCTTTATTTTTCAAGGATCTGAGAAGCATTTTTCCTTAAGTCTACAAAATATGTAGAAATCACTGGGCCACTTCTCTCAGTCTGTTTGTAATACATTACAGGGGTTCATAATATATCTTCCAATAAGAGAAAACAGAGCTTTCTGATTGTATCAGTTTGGTAACCATAAGCAGTTCACAGTAAGGTAAAGAAGGTACATTTTGGCGGAAGTCAGCATTGCATTTGATGTAGTCTTAACTCAGCTAAAAGGCAGGCTCTCCAGCCACGTTATCTGCCCCCGCATCTTGACCTAATTTAACAAGTTGCCATGGGAGCCCAGTGAAGGTTGATGCAATTTTCTTATCTTGAGAGGAAGAATGTAACTGTGCAAGAGAATGTGAAAATCCAGTTTCTAACTGATTTCCACACTTACAGTGTAGAACTAAGACAGCATATGAAGAAGAAAAATGCATTCCTTTGAGGTGCTAGGGACAAAAACCTGGGCTTCTAGTGCAGTGGCAGACAGATGGTTCTCATTCACCCTTTAGTTTATGCCAAGTGCCAGTGATAGAAAAATACAGGGGTTCCTACCGCACGGCACCCAGGGTTGGGAATAACCTAACATTAAGAGGAGAGAAAAGGAAGGCAGAACTTGAGAGAGAATACGTGTGACTTTCATGAGCAATAAAAAAGTACTGCCAACATCTGTGCAATGATTTCCACTTTCCAAGTATTTTTCCAAACCTGAGCATGTCTTAAAACGTCCACATACAGCAGAGAGATCCATTTATAGATACTTCGATCACTGTCTGCTCCTTGGGTGGAGGGTGGGGGGTAGGAGGTCAAAGGGATATGGTCCACTCCCTTCCTCATTCCCTAGGGCTGCATATGAAATGAGAAAGGATCCAAGAGCCAGGGAACCTCCATGGAGGATCAGTTTGCAATGCTGGGAGATGTCCACCAGACATTGAACACAGGAAAAAAAAAAAAAAACCTTCAAAGTTCTGGGCTGCTCCCCATGTGCCTCACAAATCCTAACCTTCACTCAGTTTAGGCACAATAAGAGAATCCAGTTCAAGTCTAAAGAATGCTTACAGTAGCTTGAATTCAAGGTACGGTAGATAGTGAACTGAAGGGCTAGGAGAACTTCTCTGCGCTAAGTATGCACCCAGAAACATTTGCTGAATTAACTGCTTTACTATAGCTGAAGGCTCCCCCACGCCCTGAAGCACAGCCACAAGGTCTAGCACTTATTTAATTAATTGATTTAGCTCAATTACATTTTCACAGATCTCCTATCACCAAGAGAAAGGGGTGAGCACTTCTACTTCACTAAAAGTAGATAAAAGCAGAGGGTGAATTTGCCTAAAATCACTCAGTGTGTTAGAGTTGGGAGGGGGCACAGGGGACTTCTGTTTTCTGGGCTATTGGTCTCAACCACCATCTGAGATAGCATGAAAATTTAAATCTCCCATTGTAAAGGAGAAACAACACAATGGCAAGATCTTTTTTTATTCAAATGAGCACTTTAGTCTTTGAGATCAGAAACTGATAGCCACTCTCCATTTTCTTCCACTCACTGAAGGTTTTATTTCTTGTCCCATGTTTGGAAGGAAGGAAAGGAGGAAGGAAGAGAAGGGAGGAGGGAGGGAGGGAGGGAGGAAGAAAGGAAGGAAGGAGGAAAGGAAGGAAAGAAAGGAGGAGGGAAGAAGGGAAGGAAGAAGGGGAGGGAGGTCAGAAAAGCACCTATTAAACAATCTATCCGAAAGAACATCAAACATAACGCATACCTTCAGGACATACCTCTCTCTGTGCTAAAATGAGCTTTTGATGCCCTGATCTATTTGGCTTGGTGTTTGTATCATTGGGAGAGCAGCCTCTCAGGCAGCATTAAGTGTTGGTTACCTTGATAACAGTTTCACAACCGCGATTTGTATATCACACGCTTTCTTAGTTTTTCAGAATTTCCTATTCATCTCTTTCATTTTCTCAGGAAGAACCCCAGGAGCCCTGGATAATTCATGTCAAGGCCCTTTGGTCGCTCTAGCCAAAGCCCTTTAAGTCCTGCTTGCGGATTGTTAGGGTACAATCATCTCTTCTTTCCCTATTATCATTTCTCCCAATTAGAAAATCTAATACCTAGCACATGCAACCCTTTCTGAGGGCGTGCTATTGGAGCTGCGGACCAGCCTTTGTTATTTCTGGGGGCTTCTAGACCTTATTCACTGAGACCACGGATCCTCACTTGTCCCATGAATTTCATCCAAGAAGGCTGACCTTAGCACATAAGCCTCAGGGCTTTCTTTGAACATAACTCAAATGTCAAAGCTTATGGTCTTAAAAACTAGCAATACACTTTCAACATCAAATACCTAGATGCTAAGAGAGAGAATGATGGGAGCTGCCCTGGAGAAAAGCCACCACTGTGATGGTGGTGATGCTGGCAGTTATGTCAGGAGTAGAGAGGGATATATTTAACCAGGAGAAGCCAGGCTGAGGATCTAGTACTGGAAGTGAGAGTGCTGGTGGTATAGAGTCACCACCCACCATAGTAGTTGATCTTATAAGTGTTACTATTTAGAGACATCTTGTCACATCCAAGGGCCATAAGGTCACTGTAGAGCTACCTTGGCCCTTCCTTTCTGTTCCTAATGAAACGGTGCTTGCCCCCTCCTCCATCAGGATATTTTAACTAGCATGGACTTCACAAAATACCTAGAAGTTATAACTAAACAGGAGCCAGTGCTCTGTACAACCTGAGAGAGAATTAAGATGCTTTCCCTCATCCCATATGTCTTTAATGGAAACCAGTAAACTGTTTAATAATCTGCTGTATTTCTAGCACCTTCCCAGAAAGTGTTACATGTGCTAGGTATTAGATTTTCTAAATGGGAGATGAGAAAGGACTTCCTTGAAAAGTAGCATATTCCTACCTACTTGAGATGTTCAAGCAACGATCATGCAGATATTGTCCCAAGAATAAGGTAGGAGACCTTTAAGGTCTATGAGTCTATGCAAATAAGATTTCTGTACACCTACAGACCACATCATTATATTGAACTGTGGAATTCAATGTAAAGAACACATTCCTGATCTGTGAAGGGAGACTAATTTGTCTCACTATTCTTAATCGTTCTCAAACATCAGCTGATTTTCCTTTCGAAAGACCTGGGGCCGCCCTAAACACAGTAATTAAGCTGCAGCACATAATTAATACCAGTTACCTCAAGAAAAACACAGATTTTGCTGTCTCTCTTCAGCTAGGGAACCTCCTAATCCACATTCAGAGTTCCCGCATAGCAACCAGTCCAGGGTAGAGGAAATTATAGGAGAACAGAGGTTTAGATCCAAGCTGAGTAATGAGAGCTTAAAATAAGTGCCACTAATGACATACTAGTTAATTTTCAGAAGTCACCACCACCTTACAAGGAAGTGTCTAATAATTAACCCATGAATGCTCCTTGGATATTTCTCAGACAGACTTCTCAAACATCTCTAAGGTTGGGCTGTGTGTGATTGTGATACCACCCATTTAACAATGATTTCTTTTGCTCGATTTCCAGAATTCCAATCTAAGCCCTAACTCTGGGCCTACATTTCTCTCTGGGATTTTTTTTTTCACTCACCATGCCATAACTTTCCAGTCCTGAAAGAAAATCTAAATAGGACAATAAAGCTAAGTGAGAGAGGAGAAGGAGAAAGAAAAAAAAAGGTTTCCTATATAGGCTGTGAGGATTCTGAACAGATTTTAGGGGAATGAGGGACACTTTCCCCATATGTGAACAGCTAACCTAATGAATGCTGTACTACAGAAGAGCCTAGAGTCTAGGCCATTCAATTATGCCTTTCAGAGACACTGTTGCTGGTTTTGTGTTTAGAAAGACCTCCCAAGAGCAGGCCAGGAAAATTCCCTTGATGCTAAGCCACCAGGCAGAGTTTCCAGGAACACCAAATCATCATAATTCCCTTCCCCCAGATATGGAAAAGGGTCAAAGATATAAGTTTTTTCCTACCACTCTTGGAAATAACCCCTTGGGGTGGACTGATACTGTTTGCTTCCAAAAATCAGTGGCTATTCACAAGTGCAATAAGCGTGAGAGACTGGCCAGGACTCTCAGAATCTTACCCCCGCTTCCCCCCCTAAAAAGAAAGAGTTGCTCAGTCTCCGGGCATATGTGCATGGTGCCTTCCATGACCCCAGGCCCAGCAGCACACACAGAGGCTGCCTCGGGGGTGGCAGGGCGCCTACCTGTGTAGCCAGCCAGGGCAGCAGCGGGAATGACAGGCTTGTCCTTGTTGAGGTCAGCACGGTCACGCACATAGTCCTTGAAGGTGCCCTTGGGCTTGTGGTTGGGCAGGGCAGCCGGATAGTCCTCGGAGTCGAAGCTGTCATAGGAGGGAACACGCTGCAGACTGTTGAAAGATGACTGGCTGCTCCAGGACTGGGTGAGGCGATCACAACTATCGTAGCTCTCTATGCTCTCAAAAGAGTCCTGGCCCCCGAGTTTACCTGGAGGTGAAGGAGGAGGCGGAAAGAGGACAGGGGAGGAGGGATTGGGAAAAAACAACTGTAAAAACCCTCTTATCCGAGGACAGATTGCTAATCAGAGCCACAGGAAGGAGGGAAGGGGAAGAGGCCAGAGGGAAGGGAAGCTTAAAAGGGGATGGGTTTGCACTGAAGCAAAGCCACTCTCCTGGACCAACATCTACAAGCCCTTGCCCATGCTGCTGATCTGCCTTGTAGTTCTTAATACAGAAGAGTAGAGTCAAATGCTACTCAGATCTGTTGGAGAGAGAGAGAGACAGCAAGAATTCTGGAGCCAGAAACAAAAAGTCAAGAAGCACACACGTTATTATGGGATTTCTGGCTGATGCATTACACCCAATAATAGATGAAGAAATTACAGCAGTGACATGTTGAATTCCCTATTCTAACTCAAGCCAATGAGTTGATTTCCAAAGACCCAATTTGGCAAAATATTTTGGTCATAAGAAAAAAAATTCCATTAGACTAAGAGCAGATTGACCTTCCTTGACATTGGAATAAAAGTGTTATTTTTTAGCATTTTTCCCAAATACTATTTTAAAATGAGATGCATGCACTGCCTGTATGTCTTATCAAATAGCTAAAGAAGTTATGAGATACTTTTTTCCAGGGCACAAAGAAACTCCATTTCTCTTCTAAACAGAAATCCGTAGTTTTTATCTTCTCCAACTACAATTGGGTACTTGAAAACATACTTTGAAGAACACTGTGCAATAAAATACAAAGGAGCTGATTAAGAGCTAAGGTCCATGGCAATGTCAGAAACCTTCTCCTCTGTGAGTTGCTTCAGGCATTCTTAACTGACCACAAGATCATGCAAGTTCATTAATTTTCCAAACCAGGTTATAAACAGCTGCAGTGATTGCACAACAGCTCCTAGAGAAATCTCCATTGGCAAAACGTCCATTAAAAAGGAGAGTAACAACAAAAAAAAAATTTGGAGGAAAGCATACGCATCTGTGAGCTTTAAAGTTTCTTGGGAATGTTCCCCATGTTCTTCTTTCAGACACTTGTAAGGCAACCTAAATTAAATCACAAAGACTAGGTGGCCAGCTCAATTCAGCAAAAGGCAAAGGCAAAAGAAAGTGACAGATGTTTATGGAGAAATATCCATAAGTCAGTTCTCAATTGTTCATGGGTGACTAATCTATAAATTTCAAGCCCCAGCTTAGGTTACCTGTACACTAGGGTACTTTCAGCATATTCTACCCTACATGTAGGTAAGAATTGATTAAAACAGTGAAAGTCAAAACTTGAATAGGTGCGGAAGCCAAAATAAACTTATAGTTATTAGAAAGGAAAATATGTTGCCCCAAAATGCAGAGTTAAGTACATAATTTTTGTATTATCCACTCTTAGATTTTCCAAACCTCTTGTCTCTTCCATTATTGCTTCTAACAGAAAGAAGCTAGTTTATATCCTTCAGCTCTCTCTTTCCCCCAACCCATTTGAAGGAAGGTCCTTTCCAGAAGGCAAACTGAGGAACTTCACCAAACTATCAGCCTTTCCTTTCTAGCCCACTATCACACTGGCAACTCTTTATTACTATTAAAAATGAAGGAACTGTCCCTTCTGGAAATTCACATTCAATAACTCAGGAAAACAGCCCACAACCAGAACACCATATTTCTTTTTTAACAAAAGAGGACATTCTGTGGCATCTCATAAAAAGCTGTTTGCTCACGCCAGCCACTGATTTTAATGGTCGTCCAATTTCTCCGTGAGCCAAACATGCCTAAAGCCTAAAAAAGAGAATTTATATTTTTATGAAGAGCGCCCCACACCAGGTCACCGATATTTAGGCAGTATTTACACTTGAATCTTTCTGAGAGGACTCTCTCTCTATATATAAGCCATTTTTATAAGTGGAGGGCATGGATACTTGAATTTCCACAGCAAGATGGTTGAGTCTCCAAGGAGTCTCCAACAAACAAGAGCACTAAATAAAGCCACAACTACTCTCTGGCAATTTCTCAAACATAAGCCAAAGGCAACTTTGTTGACAGTTGTGGTTTATAGCAGTAGACTGCTTTCATGTTAGCTCTGTTTCATAATCCTGAAGCTGGGAACCTTCATGTATGAGTATTTCCTGCAAAAATGGGTTGAAGCCAACTGGAGTAGATGCTCAGTTATACGGCTGTGCTCATGCAGAGAAGCATAGGTCCTCTAAGACAGAAAGTTTTTCTGAGAAATGCCTCCACAAGAGGTTCCCAAAGCACTCTGACTCCACTGATCAGACCTCGGCCACTCCAAACCAGTAGCTGGGACGCCCCGCAGTCGCCCACTGAGCAGACTAGCACAAAGACCATTCTTAGAATGCAAATGCGTGCGACACAGAAGCACTTTGTATGCTGTAAAGCACTGCGTGAAGACTATGGCTATTATTATTAGTAACCAGCCAAGAGTAAAGCTTTCAGTCTAGACCAATCACACCATCTCAAACAGAGTCAATCGGCCCTTGGATCATATCCTATGGCCAGCTCTTTCAACAGGCAGAAAGTCTTACATAAACTGGCCTCGACTTCAGGTTGTGTGACCTGAAGCTTGGAGGGAGGAAAAGGGAGTGGACCCAGGGAGAAACACCTCACTGTTCCTTTGTAAGGATCACTGTTT
The DNA here is from genome assembly GCF_023851605.1 of Tamandua tetradactyla. NCBI lineage: Eukaryota > Metazoa > Chordata > Mammalia > Pilosa > Myrmecophagidae > Tamandua > Tamandua tetradactyla. Next base: position 8,115,899 of record NC_135334.1, on the reverse strand, counting down.
GGTCTATGGTCCTTCGCTGGGGGTGGAGGGGCCGAGGAGTCCAAAATTAAAAGCCAAAAGAAAGAGAGTGGAGGAGGGATAATTACGACAAATGCAAAGCCAGGCGCAATTTTAAAACACTGCGAGATTGGATCTCCCCAAAGTTACAACATGGCTAAGCCCCAAACCCAGAGCTCAGCCTATGGCATACATGTAACAGATACACCCCAGAGAAAGAAAGTCTTTCTAACACCTTGACCTGCCTGAGAATAAACACACATACACATACCATGTGTGTGTATTAAAATAGATGTACATCCAAAAATAAAAAGAGAGTCCGAAAGGGGAAGGCAAAACTGGTCCCACCCATTCTCACAGGCTGAACACAAACACCCTTGGGCCGAAGAGGGAAGATGACAAGTTCTGATTTTACTGGGGACTTTCCCTAAGTGAGGTCTACCGGCACCCATGCCCCTAGGGAAGAGACGGGAGCCTGAACAATCCAAGAAAATGACAATGCGTATGGTCCACAGTCATTCAAAGCAAAGAAACCTTTGGACACTTCTCTGAGAGCTTCAGAATAGGGACCACCATGGTGAGCCACTAAGCAGAAACCATCAATGGGCAGACCCAAGCCTGGCCTGTGTTCTGTATCTAAAGGCTTCTCGGTACCACCTGCACTAGCTTTCTTCTGTCCCTGTCCTGCTTTTACTTCTTTCCCATTTACCCATCAGAAAAGTTTGTTTTGTCCAGTTGTTTAGATATCAGCCAGTTCTTCCTGGTTGAACAGATCTCTCCCTAGGATGGACTTCGGTGTGCTCATGAACAAAACAATCTGGAAACTTTACCAGGTGGGCTGCACATCTGAGTGTTTATGCTTGGATCATAAAATTCAGGTTTATTTTGTTTATATTTTTTGCTTTACGTCAGCCAGCTCTATTTTGAAACCTTTACTTCACTGTCAGCGAATATTTTATCATTATCATAGTAGCCCATGTCAACAAGAGAGCCTTCTTTTGGAAGCCTCTGGCCACCTCTCTCCCTGGTCCCCTGGCTAAATACACACTTTGACCACACTGCTGATGACTAGTTCCAAATAAACCGTTGGTTAACCATCCTGTATCTTCCCAAACCAAAGAAGTCACAAGAAGGCTAAAGATCCTGAGCTGGGCAGGAGAGGTCATTCCAGGTACCAAACCAGGATTCGCCATTTGACCTCGGAATGTGCTAGAAGGAACACCACAAGACAGGCAAAGCTTAACCGTTTTCCAAGAGGGCTACCTGGACCATTTTTATTTGATTGTGCCCTCCTCAAGCAAAATCCTCTCAAAGCAAATAAAATATACCTTATGAGAACAACCTCACGCAGCCAGAGTTGTTAATTAGGTAAAGTATTTTACCCAAATAAGATACCTGATTGTCTGTCCTGGCAGATTTCAATTTTGCCTTGGTCTTTGTCATTCAAACGGACTTTGCTAAAGTTCCATGATGGAAAGTTCTTAAGATCTACTCATTCTGAGATGAGAAGGCTGAAACCGAGGAACGTACAGGGCGAGTAAGCGAGGAAAAAAATGGGATCTGGAAAGCTCCCAAAGTTAAGTAACTCTTGGAAGCTCAAGAGATTTTAGAGATGAAATCTGACCTACCACGACTCGTCCGTCCCATGCACATGTTGTCTGGGGTTACAACTTCTTGTTTGATTGCAAAGTAGTCTGTCTGCAAAGTGTCTGTCTGGAGAGGGTCCCGGAGTATGACTGAGGGGTAATCGTTCTCATACTTGAGGGAGAGGAGTTCCTCGGAGCTGATGGGATGGAGGGTCTGGTATGACTCTGTGATGAAACTGGGCTCCGAGAATTCCGATGGAGGGACACACTGGGCATGCTCGATACCATAGCCTGGAAACAGAGAAGGTTCGCCATTGGAGGGTGGAGAGACTTGTGCCCTAAACAAGCAGCTTGGGGAACAAGCCGGCTACCTTAGAGAATAAAAGAAAATCATTTTAAGTCAGAAGGGTCTGAATGGTTAACTGTGCCCCCACTACATAATAGCTGAGGAGCTGATGTTATTTCCCTTTTCTGCCTTAATTTTCTCATCTATGATACAGGGATGTTTGCAAATTTTTTTCATGGTGTCGTGACAAAGGTGAAATGAAAGTGTATATGTAAAATGCCTAGCGCCATTTCTGGCATATAGTAAGCTCTTGATACATAGTAGTTAATATTGTTGGTGGGGGTGGATTAAATGTCATAAAAAAGAAAACTAACAATGACAAAACCCTTTTTTTTTTTAAGACTCCCTTTGGAAGGAAGTGAGACCAGTCCTACACTGACTGGCCTCATCTGGACACCCCTGCGATATCTCCTACAAAAAGGGGACGCTTAGATATCTCATAGTAGAAAGGAGGCTGTTTTCTGTAATGGAGTTGGAAGCTGTATGCCAAACTCTTGGGGAAGGATTTCAGACGAACATCTGTCATCTCCACAAGTAAAAAGGAAAGAGCAAAGGCTAAGATCAAATCCCTAACCCAGCCTCTGCTGGCCACCATGGTGCATGGGATACAACAAGATAAAATGTTTAGGGGCTAAGTCGGATTGTCCCCGTAGCTGATGTGCCACGTGTCTTTCATGAGGAAGAAAGCTGATATGGATAATCCTGCAGGTTAATAAAATGTATAAATAGGTTGAAACCTTGTGCCTTTGTAGGAAACCAACAAAACTAACAAGGAAGAAGAGTTACCCCCAAAGGAGCCTGAAGTCAACTGGAATGAGACCCCTTCCTAGGTTCCCATTACAATGAGCAAGGCCAGGGAAGGGGAGTAGAAGATGAACTTACTAATGAAGTAATCCGAGGTATAACGGGATTCTGGGTAGGTAGGGTTGACTCCATTAACTTGATATGGTTTCACATCCTCTGCAACAGACAGGATAGAGAATGAAACAAAGAGGTCAACTCACCACTAATTCTTGGCGTGAGAGGACCCTGGATGCAAGGGCCCCAATGTCTTCAGCAACCTTCTAAGAACTCTGCATGTCCTTTAACTGAGGTTGGAGTCTGAGTCTACCCTGCCTGGGTCCCGGTCTGGGGTGAGATCACAAAAGTATGGCAAAGTTTATGGCTTTAGTAGGTACAAAATGGGATTTGATGTCCTAGAAAGAGAATCTGTGAGTAATCTCTCAGAGCTGGGAAGGCTTTCAGGCTCTGACTCCAGATGCATTTCTGCAGAATGTGAGGCCATACAAGAACCAAAGGCTTGGAGACATCTCCAGAGCTGGCCAAGATCCAGCCCCCAATCTCAAACCGAGCAATTGTAATACACTTCTGAAACCGACTGGAGTCTTTAGGCAGGTAGACTGTATTTCCTCCATTTCTTCTAACAGATGTCTGGGTTTTGTTTTGTGATTTTCTTCAATTGCCCTTAGATTTCCAGCTCAGGCCCAGATGAGAAGCAGACTGCTCAGGGGACCCCATCTGATGATACATGAGAGGGCCCATGCACAGGGAGAGAAGAGAAATGTAACCAAAGTGCTGCCCAGACACCAGCTTCCATAGGAATGAGAAAAGAATGTGGATGGAAGGTATCTAAGGACAAGCAGTCCACGGAGCTAAGGTGAGCTGGGGATTCAAAAGGGAGCTAGGAATCGGACAGTGAGGCTCCTGACTCCTGTATGCTGTACTCTGATCATATTTCACTATGAAGACAGCACCAGTTTGGGTTTTTCCTCAGACATTTGATAGCTTGTTGAGAGCAGAGACTGCAGGGGAACATGTTTATGCCTGCACAGAGAAACAGTTCCCGGTTGAGATAACATGATTAAACGTTGCTTTAGCAGCTTATCAGATTGAAACATCCCCCGTACCTTTGGCCTTCCACCCCACCCCAAGCAGCTATGTTCTTTGGGTACTGAGCTGCATTAGTTTAATTAGAGAATGCAAGCTGGAGCCTCAGAATAGACTTCTTGCTCAGCTTCTTCAAGGATCGAGAAGGGGGTGATTCTTGCTGCATCACTCGACAGAAAATTGAATGGGATGATAACAACTTTGGCTCCCACACAAACCAAATCCAAGACTCTTGCAGAAAAGTGGGCCAAATCTTAGAAGCCCAGAGCCTCACAAGGCCATATCATTATATGAAGAACACAGGAGAGGAAACTAAATAAAAAAAGAAACCCTTGTTTCAGGAAATGAGTGACAATGAGGTAATCACCTACAGATGAGGACAATAATATCTGCCCCCTATCTTATTTGGAGAAACAAAAGAAAAAATGTATTTCGAAGCATTGTAGAGACCAGAAAACATTCCCTAGATATTAATTAGAACCATGATCAGAGGCAGGCTAAAAACACTCCAGAACACCTGGGGGCTCCATTTTGGTAAATCGGAGGAAACATTATATTAAAAGCATGTATTTGGGATACCCAATCTGGAGGAATCTGCTGTTGTGTTGCTAAGTCAACAGCTCAATCAGATATGTCATGAGCCTGCCCTGCCTTTTCCCTCCATCAACAGCTCACTCACGTCAACACGCTTGAGTGGGTGTGTATGCAGCGACATGGAGACCACGTTGTCGCTGCAGGGAAGCCCGAGTGGTCCCCCAAAGACTCGCCCAAGTTCTTTACTCCGCTTATTTATTTATTTTCCAACGGAAGCAGAAGAGAGGAGAAATAAAGACAATCCTTCTGGGCCCAGTGAAATCTAATTCCGATCGCTCTGGCACTGCAGTGTGGAAAATATTCTTAAACAAAGGAAGGCATTATATGGAATAAAATTGCTAATCCCGAGCTTTGCTCCCTTCCCCCAGCATCTGTGCCAAGGGTTGGAGCTGGCGACCACAGGGAAAGGGTGGGCCTGGGTTACAGAGGGCAGCCGGCTTCTAGGCTTACAGTCAGTTGGAGGGCACTGCTGACTGCTGGTAACTGCAATTTATTTTAAGAAGAAATTCAGAAAAATAAGCGCAAAAACACCCAAGTTTGCCGCCTGCTGCTGTTTCTATACTCAGCCAGGACTGTGGTCCATGAGTCACTTGGTCCAAAAAGGCTGGAGGAGGGTGGTAGGGGGCGGCTATGTCATTACAAGGTTGCAACACAGCGTCCTGACATAACCTCACAGTTGCTGCTCCAGATGTAAGAGGTACATGGGCCTACTGCAGTTCCAAACCAATCGGTGAGCCAAGAAGCCTGTCTGATTAACAAGCACCTAGAAGCTAAGCCTTCTTGTGGATGTGCCCAGGTATCATATGCCAGAGATCAAGGGGGTGCACATTAAGACCTGTTCTTTAAAAAAAAAAAAGAGCAAAGCAAGCTATCTCAGTGTAGGCGGTGGACACTTCTTGTTCAAACAGTATATGGCTCTGATACATAGATTGGGATCAGAAATTTGCATATCAACAAGCTTCAGGTGCACAATCGTATCAAAGACTGAAAATCCTGTTGTGAGCCTGAACCCCCAATGTAAAGAAGAAAAGGAAGCTAACATTTATCGAGCCCTTGCTGTATGCAATGCACTGTACTTGGCACTTCTCTTATGATAGGACACTCATAGAAAACCGCATCACTGTCCCACCACCAGAGGGTTGTATTACCTACCCATTCACATGTGTAATCCATGCAGCCCCCACCCCACCCTGTTTCCACACATTTACCTTTCTGCAGGATCTCTAGATGTTCCCATAAGATGTCCCCAACGAAGTCCGGAGCCAGCTCAAGAAAGCGGTCTTTCCCCAGGGCACAGAGGGCTGCGCCATTCATACAGAACTTCTGGAAGTCCACACCCTTCAAGCTGAACTCGTTCACAGCCCACATCACCCAGTCCCGAACATGGGTTTCTGTCCACTGCCGGGGGTCTAAGGGAAGAAACCGAATGAAGATCCAGCAGGTCAAGCTCTTAACTCTCACCTGAACCTCCGGGAAGACACTAAAGGGACCTCAGCTTAGCCAAGGATGCTAACCTATGTCAGAACAGGGAAGGACCAGTCTGCAAATGCATGTTGTTGGGTATCTTCCACAACCCTCCTCCCTTCATTCAATACCTGACCTTCCCTAACTTGATGGCTAAGCAGTCACTTCAGTCAACCAAAAAGAAACACATGAGCCTCCTCTACTCTCTATTCAGGCCAAGATGCCCATGAACCTCCACTTCCATTGCCTTCTTTCCATTAGACTTACATATTCTTTTAAAGCCCTGGACAGGGACCAAATGGTTTCTTTAATGCAATGATAACAAACAAAGCATGTTTTGGAGATTGCACTTTGTCTTACCTTGTGGTTCATTATTATTTGAGATCATTATTCTCATTTATCATAATCTTAGCCAATTATGTTCAGGAATAATTAAAGCAATTAGTAACTGTAAGTCATTGCAATGGTACTTAACAATAATAATATTATTAGGTGCCTATATTATACCAGACACCCTGCAAAGTATATGCAAACACAGACCCTGCTTTGAGTAGTGCTGTAGAGCTGACAACATATCATCTCCATACACGACCTCAGATTTAAGGTGGCTGCAGCAACCCACGGCACCTTAAAGAGCAGGTTGTGGTGTCCATGTCATACCTGCCCTCCCTCCATGTTAACCCCTTTTATCAAAAGAGTCAAAAAGACTCTTTTATGAGTTGTTGGGGGAATTCCGTGTTCAAAATTCACATTATTCTTCTTTGTGGTCCCACAAGGATGTCTGGTATTCCTGTCAACTAAGGTTTGTGGTAAGGTAGTACACATGGGAAAATATGTATGCGTACATCACAAACTCACTCCAAGGCGTGGGGCTGACAGAGCTGAAAGTCTCTCATCAAAGGAAAGTGCCTGATCTAAAAGGGAGTATGATTCTTACTCAATAGAAAAGTGCTTTTTCTGTTCTCTGATCGTTCATGAAGTGTTCTTTGGGGATGGCTTAAGTGTTCTCCAATAATCCTTCCTTTCTAACAATTCTAGTTCCCTTGGGCTTCTGATTAAACCCTTTCAAGCTAGAACACCTGAGTACAAACACATTTCACCCAAGCCTGTGGAACAGAAATGAACATTAGTAAATTCAAAAAAAAAAATGCAGGTCACTGAATTAATTCCAAGTTCATCCAATGGTGGCCCAGAGTGATGTCAAGATGGTGTTTCCCACACTTGTGTGCACTTTGGAACCAGTTGAAGAGTTTCAAAAAATGACTAATATCCTAAAGGCCGTGACTTAATTGGTCTGAGATAGGGCTTGAGCTGTGGGATATTTTTAAAGATCCTGAGGTGCTTCTAATATGCAGACCAACTTGGTGTCTATGGCCCCAACACAGCACTGACAAGCCTAGAAGATGGGGAAGCACGAATGCTTCCTAAGTGACATCTGCAACCATCTGCAGGTGCGTCTTGAAGCATGGCCAGTAAGAACATCTACCTAACACCATGGATGAAAAACGGACCACCAGCAAGGGCCCAGGCCCAGCCTCTCTGTTTCCCAGGGCAGAAGCATACCTTTTGGAATTCCCAGTCGTTGCTGCTCTTTAGTGAAACCACTGAAAGTAGCTTTCAATGCTTGAGACATCATTTCTTTGCTGCTTGGAGTTAAGAGTGGGACATCTGCACATTCCATGTCTGTGAGGAAAAAAGTAACAAATATTAACAAAAATTAAATAGGTGATTAATCACCCATAAAATACAACAGGCTGAAGAAGATGGTAAGCTGAGAAACAACTGTGCTAACATTCTCACCAGGACTGGGAAAATTTAGGGGGCTTTCCACAATGGACTAGGCCCCTTAAAATACCCTGAGTCTTTTCTAGAGGGCCCTGTATCCTTATTAAACAAAATATGTCCATCCTTTCTTCACATCTCTGCTAGCTTACCCATAGCCCACTTTTGAGTACCCAGTGAGAGTGTTAACATTACGAGAAACTTCCAATTGCCTATGCAAATGAAGTACCAACATTTAGCACTTGCTATGTGCAAGGAATTGGAGAAATAATGTTGAACAAGACAGAAAGGATCCTCCCCTCATGGAACTATATATCTGACTCTGGGAGAGGATTTAGTCAAATTAAATAACTATTTACACAATTAACTATTCAAATACAATAATAACAAGGGCTTCAAAGGAAAGTAAAAGATGCAATGTGAATATATAACTTGTAGGAATTTCTGCAAGTCTAAAGGAGTCAGGAATGGCCTCCCTTAGGAAGAGAGAGATGTTTGCCCCCAGGGCTGAAGGAACACAGAACTTTAGGAAGGAAAGAAAACTCTAGATCAGACTTCTGGAAAAGTGGTCTGCAGATCCTGTTGCACCAGCATCACTTGAAAACTGTTAGAAATACCAATGTTCAGACCCCATTCTAGAACTCCTGAGTCAATAACTCTAGGGGTGGGGCCAGCAATGTGTTTTAACACAGAATCCGGATGATTTTGATGCATCCTAAAGTTAAAGAACCACTATCCTAGACAAAGGGAATAAATGAAGGTCATGGGTTGGGAGGAGACCTAATATGGTTCAATAACAAAAGACTAATGCACTGAAGCAGAGTGATCAAGGAGGACAGGTACTTGAGATGAGGCTGAAGAAGTAAGCAGGGAGCATGTTAAGGAATTTATCATCTTATTCTAAGTGAACATAGAAAGTGACTGGGAGCTTTCTGCTCAGGAATGACATGAGCACTTTTGTTTTAAGAAGGTCACATTAGCTGTTCTGTAAAGCGGTTTAGGAAGTGAGTATGAATGGATGTGGGAAGACTCACTAGAAAGTCATTGCATTACTCCTGGTGAGAGATGATGGCAGCTTTTGAAGAGGAAGGTGCAGTACAGATTATATAAGTGGACAGAAGTGTGGGGTGTATAGGAAGTAAAATCTACAAAGCTTGATTGGTTGGATACATAATTGGTAAAGAAGAATCTGCAGATTTGCAAACATTTCAGCATTTTGCTATACCATGTACATCTTTATCCCTGCTGTGTCAGTCCCTCCTGAAATTCCACACCACTTCCAAACAGAATAAATATGGCTGAATTGAAACATTTGAATTTAACCTCAGCACAATTTCCCACAACAACCTAGTAACCAAAGAAATGCCCTGGTAACTTCTACTAGCCCTTCTGTGATCTTTCGGCAGTGACATGCTCTAATGTAGTACTTTCAAGCCAGCAGTCACCTTCGTCAGGCTCAGTGTTCAAGCGTATCATATAAAACTGAGTTATAAAGTGGCTGAGTTTCAGGAGCAGCTATTGCAGAAGTTCCTCAGCTAGCCATCTCTAAAACCTGGCTAGTTAAAAAATTCCCAAGACATACATAATGAGTTTTTGGCTGACCAACATGGAAATACGTAAGGGAAAAGGTGACCAACTGGTGACTGCTAAAAAAAAAAAAAAAAAAAAAGCAAATATAGTGCCTCTGAATATCGAAATGAATGGAAGTGAGATTTCAAGAAAGAAGAGTTCCTTTCCCGCCTGCTTGCTTTCAGCAGAGCTGTCAGTGCACCGATGCAAGTGGAGGCTCTGTCCCGGGAAAACAGAAGGGTTCACTGTGGCTGTCCCTCGAGGCCCTGCCGTCAGATGGGCAATCTGAAGTTCCAGGGACATGCCAAAAACACCCAGTGGAAAAATCAACATGTCCCCAGGAAGGCTGACAAAACGATGGAAAATCCCAGATTGTTAAGGGAAAAAAAAATGGGGGAGGGGAAAAAAATGTTGATTGCATAACACCCAGCTCTTCCAACAATGAAGGAATCATCCCATGAGTCACAAAGAAATGCATCAATGCTCCCCCTTCCTCCCTGCTCTACCACTCTACACCTAAGAACAGCCAAGTGGCAGGTTCAGAAATGTCTCCCCTTGGAGCAGTTTTACCAAAGAGAGTAGTGCTTCTGAGAGAAGAGACCACCGCAGCATTCCCATCCCCTGGCACATGGCAAAACGTGAGTCCATAAACACGTGTACTGAATTTCATTTTTGCAACTTTGAATCAACTTTCCTCCCCTCACTCTCATCCAAAGCAAATCTGTGAACTTGAACTGTGTGGGGCTTCGTTTGTGTTTGTTTCCTCCATTAGATTTATGGCTTGATGAAAAGAATTTATTGATGGCGGAAATTGGCCAGGGCAACACGTGGAAAATAGAGTCAGGCCAAACGGGCAAGCAATGGTTCTGCTATAAACTGGAAATGAAGGGATAAGACAGTTTAGGAGGCCCCAGACATCTGCTAAACACACAGTCTGAGCAGCCTGATGGCAAGGGAATGGGAGGGTCAAGGACGGCGGCTGAAAGAGGCTTCTCTGAGCCTGCTTCTGACAACTTCACATCATCTGATGGTGTGGACAGTGCCGCTGGGCTGACAGTTCTCCACACAGTTGTCTGCTTCCTGTTAGGAGGCTAGCATTTCCCGGCTCTCACTGGTTCTCTCCAAGGGAAACAGCTGGAATTCCTTTTGCCTGTCCACCTCAATGGTGTCTCCAAAGCCCAGTCCGCATGCTGTCAGCTGCAGCTGCACAGAGGCCCTGGGGGCCGTGCCGTACCATGTACCTCTGGCTGCTGGACTCTGCAAGTGCTGGGTCTCTTGAAATAGAGCTCACAATCCAGCTGACAAAGGTGATCCAGGCACAGACAGGACACCCACCTTTGGACTTACTGAGCTCAGGAGGAGGCCTTCTCATGGCCCTAGAACCCAAAGGATTCAGACGGGAAAGTTAGAGCTTTACCCACGATTGTCAAGTGTGAAATTCTGAGTTAAAAATCAAAAGCAAAATTTCTCTGAGTGACCATACAATTGGCCAGCACTGTCTCTTTAGGAGGCTTGGGCATCGCCCTTAAAGGAGAATGAATAATCACTTTCAAGATGGGTATCAATGTAAAACACTAAACTTTCATCATGTACAACGTTAACACAAAAATTTGCTCCGCGTTTTAGCTTATGGCTAGAGCAGTTCTGTTAATGACACTTTTCAGTAACAATCATGAGATCCTTGTCCAGGTAGGAAACCTACCATGTTTTAGCTGAAATTAACATCTCTCAGTTATTCTTACCATACTGTGCCTCATTACGTATTATAATACTTTGGCATTAGGTACCAAATAGTTCTAATCTTAGGAACGGCATCTAAAAATTAATCGATACCACCATAGAAATTAACTAATAGTAAATCTTTTGTGGAAAAACACTGAAATTGCCTTTGTGACAATCATTACAGCATTTTCAGTTCAAAGAAAATATTTGTCTGAAAATGCCGAGAACCTGATCTGGAGAAATCGCACGCAGATGCGGTGTAGTTTCTGAGCAAAATGCATCAGAAATTGAAAACATAAATATATTACAACTATATTACACTTCTTACCCACTGATTATTCCTTCAGAATCCTAAATCTGAGTCAATATATCTTTAAGAACTGCCTGCTTGGTTTCTGAGAGGAAAGCCAGTGAATCAATAACCATCCAAACTACATCTTACCCAAGCCTACACAGTATAGAATGCAGGTGGAAATGAGCAGGTAGCTTTCCTTGAATCAGCAGAGGCTTAGTAAGCCAGTGCATTTTGAATGCAGGGAAACATCTGCTCATTTTTCATTGTGGCCTAACCCTGAACAAAATCTCCTACCATCTCATGGATGTTTCAAGTGAAACATAAAACAAGGGTTACAATTCATTTACTCACAGTTTAAGCCTGTTTAGTTTCCAAGAACTCTTCATGGGCATTTCACGTGACTTCACACCATTCTTTCTTTGAAGCCAAACAGCTCACATCAATGACGTGAGGTGGCTTTTGTTCATCAGAAAGTTATAAGACATACGGCCCAACTGAGCTCCTGAGTTTCTTCTCTCATCACTCTCAAGTGAGAAAATACTGGAGCATCTGGGCGACTAGGGAGAAGTGGTGAAGGATGGAGCCAAGGACAAAGAATCCAGGGTACATGTTTCACTTTTCTTATCTTGATGAATCATGATATTACTAGCGATGCATGTTGGGCTTTGAATCAATATCAGCATGAGATAAATACCAAGAACGTGCATGCCATACATCTGAAAACCACTTTAGAGTTTTCCAAGACATTTCACATATGCTATTCCACCATATCCTCACAATATGAAACTTCTGAGGGACCTGTAGAAGTATGATAAGATGCCCATTTTACAGATGAGGAAATCAAGACCCAGAGACATCAAGGGATTGACCAAAGGTTACAGAACTTGGGAGACCCAGGCAGGCTGGAACCCAGTCTTCTAACTTTTAACTCAGGGTCTTTCTACCTGCTCTACTGGGCCACAAACAGGAAGATCCAAACAGGAGATTCAAGAAAACTAAACTTTTCAGGGACAGAAAATAGAACTTTTATTTTTCAGTTGACTTGAGAAGTAGGTAAATGTGAGGAACTTCCTAAAAACTTAAACAAAACCCTTCTTAGATTCAAGAAACCCAGAGTTTCATATGACTAGCCCCTGAAGACATAATTAAAAGGCTTTTTAGAGAATCTATAGGAAGTTTTTCCTTCCTTGGAGGTAAGGGTAGTGAGCTTCCTTCTTTTATTTTTTCCTTCCTTCCTTCCTCCTAGGTTAAATGACAACCTGGCTTCCCTGTCTGTCTGTTCACCCCCCAGTCACACTGATGGACAACTGTGCATAATATAAAGCTAATTCATTACATAAAGGTTTACTGAAATCATATTTCTTAAAGCTAAGAGAAACCAAGAAGTAACCTTCGAATTCATGGGCAGGGGGTAGGGGGGAGCACAGCGTCCTGTCCTAAATGGAAAGACAGAATTCTGAAAAAAAGGGGGGGGGGGGGTGTATTAGTAGGAAATGCACTGAGCTATCCTGGGTCAAAAGACAAGGTTCTGATCTCAGATTTGTTGTTAATGTAATCACACTGGGTACCTTTCTAAAAGGGATCATAAATATGCAATGTCTCTATTCTTCATATAGTTTTTAACTTTTCATGATGGCAATTTCAAAAAATACACAAAAGTAGAGAGAGTAATATAATGAACTCCCATTTATGTTTTATCTACATTAGCAGTTTTTTCCATCTCCCCCTTTTCCACTACAAATGCATAAAGCTAGTCCCAGACAACATATCATTTCACACACAAATATTTTATTATCAGAAAGCTATTTTTGGAGATAAAGAAGGATGAAAGCTTATAAATATTATAAACTCAAGGAGAAGAAAAATGGATTTAAAATCAATTTCCATGGTGTTGACTCCCAGGTCTACATCTCATTTACTGGCCCACTTGAACCATAGAACATCTGGGTTCAAATGTTTCTACCCCTTACTAACAGGGAACCCTCTTTGCCTTAATTACATAAGCAGCAAGATGGGGAGAGTGACAGAAGCGGGCTATCATGTATAGCAGATTGGGAGAAGCAAAAATTGGTGACTTCATTGACTATTTAAGAAAAAAAATCCAGTGGCACGAAAGACTTTATCGTGATCTGGGAAGTGATGATGTTGGATTGGAGAAGATCATTTCAAATTAGGGCGGGAAACTAGTCCCTTTGACTTCCACTTCCTAAAGGCAGAAAGCTACCGCTTTCAGTCTTCCTAGTGGTGAATGCCATAAAAATAACTATTAAAAAAACAAAAACAAGTGCACAAAAAGCCTGCGGATTTTCCTGACAAGTAAAAAAAGGGCAGTTTGAAAGCTCCATTGCCAAACCACCTAGAACAAGTTCTGGCGGAGGAGAAAAGGTGCTTTGCCTCTTTCAGACCAACACAAATAGAGAGAAACTATATTGCCCACGTGATGGACAGATTTTAGAATTGATTATCCCTGGGAAGCTCTTTATAGACCTCTAAGAGAACTTACTCATGAAGCTGCTCACAATCTCAAAGGATGCAGAAAGGGAATCTTAAGGACAGTCTATTGCCTTCTCTCATTCATGCAAGGGTGGAATAAAACTAGCAGTCAAAAGGCTCTATCAGGGGTTTCGTCTTCCTACAGCCTTGGTTCTGAACCCTGTAATAGACACCACAACCTGGCAGGGAGACCTGCAGCAGAGGGGGCTCAGTATAACCTAGAGAGCCTCTTGCCTACATTAATGCAAAGTAGAGAAAGAAGCATCCTTCCTCAGCCCCTCGGATCAGTTCTCAAAACCGAACAATGAGCAATGGGAGGGGAACAGGGGTCTTGGCTTCAGGAGGAGCTAAGCAAGAAGTGGCTTCAGGGCCCCTTCTGGGCCAGCCACCCCACCAAGCCATCAGTGTCCCCAACAGTGAGACACCACGAGACCCAAGAGTCTATTGGTTAGGGAAACAGATGACTGGGTTTCTGTCCTGCTCTTCATACCCACCTCCCTTGACGTCACTGGCCAATAAAATCCTCTCCAAGGAAGGGAGAAAGAAGCTGCTCAGAAAATCCTCAATTCACCCTCCAGTGACCTGGCTGACCAAAAATGCAAGCCTGTCTCAAGTTACAAGCTCCACGGCCCGGCCGCCAAGGCACACCGCCACTATGGGAATGTACACTGCTTGGGTCCAACAGTGCCAAGCAGTGGCACCGCGCCTCAGAGGGAAGCTGCCCTAGGACAAGAGACAGCCCTCTGCAAAGCAAAGCTGGTTCCATGCTGCACAGAAAAGCCAGCCTCGGGTCCCGCCACCGGGCCTGAGAAGGAAGCCTACAGAGAGGGCTGTGAGTGTTTAACATCTGTAGGAAGTGACCTCAGTCTTCTCCCGTCTTCCCTTCATCCACCCCTGCCCCATCCCCCAGAAGGAGTTTTAACACATTATTACCACTGAAGTCCTGAGGACCTGGTGACTCACCAGAGGCACACATGGTTCCAATGAGACCCTGACCATTACATGGCAGGGAAGCAGGAAAAACAAATGAAAGCAGTTGTAATTCGGCAGCACCGAGTTCAGACCTGCCAGACAAAAGGGATTGCAGGCATGCTCCCAAATTCGTTCAGGCACCTGACATGCAAAAGCTATTTTTAATCGCTGGATTTCTTTCTTTCCTAGCCCCCCTCCCCCGCCCCACTCCCCCACTTCAGCAAATGTCTCAAAGCCAGAGTAAAACCCAAATCATTTCCAGGTGTTCAGGGAAGCCCAGAAGAAGCTCTTCCGTTCTAGGAGCCGAGCCAGAAAGTAGAACTCCCCCCCTGGGTCCCGGAGCTAAATGTTCTTGCTCTTTCCTTAGAAGAATTCAAATCTCCCACTGTAAGTAAGCATTGGGTAAATGGCCTAAGAGAGGAAGCGCCTGAATGAGCGTGTGCCCTGCTGGAATGACTTCTAAATGTGCATCTTCTCTAGCAAGTGGACCCCTGAGATGGAACAGACTTACACTCTCACAGTAAAGATAAACTCAGATAGGTGTGAAAATGCCACAACCTGGTATGTAGTAGGTGCTCAGTCAATTGTGGATGACACAAATTGAACAGATGAAGCGCCTTGTAAAAATATAAAGAATAAACAGAATTTTCTTTTTATTTCCAGATATTAGAGAGACAGCAAAGAGAAGGAATGTGGCAATTTCCCCAGGGGCAACTAAGCAACTGGGGAAATGGGAGAAATGAATGTAAAAATCAGATCCAAGATACAAATGGATACTGACATCCCTTGAAACTGGTTCTTTGCTTTCACTGAACAGACTAGCTCATTACTTACCTATCTCACATCCTACAGTCTGCTAGGGGGGGAATCTTTTTTTTTCCTTTGTAGTAATAATCATCTAAAATATGTTCTGCCATGTCAACACCTCAAAGCTACATGAATCCAATGGACCTGAGATGGTTTCTGGCTTTAAAAACTTCCTAAGAGTGCTCTTTTAGGATCTACTTGGCACAAAACAAAAACGTAATTCTGTGCTCAGAGCTATTTTCTGTGTTTGGCATCTGCCAGAACCCAAACTGCATCTTACCCTAATGATTAGTGTGCTTTTAAATTAACGACTCTCTCACAATTTAAAAGAATGCTTTGAGATTAGGATTTCTGCAAAGAGGGACCACCTCGATGGTATACTTTAAAGAATACTTCAAAGTTCTCAAAGGACCATTTTAAGCCATTTGCAGATGATGTCGCATGTTTAAAATCATTTTCTTGCACAGATTATTATGCCAGGTTCCCACCACATGACATATTTTGCAAGCCCTTAACTGTCCTGGAACAGTGTGATTTCTTTGTCATGGAAAACCCAGAGCCGTGTTCTCCATGTTACTGAGAAGGAAAACATGAATTGGTCCTTTCAAACCCCAAGTTCTGGAAGGCCATCACACTGCATCCTACTGATTCGTCCCACTTCTTACACTTCCAAGTGAGAGCAAACTCCTGCCCTGCCTCCAACAAAAATACTTACGACAGGGTCATAAGGCTCTTGGTACCAATGGGAAATCAGATAACCCACTACAGAAGAAAGAGAGAAATATTTGACATCTTCCATCGTGCTATTTTCCTAGCACCCATGACTTCTGGTTTACAAATCAGTCTTCCATGCTTCATCTTCTCATCTTCCCAGATCCAGGAGACTGGTTAATTGGGCTAATTTATTTTAATTTCATTAGATTGCCACTATAATTGTCATGACCGATCTCTGAAAAGAATTTTACATTTTAGAAAGTGTTTTCTCACTTATTCTAGTATTATCTTCAATACAACCAAGTTCGGTCTTATCTCTATCTTATGGGTAAGGAAACGGAGGCTCACTAAGTTAAATGTTTGATCAGTTAAATGACTGGATCAAGATGATAGAGACAGTAATATGATATAAACAGGACTCAACCCAAACCTTCAGACACTAAACTCCAGTGGCTTGCACCTGTACCTGTTAGCAGAGAATATTTCTTTTCTTTTCCCCCCACATTTTCCTTATGGATCAAGTTCTTTCTGGAGAAGGGAAGAGCCTCAATCCCTGAGTCACACTGCAGACACGCAGATCTAGTGGCCCCACAGCCCATCTACCCAGAAGTGGCCCCGTCATGCGTGGCACATGGCCTGGGGACAAGACAGGTATGGGGGGGCGGGGCTCCTGAAAATCACCAGGAAGACCACATTACGGAAGGCAGAAGATGAGGAGTTTTCTCCATGGGCAAAGGAAAAATCTGGGCAAACAAATGGAGTGAAGCCGGTTTATTTAGCCTGGAAGAGGTAACGTTTTTCTGCACTTTTGAACTGTTTTCTCAAGGCCTGCCTCTCCCTCCCACGCAGGAAACAAACACAGAGACAGGCCTCTTCCAGCCAGCGCCCCAGTGGCTCAGTCTTAGCCTGGCAGGGGCAGAAGGGAGAGGTGCTGGAGACAGAGGAGAAAAGGGTTCTGGGCAGGGGAGCAGTGCCCACCCAGGAAAGAGACAGGGAGGAAAGCAAGAGCTGCGAGAGAAGAAAGCAGGAAGAGCTGATGCAGTAAAGATGGGAGAAGGAAGGGCGGCAGAAGAGGCAAAAGAGGGAGAGAGAAGAAAGAGGGAGAGAGGAGAAAGCAGAGGAAGCAAATACTGGAAAATCTAAAACAGGACAGAAGGCAGAGTGGAAATGGGCTGGGAAGATCCAGGGGCTTATTCCCAATTAATGATGTTCAAAAAGCAATATTTTTCCATAAATTCTGAAAGGAAATTTTTCTCTCCCCTTTCTTATTTATTTATACGTTATATAAATACTTTTTAAACCAAAAAAAAAAAAAGGACTGTTTTTCCAATGGGAAAAAGCCCTTGTTTGAGATGAAAGCCAGTCTTCAAAAACCCTTTGGAGGAAGCTGAAACCCCACATGTCTTGGTGCAGCAGAAAGAAAAACAAAGTGGACATTCTTCCTGCCTTCTAAAGCTTTTTTATGCAGATGTGTTTTTCTTTTAATAAATAAATCTGGACAGAGAAGGAAAAAGCATTTCGTGTACACATTCACACAGGGCAACTGTCTGTGGCAACCCAGGGAAAGCACGATGAAAAATAAGAAACTATATGTCCATTTTCTCAGCACAAGAGACAAACAGACAAGCAGAGGCACTGCACCACAGCTATCCGCTATATACAGAACCTGTCCCGCTGTCCAAATTGACAAAGGAATATTTGCTAATGAGTACTACTCAGTTAGGGCAGGGCCTGGGACACGGCCCCCCACACTTCTCCAGAAAGACCCCAAAAACCTTTCAGCACAACCCCTCGCTCGACATATTTGGTTGCTCCCCGTTTTTTGAGTCATTCACTTTCATTTACAAACTGCAATCATTTTTAGAAAACGATCTTTCACATCGAATGAAAATCCGCCTTCTTACGCATTCTCTCCATTGGCCCTGGATTGCTCATTGCAGACACACTGTATAAAGCTGATCTTTCTTCCTACTTCAGCTCTGCAACTGCTTCAACCCTCCCCTTTGTCGTCATTTCCATCTCAGCTTTAAAAATCCTCGGTTCTTTCAACCATTGGTGATGGCCTGATTTCTGGACAGTCCCTCCCCGCACCGGGGTCCCTCAAGAGCCTCAGGGGCGATCACCGCACTTCTCAGAGTGAAGGACAAGCACTAAGATTGTATCACCTTACTCCACACACTTGTGCTGATTTCTCTAAGCGCCTCCTACAAAAGCCCCCAAAGCACACTGCCAGCCTTGCTTCCTGGTGTCTGACGTGAAGGCTGTTCTCCCCATTTCTGCACCTACTGGGGGACTTGCATTTACTCCAGTGTACGACTTCATATTTCTCTTCACCTTGCTTTGACCCCTCCTACTACGGGTAGAGATCTTTCTTACATCATGAGTCCACTCTCAACCAGTAGGTTTTCTCCATTCTTCTCTAATCCAAGATCCTGATAAAAATGTTAAAAAGGCAACTCAAGTCCTAAACCCAGCAACCCGACACTAGAGATCCTGTGTTATTCCAACACTGAGTTAAAGGTTAATAACCAAGAACCTCTGGGGACAGTTGTTCAACCAGTTACAAATCCTATGGGCTCCTCTACCTCTGGATGACTGGATCCACATATCTTCATCCTGACCACAAATACACCATGGTAAGAGTCAGACGAAATCTTCACCTGAATTGAAAGGTGAGGCTACTGTACTCAGTTGATCTACCTGTTGTGGGGCGAGTTCTCCCTTCAAGCTTTTCCCTAAAAGCCTTAGACAAGAGTAAGTCCAGCTGATGGAAATGTCTGGGCTGGGATACAGACCTCTGCACAATGAGGGGTGGGGGGGTGGAAAAAGGGGGAGAAAGAGAGAGACAGAGAGAGGGAGGGGGCGAGCTACAGCCGCTGCAGTCCTTTGCTTCCAGAAACAATGGGCAGTTAGAGAACAATGGCCACAGACAAAGTCTTGGTCTATTTTTATCTGCCACTGTTAGTCCCAGACAGGAGGAACTGGAAGTCTGCCCTGTACGCAGAGCTCCAACTGGACTCAAGTTGGAAGGAAGATGAGGTCACCAAGAACGCTGCCTGCTTAGGAACAGGCTGCTTTTTGGCTCACATAGTTCCTTCTTAGCCTAAAGAATCTCTTTAGCCAAGTGAAGACGTTCGCCTGCCTACCACTGAAACACAGCGAGGTGAGACGATCAGAAATGTAACCGCTGCTCGGCCTAGCCCCCAGCAATTAATGCCTCGCCCGGCAGAGATCCCAGGAAGGAGGGAATGCCATGGTCAAAGTTAAGCCCAAGAGGGAGAGCCACTCTCTGGTGTCTGAAGACACAGCCCTGGGACGGCTGTTAATGACACATGGTCAGGGCTACTCTAAAAGAGCTTTTCCATGGGAAATTTCCATCTTTAACTTGTCTGGAGCTAAAACAAAGAGATCAAGGGCTGAGTATCACAGACACGTGTGCTTCATGTCTCAATGACAGTCTACACTTGCTCCATATGTCAGCCCCTTTGACAGCTTCCCTGTTTTCTGGAAATATGTTCTGTTCCAACATGACTTTGGGTTGATAATTTTAGTCCTTCTAACTGTGTTCCTTAATCCTCTTGGAGGCTTCCTAAAAAAGGGTCAGCAGTAGTCAAATAAACCTGTGACAGATACTAAACTGAAAATGAGCAGGGCCCGAGCCCGGGGAAAGAGGCAGTCAGTCTGTGCCCTTGTGCCCTTGTGCCACCCGCCATCCTCACGGCCCTCCATGGTGGCCCCTCGGCACCCACAGGCAACCAGGTCACAGGGTCAGCAACTGTACCTGGCGGAGCCAATGCAACCCAGGAGCTTTAAGAATCCTAAGTGCAAAGCTGCAGTATCCCGAAGAAACCCAGGGCTTCATCCAGGGACTTCCTGGGGGAATAACTTCATTCAACTTCCCCTGCATGAGTGGCCTTCTTGCTCCCCCGCAAAACAACCCATAAGTTAGTGGGAAGGAACCTAAATAAGATCATTGCCCTCCTTTTCAGTTAAATAGCTATGGCGGTTCATTGAGAATATCCCAGGTAACGTGACCACACCGGGCAGAACGAGAGGCAAGAACAGAGCAGGGAAGGTAGGACACTGTTGGGGACGATACAACCAACGAGCGGTTAAAAGGGATGCACTGAGGCTGCCCACACACATTCTCTTTTCACGGACTTTAGAAGTGCCTGAGTCAAGATGCCCAGAGCTCAGATCACCTGTCCCTTGGTCTAATAAACTTGAATTACTAGGATATGGGAGATAGCATTTCAGCGGCCACTGAGCAAACATCCTTGAGTTAGCAGACACTGTATGTCCTGCCCTTCATTCTAACCAGATGGTGGAAGCTGAAACCCTGATGAATCACTGGGCCACCTTAAAAGCACCCAATGGTGCAGGGGCCACCTGACCCAGTCCATTGCCTAATTCAAACCCTGCTTAGTTGACTTCTCCTCCCCATCTCCCTGCTCCTAACAGGCTAAATACTCCCTTCATCTGTGAGGGCTCTGCTGAATCATCCCAGTATAATTCAAGAAAGCCATGTGGGAATCACATGGCAGGAGTTGGAAGAAAGCGGAGAGACACACATTCCCACCCTGAAGCAAGGCTGACATCAGAGAAGATGCAAAAGTTCCCACCCATAGCAAGTGTGGCAAGCGCAGGAGACAGCCCTTTGCTTGGCCCATGAGTCTTTTAAGCTGCTGGCACCAAAACCCATGGCAGGGCCCCACCTTGGGACATCTGGAGTTTGCACTATAAAGGTCTGTAGGTTCGGCAGCTCATGGAATAAGGGCCCACTCGGCTCAGTAAATTCAAATGCACATTCTTAATGAGGAGTCAGAAATGCTCCCATTACTTTGTGGGATTTAGGTAGTAATTTCAAAATCGCAGCTCAAGTTTCCTGAACTGCTAAGGACCCATAGAGATAAGCTTCAAAGGAACTTTGGGTCTTCTCCCTAAACCATTAGTTTCACGGCTAAATCTTTCATCAGAGGCTGTTCTGAGGCTTGCTTCAACCTGTCTGATATATAATTTTGGATCCTATACCTTTTCAGCTTCGGCCTTTTTTATAGCCTAGAGCAGTTAGCATCACCCCGTGCACTTGACATGTATTTACACTTTTCCCTGCCTCCGCTGCTCTTTCCTGCCCTCGCCATGGCTGCATGGTGCATAAAACCTCACCCGAGGCCAAACAGCAGACCAGAGGAATTTCAGAATTTCCTATAAAACTGCAACAACTCCTTGGAGGCATGTTCTCTTTCTTGGCAACTCAGCATAGTTACAAAATGAATGAAAAGAAAGCTGCTGGTTAGGGAGGAGGAGCCAAAATCTGTCACAGGTCAGGGTTGTACATGAGTCCTGGAACCCAGAATCTGAAGGAAACTTGGGCATTATCAATTCAGATCCTCTGGGGAAAAACTGATCTCTGGGAGGTGACATCATCTTGCCTTAGGTCATATGGTCCTTAAATCTAGATCTCTTGACTCCCCGCCCAGTAATTTTCTCCCTATGCTATGGTTGCTTACTCATATAGCAGGGTAGAAGGAAAGACTCTTCCCCAGACCTTCCACCACTATGGGTGTTGGGGCATTATTTCTACAGACTCTCTTCCTCCCCCAAGTACTTAAGAGGAAAGTCTTCATCCAAAGTACTAATAAACAGAACTGGGGATTTTATGGACTCATGATGCTACCTGTTCCCACTCCAAGGAAGGACGTACGGTTTCTGCTAACTCAGAGATGTTTGCTCCGTGACCTCGTACATGCCATCTCTGATATCCTGGTAATTCAAGTTTATGTCATTTTCAATGACAATGGTTAGGCTCTACTGAAAATCCAGTTGAACACCAGGGATCAAAAAGCAATTGTCAATACCCAACTTCAGTTACAAGACTGAATGCACAAGCGCTCTGAAATGTGAGGATGCTATTCCTTTTGGTCCAGAAACAGTGAAGCAACAGTCAATTTCAAGGACCTACTGACCTTTATCTAAAAACACTGAAAAGACAACAAATCACTTACAAGTAATTCAAAGGTTCTAATAGTATTATCCATTCCAAATTGGGTATCTGAGGCCCAGGGACATGTTGAGGGGCTGTAACAAATCTCACCCACAAAGCCAGAACATAAAATTGGGAACACCGGCCTGTAAGTTGAAGTTGATGCTTCTAATTAATGAGGTTATATGTCTAACTCAAAAAGGCCTGAAGCAATTCCAGCAGCTCCCGTGCTAAAAGGAAATACACCGAGAGTGCAGGGAGCGAAGAAATCCAGGACAGGTACACATGATTGTGACGTTTTCCAGTCCCAGCAGATTTCCTCTCCATGCCCTTCAGAATGGACCTCTCTTAATGGCCTGCACACCCAGACCTGTCAGCATTCCGACAATCCCACAGCTGCCCCCAAGTCTCGCCCAAGCTGGCCCAGAGCCGATGGCATCGGATGCTTCTCCCAGCAGCAAGCCCAGGAGGCTAAAAAGTCGCCAGGCAGCCCCAACCTCCAGATCAATGGGCATGACAAGCCAATGGCTGGAGAGCAGAGTGAAAGTGATCAATGCAAAAAGGGGAGGATGCAGAAGCCACTCTGCGTCTGCCTGTGTCAGGTGGGAAAGAGAGAGACTGCAGGATGTGCAGCTCTCATCCGCTGCTAATAAATGGCTCTGCCTCATCAGGAAGCCATTAGGAAATTGCAGCCACCACAGCCCCAAGCTCCCCGGACCGACCTGTCTGCACGCAGCTGGTGAGAGGGCCCATTATCTCTGCCCAGATGCACACACCTCACACTACCACAGGGCAGCCTCCTGAGTGAGTCCTCGGAAGAAAAGCTGGGGCCTGAGTGGTGATGGAGCAGGGATGGAAAAAGGTCCTCAGAGACTGTGGAGATGCGGAACTCCCAGGTCTAGCAGCTCTGAGCCTTAGAGAAGAAAGCTGGCGGCTCGGTGGCGGGAGCGCTCATCGAGGGGCACGGGTCGACTTCCCCACATCCTGCTGGACAGCTGGACTCACGTACCTTTATTCAAAAAGAGTTACAGACTGCTATTGGGCATGGGGTTTCTTTGGGGATGGGGCGGTAAAGAAAATGTTCTGGAAATAGACGGGAGTGATGGCTGCACACCTCTGCGCATGTACTAAGAAGTGCTGAATCGTGCACTTCGTAATGGTGGATTTTATACTGTGAGTTATATCTCAGTAAAAAATAATTTTAAAAAAGGAAGAGCAGGGGTGCGGTGCGACAGTGGCTCAGTGGCAGAATTCTCGCCTGCCATGCCAGAGACCCAGGTTTGATTCCCAGACCATGTACTTAAAAAAAAAAAAAAAAATTCAACACATGGTACTGCAGTAACGGGATAGTCATATGGAAAAGGAATGAAATGTGACCCCTACCATACAACATACCAAAAAAGAAAAGAAAAGAAGAAGAAGAGCTACTGATGCACTGCTAGGGACCAAGCCATGGGAACACCTTGGTGACTTAAAGACACAGGCCCTCTCTGAGAGTTTCTTCTGGTGGAAGAAATAAACCTGCTCAGTTCACAAATAAATACATACTCATGTTGACACACAGAAATCCTTGTGCAATGCACAGATACACTATGCTCACCAGGACATGGTAGAAAGCTGGGTAAGCTCTATTTCCAGAGGCAGATACCTGTTGTGTGCTGCTGCAGGGACCACTGAATTAAGACCAAAAAGGGAGGGCTACAGACTCCAAACAAGCAAAATCCCTCAGGCAAATTCCCCTAAACCCAAAGCTATTTCCACAAAAGACTGCCCAAGCACTCACTTAAAGTGACACTGGCAATTTCATATTTATATGGATAAGGCCTTCAGGGGAATGAAGTCTCCAAAAGACCTAACCCTTTTCCCAGTTCTGGAACATTTTTGCCCAACTCCTGGTGGGGGGAGTGGGGGAGGGAGGGGGGAGAGGAACAAAAGAAGACAGAACAAGGATTCCAGGTATACAAACACCAGAGCAGGTTCGCCCAACATGAACTGAGAAGGGTGAAATCACAACGCTGTGACGTGAAAGATCTTTTTGGAAAAACTATTTTTCAAGATAGGTCATGAGTTTTGTCCTTAGGAATGCCCCAGTGTCTCTCTGATTGGTCCCCGAGCCTGACTCAAGTTGAGCAAGACTCCACCCTCAGATGAGTAAATGAATTGGGCAAGGAATGGAGGGAGGGAGAGGGAAAGAAAGACAGGAGGTGGGCGGGAAGCAGAATTGCAAACATGAAGGCAAGTGCTGACCCTAATGAAGGAACAGACAAGATGGCACGGTCCTGGCCAGACAAGGCAGGGTGACAGAATTCAAGCAAGGATTGAGGGTTCTCTGAGCCTCACCCACAACTCCAGTTGGGATCCAGCCCTTGGCTTGGCAACACATTCACTGCTGCTTTTGAATATACTGAATTAGTCACTGAATTAGCAAGCACATTTACACACACTGGCTCACAGCTGCTTAAAGACACAGGATCCCCTTTTTGGGGGTGCCAAATTCTGGCCATAAATCAACCACTGAGATTGGCAACTGACAAGCTCCAAGGGTGCAGGGTTCCTCCAGACCTCTCGAGTTGCAAAGCATTTCAGGGAGCATTTCCTAGAACCAGCAAGGTCTCACAGGCACTTGCTGGCGTACAGGAGGAAGTGGAGAGGTGGGGCTGCTGAGAAGAAAGAAAGAACAGTGGGGTCCTTGGATCCTGAGGCTTACTATCTTGAGGAGATTGCCAAATGAAGTCTTTGACTTGGAACATCACAGCACGTTGAAGGAGAAGGCAGCCTGTTTCAAGAAGTGACAGCCAGGAGAAGGGAAGCTGTAATCCCAATTTCGCCACTGGCTTGCTGCACTGTCCAGAAAGCAAACCTTCCATGCCTCAGTGACCTCCCAGAAAAGGAAAGATTCCAGGGCAAAAAGGAAAGTACTTCAGCAATTAAAATAATGCTATATCCCAACAGTGGCCATTCCAAGCAAGAGCCTTGTCCGTGCGGCAAGGATAATGCCTGAAAATCCCACTTTAGACTTGGAAGCCTGACCCTGACCCTAAATCGAGTTTGCTAAGTGAGAGAAAGATAATAACGTGCCGGCCACAGCGACCCACTTGGTTTGGGGGTGTCAGTGGAAAATTTTCTGTAACCAGGTTAGCAGTAACCACAGTTTTAGCAACCATTGAAGTAATAACAGTGTCATCAGCAATGAACACTGGTACAGAATTTGGTGTCCTACAAGAAAGGGATAAAATACCGCTTCTTGAGAGACCCAGCCGCTGTGCAAAAAGTATTTTACAAGATTATCTCTGATCCTCAAAACAGCTCTAAAAAGCTCTTTATTATTATTTTCTCCATTGTAAGGGTCAGAAAACCAAAGCTTAGGGAAGTTAAAGAAGTTGCCTAAGACAGGTTAGTCAGCAGTAAGTCTGAATTCAAACCCATGTCTGACCTGTTCCAAAACACTTCCCATTACACCACACCATGTCCAATGAGAAACAGTGCTGTGACCAACATAACGAATGAGTGGCTGTGAGACTTGGGAACAAAACTTTCTTATTCTGCATCAACCTAAATGTAAATCCCTTCCTTTTGATGGACTGGTCTCATGCCAAATGGAAAGAGAAGACTGATCTCTATCAGAAGATTATGGTACGACAACTGTAACCTAAGTAAATGCATAAGCAGATCTTGATAAATATAAGAACCAATTGACAATGACTGAGCAAGGTGAATTGCTTTTAAGCTTCATAAGAACAGAAATGTTGAGAGGCTTTCCAAATAGATTTGTGACTAGCTTGTTTAGGACAAGCCCAGGGTATCTCTTGCACCAGCTTCTGGAAACACAAATATTAATTCCTTGGGCTTGGTTTGCCCAGAAAAACAATGAAAACATTCTTTTCTTCCAAAGAAAGGCAGTTGGGGGCAACTGGAGATTTGACTCATATTTGCAAATGGCTCAAGGTCTGCAATGTGCCACTAAGCAGCACATCTGACCAAAGCCTTGTGGATCAAGGGCAGGTTGCCAGCACCCAAGCTCATCTAAAAAAACCAAGTTGCCGTTACCCTCACCTGGCACCCGAGATCCTCTGGAGATGCGCGGCCAACCTGCAATGTCAATGTTCCCTGGAAGAGTATGGGTAAAGGCTGAGAAAACCTAAGAAGTTCCCCAAGAGAGGCCTTCAGAAATACAGAAATAGAGATTTTATTAAAAAAAAAAAAATTCTACTGACTCAGAGGTTAGCTCCAGGTCCACCACGTAGCTGTTGATTCATTCCATGTGTGTGTTTATTTCTCTACAAACATTCTTGTTGCATCAAGTGGCCTCAAGGCTTAGACTTGTGCCTCTGAATTTCCCTCCCTGGAGAATTCTCGGCATGGGTGGAACTCTTACTTCACTCCTTGATTTCCCAATCTGGAAAATGGGGGGCCAAAGCAGCAATCTGTACACAGGTCTAGTTCATTTCGTTAGCCACTGTTCATTTGTTAGTTCTGGATTTGAAAATGCACAGTGGAAATTATGTGAAAGACATCTATTTTGTCTTATTTCCCTCTACTCCACACGCCAATGGTAGAGTAACTGATAACAATGAGGTTCCTTAAAGAGAGCATATTGTACAGAAAACATGTCAGGAATCAAAGTCTCTTATGAGAATATTATCAAAGTTTCTCCTCAAACAGACTCTGTCTAAGCAGGTAGGACTTTGTAATTAGAAAGATCAAGGTTCAAATCTATGGCTTGAAAACTCTATGGCACTGGGCAAATTATTTGAACCTTTCTGAGACTGTTTCTTATGTGTACAATGCAGATTAAAATACCAACCTCTCTTGGTGCTTATTTTTGTAAAGCACCTTGCAAGGTACCCGCCACATAGTAGGCACTCTAAAAATATCAGTTTCACTTCTCTCCCTCCTACAAACTGAAACATAGTTATACATAGAGACCAAAAGCAAGGGTACAGCAGTTTTGAAGAATGTTCAATTTCCATCAGGAGGCAAGGAAGGTCTAAACTCTTGATTGTACAGTGAAATAAAGGATGTATTTCCTGTATACACATGACTCAGTCTGAGGGGTGCGTCCATATGCCACTCGGTATGGTGCCTCTTGCCAATTTAACAACACTTCTTGCATCACAAGTGACCCCAGAGTATTTTCTAAACATTAACTCATTAGCCCTCCTACTCTCTTCCAATGAAAAGTGCTTCCCTAATCAAGACTAGAACAAAGATGATACAGAGATGCGACTATGATGAACTGGCAGAGAGTAAAAACAGACCCCTGTGTCCTGATTCTCGCTCAGAGAAAAAAAAATGTCTTAGGATGACCACCTATAGGTGAACTTGCTCAGTCTACAGCACAGAAAATGTTCAAAATAGCTGAAGGTAAAGCCAAGCCCCCCTGAGGCTTGACCCAAATTATTTATAGGTAGAAAGCACCAAACCAGAGGCTTGGAACCCAATTAGAGGAGGTAAACCCAGCTTGCAGTCATACAACGATTTACTTCACTACAGGAAATTTTCCTGGCAAACACTGCAGTCTCCAGAGGCAAAAAATGCCATGCCTTAAACTTATCTCCATTTTTGCTACAATTAGATGTGTGCCACCTTCTACAGTCCATTCCCACCTCATCTACTCCAATAATCCAGAGGCCCGCAGGGATACCACTGGCTACTTAGAATTTATACCCACGCGCAAGGAAACAGCAACATGCCTAGAAGGGACTTCTCAGTGTAAGAACCAGCCATTTGACCTGGGAATCTTTTAGCTCCCAGAACGACCAAAAAAAAAAAGGTGTAGAGAGGAGATGAGGCAGGAGGGTGCTTTACTTTTGTTTCTGAAGAAAGCTCATCACATTGTATTAGGTTATAGTCTAATAAGCCTTTGCTAAACTCAAGTGTATCATACATACCTCTGCCTCAAAAGGGAACTAATGGGGAAAAAAAAATCACTCATCTAAGATGTTAATTCTTGTATCTTAGGCGATATTATCCCCTGCAACACACAGTAGGAGCTACAAAAGTTTTTACTTTTTGTGTTTTGTGGTTGTTTTATTTTCTTGAAGTGCACTTGTAGCTAGCGCCCTAACATCTCTGCTACTCAGTAAAATTGATCTTGTTTGCTAACAGAGTAACTGAGGCACAGAAGAGCAAAATCATTTGCATTATAACCCAGCAGAAAAAAACAGGAATTGTTTTCAAATCCTACTTACTTAGATTTCAAAGAGAAAATGTATGTTTCAAAGTCCATCATCAACCTACTCTCCAGCATAATGCACACTTTCTTCACTTCTTGAGACAGAACAAACTCGCTGCCTACTAAATGTCTGCACACAGGGTTGTCATTGTGGGTATCTGAGTTTCCCTGCAAGACACCTCTCTGCCAGAGTGATCTGTGCAACCTTCTCAGAGCTCAACCTTAGCCAGCTGCGCTGGACCCGTTAGATGGGGAGAGGGTGCCTCGCTGATACTTCTGGTTTCAAGCTAACGCTTTTTGTTTTAGGGGTGGGGGTGGTGGTTTCCTTTCATGTAAATGCATGCGCCAGGTACTCATCATATAAAAGAAATATTTAAAATGAGTGTGGCTGGCTGGAAATGTCAGAGGATTTGTAGCAACTGACTTCCCATTCCAACTCTTATTTGCCATGGAACCTCAGAAAAGAAGTTTAGCATCACTGCCCCACCGTGTCCTCATTTGTAAAATGTCGCTACCTTCAGATGACCAATGTGAGGCTCGGATGAGCGAAGGAGGTGAAAACGCACATCAAACTGTAAAGTGCTGCTGAGTTGTTACCAAGTACTGAGGTGAACTGGTACCCTATTCAAAAACAGGCCTGAATATTTCCCCAAATTCAACAAATTCTCAGGTATTTCTGAGAATCTGGAAGGCAGCAGACACAGAGTTTTAAAGTTAGACACAGCTAGGCTCGAATCCAACCCCAGCCCCATGCACCAACTGTGAGACCTGGCAAGCTGTTGAAACTCTCAGTTTATTCTCTAGGAAAGGGGAATAATGCTTAGGTATTAAGAATCAGGGTAAGATAGTGAGGTTTTTGGCAAAAAGTTAGTACCCAATAATTAAAAAAACAAAACAAAACAGTAAAGACGTGAGGAGAGGCGCTGTCTCTGCAAAAATGCATTCACTGAGAGATACACTCTGCTCTAGTATCATCAGTGGCAGTTTTCCCCCCAAATTATCATCCTGAACACTAGTCCCTCCTTTGGAAAGAAAAGAATAAATGCAATGGACCTTCTTTAAAATGGAGATATACCCTCAACAAAATGAGATTTCAGATAACAACTGTGTGCCAGCCGGGTACATTTTGTCACTACTACAAGCTCAGCCTTTAAAAATTAGCCAGGTGGGGCGGGCTATGGTGGCTCAGTGGTAGATTTCTTGCTGTTCATGCCAGAGACCCGGGTTTGATTCCCGGAGCCTGCCCATGAAAAAAAAAAATTAGCTAGGTGGCCCATGCTTTCACCACAACCGTTGGGCTGCAGCCTCCTGGATGGTTGGCAAACCAAAGCAGGGCACCTTGTCGGCCCCCGTCTCCACCAGGCGGCCTATCCTGCGGGAGGGTCAGCTGACTGCTGCCCATTCACCCTTCTGTGTGCAGCCCAGCACCGTGGGCTGAGCCCGTCCCTCTGTACAAAGGAAAGGCAGAGCCCCAGCAAACGGGGTTTGCCAGGAAGAGGCACCCAGATGGCCTTCAGCAGAACGCATTCCTGCTGCAGGAGGGGAATGTTTACAAACCGAGGAGTGCGCCGAGGAGGGGCAGCGTGGATGAAACGAGCTCAGTACTCAGACCACACGCTCAGCCCTGAGGATGCAGCTGGGCTGGGGCTTTGCCTACCGGACCCCAGCTTCCATCTCCTTCCTCCAGTTCAGAGCCCGCAGTGGGGCTGCTTTTCCGCTGCGACTGCATGAAGGCCCGTGGAAAAGGGAAGCTGCTTCGTGGAGGGAGACCAAGAGGAAGGTATGTCCAGGGTCAGCTCTGAGACAATATGCCTCAGTTTCCCCAACTGTAAGAAAGGCTGGGAACAGCTCCTAACGTCTCCCTCTGAAAGTTAACGTTTACAAAGGTATGCAAAATTCCTCTATGACTGAATTAATATTAGCAGAATTTGGGGTGAGGATTAGGACATCCCCATTTGGCCTACTTCTTGAATGATTTTCTTACATTCTCTCCAAGCCCCCTCCTTATTTTAAATGCCACCTAGAATCATAGAATATCAGTGTTAGTGGAAACCTTACCAATCCTCTTCTCCAATGGATTTATTTGACAGATGAAGGCCAGCAAAATGAAATGAAGAGACAACCTATGCCTAATGTATGGAATTCCTTAAACTGTAAGGAAGCAAAATCAAATAGGAAAATGCATAAACACCAGATGTATAAAAATCAATCACATGGAAACTCTTCCACAGAGAATTTCCAGAACTGTCTGAGGGTATTTCAAAATCAAACCCAACAGTACACTATCTATTTTGAACAAGAATGATAAATAACGAATGGTCCTGGCACAAAACAATCATCGCACAAAAAATGTAATTAATTGAGAGCATGGTACAGTTCTGGGCACACAGTAGGAGTTCCCAAATGCTTCAGAAAAAAGCATGAGTCTACAAACATTACAGTTAGGAGATTCTCTCAGCTGACCTAGGATCTTTATTTTCCACTTGGACCTTGAAAATATGTACCTGATCGATTCTGTCATCTTCTTTGAGGTTTAACGCTTATTCTGATCAACTGATACAGAGGTTTAACAACTGACAATATGAGTGGGAGGAAAAGTAATGTTTAAAAAAAAATTCCTCTACCATAAACCTTTTCAAGGGCACTGTTCTTCTCTCAAAATAGCCCTAGTTTTAAAGGAAAAATTCATCTTGCGATTCAAAATGCTTTCACAAAGGTTCTGGCCTCACACTTCCTTCTATCTCCTCTTCTGCAACGGAGATTTTCTTCTTCGCGTTTTTTGAGCCCTCCTTTCACTTCAAACTTGCAGCATTCTTCCCATGCTGTTCTCTGTGAATAAAATAATCCTTTCCCTATGCTTACGCCACTTTCAAATGCTTCTAAAATGCCCATGTGCCTGATGAAGCTGAGCTATGAAACCCATTCTAGACCAGAATTGTTAGGAAAATGGGGCTCAACAAGCATATAAAATATAACTAACCACTGACCCACACCTTTTTTTTCATAAAGTCATAAAGCAATAGCCTTCCTGCACCTTTAGCCACGGGAAGTGCCTAGAACACAAGAATGTTTCATCCGAGTTGTCTGGACCAGTCACACACTCACAAGGATGTTCAGATATTCAACATTGGTCCCATGATCATAAAGACAAACGCTGGAAATGGCAGGTCCACGGACACCAACCTGTCCTCTTCATCTGGAATTCCTAGCCAAGTACAAGCCTTGGTCTATATGAGCACTTTTCTAAGTCTATGAACTATCACTAAATCTTTCATTCTTTGTATCATTCTTCACGTTTGTTCTCTCTTTCATTTGTTTTTCATTACTTTTTACTTTTTTCTGTCACCATTCTTCTTCCTTTCTCTTTTTTTTTTTAGCCAAAAGGGATACTGCAATTTAACCCACCATTCCCTGCATCCCCTTTTTTATCCTAAAGAATGGAGAATTTGGGGGGTTTTTTTATTTTTATTTTCATTTTGGTTGTCACCCACTTCAATGGCACAAAAAACTTTTGATCCTGAGAATAAACCTTCTCATCTTGGATAAACATTAAACAAAACAAATTGAATTGTCCAAGACAAAACAAACTGAATTGTCTTCACTTGTGAAATATGGCATTTACCCCATTCAAAAGTTCATTTTCTAATACACATATGTGCGCATGCACGCACACACACCCACACACACGCACATTACATGCGGAAAGTTTACAGTTCCCCCACAAAGCCTTGCAAAGAAAATTCAACGGCTTATCAGAGTTACCCAAAGCTACCAAGAGGTTTCAAATGCTTGAAGCAAACTTGTTTGAGGTTGATTTTGAGTTGTTTCTCAGGCACTGAGAAATATATTATGCGTCAAAAGCAAATTTAAAAATATAGGTAGGGGGAAACCACACTGCACTTGAACGGCTTCAAACTCTCAGTCTGGTCCTGTTAGCTTACTTTGGACAGTCTAAACCCTAAAGATTAGCAATTGAGAGTAGATAAAAAGTGTTCTCTTCCTAATTTAATGTCTAAGGAAGGTGACCCTCTTTCACTGCCATAGCCCCAACTTATGGATACTGAACCAATATAATTTTAATAGCACCACTCTGCATTCTTAAAAGTGTTCGCAGTTTGGATGGCAAATTATAAGCTCTCCCTTTCTATAAACCACCAAAACCTGAACTCCCCAATAGCCTAAATATTTCAAAGCACTATTTGGGTCACTACTTTACAATTCTCAGAAACAAAACTGTGGCAGGCTTGAACTCAAGCAGCAAGAACTGGAAAGCACCTGGGAAATACGAATGGGTAGGCTAAATAATCAATAAATATTTATTGCTTAAACAACAATATTTTGAATGTGGCTGGAACATGGCTCTCTGCCAATGAAACTGGATCCACCCCCCTCAACCTATAATACCAGCCAATCTTTTTCTGCATCTGCACAGCGATTATAAACTACACAATTTTTTTAAAAAAGTAAAGCAGCAAGGCACAGGGCTTAAGAAAAGTAGCCAAAGTAGGAACAGTCTCTTTAATACAATTTGAAAAACATCTTCAACTCACCCATAAAAGCAAAATTAGCCATGACACATTTCAAGTAAATGATATATGTGGAGTAAACTTGGCATTCTTAACCTTGAGTTATGAAATATTAACAGCTGTAAGCAAAGTGTAGACCTAGAGGTTTGTGAACACAGAGACAAATCCTACCAGAGATTTGGTCTGCACAGAGAAATGAGACCAACATTTCATTATGGAGCAGCTAGATAAAAACATGCAGACTAGGTTGGTGATACACAAATTCCTCTCTGTGGCAACTGTGTGGGCCCAAGGATATTAATTGTGCGGGAAAAAGGTTCTTATAAGGCAGTGACAGAGAAAACCATCTCAAACAAGGATAAGTGATCAGAGAGTCTGTTTCTTTCTCTATTCACCATGGGTCATGGATGGCTGCCAGATCTGCAGGTAGAATTCCAGAGCTTCCTTCCTTAACTTGTGTCATGGTAACGCCAGACAACATGAAATGGACTTTAAAAAACAAAAAAACTAAAATTAAATTTTAGGGGGAAAAAATAATGAAACTGATTTGCTGCCTAGACAGCAAATGCAGCTGCCGATGATATCTTTAAAAATCATACAATAATTTGCTAAGAGGAAAATCAAACTACAACTGTATTAAGAAAATGAACGAGTCGCTGATGTTTCCATCACCATCCAGATTGCGAGTGAGATGATAAGCTTAGGAGTGTCAGTGACGAAAGGGGGAAAATGGAAAGAATCGGGAGGCACAGCGAAGGATGTGACCTTGGAAGGGAACATAATAGCCTTCCCACCTGTGGGAGAGCAAAATACATCTGGAAAGCATCAGAATAACAAGAACCCTAGTCCTGGCCTTCTTAAGCGTTGCTCGAACCTCTAAGCACCTTTCTAAAGCAGCACACGTGGATTGCCAGGCCTGGGCCAGCCCACAGGCAGGTCCTTTCCCCCAAGCCATCTCAAACACCTGGCTCATGATGAGGCCATCTCATCCCAGCAGGGATTCCTGCATCTCCTGAACTCCCAGAGGCCCTACCGCCCTCTCACGCGCCCCTGCGCTAGCCTCTGGAGATGCCGAGAAAAACACGGTGCTTTTAATTTAGCTATAAAATGCCTGCGGCGGCTCATCAGTCTGTAAATATATTTCTAACCCTGTGGCCTTAAGCAAATTATGCACCTCTCTGAATATCATTTTCCTCACCTGCGAACTGTATCAAATAATATCTCCCTCTCAGAATCGGTATGAAGCTCAAAAGTGCTGCCATACGTGGAAGTGGCTGGCACCTAGCACAGGTTCAAGGTGTGCTTCCCCTACATTCACATTCAATTCCAGTTGGTGGCATCTCACCAGAATCACGGAGCTCCCCATGGGTTATGCAGACCCCAGACCAGAAAGGCATCTGTGATTCTACTCTCACGCTAGCCATATAGAACTATCCATGCTTTTTGAAACAAGGGAGACTCTCTCTCTCCTGAGCACACCTACTCTACACTAACCAGCTCTCCGTTTTGCAGAGGTTTTGATGGAGCCCAGAGCAAGCCGGGTTCTGAGAGGCGGACCACGGGCTGGTTTGTCTCCTAGAAGAATGTGATGCTCCTACAGGGTGGTCTGGTCTCTTTAAGAGAAAAAAAGAAGTTACACAGACAAAAAGCAGCAATACAAACCAACCAAAAATGCCAGGAATGCAAGCTCTGCCAACGAAATAAATAAATAAAATGTGAGTAACAACTGGACATGAGTGTTTCTCCACCCTACATAACTGAAAAAAATCTACTTTTCCATCAACTCTGTAAATGCATCTCCACCTCCAGCCCTAGTCCTGGTGGGTCTTCCTGCTTTGAGGTGACACTGACAACCTCCATCAGCAAAAATAACTGCTACTTTTGATTAGAACGTCAAGATTCTCTGGCTCTCTGAAAGTTACCTGACTCACTGTGTTTGCTCTCAGGGGCACAGAACGAAGCTTTGCGGGCAAGATACCTGTTAAGCAGGTGAGAAAGTTCTCTTTAACTTTATCTGTCTTTCCCTCTCAAATAAGAGATCAGAGGAGACGTGCAATACAGCCATGTCCCCCACTAAACATCTCAAGCACCCCTAAAGATCCTATACTGGTCAAGGTCAGTTTTTTTGTTGGTTTGTTTTCTAGTTAACTGTTAACAGACCCTCTCACATATTCATCAATCTAATCCCTCATACGACCCCTTTGAGGTAGAACTACTACTATACTCATCTCACAGATGCCAGAACTGGGGCACAGAGAAATTAGGTAATTTGTCCAAAGTCACACAGTGACTAAGTAGCACAGCTGGGATTCAAACCAGACAGGCTGGCCCCTGAGTCCCTGCTCCCACCCAGCTCTTGTCCCACTAAGGGAGCGTGGAGGGGTCTGGAAACACAGTGAGAAATTGTACTGGATCAAATCCTGGGCTGTCTCTGCCCTTCTTTCTTGTCGGCAGTGATGAAGGCACAAGGACTGACCAAGCTGGGAAAGGGAGAAAGCGTCTTCCCATCTCTAAGGGCAATGCAGGTCCCCTGCCCCCCATCAACTCTCTGTTGGAGGGGAGGGAGCGAGGGTGGGAGGGGGGTGCTGCTGATCCTTCGATCCTTGCAAAAGGTGCATGTAGCCAAAATTCAAACCCCAGCTTTTCTGTGGATGTTATGCTCACCTCACCAAGAAGGTGGCACAGGGAAGGAGAGGAAAAATTAAGCAGCTTGGGAATGTATTTGCTTTGGCATACGGCCTCCGCCCCTACTCAGCAGGCTCCACGTCAGGAGGGAACCTGATGGACACCCAATAGCTCTATTTGTTTTTCGCAGATCTAAGGTCTCAGAGCCGCACAACTGCACTGTTGCACTCAAAATGGTATACCCAATTTCAAGCTGACAAGGAAAATCCAATTCCGATGTTGTTTCAAAGCATCTGCAAATTTGGTACTCAAAGCTGTCAAAAATCCTGCGAGGTCTCCACAGAGATGGGAAGTGAGTAAAGGTGAATAAAAGATCTTGACCCAGTCCTGATCACGAAGACAGGCAAATAACCCAGGTCTTTCCTCCTCCTTCAGCACCCTGCCTTCTTCCCACCTCTCTGTGGCTCTCATATACTGAAGGGGAAAAGCCTGGTTTAATCATTTAAGCTAGATAAGATCCCAAGCTAGCTGTCTCCACACATGAGAACAAAACCACCCAAAGAAATCATTCTGACAAACAGTTAAGTCACGGCTGTGGATACAAAGCCGCACTGTGAGAAGTTAAACTTTAAACACGTGTCCTGTATGGTCCGGTGGGCAAAGCAAATCCCTATTTAGCCAACATCTTGTCCTTCCACCAACAAAAAAAACAGGCAGTGCTAGCGGATGTTTCTTCCATCTTTGCACCTGCAGGCTTAAGTCTCAATGGAAGTTTCTTTGCTGAGCTTTGCAAAGGTAACTTTCAATATTACTCAAGAAAACACACACTGAGAAGCTAGAAACAGGGATTAATTTCTTTCAGTCACTGTCTTATTGAACAATCTTAGGTAAATTATCTTCTCTGTATCTCCATTTCCCTCTTTGAGGTATGGGTATAATGTTCACATTTCAGCTGCTAAGCTTCTAGAAAAAAATGTTAGCTTCAAGGTACTTATTATATGCTAAATATTTTTTCACATTTCTGTCTTTATTTTTCCAAAGACGGTACCAGAAATCAAATCTCATTACAACGAATAGCACCAGACTACCCAGTTTCTATGACCAGTTGAAAATTTGCTTATTGAAGGTCACTTACAAAACCTGTGGCTAGGAAACCATCTTTTGAAAAGGACAGCTATCATAAAGGCACTTACGATAACAAAAGTTATCTGTAGCATCAGGTCCTTGCTGTCTTCATTTCACAGACGGGAAAGCTTAGGAAAGTTACTTGGCTTATTTCTATCAATAACTGAAATAATAGCACCATACACTTAAAATCCCTAATGTTTAATATTAATTTCATTAATATTAATATTAAATTACCAAAAAAATAGCTCCAGCTGTTTACTATGATCTAAAACATGTGTTGCCAGGGGCTCTTTTTCATTCCCAGCATGCATAACCCATTCTAGGTGTATGAACTGACATATCTACACGATATTTCCCAGATGACCAAATCTGTCTCTTCTCCATAAACACACATATAAACAAGCCATTCGTTAGGAAAGGACCTATTAGTTGAGTTTGTATCTTAGCCAGAGTCCACCCTCTGATGACTTCTATATAAGGTTTGAATCTATTGTGACAAACAGAACTTATTCTGGCTTCCTTGAACTCCCCAAACACAACCATCATGAAAACATCCTTTTCTGAATTGTAGCTCTAAGTGCCTGAAATGTCTCCATGGTTCAGTAACTCTCAGCATCGCTCTGCCCCTCAGCGCTGTGACAAGAAACCACCTCAGTCTTCTTTGGACACAATACCAGGGTTGAATGTTGTGGGGTCCAAGAGGGGAGGCTGAGCTCAGTATTTCTTTAAAAGATTACCATTTCTGAAGGATCTCTGAATGACAAAAAATCAACTTGGCTTGTGTTGAAAGTTTAAGCAGATTAAGAAAGGGTTAAAACCAGAAACTAATTATGGCCCAGGCAAAGACGTGTTAACCACACAGAGCAGCAGCTAAACTTCTGGATAATCAGCTACAGCACAGCAGCTTGTTAATGCAATTAGTTTCCAAAAAGTATCACTTTCCCTGTAGATATCTTCAGCTCCAAAATCACTGATCTCAGACCACAGCTGACAGTTCCTATCCTAAAAGTAAGCATCTTTCCTACTCAAACATTTGTTTCAGGAATTCTGTAGGGCCGTACTCCATTAAGCTGCTTAGCACCCAAACTGGCGACTAAGACAAAATTTCTCTCCTCTTCAAATCTTTACAAATCAAAGAGCTGAACAACATCGAGACCCAAAGACCCATAGGCACGTTCTGATGTTAGGTTTTTTGTTTTTTCTTCCCCCTCTTCTAACGGATTTTTGGTGCCAGAGGACAAATTTAGGACAGATGAGAAACATGGGTAAAGTGAGTAACCTGCTCAAAAAAGGATCGGGAGGCTTTCCGAAGTTAAGAGGATAAGGTTCTCCACCCATCTCCTCGCCTTCCACCCAGAAGCGAGAGGCTAAATGGCATGTTGATGGACATGTGACAGGGGCGCTGGGAGAGGCAAGACACTATTTGAAAATTTGCTATGAAGCCAGTTGGACACGGTTTCTGCTCTCACTGCCCAGGGCCTTCCGTGCAGCTCCAATTCTGGGGGACCTGGCGTCGGGGACGACGCCCCCTATGGCAGAGCCCACCCTCCCTAATATTAAGGAATAAGGCGTAAGGATTCTCGCTCATTCAGGATTTTTTTTTTTTTTTTTGAAAGCAGGGATGAGGGTGCTGGAAACGCTACAAGCTTTTCGCTACTGCCCACAAATTCACAACTGTGGCAATAAATACCCCGAAACCAAGGGTCTAGGGCCACCAACGGACCTCCTCTTCTCTCCCTCTCTCCAGCTGCCAAAGGCATCCCTGCTCTGCAGAAACGCACGGGCGAGAAGGGGACAGAGGAGGGGACGACGCGGAGGGCGTGGGTTCCCGGCCTCTGGCCGAGAGCTGGGGTGGGGGCTTCGGTATTCACCACTCACCCGGGGAGGGGAAAAGCTCCAGATCGACTTTTTCCGTCTTGATGATGGTGAGCGTCGGTTTGAGATCGACGGCCGCCTTCATGGTGCCAGGAGTGGGGGACAGACGGGATTATAGCAAGTTGCTCGTTATTGTTGCTGTTTGTCTTTTTAATGGGGATTAGTAGGAGGGAAGAGGACAGGGGGGAGGCGATCAGACCTTCTCTCCTAAAATCTCAAATCCTCTCTGACTTTTTCGGCGCCCGGAGGTGTGCGCCCTGCACTCTCTCCAGGGAAAGTTGTCACTTGGCGGAGAAGTGGGCGCGCTCCCGGTGCCCCTCCAACCCCGCCTCGCTCCGTGCCCTTCTTGCTCCCTCGCCCGCTCCCTCCTGTTCGCCTCCACCGCGGGGCAGGCTGCTTCAGGTCGCCCTCGCTCTCCCCGGGCCTCACTCTCCTTCCCTCCCTCTCTCTCCCGCGCTCTCCCCTCCTCTTCAGGGCGTTCCTCGCGGCGGACAGTCTCAGCCGCTGGGTCTGCGCGCCCCGGAGCCAGGAGCTCTCCGCCCGGCGGCCAGCGAGGGGGCGGAGCGCGGCGGCGGCGGGGGCGGAGGCCTGGCTGGGGACCCGCGGCCAATCGCCGTAGGCGGCCCAAAGCGAAAGGAGGAAGGGCCGGGCGGAGCTCCGCGCCCGCCCCGCCCCGCCCCGCGCCCGCCGCGCTGGGGCCGCCGAGAGGCACAGCACGCCCAGCCCGCGCGGGGCAGAGACCGCTGCGGGGAGGCGAGAGGCCCCGGGACGTGGAAGAACGCTGAGTGCGGGAGCCTGCCTCGATCCTTTCGGGGAAAGTCCGCCTGATTCCCCACGCATTCTTGAGGTCTGCGTCACCCACTCCTGTCCCCTCCCCGTGGCAGCATAGTTTTCCAAGTGCGTGTACATCATTCATTCACAAAGACTGACACACAGGACGTGAGGCATGTGGATGAAGGGGAGTGCGTGCGGGAAGGGGCAGGGGACTCGCGAGCCAGTGTCCCCAGAGGGCCTGATGAGTGTTGGACTCCTGCCGGTTAGTGAGTCAAGAATCCAGACTGTGTTTCTAGAGGAGCCTTAGGTTCTCAGAACCCACCCATGTAAACCTTAAGAAATCATGAGAGCCAGGTCAGTGGCAGAAACCTTACTTTGTTGCCCTTGATCAGGACTAAGCCGAGACAGCCTACTGGAGACCCCAAAACAAAGACCTACCTTCTCCTCTATTATTAAGGGAGTCAGGAGCAGGTGCCCCCAAACTAGAACCCAGGCATGTGCTTCCGTAAACTTCCACTTTACCCTACAGCAGGGATTGGGGGGAAGGGGAAGGGTCTATTTTCTTTTTCTCGAATTATCCTGTTGCTCTAATTACATCACCATTGGCCAAAGTTTCATCTTTCCCTTCACATACACTCCTCTACCAGATAAAACTAACAGTCCTCCTGCCAGCGCCATCAAAAAAGTTCCGCAAAGGCTCTGTGATTTCAATTTATGGGAATGCACCATTCGCTTCCATGACAGAATCACAATGCATAGGCTAGTTCCATTGGGAATTCCTAACACTTGAGATAATACAACATGACCCTGAACAATTCATTATTTTTCACTGATATGCTGGTTATTGTAAATGGAGAGAGTTTGTCCTAATTAAATAAACACCCAGTAGACACAGAGGTGCATGTATAGACGCACATGTATATAGCGAGGCCAGGCAGTGAGAACCAACTTTTATTAAAACTGAAAGATTAAACATAAATATTCCTGATTTAATAGTGTTTCTGGATTTCTAGGCACGTGTTGAACTCCCCTCACTTGACTGTAACTGTCATCTCTGCCTCAGTAAACTTTCCAATACACCTGGCTTACCGTCTCCCTAAACCCAGTTTTGTCTCCTTGAAGCATTAGTAAGTTGTAGGATTCCCACAGTAAATTGAGGAAAGAACCAGGAATAGAAAATAAATATCTGGCTCCTGGTTCAACCTCCAGATTACAAGCCCTCAATCAGTGACCAGAGGAAAATATCTGCCTGTGATAATCCTGATATTTAAAGGAACAAAGGCTGTTGTAATCCAGCTGTGTTTCCCAAAGGTATAAGAAAACAATGCTGGCCCCCAGAGGACAAGAACAGGCGCTTCTGATCCTGGGAAAATCTTAGGGAAACAGCTGATGAATGAATTGCACGTTTTTACTTCCAAATGAAGACAAGGAAAAGGCTTTTGGACAGTCCTGCCTTACTTACTATGAAATATATCAGTAGAAGAACTGAGAAAACTAAGAGTAGCTCTGGGGGATTTTGTTTTGTTGATGTTGTTTTAAGGAAATTCTGGCATTTTTTAATCCATATTCAAGTGCTCTTCCTTTGAGCAGCTCCTTACTCTCTCTCCCAGTCTGCTATTCAATTTTCTTCCCCAGGCTAGCCTAAACAGTGATGCTAACACCCCAAAATTAGACACTACAAGAGCCCACCATGATTAAACCATAAGCACCTTCCACTCTAGAAATGAGGGCATTTATTCCTTCTAATACTTCACCAATGCCAACTCAAAACGTCAAGTATCCTTTTTCTAATCCAGTCCTGAAGCACAGAACCTCCAAAGTTTGAAGGTCCAAATCAAGGAATGGGATTGGATACAACAGGAGGGTTGAGGAACTAGTCATGGGCCATTACAGATCTTTAGGAAGTTATTTCTAGATGATGCTAATTATGAATATTATCAGAGGTCATGCATCTAACCTTGGATTTGATTTAAACTTTCCTTAAGACAAGGAGTACCAGAGTGATGTGGTAATGGTGTCAAATGTGATATCACCATGACCATGGATGAGTCTATAACATCAGCAGAGCGAAAAAAAATTATGTGAAACTTGTAAGACATCAAAATAAAGCCACTTGTCTCACTT
The DNA here is from genome assembly GCF_023851605.1 of Tamandua tetradactyla. NCBI lineage: Eukaryota > Metazoa > Chordata > Mammalia > Pilosa > Myrmecophagidae > Tamandua > Tamandua tetradactyla. Next base: position 8,074,461 of record NC_135334.1, on the reverse strand, counting down.
CCTGGGGTAACTTCCTGTACAGTCGTTGAATATCTTAAAGAATTGAGGTTTATAATGTATCAACTTTGATTTGGGAATTAAGTCAAAGTATTTTTATATATGCGAGATACTAACAATCCAACCAGGGCTATGAATGCCATACTGGATTAATTGAATCAGTTTTGGCAAGTGAAGATTTCATTCTCTTTAGGACACAGGTGGCTTTATTAAAATGTTTTTGGTCACTTTAAATGACAGTTCTGTAAAGCCATATCCTAAAATAGCCCAGTGCCTGACACATTAAAGATATTCAATAAATACATTTTGAATGGAGGAGCTACAGCTTTCTGGTTGGTCTTCTACTTTGCCACAAATTCTTTCAGAGTCAAAGGTTGTGGCCTTGTAAAGATGAAACACCAAAATGTCAGTGACTCTGCCACGAGATGGGCCCTTTGTCCCTCGTGGCAGAGCAGAACCTCTGTTCCCCAGCACTTGTGTCTGCTCCGCTTCACTCCTGCCTCAGTTTCTCCACCAGCACAATAACAGCTGGTAAGCCTTGACTTTCACCCACTCAGACAAGATGTTTCAAGACTATTTCTGACTTTTAAGGCCCTCAAGAAAAATCAATCAAGGAAGTACTTCTTCGCTTTTGCTTGTTGTTACAGTAGTCTGTTCCTCATGCATTTGGGAGAAAACAGAATTGTATTTTTAAACATTCCTTAGACTCTAGCATTCCTTTGACATCCAGCCAAGTGCTAGAATGCTTTAGACTGGGAACATCAGATACATGGTGAGAGGAGGGGAGGATTAAGGAAAGGCTGCAGGATTGGGGGAGTGGGGCAGTTAGACATTAATGACATCAAGCACACACTCGTCTTTATACAAGAATGTCCTCAAGCATATGGAGTATGTAAACAACATGAACTTTCTCCTTTATTTATACTCTTCCCTCAACTCCACACCAACCTCAATAAAAAGAAATGTAAGAATACACTTAATATCAAACAACCATTGGAGACAGCCTCTCCCTCTCCAGAAGTGGGCTAGAATAAGTTATTTGTCTACTCTTGAATCTTGACTTTGCAAACCAGAGAATCTGTGAGTTTGGGGCTAAAGTACACTGTTCAGAGGTAGATGCAAAAACATTTCAGACCACTAACGGCTGATCCAGAATGCGCTTATGACTCACAGATGTCGATTTACCGGTATAAATGTAAGATTAAAAAAAAAAGAAGGTTCCAATTAACAACCTGGCTGAGCTGTGTTTGTGGTTGTCTTTCTCTGAGAAAAGGCAACAGCCTCTGTCGCACAAAGAAACAGGCTTCGAAAGCTTAACTCTCAAGCCAGTGGTTTCTATGTGATAAGTTTAGTCATTATAAAGCACACTGGGGAAGAAAATGCCTGGGGGCTTAGATATCTGCCATTATCAAGCAGCAATAAAGTGGAAAATCAGAGATAGGAGGGAAAACACAAATAACTCTCCTAATTACACTCGGCTGCCAAAAGGCACAGGACTGCAGTCAGTTCAAGGACCCCAGTCAGGGGCTCAGAGCTGTGCTGTTGCTGACTTTGAGCTGCCTCTGTGACCTCACCAAAGCCACTTAACCTTTTTGTGTCACAGCCTGATCTCTGTTTCAGGGAATAAAATCACCCCTGGCTCTCCCTGCCATGTAATACAGACTCATTAGCTATTGTTTAGAAGGTACAATCAACAGTGAACAATAAGGAGTGCTGTTGGGGAGAGAAAAGAGACAGTGGGGGCGGGGGGCAGAGGAGAGGACTTCAGGAGCCTGTTCGCAGCTGGAAACCTCTCTATACTAAAGCAATGATGATAGGGAAGAGGGTGGACTGGGAAATAAGAGGGAGTCTGGGTTCAAATGCTAGCTCTACCAACTGCCAGCTGAATTACCTTAGTTGCATCACTTAGGCCCTCCTGAACCTCAGTTCCCACATGCATAAGGGGGGGATGATATAACACCCACGTTTGAAAGTTGTTTGGAGGATTAAGTAAGATAGTGCATTTAGGACAGTCAGGTCAGAGGAAGTTCTCAATAATGTTCAATCATTGTTACTGTTAAGAACCAAAATGCCAGTAGAATGTGCAAGAAATCAGTTTAGAGTGCTGCTGTCTTTGGCATCCTCTTGCACCCTCTATTTATCTGCACTGTCTCTGGGAAGAGAGAAGGTAAACTGTCATGTTTAATTTTCAAAGTCTCTCCCAGCCCCTTCCTCAGGTCCCAATTGAGGAATCTGCTTCACTTGAGGAATTTCAACTCTACACTGCTCCATGATAGGAAGAGATAAACGCCAATTTGTTCTTAGTGTGAGACTCACGGAAGAGCTACAGTTCAGATTCTGAAGAAAGATGACGTTTGTGGTGCCTCTTTGGAGGCAAAACCGTAGGTTTCAGATTGGTCGTGCGTTAGAGCAGATAGAACGCGATTAAAGATGGTTAAGTGCGGCCCTCTCTATTTACAGAGGAAAGAAAAACTGAGTTCAAGAGGATTAAGTCATTCTGCCTACGGCCAAGCAGCTGGAGAAAGGCTGAGTAAGTACTAGAACCCAGGCCCCTGAGAGAGGACTCACCGTGGCGTCTCCTTGCATTTATACATATCATGTAAGCAGAAGTCAGCTGACATTCAGCTTGGTCTGTTACCAAACACCCTTGAGACACAAAGCAGGATATGAAAAGATAGATGATCAGAATAAATTTCTAGAAATCTAACAATATCCACCGCACTGTTATGTGTTGTCTTTGGGCAAGTACATTGCATTCCGTGTGGGAGACAGCCTGGCATGGGCTGTAAGGAGAAAAGGGGTCTGGGTTGGCTCTATTGCTGTCTGCAGTTTCTTTAGACTATAATTACAAACCATTCAACTGCATCTGCAGCCCCAACAATGTGGGATGGATTGGCCTAATCCACAGACCAAGGGACATTTTAAAACCCACCAGTTTAGACATCACGTATTCCTCTTGAAGCAAATCAGACTCGGGACAAACAGAAAGAGGCGAGCAGCTGCCAATCAAGGTTGTAGAGTTCTGCAGGCTTCCTCCACACCCAGAGCCAGTTTGCATATTTCCCGGGATTGTTCCTCCCTCCTGGCTCTGGATAATGCAGAATGCAGGCTACCCTGGGAGCCTCTGGGGATCCTGTGATGTGGATTCCAATTTAAGTTGTCCTAAATTGGCCTCTTGAGAAGATGGAGAGGTGAAGGCATTAGCGCAGATGGCAGGAAGATCCATGTTCCTTAATAAGATGGCAGAAGCAGAGAGCCCAGGGGAGCAGGGCCCAGAGACACACCCCACCCTCTCCCCAAGCTGTAGGTGGTCTCATCCTGGTAGAAGGCTAGGACCTTCCTCTTATCTTACTTACCCTGCTTTTCCCTCGGGTTACAAAGACAACTCCAAATTTCAAAACAGATGCGCAGTTGTGTGGGGATCTTGAATTAAGATCATTTCATTGTGGAATCTCCTCCCCTGCCCCCCCCTTCATTTTGAAATACCAAATTACTTGCCCCCAAGAACTAACATTAGAGATAAAGGAACAGACATGGGGTGGAGAATTTCTCCATCCTGTTCTTGATGCTGGAAGTCAAGGAGAGGAAGCAGATAACATCAGAAGAGAAGAAATAACTCTAACAGGAAAAGGGAAGATGGTACAGGAGGAAGCAGCAGAAGAAACTTCATCTGAAAACAATGAGAGGGTATCTGAGAGGGATGGGGGGAGGTGTCACAGTGATTTTATGTCTCTGTCATTCTGAGGAATTAAACCCCCAAGATGGAATTAAGGCCTGGTAACTTATCCCTTATATCTTGATGGAGTCAATTTAATTGTCCAGCAAAACCAACAGTCCTGGAACTACAATAAAACAAATCAATGGGAGGTCCTCATGTTGGAAGAGTTGCAAAGGATTTAGCATGAACAAAAGTGAAGGGGCCGTTGAGGTCACAGATGTTGCAAAGAAGGGTCAAGCTGGAAATCTATACAGAACATAAAGGATATCTCTCAGTCTCTTCTCCACTGGACATTGTTTGTCTGAAGAGAATTTTCTCCTTGAAAGTTTTAACCCTATCCCCATGATGTACCCCTTTTATCCCTGGTAGTCTGAGCATGCCCCAAGTATTTTTTGGAATATGTGCATCTGTCTAAGGACAGCAGCTCAATTTTAGTCATTCTATAACCCATGGTGTTTAAACTGAGATAATAAGAGCTCATTAAACTGTGTTGACTTATTTAATTAAGGAACATATAACAACTTCCCAACATCCCAAATGTGGATCTTATAAGAAAAGAAAACTAAGATGTCAATAATTGTTTTTGTCTAATGTGAGTTGGCCAAAGTTTAAAAATAAGGAGGTAACCAAGCGATGCTTTTCCAAGTGAAAAAGTCTCTGTGAAGTTTTATCCTATTTCTCCCATCTCCAACCTTCCATCCCCTTCAAAGAAAATGTTGCCCAAGATCATCACATTTGGTTTATTTTTCATCTATATATACATGGGTACAGTTATCTGTGGGAAAAAATGGTGTTTTTTCTTTTTGCTTTGGCTTATCAAAAAACAGAATTATTTTATAATTTGAGCATTTTGTGCCGAATATAGTTCATATTTCTCAGATTGCTATCTCAGAAGTAGCCTTCAGGAATTTCTGAACTTTAAGTCGAATCCTTTATTTCACTGATCACCATAAAGGTAAGACACATAATCACTGTATATACTATTTGTGAGAAGAAAAGGGAAATATCTAAATGGTCCCAGTTTTCTCCATCTCTGTGAGGAAGAATGAACTGTGTTCTATGCTTTACAGGAAGTCCAATTCCTATTACAAATTCCCTCTATCTTCTCAAATTTACTGTAACCGATCAGATCCCCAGAAACAATATATTTTGAAATGCACCCTTTTGACATGCAAGCATCCCCTCCAATGAGGATGAGGAGGGTTGGGGGTAGGAATGGGGTTGGGGATGGCAATGGGGAGTGCAGAGAGTCGACTGAGCCACTATAACTTGGCAGGTTACATAGCAAAGACCTAAACTCTCTTGCTGGTTAGATCATGCCAGACTACTAGTTTCTGCACATAATTAAGTGCAAATAGTATACAAAGAATTATTAGTACTGCGAATGGACATCTAAGATGTGCCAATTGAAAAAGTGGCTGCCTTTAAACTATAGAACCCAAGGAAGGAATGGGTTTGGTTACGGTGCATCACTGTTGCTGAGCTATGACAAAGATCACAACCCCCCATTATTTTACATAGCTCCCTGCAGGGGGTGGGTCCATATAATAATTAGAAGAAAAAACTGAATGTGTCACTCTGAGAACATTTTCCATCTACCGCTATCCAGTAAATATAACATTCTTTGAGTATGTCACAGCAGTCAAGCACAACATCTTCAACAAGACTTGATTCCTTTCTTAACTTAGGCATTCTTTACTCTACAACATCAGGATGTCATAATGAATTAATACCCACACTACTTTTGCCAGTGCTAAATCTAGCAGCAAAATGTTATTGTTCTTTAAAAAAAAAAAAAATTCCTGTGCTATTTCAAACCTCTTTCTTTGGAGTATATACTCTCCTGAAAACCTACAGAGAATCTAAGTTTCATAGATATGCAGGGACATAAATCCATAAAAATAACTTTAAGGTGTCAAGTGTAATTATTAATATTTCAGATTTACTGAGCAGCAAACATGCCTCTGATGAAAAATGACTTCAAGAAGGAATATGTCAACTTCTCTGGGATTCCTGCTCACATTACATTCTCTTTTTTTTTAACAGCCAAAATGAGAGGAAGCCTTTTTTTAATTTACAAAAAGCCAGCTGTGCTCTCTCCACATCTTGCCTCATCACTCCTGAAGGAGTCAGAATGGGCCTGGCGATGACGTATGAGGTGGAACAGACTCCAGCTCACATCTCATCTATCTGGATTGGCTTCTACACAAAATAAAACTTTCTTCCTTTGAGTTGGTGAAGAGGAGTGACGTGCAAGAAGGCGCCATTTAATCAGGCAGGCCAGCAAGACATGGTCAAGCCTTCAGGTCTCCAACTGATAGTTAACGATTAGGTAACGTGGGGGGATCAAGAAAGTACAGACTATAGAAGTTCTTTCTTAATGGAAAGGTATTTCATCAGGTTGATCAAAAAAACTTTGTTTTCTCCAGATTGGGAAACCATTTTGAAAGACTTCAACACAAAAAAGGCCTTGGGTGGGAAAAGCCACAGGGGCCCATTGGGGAAGGGGAGGGTGGGAGGTGCAGCTGGGTGGGGAGCTGGCAACAGACTGTGGGAGGAAAGAACAAACGGCAGTCAGTTCTCTGGTGGCAGGTCCCCAGGAGAGATCTTTTTCCAGGAATTAAAATTTCTAAATAATGTTGAGAATTTTTTTTTAAAAATCAAAAAGATTATGGTCTTTTCTTTCAGGGAATTCCACATCATTGAGACAGAGACCAGATGGCTGACAATAATTATTCCAGATTAAAAAAAAAAAAAAAAAGGCCAGCATCCACATTAACTCCCCAATTTTAGTTAGCTAACCCTTTCTCTGGTGGAGAGTTGTGCTGGTTTGAAAGGAAGTGTGCCCCCTAAGAAAAGCCATGTTTTAATATAAGTCCCATTTCATAAGGTAGAATAATCTCTATTCAACACCGTATGTTTGAAACGGTGATTGGATCATCTCCCTGGTTGATGTGATTTAGTCAAGATTGTGTTTAACAATCCAGTTGTTAAACTGGATTAGGGGATGACATGTCTCCACCCATTTAAGTGGGTCTTGATTAGTTTCTGAAGTCCTATAAAAGAGGAAATATTTTGGAGAAGGAGAGATTCAGAGAGAGCAGAGAATGCTGCAGCACCAGGAAGCAGAGAGTCCACGAGCCAGTGACCTTTGGAGATGAAGAAGGAAAACGCCTCCCGGGGAGCTTCATGAAACTGGAAGCCAGGAGAGAAAGCTAGCAGATGATGCTGTGTTCACCTTGTGCCCTTCCAGCTGAGAGAGAAACCCTGAACTTCATCAGCCTTCTTGAAGCAAGGTATCTTCCCTGGATGCCTTTGATTGGACATTTGTATAGACTTGTTTTAATTGGGACATTTTCTTGGCCTTAGAACTGTAAACTAGCAACTCATTAAATTCCCCTTGTTAAAAGCCATTCTGTTTCTGGTATATTGCATTCCAGCAGCTAGCAAACTAGAACAAGAGTACTTTTTGAGTTGGATTGGATTGAATTGGATTGGATTTGGAATGGATTGGGGTGTAGGGTAGAGACAACTCCAAATAAATGTTCCTGCTTCAAATAATCCACTGAAAGTTCTACCGTTTCTTGCCAAATTGACTGTCAGACTTTGGTTACCTAGCTCTACAGAATGCACTTAAACTCTAAAGCAACTGGGAAGGCAGGACAATGTAATTAAGTAGCTAAGAGCACACTGGTGAGAAGCTGAGTTTTTCACCACTCTCCAGCTGTCAGTCATTCCACCTCAGAAAGCTTTGATTTTTCATCTTAGAATGGAGTTAATAAAAGCACCCAGTTCACAGAACTGAACTAAATATGAAATAAAGTAACGTGTGCAAAGCACTTCGATACAGAATGAGTACCCCTTAGCTACTATTATCAATTTTTAAAGGACAGAATCGTGACTTCAGATTTAGTGAGCATTAAAATTTTCATGGATGTTTGTCAAAGCTGCGGGATGCTGTGTTCTCATGAAGAGATTAGATAGTGTCCTGTCTTGGTGTGTGCCATTAAAATCATGCCGTAATAATAAAGATAATGTTAAATCTGAGTATGCATATCACGCAAATCGTAACACCATCCCCCTTGGATGAAAGGAGGTTATAATTCCCATTATGAAGATGTGAAATAAGATTGTGGATCTTCCAATTATGTGCTAACAGTTACATTACAAATTAGTAGCCAAGTGAGGAATATGCCCCCTCTAGAACTCTTTCCAGTGTTGCACTTCTCCTCCTCTGTGTCTCAGGTTTGATACTAATTCAATGAGTTTATAGATAACCAATGTAACATAAGACCCTCTTAAGCAGCTGGTCCTCACATTTGGCTTTTGAGTGTGCAGTAACTTAGCAGAATTCACACACTGTTCAGCACATGCCCTGTACCAGACCACTCAATGCATTCCCCAAAACAGCCACCATTTCACTGTACACCACTGCATTCACTTCATAGCACTCTTTTCTCATAGTATCCCATCTCACACTTTCCTTGGCTATCTCTTTTTCTGACAGCCAAAACTTTTCTAACTTGCGCTATCAGCCTTGTGAATCCCTGACCATCTTTAATTGTGCTCTCCACATACAATTCAGTTACAGAATTCTGGCCCAAAGCCCGGTGCCCTCCAAGCTTAGACTTGCCTCCAGAATGCAGGTAGCCTTTCCCTGACACCTGGAGTTCCGATGAAGCATTTTCCTTGCTGATGTCGACTCCCTGTGTTAACCAGTTGGCCAAAAGAACCCGAGGGATAGGCATCTCATATTGCCTGTCCCTCAGCCAGTCAGCACCATCATCCCTCTTCATAGTGTCCTCTAGCAACACACATTTGCTATTTAGGGGGCATCAGCTACATGATTTGCATTCTGGCACTAACAGTGTCTGGCGCCTGGCCATTAAGGCTGGCAGCGTGAAACATACATAGCCTCTTTACTAGACGCAGGCTCCACTTTGCCAAAATTAATGCCGTATCCTTAGGAAATCAGACTTAACTGTTTTTCTGGGGGTGTTGGAGTGGTCACCCCCACTCCAGCTCCAGGTTGACTAAAGTGTTGCTTTGCCTTTTCCAACAATCATAGCAAATAAATGAAGGGGAAATGCTCCAAGAGCACATAGTTGGGTCCTCTCCCTCTCCTATTCCCCCACCCCCTCCCCCAGTGACTTTGGGGAGGTATGGGCACTGGTCCTGCATATACAATACTGTTCTTGTTCTTTTCTCTCCAGAGCAGCCTTGAATAGCTCTGTCTAAAATTATAAGCAGGGGCAGCCCTAGGCTCCAAGAGATCAGAGCCCTCATGCTGAGCCCGAACAAAGACCCTGCTTTTTCCCAACAATTAGCCCTGCAAAAAGGACATCTATCTCCCTCTATTAAAACCACCACATGCCTTCAAGTCAGCCCATTGTAAAGCTAATTAAATAACACGCCTCTCTCCCCATGCAGGTCTCCTGATTAGCTTTCCTGTGTCCAAAACCTCTGCAAAGAGCTTAGAGATAGACAGGCCAATGTTCCACTTCCTCTAAGCCAATCACTAGCCTTTGAAAAGCCATCCTTGTCAACATTGCTGATTCCCTTCAAGCATCATGGTCCACATTCACCAGTGACTCAGACACCACCTCCAGCTTAAATGCACAAGGGAAATTTACAGGATTAAAAAAAATAAATCATTTGGGACAGCAAACATTTCTGTCATAACGTCAAAGCTCTGGTGGGCATCAGCCTCTGAAGGTCTGCAGTGATCGCATTTGGGAAGAACTTTTACCAAAGATGCAGATCCTGGAGAAGCCCAGCTGAGACAGCCGAGGCAGTTCTCCAGTCTTTGTGGAAGCATTCAGGCTTGTGTGAAAGATGAAGTACACGCTTCTTGGAAAGACACTAGACAGGAAGGCAGTGACAACATAAAGTCTTTCAACCGGGTTTTCAAATGCTGCAGAAATAACAAGCCATCTCTCAGGTTAAATTCTTTCAAATTCTCCTTATTGCTAATTAGATGAAATCCCAACTCTTTAGAGTAGCCTAAAAGGCCTTTTGTGATCAATCCCTGACCACCTTCCAAAGCACGTTTTGCCTTTCCCGGGGAGGCACATTGCTCTGCAATGATCCTCAGCTGGCAGGAGCCCCTTGAGCACATCCTGGTGTGTCACTTTTAACATGCACTTTGAGAGACCTTGTACGTACACTTTGACAGGCCTTTCCTTACCTGGAGAGCCCTGGTCTACCTGTCCCACTCATCCCTCAAGACTCAACAGCAAGCATCACCTCCCCTATAAAGGTTTCTTTGACCTACCCAGATAAAATCAGACACTTCCCCCTCTGAGCTCTCTCAACAAACTGCCTTCAAATCAGCCCCCACAGTCTTCTAGTCTAGCACTTACTACATGAATGAAAATGATTTGAGTCACTCAAAATCAGGAACCACATTCTATTAGAATTTGAACTTCCAGGTTAAGGCACAATAATTTAGACCTGGTAAGTGCTGAATAAATGTTGAAAGGATAAGCAATTGAATCTATGAATAAATGAATGAAAAATGAATAAGAGAATGAGTGAAAAAAACCAAACATTTCATATTAAATATGATCCAAGATGGTAAATCCAGGTCAATTTCCAGCTTCAACACAGATGGTTTTGTGTGCTTTAAAAAACAGCATATTTATTTTATGACACGGTTCTCTCCAATGGAAATTAGATGGGACCACACACACGCAAACACATACACACACATGCACGCTTCTCAGATACAATTTAAAAAGTAATAATAATAAAAATGTGAGAAGACTTATCTGGCATTTTAAAAATCCGTTTAATAATTCTAGAGCTTAACTTTGCAAACCAGCTTCAGTGTTTGATGGTCTTGTTCATTTCATCTTTAGAACATACACCTTTTCTTCAAAATGTTTTTCAAAATACTCACTTGGACACTTCGTTCATTTAGAGTGACTGAATTCTATCTAAAGTAATCCCATATGTGATTTAAATGTCTCACGAAATGCTCTTGGGCTTCAAAATTAGCAGTAAAGGAAGAAGAAAAATTAAAACATTTGGCAAAATAGACATTGAACTCGAATATTTAGCAGCCCCAAATATTTAAAAAAATAGCCAAAGTCACTGAATGATCCCAGTCCCTCAAATATACAGTCTTGTAGCAAAAGTAACTGCCTGATGATTGTTGTATAACTTCACTGTTGTGCATGGTGACAATTGGGGTCAGTTCTTTTGTTGTTATTTGACCATCACAACCTCATTTTTTAAGATGTGTGTATCTAATACATGAAGGCACCTTATGTAGAGATAGGAATCAAAGCATAAAGAGGCAGAGGGAAAGAATGGGGTGTTAATGCTTAAATTGTTCAGAGGATCCATTTGGACTGATCATAAAGTTTTGGTAAAGGATGGTGGTGATGGTAGCACAATATCGTGAGTGTAATTAACAGCACTGAATTATACATGTGAATATGGTTAAAAGGGGAAATTTTAGGTTGTATGTCTGTTGCTAGAATAAAAATTTAAGAAAAACATAGGACTGTGCAACACAACCAATGAACCTTGCTGTAAACAATGGATTGAGTTACCTGTACAATTATAAAAATGTTCTTTCATAAATTGTAGCAAAGGTAAGACACTAATGCCAGTTGTTAATAATAGGGTAGTGTTTGGGAACTCTGTCTTTTATGCATGATTTTTCTGTAAACTCACAACTTCTCTAACTAAAAGAATAATTAAATAAATAACTTTAACTCTCTGTTAAAGACAGAGAAAGATTGCAAAATCATGCAGCAATAAGTTATCAGATCAGTAATTTGAACTAAGGAAGAAAACACTGTTATTCCATTGGCAGTTGCTTGACTTTGGCAAACCTCCTAGATACTGAAGTGGAATGCCCACTTTATAAGGATCATAATGGGTTGAAAGCTGTTCAATTAGATTTGGGTTGGCAATAATCTCTTTATTACTCTCCTTCACCACAGCCCACCTCCACTGTCAGATCTTGCCTGAAGACGAATTCAAGATCTCTACGATACATAGAAAACCAAACAACAAATGAAGACAAGCAGATCTGCAATTTTATATAGATTTGTCTCCCCAAGATACAGCTTGGCATGAAGGCAAAGCAACCACTGAGTGGTAAAAAGTCACACCTGTTAATTTATAATGTACAGATCAGATAAAACACATGGCAAAAATAAACTGTTAAAACAAAGATAAACAGAGAATGTGATAAGAAGAGAAGAATTGTTGGAAACGAATATAAGTATGAATGTCAGTATCCACCAAATGAAAATGTCATTTGTACATAATCAGTGAGCTTTAATCAAGGAGTAAGAACATAAGATAAAAAAAAAAGGTATGGTAAACATGAGTACTGTCATGGAGAAGCTGGGGATAAGAATTAAGCACATTAGGTAAATACAATAATAATTATTATTTTTTAAACTATAAAACAATTTATTTATGAATATAGGTGCAATAAAAGACATTAGTAAACTATATTCTAAAATAGAAAATATCGATAACAGGAGAAATGTGACATTTTCCTAGATGAAACACTCAGTACTATTTAAACGTTCGTAAATTGTAATTTCAAACAGAATCCCAATGTCTACCTAGACAGTTATTAGAAAGAACCTGAGAAAGAGTCATTAAACCAGAATAGTAAGGAAATTTTAAAATGGGTTTCTTTGCACTGGAGATTTTGATATATAATAAAACTGGTATTTTCATATTGGGGAAATGATGTTGCAACAATTAAGTATCCACTTCTTTCCACGCCCCTCAAAAAAAGCAAGATGCACAGTTTATACCTTTCAGGGAAATATGTAATGCGATATAATATAGTTCTAGGACATGAAATCCTAGAAGCCATAAAAGAAGAGAGTAAGTTACCCTATGTAAAGATTTAAAACTTCTGGTAAGAGAAAGGCACCAGCGACCTAAGGGTACAATGACTGAGGAACGGAAGGAGGGAACTATGGTGCACACTGAGTGGCCACAGAAGGAATAAAGTTATGAGGCAGGCAACTAGCTGAATGAACATTAAGAGCTGTATGTTGAATAAAATGTCAGGAACAAAAAGACAAATATTATCATGCCTCAATCATATAGGCTAAGTATAATATAAAAAGTGAATTAAAGTAGAGAGCATTGGTTATCAGGTTGGGGCTTACTGTAAGCTCTTACAGCAGTCACATATATTCAGGAGGTGTAACTTAATTATAAATTCTGAGATACTGGGCTGTCCATATATAAACATGGTCTTTCCCGGAAACTTCGGGTATACATGTGACACCTGAGACTCAAAGTTAGAGCTCTGAAGCTATGAAAGTCAGCAGTACCCCATACAGGAGCTGTTTAAAAAGTTGAAAAAGTGATCAGACATCAAATAGAGATACAAATGAAGCTGATCTGGATAGGACTAAGGTATATCAGAGGACTGGGTAAAGGATGATATCACCCACATTTTAAAACTCCAACTTCTATGCGAGACCAAAGCAAGAGGTGTTTATTTGGTGCAAAACTTGCAGTTTGGACAGTGCACTTCCCAATTCTACCTGTGTGGTCAGTCTAGTCAAATACCACAACTAGAATAGTGCGTGAGATCCTGTTGGTTTGTCCAGGTTAGTGTGATGTGAGATACCTATTTGTATGCACTGTCAATTTCTTCCTCTGCATGTAAAATAGTATTTAGTTCATGATATATCCTGTATTACATATATGTTGCATATATTTTATGCCAATTGTGTTTGAACTTTTTGGTGGCTTTCTTTTTTCTAATATTTCCTCCTTTCTCCCCATTCCCCCAGGGAGGCCTTGCAAATACTTCTTTGTTCACTGCCCTGACCACTCTGGGATTTTGGGGGGCATCACAATAATTATTATTAAGGTCTTATAGGGCAGCCTGTGTTGTGTGGGATAGAAATAGCTACTTTCTAAATCCAGCTGAGTTTTTGAGCAATCTAAAAGGCATAATATAGACAAATCAAGATGCACAAGAAATCTCTCATTAGGAGGAAGAAGGGCTGGGAATTGACTGCAGGGAGCAGCCTTGCTGACAGTTCACGTCAATACATTCCAGTTAGCAGGTATTTAAGCCATGACTTCAGGGTAAGCTGGCTACATAATTCTGCAAATGAAATCCTTTGGAAGAGCAAGTTAGGAGACACCCATTTCCCCTATCTTCATAGAAGTCAGGGGTTATTTCAAATCCCTTAGGTGCCAAACCTCAGAAATAAATGTGAGTATGCATTCCTTCTTTCCTCTGATTGAAATAACAGTGATACCTTCCATGAAAGGTCACCAGGTGCTTCCATCATCATCTCTCAGCAGATGAGAAAAGGGAGGGGCATCCCAGCCTCTCCATATGTACATGTCCATTTAGAGTTGAGAGACTCTCTCTGCAACTCTGATCCAAGTCAGCTGTGCAAAATCCTGAGGATACATTAGCTCAACTCCTTCAAATTATCCCTGCGCCCAAAATCACTCTCACCTACCAATCGAGGATCTTTAAGTGTGGTTTTCTCCTGCTAAGTCTTTTGTCATCCTTTGTTGATTTCTTATTAGATATTTTTATTATTTAGGTACCATAAACTATCTGAATTATTTTGTCACCAAGATAGTGTGTGCTCAGGGACAGGGAGGAAAAGGCATGGTGCAGTGAATGAGGAGATAATTAATGCCCTAATTTGTCCCCATCTCCACTTAGAAGAGGAATAAGCAGAGCCGTCCTTGGGAGGGTTGGTGGAATCCAGTACCAAGTCTTGCATCTGCCTGGGCTCGAGGATGAGCCAGAGGAGGGATGAATTCAGGGCTGGGCATCAGGAGAAATGAGGGGAAGGACTCAGCTTCCTTCCCATGGGAACTAAGGAGCGAGGGAAACTGACATGAAGGGAACTCCTGCACTCAGACACTTCAATGTCTGCTCTACAGCTCCCTTGCAGCTGCAGCAAGAAAACATTGGGAAGCATTAAAAATACAGAGCAGCTGGCCACAAAACACATATTCTTAATCGTTTTTTTATTTATACATCTATATTGAGTTTGGGTAATAACATGCCCCAATAGCGAATGCAAGACAAGTAGGGCATGGCATTACAAATGTGCAAACAATACTTTCTGAGAAACATTACATTATTCTAAAGTCACATACCCCAAATTCTTCACCAAAGTCCAAGTCAGCACCTGCAAGAAGGAGGAACAAAAAACAGAGAAAACAGCAAAGAGATGGATGGCAAATAGGATTTGGAAAGATGACTTTAGATATAATAGAGATTCCCACAGTCCTTAGATTCACGGTTTTTATTCCCTCAAGATATTCAAATTGAATATATTAATTTTATTCAATGTCTCATATGGTAAACTCCATAGTTTCAGGATGTATGCCAAACAACTGTTAGTGACTTCCTTTGAAACAAATCCTCAAAGATAAGACTAGAAAAGTGAAAAACAAACATCAATATTGATGTCCTAGACAGACGAATTTGCACAAAGTGAGAATTTACCATTGATTCATAAAATTGTCATGAAATTATCCCAGAAGTCAGCTGACTTCTTTCCTCTTCTTCAGATCTGCTGATATAACTTAAAAATTAAATACTGTTTGTTTTGGTTTCATTGTAATCCAAGCGGAAGGGGCAGATACTCATGCTCCTATTTAGAGATGAGGAAATTGATCATCATTTAGCTTAACTAAATCTGCAGATTTTGCATTCTTCCTAAATTGCACACACAGCGGCTGCTTTATGTTTTTATTTTCTAATTTGCTGTTATGTCATACAATTTACTCAAGCCTAGGATAGTGTTTACTGCCAGGCTGTGGTGTCAGGCTGACCTGAGTTCAAATCTGGGATCTGTCGCTTACTAATGGTGCAATTTTGGCAAGCTCAAATTTGGGCTGTGTTGCTTACTAATGGTGCAATTTTGGCAATGACTCACAGGATTTGATATTATTTAAATAAGAGAATGTAAAATGTTTGGCAGCATCTGGCTCAAGATAAACAATAAATGGTAGGGTTATTTTCTTTTCAGATTCCCAAAAAAGCACATGCCAAACCTGTCTTTAAATCAGGTATTCTAATCACAATTTCACTATACATTAAAAAATGCTCATTTATCACAATGAGCCATGTTGAGGAACCACTTAGTACAGATGATTATTTACACCATAAGCTAAGAAGGCAGTTCATAAATATAGACGGGCTATTTAGATACTCAAAAATCCCTGTCCACAAAGGCGCCAAGACAATGGAGAAATACTAGTCTTTTCATCAAATCATGCGCGGACAATCAGATATCCACATGTAAAAGAATAAAATTGGATCACAGACCTAAATGAAAGAGCTAAGGCTTTAAAACACTTATATGAAAATACAAGAGTAATTCTATGATCTTGGTCCACATGATGGATTCTTAGATATGACAACAAAAACACAAGCAATAAAATAAAAGCAAGAGAAATTGAGCTACATCAGAATAAAACTTTTGTACTACAGGCGATACCATCAAGAGAGTGAAAATATAATACACAGAATGGGGGAAAATATTTGCAAATCATACACCTGATAAGGGACTCATATCCAGAACACATAAAGAACTCTTTCAACTCAATAATAAAAAGACAAATAACCCAATTAAAAATGGGCCATACATTCAAATAAACATTTCTCCGAAGAAAATATACCAATGTCCAATAAGCACATGAAAAAGTGCTCAACATCATTAATCATTAGGAAAATGCAAGTCAAAACCACAATGAGATACTACTCCACACTCACTATCAAGGTTACAAGCAAAAAGAAAGAGAGGGCAGACGATGGTGGTACAGTGGCACAGTTCCCGCCTGCCATGCGGGAGACCCGGGTTCGATTCCCGGTGCCTGCCCATGCAAAAAAAAAAAAAAAAAAAATTAAATAAATAAAAAAGAAAGGGAAAACAGGTGTTGGTGAGGATGTGGAGATGCCGGTACACTTGCACATTGCTGGCAGGAAGGTAAAACCGTGTAGCCACGGTGGAAACAGTCTGGTAGTTCCTCAAACTATTAAACACGGACTTACCATATAAACCAGCAATTCCACTCGTATATATACATGCACCCAGAGGAGGTGAAAACACAGTCATAGAAAAAGTGGGCATGAATGTTCACAGCATCATTATTCGTGATAGCCCCAAGCTGAAAACAACTCAAATGCCCATCAACTAATAAGTGGACATAAAATATGGTGTAGCCATACAACTGTATATCATTCATCTCTAGAAAGGGCACTGACACATATGACAACTCGGAAACACCTTGAAAACATTTGCTAAATGAAAGAAGCCGGTCACTAAGGCTGCATATTGTGTAACTCCATTTTTACGTGAGGCCCAGAAGAGGCACATTTAGAGAGGCAAAAATTAGAAGAGTGGTTGCTGAGGGCAGGAGGTTGGTGGGGGTGGAAATGAAGACTAACTGTGAATGGGTACAAGTTCCTTTAGAGGGAACAAAAATGTTCTAAAATTAACTTGTGGTGATGGCTGTGCAATGCTGTGAACGTACTAAAAAACATTAAATTGTACACTTTAGGTGGGTGAATTGTATAGTGTGTGGATTATCTCTCAACGAAGTTCTTTTAAAAAGAAGGAAAAAAAAGAAAGAAAGAAAGAAAGAAAACTCTGTGTTCCCTGAGGTGAAGGCCAGACAAATAAAAGGGAAAAAGAATCTCCCATCATCCAGGAAAATCTGCCCAGTGGAGTCTATGAAAACCATCTCGAGACCATTTGCTTAACCAAAGTTCAGTGGAAAAACATCTAACATTTCCCTGACCTCCTTTTCTAAACTTCCTAAGTGGCTTAGAGAGAGGCTGCCCGGGAAACTCCAAATGGAACCTAAAAATATTATCTCCTGGCTTTATAAACATCAGGCTCGCTAATGAAGTGAGGAGCAGCAGACTTGGCGAATGGAACATCTCATTCAGGTTGGGAAGCACGAGTGGAGTCTAAACTAGTTTCTGAAGACTGGCAGGGGAGGCTGGGAGGGGCCAGCTTGGTGCCATCCGGGTGGAGATCAACACAGAGTAGAGGAGGAAAGAATAACAATGAGCTAAGATACATAAAGCAGAGCCAGACGGACCACTATTCTAAACATCAGTAAAACAACCCCTTTGCAAATCAAACTCCCTGTCCTCGCTCTGCTGACCAAGTTTGGACAAATTAAAGCTCCTGGGAGAAAACCCTCTCAACCTTGACTGTCATGTAATTTGGAAAGAGGCTGCAGGAGGAATCGCGGTGCATTGGTGTCTCCTTACTCTAGTCCTCAGAAGAAATATTCCTTTTATCATTCCCTCTCTCCTGAGCAGAGCCTACCCTGTGCAGAACCGTTTCCATCTATTTGTCATGGTTATGTTGATACTTCTTGAGAACCAGTGAGCCATCCTACCTTTCGGCCTCCAAATCACATTGAATAAGGGCTCAGTAAATATGAGTTGATGGATAAGGGCCAAAATAGAGGTATTCTAACCTAACAGGGCCCCTAAACCAGTGACCTCTGATCCAGTTAAAGACACCACCTGCTTCTCCACTAGTTAGGATAAGTTTGGACATCCAAGCTATAAATTTTTAGCAAACCCCTCCTCTGTGGCAAGTATTTTGCCAGGTACTGGGGATATAGAAATAAATCACACAGCACTTTAGCCTGAGAGGGAAAGTAACCAGAATGTGCAAAGACATGTAAGTGATGGAAACCAAAGAGTTTAAGGAAATGCATGATGACAGTATGATATGGTGAAAAGACAAGACACGCAAGGGAAGTGATGAACGATGAGCCTGAAGAAGTAGAGAGGATACAGTACAAGAGCCTCCTGGACCAATCTCTGGATTTCATTCCAAAGGCCGTATCTACTATGAAAGGCTAGGTTTTTTTTTTCGCATGGGCAGGCACTGGGAATCCTGGTCTCCAGCAGGGCAGGTGAGAACTCTGCCACTGTGCCACCATTGCTTGCCTGAAAGGTTAGGTTTTTATATTTGATTTTTGTTTTTATTTAGTAACCTCCTAACTGATTTTTAAATGCTGGGTAGTGGTCAAAATCATTCCAACAAATGACTTTGAGCTAGCCTTGGCTTGTTTATTCAATAGGTCTTGCTTGATTGTCCATGGCAATTCTGGTACTCTGCTCAGCTCTAGGAACAGGACAACAATTAAGGTTCTGCCCTCAAGATGCATACACTCGGGCGGGCCACGGTGGCTCGGCAGGCAAGAACGCTCACCTGCCATGCCAGAGGACCCGGGTTCGATTCCCGGTGCCTGCCCATGGGAAAAAAAAAATGATTAAGATGCATACACTCTAATGAGAAAGGCAAAATTCTATGATTGCAAACAGTGTGACTATCTCTACAGGACAGGAATCCCTGGTATAAAAGAGTAACATAAGAAGAGCATTGATCTAATCAGGGTATGGTGGGCAGCCATGTCCTAGATGGAGGAAACATTTGAGCTGACCCTTGAGAGAATTAGTGTGAAGGATAAGGAGAGGAAGGGTGCTCTAGGCGAAGAGAATACCATGTTTCTGAGGAACATCACATGTTCAGGGAATGACAAGCAGCTCTCACGGCAGGAGAGAGAGGTTGTTAAGGCCAAGGTGGAAAATAAGTCCATAGACTCATGTGCCAGTTTGAATATGTTGTGTACCCCAAAAAAGCCAAATTCTTTAATCTTCATTCAGTATTGCTGAGGAGGAGCCTTTTGATTATTTCCATGGAGATGTGACTCACCCAGTTGTGGGAGGTCACTTTTGATTAGGTGGTTTCCATGGAGATGTCTCTCCACCCATTCAAGGTGGGGTTGCTTACTGGAGCCCTTTAAGAGAGAAGCATTTTGGAAAAAGCTTTAGAACCACCAGAACCGACAGAGCCAACAGAACAGTCAGAAGCCTGGAGATGCCTGGAGAGAAAGCTAGCAGACATTGCCACATGTCTTTCCAGCTGAGAGAGAAACCCTGAACATCGTTGGCCTTCTAGAACCAAAGTTATCTTTTCCTGGATGCCTTAATTTGGGCATTTTCATAGTCTTGCCTTAATTTGGACATTTTTACAGGCTTAGAACTACAAACGTGCAATTCCCCTATTTAAAAGCCATTCCGTTTCTGGTGTACCGCATTTTGGCAGCTAGTGAACTAGAACAACTCATCTGGAAGACAAAGACTAGAAGCAGATAGACAGTTCAGAAGGGCTATGACGATCCAGGTAAGAAATGTTAAAGGGCCTGAACTAGGGTACCGATGACAATAACAGAAAAGATGAGCTAAATTCAAGAGACATTTAGAAGACAAAATCGACAGGGTTTGCTGATCAATAAACTAGGCAGATAGAGTGGATATCTGCTCTCTCTGGAGTGCCTTCCCTCCACACTCTGTCCTTTAGGAAGCCATCTCTTCTTCACACCATGTGATTCTGGTAGTGATGCTGGTCACAGTACCTCCCACATCTTCAATTTCCCAAAGTGAGCAAATAACCCAACATGGCCAATTAGACACCTCTATCCCTACAACCTCATATTCACTGCAGGGATGGACATCAACCCAGGAATCTTCTCTAGGAGCCTTAAGAGGTGGGATTATTTGGGTATGGATTATGTGTTTTAAGGTAACCAAAACAGAAGAGATTCCCCCTCGCCTTTTCTGCAGACCTGTTACTTCTGTTAGGGAAGAATGGTGGACTTCCCTAATTCTAGCAAAGCAAGGACATGAGCTAGAACAGAACAGAGGAACAGGAATGGAACAGGGAGGAGGAGAAAAAGGAACAGGAGGAGAAGGAGGAGGAGGAGAAGGAGGTGATGGTGAAGAAAAGAGATTTGACAGGATAATCTGATTCCCTAGAGTCCCACAGGTTGGCCCTTCTAATGGACTTCTCACTTCTGTAAGTCAATAAATTTCCTTTTAATCTTAAGTTAATTTGAGTTAGATGTCTACCACTTGGAAAAAAAAAAAAAGCCTTAGTCTACACAAGGGTTAAGGAAGAAAAGAGAAGTCAATAATAACTACCAGTTTTCCATCCTGGTGATTGGTAGATGACGGTGTTATTCCCACAGCCAGGATAGAGAGCAAAGGCTATGTACAGAGGTAGGGGGGAAGTGTAGACTCTGATCATGAATTTGTGATATCTGTGTGACATCCAGGTGAATTACTGAATGAATATTCGTAGAGAAACCTCGAAGTATTAATCCTTAGGTGATGAAACTACCTATTTCCCCCTTCTGTTCTTGAATTTAAAAATTTTCTTTCAAGGGTGGGCCACAGTGGTTCAGCAGGCAAGAATGCTTGCCTGCCATGCCAGAGGACCCGGGTTCGATTCCCGGTGCCTACCTATGTAAAAAATTTTAAAAATTAAAAAAAATTTCTTTCAAGAGATGTATTATTTTTATAATGATTAGTACAAATTTTTTTTTAAACATAGTTGTTATGCACATAGCAAAAATACTAGTTCACAGCCAGAAAAAGGGTATGGATTATGTATTTTAAGGTAACCAAAACAGAAGAGATTCCCCCTCGCCGTTTCTGCAGACCTGTTACTTCTGTTAGGGAAGAATGATGAATTTCCACCTGCCCGCTCTTCCATAGAATTGGGAAATTTGAGAAATATAAAAAGTGGTCAATAACAATGGGAGAGGAGCATAATTGCATTGCAAATTTTCTATCCTTAACCCCCAAATCTTAGTGGCTGAGTTCACATATCAGCATGCCCAGCCAGAGTCCCTTTTTTGCCTCTCTCGCACTGAAGCAGAATTAAAAGACTATTTCCTAATCAGTGGCTTTTCTTGCATATCTGACCTACTCTCTCCCTCTCCAGAGTTTCCTAAAGCATGCCCTTCGAGCTCCCTTAAAAACATCTTGAAACTTTTGACTCATGTGACAGAGCCAGAAGGATTATAACAAATTAAACTTCTGAAATATCCTGAAAGATATTCGAGGGGAGAGGTCATTCACGACCCCCTTAAGTGATGCATTTCAGAGTCTCTCTTTTCCCATTTAATCCCATCTTTTTCTTAGTCTCCAATGGATCTAAAGAACAGCTGGTAACTCCTTAATGATGCCCTTAGAAGTGTTATTTCTACACCAGGATTTTATTTTAATTGATTTTATACTTAGTTCCAACTCACTGCTCACCTGAAGCTCAGTTTCTGTGAAAGGCAATGAAAAATTTGAAGAAGAAAAGTAAGCCAAGTAAAGGAAGATGGTGGCTAATTGAAATAGCACTTAACAACATAGCACAGTGAAGGTCATGTATACCCAAATAGTGTAATTTCCCTAAATGCAATATGAAAGCTGTTTTCTTTGAAGTTTTGTGATTAAATATTTTTAAAGACTTTCTGATAAAAAAGCAGGTGGAAAGCAATACAAGTGTTCCTTTGATTCCATTAAAAACTTGTGAGATCGGGAAGGAATTTGGAAAGGGCAGATGGAAAAGTGATTAATTGTTTACTGAAAAAAAAATGGAATTTCCCTCCTCCATAGCCCAGTCAGTAAAGCGGAGTGATGCAGTCAGCCCTGGGGAAATGCAGATAAATATACTGAGACTGCAAGCTTGTCCCCTCACCCCTCACCCTGCCTTCTCTCAGTACGGCTCGCAGACATTTCAATTCCATTCTTTTCCTGTTTCCAGAGCAGCAGCCCTGCATCACATTGAGTTTAAAATAAAGAAAAGCGTTTCCTAAAGAATTCACACACAAATAATCTCATTACCCCAGTGCTTAGGTTTATACAGCAGACGTCTTCTGCCAGGAAAAAAAAAATGTACTCTACACTCGCTCACACGGAGCAGCTGTGAGGAGAGAAATGGTATTTAATTCATTGTGAAATATTCAACAATGGCTACACTGCACTTTTAAAAGCCTTTTGATAGTAAAACCCACAGGGAACAGCCCATCCTGTGTGCTGAAAAGCAGCTTCTCCACAATTAGTCTCTCTATTCAGAGGTCTGAGGAGTCTATGTAAACTTCAGCACGCGCTGGGAACACTGCAGAGAGCTTCAAGGGTGTAACCTTTCAGAAAATTCTTAGGGTTTCTTGCTCACTGATTCTGTCGGCTCACAGAGCTAGTTGGAGGAGGAGGTGTAAGGAGGCAGAGGGAGTGCAATACTTAGGTGAAGGGGTAAGCAAACTCTCCAGACCCTCAATGAATGCACAGTAAAAGAAAAACCATTTCCTAGAGCAGGCTCGCAAGCGCCCATGCTCCTTTATGCCCTTAAATAACCAATATTGAACCAGAAAGAAGAGCCAAAATAAATCAGGCCACAGTGGTGCATTTTCTCTATTTGCTCTCTGTGAGATAGTCATGGGTGTGTTGTGGAAAAGCTAGGAATGCTTATATTCTCTTATTCTAGAGGATGGACGTTAGCCAGTAAGGTGGAGGTAGCAATGAAGATTTAAAAATAATGTTTGGGCGAGCAAAGTTTGTGTAATGGTTAGGACCATGACCTCGGAGTGAGATTAGAGTTTAATTGCCAACTACCGCCCCTATCCTCCCAGAAATACAGCTAGGAGCCTTTGGGGAGGCAACTTTATATCTTTGAGCCTCATCGATCTCATATGTAAATAGGAATAATATCACTTTTATATGGATATTGTATGTGTAATCCTTAGCATATATTGAGTACTTAAAGAATAATAACTATTCAATCTCTCAAGCTCCTCTAGAAAGATAGGACTTCTTCGGAACTTTCCTAGAATAAAATTATTTTAAAATTAGAGTAAATTGGAATATGAGTATTTCTCATCTTAATTGCTTTTTTACTGGTCAGTACAAAAGTGCCATAAAATTGAGAGATGCACAGATAGCTAACAGAATTCAGAGGGATCGGAAACATACTAAAATAGCGGAATTAACCAAAAGTCAAGCAAATTTTGCATTAGATTGGTTTTTGTTATTGTTCCAGAACTTTAAACTGAAAATTTTCAAAAAGCACAATGCCTATTTCAGGTGAGGTTGAATGCACATGACAACCTTTTTATTATTTCCAGCCTTTACTCATTTCTCCAGGAACAGACCACGGGCAATTTTGCTTCCAAAAGGAATCAGCCATTTTCATTATAAAACCCAATGTTCAACCTATGAGCATTGACCAGTCTGAAAGCCCTAAACCCTGCTCAACCAAGAATGCCTACCAAACCTATTGACTGAAGAGGGAAGAACTAAGGCATCATTGGGCTATTCAAAGTAGTTGACTCAGGAAGGACGAGGCAACCACCCTCTCCAGAATGGAGATGTCTGAAAATGGCCTCCACTTGTCTAAGTTGAATAGTAGATAGTTCCAATGAAAAAGACAGTTCAGAAATGAGAATTAAGACTCTAAAAGACAACCCAAGGTTGGAGGCGGTAGACTGGGAGAGCCTGCAATGTCCTGTGGTTTACCCCCCATAGTTGTTTCTCGTTGTTGGGGCAGGGGAGGTGGGACATTAGCTCTGGATTTATGTCATGCTTCAGAGGCACAATCTCTACCACACATTCTTTTCCCCTTGCATGAGACAGGGATGCTGAGGTAAAAGTTATTATTCACTGGAAAGTCCATGAAAAAACAGATCATGGTATGATTTTATGGTGCTCTGAAGTGGAGAGAGTGCCTGCCTAGCCCACCTCAATCTTACTTTCTGGAGACGTAAGAGCCCATAACTGCTGAATGGGGTGCTTGGGGGATCAACCTGAAGGACGCTGTGCCAGGTTGAAACTGTTGTGTACCCTAGAAAAGCCATTTTTTAAATCCTGTTTCAATATTGTTGGGTGGCATCTTCTTGAATAAGTTGTTTCCATGGAGCTGTGACCCACTCAGTTGTCGGTGGAACCTTTTGATTAGGTGGTTTCCATGGAGATGTGTCTCCACCCATTCAAGGTGAGTCACTTACTGAAGTCCTTTAAGAGGAAACCAGCTTGGCAAAAGCTTCAGCGCTGACACAGATAGACCTTTGGAGATGCAGAAAGAAAATGCCCCCGGGGGGGCCTTTTGAAAGGAAAAGCTGGGAGAAAAAGCTAGCACACTTATCCATGTGCCTTCCCAGCTGACAGAGAAACTCCGAACATCATCCGCCCTTTCCCGAGTCAAGGTATCTTTATCTGGATGCCTTAGTTTGGACATTTTTATGGCCTTAGAATTGCAAATTTGTAACTTAATAAATTCCCTTTATAAAAGCCAACTGATTTCTGGTGTATTGTATTTCCCATAGCATAAACAAACTAAAACAGGCATAAAATCAAAGGAGATGTTGAGAAAGAAAGAGAGATGTGGCTGGACTTCAGGCAAGGCTTTTGTGTTTCTGTCTCCAAGACAATGGGCTAAAAACAGACTCCAGATTTAAATGCTTAGACCCGGGAATTCAATCCAGTTCAGCACAATATGCATGGCAGATTTTCTAAATACATTATACTAAGCGTTGCAGGAAGAATAAAGGGAACTTCTCCCTTGGGCTGGTAGTTCTTAACCTCTTTGGAGTCTCAGAAAACTTTGGGAATCAGAGGAAAGCTCCAGACCCTTCTTGGAAAAATTCTTGAAAACATTCACTTTCACCTACAATCTCATGGGATCTCCCATATCTCAAATTCAGTCCAGTTAAGAACCCCTGCCCTAAGAATAGCTGCAGGTCTAAGAGTTGGAAGTAATTGGTCAGGGTAAGTCAAAATTGCATGAAGCACAGGAGATATCATGTGAAAACTGAAAAGTCCTCTAAATCCCTGGATCTGTAGATATTTAAATCACTGGCATTTCTGTTTCTCAAGCACCCACTTAGCAAATCTGAGAGGTATGGAAATGATTGATAAAATAACTTCAGGAATTGGTAGTTTCCTTTTTCGTTGTTTTTCAAATCCCATCTGAACTTGTTTTTAAATAACAAGAAAGTTCCAAAGAGGCAAACAATTCTTTGAAGAGCATGAGTGAATCTAAGGGGAATGTTCAGGTACGGAATGGAGGAAACATATCCCTGTAGAAACAAATATATAGTGATGGTCCGGGAGGGCGTGATCAGCTGACTAGAGCAGGCTGGAGGGGCAGGGTGGGAGCTGAAAGCTGGCAGGGGCCACTCACACTGGAAGGGTCTGAGGGAGTCAAAGGCTGCCCCAAACATCAGCTGAGAGGTAATTTCTCTTAAAGTGCAATTAGGTCTCTGTTTGACCTATGACTTCTGGCTCATGAGATATTTATGTTCTCCAGACAGACAGCAAGGGGAAAATGAGGGAAGATAGAAGCTGAAATCATTTAGCAGGGAGGAAAGAAGGAAGGAAGGAAGGAAGGAAGGAAGGAAGGAAGGAAGGAAGGAAGGAAGGAAGGAAGGAAGGGAGGGAGGGAGGGAGGGAGGGAGGGAGGGAGGGAGGGAGGGAGAGAGAGAGGGAAGGAGGAAGGGAGAGAAGGGAAGCTGATCAATTTACAGGCATCTATACAACACTTAAAAAGCACCCCTCCCACCCTCCCTTGCCAGTGAAACCATGGACTGAGAGCCCTCTCTATGCAATGCTTGGGACTTGCCATTTTCACATTCAATACCATTTTTTTCCTCTGTGAGTCTACCCATGAGGAAACTGAAGCCCAGGAGGACTCAGTGACTTGTCCATCCATCCGTGGTTGCAGAGCTAGTAGTAGGTGGCCAAGCTAAAACTTAGGCCCAAATCAGTCCCCCTTCCACTGAACTCTGTTGTTCATTTCTTGGCAGTAACAACACAGGTCGGTGCTACGGATAAAGTGTTACACTCCCTTACCTATCGCTCCATCTCCCAGACCTATCTAGAACACCCCCTTCAACTCTTGCAAAACGAAATCTATGTGCAGAATCTATCATGTTCTAACTGCCTATTTGTAAAGACAAGCTAGGGAGCAGATGTTCTACCCAACAGGGGACATTCAGGCCACAGTTCAGACTCTCTCTCTCTCTCTCTCTCCCTTTCCCTCTCTGCCTGAATCTGGATTTGAAACCTCTGCAGTCCTTGGATACCCTCCTTCCTGGCGCTCTGCCTGCGCCAGGGCTGCTGGCAGCGCCGGGGTTAACCCGCCCGCCCCGTGGAGCAATGATTTCTGTTTTATTTCAGCAGGGGAAGTGTGTGCCTGCCTGATTAGCCTGATGGTTTCCTCTTTTCCCATAACCTCCAGACCCCCGTGGCCCAAGTGTTTACTCTCTGAAATAAAAAATCTGCTGGTGTTTTTCTTTTTGTGTGCTCGTGTATTTTGGGAGGATTGCAGAGGAGGAAGGCGGGGTAGGGGTTAGAGCCCAGAAGGTTAGGGGGAGGGGACAGCGCCGCCTCCCCCCTCCCCACCCCACCCCACCCCACCCCACCCCCCAACCGTCCCCGCCTCCACCAAGCCTTTCCCAGCTGCAGGCACAGGGCTGAGACCCCTGCCTGGCTGCAGTGCAAGAAAGAAACTTATTAATGAGGGACGTGGGTCTCCTGCTTCAGCAGCTATAAACACAGTGAACATCTGGAGAGTGAGAGAGGAAGAGTTTCTGGGCGACCAGACACTGAGAAAAACAGGCTGTCTCTGCGCAGCCGTCCCCTGCCCCCTCCTCTCTCTCACACACCCGTCTCCTCTCTGCTGAACTCGCCGTTCACATCCTCCACCCACCCGAAGATTTCCATTCACAGAGCACGGTGGCGTCCAGCTTGCTGACTGCTTCACTGGAGCCAAGGCGGGGGCTGACGCCAGCAACGGCATCCACCAGAGTTACCCAGAGGGGTCAAACTGCCTGAATCAAATAAGAACTCGGTGCCCTGGGGACCTTTTCCCAACTCGGACTAAATATTTGTGGTTTGAAAAAATTAAGAGAACTTCTTCCCTACACCCCCACCCCCCTCCCCTCTGCAGCCCCCTGGGAGTTCCAGGGCAAGGCTGTTTCTTCCTAGGCTTTTTGAGAAGCAATCAGTTGAAGAAGAGGCCAACAGACCACTTCCATTCTAATTGTAACTGACGGAGCCTCTAAGGCCCCAGTTTCTTCCTCTAGGTTTGCGCCTCTCCCAAGCGAGTGTCAAGGTGCTGTGGGTATGTGAAGACCTTTGCAACCCTTACTTCCGCCGGTGGACTCTAGAAGGTCTGCAGTCCCTAACCGGCCCTGCTTCTCTCTCTGGTCCTCACAGAGCTCCTCTTTCCTTCAACCTGTGCTGGAGATGGAATCCCAATTTCCATAAAAGACATGTTCCAGTCTTAATCCGCCTTCCTGGGGGTGGGGGGTGGGGTGGGGTGTGATCCCCTTTGTAGACAGTACCTTGGAAGAAGTTATTATTAGTTAAGGTGTGGACCTGCTTGTGAGTAGGATTTTCGAAGATCTTATTTAGATGAGGCCAAATTGAATCCGGGTGGGTCTTAATCCGTGTGACTGGAATCCTTACAACCAAAGGACATTTGGATGCCGTCAGTGGAATCCAGAGTCAGTAGAAGACAGAAGCCAAAAGCTAGCAGAAACCAGAGGAGTAGACGTGAGGAGAGACGATTGCCAGAACTCTACCAACTTTGGGAGAAAGCAAAGGGTGCCAAATCCTTGACTTGGGATTTCTAGCCTACAAAACCATGAGACAATGAAACCCTATTATTTAAGCCAACAAGCATGTGGTGTTTGTTAGAGCAGACTGGAAACCAACTGGTAAAATGAGATGCAGTAAAGGGCCAAATCAGCAGGTGTAAAAAAAATTAGTCTTGGGTAAGGTGAGATAGGGCAAGACTGATAACATAAGGGTGGGGCATCTAGTATCTGTGACACCATTAAGTTCTTGCCCAAACCATGATGATAGGAAAAAGAAGGAGATGTAGCATTATTGGGAACCTGCTGAAGGCCGTGACTTTTAAGTGTATTACCCCCTCTAATGGACCCAAGCACTCTATGAAATAAGTGAATGTCCCATCTGATAAAGTTGGAGAAACCAAAGCTCAGAACCTTAACCAGAGCCAAGGGGCTAGTACCTGGCAGTGCTGCTGGGACCCAGATGTGTTCTTGTTCTTGGCACCAACCATGCTTGAGACTTTCGTTGGACATCCTTCAGCTCATCCTCAAAAACATATACAGAAAGTTCTTGTCCTCTCAATATGAAATAGCATGGGCTTGAAAGAGATCAAGGGGCAGGAGGTGGGAGCAGAGAGGGGGAGGAAATGTAAGGTTGGTAAATATGAGCAAATTCAGTTCACCGTCAGTGAGAATCACACCTTTCACTTAAGGAGAATAGTGCCTGTCATTGGGAGAAATCTCATTATCAGAAGAACAAAATGATAGAGATCATTCTTCTTTTTCTTTCTTTTTAGATATGGATTGCCTTCCTAATGTACTAATTGGGCAAAGCAGACCTTCCCTCTCTTTCCTCCAGAGTCAAAGGCCTGGCTACCTCTGGCTCTCTCTGAGATGGGATGGGAAGAAGGAGTGTTCACACATCAAGCTTTTCTCCGAGCTGTCCCGGGGGAGAAGCTGCTCCAGGCAGCAAGGCCCCAACCATAGCTTTCTGGGGAAGTCCAGAGTCTGAGGCAGGCTCACAGCTTCTCCTTCCCAAGCAGCTCAACTGTCAAATCAGAATGGAGAAGGTTGAATGGGCCCAACCTCCCCTAATGCCCAGACTTTACTTATTAAAAGGTTTTATATTTTTCCTCTGAATCTTGTGCTATACAATATTTGTGCATTGGTATCTTTTGAGAATTTTTAACAGTTTTGAAATTTTAAAGCTGTTTCACACTGAATTGGAAAAGTGAGAAATAAGATAAAATCTGGAGATTGTGGTATCCCAGCATGGTTCCAAATTTACTTCACTCCGAATACCTGCTGGTCTCCCTAGAATGGAATAGTCCTTTTAACAACATCCCCGAAACACACACACAGGAACAGAACTGTGTCAAAGAAGAAAGAATTGGAAATAACACGCTGAATGAGGAAAGAACAGATATATGGAGAGAAAGAGTTTAAAACCCAGTTGTTTAAAAACCACAAAGCCATGTGAGATGGTGGGTTGAAAGGAGAAACCTGGCTCTGAGAATAAACATTTCAGAGCAAGGTGAATCTCCATTTAACAAGTCTCCCTGGCGTTCTCTTGACTTTCTCAACTCTTAAAAGCCAAACTTCAGGCATCTGTTTTTTTCCGCTGAAACTTCCCACCTGGTTGTCGATAGCCCTTGCCAAACACTGGCCCAGGTTTGATTTCCCCCAGCCGCCCTGGCTGACTGAGAAAACCCCAAGACCGACCGTGAACTCAGACTCTCAACATATCTCCCACTTGAACTCCCAAAGTTTATTTAGGCAAGACATTCTTCAGTTCTGCCATTTTACTAGTTGATTTATTTTCGAAATTGTGAACAGCGAGATTCAATGTCACACACTCACACACTGACAGTCTTTATCTCACAAATAAGCGCAATATTCATATAGGAACATCTGCTCAATCGTGTACATGTACCTACACACACACACACACACACACACACACACACACTGAATAAAAGTTGCTCAGAGACACAGGCTGAGCTAAGTCTTTTCCTTTCCCCATGTAATCTCTTAGTATCTGGTAGGTGGCACTGACCATCAGAAGTTGTCAACTAATCGGCGGGTCACTTTCCGTCTTAATGATACCCATAGATTTTGGGAGTCTTGGGCACTCTGAGACAATGAGTTATAATAGCAAACACACATATCGTGTTTGCTAAGTGACATTACCGCTTGAGGGTTTATCTGTACTAACTTAATGATTCTCAAAATGTGGTTCCCAGACCAGTAGAATCAGCATCACCTAAGAACGTGTTAGAAATGCAAATTCTCGAGCCTATCCTAGACACACTGAATCAGAAACTCTCAGGGTTTCTAAACCATCTGTGCTTTAACAGGCCCCCCCCCAGGTGATTCTGATGCACACCACTGAATCTGGGGCCCCAGAGTTTCTGATTCAGGGTAGGGATAGAGAATTTGCATTTCTAACAAGTTCCCAGGTGATATTGATGCTGTTGGCTCTGCGGACCACACTTTGAGAACCACTGGTACAGAAGAGGAAACTGAAGCACAAAGATGTCGTAAGACATTGAAAGTCACACGGTTAGGAATAGGCAGAGATAAAGTGCAAACCCAAGCAATCTGATTCCCAGATCTGGATTCGTCATGACTGTAATTCCTCTCTCATGAAGAATGGAAAGTGGAGGAGAGGCTGCCGATGTGAGTAGAAGGAGCTTTTACTATGGTCAATGACCAAAACCAGACCCAACTGCATTGCTCAAGAAGAAGAAAGTCTTGGCTTGCTTCTCAGATCAAGGCCCATTGTAAGGAGACCGTAGGCTCATTCCCAAGAGGGGATGTTGGGTTTGCCCAGCTCTGCAGCTGCAGACCTGCTTCCTGGTTCTAAGCAACTACACTGCAAACTCGTGCTCGGTCACAACCTCATACCCATACGTTTGGCTATCAAGACAAATCCATCCCCGAAATGAAAAATAACTTGATAACATATCCCACTGAAAGGGCACCGAGTAAGCACTATGTTCTGACACACACCATCATTCATGATTGTTGTAACTATGAAGTTAAATTAAATATGGACGGAGGTCAGTGACTGGACAGGCTGCATTCTTGGGGCTGCATGCTCAGAAATGTCCTGATGTCAGTTTTCTAGCTTCTGGTTATAAAATGGCACTACGTGACTCTTCTGGGTCTGGCCTCCATCTGCCAATGATTTACATCCACCCCGACCCTTCTCAACAGGCTGCCGATAGGAACTCGTCAGAAGAGTCACTGGCAGTGCAAGGCTGGTGAGTTCTCAGAAACAAGGAGCAGGAGACTGACATAAACACCAATTCTTGCTATGAAGACTGAGAGAAAGGGCTGAGGTTGAGGGCCACATAGAGGAAGGGAGCAGAGAAGAGGAAGGTCACTGTGCTCCACTCCAGTCAGACTATAAACAGGAGGAGACATTTCAGCCCTGTCTTGTGAAAGGGGCTCCATTGATTCATCAGGCTCCCCGACAGAGGGATGACGAGAAGCTGAGACAGAAAGGGCCCATTCATTCATGCAGAACACCAGTTCCCGTCCCCATTGGCTCTCACTAAAGCCCCAGGCTGATGGGGAGGAGGGGAAGAGGCGGATGCGAGGAGGACATAGAAATGAAAGAAAATGATGACTACGAGATTGTCATGAAGAAATGTACAGCTGCACAGGCAATTGCATGCAAATGTGGCTTCCCTTTTTAGCTGTATAGTTAACGTCTTCAGATTCATCTATTTTTCTCTTTCATGTCATCTTCCCCTCCCCTTCAAGTTGCCTTATCTTTATTCTGGGCTCTCCACCTCTTTTCCCTTCCCATTCATCTTTCCTCTTGTCTTTCCATTATGCTGTACCCCTCTGATATTACCCACCTTTATTTTTTCTTCTTCTGTCCTCCATGCCCCTTTCACCATCTAGTCTGTCCAACCGATTCTGGACATGTCTTGGTTCCTGAGAAGTCTCTCTCACTCCCTGCTAAAGCTTTCCCACCTCCATATTTTCTCTTGGTTTCATGCTCTCTCCCTTCCCCATTCCCTCCACCTCCCTGATCCTCTTAATATTCTGTCCCTTTTGTGAGAGGAACCACACACAGAAGAAGGAGGCTGCCCTGAGTGGGCCTAATCATTCTCAATGGCCCCTCCTGCTGGGTATTCCACTCACTGACAGATGTGTAGTCCTTTGAAAAGAAGTTCATTCATCCCTTCTGCAAGCATTAACGTGAGGCGGGAGCAGGGGTGGGGAGCGGCCATGAGATGGAGGATGGGAAGGAAACCGAATTTATAAATAGGATAAAAGGAGATGAAAAAAAGGCGGAGTATTTTTCTCTCTTTCTTTTTTACTTGACACGTCTCCAAGGAAATGTGCCACAGCTGGAGACATCATCGGTTGGTCCGTGTCTTCATCCCCCTTCACTGTAACCTCACAGTCCCCTTCCAAGCGACTCCCATCACTAAAGAAAGCTGGAGCCCGGCCCAGAAAAATCCCTGCAACTCCTTTATCTGGACAGCTCCAATAGCAAAGGTGGGGCTGGAAAGGCTCAGGGTTCTTGTCAGAAATTTCCATCAGAGGGAGCCTCGGACATGAAGCCTACAGCCACCATGTTCATGAAGCCAACATCTGGGACGCGGGTAGGGGACCGTGCCCCATGGAGGCATTCTAGCATTTCTGGACTGCAGTTGACCCCAATCTAGGTCATTCTAGGAATGGTTTTTATACACCCCGATCTTCCCTTCCTACCCAAAAGCCACATGTCTGGAGGGCCAACTTCCTCCATCTTGTAACGATAAAATAGACTGTAAGAAGACCATTATATTATTCTACAGTAAATCCTTGCATTTTAAAGCAGTTTCATCCTGAAGATTCCTCACATGCTTCATGCATACTGTCTCACTGGCCTTGAGGTCAAAAGTTTTTTTTAACTTGGAGAACCTTGACAAGGAGACGAATACAAAATCAGCACTACTTGGAAGTTCATGTACTTCTCACCTAAGAAACAGAAGTGCAATGTCTGTTTGTAATGAAGAATAGACATTTTGATCTTGAGGCTACAGATGAGTATAGAGATGCCCTCAGCTACTATTAGGACATAACTGGTAGCAAAAAGAAGTGCCACTCAGAGTTTGTAAGTGTTATGGTAGCTTTGATCTCTGCTGCATTGGGAGCTATGAAACTTAACTCCTGTGGCATTAATAGGATAGGAGAATAATACAAATATAGATGTAACCATTTTGACCTTTCCTTATGCAAATAAAATCTGTTTTGTTAAAAATTTTAAAGGAACACTCAATGTCTTTAAATTTTAAGTCCTTAAGTCTCATATGTGAACACGTGGAAAATCCTCACAGTCTCCTTAGGAAACAGGTAGATAGCTGAGACATTTCTATTTATGCTTGAAGGACGAGAGATACCAGGCAGAAAGTAGCTTACCAAAAAGTCACAGCATAAATGTTACAATGTCTGTTATTCACGGTGCTGCCCCCCAAAATACTTCAGTGGTCAGTGACTATTAGACAAGAGAATATGGAATACAGGAATTGACTTCATTGTGCCCTGAATAGGAACTAAACACCAGTGCTGCAACCTCTTACTTAGCACCTCTTCATTTAGTTCTGGTGAAAGGTAAAGCATGGACAACAAAGCAGACGTCAATTATATGTCTCCACTATTATAAAGTGGTGTGCCATAGAATTGCAGTGGGGACACTGAACAACAAAGCTAAATTTCCAGTGATTCTTTTTCCCCTCCCTCCCCCATTAATTCCTCAGAATTACATATTTCCAGCATATAAGGTTAATGAAACTTCCTATGCTAAGAATTCATCCTGCAGAGAAAAGAAGATTTTGATTGTCTTTTGGATACATTATCATGACATAGTCTTATGAAAAACTGAAGTTTTGAAGAATTGATGAATTCGAAGAATTTATCATTTCAGAATCTCCTAGTTCAAGTTTTGCATTTTTTTAATAGTGGGTAAACAATAAGTAGTGGAATCTGTCAGAAACACAGTGACCCTGCAAAGAGAAGGGGGGTAAAACTTTTAACTTCTCAGCTCCTTGGGAGAGTAGATGCACTCATGTAGTTCTCTGGAAGTTCAGCTCCTGTTCACCAGAGGGCAGCATCATAAACAACAAATAAATGAAAAGGGGTGGATGGGAAAAGAATAAATATCTGAGAGAACGAGGGAACAGAAGGAGGTTCTATAGCAGAGGAATTGAAAAGAGAGATTCAAGGAACAAAGAAGCCAGATAGAGCTAGGCACAAGCAGAGAGGGAAAGAATAATGGAAAAAGAAGGCAAATCAAAGAAAGCATGTTCTAAATAATTTGCACTCTCTCTAGTGTTTACCCAGTTTGTGCTTTATGAATGCAAAACTTCTAGGACAACCAAGCTGAAAGTGGAAGTGTCAGGAGACGTCCAGTAGGCAGAACAATTGACAAAATGAAGATCTACTAAAGCCACCTCTCCTTGGTCCATTCCTGGAGTGCAGTCTTACAGGTTTTGGAGAATAAAACAATCCCAATTTATTAAGAAGGCCTAGGACTTTCTATTGGAGAACAATAGTGTCCCTACGCCCTGGAAGCCGCGCAGCTTGGGTATTTCAGAGGACGCGGCAGTGATCAGATTCCCGTTGTCCTTTAACTGTGTCCTCGTCCCCAGCCTTGTTTAGGACCCTACCTGTGCCACAGTGTTCAAGACCAGTAGGGACTTCCTGGGTGGCCATCTCATCCCAGAATGAGTAGCAAGCCTTCTGCTGGTGATAGTTGGACTGGAGACCACAGGCCATTCGAGGATCCTCATAGGTGTTGACAAGCCCCTGTCTCTGTGACCACAAAAACAAACAACAAAAGAAAGAAATATATGAGAAGGAAAATTTCTATAGTTTAGCCTTATTGGGACAATGACTTCATACCATCCAACTGCATATAAGTAGTAATCGTGCATAGATGCCTACAGAAGAGAAGCGACTATTGATCCTACTCCTCCCCAGAAGAAAGGGGAAAGGAGAAGAATTTCTGATTTAGACTAAGGAGGTGGTTAACTTCTCTGTTTCTTCAAGCACTTGAGGACTACCTCTTCTATCCTTCAGATAAGGACTCAT
Source organism: Tamandua tetradactyla (assembly GCF_023851605.1). Taxonomy (NCBI): domain Eukaryota; kingdom Metazoa; phylum Chordata; class Mammalia; order Pilosa; family Myrmecophagidae; genus Tamandua; species Tamandua tetradactyla. Next base: position 8,039,234 of record NC_135334.1, on the reverse strand, counting down.
GGTTACTAGCAGAGCAGAATGATGGTCAACTTGAATTCATATAATCTTGGCTTTTTTTTAAAAAAAGTTTTCTACTCTGTAAAAATACCAGGAAAGGACATTCTTGCAAGGCTTATTCCAATATCAATCAACTGATAGGTGAGGAATACAAAGGGGAAAGCAAAAATTGGACCTACAATAAACACAATAAATATCACCTCATTTTTCAGTTAATCAACGTGCTTGGGTTTTATTATCTCTGGTATTTTGTGTGTTTTTTTCTCTAACAGGAAATGGGAATTCTCAGTTTCTCTTAACATTCATCATTGTTGCACTCCTTCACCAGTATTGTGAAATCCATGCAATGTGCTCTCTACCCAGGACTCCACAAGGAGGATGAATGTGCTCTCTGTGGGGTCAGGTTTTGCAGTGTCATGAGGGACCTGTGCCCCGGAGCCAGGTATGCATGGATTGAAATCCTGGCTCCACCATCTACACAACCTGGGGGCCAGGGAATGCTCCTTAACATAAGCCTCAGTTTACTCAATTTTAAGATGAGAATAACATGTGTAAGAAAATTTTATATAAAGCAAAATAAAATATGAAATGTGATACAAATATTTATGGTAATGAAATATATATAATAAAGAATATATGTAAAGTCCTCAATATAAGGCAGATATTATTTTAATACAGGAGAACATTATCATTCCTGGATTAAAAAGTAACATTCTTGGATTAAAAACATGTCTGGATTAAAAATTAAGACAGAAAAGAAGGAGCAGAATTTCCTGAGAGTTGGAGTCTAATCTACACTGGCCCATCCTCAACTTCCTTTTTTTTTCCTTTTTTATTCCCCTCTCTTCTCTCGTGGCCCCTCCACCTCCATGAAAAACCCAATTAAGAAAACAGAGCCCTGTTAGAATTTGATGTGATTAAGTCTATTGATCTTAGAGTGGTAATAAAAGGTAGTTGTTAAGGCATTATTCTCACCCTAAGAAGTAGCTACTTAGACCCCAAACAGATGCCCTAACTTGAGGGCCTTTAAGGTCCTCTCTAGTCTTGAACTGAACTAAAGTATTAGGCGTTTTATTATTAGAATCAATTACTCTCTATCTACTCCCCTCCCCCTTTTGCAATTGTCTGTTTACCTAAGCTCAGTAAAGATAACAAAAAAGAGTATGTTGGTACAATAAAGGCAATCGAAGCCAAAATGCAGATGTTTTAGTTTCCCATCTGCTAATACAAATACCAAAAAATGGGTTGGCTGAAACTATGAGAATTTGTTGGATTGCTTCCCCCCAGTGTCAGTATCTTCCAGCTAACAATCTCAGGGTTCCTTGGCTGTTCCGTCACATGACATTGCACATTGCCTTTTTCTTTTCTTCTCTCGTTCTCTTTTCTCTTCCAGGTTCTCTTGACTTTCCAGCTTCTGGCAGCTCCGTGTGTCTTCTCTCTCTGTAGCCTTCTCTGCAAGGCCTCCAGTAATAGGGTAAAGACCCATCTTGATTCAGTTGGGCCACACCTTAACTGAAGAAACCTCATCAAAAGGTCCTGTTTGCAATGAGTTCACACCCACAGCAATGCATTAAGAGTAAAAATATGTTTTCCACTGAGTGAAGCTGAATGTGAGAACGATAGAGGGAGGAGGCCTGGGGGTACATATGAAATCAGAAAGATAGACAATAAAGACTGAGATGGTATAATCTAGGAATGCCTAGAGTGTATAAGGACAGTGACTAAATGTACACATTTTTAAAATGTTTTTGCATGAGGAAGAACACAGGAATGTCATTACTGCAGGGTGTTGAAAATAGATGGTAATTAATATTTTAAAATTTTAACTTGTGTGTGAGACTAAAGCAAAAAATGTTTATTTGGTTTACAAAATTTGTATTTTGACTAGCGCATTTCCTAACATAACTTATGTAGACAGCTTAATTGAACACTATAAGGACATGGAACCTTGAGTAGGGCATGAGATTTTGTTGGTTTGTCCAGAATGATGCCCTGATAAATCCCAGAGTGATTTGAACAGTGAATAAAAAAGTATTTGCAAAGTCCCCTTTGGGGAATGCTGAGAAAGGGGGAAAATTCAACTTCCCCAAGGTGAATTCTTGATATTCTTACAAGCAGTGGGGACAACCAAAACAATAGGCTGAGCAGCAATCTTGGGGTTTGTTCATATGATACTTAACCCCACAAAGGATAGGTCAAGACTATTTGAAATTAGGCTTGAGTCACTCTCAAGAAAACCTCTTTTGTTGCTCAGATGTGGCCTCTCTCTCCAGGCAACACAACAAGCAAACTCACTGCCCACCCCCCATCTATGTGGAACATGACTCCCGGGGGTCATTTCTGACCCAACGTGGGACAGAAATCCTAGAATGTGCTGAGACTCAGCATCAAGGGATTGAGAAAAACTTCTAGACCAAAAAGGGGGAGAGCAAAATGAGACAAAATAAAGTGTCAATGGCTGAGCAATTCCAAACAGAGTGGAGAGGTTATTCAGGAGGTTATTCTTACACATTAAATAGATATTACCTTGTTAGTCAAGATATAATGGAGAGGCTGGAGGGAACTGCCTGAAGATGTACAGCTGTGTTCCAGTAGCCATGTTTCTTGAAGATGATTGTATAATGATATAGCTTTCACAATGTGACTGTGTTATTGTGAAAACCTTGTGTCTGATGCTCCTTTTATCTACCTTGTCAACAGATGAGTAAAACATATGGAACAAAAATAAATAATAGGGGGGAACAAATGTTAAAATAAATTTAGATTGAAATGTTAGTGATCAATGAAGGGAGGGGTGGTGGGTATGGTATGTATGAATTTTTCCCTGTTGTCTTCTTTCTTTTTCTGGATTAATGCAAATGTTCTAAGAAATGATCATGATAATGAATATACAACTATGTGATGATATTGTGAATTACTTATTATATAAGTAGAATGCAATAATCATAAGTTAAGAATGTTTGAGTTTGTTTACTGTTATAGATTTTTTTTAATTTTAAAATTAATAAAAAAAATGTTTTCTTGGGGTTCATAACTTCAAGTCACCATAGTAGACAAAGGCTTTGTGTACACGGTAACACCTCATTAATTTGGATGATGGTTTCCATCATATTTGTAGAATCATTCAGACTGAGGCTGAATGAAGTTTACTTTAGGTCTGTTCATCCTCCAACCGGGTACTGAGAATCTAATAACATCTGTGGAAATAAACAGGACTACCTTGAGTTGTTTTGTATCAAAGATTAATGCCCTCAGCTTTCTGTTACCAGCAGGTTGTGGTTAGAGCTAAAAGAATCTAAATGGATCAATGGCAGATTGGCCAGCTTTTTTGTATTTGGAGCCAAGAGGAATCATCAGCAAGAAGGCTGTACTGGACTTCAATCAGAAAATATTTCCTTAATCCTGGCTTAAAACTATTTTGCTGACATTTTATTTTAATACCATAAGCTCCTGAAGCAACTACATTAAATATTTCTTTTGGATCCCCAGCACCAAGTAAATCTTCAACATACTTTGACTGAATCCATTTGAGACACATTTCCAAGACTCATATATCTAGCCATGTGCTTGCAGTAATAGATATTTTTTCAGAGCCTTTCTCTACATTCAATGTTAAGTATTAGAGCTGTAGGAATAAGGTTGTGAGCCGGGAGATTTTGATCCTAGGTGGTTTAAAGGAGAACTCTAAGTCACCACCCCCTGTCTTCTTCTGGAAGAGCCCATTCCTAGTTTGTTTAAAGCAGAGGACCCTTTAATCAAAGGGTACTAGAAGAAAAAAAGGTCATTTTTACAGACACTGCCAAAGTGGTGGGGACCCAAGGAGAATTTAAATTCAGATTCAGAAGTTTAGGATTCCTCTACCAAGCAAAGGCCACTTCAAGGCAAGGTGCACTCTATAAAGAGGCACTGAAGGAAATTTCTCTGGATACCATGCACAAGGAAGAGAAGGGAGGCAGAACCATCGGGTCTAGAGTGATGAGGATCCAGACAGCATGGTTATATTGCAGGTCAACTCAGAGCCTTTGAGTGACGGCCATGCACAGTGTAACAGCCTGATTTTACAGGGCTAGCTTTCTTCATGAAGTCTCCCCTGTCCCTGAAACCAGGTATTTTGTCAGCAGGGATATTTTATATTTTATTCTGAAAATGAAACTGTGCATTTTAAGGCATATTTCCTCTTTACTATCCTCAGTGGAGCCTGAGGACCTTATTTTTAAGAATGATGAGGCAATAATGACCCAAACCTACCATAAATGACAAGCATCTTTGCTAGCAGATGCTACTAAGAAGCCTTTCACGGCTTCTTCATCTAGACACCTGCCCAGTTAGACATTTCATGAACTGACTTAATAACTATTTCATAGAGTATGAAAATGGCATTTTTACTCAAGAGAACCGCATTGCTAGTTCCAATTCATCATGAAACTGTCTCAGTTGAGGAGAGTGAGGTAGGTTAGTAGCAGGCCAGAAATCTAACCCACATAGCCCCCACCTCATTGCTCTAAAAGGGTACCACCCAAAACAAGTCCCAGCCCATATTATCTCTTCATCAGCACCTTCCTTTCCTGCCTGCCACTGGAGGTGAGCCAATGAGGGGCAAGCAAGACTCCCAGTCCTTGTGACAAGTTTTAAGGACACACTCTGACCACATTCCTCTCCCATTCATCCCACATGTGATTACTGAAAGGAATGGCTGTTGGTTGAACACCTGTTCTGTGCCAGGTGGTGTGCAAAGCATTACACACAGACCATCTCATCTAATCCCCACCACAGTCTTGAAAGTTTCATGTTTTTATCTTCAGTTTTCAGAAGAGCAAACTGAGGCTGCAAGAGGGCAGGAAAATTTCCAAGTTCTTCATCACACAGCTAATAAAGCAATGGAGACAGAATCCTAGCCCTGGTCTATTTGATCTTGGACTGCCTTTTCTCTCTCCTGTGCAGGGCCATGCTTGTGTGGCTCAAGTACAGATTGCTCAAGAATGGCAGCCACTGTTCCAAGTTAGGAACCTAGTGAATTGTGGCAACGTACACTCATGGAAACAATTTGTATCATGCACTGACTCTATGGCTACTCTTATATCAGATGTTAAGAACATGATATGAGCAAGAAATGGATCTTCCCTTCCAACATACAGTCAAGTAAATGGGGAGTGACAGCCACACAACATGGTACGGTTAAGTATCGAGGTATAGAAGGAGAGTCACCATCAGGGAAGGCTCCCTGAAGGAAGCACTCTAAGGTAATAACTGACAAGTTGAGTAAGAGTTAGTCTAGAAAACTTGGTGAAGAACAACACAAGCAAGAGTCTAGAGGTCAGTGAGAGAAGAAGTGGCACACCCAAAGGTGAAAAGGAACACCTACAAGATGGAATAAGAAAGATTTTGAGAGGTATGATAGATAAAGTGTGTTATTTGGTGGTGACGAACCTGAGAGAAAGGGCTTGCTCTTGGGTAATGAGAAAGCATATGAGGAAGAGTAAGTTGCAGGAACTAATGCTGGAGGGACAGTGTAAAATCCCAGTGAAGAGTGCCATGAGTCTCAGAGGGAGGAATGTGACTTCAGGAAAAAGTAATTGGAGGCTGGACAAAAAGGAAATGACATAATGAATCAATACATTCTAAAAAGACTCACTTGCTTTGGAGTGCTAAGTAAGAGGGACTAGGCTGAGGCAGAGAGGGTGCAGTGCCTTGCCCTAGAGCCATATTGGAGCTTGAGGCAAAAGGAAAAATCAACAATACAGTAGCCGACCTCATTTAAAGTTATAATATTTTTCATAATGACGCTTTGCATTAATTTCAGTCTTTTAGAATATTGCATTAAAATACTATGTAGCTTGATTACTAAGTTTTTTGGTGCCCCTACGTTTTGCTCTCATAGTGAGTGCCTCACTCACCATGCCCTGTTCCCAGCTCTGAATGAATGATGTGAGTACCTCACTTGCCTCACCCTATCTTGACCTATGAAGAAAGAGTTGGATTCCCATCATGAGTATAGAGGTGAAGAGGAAACAGGCGATTGAAGACATACATGGCAGCATACAGGTAAAGATGAAGGGAAGGGGGAAACAATCCAAGATGATCCTTAGTTTTCTTTACTTTATAAGTGAGCATGGTGAGTTTAAATGACATGAATAAGGAGGTTGCAAAACTATTTCCGTTTTGGTTATATGGAGTGAGGGCAGGACAGCTTGGTAGAACCCCCCACCAACCCTCAAAGCCACTGCTTTCACTCATTGTCTTCCTTCTTTCTGCTCCACAAAGCCCCTCAAACTGGGAAAAGAGGGAGTACTTGAACAACACTAAACCACACTCACATGGAATTTGTCTGTCTGTATGAGCCTGTGTCTGATCTATCCTTCAAGTTCATTTCTGTCTAGCCAAAGGAGCCTTAAGTATTCAGGTATTGGCTTACAGACTCACCATTACCAACGTTCTGTATGTGTATTTGGTGCATGAACCCCATGAAACTAAATCGTCTTTTCTTTGATTGACTCCATCTAGGATGCAGCCTTAGTTCAGAGCCATAACCATATGAGACAAAATAAATGATTCTAGAAGCTGCTTCTTTTTGAAACCTTTTAACCCAGAGACAAAGTTGATTCCACACTGGATGAATGGACACTGTGGTCTGCCACCCAAAGGGACAACTTTGCATTATTTTCTAAGAAGGTAATAGATGCTCATTTGCTCTAGCAGAAAGCCAGCGGATGGAAGTAGGAAGTCTGGATCCAAGTCCTGCTCTGCTACTAACAAGCTGTGTAACCTCCAGCCTGTCACTTAACCTCTCTGAGCTTTTGCTTCCTGAGGAGGTTGGCCTTGGTGATCTCCACATTCCTTTCCAACTCCAATTCTCCTTTTTTGCTGACCCATCCAAATTCTCCCTCCTGACCTTGTCACTGACGGCCTTCATCTCATAAATAAGCTTCATCAGGCTGCAGAAACTCGAAGAGCCAAACATCGTCGCAATCGTAATTTGGATTCAAGAAATAATGCACAAAATTCCCTTACAACTTATCAAAGGCTTGTGCGTTAATCGTGTGTCCTAGTTCTTCCCTAAAACCATGCTCAAACACTACCTGATTTCCCATTTTTCAGTAGAAAAAAGCGAAGCCCAGGAAGTCTCTTGCTACTGAACTGTTTGGGACCTCTCCCACAGTAGGTACTTGATAAAAGTATGTACAGTAAAAGGACCATGTCTGGGCTTCAAATCTTTCACCTCCTCACGTGAAGTCACCTTTCTGTCCTGGCCTGACGACCTCCACAGACTTCTGACTCTGAGCTGCCTGGGCTGGCCCTACTCAGGGGATGCATTGTCAAGTACTGCACAGATAAGCTGCCTTGGCAAAGTTCAGAGAGCAATTTGGGTCAGGCCTTATCTGGCCTTGGAGGGAGGAGGTCTTGGGTATGTCTGCTTCTGGAGGGTACATTTGCCCTGCTCCCTTGAGAGGCAGAAGGGAAGGAGGTGATGCAAAAACTCTCCTCAGCAACCCTGGATACTCCAGTCAAGGGGAAGGGTTCTGGGGCAGTGGGGCCACCAGGAGGGGCAGGAACGGACAAAATAGGAAATACCCAAAAGGCTATCTAATTTTAGACTCAAGGTCAGGACATTTATTTTTAAAACGATAAGATTGATGAGCTTGGGACTTCATGCAGAGGCAGGGCTGACCCACTGCAGGTTTCTGAGAGAGAAAAAGATTCTAAGCACGGAGGGAGTGCTGCAGAGGAGGGAATATCCAATTCTATTCTTCCTGAGAAATTGCCTTGGCATTTATGTGGACCAAAGTGGAGACCATCCAAAGACGCCTCACTGGCCTGGGTGGTACACCTGCTGAAAGCACAATCATCTCCGCGCAATGCACACTCTCACCTGAAAACTGGCTGGGGGCTCATGGCTCTGGAAAGTGGGGAAAGCCTGGAGCATTCCACACATCCCAGGTTCCTGGACCTGACCCTCTCCTTCTCCTAGACCTTAGGTGAGATGCATATTATTTGTCAGCTTCTAGCTCTTCTTTGGCAGGAGGGCTTCAGCCCCCACCCCCTACACAAACACACACACACACAGTGACAATTCCAAGCAGCCCATCAGACAGGGGGCTAAGAACACGGTTGGGGGAACTTGCCATCGCTGAAAGACCAGTCAGTGATTCCAATTTGCTCAGAGCTCTACAAAGCGGAGACTTTTCCTAAATCAGTGAAAACCAATTCACATAACTAAAGTATATGCATGCATGCATGCAAGTCTGTTTTCAGTCCGTACAGATCCACAGATATCTTTTAAAAGCATGAAGATAAGTTCTGTAGTAAGGAGTGCTCTAAGCTGGGAGTCAGGAGATCTTGGCCATACCCTACCCCTCGCCAGCTCTATAAACTGGGACAATCCATTTACCCTCTTAGGCTCTTAATTTCCTGGTGAAATGAGGAGGCCTCTAAGTTGTTGCCTGGCCCTGAAATTCTCTAGTTTGGGCTGATTTAACTCAGTATCTTAAAAAAATCCCCTTTCTGAGAAAAGGGAAAAATAATGTTGCTACTCCTTTTAAATTCAACTTCTCTGACTACCAGCTATCTCTGGCTATAATTTCCTTAAGTTCTGTGTGCCAGCAGTCTCTCCAAGGTAAGCCCATCACCAGCTCAAGCAATGAGAAAAAAATTTCTAATTTCCATTTAGGTTCAAAATTTATTTTCATGCATCCCCACTTCCCTAAGCCTAAAGAGCTTACTCATTGTTCTTCAGGATTCCCAAAGAGAAGGTTCGTAGGAAGAAACACAAGCATTTCCCAAGAACAGAAGGGAGAGTACAGGGACCCCTCTGTGAGCATTTCCAAAGACTTGAAGACTGAGGCCAGCTGGGGGGTTGGGGAGTATGGAGATGAAGGGTGTAGAACAGCCCTAGCAATGTAAGAATGGTATTGCTTCCCAAGGAGACCCAATTAAACTGCAGTTACTCAAGATAAGGGAACCAGGTCTGTTTACACAACGGTGCTATAAACCACCAGCCCATTACAAGAGACCTTTGATCTGGTGGCAAGGGAGTTGTTTCTAGGCAAGCGGGTGATGAAGCAAGGAGGTTTCCCAATAAGAGTGTCTCCATCTCGACTCAGCAGCCCCACCTTGTCCTGGCAATACCTTGTATGGACACTAAGTAAAAATCATCTGGTCTCCACCCCCCAAGTATCCATCTAATAAAATCAAAAAGTCCCTAGAAAAAAGAGAGGAAGCAGAAAGCATAGGGAAAGGGAACTAAACAGTCTTTCTTGGAGGCAGGCATTTCATAAGCATTTTCTCATTGAACTGTCACAATGACCTTACAGGGTAAATTATTCTCTGTTTTACAGATGAGGAAACTGAGGTTCAGTGAGCTTAAGTAATTGGCCTGAGTGACAAGGTTGAGGTGCAGCAGACCAGAATTTATCTCAGGTCTTGCAGACTCCAAAGCCCAAATGCTTTTGATGACAGTGCAGACTATGAGGCTTCCATAGCTGCCTGCTTAGGACTAAAGGCAAGGATGAATGTCTGGTGTAAAAGAAAAAAGGGCCAAGGACTGCCCCTTTAGTGTCTCATCAGTGTCAAGAGATGGGAAAAAGTTACATGCTACTACCTCATCCCACCCCCGAAAAATAATTATGGAAAGGAGGGAGGAAAGGAGGAAGGAAGGAAAAGAGGAAAGAAGGAAGGAAGGAAGCAAGGAAGGAAGGAAGGAAGAAAATGTGCAAAAGAAGATCTGTCCAGAGCATGAAGAGAATGGCAAGACATGCTGTCCACCTCTAAAGGCTCCAGGGACAGAGGACAGCATGGGAGAACAGTATTTGGAGTCATTCTTGCAGTGCATTTAGCCAAGCCACATGGCCATGCTACTTCTCTTTGCTAGCACCACACAAGAGATTCATAGGGCACAGCAGCCCACAGTCCCACAGGCACGTAGCTCAGGAAGGATGGAGGCCGAAGCCTGGAAGCAGCCGAGGACAGACTGCCACCCAGTTGCCCCTTCCCAAGCATTTTTCTATTTCCCTATATCTTTGGGGATCATGCCTCTGAAACAGCCCTGGTTTCATGTCATTTTATTCTGTACAACAAAAGCAATTCTATGTCTAATAAATGCAACCCCACTTATGCAACTTTGAAGTCTTTCAAATAAATTTGCTATCAATCAATGTCTTTTGTTGGACAATCTCTGCAACCAATTTCATTCCGAAAATGGAGTCACCATATTTGTTAGAGAAGTGTATTTTATCCAGAGACTGTGAAGCAGTGACAAGTCTTCACTGCTGTTACCCAACCCTCGGCCTCCAAAGGATGTCCTCTAAGCCTCAAGCCTTTTCCTAAGCAATTCTGGCATTTGGGAAAACTTGTCCACCCTCTTGTGTACTGGTGCCTGCCATGGGTCTAGCATTCCAGGCAGGCCCCCTGAGCCCCTGGCATGTCACCATAGCCCTCTCAGAAGTCTGCAGCTGTGAGAGGTGTGTGGGCAGTTCAGTCTCTTTCCTCTGACCAGTTCAAGGTGCTTCCTTAGGGCCGATGACCAGGTGCACATGAATTCCCTGTGGACCTCCCCCACACATCCCCCTTGCTCGTGTGGTAACCAAGGACTAGGATATGTTTGCTCAAAATGAAGAGTAGTCCAGCCTTTCACTCCCTTTCTCAGCATAATAGACCCCAGCTCTGTCCCGTATAGTGACATGAAAAGAAGGATGACGCATGGCCGGACACAGGACCCATGCAGCGAGGGACTTTCAGGGCTCAGAGAGGGCTCTGGGGCCGCATAACAGGAAGGAGTGCTTCCTTCCCCTGGATGAAAGCGTCCCGGACAGACTCCATATAAGTACCTGGAAGCATCACCCCCTCCCACACAATGGCCAGACAACTTCCAGAAGGGCTGTTTCCCTACCTCCCGGGTTGTGACATCACCTTACTCATTATATTTCAAGGGGCTGATCTTACAAGCAGAAAACATGTCCTGCTTTTGACAAACTGACCCCAAGGCAGATAATGTGAGTTCTGTATAAAACGGTTATTACCTGACTATGGGGTATCAGTTCTACAACTGTGGGTGTGGCTATTGTAAGCATTTTCCTAGAACAATGAATGATCGAACAGTGCTGATGCTTACCTCTAACTTATAAATAAGGAATCGGAGACTTAGCAACCTGTTTTAGAACATTGTTTCTTGGTCAACTAAAGCAGCAAGCTAAGTGGAGCCCTTTATATCATGAATATGTCCTCAATGGCTTGTTGTTTTATTTTAGTTTAACTTCCTTTTCTAAATAAATAACTTACAAGTAACAAGGATCTGTTTAGACCAGTCTGTACACTTAGCTACCATCCTGCTTTTCAAACTGTCTTGTGGCTACTCTAGCCCAGGGTTTCTATTGCTATTTTGGGCTGGAAAATTCTTTGTTGTGCAGACTTGTCCTTTCAACTGTGGGATGTTGAGCAGAATCCCTGGTCTCTGTCTGCTTGATACCAAAAAGCATTGGCCAAGTAGTGACAAAAAAAATGTCTCCAGGCGTTGTGAGTTGTCCTCTCAGGAGGGTGGGGAAGCAAAATCACCCCTGTTGAGAGAACCACTGCTCTAGCATTGTCCCTTTCACTCTCGTGTTTTCCATACCTGGGACAGAGTTCCTTTTTCTAAGTAGCTCAGTCTAACCAAATCAAAGGCCGGAGCAGCAGACAGCAGGACTCAGGGTATGTGATCAAGCGCCACTGGTTGAGGTCTAGACAGAGAGGCTCCAGCAGAAGTGAGAAGATGTGCGGAGCCTGGGACTTTGACTTTTTTGTCTGGGAAAACGAATGAAACTTTGGTCACTCCTCTAGGAAATCTTAGTTTGACATTGAGAGTGTGAGATTTGTTTGCTGGTATCTCTTTGGAGGAACTATCTAATGCCAATGACCCAGAGGTTATACTTTGTGGATAATTTACAGATTCTCTGGCTGTTTATTACAGCCCAGCTTGAAGTTGGAGGTTATCTGTGGGAGCTCGTTAATTGAACTTGAGCTTGTACTAATAAATGTTACTTATCTATGTATTTACTTATTAAATTTTGTCAAGAAGGCAGTATGTGAATAAATTAAAGAATCATCCTACTTCCTCTTTAGGTCTCAGGGGTTACCTAATTCCAGTGATGGAGAAACCAGGCTCAGAGAGAAGTTATGAGTGAAAGTGCTGAGCCCTAATTTAGTGGTTCTCTTACCCAACCTTTGCTTTTACCCAAGCAGGTTTGAAAAGTACAGTGAAAAGGATCTCACACGTTGATAATGTTTTTCAGATATGGCTATTGGAGATGGGGTAGAAGGGTTCTTTGTTTTGAAGCCAGTAAAAGTTATTTGAAACGCATTAAAAATATTCAGTGTGTTCAATTGAGGAGGACGGGTCTCTTTAGTTGAAAATATGCACTTAGACTGAACTATTTTTTGGTGTTTTTAGCTCATATAATTTCCAGATGCCCCATTGAGGTTAATTTAATATTGTTACCTGCAACTTTCCAACTAATAGAGAGATTTTGGTTATTTCAGTGTCTAAAATGAAATAAAATGAATGCAAATTTGTGCAACATTAATATTATAAGCAAGTTATTCATCTCGTTTAATTTAATTACAATACCAGTAAAGAGAATTCACCTAGGCTGGCTTTTAAATCTCTTTTCTCTAAAGTCAGTGACACATTTGCCCTGAAATTGCAATATCTCTATTTATTTTAACAAATCTCTACAATATCATCTTTAAGGAAAATGCGATATAATTTGAGCTGACCTTAGACAATAACCTCTGTACAAGAAGCAGGAGGAGCCCTTCCCCGGCAGTTTCTCCAGCCCCCTAAGTGACCCTTTAAAGTTCAAGTCCCTTGGCAATTTTTACCAAGCAAACCTGGGTGACTCCTTTGTCGGGGCTTGATTTTTCTTTTCAGTTCAGATGTAAATCATGTATGGCCTAACCTTTTTTCCGATTCTAATTTTTAAAGTAGTTATGGTGCGTGTACGGAAACGAAGCTATTTTGAAAAGAAGAAAAATGTGTTATAGCATAGCCATTTAAGAGAGATTTATTGATCATCCTTCAAATATGTCCTCTTACTTGACTAGAAAATAGCTTTTGAGCATTTTTTTTTCAAATAGAGAAAAGAAATTTCAAACAATCCAGACTGAAGTATACAATTACAGTGAGAGGTCATGATTCACTTGAGGCTACAATGTTAAAAACCTTGCAAGGGTGCGCGGGTGGCTCGGTGGTAGAATGCGCACCTTCCATGCCGGAGATCTGGGTTCTATTCCCAGGCCATGCATCAAAAATCCTTACAGACGCTCAGGAAGGACATAGTCAAAGACTGGCTGGAATTAGAAAGAAAACGCTTTTTTTTTTCCTCAATGACATGAAATAATTAGAATATGGAAATTCATTAAGAGAATCCAAAACTAGAATGCAGGTTCCCAAGGGCCTAGGAATGGTAGGGAATGGTAAGTTAAGGCTTAACTGGTTTAGAGTTTCTACTTAGGGTGATAGATAAATTTCGGTAATGAAGGGTGGTGACGGGTCGCACAAAATGGTGAATGTGACAGCACTAAATTATATATTTGAATGTAGTTTAAGAGGGAAATTTAAGTTTGTATATGTTACCAGTATAAGATTAAAAAAACAACAACTTAGGACTGTATAACATAAACAGTGAAACCTAATGGAAACTATGGACTATGGTTTATCATTAATTATAATAATATTCTTTTCATCAGTTGTAAAAAAGGTACCACACTAAGGCAAGATCTTAATAATAAGAGGAGGTTTATGAGAACTCCATATTTTCTGCATGAGTTTTCTGTAAACCTACAACTTCTCTAATTAAAAAGTTATATTTTAAAAAAGAAAGAAAATATTTGGTCAAATGGTGTCTATTCAGACCCATAAATATGAAAATGACATACATATTTCCATTTATTTAGTTATATTGATGTACTAATATATATGTATATCTAACACTGCTTCTTTAAATGTACTAAGAATTAATAATAAACATATCTGTCCATTTCTAAATAATCATTATGTATGATTGTTATCTGTGTATAAAATCAAAATTTAGAATGAATAATTGATGACCTATCTACTAATAATAAAGTTTCATTCAACATTGGAATTGACCAATGACCGCATTATGGGACCTTTCACACAGGAAATTTATAAGACATTTATCTAAGCGTTTCTACTAATCAGCACACTACTTGGGTGGGTGTCTGCTTCCCAAAGGGCAAGAAACTTGACTTTAAATAGATTCTATCTTAAAGTTCCTTTTACCCCTCTTATTCTAGGTTTCATGAAATTTCCCCTTAAACTTATAACCACATTCCATTTCCAATTTCCAATTCTAAGGAAAGTTTCTGAAAAAACTTATGTATTAAGCATTTAATTATGAAGCCAAAAGCAAGTTAAATTATACCATGAATAGGTCTAAAGTACAACAGTATCTAAAATATCTTCCCCAATGAACTAAGCAGTGAAAACCAGCTAGAGCTAGCGGTTAATCACGTTTGAGCCATATTCTCTGAAATGCAAATCTTCCTCAACAAATTTATCAGTCTTGGGTGTTTCACTTTCTGGGCTGATAAAACAATAGATAACCCCATAATCTAGCTCCCCCCATGGATTCAGAGCTGTTTCCACCTGTGGGGTCCAGGTTCCTGCCTTTTCTGTCTGGGAGGGGTCAAGGTGCAAGAAGCAAGGGAACAAATGGAGAAGGCAGGATGGACGAGGGCAGGGAAGGACCTCCACTCACCGCCGCTCCAGGCCGAGCCACAGGGTAAGGAGCCGCGCTGCTCACTGCCAAGTCCACGAAGTAGCTCATCCTGCTTTCAGCACCTGTGTGAAGAAAGCACTCGCTGAGCCCAGAACACACAGCTTTGGGTGGACCAAGCGCCAGAGAGATGGTTTCTTAGAGCTGAGAACCAGGAGTCTCCTTGGGAATCATCTAGTTTCCATCTTCGTGCTACAGAGAAGGGAGATGAAACCCCAAAAGGTGAAATAACTGCCCCATTCCCCAAAGAGAGGGGAGTGACTCCAGACAGAGTTAGCACCCCGGTGCCAAGCTCTGTGGGGTTTTCCACACCCCCTGCTCCCCTTGGGGTGGAGCACTGTGAGCATGTGCAAAGGTATGTAAGACCCCATCTCCGACTCCAAGGGGCTTATAGTTCAGTTGGGAAAAGAATATTGTAAAAGTGCAAGGCTGCATGATACGGTAGATGAATTAGGTGCTGCAGCAAACACAGGTCCTTAATGTTAATCTGTGTCCCTGTGGGCGTGAATCCATTGTAAATAGAACCTTTTGAAGATGCTATTTTTAGTTAAGGTGCTGTCAGCTGAACTAGGATGGGCCTTAACCTGGATTCCCGAAGAGCCAGGAAGTCACAGAAGACAAAAAGGAGTGGAGTTGCCACCATGTGACGGGGGACAGAGCTACAAGCCGAGGAACCCCAAGGATTGTGGCCGGATGGCCAGCACCAGAACACTAGTCTTAGGAGAGAAAACATGGTCCTGCCAACTTCTTTGGTTTTGAGCTCCTTCTAACCTCAAAACTGTGGGACAATAAATTCCCAGTGCTGAAGCCAACCCATTGTGTGGTATGTGCCATGGCAGCCAGGGAACCAAAGCACATGGATTAATAAGGAGTATCTACAAGCTACAGACAATAAGCTGAAAAACAGTCTACAGAAAGTAGAAATCTTGTAGAGGTCTTCCGGTCAGAGATAGGGTCCTGTGTGGCTTTTTGGTAGCATCCTCATAGATTACCTTTCCCTTCTGCCTCCTTAACAACATAGCAGACACCTAATATCTTGTTGTGGTATAAACCAATTGATAAAGGAATAAATAATGAGAAGTTTGGGAGAAAGACATGTGGAAAAAGCATACTGAAGAAGCATGTCAACCAGTACCCCAAGACCCACATAAACACAGAGAAACCCTACAAAAGGGGTGGGACACTCTTTATCTTGAGAAAAGAAGAAGGGCTGCTGTTAAATAACTCTTGTTGAGAGCTATTAGCTCCATCAAAATTCTGAAATGGCCAGATTGCTTGAGGAATGTTCTGGCTGAAGGGGATTTTCCAATTAGCTGTTCATCATCAGGAAAACTGTTTATGTATCAAACATTTCTGCTGATCTGAATGTTTTCTAAAATGCATAAGTTCACATGCACCATGAATTTAATACTGTACACTAAATAGAAATGACTTTCTTGGATGATATTAATTCCAGGAAATATCATTCAGAAGCCAAATTCCTATTGTTAGGAAGTAGCATTTGAGCTTCAACTTAACTGCTTTCTAGTTTGGATTCATCTGTCCTTTTCTTTTATTCCTGTTAACATTTAAAGCAATTGACATACTTTAATAAAAATAAAGAGCACTAAGACACATCTTAGGCTCAATCTGCAGTTTCAGCTCACCATCCTGATACATAACAACAATTAATGGGCATCTTTCATATGAAATGTAATTAAATGATATAATTAAGTGGGCTCGGCAATATAAAATTATACTCACTGAGGGTTACAATCCTTAGAGCCAACAACATAATCCGGTTGAGACAAGTAAGTTAAACTCTTTTGAAGACCTAACTTATCCCAGAAATGTATTTATTGTTGTTAACTAAAGTGTTCCTTTTACATGATGTCTTTCCTCTGAAAGACAGAATGCAGCCAAAATCACATTAATTGTTTTAAAAAATCTATTAACTAAGAGCTCTGAGTAAGCTAGATTTGTTAGTTGAGAATTTGTTCTCTCGTTTTATGAGGAATCAATCTCCACTGCAGCAAAATGACCCTCAGAAGGGACGATGTAGTGATAAAGATGAAGAGTAGAGAAAGGTCAAGGTAATCTAGTCCAAAGACATTGCTGAGCATCTCACTCATGGTCACCTGTTCAGGGTTTGCTTCTAAAATTATTGATCAACATGCATCTAAAAATATTGATTGGCTACTGTGCTGGTTTGAGACTGTTATGCACCCTAGAAAAGCCATGTTCTTTATTCTAATCTAATCTTGTAGGGACAAACCTATTGTTGGGTAGGATCTTTCTGATTAAGTTGTATCTATGGAGATGTGACACACCCAACTGTGGGTGGGACTTTTGATTAGGCAGTTCCCATGGATATGTGTCTCCACCCATTCAAGGTGGGTCTTAATCCAATTACTAGAGTCCTTTAAGAAGGAGCCATTCTGGAAAAAGCTCAGAGCCAACATTTGGAGATGCAAAAAGAAAACACCCCCAGGAAAGCTGCTTGAAACCAGAAGCCAAAGGGCCAGGCACCAGCCGTCTGCCTTCCCAGCTGACAGAACTGTTCCAGATGCCATCCACCTTTCTTTGGTGAAGGTTTTTTTCTCTGGATGCCATAGTTTGGGCATTAGAACTGTAAACAGTAACTTAATAAATCCCCTTTATAAAAGCTAGCCCATTCTTGTATACTGCATTCCAACAGCATTAGGAAACTAAAACAGCTACCATCCGTCAAATGTTTCACTGGGCACTGAACGTGAAACAAGAAAAGAAATATATAACATGGGTTTGTGTGGACAGGTCCTGAACATACATTATAAGGATAGTTCCAACGAATTCAGTGGCCTCATCCCACTGAGGCAGTCCTTACTTTAACCTTAAAATCAAAGTTTGAAGTTTTAACAAATCTTCATCAATCCCATACATTTCCACTTCAAAGCATTTGATCTAGTCACGGATCAGATGGTGTAAAAGTTGTTAGCACTGATTGTGTATCATACTGAGAATGGCTTAACCATGACCAGGTTCCCTAGAGAAAAAGTTGGCCATCCATCCACAGTCCTGCAGGGCAACATAATACCTTCCGGAAATTTCCAGGTATGGTGGGTGCTGCTTCCATGCAAACCACCCAACCATCTCCAAAAGCCCCAGTGATAACTGGAGTCAACCCAGACCTCAATCATTCATTCCACAGGCACATATTAGCTTCCTTCTATTAGGAACTGCCCAGGCCTGTTCTGGGCTTTTGAGATGCGTTGGTGAGCAATGTTTCCTGGCCTCAAGGACCATTCTTTCCATGAGACTTAGAACAGAAAGGTGAAAACAGGCAGAGTCTCCATTAGCAGGCAGTGGGAAGACAGACTCACATATCCCATAATAGAATGTGAACAATGGTTCACCAGCGGCAACATGGGAAAAAAATAAGAAGCGGTGGGTTCTATTGGGTACACGGAGTGAGATGTGACTGCCTGGCTCTAGAACCATGCCTAGACTCCCACAGGCAATAATCAAAACCCTTTGAATTCCTATTTTACGTTTCTATTTGCAGGAGAAAGAAAACCTTCTGGAATGGTCCCAGCTCAAAGACAAGGATCTCAGTCTGCAGGCCTGACCACACTCCTATTCACCGCAACACACTTGGAAACGTTGTCAGTGGAAATACGTTTTCTCTTTCCAATTGACAGGGCGAGGGAGGAAAACCCAGTAAACAGTGTGCTCCGTCCCGGGCTGTATCCCTGGAGCTGAATGCTATATGAATGAAACGCCCCTTGGGGAAAAGCCAGGGAGGAAACTGAACAGAGGGAGTTGCATGCGCTCCTGAGGGCTCTCATCTCAGGAAATAGCTCCAGGACAGAAACAGACTGCTGCTTTATTATTTTTTGGAGAAAGAAAAAAAGAACCTACCCTCTTTCCACTCTAAGATTGTGACACAGAACAGCTGCTGGAGACGTAAACCCCTTCAGAAGAAGCAAAAAGAACATTTGAGTTGCTTTCAGTGTTTTTTATTTTTTAAATATTTTTGGCCTGTTCGCCAAAGAGAATTCCCTCCCACACGACAACTGCTTGAACATCATTTGGGCCTCTTTTTTGTTTTTTTGTCCTGGCATTGCACACGTTTATTACTTAAATATGAAACATCTGTGTAATGTAGATTTACTACCCAGCCTGGAAGCATCCAAGAGACCTGTCTGGGTGCAGGAACGATTTGACTGCTTGATAACTGAGGGTTGTGAAGAACTGGGCTGATTTTTCTTGACTGAGGCCAGCAATACTGGAGCAGCTGATGCTGTGTGTCAGGTGCAAGGCTGACTGCAGTGTGGAGGATGGCAAGTCCCCACTGTTGCCAGCTGCACCCTCCCTGACCTGGGACCCCTTCTCCAGGCTCAGCTCTCACTCTCTACCACTGGACTCTCCACTCTGGCAATATGGAACTCTTTGCTGTTCTCTTGGGCACATGGTACTTTCTCGCTTCCCTGCCCTTCTCATGTTCTCACCCCTGCTAGGAATACCCCACCCTACCCCACCCTTCTCCTTAAAGTTTTCAGACTCATTTTTAGAGTTTTCCTCTCAGGAGTCCTTCCAGGGCCACCGGGGGCTGGCTGCACCCTTGGTGCCCCCACAACATTCCGTATTTTCCTGTCACTGTGCATATCACCAAGGTTTTTTAACACCTGTATCTGTATGTCTCTACCACTAAATTCTGAGCTACTTGAAGGAAGGCACTTCACTTCTTTCATCTTTGTATCTCCTGCTCTTAAGACAGGCCACTGGGCATAATAAAAATGTGATTTTTTCTAATGAATGAATGAATGGGTCTCACAAGACCAAAAAAATGTAACAGGTGAATCTTATGTAAATACATTTTATTCACATATCAGAAAGAATCTAAATAGACTGGAGAGCTAGGTCAGGACCCACTTGAAATAATAGGTTTGTTTCATGACCTGTTTCTAAATGAAAACTGTGTCCTTTTATTTACATAGCTATTACTGTCATCTTATCAAAGAAGCTCCCTACCCTATATGAATAGCAGCCCTCAACCCCCACCTCAACACCACATGCTTTGTGTATTACCTACCCCACCTTCATCCCATTAGAATTTAAGCTCCACCAGGGCAGGGATTGGGTCTAATTTCTTCAATGCTGTGTTCCTAGATCCTATACCAGTGCTGGCAGCAAGCTGACACAAATAATGGCTGAATGTACCATCACAAGTTAGAAAACTTGCACAAAACCATTAAGCCATTTGAGTTCTTTCAGAAGAGAGGAAAGTCTCGGCCCACCCTGCCTCCAGGCTGAGACCTGACTCCAGGCCTTCACCACCTTCTCCGAGCCTTTTCCAGTCTCATCCTCCAGGATACTCGTGATAAGAATGGCCCTGTCCGTGCAGAGGGGAGAGAAGGTAACTACTTGGTTTGTGGATGTTTGGGGTCTGATACATCACTTTAGAATTAGTTTTCTGTTTGACTCAGAGAGAGTTCTGCTCTTCATAGAGCATGTCTGCACTTTTTAAGCATGGTACCAGGGCTTAGTTCCATCCAGGCCTCACCAGGGTCAGCTGAGGTGGAACGATGCACAAAATCTAGGATAGGTTGGGGAGTGAGAATGACATTTCAGTCCAAGGTGGAAGAGAAGGAAAGCCCAAAGAGAAGGGGTCTTAAGCAAGGCTGGGTCCAGTTCACCTCATCTCCGACCCTGCTTGGCTGCATGTCTAGGTGATAACCTTGACACCATCTTCATCTTGGGTCACATGCTCTTAAAGGAAAGACTAAGTGTTTAGGTACATAACCCAGAAAATTACACTGTTAAAATTTTTACTTTTGCTCAAATAATACATTTCCATTACCAAACTTAAAATTTAAAAATACAAAAAAGTCTCAAATGAATGTAAAAAAATCACCTGAAGTCCTATCACCCAGAGACAGTTGATACTAATATTTTGTTTAACAGTCTTCTGAGTAGTATTAATGTATCTATACAAGTACAGATCTAATATAGACATGTGACAATAAGTTTACATTCATAATAGTCTCTAAATGCTGCTTTGTCATTTGTTTATTTTGTTGACAATTGGCATGATGCTATGGATACATTTCTACGTCAAATAGAGTTCTATATCATGAATTTTACAGATGCTTAATATTTAACTGCATGTCTGTTCCATGCTTTTCTTAATGAATCTCATTATTGCACACTTAATTTGTCCCCAATTTTTTGTCATTATAGAAATTCCTAAACATTTATTACAAAAGAAATTAAGTCTATGTATTAGTCTGGAAAATATGTTAAGCATGCTCAGAGAGATTTTTTTTAATTCTTAATAAATGTCTAAAAGTAGGATTGTTTGGCAAAAATAATGTGACTCTTCTGTATTTGAATACATTTTGACCAACCGCCATCCATAACACAGAGGGCAAAATTATACTCCCACAACGAAGGAAGTGTGTTTTAAATTTGACTTTACTCTCTATCCCTTACGTTAGCATCACAGATCAGGAACTATGGCTAAAAATCCAGAGTATGAAGATTGTACATAGGGAACACAAAAGCACAATAAAACTCTGGCAGAAAAACGTAGATTTTGCTTTCTTATTCTTTTTCCTTTGGAACCAAGTTTGCAAAATTTGCATAGATTTACAATGAGCATTTCTCATCATGTCAACAGCTTAGAATTCCCATCAATTTATATTAAAAGGATATCCTCTTGGCCTTGAATGCAAGAGAGAAAGAATTTGGCTGCCCGAAGGACAAGCCATTTAAAGGAAACTTGCTCCAAACGACAGCACCTTGGTGAAAGCTTAAAGACAACATATCGGAGTCGTCAAGGAAACATCTTTAATCAGCAATGGAAAGAGTTTGAATTTCTTTTTCTAAGTCTCAAGTTGAGCATCACCTCTTTCTGGAAACTTTCCCTGAACCTCCTGGCAAAATGAGATGGAGAGCCTCCACGTGATTTACTCTAACAGTGCACGTGGTAAATGTCCTGATGATTTCTGTGTATAAATCTGTTTTTGCCCCTGACTCAAGAGTTGCTTGAGAATAGAGATTGTGCCTTTTAAGATGGCCCATAAACATCTTATAGACATTTAACACTTTCGTTGACTAAATGAAAGAAAAAAAAACATGTGCATGAAATCAGGTTGGTAAGGACGATACTTATGTATGGTGCCTGAGTATATTCAAGGGGACAAAAATAGATTACTTGGGCAAGAAGAACCCTCACCTGTGATGATGTGTGTATAGATGCAACTCTGAGTTTATGCTTCTTTAATATTTCCTACAAATGGGACCATATCTCTTACCCTAAATCAATATGCATATCATATTGATGAATTTGTCTGTTCTCTTCAATTTTTTTCTTCTATTTGTCCATTTGCATAAAAAATGGTTTCTTTGTCTCATTCCTAGATTTGCAGAAATCTCACTTCTTTGACTAAGATTTCCAACATTACAGTAGTAAATATTTCTTCTTATTTTAAGTAGCTGGCACTTAAATCAGGTGATAATTCTAAGTCATGTGGCGATTGGCTCCCGCGCCTTAATCTGAATTCACCAACTCTTTCACCAAATTCACAAAGCAGTAACTCATAGCATAGTTAACATCTTGGTTTTCTTTTACGCCAACTTCACTGGTAATCATTACTCTAACATCTACTTGAACAAGTGGGCTGAAAATCATTCATATGCATTTTCTCGTTCTCTAAAGAAATCCCATCTCCTAATTAAACAGAGTACTTTCAGTTCTATATGACTTGACATCCCTCAACTAACCTATTTTGGAATACAAAAATGACTCATGTCATTATATTAGAAGAGTATATGGTTTTGCCTGTCCTCGAGTAGTAACTGGTATCTCCTATAAAAGAGAGAGAAAATCAGATGGTCTGCCTTGGCAATTTACCATTGTCTGCTTCACAGTAGCAGCGAGGAAATGAGAAGTGCTTCATAGATATTTTATGTGTTTCCTCCTTACCAGAAGCAAATTCTTTGTTGTCCCACCACTGGAATAGCACGGTCAAAATGAGCAGAAAGTTTTTGCCCCACAGGAATACACCAACATGTACATACTCTTATGTCCAGGAAGGTAGTCAGGAGAGAAGACAAAGGCCAGTCTTAAAAATCAAAATTTTCAGAAACTAACAATCTACTTTTTCTAATTAATCAGCTGTTGTGTAAAGGTTAACATTCAATAACACACTTTACAATAAAACTGGCTACAGTTTTGTGTTCGGATATCATTCCTCAAATCCTATATCTAATCATGAAATTCAACAAATGGCTGTATTTGGTCTTCAGATCTACCCCAATGCCATGAATTTATGGCTCCAAAAATAATTGAAAAAATAAATTAGGATTGTTTAAGTACTCTTCACTTTACAGTAAGGTATGTAGCAAAGGTTATGGTATATGACATTCTTGGCCCAGTTGAACCCAAGGAAGGGCTCCGAGACTAAATATGTCAACTCTAACCCATAATGTTTGTTACAAAAGAAATCCCTCCAGAGCCTAGAATTTTAA
This sequence comes from Tamandua tetradactyla, assembly GCF_023851605.1. NCBI lineage: Eukaryota > Metazoa > Chordata > Mammalia > Pilosa > Myrmecophagidae > Tamandua > Tamandua tetradactyla. The sequence continues at coordinate 8,015,976 of NC_135334.1, read as the reverse complement.
ATTATTAACTTGCAACTCAGTCTGTGGAGCATGTCACATGTAATCTGGAATTTACATATGGTTCTGGTTCTTAAAGAGCTCTCTACAAAATAGAAAGATGCCACAAATACAGAGCTATTGAAAGAACAATTGAAGGGGACAGCATAGCTTTAATAACGCCCGTTTAAAAGAAAATTAAAGGACACTACCAGCCGCCTTAGGCCTCTCAAATCCCACAAGTAACTTCTTGGACTATGTCCGATTCTGATATTCACAGTGGACTTTCATTGGTTTCACTGTCCAAATTGTAGGGTTCAAATTCCTCAATATGACACTAAACAACTTGCTGTTTAGGGACTTTGCAAATTGACTGAATTTTGGAGCTGGAAGGAAATTAATCAGATCTGTTCATTTTTTCATTTGAATAAACTGAACCCAGAGAAGTTAAACATTTGGCAAAGTGATAAAGAACTCTGGAGCTGGACACCATGGGTTAACCTCCTTTAGCTCCAGGCTTGGACAGCTGGGGGCAAATTCCTTAAACTTTCAAAGTCTTAGTTACCTCAGCTATAAAAGATGGATCTAAAACCAACCCTTTCAGGATTAGCGAGGAGGATTATCTAAGATAAAAGTGCTTAGCAAAGTACCTTACACATCTGGTCAATAAATACCTATTATTTTTATTTACCACAGTACCTGGCAATTAGTAAGCATTCAACAAGTAGAAGTAATAGTGGTTTCTTAATAATGACCTTTTTTTTTCTTTTTTGCCTAAGGTGGCAGAAGTTATATATTTAAGTAGCAGAGCTAGAACCCAGATGGCTTGAGTTCTTCATCTCTTTTTTACAAGGACATGCATTTAAGTCATCAAAAAGAGTTCCCTTCCCATAATGAGCAGCAGGAGTGGAGAATTTCACAGTAGAAAAAAGCCACAATTTCTATCTGTTTTCATCATTGTTATGCAAAAAAGCTAAGATGTAAGTGAGCATTTTTCTTAGTAGAGAAGAAACTCATTGAAAGATTGCATAGCCCAAATGGGGAAATGTGGCAGCGTCTTCAGTTAAACCAAAGTCTTTTTGATATAAATGTCAGTCTTTTGTGGAATAACAATTTAGGCACCAGATATGAACACAAGGAAGCAGTAGGCTGCCATGAAAATCATTTCAAGGTAGTTTTTTTTATTTGTGTTTATTTTAGTTTGTTTCTGTCTTGCCTTTAGAGCAGTGCTTCCCAAAATATAAATGTATGTAAGACTCAACTAGGGACCATGTTATAGAAAAGAGCCTGATTCAATTGGTCTGAGCAAGGCCTGCGATTCTGTATTTCTAATGCGTTCCCACATACTGCTGGTCAGAGGACAACACGGATAATTGTAACGAGACAGTTTGAGAAGCAAAGCCTACCAAAGAATAAGCAGTAGCAAAATCAAAAAAGACATCTGGACCTCAGGCTGAACAGAAGATCAATTTTTATCGTACTTGCATCACAAGCCCGCCCAGGGAGAATGGAAAGCTGTACCTCTGAAGCCACCAGCCAGGTGATGGTCCCATCTGACGAGTCTTCCTGCTTTTCCTAAGAAGTTGTGGTTTTAGTTATATAGCCTGTTATATTAAAAAACTAGCATTGCTGTTTCCGCCTATAAACTGAATTCATTTTGGTCTAAGAATCATACCAAGCACCAGAAAACAGAGAGTGATTTGCATTACATTCTTCACAATTTTAAAGGATTCAAATCTTTTGGAAATTCTTTGTACTATTTTTTGCAACTTTTAAAAATAGTAGTTTAATATTAAATTAGAATGGCAATGGTCTTGCTTTTTTTTTAAACTTTTAATTGTGGGAACAAATGCACAACTCAAATTTCCCATTTTAACCACTTTCTAGTATGCAATTCATAATTATTAATTAAATCGTCATATTATACTACCATCCCCAACATCCATTATCAAAATATTTTCATCACTCCAAGCAGAAACTCTAAACCCATTAAGCAGTAATTCACCATCTCCTCTCCCAGCTCCTGGTAACTTCTACTTTCTACTTCTATGGCTTTTCTTATTCTAGGTATTTCATATAAGCGACATCACAGTATATTTGTCTTTTCCTGTCTGGCTTGTTTCACTTAACGTGATATTGTCATCTGTGTTATTGCGCGTATCAGAACCCTTTTTATGGCTGAATAATATTCCATTGTATCAAAACACCACATTTTGCTTATCCATTTGTCAGCTGATGTCCTTTTTGTATATTTTTTATGCACCTGAAGTTATTTCAAAATGACAAGTTAAAAGGGGGAAATTTTCAAGAAAGTCTCAGCTTTCAGGATTCTTTGCTTTTCTGCATTTCTTGAGAAGAATGATTTACTATATTTTCCTCTACGAAGGATATTTTCCTAACATTTGTCCTAAAAGTTTGCCAGCACCAGCACTCGGTTGGCTGGAACACCAAATCCACTCTCTTCCCTTTCGGAGAAGAAAGTTATCAGAAACTACTTCTCTTAGTACTCGAGATCCTTTTTTTTTTTAAACCTCACCTGAGCTCCCAGACCACTCAGGCACTCTGCAGCACCATTCTAATACGTGGCTATGTTGTCTTTTACTTTTAAACATTTTTCAGGTAAAATTTTGACGTGCAAACTAATATGTGTTAGATTAACACCTGGAACTTACATATTGCTTCCTCGGTAGCCCTTTCACCACCCACCGCGAACCAGAGACTCTAGAGCTATTTGTCACCGTGAGGGAGCAAGGGAGGGATTTGCTGGTCCAGCCAACCACACCTCGCAGCCTTTCACCAAGGCCTGCCTCTTCTTAGCAACGAACGAATCCTGGACCATAGATTTCTTTTTGAGAAATAGACCCCATCCTCCCTGTTCAGCCAGACGAGCAAACCTTTGATCTCACCAACAAATCCAGCCTCAAGTGTTTAAGTGCCTCCAAGATACTGAGGTTTCTATGAAAGACAACTCAGACCACAAGCACTGGGCTCACACTCCTTGGGCGTAACCACGGTCCCACCACTTATTCAATCGGCCCTAACACTACCCTTCTCAACAGGGACGCCAACAGCGCACTCCTCAAAGATGTCAGCGAGGATTAAGGAAGTCGTCCCTGCAAAGCACCTAGCAAAGAACCTGGAAGGCACCTGGTGCTCAGTAAACATCAAGGATTATATCCTTCCGCAGTGAAGTGAGAAAGCCATATGCAGAGAATCAGCTAGATTAGAAAGCTGAGCAGCAACAAGGCTATAAGGAGTAAGGAGGCAAAAAAAGAAAAAAAGAAAAAAGAGCTAGTGTTGAATATCTCGGTTTCCCCAGGATGGAAGAAACCTACAAGATTTGCGTCAAATGCCCTCAGAGACATACCACTAAATTGCTGCAGGCCATATTTGTTTTTCTCAAATACTAAATAGTTTTGAATTTCCATGAAAGAAAGAGACAGAGGCAGAGAGGAAGAGAGGATAAGAGAGAAGGAGAGAGCGAGAAAGGGGGAAGGGAGGGAGGGAGGGTAGTAGGGAAAGAGGGAAGCAAGGAGGGAGGGAGGGAGGGAGGCCACAGACACCCCAGCTCTAGGAAATAACCATCCCTTCTGTGGTTTGATATGAATAATTGGGGATTCAAATGGGTAATTAGAAAAGGATAGTTGCTGTGGGAAACAGATCTGTTCAACAATAAAGAATATTATGAGGTACAATAGAACCTGAATTATCAGTAAGGAATTCGCCAAGGCATTGAACCTCTAAGTGCAATAAAGAGAAACCTAAGGGCCAATGATTTGTTTCCATAGTATCTCCTGCCCTCCCCTAGGGCCTGCACCCATGCACCCTGTTTGTTATAATATTACTTCTTCCGCCCCACTTCCTTACTGACGCTTTTGTTTTGTAAAGCTCTATGCTATTTCTTTCTATTCTCTCATCTTTGTGAAACAGGCGGGGCACATGTGGTTGTTCACATTTTAGAGATGAAGAAAATGAGGCACAGCCAGGTTCAATAGCTCATTCTCAGTTAAACAGCTAATCTGGGGCAGGCCATGGTGGCTCAGTGGCAGAGTTCTTGCCTGCCACGGTGGAGACCCGGGTTCGATTCCCAGTGCTGGTCCATGCCAAAAAAAAAAAAAAGCTAATCTGTAACAGAGCCCCAAATGCCCATCTACCACTCCAGACTCCAAACCCAGCACTGGTTCCGGCTCTGGCCACACTCGCCTTTGAACCCCATCGTGGTCTCCTGCTGGTAGTGGGTCCGGTGCGACTGTCCAAGGCCACAGATGGCCAGACATTGAAGGACTCCAGCCCCTAACCCCCCTCTCCCAGGCTTTACTCTTTGAACTCTCTGCCTCTCCACCATCTTGCACCTTAGCGCAAGGAGCGTGTAAATGTCAAAGTAACCTCTCAGTAGGTTCCAACTCAGCCTCCCACTTCCTCAACAGTGGAACCAGCAGGGATGAGGCTGCCCAGCTGCCCTCGCTGTGTTATTTCCCTACAGAGTTGGTGAAGATGGAAGTTGCTGATTTACATGTAGAAGCAGCCAGTTTCTTCAAATATTAATATTAACCACTACCCACTGAACGCATGAGAAGACCTTTTCATCTTCAAAGTTCTTTGCAGTCATTAATGCATTAGCTGTCCCTTCCCTCCTCTGTAAGAACAGTACCAGTAGCGACCCAGCAGCTCCCAGTGCATCACACATGCCTGCAGGAACGAAAGGGTTTTCTGTTTAGATAAAGAAGAGGCGATGCAGTCCGGAACCACAGCTGATGAAAGAGCTGAAGCATCAGTAATTTTACAAATCAAATGGAGCTGCCAGATTATCACTGTAGAATCTGTATTTCCTGTTGTTTAACAAACATCTTTTTTTCCAGTTGCACAGAGGCAGAATGAAAAAGAAAAAATGACCTTGAGAATTAAAAAAAAAGAAAGAAAAACTTTGTCCACAAAGTAATAAGGAAAATTTACAATCAAATGCTTTGAGCTCAGTGACCCAGCATCTTTTTTGAGCAGTTTACCCACCTAAATGCTACTTTAAGAGGAGGTCGCAGAGGAATTTTTACAGTAGTTGAGAAGCGACTTGCAGAGTGGATGAAAAACTGAGTGGCGAAGAGTCGCCATCCGCAGATCCTGTTTCTCCTAAGCAGCTACTGAAGTCCGGCTTTCCAGTCGCAGACAGAAATGCCCCCCTGAGTCTGAGACACACCCTCCCTCCAACTACAGTCCAAAGGATTATCAAACCCTTGGAGAACTGTCAGAATCAGAATGGGGAAAACACCAAAAAGGTGAGTTTGACTTGCAAGATTCCAACATTTATTAATTGTCCTCTCCATGAAAGCAATTCATTAAGCTTCACTATGCAAAAAGAGAGAGAGAGAGAGAGAGAGAGAGAGAGAGAGAGAAACAATAGGCTTGCTAGGAATGAAAGAGAAAAAGAGAAAGAAATTTCAATCTTTTAACTGTGGCTTCATTTCTTTGGAACTGCTCTGATGCACTAAGAAAGAATCCTGAGTTTCTGACAAGTAAGCTGCAAGTAACTAAACCGTGAAGGATTTGGCTTTTATAAAGACAGGAAGACAGTGAAACATGGTCTTGATTTCAGGTTATTCGGACAAGGTTAGGAACTATTTTCTGAAAATAGTCATGAAATAAACAATTGAATGGTAAATAAAGCACAATGCGAAAAGAAAACCAGGTTTTATCCTGAAAGTCCTCGTCAACGTACCCTTTAATTCCACAGAGTGGGGGGGAAAATGAAAAAGGAGAATGGGCTCAAAAGTTTTAGGCAGAAACTCACACCTCACTTACTACTTTGCTGGAGAGACAGAGTGAAGAGTAGATCCTGAGTGAGCTTCCCTCACGGTCCGTGGTCTCTTTCCAACTACCTGCGGGAACCCTCTACTCCGGAGCTAAAGAGGAGGCGAAGACCATAATGTTTCTAATAGAGCTGCCTCCTTAAATTGGGGGGTGTGGTCAAACCAGGGAAAGCTGGAAAAATGCAGTCTTCGTTAGTTCCTGGCACCGCGCGCACAGGGACAGGCGCTGTGGTCTAGAGGGAAGAATCAAGCGGCATTTCTGGCTGTGGTTAACATCAAATACACCTTATTTCCTAGCCCTCAAATTCTGCTGCAATTAAATATACCTCACCCGGGGGTGGGAAGAAAAAGAGGGAGATGCCGAGAAGGCAACCAGCTCAGGAGGAAAAGGCTGTTATCATTGGCTAATGCATTCGATTTACTCTCTACTGAATGTGTCCGTATTCAAGCTTTTCAAATTTCTTGATTTTCTCAATGGAGTCCCTGCTGAATCTAGCCGGGGGATAGGAGGGCTATAAAACCAGGTCAGAAAGACCTGTTCCTTTTCTCTGTTAAGTGGCGGGCACGCAGGATGCCTACACTCAGTCACCTCTCCAGCCTCTTGCTTGTTTCTCTCAACCTGATGTGAAATTCGATATTTCCTAAGGAAAAAGCAATTGTATGGAAGAGAGCTGACTAAGCACCGAGTGGGAATTTCTGAAGAGTAAAGCTCAAATACGCTTTTCCTGTAAATCTGGCTTGGGGTGCTCTCTAGAGTAGATTACTCTTACTGACTGATTCGTGGTCCATCGTGCAGGAATAAAAAGGCAGAGATAGTCATATAGTTCTAGTCTAGAGAAAATATAAACAATACAAAAATCTTGCATCTGTTCTAGGTGAGGATATACACCGTCTTTCATTTACTATTCAAGAGTGTAATCTCATTTCTATTGATACGGTTATTTCATGACAGATTTCTTTGGAAAGTCAACAGTTGGCTGCTTCGTCTAGGAATTTTATCCTAAAAGATTTTATTTTCTGTGAGTAATAGATGGGAGCAAACATTTGTCATGGTGGCCACCTTTTTTTCCTTTTCAATGGAGACACAAAAGCACAACTTTGAAAGCTAGTGAAAATCTACTAAACCATCATCCAGCAGTACTTTTTGTTACATAAAGCTGGTAACACAGTTCAGATGTTGATGGGATTCAAACAAGGTTTTACTGCTCATCTTTTGGCTTTGCATGTTGCCGTGGCTTGGAAGAAAGGAAGAGATGGTGCTGCTTGTTCAATTTAATAAATGTCTGGGTCAGGCACTGTGCTGGGAACTAGAAGTATAACAAAATTCATTTTGTAGTGGGAAGACAGACAAATAAATGAGCCATCTCCTTAAAACGCGATGTATGCTGTGGGAGAAGTCTATGAAGAGAGGTACTGAAACTTCAGCCAACCTCCCCTAGCCTGGTAGGTTCCAACCTGTAGCCCCCATTCAAAGAGCCTATGGTCAATTAAAGCAATCACAACTGTTACAATTGTATTCTCTGTCTTTTCAGAAGAGGAAAGCAAAAAGCAATGCAGAAAGAGTTGGACTGTTGGCCTAAAGCAGGTACAGAGTGATAATTGAGGGACTATGGAGTCTGGGGTTGCCTAGAGTTTATATAGGGAGTAACCCTTTGAAATATGCCAGTTCCATCCTCCGCCACTACCTATCTTGTGTAAAAGACAGGAGGAATCTTTTTTTTTCTCACTTTTTTATTGTATAATATAGCATATATACAAAGCAAAGAAAGAGAAAAGCACTAATTTTCAGAGCACTCTTCAACAAGTAGTTGCAGGACAGATCCCAGAGTTTGTCATGGGCTACCATACCATCCTCTCAGATTTTTCCTTCTAGCTGCTCCAGAACATTGGAGGTTAGAAGGAATATATATATATATATATAATCACTTTTTTCTTTTTTTATGAAAACAACATATATACAAAAAAGCAATAAATTTCCACACACAGCACAACAATTAATTGTAGAACAGATTACAGAGTTTGCTATGGGTTACAATTCCACAATTTTAGGTTTTTACTTCTAGCTGCTCTAAGATACTGGAGACTAATAGAAATATCAATATAATGATTCAGCAATCATATACATCTGTTAAACTTTACCTTCTCTGTATAACTCCACTTTCTTCCATTCTTTAGGGATAATTGGGCCATGCCCATTCTAACTTTTTTGTGTTGGAAGGGGTTGTCAATAATATGGGCTAAGGAGATGGAACTAGCTGATGTTCTGGAGAGGCTGGGCCCTCTAGGTTTCAGGACTTATCTGATCCAGGAACCCATCTGGAGGCTGTAGATTTCTGGAAAGTTACCCTAGTGCATGGAACCTTTGTAGAATCTTATATATTACCCTAGGTGTTCTTTAGGACTGGTTGGAGTGCTTTCCATTGGAGTTTGGCAAGTTATGATAGGTAGCAACGTCTAACTGAAGTTTGTGTAAGAGTGACCTCCAGAGTAGCCTCTCAATTGCTATTTGAACTCTCTCAGCCACTAGTAACTGATTTTCTACACTCCTCTTCTCCTTTTTGATCAGGATGACATAATTGATCCCATGGTGCCAGGGCCAGACTCATCCCTGGGAGTCATCTCCCATGCCACCAGGGAGACTTTCACCCTTGGACATCAAGTCCCACATAGTGGGGAGGGCAATGATTTCACTTGCACAGTTGGGCTTAAAGAGAATGAGGCCACATCTGAGCAACAAAAGAGGTCCTCCAGAGGTGACGCTTAGGTACACCTATAGGTACGCTAAGCTTTTCTGCTACATACATAAGCTTCACAAGAACAAACCTCAAGCTCAAGGGCTTGGCCTACTGATTTGGGTGTCCTTAATGTTTGGCTGCTTCGTCTAGGATCAGGCTTTTCCCCAGTGGTAAAGTTTAATAGTTCCATATTTTTGCTCCCATCCCTCAAAGAACCTTGCCAATATTTTTTTATTCTCTCCTTCATGTATTCTGGGATGTATCCAGGCATTACATTAAGGTATACAGAATTAAAGGCTCATTCTTATTCTGAACTCCCTGTGTTTTAACTGTTTAAACAAGCTATCTAGACAGGTTGAGTTAGATTGTGTGCTACAGAAAATTTAAGTTCTGGACAAAATAACTTTTCTTTATTTGGCCTTAAAGAGTAGATGAAGTTCTAAAATCTAGACAATGTCTTCCTTACCCCTATGTTCTGAATTACCTTAATCTCGACCTGATCACCTTTGTTCTTATCTCTGCATAGCAGGTTATATGTATATAAAAGAGCTTCTAAAAATCCAGAAATAATAATTACCGTTCTAGACTAAATAAGACTGCTATAAGAGCTTACAATGTAGGCACCAGTTTTCTTATAAGCATTTTCTAAATGAGACGTACAGTAATTGCTCTTTTGTTTCTGGCTTATTTTGCTTCATCAAATGCCCCACAGATTCATTCATAATGTTGCATGCCTCACAACTTCGTTCCTTTTTGTAGCAGCACAATATTTGATCAAATGTATATACCATTGTTTACCAATCTACTTATCAGTCAGTGCATGACAAGTAGGAACCTGAATGGTTCATATAAGTCACCATGCTTAAATCACCTAGAGATGTCCAGAGAAAACAGGAAGTTTTGCTTTAAAAAGTATCTTCAAAAATGTAGCATTAGAGGGAAGTAGACCACCCACAGAGGTTATGCTTTCTGATCCACATGGATTACATAGGGCAAAAGTAAAATGATCCTCTTGAAGAAAAGGGCATGAATTCATAAAAAGGAACACAGGATCTGAGACTAGAAAACCTGGCTTTGCCTCCCTCCTCCGCTCCCTATGTTCTAAAACCTAAGTTTGGACATCAGTCCCAAAAAGGGTAATAATACCAGTCCAACTTGACAATGTTATTGAGTTAACTGAATAATTAATTGGATGATTGTGCTAAAGTGGGAAGGCAACACTGATCATTCATTTCCTTGTTCTGCTCTACTAAAGGACCTCATTTAAGATGACTGTAGACTTTAAGATGTTCAAGAGAGCGATTTGGGGGACATGTATACCTTTTGGCCACCATGTAAAAGAGTTATACAAAAAGAGTCGCTTGTGAAGGTGCATCTCCAGAACCCAACCCAAGAGGGCGATTTCAATATCTTGTAGATGAAATTGTAATAGGGCCTGAATAAAACTTATTTGCTGTTCTAATGTTGAAGACACCTTGTTCTTTTCTTCTGTCTAACAAGCTACATTGCAAGTTAGTATCTACGAAGAGGAAAAATGGAAAAGCTGAATTCCCAGAATCTTAGCTTTGCAAGGACCTTCGACCCTACCAACAGCCTTCCTCACTCCCACCTTAATTCCCATGAAAATGCAGAAATCCCCTTCTAGGAAACGTATAGTGGTTCTTTAAACCACTCTCAACACATGAAACAGTTACATTTGAAATGAAAATGCATTCGATTTGATGAGAAACAAAGAAAAATATCAGCCATTTATTGCATTTTGCATCTCCTCTCTTCCCTTCCATTTCACTTAGAACAACTTCCAGTGTTTCAGAAGACTCTATATATGCAGGGAAGCAGGAGCTAAACAAATTATCAAAACTGGCAGGGAGGGGGAGTGGTAAAATTCAGATACAAGCATAGTCAGCACCAAATTTCCAAGAGGCCCCAAAAGATAAGATGAAAGGAAAGCGAAGGGTAGAGAACCTTTGTCTATTGACGCTCCAGCTCTGGAACTTCTTATCCTGTACTTTGCAATGAATGTATCTCTTCTCCGTGATCAAAAGCTAAGCTTTGGTCTTGAGCCACAGATGGATCAGCAGGACTCACACATGCGAGCACATCTGGCACCCAGGTGCTTGTCCCTCTGTGTGTGCCAGGGAGCCCATGTAGAAGCCAGATTTCTTGCCATAGTCCTCCCAGGACCCCAGAATATGTTGCTCTGTTTTTTCTTGCATGAAATTTCTGTCTTTTCCTCCCCCTTTGCAATGTAAAATGGGCTGGAAGTAGGACCATGCATGGATATCCTGGGAGGAAGCTGAGATAAGATTGAGGAAAGATGCTTCTCCAACCTAGTTCTTTTGGGCCTGCTGATCATTCTTGATGCAAAAAATTCAGAGTTTCAATGGAATGAGTCCACTGAAATCTCCCGTTACCACCCTTTTTTTGATCCCCTAATCCTTTCTCTGCATTTTTTTATCACTATCCCCTTAGGCCTTCCTTTCTCAAAATGTCTTCACTTTTTCTTTCTGTCAATCTAACTCCTATGAAGTAATTTTTCTATCTCCGTTTTTAATAACAAAATCAACACGATGTTGTAGCATATTTGTGCAATACAGAAGATCATGAATTTTTAAACCCTGCTCACCCCCATTGCACTCCCCAAAGTTTATGGTTTGATACACTGCCTTCCAACAGTTATTCCTGTTTTTATATAAACACTATACTTCTTTCATGGGATTGTGCTTACCTACTATATGGCAACCTACTGTTTTGCATTCAGCAGTATATTTGCCAGTGCCATTTCCCCAACTCAGTGCCTTCATTTTAATAATCAACGAAGAATTCTCTGTCATGACTTTTAAGTCCCAGCTCAAGTCCTGTTTCCTCTGTGATTCTCTAAAAACTCCAGTCTTTCCTTGCATTTTTTCCTTGCATTTTTCATTTTATGCACCTTCTTGCTCATATGTTATCCCCATATGTTATTTAAGCTTTCATATCTCCTTCCCATGTCTTTCTCTCCTTATCTCCCTCATAGAAAGGGATTCCAGGAGGGATGGGTCTGAGTTCGACACTTTTCTATCACCAATATCACATAGAGTGCCTACCCAGACAACATACTCTCTTGAACATAATGCACACTAACATGGACCGACAGAATTTAAAAATTAATGGCATGACTGATCAAAATCTTTCAAATACAGTCTGAGAGCAGGCTATGGTAGCTCAGCAGGCAGAATTCTTGCCTGCCGTGCTGGAGACCCAAGTTTGACTCCCAGTGCCTGCCCAAGCAGGAAAAAAAAAAAATCACTGATTTGGGCTGATCACGGTGACTCAGTGGCAGAGCTCTTGCCTGCCATGCCCGAGACCTGGGTTCGATTCCTGGTGCCTGTCCATGTTAAAAAAAAAAAAAATACAGTCTGAAAGCAACTATTAAGAGTGTTCATTTTGGTGGTAAGATTATGGGAACTCTTTCGTTTGGTTCTTGTTATATATTTGTGTTTTTTGTTTGCATACAATATTATATTCCATTTATAATAAAAATAAAGCAACATTTTATTGTTAAATCTGTGATTTTAGAAGTCTGATTAAGATTGTCCTGTAACACAGTGTCATAGTGCAGATTCTGTAGGTGTGCTGCTCTGGTTTGCATCCCAGCCCTGTTTCTTTCTATGTTGTTTTTTATTAGGCATTTTATTGAAAATGTCTGAACTTCCATTTCCTCATACGCAAAGTGGGGATAATGATACTTTCTACCTCAAGGATTGTGTGCTGGTTTGAAAGGAAGCATGCCCCCTAAGAAAAGCCATGTTTTAATATAAATCCCATTTCATAAAGGTAGAATAATCTCTATTCAATACTGTGTGTTTGAAACTGTAATGAGATCATCTCCCTGATTGATGAGATTTAGTTAAGAATGGTTGTTAAACTGGATTAGGGGATGACATGTCTCCACCCATTTGAGTGGGTCTTGATTAGTTTCTGAAGTCCTATAAAAGAGGAAACATTTTGGAGAATGAGAGACTCAGAGAGGGCAGAGAATGCTGCCGCACCACAAAGCAGAGAGTCCACCAGCCAGTGACCTTTAGAGATGAAGAAGGAAGATGCCTCCCGGGGAGCTTCATGAAATAGGAAGCCAGGAGATAAAGCTAGCAGATGATGCTGTGTATGCCATGTGCCCTTCCAGCTGAGAGAGAAGCCCTGACTGTGTTTGCCATGTGCCATCTCACTTGAGAGAGAAACCCTGAACTTCATCGGCCTTCTTGAACCAGGGTGTCTTTCCCTGGATGCCTTTGATTGGACATTTCTATAGACTTGTTTTAATTGGGACATTTTCTCGGACTTAGAACTGTAAACTAGCAACTCATTAAATTCCCCTTTTTAAAAGGCATTCTGTTTCTGGTATATTGCATTCCAGCAGTTAGCAAACTAGAACAGATTGTTATAAGGTTTTAGAAGGTATTGGGTACTAAGTATTTAATGCAATGCTTGGAGAAGAGATTGCACTCAGTAACTATTAGCTATTATTATCAGGCAGGACTGGGAATAGAAGTTCAAGGCTTCTATTTCCAGTCCAGTGTTGTCCTCATGATATTCCATGAATCCTCAGTGGAAAAGAACTGACCATGTGTGAGGTAGGGTTGGTGACTTCCCCTCCTCATTAGAATGCTGATTTGTTGAACAGGAGAGGAAAGACCAATGCAGCACCCAGTAACGCAATTAGGACATGCTTGCTGAGATAAGATGCCCTGCTGTATTGGTAAAAGGACAACTACAGCCATGTCTTGGTGGCCCATACCAAGTAATGTTGACTACAGTCATATTTCCTTTGAAACAGGTCTCTGATTACAGATTGAGCCCAGTCTTGGGGTCTAGTCCCTCCTCCCCAAGGCAATTTTATCAGTGTCAACTCTCTCTGCATTTCCCTAAACATACGTTATAGTACAGATTTAGAAGGCAACCCCCTCTCATCAGAGGGACACTGGAACTGTGAATATGCATTTCCTGATCTATACTCGATAAAAAGGTCCTGAACTCCTCTTTCTCCACAGGAGGGTGGAAGACCTTCTGGTAGGCTTTCAGGCTTGGCTTTATCCAAAGAGGTCAAAAAGCCACTGTCTCAACTCCAGTTGCACACTTTCTCTGTGCTTTGGACGTCTCTGTGCCTGGGTTAAGTCAGTACCTTCTGCTCAGGTGAGATATGCTTCCCAATGCAGAATCATCATGACCAAGAATTCTGGAAGCCATGAATTTGTGAACTTGGAAAAATCTTTAGGGACTCTGAAACCTTACCACCTTTCAGATGAGTAAACAGAATTAGAGAGATTAACCTCTTGGTTAAGGGAAAGCTGGTAAATAACTTTTCTCCGAGCCACATTACTCAAAGCTAAGTGGTCAGCCTGTCTGTAGGAACCACGGCCAGGTGTGCACTGAACACTGTGAGAGAACCTGTAGGTCTATTATTTGGGGTTAGGGGACCTAGTACAAAAGAGGCAAATTCAGATTAATAGATCTGTTGAAGGAATAATTGTCCTCATTTTCAAACCAAATGCCTGGAGCTCAGACCCCAGTAGATCTGGGAGAGAAAAAAGCAATCCAAAGTACCACAAAAGATCCTCATGGGTTTTCGTTGTTTCAAAACATGCTTCAGACCAGAAGTCCAGTAACCAAAGTCGACTGCAGCCATGAATGCGATGAGAAATTTATAGAAAGCCACATTCATCAGTTCTTAAATGTACTCGCTATTTTGGCTTAGGACTGATGAATGATTGGAAGTGAATTGGTTTGTTTTTTAGCTCTTTTGGAGCACCATTTCAACCAAATGACAGTCTTGCTGCTGCTGATATCTTTATCCTGGATTCTTCTCTTCATTTTTCAACAAAGTAAAGACCATCTTTAAACTCAAGACTCAAAGAGACCAAGAAGACCCAGATGCTCATGGACCTGGTGGCATCATTCCGTGGAAGCCATGTTGGTGATATGTGGGAATATCAGATATCGCAGATGCTCATACATCTCATTTTTACCTGAATTCTACTTCTTCGTGGAGGTTTTCTCTGACCATCTCCATCTCTTTCCTCCACAACAAGAGTGTATCTTCTCCTTTCACTAAACCTTTCAACAGCGGAGCACCTTCCCTTTGTAGCGTGAATTATATTGTAATTATTTGTGTAATGTCCACCTTCTTGGTCTATTGTAAAATCACGAAGGGAAGGAATGGACCAATTTTGTTTACCATTGTTCTTCACCATTCTTAGCACTGTACCTAGAACCTACAGCAAAGACTTGATATTTATTGAGATAAATATTGCATGGATGGATGAATGATGGAGAGATGAATGGCAGGCACCTGACCCTATCCCTAGAGTACTCATCACAAAAATGTTTTTGCATGATCTTTCTCCAATCAACTAAAAAATAAATTTGCCAGGAAAATAATATATCATTTATGTACCATGAAGTAAAGCTAAGAACTGACAACTAACCAGAAAATTCAGGTTGAATAAACAGACAGACTGAGTCACTACTTCATACCTTATTTCTTTTTGCTTGTTAGCTTCCATCGGGCATGTTTTTCCTTTATTAATGTATAGTTACATCTCCATCTTATTTTTCCTTTTAGAGTGAGTAAAACAGAAGCAATTAATTTGTGATTTAAGGACAGAATCTAGACTTCTGAGTTTTATTCCCCCTCTAGTTTGATTTTCAAGTGTGTCAGGTCAGAGAAAACCTGAAATAATTCACTTATCCCTATCAATGGCTGTTGGTCACAAAATATTCTTCATGGGATACAAAGGTTGATATTAGGGGATCCCAATCCTAATATAAAATGGGACAAGCACTGAGCATGGAAAGAAACATTTTAGTTGCACAATCTGATGGTTTTAGCTCTGCAATGACCATACGAATAAGTTACTTGCCGTACTGGTGTTTGAAAAAGCCAGCCAAGGAAATCACATAGGATTGAACACAACCTTTATGACAACCAGAATGCATCTAGAATTGACAAAGATGTTGAACTTGCTCCCAGAGAGAGGTTTGTGACCTGAGAGAATCTGGCTCATTATCTAATGAAATTGAACCCCTAATTAAGTCTGTCTCTTGCAACTTGCATTACAGTTCACCCCTGGCCAAAGCACAACATGATACAGTTCAACATTTTTTATCTTGTTTTAGTGGCATTTAGAATATGATTTTTTTTTTATTCTGAGAGTTTGGATAATAATAGAAACTTTTAAATAGAGCCAAAGGAAAGAAAAACACTGAAAATGAGAAACAACAACAGCATTGTTGGTCCTTGCTTAAAGCAAAACAAAATTCTCTAATGGATAGGAGGTACAGAAGAGCCAATATTTGCTCAGATGGTGGAAAATATCAGGTCTGAAGGTGATCAAAATTCAAGGAAGCTTAGGGTAAAGAATTTATATTGAAGTGATGCTCTTCCTCTAAAATCACTTTGTGAGGCTGAAATTCAAAGTCTTTAATCTTGAATCCAAGAACAATTCTGCCTTCTCTTTTTTCAGTTGATGATTATTCTTTTCATTCCAAAAGTCATACACGCTTATGGTTTAAAATTGGGGAAACAGCCAAATAAGAAAATTAAATTCATCTAATTTCCCACCCAGAGATAGCCAATAACAACATTTCAATGAATGGTTTATTTCCAGTCTTGTTATGTACAGGCATTTTAATTTTATAAAAAATGAAGTAAAATTGTATTGCACATGGTGTTTTAACCTTTTTTTCTTAACTAACTTGTAGTGCCATTAATCTTTAAATTTTCTAACAACTGCCTGGTAGTCTCACATGCATTCCTAAAAAACCTAGTAATTTAACATAGGAACAAGCCTTCATTTTGTTTTGATTTTTCTAGTCATGAAAAGATTCATGAAACTTAGAATCAATTCCCATTCCTAATAACTAGTTCTGTGTATTGGAGCAAGGTCTCTGGGCATTGGTTTTCTCATATATAAAGTAAAGGATTACATAGTTGATTTCTAGAAAGTCTGGGCAAAGACTTCCTATACATAATTTATATAATTCACAGTTTTTTAAAGTTGTAAGATATATATACAAAAGAAGCAATAAATTTCCAAGTATATTTTTTTTTGGGGGGGGTACATGATCCAGGAATCGAACCCAGGTCTCCCGCATGAAAGGCGAGCATTCTACAACTGAACTCCCCGTGCACCGTCCAAGTACATTTTATCAAGCAGTTATAGAACAGATTTAAAGTTTGGTATGGGTTACAGTGCCATGATTTTTCATTTTTTCTTCCAGTTACTCCAAGACACTGGAGACCAAAAGAAATATCAATATAATGATCCAGCAGTCTAACTCCTTTATTAAATCCTATCTTCTCTGTTATACTCCTCCTTCTCTCGCTCACTCTCTCTCTCTTTCTCTCTTTCTCTTTTCTTTTTTGAATCAACAGTTTCTTAACTGTTCCATTTGCCACCCAGGTATGGGCTATATGAGAAGAATTTCCCTTTCCCTTCACCCTTTGATTTGTTTTCTTTCTATTTTTCCATTTCCTTTCCCTTGAAACAATGAAATGTGATGCCTTTTATCTCCTCATCTGAGCAGGTCCTTGGCTGCTTCTTCCACTACTTCTGCACACTCAGCACCAGTCTTCTGCAGAGAAAAATGAGGTCTGATTTGGCCCTAGGACAAAGCAGATGCCTTTACATGGGCTACTTCCGCCACATGCACCTGAACTCCATGCAACTAGTGTAGAAAATTGTCTTCTGGAGCTTCAAGTAAATCTCTGTCTTCTTGCAGGCTCCAGCCAGAAAGAATCTATGAAGAAATGTAAAAGGTACATTCATTTCCTTCAGACCAGAAACAGAGAAGTTAATCTCTTCTTCTTTCAAAGGGACCAGTAGGGATTTTGTGTTATATATCAAAGAGAGACTAGAAAGAAACAGTGTTTCCATAGTAGCTTCTGAAATGAATGGGGGAATCGACCTGACTGTGATCTGGAAGGTAAAGGAATTCCCGAGCTTGTTAGTGACGATGTTAATTGTTACTTGCTCATAAGATTTGCAGAATTTGTGGAAATTTCCATATACAGTCCTGCACTAATGTGTTCTTGAGGGGTAAGTTTTCCTGTCCATTGTCTGAAAGAAATAGCTGATATTTTCCCAAAGTCAAATGAAGATATTCATGTAAATGGCCAGAGACTAACAAACATCTGGAGATTAGGTAGGGATTTGAATTTTGTCTTTGCGCATCTCTGGAGTCAGGTACCTCAAAAAGATCCAACATCACTCACCAGAGTCTTCTGTAGCATGTCCACCAAGAAGATATGAAGGAGCTTCTGATATTTTGCTTTTGTCATGAGTTCCATTGACCCTAGAGACTTATTATTCTGGTGTGAAATAGGAGAAGAGGTGGTGACAGCCGAGGCACATTTCTTTCTCTTTGTAGGTATTGATAGTCCCACATATCACCAACATGGCTTCCACGGAATGATGCCACCAGGTCCAGGAGCATCTTCTGAGATATTTCCTTCTTCATAATTTCTTTCCCATCCTTGGCACTGTTCCCAACCACAACAATAATAGTCATTGAACTAGACACCATTTCCTACCCTTGCTCATGCTTTTAGTGAGAAGGTCTCTTTTGTTTGAGATGTTGAAGAATGAAATGAGATAAGAGAGAAAAAAAATGCTTTGAAAGTAAACTGCTCTGCATATAATAAGGATTGGAGATTCCATTTCTAATGGCTCAGATTAATCTCATCTTGTCCCATTGTAGCAGTAGAGGGGACCTACCTGCTAAGGATAGTTCATTGTTGAAACTGAAATTGGCTCACAATATGCAAGTGTCGTGAATCCATGGATAAACATTACAGAGAAGCATATTTTATATAAAAATGGCAAAGAGTTTCTGAACATTGAGTTATTCAACAAGGAAATGAATGCCCAGTAGAGCACTGGATAAGCTGAAATAGTGTCGTATGACTAACTTACAGGGATGCTATAGAGAAGTTTCCTACCTTGGACCAGACCTGTGGATCCACTATTAGAATGATCTCTGTACATACGTAAGGGGCTATAATGTAGAAGAAGAAGTTTTTATTTCAAAGCATCATAATGGGTCCAATCACAGAAAAGTGAGCTTTCATTCAACCAAGGAAGAATATTCAAACATTTAGAAGGTCAGTTGCAAATAGATCCTGGCACAGCCTCAAATGCAACAAAATATGAGTATCTTAAAACTTTCAATAGAGTTAAGACTCTTCCAAAATGCTCTTTTGGGCTGCTATGGAAAAGGATCAAGGAGCAAGGAAACTCCCTCCTCAGGGCCTTTGCACTTGCTATTGGTTCTGCTTTGGTTCTACATAGTTCCCTCCCTCACTTCCTGTCTGTCCCATGAAGATGTTAGCTATCACTGAAGTCCTGCCTGACTACCTTGTATAAAATATAACCATTCAACCCCACCCTTGGTTTTCTTTATCCACCTTACTGTGCTTTATTTCTCTCCATAGCACTTATCACCATTAACATGCTATGTATCTACTTGTTTATTTGTTTGTCTTCCTTTCCTTCATCAAGAGAAAAGGGCCTTTATATGGTTTGCTCATTCTGTATCCCTAGATCTAAAAGAAAACCTGGCAAATAGTATGGGCTCAATAAACATTTGCTGATTAAGTAAATGATTAATGAATGAGTTGTAGATAAAAGTGATTGCCAAATGAATTTCTTGGAGAGAAAAAGAGATAGATACATCAAAATATGAAACTAATATGAGATAAGACACATAGAAGAGCAACCTGACCTTCCAACATTCATCTCATGGGGTTCTCCAGAAAAAGGAGAGATAAAATAAAGGGGAGATAATATTAGAAGAAAATTTGAAAGAGCTGAAGAAAGCCACAAGTCTTAAAATAGAAGTTTCATCTAAGGACCAGAGAAAATACTAAGAGCTTTCAGGAAGAAGGGAGAAAGTTATCTACAAGAGAATGGGAATAAGATTAGCATCAGGCTTTACATTAATGGTCCTGGATGCTAAAGGACAATAGAGCCAATCTTGAAAATTCTGAAGAATAATTTGAACCTAAAATTGTCCGCCTAAGCTATCAATGAAGTACAATAAAATCAAAACAGTTTCAGACACACAAAGAATGTGAAAGTTTACCTCCCATGAAACCTTTCTGAATAAGTAACCAGAAGGTGTATTTTAGCACAATGAAAATAGAAACAAAGAAAAAGGTGAAAGTATGATCCAGGAAACACTGGACCTCATCCAAAAGACAGCTGTACAATAGGTATAGAAAGCAATGGTCCGAATTAGAACAGGAAAATGTCTTCAGAATAAGGTATGCTCTTACTTTGATAATTATTTAAAAGTTGAATGAGAGTGAAAATATAAGCTGCTTTAATTAATTAAGGAAAAGAGAAACCATTAGAAACACCAGGAAAAACAAAAAGCTATATGAGAAAGGTATATGATGAAAACTTGAATGTGGTCTGATTTTAACCAATTCATGCAACATAAGGAACATAATCCATTGACCTTAATACTTGGGATAGTTTTCATTTGTGCACAGTTTATAACATAGAATTATACTTTGTTCTGTAATGCCCAGTTATGGGTCTTGGTTCTGCAATGAATCATCTTAATATGATTACATAATCATCGTAATAGGAACACTGTTAGTGGGATTTCAGTCTTTGCAATCAATCTATGGAGAAAGCGTGAATGACTTAAATATCATTACCAAACAGAATGAAAATATTATAACCTTGATAGCATCACAGGAGGTGATAAATATGTAAAAGGAGACGAGAAATATAAAAGTGCTAATTTCTTCATTTCACATGTTGTGGAATTAGAGATGTCTAAAAAAAAACAAGACAAGAAATCAAAATTGAAGTCTATTATTCCAAGTTAAAATGACAATGATAGAAAAAATTTTTAAAAATCACTTAAAGACTGGGAAAACGATAGGATTTGGGGTAGTGAAAATAAGCTAAGATTTTATGTTTCATATTGATGTTCAATTAGTAGTGTTTAAAATGATAAATCAAGAAATAGAGGTACAAGTATATTATTTAAGATGTAGCATTAACCTCCAAAAAAAAAAAAAACTAAAATTAGAAACGGTTTATGTGGTTGCCTCTTAGGAGTATAACTGGCTGTGGAATGGGGGTGGATGACTTTCACATTTCATTTTATGTTTTCTTCTGTTTGACTTTTCATTATCACATGAATATATTATTTTATTACTTTTAAAAATACCTCTGCTTGAAAGATGAAAGGTATTGGTGGAGTTATACAGAGAAGGTAGGGTTTAACAAAGGAGTATGATTGCTGAATCACTGTATTGATATTTCTTTTAGTTTCCTGTATCTTAGAGCAGCTAGAAGTAAAAGCCTAAAATTGTGAAACTGAAACCTATACCAAACTCCGAAATCTGTTCTCCAACTAATTGCTGCAATGTACTTTGATATTTATTGTTTTTTTGTATATATGTTATTTCGCCCCCCCCCCAAAAAGTTGATTTTGATGGTAAAAAATACATATACTCCTCCTAGCCTCTGGAGCAGCTAGAAGGAAAAATCTGAGATGATGGTACGGTAGCCCATGACAAACTCTGGGATCTGTTCTGTAACTACTTGTTAAAGAGTGCTTTGAAAATTATTGTTTTTTTTCTTTCTTTGCTTTATATATATGTAATATCATACAATAAAAAATTGCTTTTCAAAAATGCAAAAATAAAAAAATACCTCTGCTTTTAAAAAGAAGATCCTGGTTGGATTGGGAGGTGCTGACCTATAACCATTACCCCTACGAATTAGCTATGACTGGAATGAGATAAATTGGAGCAAGAAAATTCTCACATCAAAATTCAACTCTACTTTTCTAATATAGCCTACAAGGAATCTATGAGGATCTTAGGAATCAAGAGAAATAGCACTCCTAGGCCAATCATTTAATAAATTGCTATGCCTCACTGTGGCCAATCATTTAATAAATTGCTATGCCTCACTGTTCTCACTATTCAACTGGACCCTTGTCCATAGTATTTTATTCCCTTACTCAGAGTCCCAGGGAGATGAAAAACTCAAATTGTAAAATTGTAGGAAGCCCTGCCAGTGGATTTTTCAGCCTGCATGAGCCAAGAGTGCAGAGAAGAGCAGGGCAGTTTTGATGCACTTTGGCATGTAAGCAAACATGGCAAATGTTGTTAAATTACTCTGTGTGATTTCTAAGTCAACAGTTCCAATGGTCCCTGTAACAGAATCACATTTCTGTATGAAGATTTTTCCGAGGAAGCCACTGACTTTACACAACGCTCTGCAGCCAGCCTCCCACACAACTCACAGCACACCTCATACGCATTCAGTTGGAGCTGGGTGGAGATCTTTCTTCACAGAGACTTGCAAGACCATCTCCATCCCTTCACCCCCATCTCAAAGACCTGCACTTTAGACATTTGTCACCAAACTCCAGGTATCAGCTTATTCAATTGCATCAGGGCTATGGGAGGACAATGAAAGTACCCTGCAAAACTCCTCTCTCTCCCTAATAAGCATGGTTCTCATCTTCTAAACAAAGGCCTCTCCAGTTCCTCTCCCCAAAGTGATGGTGTTTCCACTGGGCACATTGGGTTGGTGTGGGAGTGGACAGGAAATATGCAGAAAACGGAAAACAAAAATGATTTGTGCAAGTCCTCATCTGGCAAGCCTACATTCCTGGTTGCCTGCATTTATAATATTGAGGGTGGAAATTACAAATAAGGCAGTCAATGAGTTAGGATGAATCAGATCTTTGTTCTTTGGCAAACTCTGCCTGGAAAGCTGAAGTTCAGGCTTCTCATTGACTTGAAGCATCAATTTTATAGAAACGGCTTTCAAAACTGCCAAGGCCCATTCTTCTCCCACCAGGACAGAAAAAGTAAGAAAGAGTGACCACACAGCAAGATACCTTGTGGTCAGGCTTATGAAAGGGGCAAACTCTATCCATGCCTATGTCCTCCCCCCAGAATTGGAAAGGAGTTGGGAAAATGGTCCCAAGGTAGGATGTCGGAACAGAGAAAAGAAGCCAAAGAAAGTCCTAATTCTCCTGGCTCTGTTACATGCCACCCACATCCATGGCTAGATACTCCCTGTGAATGCCAAACCTGTCCTTCCCAAGTCATTCTGCAGCCAAAATATAGCTTGAGAAAAAAGCCAGAAACTCTACAATCCAGGCAAGCAAAATAATTTGACTGGAGACAAGACCGTGGGATTAAAGGGAGGAAATGAATCATTTCAAGCATGTGTAGGTTCCTTTCTAAGTTCAAAACGCTTGCACAACTTTGGACTCATTTGTCCTCACAATACATTGATCTGGGTTCTTGCCAATTATTTGTAGAGAAATGATAAGACTCTAGTCCTTGGACTTCTTGCTTTATAGACTTTTCCTTAGACCACATTTACCAGTAGATGGCATGGAAAACAATTCTTTGACCAGGAGATAGATGCCCAACAACAGAAATTCTATCCATTTTTCTGGAAGTTAAGGTTTGAGGGAACTTTGCTACAATGGACCTGTGCTCCCAGCCCCTTATGATCCTGCCCTACACAGATGTGGGGGCCCAGATCCCATAATACCCTCCCACCCCGTGCCCATCTTATTTCCTCTTTTGCAGAGACTCAGTGGCACATCACTAAAGTTCTGCCATCTGTATCTCATTGAAGGACCCCCACCGAACAAAACGGGGGCATGGGATGGCATGTTTCCTTACAGATCTAAATATAATTCGAAGGCTTATTTTAAAATCATTATTAGTATTATATTTTGTTTTTGTTACTTATCCTCTCTGGTCATGAGTCTGCTGCACATCCTGGACCAGGTAAATTTAAATTTTCCCTATTCCAATTTTAATTTCCACATGAATAGAAGAAGAAAACAACAAACATGGCTGCCTTGATAGCTCATTTTTCCCTACTGATGGAAATTATAATTAAAATTAGCCAATTAAGCTTTTCAAACTTCCCTTCCCTGGACCGCTTAATGTTTTGATGGGACTGACACTATGAACATGGCAGCTGTCGTAGCCATTAGCGATGGAAAGATCCATTAGCTCATATGATCCCATCTCCTGCCAGGACAGGATACAGGCCCTAAAAAATGCTTCCTGGTCTGACGGCTGCTTCAGGGTTTATTTATCATAGGTTACAACAAACATGGCTTTACAAAACAGGAAATAGAACCACATCTTAGCTAATTATGATAGAAGTTATTACAATGTAATGGAAGCTGTGTAGAAGCAATGCTTACATTTCCATACAAGACTGAGTTGGAACCTCATCTTGTGTCACGGAGCAGAGGTGTGCAGCCATGAAAACCCTAATAGGGCTGTCCTGGTAGGGAATATTGCATATTACTGCTTCCCTATTCTGTGGGTGTATATAGAAAAAAAAGAATATCATATGAGTTTGTGAAGTTCTTAAATTGGTCTAACTGAATGAGCTCCTTATCAGCAAATTCATTGATTCATTTAACCTCAGATTATGGTCAGCAGTTAAGAAGCACTTGATAAAATGTTCAATTAATTAAGACTGATTGAAAAGGAGCCCAAGTTTATCAGAGAAGGAGAGAAACAAAACACACAAGGATTCCTAGATCTCCTTATATGGGGAAGTCTCAGTGAATAACATTCCAACTCAAATTAAGAAGCTTTTCTCCTAGTAATAACTATATTTAAACTATAAGAAGAGCTACCATTTATCAGATACTTAATACACATCAGGCACTGAGCTAAACATTTAGTGGTATTATAACTCCCATTTTGCTAAAAGAAAAAGAACAATGAGGCTACAAGAGGTAAAATAACTTGCCCAAGGTCACATATATACCAGTCCAACTAAATCAATTCACATCCAAGTTAGTCTGACTCTTGAGCCTGTGTTCTTGCCCACAATGCTATACTGCTTACTGCTATTTATTTATTTATTTTTAACTTTTTTTATTGTATAATATAACATATATACAAAGCAAAGAAAGAAAAAAGCAATAGTTTTCAAAGCACTCTTCAACAAGTAGTTACAAGACAGATCCCAGAATTTGTCATGGGCTACCGTATCACTCTTGATTTATTTTTGGAGAAACAGTGCTTTCAAAGAAAAGAAGCAAGAGGCAACAGCATCGCTATCATTCATTGAATAATTTTAACTCTACTTCCATTCCTAAGAGGTAGTTGTTTTCCCTTCCCCTATCCTTAGTCTTCAATTGACCCTTACTGTGTCTTCCCTGTCTCCTCTTTCCCACTTTCCCTTCTTCCCCGTCACTTTCCATTAATCGCAAAACCCTGAAGGATGGATAAACTAGAAAATATGGCCATGGTCGATGACCTTGGATAACCTCCCTTTTGGAAATCATTTCTTAAGTGCTTACCTTCCATGAATCAAGGTCTAACAACAACTAATATTTGGGCATAATTCATCCAAGACTTACACTCACATTGTCTCATTTGATCTGTAAGACAACCATACAATTTAGGCCATGCAGAATTAGTAACCTATTTTACAGATAATAAAACTGAAGCTCAGGGTGGGCCATGGTGACTCAGCAGACAGAGTTCTTGCCTGCCATGCTAGAGACCCAGATTCGATTCCTGGTGCCTGCCCATGCAAAAAAAAAAAAACTGAAGCTCAGAAATCTGATATGGTTAAGATCTGAGACCAGATTTCCAAAAAAAACCGCAGTAATCTCTCATGAAAATCAGAACCTGTCTATTCATGCCATACTAAAGAGATGGGTTGCCTCATCCAGGATTCCAAATTCCAGTCCCTGGAGCACCAATGTCATTTATGTAAGTGAAGCTTTCTTGGTGAGCAGCAATTTCTTTATGAGCAACGATTTCTTGGCTTACAGAGATCTCATGTTCATGTTGGGTATAGGATTGCTATTCTCCTTACATGAATACCACATTTATTTAGTTTACTTTGGTTGCTTCTGTCTTGTTTGAAACTTTGCTGAAAAAAAGGGAAATATAAATTCTAGGTGTCATGGTAAAATTTATCAAGTCCAAGCATAAACATGCATCTATGCATCCAAAATACAAAGAGCAGTGGAATATGAGTCAAAAGACCTGGATTCTCGCCCAGATCTGCCAGTGGCTTCTATGAAGGCTTGGGAGGGTGTCCTGAGCTCTGAGAGCCTCAATTTCTGAAAAGGCAGCAAGACTGGTAGGCTCGGTGATCCGTCCAGGGCCCTCCAGGCATTACGAACTCAGTGTTTTTAGAATTGTGGCCATGCTGACCCTGAAGAGGGGAAGCATATTTGTTCTAAACAATCACTATTGTAGAAGACCAGAGGGTTTCCTTCCTGGGATGGGCAGCCAAAAAGGTGTGGTGGGAGATGTCGAAAGAGCAGAAGGTATGCTGTGGGGCTGAGTAAGAATGGTCTCTTCTGCAGAAAGAAGAGAAATTCTGAGAACCTTCTCAGAGGAAAGAGTCCCTGAGAGTCCAGCTGATGATGATTGTGTTTTCTCTTCTCGGAGACCTGTCACAAAATGGACTCATCAGGATTGCTTCATCCAAACAAACTACAATAAGCCCTTCTGTGATCCAGATATTTGACACGAACTGAAAGTAAAAGATAAAGATTATGCTCTGAAAGAACTTGTTATTTATCAAAGAACTTATAGAAAATTGAGGTGATCTCAATTTTTTTAGTAGAGGTTGACTAAAAGAGTTAGATGAGAAAAGGGTTAAGGAACCTAAACTTGATCATCTCTGAGGATCTTTTCACCTGCAAAAGTTATATCATTGTTCTTTGTATTTGAACATAGCATTATCCAGGGCATTTTTTTTCCATGTCAGATTTTCCTTATCTGCCATCTCAGTGCTGGCAAAGCGATCTCTATTCATTCCTATGTGTTTGGCAGGATATGTTATCTTTTACCAATGCAAGATCTTCTTTAATCACTTGTGGTTCCCCAACTACATAAAAAGCTCCTTAAGAATAAGACCAGGACTCATATTGTTTTGTCTGTTTTACAATACATATCCCAATATTAAGCACATCAGATAGGTTGTTTGCCAGCTATTTCAGTTCTTCCTCAGTCTGAACACATGGTAGGATTCCTCTTCCTTGCCCCTTGGAACTGGGTGTGGCTATAGGACTAGAGTCAGCTCTGGTAGAAGCTTGGAGAATCAGCCCATAATTTCAGCCATTCAGCTTTTCTCTCTGGCATGTGTCAGGTGAAAACTACATGTAAGCCTGGACAGCAGGGTGACCCTGATACCATAAGACACAGCTCCCCGCCAACCCGCTATGAGAAGCATCGCTTCAAACCACTGAGATTTGGAGCTTGCTGCCACAGCAGAGTCCAACCCAGCCTGACTGGCACAGAAGTATTCAACAAAGGTTTGCTGATCTCTGTACTGATGACTCCATCATGGCTATTAAATAGGAGGTAAATAAAGTAAATAAGCAGTCACCTAAGAAAAGGCTATCTCCACTGGAAAATACTTTGCTAGCTCTTTCTAATCTGCTGCACCACCCAAAGTTATTGATGGTTTCATCTTACATCTGTCAGCATTCTAGCCACTAGAAAGCCACTTGGCTTTACAGAGAATGTCTCCATCTTTGCCTACAGAATTGAAAAGTAATAAGAAATTTAATGAATAGTCCTAGAAAAATGCAGAGAACTTCAAGAAGAGTCCCAGTGAAAGAGTGTGAAAAGAAAATAAAGGTTCAATGGAGAGAACATATCACGAGGGCTACAGTCAAATCCATTGGGGAGGATGAAATAGATGGAAAGCCTTTAGGAGTTTGGTCTCTGGCATCAGTCAAACATGAGTTGAAATTCCAGCCATTTCACTCACTTTCTGGGTGACTCTGAACTAGTTACTTAACCTCTCTAAGCAACCCAGTTTTCTCATCTGTAAAATGAGGGTAAGAATAGAACCCAGCTCTTATGGTCATTGAGGATATAAGAAGATAATGTTCCCCATAAAAAGGAAGTTTTCTTATATTACGAGCTTTAAAACGAGTCTTAAGTAAAGATGAGTGAGATCATTTCTAGTGCACAGTAACTGCAACATAGCAAATGTTAAAAAAAAATGGTAGCACAAAGAAAATAAAAAGATACGGAGATATTCACTACAGTCCTGTGAACACAAAGGGAGCTATGCCTAGGATCAGCTTCCAAAAAACTAAAAGCACCACTGGTCCCCGCATAGGAGACGATGAATCCTTTTCCAGATATCATAACTTCCCTAAACTCCAGCCAGTTCAATGTTTTCTGAAAAGTGTTCAGTAATGTCTTCAGAAACCAAGGAGCCTAAATAGATGGAAGGGAAAGGTTCCATTGAGAACAAGTGTCCAAAGCCATGAGAGGTCAAATAAAGTGAGAATCTCATCTTTCCTGGGGTGAGTTCCAGGATTTTCCAGAAAGTTGGAGGTGACCGGCTGTCGTTGTGTTCACCTGACATTGAGAACCTGACCAGAGAGGTCTCAGGTCAGGTGAGAGCCTGGAAGACCAGCTGTCAGTCTTCTCCTGGGATGGCCTCAAGCTTCCTCTTGTTCCGACTGGATGTGGTGCCAGGAATAGCATTAAAAGCCATTTCCCTCTTTTGGATCCAACTGGGGCTCAAGCACCCAATGCTTTCGGGAAGCTCTATTTCCAAGAATGTTATTCTTCTTGGGATAGTGGAGAGAGCAATGGATTTGGAATTACAAAGTAGATACTTTCACATGCCAATTCTTCAGTTTCCTGAAAATAGTAACAACCATCTTAGAGTATAGTAACTATTTTGTTATAGTAGTAACAGATTACCCTAATATAGAACAGTGGAGACAAACAAAATTAATTTCTGCTCCTATAGGTGAAGTAAAACCTTTTCAAGTGGATAAAATTCACTGACTTACTCCATCTATCCACTCCCTCAATAAACACGTGCTCCATGCCAGTCGTGGTGCTGTGTGGTGCTCGGTGGTGAGTGCAAAAGGACAGGTCCCAAACCTCATAGAACTTACAGAGTAAGGAAGGAGCCAGACATACAAACAAATTTTCATTTTGCATAAGGTATTATAAAGGAGGAACACTTGTCCACCCTAACAAGGTCAGGGAGCCTTCTTTGGGGGAAATAATGTCATAAATGAGTGCTAAATGTTAACTTAGACTGAAATAAGGGGAGACAGAAGGAAAAGGAAAATAAGGATGGGAGATTAGAGTAGTTAATTCAATATTAGTTAATTCAAGCAAAAGGCAATAAGAAATTAAGGTTTATGAGGAAAGAAACATGTCCATGTTGCTGGGACATTAAGTGGGGAATCATGAAAAATAGAGTTTTTCTTTGCAGCCAATAAGCCCTCATCTTAGAAAGGTAACTCTAAAAGGAATCCTTCCCCTCTCGAACCACCTCTGAAACCTGTGCTCCAAAGACTTCCAGACCCATGTAAATCATCATCCTGAAAATGGAAGGAAAAATATAATGGGATAATCAACATGCTCAAAGCTCTCTCCAACTCTCTCTCTCTCTCTCCCATTTTCTGTCCCTTTTTTGAGCACCAAACCCTCAATGGTAGGAAGCATTTGTCTAAAAATAGCCATTCTAAAAGACCCAATCTCTTCTGAGTTTCATAAAACATCTGCTGAACAGTTTCCTATAACCGTTTTTGGCCATTAAATCAAAGCATGGAGAAACAATGTTCTGTTTCTGCCTTGAAAGCAAGGAATTGCCATTGGGCCTTCCTCTCAGACCCAGACGACAATGGGTCCAGAAATAGCCACGGAGGCTTTGAAGCACCTAAAGGCCAGAGTCCAAGTGGAGGGTTACTCCTGTCTTGTTTTTGTCTCTTTTTAAAGAGGCTGTTCATCGCCCAAGGGCAGAAAAGAAACTTTGATAGGCAAAACCTCCGGGGAGAGGCCCCGCTACGCCATGCAAATCACCACCTGCAGTGGTGGGGTGGTACGGTTTGAGAGCCGTGTGGTAGAGCCTGGCGCTGCCTCGTGCAGGGCTGGCGGGGACAGCCACACATGCGGGGCCAGGCGTGGGGGCGGGTGGTATCGGCTGTGCTGTGGTGCCCCGTTCTGTTGCGTCTGTGCCCTTCTCCAGTTCCTCCCTGCTCACGGGGCACAGGACGTGGGAGTTTGCAGCACCTGGGCCAGTGGGAAAACCTACAGACACCAGATCTTAAGACTCAGTAGGTCCTGTTTGGGCCTTGCTTCCAACTAGCTAGGTGGCCATGGCAAGACAGCTCACCTCTCTGACCCTTTGCCTCCCATGTGGGAATTGCAGGCCATTCTAATGGGAAGAGGCATTGGTGCAAAAAAGAAAAACAGAAACAAAAATGATGGGATCGGGGATGAAAGTCTCCCTGACAAACTGGGGCATGACTCCCCGGCATAAGTCTGGCCCTGGCATTGTAGGAGCAATAATAACTTCTGGACCAAAAAAGGGAAAAGAAATGTAATAAAATAAGGCATCAGTGGCTAAGAGAGATCAAATAGAGTCAAGAAGTTGTTCTGAAGGCTGCTCTTATGTAAGCTTCAGTCAGATCGTGCTAATTCCCGTGGTTTGCTAACCCCCAACCATCACTCCTGCTGACTCTTAAGAACACCTCGAGCTCAAACTGAGACTGCCTTTCTGGAACCTATAATTCCTGAAGGGTTCTTAGGTCAGATAAATCCTGGAACTCAGAGGGACCAGCTTCTCCAAGATTATCAATTAATTTCATCCCCTTATTCTTTACTGTGGATACTATTTTCCATATGAAAGAGTCAAAATGGACATTACCCAAAGATCCTTATAGACCGGGAGAAGGATTGAAGGAGGAGAAAGAGAAGGTATGACAGAGAAAATGGGATTTAACTAACGAGTATCGCTGCTGAATTACTATATTAATAATCCTTCTGGCCTCTTGTGTTTTGTAGCAGCTAGAAGAACAAATCTAAGATGGGGGTATGGTAGCCTATGACAAACTCTGGAATCTGTTCTGTGCCTACTTGTTGAAGAGTGCTTTGGAAACTATTGTTTTTTCTTTCCTTGCTTTGTATCTATGTTATATTTTACAGTAAAAGAAAAAAAAAGCATGTTCAAAAAACAATGGGGCCTTGTAAGCAAGGCAGGTAATAGGGCAGGGAGGAAATCCCAGTGGTTGCAGCCTGGGGGAGCCCCCAGCTGTGCGGTGATCAGGACTGTGGGGTCCAGTCTGGGGCAGCCCTGAGCATCACCCTGACCGCAGCAGCTGGATGCTGAGTCGTCCACCCCTGCCTTTCACACTCAGTCCAGGCTGGGCGCTGTGTGGAACTGGGTCCGGCCCTGCAGCAGGAAAAGGAGGCCCAGAATGCCTTGTATTTCTAGGCTGTGACTTCGGTCTGTGCTGGGTATTTGAGGACTGGGCAAAACAAATCAAGGCATCTTTTGGGTGCTGAGGAGCAGGTGAGGGCAGCAGATGAAGGGACAGTGTGATTCTGAGATCAAAGAGCAGAAAAGTTCAATCATGCCCATGACTACCAGTCTCACGTGGCACATGCCCTTGACCTCAAGACTTAACACTAAGCCTTGGGATGGTGACGGAGTCAAATTCCTGGCCATGGTCATGGCCAGCCTAGAGGGAGACAGACCCCAGGACCTCCCTGCAGGCACAGCTAGGAGCACAGGGGGATGGAGGGAGGTGATTGGCAAGGCAGACAGAGGGCTGTCGCCTCCTCCCAGGCTTGGGTTTTCATGATTCTTCGAGCTATCATTCATCTCATAGAGAAAGGGCCCGTGTGTTTCTGGTAGAAGTGGGTTTTGACGTCTCCTCTCCATCGTAATTCGCGATTGGATCAGAAGACATTGGAGGCTGGCACGCATGATCTGTGGGTGCAGCGAAGTGGTTACCAGGCCCGCAATTGTGGGAGCTGAGTGAGGAGTGGGGGTGGGGGCATCTGTGTGGCTGAACACAGCCAGGTGATGGTCACACCAAGGGAGAAGGATGGCTCTCCCTCCCCTCTCTTCCTCCCTCCCTCCCTTCCTTCCTTCTTTTGCTTTCTTAGCAGATGTCACTTTCTTTTGGTAACACTTCGAGAAGAGTTTAATAAAAAAGATATAGGTAAGCTATCTCACCCCAAATGATGGAGCCCCAAACTTGTTAAGGTGAAGAAACAAAGCCCCCTGTTGCCTAATGCAGCTGCTGCCACAAGCAGCCACGCTGGCCTGCACCCAAGACCACAGCGCAAGGGATGTGTGCGGCATCCTACGGCCTGATGCCAAGCTGGCAAACATTTCAGCTTGTGTGTGAAATCATTTCTGCACACTTGTCACTTTCTGAAGCAAATTCAATGTCTATTTATAGACCCATATTTATTATATAGAATAGCAGCAGCACTGAATAGGCTGCTTTAGGAATAGCCTGCTGCAAATTAGTTGTGTGTGTGAGAGAAAGTGTGTGGGTGTATATGTGTGTATGTGAGTGTGTATGAGGGATATGTGTATATCTATGTGTGTGTGTATATGCTTGTGTGTGTATATATATGCGTGCATACGTTTGTGTGGTGTGTGTGTGTTTGTATGGCATGTGGTGTGTGAGTGTATATGTGTGCATGGGTCAGTGTATATGGGCGAGTATACGCATGCATATGATATGTGTGCAAATGTTGTATGTGTATATGTATGTGTGTGATATGTATATTTGAATGATGTGTGGGGTGTGAGTGTATATGGGGTGTGTGTATACATGTGCATGTGTGTATGTCTGTGTAATGTGTGTATATGTATAAATGAATATATATGTGTGCATATGTACATGTGTATGTAGTGTGTGTGCATATGTAGGGGAGTATAAGAAAGAGAGAGCCAACTCAGGGTGAAATAACACACAGCTCGGGCCGTGCTCAGGGCCCCGAGGCACCCCTATCCCACCAAGGCTTGCACCTCACTGACCCCCAGCCTCCCACACCCACTGGCACCCAGACCTGGGCTTGGCCCTGTGCAGTGTTGCTGATGAGAAGCATATCTAGATTAGATCACTAATCTACTATTAGAGAAACAAAAGCATGCTGCACTAGGAAAAGTAAAGTAGCTCAACATCAGGCTAGCCATCAGGGTTGTGTCCAGTATTGTAACGGGGCAAAAAGCTTCACAGATAAAAATAGAGTCTGATTTGCCATTTTACTCTCAGCCTGCCTGGCCAGGAGACTAAAGCCAAGCCCCCAGTCTCAGTATGTCAGGCCACGCGCACCACCCAGGCTAGAGAGAGGCCAAAAGTTTCCTGGGCTTACCCTGACTTTAAATCCGGGAGCCTGAGCCCTGGCCTGTGCTGCTATTCCCCAGTAGGTACACACAGTGGCCACCGACCTCTTGAGGCTCATGAGCGACGTCCCTGACTCCCCAGGGACAGGTCCATGCCTGGCTGGAAAAGCATCTGCAGCCACTCCTGCTGCTGCTGCCGGCACACCTGGCTCTCAGCATGAGCACTGCGTGTGGGGCTCATGTCTGTTTGCCATTTCTTTCTGGTGGCTTCAGGGAACCTTCCAGCTGGGGAGGGAGCATAGCTCCAAGATTCACCCAGCCCTTTTTAAAGAAAGCTCTTTTTTTGCATCCTCTGCACCTTCTCCCTTGCTGTAGGGACATCCATTCCTTATAAGTTCTGACCCTAGCACCTGCTACTGGGTTTGGAGAAAGAAAAGGGTCATGGGATCTTCTCAGCTACGCCTGGGCTGACACACTTATACACACTCACAGACTCACACTCACATACTGACACTCACACATATGCACATTCAAACACAATGCACATGCACACACTCAGACCCATTCACACATGCACACACATGCACAATCACATGCTTATACTCACACTCACATGTACATACACACTTGTGCATATTCATACACAATCTTCCTCTTACATCTTCAAATTCTCACGTTTACATGCACATTCATGCACAAAACACAAAGTTTCTCTCCTCTTTCACACTCACACTCAGCCAGGCAGACCAAGTTCAAGGTTGATATCCATCCCAGCTTGATATCTATGGGCAAGTTTCTCAACCTCTCTGAGTCTCAGATTCTTTCTTCAAAAAAGATGTGCACAATAATAATACTTCACAGAACTGCTGTGAGCAGCAAATCAGGTGGTGTGTTAAACATGCTCCTCTTTTCTTCAAGAAACATTTCGCAGCCATTCTCTACAAGCTGATGCCAGGTGGTGGCTCCCACAGAGGACGGAGCAGACACGCAGCGAGTCCAGTGTGCAGGCAGACCGCACACAAGTGGATACAGAGGATGGAAATGCACAAGTGGTGACGTGAGCTCTGGAGGGACGGAGGGACCTGAGATGACAACGAGGAGGAGAGCGGAGGCACCACCTTCTCCTGGGCTGGTCCCCCTAGGAAGTGGCTTTCAAGCCTCGTCCAGCCTTCAACAGGGTAGGGTCCTCCAGACACAATGACAAAGTTCCCAGGGGAAGGAAGAGTGGCAACGAACAAGGAGAATAAGGAATCGTGTAAGGAATCGAGTCTGGTGTTGGGTAAAGAGGCGGGGCAGGCTGGGATGGAAGACAGAAGGAGGGCACTTCTGTGCAATGCTGGGCGGTCAGAGCCAGCCTTAGCGAGGAGGGGGGCGCTCAAGCCAGGACTAGAAAGAAGAAGGCGAGGAGTGCTCCGCGAGAGAGCAGAGGGTGAACTGTCCAGTCTGGCTTCTTCCAAGGGGCAGACCGTCTAAAGGACAGCAGGAACGACAGTGGGGAGACCAGCCACGTGGGGGTGGCCAGCGAGGAGGCCATTGCAGAATTCCCAGCAAGGCATGGTGCTGGCAGAGACAAGGAGGGTGGTGGTGCAGGGGACAAAAAGGAGTTGGGCCCTGGGTGTATTTTAGAAGTAAACCAAACAAGATGGATTGAGACATTGGGTGTGGGCTGTGGGAGACAGAGGGGAGTCATGCCAGACCCTAAGCGTCCTGGCATCAAGCACGGGAAGCCCAGAGGCACCTCCGCTGAGCTGGGAAACCTGTGCTGAGGCAGGTTTGCGGAGAGGACTGGGCGTTCGGTTTGGGACCCGTGGATTCCAGGGTGCCTATCCTGACAGTTTAAACACGTGTGTGTGGAGTCTAAAGGGAGGTTGGTTGAGAGTTATAAATGTGGAGTTACCAGCTCATGGAGAATTTATAAAGACCTGAGACTGGCTGAGGTGGATACAATAAAGAGGAGAGTGCTCAGGATGCTCCAAAGTCAAGAGGATGAGAAGACAAGGGGTCAGCCAAAGGGACTGAGGAGAGACAAGTGATGTAGGAGGAAAGCTGCAAGAGGGTGGCATCCTGAAGGTGGAGCCAAGTAAGGACCGCATCTAATGTGGCTAAGTGGACAAACAAAATGGGGGCTAGGAACTAAGCATGCTTATTTCAGAGTGATCCAAAGAGGTGCCCCCAAACCTCCAGAAACAGTTTCCTTTTCATTGTCATTCCTCTCTCTCCCCCACCACGTCCCCCTCAGCTGAAATCCTTTCTGAGCGTTCCCCCTTGGTCTACAGCAAGGAAGGCTGAGGAACCATCTCCAGGGATACCACTGATGAAATGAGTCTATTTCCAGAACCACAACTCGCATTTGCCCATAAATTCACGCCTGTCATAATGCAAGGAATGTAAGGACTGGTCTAACCTCAGAAGTAGAAAGGAACCCTGGGGAAATGGGGTCCTACAGCAAGAGCATTTAGGCTGGAATGGGGTGGTAAATGCAGAGATATTAAAGACAGCTCTCAACTTTCAGACTCTCTAAACGATTTCTGACCTTCCCTCCATCCCCAAGCACCTCTCATCCAAAGGTGTGGGACACAGCACACGGCCCGCTTTTGCCTCCGGACAGCAGTCTCTGCCTAGTGGAGGGGAGGAGGGAGTGAGCGTGGAGGGAAGCCTTGCCTGCAGAAACCTGGAGAAACTTTCCTGTCCTCCTGCTGGGCAGTGTTTATGGAGAGGAAGGCAGCAGGCACCAAAGCCAAAGCCTGCTCTGCTTGCTGCTGATAAGTGATTCTGCAAGACAGGCAGAAGGAATCCAGACGGAGACCGGAGAGTATGCAGATGCTGGCGCGGGAAGCCCAGTTCCTGGAGGGCCAGCGGCTTTGATGAGGGCCACCGCTCCCCAGGACAGGGGTCTGGCTCCCCCTTCCCCACTCCTCAACTCTAGCAGGGGAGGGGACCCCG
The DNA here is from genome assembly GCF_023851605.1 of Tamandua tetradactyla. Lineage (NCBI taxonomy): Eukaryota > Metazoa > Chordata > Mammalia > Pilosa > Myrmecophagidae > Tamandua > Tamandua tetradactyla. The sequence continues at coordinate 7,980,360 of NC_135334.1, read as the reverse complement.
TCTGTAACCTGATCTCCACACTTTGCCCCTACTTCTCTGCCTCTCCCAAACACGTGGGATAGGCTTGTATAATTTGCAGTATTGAATGCGAGGAGTTCAATACATGCTGAATGATCGAAATGGGGCAGCGGGCATTGAGCGGGTCCTTTGGATATTTTCCTAGATGCACATCCAGTCCATGCTCTTTCTAGTCTCCCTGAATCTGCTAATGTCACTGGCTACCACACCTCACTTGCCCTGGGATCTGGGGGAAGAGAACCCTCAAACATTAAAAGTAAGTTTCCTACTCCTAAAGTAGCTTGCATCAAAAAAGAAAGGGAGGGAAAATTTATCAAAGTCACATGCTCCCAAATCAAAAAGCACCGCTCAAACATTCCCAGCAGTATCCTTTCTCCAGAAAAGGAAAAATAAATTACCTAGTTCCCTCTGCCGTGAGTCTGACAGAACAAAGAAGCACAGAACAAAGCGGGAAAAGATGAAGTGACAGGCATGTAACTGTGGCGAATCCACTTGACCCATATAAAAAAGGCGATAATTGAAACAAGGTCTTCCCACGTGCCTGCAGAAAAGATGAGTCGCCTTGGGAGAGAGGCTCCCCTTCCTATCTTGTGACCACTTGTCATCCTGCAGGGCAGGCTGGATGGAAAAGCCAAGAGGTGAGGGGAAAATTGAGGGAGAGAAAGGAAAGGAGTGACAGCGGATGAGGCAGCGAGAGAGTGAGAGAGAGAGAACACCAGATCAGGCGCCCTTACTTTTATGCTCTCTTCCAACCCTCGTTGTTGCTGAGATCGACTGATTTCAAGGGATGAGCAGAACCTGGGCTCCGCTTTCATTAGAAGAAGCCAATGAACCGGAGAAGGGAAGCTTCTGGGTTTTCAAACCTCATGATAGACAGAACCGGATGGGCGAGGAACAGCAGGAAAAGAACTGGGAGGGCAGAAGCAACAAGAGAAAGCAGGCACTGGGGACATAAACAGAGTAGAGGGTCCAGAGACAAGACGGGAAAGGAAAGTGATAAAAAAGTGAAGCCATCAGCAGATGGCAGTGGGGACACACCACCTTTTCCCCCTTCTATCCTGCCCGTCTGAAGCAAGCTCACACTATTCTCAATCCCGGGGTGTTATTGTAGGGCTAGATTCATCTGTAGATGAATCTGTAGATTCATCCTTGACCCCTTTGGTGCCTGATCCCCACTGAGCAGGAGCTCTGTGCAGATGGAACTTCCCCTGTAGGTACCCCATAGACTTCTGCTAGGTGAATGAATGGATGAATGAATGGAGCAGCTGTGGCCCTGTTCTGCTCTACTAAGCTTTGACCGAGTGACTGATCCCGCACAGATCTCACAGAGACTCCGTCCTGCCTTCCCCTGCTGGGCTGACTGTCTCCCACGCCTCCCTGACCCCCAGCTCCACACCCAGACCCTCCCTCTCCATCCTCACTGTTAGGAAGCCTCCCGCGGAGCCAGAAGACAGCGAGGAAGCTGGCAGTGAGATGAGCCTCGCGTCCCTCAGTGTCTGCCTGTCTGCAGCCTGGATCAAGGTGCGGGGAGGGTGGGAAGACAGGTGAGAAGGTAAGGGGGGAGTGGGAATAAAGCATGAACTCTGCTGTAGCTACCAGGGGAGTGGAGCATTTAGGCCAAAGACTGCTCTTTTTATTGCAAAGAATAGGAACCCCATTGTTCTTGAGAGTGGGACAGGGATGTCTTTTCCAAACTGACCCTTGGCCCAACGCAGAGAAGAAAGGCAAACAGCATTAGCCATGGAATTGGGAGGCAGGGTCCTTGGGCCTAGAACCTACTGGCCGCTGACTCCCAAGTCAAATCCAAAGTACTTGTTCTGCAATATTCTGCTCTGAGCCCAATGCTGTGTACATTTGGTGTTGAGGACAGAGCAGAAAATGTTATAGGTGAGGACCTGTCCTAATGGTGCATATGCCCTGTTGGGGAAAGTGTGCTGAACAGGGAAACTAGCCACGGCTGCAGTTGTGGTGACTGACAAAAAAGGAAAGCAGAGGATGCTTCGAGGGCAGTTCACAGAGGAATCCGACTCAGTCTGGGTATCAGGGAATGCATCCCCTAGGAAGCGGCTTTGAGGCTGAGGCTGAAGGATGGGAAGAGTCGCCCATCAAAGACGGAGCAGAAGGGTGTCATGTGCAAAGGCCCTGGGTCCAAGGAGCCCGGCAAGTCCCAAGGACAAGGAAAACCAGTGTGGCTAAAATGTAGTGAATAAAAATACACACTCCACTGAGGATGGGAAAACAGAAAGACAAGTTACCTTCAGAAATCCAAAGCAATAGGTGTGTGTATACGTAAAGTTAAGACCTGTGAGGGAAACTGGCCTAAGGGGTGGGCTGTAGGAGAGATGGGGCAATTAAGGAATTGAGCCTGGGGACCGCCAGGCAAGGAGCCAGGGAGCAGCCTTGTACTGGCTGACAAGGCTGGGGGTGGGGGTGGAGAGTGGGGGAGAATGGGGAGTGGGGGGGTGGGTGCAGGTTCTAGGCCAGGCTTTGGGTTAACCTGTGTACAAAACTGCTGAGCTATGGATGATAAAGGGGAAGACGGCCAGTAGTCCAGAAAAGGAGAGGCTGAAACAGTTAGGGAAGCCATGAAGAAGGAAGTGGAGATGGCTGGGCTGGAGGAAAACCACAGGATGGATAGGATTCGGAGACCAGGAAAAAGAGCAAGAGGCACCCGAGAGGAGAACAGCAGGACGGGACCCCTGCAATCCCAGACGGTGAGAGCAGGTCCTCGACTGGAGAGGTGGCAGCTGGTGGGGATGATGGTTCAATGGCTGGAGGGAGGGCAGGGCAGGATTCTAGAGGCTGTCTTCAAGTCAGCTCAGATTTCCAGGAGAGACCACGGGACGGGATGGCTAAAGGCTGTGAAAAGGGAGCACCGTGGCAGAGTAGATGAAAAGGCCAGTGGGAGAGTCACGTGCCTCCCAGAGGGGAGCAGAGGGAGAGGTGAGCCGCAGGCCACAGCTGCCTGGGTGCAGAGTGGATGGGGTCCCGGGGTCTGCCGGAGAGAAGGGGAGAAAAAGCCAAATCAGAGGCACTTCCAAGGCTGCGGAACAGAATGTAGAGTTCAGAGTCCTCCTAGGTTTGTAGTCTGAGTGACCGGAAGAATATCAAAGAAGGGACACAAGCGGAGAAAGGAACAGAAGGAGAAGGAGGCGGGGGGGGGGGGGGGGGGGGCAAGATTAATCCGGGACATTTTAAATGTTAGCAAAGGCAGTTTCATCTTAAAAGCCATTGGCCGCTGAACTTTTTTTTTTACGTGGCAGAACTCTTTTGCCCTGAGCAAAATCTTAGAAGCACACAAAATAAATTGAAAGAGAGACAATGTGGTGTAAATGTAAGGGGTGTCTTGATCTTCGGCTCCCTACCCCCACCCCTCAGACCTAAGGGCTCTCCAGAACAGTGTTTGAAAACAGTTGTTGCTACAGGCAGTGGAAGATACTGGACCTGACTTGGGTAAGAGACGAGAGTTAGAGATGGATATTTGGGGTGGGCAGTCCAGAACTGGTGGCTAAAGATGTTTATAGGTGGGGAGGAAGGATTGAGAGGGAGAGCCACAGACAATACTGGCGGAGACACTGGTGGAGACAAGGAGGGGAGCAGCCTGCAACCCTGGGGGAAGCGTTCAGCCTGTCTCTTTCACCAAGTGAAAGATTTCCTGTCTTTCTCCAGGACTCTCTCACTCCCATCTTTCCTCTGTCAGGCTCTACCTCCATCTTATCCTCGCCTTTTGTGCATCTCTTGTCCCACTCTTTCTCCTTTCCTCTCCGTCTGCCCTCCTTTCCCTAACTGCATTGCACCCCTGCATCTCCAGTCTCATCTCTCTCATGCTCTCCACATCTCTGCCTCCTCGCCAGGCAGTTCTTTAGGGACTGCGTTTTTTTTTTTTTTCAAGATTTATTTTTAGCCCCTATGCCATCCTGAGGATGTGAACACTATTCCTGAGTCATAGCTTTACAAGGAAGCAGGCCCCAGAGTTCTCTTTACAGCCCTGAAGATCGCTTATCAACCTCTGGCCAGGCGCTGAGGGGAGAGAGCTTTATCTGAGAGTTCTGCTATAGGTGCTTTTTTCCTTCTTCCCCACCCCCAGCTCAGCCTCCAGCTGCTGCAACGCAGGGAGCTGTAGTCAGAAAACCAGCTGCTCCGGCTGGTCGCAGGGAAGCAACATGAGCGTGGCTCACTTGTATCCACATCACATACGCCCCAGAGGCGGGACCTGGCGGGAGCCTCTAGTGAGTCTGCAAAGAAAAGCAAAGAGAAAACACGTCGGGAGAAGGAAGAAGGTGAAATCAATTCTCAAGAGTTCTGCATCTGGGTCCGGAGACCCAGTAAATTGTCACCTTGAACAAATCATTTAGTTCTACTCAACAAGTACTTGGTGAATCCCTTCCCTACTCAAGGTTTCTAGGTTCCAATTTTGTGTGGGTAAAATGAGATGACCAAATTAGATTCTGAGAAGGGCTGCATTTTTTGGACAATCATCACATGTAGTACAGCACTAGACTCCCAGAGACATCCTGTCATTTCCCATAGGCAGAAACCGAATCTCAAAGGGGTTAAATGGAGCCATAGGGCCAGTAAGTCAGGATTTAAAATCGTTCCAGTGTCAGCCACATCCCAGTCACCTCTACAGCACCAGCCTGCCTCCTTGAGCCTCTCCCGGCTCCAGCTTTTACCCAACCTTAACGCAGAAGAATGACAACCAACTTTGTATTGGATATGTATCCACTTATCAGGAACACCGTCTGACATGTGAAAGCAAGTGCTTTAAGGGCTCAGAGTGACTAGGGACTTGGAGAGCCGACAGGTGACAAATAACTAAGCAGGTTCCCATGTCTGGCTAGGCAATGGGTTAAAAGTCCTAGTTAAGGCAAGACCTGTAAATCACATCCCCTGCAACCCAGCATTCCTAAATGGGAGAGACAGACATTTTGTTTCTATGGCACTGCTTCACCAAAGCCTGTAGTCAAAATTATTAAAAAAAAAATTAAATAGTATACTGTCATGGAATTGCCAAGAGCAATTAGATTATTAATTATGCTAAAATATTGACCCTTGAGGACCCAGCTTCCCAGCCACCATTTCTCATCTATATTCCATCTACATTCTCTCTCTCTCTCCTCTCAGCAGCAAATCTCAACACACCAACACATATATACCTCTCCCTGCTTGCTTTTTAGATGTCTTGGGGTCCCCCAACAGAAAATAAAATGATGTGTAAATTGCATGGCCAGGGTGAGAGGTGAGAAGGAAAAATAATTCCTGAATCACACTCAGAGGCAAGTTCCTTCCAGATGGAATGAGCAATCCCAAGAGTGCAGCTTAGAGAGGGGCTGGTCGGCTGACCCTGATGCGAGTCCGGGGACCTGACTGATCCCTGTAGGATATTAGTCACTCTATAAAACCTCTAGGACAGTTTCCCAGGCTGTGGGGCCCTATAGTCAATTTCCCATAGGGTCTCAGAGCCTGAGAACCTATGCATTGCACTGCTCAGTGGATGGCTCATGTTGCATCAGATGCGATTTGTCCTTTAAAACATGATTTCAGCAGATGTCCCAAGACGGGGCTGTAGACTTGTTAACATCTCTCAGTTAGGGAGCTCTGTGACCCAGGCTTCCCAATTCCTAGCCACGAAGCATCGCAGAGACTGGAGGGTCACAAGCCCTTACCTTGAGGGGTTGCCACATGCGCATTTCCAAGAACGACTAGCCTGGGATTCCCAAAGAAGGTCTTGGGATGGATAAGATGGCAGCAAAAAGCTGGAAGAAGATCATCAGTTCACCAGGGCACATCTGAGAAAAAAAATATATGGAAAAGAAGTATAGACTTTCAAAAATGGCAGGCATCAAAGATTACCCAGGATACTTCCCTCCCATACATCCCTTTCTTGGATTTGTTGAGTCTTGGCTTAAACTCCCTTCTTTCTTTCTCAGTAATTGATTTCATCTTTCAATTCCTTGCAATGTTATAACATTTTTTTTGCAGCTGATATAACCAAAGGGGAGGTGGATAAGGATATCTCATCAGCATCAACGAGAGAACAATATGTCATTCTTTTCATTATTCATTCCATTTCTCGGTACTATGGGTTTCTTATTTCCATATAAAGAAACTGGGATTTAGAAGAGGGAGAAACATCAGAGTGGAAGGAGAGAGAAAGAGGTAGGGAATGTGGCTCAGCACAGCAGCCAAGCAGGGTACGAGCTATGGCAGTGAGATATTTGGGGTGCGCGGTGTCCCCCAGCCCAACACAGACCTAGCCCTTGTCTTGACATGAGCACTGTCAGACCTGCAACCAGGAATGACACTCTGGGAACACTCCTTTCTTCCCGCCCTGGTCAACACACAACTGTGCTCTGGTGTTTGTGTCATGATCTACCCCAAATAGCATTAACAGTTTAGGATGAAGCTAAAAAGTATTCCTCCTAAAAATCAAAAGTGGTATTTTTACAGCATTTTCACTCTGGAGGATGCAACATACAAACGTATCACTTTAGACCAGATACAGCAGGATCGATCAAGTAACACACAATCCAACAATGGATGCCGCAACCCACAGCCTTTTCCTCTATTTCAACCACCAGGATCATCTGCCCACCTGCAAAATGTGCTCTTCAGATCCTGGGGAAGTTCTCTGAACCCACCATCGCCATTTATTCAAGATCTCACCTAAGCAGCTTGAATCTGAATCAAAGGTCAGGTCAGAAAGAGAAATCTAGAAGCCTTGAAGAAGTAAAAAAGAAAATAGGTTCAACAGACACCCAACTTGCCAAGTTTCAAACTACCTTTCCCCTGGGCGTTGGGGCTGATTTATGATGGCAGGAGTTGACTTCCTGTTTTTTTAAGACAAGAGGTGAGTAGACGCTCAGAGACATTTCTGGGCATCACTCAGCTTTGAAAAAACAAAGCATGACTTCAGCATAACTGGAGCAGATCTGGTGAGATAGAAACAACTCCTTAAACAAGAAATTTATTAAATTAATGGGACAGTTACTTTGGAAAAGGAGAAGAGTCACCAAAGCCAGGGGCAAAGGACTGTGGTCCTGGAGAGGTAAGCAACAAGACTTTATGGACTCACTGGATAACAGCTTTAGTCATCTTTCTGCTGCATTAGATGAGGAAACCAGTGCTAAAAGATGATGACAGGAAACCAGAGAGACCTATGCTTTTGGCTTCAACTGGGAGTAGACTTTCTTGTTATTTTTCCCATCTGATCCCAAGAGAAGAACTTTGAAGGTGTGGAGGCTGATTAGCAGGTACCATAAGACTCAGGTGTACTATCAGTTTAGTGGGGGCAACAACTCAAATCCGATTTTCTGGGAAAGACTCAGTTTCAACTGCTGGTCCTAATGTCTTCATAAGTAGAGCGCCAGCTGTTAGAACAGGTGTCCTGTTTTCAATAATGGAAGTGAGACCACTCATAACCCATAAACATGGACAAAAGTGGACACATTTGTTGGGATCTAGCTTTGGGGCAGATATGTTCCCTTGCAAGGAGTCCTTCCTTGAACCTATGTCATAAAATAGCACACACATGCCATCAGATAGTTTGGAACTATTTTATTCTTCCAAAAATAGTTATCACCACCCAACGTAAATGTGTGGTCCCTTATCTTTCCCTTTCTTTCCTCTGAAACATAAGAACATTCAATCTAATAGTGGCTCAAAGAGTGGGTGAGTGTGGGAATATGTATTTATGCTTGTCTAACTTAAGCTTCTTCTTTTTAAAAAAGTACTGTGGTAGCATATATGCAATACAGAATTCCCCATTTTTAACCACTGTCATGTGCACAATTTGCTGACATTAATTGCATTCACAATATTATGCTACCAACTCCACCGTCCATGGATCAAAACTTCTCCATCACTCAAACAGAAACTATGTTCCCAAAAAGTAAAAACCCCTCATTTTCCCCACTTCACCCCAGCCCCTGATAACCTGTAATCCACTCTCTCTCTCTGTATGCATTTGCTTATTGTAGGTATTTTATATCGGTGAAATCACACAATATTTGTCCTTTTGTGTCTGGCTTATTTCAGTCAGCACAAATGTCTCCAAGGCTCATCCAGGCCGTAGTATGAGTCAGAACTCCATTCCTTTTGATGGCTGAATAATATCCCATTGCATGGATATACCACATTTTGTTTATCCACTCACCTCTTGATAGACACTTTGGCTGCTTCCACCTTTTGCCTACTGTGAATAATGCTGCTGTGAACATTGGTGTACAAATACCAGTTTGAGTCCCTGCTTTCAATTTTTTTGGATATATGCCTAGAAGTCAAATTGAGGTTATATGGTAATTCTATACTTAACTTTCTGAGGAACTGCCAAACTGTCTTCCATAGTGGCTACACCATTTTACATTCCTGCCAGCAATGCACAAGTGTTCTTATTTCTCCACATCCTTGCCAATACTTTCTCTGTTCTGTCTTTTTTTTAATGACAACCATTACAATGGGTGTAAAATGGTATCTCGTTGTGGTTTTGAGATGCATTTCCCTAATGGCCAATGACGTTTAATATCTTTACAGGTACTTATTGGCTACTTACTATGTCTTATTTGGAGAAGTATCTACTCAAGTCCTGTGCCCATTTTTAATTGGACTCTTTGTCTTTTTATGTTGAATTGTGGGAGTTCTTCACATATTCTGGCTTTAAGCCCTTACAAGATATATGATTTTCAAATATTTTCTCCTGTTCTGTAGCTTGTCTTTCACTTTCTTGATAATGTCCTTTAATGCAGAAAAGTGCTTAATTATGTTTTATCCTAGGATTTTTATAGTTTGGTTTCTTATATTTAGGTCATTGTGCACTTTGAGTTAATCTTTGGGTTAGGTGTGAGGTAGGGATCCAACCTAAGCTTCTTAAGTATAGAGTCTGTGCCTGACAACTCTGCCCCTTCCCTAGTACCTTACACATGTCAGACTCTTAATAAACATGAAAAGAGAAAAGGACAGGACATGAGAGGCAGGAGGCCCTACAACAGGTGACACAAAATATTGCTGAGAGTACACATATCATCAAGACCCCAAAACATTAGTTCTTCACTCAGCACACCCTGTGCCTACTCCAGCCCATGGAGGTCAGCACTGTCACCATGTTCCCCTCCCCACTAACTTCCATTTTCCATGCACGCACTGTTTGCCTGGATTTCCTTCCCACCCTACTGTTGGTGCTGTAACACCGTTACTAAGCATTCTTACACCAGTAAGACCTGCCAGACCCACTCCCTCTTGCCTGCCTTAGTTTTTATCTAACAACTAAATCGCAGCCAGCTTTCCCAGGGCTGCTTTACATGATCAGGAAAGTGAATAAATTTGGGGGTGAGGAGTAGAGAATAAGGGTGGGACAGAGTAAAAGTCCCTATCATCTCACTTTTCAGGGATGGGTGATGTTTGCAGCTGATTTGTGATGCATCTACTGCACTTCATGACCACCCCGAGGTGCGAGCATCTGTGGATGCTCTCCCAGATGGATAGTGAGGGCACAGAAAGGTGGGCACACACCCCCTTGCAGTGAATGGCCAGGACAACTCTGCCTGGACCCCAGGTTCTCGGTCCTGATTCCACACACTGAGTCATGGTGCAGTTGCCCAACTGGAGTTAGAAAAGTCCAGAATTTGGAGCCAGAGAGACTCAAGTATGAATTATGCCACCTGCTAACCATGTGGCCTTGAGAACATTATATACATATGTTATACAAGCCTCTGTTTCACCAGCAGGTAAAAAATGGGAAAATGAAACCGTACTTACTGGGCGTTGTGCTATGTAAATGAGGCAGGAAACATTGTAGATATTTAATCGCCCAAATAATAGCATGTAGACCTTTTGTCCTAGAATGCCGGGCGCCATACATAACCCAGTAAAAGTTTCAAAGATAATGCTAGCTATCAAGAAGGAAGAAGACAGGGAGATGAAGAAGACGCCAACGTAGAAGAAGGAAAGAAAAGGGGGAAGGGAAGAAAAAGAAGTGCTAATGGCTGGTCATCTATTTGGATTGAAATAGTAATGTAATAATAAGCTAGCAGATGATTTGGGTGCTATTTGGGTGTGTGGGAAACCTGATAACTGCAAGAGAATGTGAAAAGTGCAGTATCACAGGCATGCATGAAGGTGGGGGAGACTCTCTTTTCAGTAAGGTCTTGCCCTGAGTAAATTTTGACATGGGTCTTTAAGGATGAGTAAGAATCAGCAAGGAAGGGGAAGGGCATTTAGGCAGAAGGAACCACATATTCAAAGTCCCCAAGTTGAGAACCAGCATGTCCAGGGTAGCCTGCAGCCCTGAGAGCAGAGGGGAAGTTCATTCCTTTTTTAGGAATGAACCTGAGAAAGAGTCAGGGCCCGGTATGAGGGCTCAGTTTGCCAGGTGCAGCAGTGGGGACTTTATCAGAGGAAAGGACATGACTAGATTTGCTTCAGAAAGATGATTCAGTGGCCTCAAGAAGGAAGACAGTCAGTAGATAATCCAGTGAGAAAACCCCTACAGGTAGATGGCTCATATGGTAAATGAGGAAAATCTTCAAAACCAAAAGTGAACGCCGAAGTCACTAAAATCTAAAATGGGAGCTGAGTTTCTTGCCCAGTCTGCTCCATGCGGGAGTCACAGAAAACTCTATCTCTGTCTCCAGCTGCTTTCTAATCCCAGGGATAAAGGTGAGTAATTCAAAGGAAGGGGCCCCCAAAACCTAAGGGAATATTTATTTTAAGTAGATTGACGTCCGTAGGAAGGAAAAAAAATCACCAAGGTCCGAATGGGGCACCATGACATTCACATAGCCCGGCCATTGTGTAAGGAGCAAAATTCCTCAAGATTGTGTTTGTCCAAGAAATCAGACGGTTTACGGTCCCTGAGTCAAAACACTCAAGGATTGGAAGCCAGAGTTTCCTGGGCTGAACCCAGTTACTAAATAAAACGAAAAGGAAAGAGCAAAACCATGCATTGTTGTGAAGTGGGTGGGGTGGGTTGCCCAGGCTCCAAGCCAGCAGATACGATGACAGAAACTCTGCAACAGGGCACTTGGGGCTGCCGAGGCCCCCTCCCACCTCCACTCCACCTTCTGCTCCCCTCACCCCACCCCGTGATGGGTGCTGTTGGCACCGCAGTGAAGTCTGCTAATGGCTCAAACCACTTGGAGGTGTGAACCCAGCTAGGTCATTGACAAGCCACAGTAGGAGCCAGGCTCATCCCCAGAGGTCAAATGAAACCTCCTTTCCTCTTGCTCATTTGGGTACCAGTCTACACTCGTGTCCTGCAAAAAACAGACACCAAGAGGAGCAGCCCATTCCTCCTTCGTCCTTACAGAAAAAGTTGCGAAGAGCAGGGGAGAGCAGAGTCACATTTTGTCAACTATAGAGGAAGGTAATGGTTCAGGCAAGCCCCTGGGTGGGAACAATGGGGAGGAACATGCGGGAGGAGATAGAATAATGGGGAGGCTGCTTCCTACATCCCGGGGCCAGACGACCTCCTTACAGATTCCCCAGCTCCGGTTCCCCGCAACGGGCTCAGGAGCCACTGTGCATGCAAGCTGTGAGCAGGGAACTCCCTGCAGTCCACGGGGGTCTTATCAGGACCACCCTGGTTGAAACACCGAGGGAACAAATAGGGACAGTGATGAGGAGAGAGTGCACCTTGACATTGTAATGCCCCGTCAGTGCTCTGAGGCACAGAAAAGGACCTGTTTGTAATAAGTTAGAAGCCAGCTGCCTCCTGCCTAGGGGAAATAAAAATACACCAGGCCACTTCTGGTCGGGACTGTATGTGTTTGGGGTTGTCCAGTGACCCCAGACACTGCTCAGATGTCTTTCACATGATCACACCTCCAAGGCTTTCAGAGGGATGTGCTTTGTGAATGAGGGTCACTAATGGAGTGGCGAGGCTTTTGCCACATTCAGATTCTCTAATATTTTAAGTCCTGGAGATTGCATTTGTTGAGAGATTCTGAAAGTGTTGCTTCAAGCTGAACTCAAAGTAATAACCAATTCAGAGAGGGGTGTGAAATTTCTTCTCAAAGGTTAGCAGCAAAAACATTTTATAAACAAAAGGGAAAGAAAAAAAAAAAAAACCCAGCAAAAGTCTGCAAACTATTAACTCTATCTCTGTTTATTTCAGAAAAGCAGATGGGCTTGGCTTTTTTTTTTTCACTTTTTTTTTCTAAGTTAAATTTTTTTTTTCTTTAAAGTTCTTTTCAAGAGAAGCTCCATTCCCACGACTGACCCCTGTGAGAACAGAATTAAGTTTACTCTGTTGTAGGGTCTGATTCTGTCATCATTACCAAGGAGTGTTAAATGATCACCCTGGCTGCAGCATGGCAGAAAACAGAACACACCGTCAGCCCGCCTGGAGGCTGTAGAATTAATCTTCAGCTCGTTTCTCCACCTTGCTCGGGTTGGCTGAAGGGGGTGGGGCTGGTCGGTTGGAAACAGGCACCAGAACCCGGTGCGTCTGAACCCACTGCACTTCATCAAGGGTGGGCTCAGGACCAGCCCCTGCCCTAAGCCACACTGCATGGGAGCTCCTCACCCCATCTTCTTCTTGGTCCCCGACCCTCCTCCTTTGGCTTCCGACTCCTAATTTTTTTTCCAGTGAAGACAGCAACTGCAAACGGAGTCCCATTAAGACATTAGGGACAAAACCAGCCCCCACAGAGGTGTTTGGACTCCACAAGAGCCCAAAGGCTCAGGGCAGGGCCAGAGGAGATGAACTGTGAATATGAAGCTGGGGAGGCAGAGACTAGAATAGCTGGGGGTTCTGGGGAGAGATTTCGTGAGGTCTTCTGAGGGTCCCTCCTATTCCATCAGCTTGACCCTGATCACTTTTCCAGCTGAGAAGAACTTTTTGACAAGGGTGAGCCTTGGAGGGCTGACTGGACTGAGACTGGGAGAGGTCAAAACGCAGATGCTAAGTTCCCTCAGCTTATCTCAGCAGCGAGCGTCTGGGGTGTGTTGCAAAAGGTGAAGGGAGACCCAGTGCAGCAAGTGATTTCATCTTCACTGCTGCTCAGCAAAACTCAGGGTGTCCAGTCATTTAAAGATCCCTAGACTTGAAGCAAAAGTTAGAAACTTGACTTGGCCTCTCCAGTCACATCGGCATTTAAGTCATCTTCAGGCCGGTAACACAAGGACGAGCCCAAGAGATTGTTAGAGGGGGTGCAAGGGGCATGAGCTGAAAACTGCTACCAAAGACTGTCCAGAACTGTGTGTTCTGTTTTCTGCCATGCTGCAGCCAGGGTGATCAATGTCCAGGAGTAAGGCATTGGAAGTGTTTTCTGTAGATCGTGGGGAGCACTCCATCGTGCTTAGTCTGTGCCCTCTGCCGGAGAGAGGAGAGAGAAAGTCAAATAGCGACATTTTGCCCTGTTCACGGCGTGAAAAGGAACTAATCCAAGAGCATCAGTGGTTTCAAACCCTGACTGTGCCTTCAGCATTGGTTGGCATTCGAGGGTTAGGCTGGGAGCGTGTCACACCCCAGCTCACCGGGGACTGGTGTCCAAGCCCCTGAACAGTTTGACTTTCCTTTAGAAAGCTTCCAGGGAAGCCACCCGGTTTGGAATCTCAGATTTGGCAAATAAGCAAAGAAAAAAATTAGCCCCAATTATTTTCCAGGACTTCCATTCTCCCTGACGTGTGACATTCCTGTTAGCATTAGCCAGAGCTAAACATTTTTTTTTCTGTAGGCGGGGGAGAGCCAGGGCTTTAAAACATCGTTCCTGACAAAGATAAGGCTGGGATTCTGATACAGACATTGTCTCCAGAGTTTGTCTTTCTTCTTTCTTCCTTTCTTATTATTTTTATTTTTTTGATAGGTTTATAATTTTCTTTTTAAAACACATTGAGCAAAGGGGGTAAAAAAAATGACGCACATTGCAATAAGCTTGACCTCTGAGCAGTCCTCTTGTTCCTTCAGCGGAGCAGTTTTGTTTTCTTAAGAGCTATTTTGTCATAAAGACAAAAGTCTTAGCAGTTTTTTTTCCTCTTTCCTTTCAACCTGTGTGATTTCAAATTGTACTGAGGTCTTTTGGCCCAGAACTGGGTGCATACAGCGCACTGGCGCCCCCTCGAGGTGGCAGGGAGAGGTGCAGTACAAGGTGACAGGTGAACCTCAAGCCCTCTCTAATCAGCCAGGCAAGCCCATCTAGGCTCAAAGTCAGAGTGGGGGGGGATCCCAAAACCCAGGAGCAGCATTTCTAACCCAGCTCTGACACCAATGCGCTGTTCATGTGTCCGCGTAGTGGGAAAAAGATTGGCTTTGGTATAAAACAGGGCTTCGACCGCTTTCCAACATAGTCAGTCAATCTCTCCAATTTTTTGTCCCTTTCTGTAGGACAGGAATAATTATAGGATCCTAGCAAGTGCTTCTTGAGTCTGTGGCAGGTCTGGACTAAGTGTTTAACATGTATTAACCCATTTAATTTCCCACCCTATCCGCCCCCCCCCCCACCAAGCCCTATGAGTTACATGTTATTACTGTCCACTGCTTGAAAATGAGGAAACTGAAACCCAGGGTGAGTTAGAGCCCCCCAGGGTGGGTTAGAGCCCCCCCAGGATGGGTTAGAGCCCCCCCAGGGTGGGTTAGAGCCCCCCCAGGGTGGGTTAGAGCCCCCCAGGGTGAGTTAGAGCCCTCCACCACTGGCAACTGGTAAAATAAGGTTTGAACCCAGGTATCAAACCCAGGTGTATCACGCCATGGGCCAGGCTGCCTTGCTGGGCCGCTGCAAAGGAAAACGTGAACTGCCTAGCCCTGGGGCTGGAGCCTCACAAACTCAAGACATAATAGCTATAATTTAGGTTCCCGTTCGTTCTTGGCCCACCACTTTCATAGCACCATGGGCAAAACATCTTAACTTCTCTGTGCTTCTGTTTTCTACTCTACGGAAAGGATTGGGAGAGGTCCCCTGTAAGACAAGTCTTGGTATATACGTATATATAGCAATATACATATATATATATTTATGCTAACCTAAGAATCCACTGGGCAAATCAATCACTTTCCTCAACAGTAGAAGGAAGGGGCTGGTAATCCTCAAGAATCTTCAGGACACTGATGGTTTCCTGACATTTATATCAATTTCAGCTGTTCCTTGGGAGAGATGCAGAGCACTACCGAGTGCAGGCAAGACGCCAAGCTCCTGGGGCTCCCCCCTCCCCTACCCCTTGCTACGGGCTCTTGGAGCCCTTCCTAACAGAACGACTCACTACGGATCTGTTTACTGTGGGATTGGAAACAGGTGTGGATGCAGAAGGTGGTCTGGCGGCTCTCAGGAGTTCTAACCCAGCTCTGGGCTCTCATGCCGACCCTACAATACAGCGCTTACAGTCTCTTACGCACACAGAGTTAGCCTGAGGATGAGTAACTCATGCAGAGAGCAACAGCTAAGCTGGACTGAGCTCTGATTCTCACCATTAGGTGGGAGAAAATCCAACTGACCAGGCATACAAGTGACCTAGAGATGGGGAATCCATAAAAATAGATGACTAAGCCTACTGCATTTTTAAAAAATTGATTAACTCTTACTCTAAGTTCTTAGCCTCCTATTGTTTCTATGAACCTTTGACAATAATTCCGTTAAGACCAGAGGAAGAGCTTCCCAAGTGTATCTGTTACACAAAAGATGTGGTCATAAAGAAAAAAATTTAATGTAATTCTAAAGAAAAGGACAAGTGAGTTTGGACGGAGAGAGGCGGGAAGCTGTCTTCTGTAGGATGGGGATCTTGAAATATGCCTCCTCAAAAGAGACCAAATTTAGGGGTGTTTATTGTCAGAAGCGAGAAGTACTGAGCTCCTCTCGGTAAGGCAGTTAACAAGCACAGGTTGGATTTTCAAGGAAGGCTGTCTCTTGTCTTTACTGGAAGATGGCCTTTTCACCGCCTCCCTCGGCTGCGGCGTTGGGGACTAGTGTTCTGCGCCGAGAGAGACCCCTTCTGTCCAAACGATGGTGGTGCAATGCAGCCAGCCAAAGAAATCTCACAAAAGACGTGGGAAAGGGGCAGAGCCTAAAACCCACCCGAGGTGTCCGCAGCCACAAGTCCAAGCCCCGTTCTGCTCTCTCCTATGCATCACCCAGCAAGTTCTTCCCTGGGCTTCCACTGGGTATCAGGCACCGGCTGGAAGCTGCTGGTGGTGAGGTGGGCACGGTGTTGGCCCTTTCCATGAGACCAGCTGTCACAAGGGTGGAAGGTCTCTTCTACCTGCACAGGAAACAGCAAAGTCCTATGCAGGGAGCACACAGAGCTTCCTCAGAAGGGAAGAGGTCTGAGCTAGTCTTGGTCAGGCAGAAAGAAGAGTGCATGTAGCGGTTGTGGGGAGGCAAGCCTGGCATGGTGGCCCTAGGGCATCTTCCAAGTAGGGCATTCGGGAGTGGTGGGAGGTGAGGATAGACAGGCAGGGTGGCATGGGCTGTTAAAGGGAGCATGTGACGTGATGAGGGCTTTGCCACTTGTCCTAGAGGCAGCGCACAGCTCCTTGGTTTTAAGCAGAGGATGGGATTTCACAAGGGAGACCTGGGGACACCTCCAGGATGCCTGCACGGCCTGGGGTTGGGAAGATACAGAGACAACGTGACAGGACAGTGGCCTCCCACGGAGCCAGACACTCTCCAGGCGACCCCGACTGAAACATTCTCCTGGACCTCAGGTTTTCTGCCCCAATATCATTCATCACCACTCTGCTAAAGACAAAATGATGCATTTATGGCCCAAGTGTCTGGCTCTACATTAATTTCTAATTTGAAGAGCAGAATCAGCCTAAAGAATATGCCTCCACCACTCCTCCAGGGGACTTCAACAGCGAAAAGAACCCAACCTGAGGCAGTTTACAACAAATCAGGGTAAAGAAAGATGAAAATGCAAACAAATAATGGGAAGAAAAGTTTCACTAAATTCTTTAGTGCACATGAAATTTTACAAGCAGCTCAAGCACATCGGCTGTCTGTGCCAGCTGACTCTTCTGATGGAACAGGTGACACAGGATAAGCTATTATCCACAAATGCTCACACCTTTAGTGTTTCTGTCATTTTCAAAATGCCAAGCAAAGCCATGCTCCATATAAGACCCAGAGAGTAAGTGATGGAGAATTAGAACCTTGAGCCCGAGGCCAGCTCCAGCAAGGAGAGGCCACACGAGTCTTTGTCAAGTCCACCCAGAGAATACCTGGGGGATGCCCTCACCAGCATGGGCTGCGGCTCAGCCTCTGCCGTGTGGGTGGCCCATGCACAGAGAGGCCGGGAAGCGTGACAAGTCCGTCGGGTGGAAGAGGCCTAGTGGAAAGCATGCCTGGGCTCACCCTTAAAGCAGCACCATATCCTGGAAGCCTCAGGAGCTGCTGAATTGATCCAGTGCCCAAGAATGACCTCAAACTTCACTGAGGTCTGGCTTCCGGAGTGCCCAGTGGAAAAGCAGTCGGCCTCCAAGGATCTATAGTATGCAGTGGTGCCAATTGGGTGATGTGATCCCCTTCCATTCCCATCCCAGGCTTTCTCATAACCCTGGCTGCCAAGGAAAGACAGATTCTTTCCGGGGCTCACTGAGATCCTGGAGGGTTTCCTTTTCAAAGGCTCTTTCCAGGCTGAGAACAGGTAGAGTGTTTCACTTGTTAGGAATCCAGGGGCTTCCCTGACTCTGTTGTCTCCAGGTTGAAGGGTTGAAGAAGATTAATCTGCTCCCCTCTCAAGGGCACTTCCAGTGCCTGGCACATAATAGGTGCTCAATAATTGCTTATTCAGTACCCAGGGTTAACAGCTAACGTGTCACATTTTACTTCCAGCCAGTTTGATAGCAGAATGACAGCTTCTTCATAACCGTCACTATCAGCTTCATCGAATTCAAAGCAACTGCAACTTCCCAGCTGGTTCTTTGTGCAAAACGCTGTGCTACATCTTCTCCTTGAAGTCTCCCAATGACCCATGGGCAGATAGCATTGTTATTCCCATTTTTCAGATGAGAGTAATGAGTTTAAAGAGGCAGTGATTAGCAGAGCTGGACTGCACCCTGGACCTTTTCCGGCGTCCCAAAGGCAGGCTCCTCATTGCCCAACTCACCAGGTGTCTCAGCATTTCCTAGAATACTGCCTCAAGAATGCTTTTCTTCCTAGTCAAGGAGGATGACCGTGAAAGGAGAAGATTCTTCCCCACTCATGAATCCAGAATCAAATATTGTTGACATTCTGCTCTTCTCCTGCCTGGGCATTTGTTCATTCATTTAACAAATAATGGTTGGGTGCTTACAATGTACTCTGCTAAGCAAGTGAGATGAATCCTAAACAAGACAACATGCCTGGGTCTTTGTAGGCGTGTGTATGTGTTTTATTGTGGCACAGGGACGAGAGTTGGAGAAGGGTGAATAAGAATTACAATAACCAGTAAACCACTCCAACTTGTCTTCTTGCCTCCAACAAGACTTTGTCACAACCACTAGTTACCCCCCATGAAAAAACTTACCTTTCCAGATAACATGGAGTCTGGCATCTAAGACACCCAGTTAGCTCCCCTGCCCACAAGCAGCATTAAGTCATGAGGAAAGCATCAACGTCAGAACAAAGAAAATCCAGGTCTTAATTTCAGATTCACCATTTACTCATTGATGACTTTTCTTTGCTTCCGTTTCCATCTGGATAATAGTTCCCCTCTTGGTTTCATAGGGACTATTGTCAGTTGGGGCAAGGCACAGTTTGGGTGGGATTGAGGTGTGAATATTAGGTGAGGGAATTGAGAAAGCAAATGAAAACTACTCCTTAAAAGTGTGCATGAAAAGAGGAAGAGAGATTTCATGGTGTGTGGGAAGGTGGGTGTCACTGAAGGAGGGGGCTTAAGGATGGGAAGGAATTTTGCATACTTATAACCTAAGGGGAGGGACCAACAAAGAGAGAGAGGTTAAGGCAGAGGAAACAGAAGCTTGACTCTTAGAGACACAGGAAGAGGCAGATGAACGCAGGGTCTGCATACAGTTGAATGAATTCGACTTAAACTGCAGACCCCTTCTCTGCGGTGAGTGGGAAGCAGGCAATTACAGGCGCAGAAAGGCGTTAAGAAGTGTACACGTAGCCAAGGGGACATGTGGAAAAGATATTTGGTAATAGTCTCACTGTTCTTCCATGAAATGGGGATAAGAGCAGCTGCAAGGATCAGAGAACAAAGTATGAACAAGAAATTGAAATGAGCAGGAGGAGGCTTGTATGAAGCAGTGGAACAAGGAGCTGCAAGCTTGGGCAAGAGGCTTTGAATTCTGGCTGAGTTTGGAGAACAGAAAAGGCAGCATAGCTTTGTGATTCGTGTTCCTACTCTGGTTCCTAAGGTGTAAGATCAAGAACTTGTAGCATTGAACCAGGCTTGGGGGATTGTTGGGTATGTGGGAAATTCATTCATTAAACGTGTATTGCTTTTTCATCATGCACTATCCTAATGAGCGCAATACAAATTAGGCTCTCATCAAGCTTTTAGCCTTGTAAAGAAAGTCAGTGGCACAAGGGAATCAGGTGTGTTGTTGCTACTGAGAGTTGCTGAGATGACCAACCATAGGGTATAGTCTTGGGCAAGGAAGAAGGCTGAGATCCAAGGAAGAAGTGTAGCGGTCAAGAGATCAGAGGTGTTTATGAGATCAAAGATGAGTGAGATGGGCAAACTCTCATGAGAAAACTGAAAGACCCAGGGAGGCCGTAGAAGACAGGCAGTTCTCCGCGAACCTATGGTCTAGGTTGTCCCAATGCAATGGAGGTGGAAGAGCAGGTCAAGGAAGGAAGAGAGAAGCTGTTAGGGCAGGCCACTTGAACAATTTAAAGCTCTCCTGAGATTATGGCTGTAAGCAAGACAGAGAAGACTTTGAGACAGAACCAAATGAAGAAACGTGACCTAAACTTTAATAGAAGAAAGACAAGGAAGGGTCATTTATTAGATTGGTACGAGCCACAGTGGGACTGTTTTTTTTTTAAGTTACACATCTGGAAGGTAAGGCAGGTATGCATTTGTTAGAAAATTAGTATCCTCTGGCAAACAGGGCTGCAGGGACAGAGCATCACCTTTAGGGCAATGGAGTGGACAGTGGTCTTCAACAGGGTAGAGGATAATAGAAAGTTTGACTGGGAATTCCTGAGATGACAAATGGCAAGAGTTGGGAAGTAGAAATATGAGCAAGAGGAGCCAGGGGTGAAGCAGAGGGGGATAAGGGGTTGAGGGGACAAGAGTGAATAAGAAATTGGCAGGGAAGTAGGAAGAGGGTTTGGTTGGCCCCAAAGCCTCTGTCTCTTCAAATTGAATCCAGAGGAGCTCTCTCCTTGTTGGGAGCTGCGGCAAGGGGCCAAGGCTGGAACCAGAACTAAGGTGAATCAAGTGAGGTACACAGGGCACAAAACCTAAGGATGCTTAACTCTCAGGGCCATGTAAGTTCAGGATCATCACCTACCTACTGCCCTCAAAAGCCACTTTCCTCAACTTATCATGCTCATGTGGCAGAAAGAATAAACAAGCATGGCACCCAGTCTCGGAGCGGGCAGGCTAACACTGACAAGACTTTAGAAAAAGGCATAATAGACACCTGAGCAAACTCTAAAAGAATAACTAGCATTAGCATGGCCCAACATTTCCTGCTTTTGCCAGAAGATGAGTTCGGAATTCCAGACATTGGTGGCATGTTTTCATCATCCACAAATGGTCAGTTCTGTGAGACCCTGAACCACCCTCAGCTTGGGCCCTAGAAGCAACTCTTGACCGCCCACCGCATGCAGACACTGTAATAAATCCAGGGTCCTTAGTTTCTGGAAGTTTTCAGTTTGGAAATAAACCCTGAGGCAGCCCACTAGCCGTCCTTTGTAGGATCCAGGCTACAGAAAAGCAACTGCTCTCCTCAGAACCTGCCAAGCCCGCCCCCTGGTGTCCATGCACTCTATCTGCAATATCCAATTTCTCACCACTTACCCACTCCAGAAATTTTGTTTTTCAGAGAGATATTCAGGCTTCATCTAAGCCACTGCCTTACCCTTTCTCCCCACCTGTTTCCACAAATTAGAAGCCACTGAAATGTAAAAGTAAATAAATAGCAAAGCTCAGTAGGAATGAACGAAAGGCCTGACAAGAGCAACTGAGCTTCCCCTTGCACTTGGAGCTGGTGGCCGGCAGGGGCAGCCACAGGCAGCCTTGGAATCTCACTCTTTAGGTGCCAAAAGCAACAGGAGCTGCTGACCAGAAGTACGTATGTTTTTTCCCCTTCTCTTCTCTCTGGATTGTTTTTCCATCACCTCCAGCCTTAACAAGAACTCCAAGAGGGCTCCCAGTAAGCCCAGTCCTGCTTGCAAACGTTGGGAAATGGTAGAGTAAGCGGTATCCACAGATGCTTCGTGAGGCCCATGGAAGACCCTCGGGGTCCCCTCGTACAAAGTCTATGATTTCTTAAGGGAAATGGTATGATAAGGACAGGCCACACACAGACTGGATCTCTAAACTGTCCTACCCTACAGCTGGCCACCAGCCGGGGAAAATCTTCAGGCTATTTATTTTCCCTCTCTCTCCTACAAAAGGATGAATCTCAAAGAGTCAGATTGGTCTAGGCGGACAAAGTGAGAGGAGGCATTGGCAATCTGTACTTAACTCAATCATTGTCTAAAGCCAAAAAGGGAAATCCAAGGAAAGTAAAACTTGGATGATTGGATTTGGCATGTTGACGAGGTGTCCCTTAGTTTCTTGTATTTCCACTTTATGCAGTCACTGTGCTGACACAGCCACGGTGGCGTAGAATTGGAATGTGAGGTGCTCAAAGCACTCAGCTGAAAAAAAAAATCCAGAAGGCTCTTAATACTTATTTCTTAACTCCTAAGCATTCTTGGATTAACATCATCCTTTTCATTCCTTCACCCATAAAATTTAAAACATGTATTTTATAGGGAAAATGTGAGCATTATTAATCTCTCCACACATGGAGCTTTTTCTAAGTTTCATCCTCTGCTCTAAACTCTTTGCTGGCTCCACAACCCCTGGGACAGTACAGCTCCCTCACTGGCACGCAGAGCCTTTCTCGTGCCTCATCTCTCATGTTTGCTGGCACATTGCACTGTATACCCGCAGCTATTTTTCCCATAGGGCCACACCAGTGTCTCTTACAACTCTACCCAGAAGGACTTCCCACCAAGTCTGCTGAGGGCATTTTTTCTCCCTCCAAGGTCCTGTTCAAATGTCCAGAGAAAATGTCTCTGAGCCCACCAGAGAGGGTTTGGTATATCCCCATCTCTCATAGGACTTTTCACGCTTCATTATGATTCTTTGCTGGCTCTGTCCTTCCCGCTAGACTGAGCTCCTCATAGGCAAGAACCATGCATTTTCATCTTGAATCCCAAAATTGTAGAAACAGCATTGCCTAACTGTGATAGGCACTCACAATTCTTCTGGATGGATGGATGGATGGATGCATGGATGAATGGATGGATGGACGGACAGATGGACGGATGGTTAGGTAGGTAGGTAGATAGATATATAAATAGATAGATAGATAGATAGATAGATATAGATAAACAGATAGATAGATAAGAGAGGACATCAGGGTTCTTGCACAAATCTCTCTCTATGTAAGATTACAGAGGTCATCTTTCGATATCCACCCCCTCTTTAAGATCTCCTACCTCCATTTCCAGAAGCTCAAAGCCCAGTAAGGAGCCTCTGCTGTATTTCATCAACCTCTGTCCCTCAGGTAATGCAACCCCACCTCCATTTTCCAGATTCTTAACTACTACAAAAATTACATCTTGGATCTCATGCCTTCCAGAAGGGGAGGGGTAAGTGGACAGAGAAACTAAATCACAATGTGATATCAATGACTAATATTTATTTCTTGTTATTTAACATTTGAAATTTAGCAAAGTCTCTACCGCCTTAACCCAATGACTGAGAGTTCTGAAAAGGTAAATTCTTCTGTCAGGGGATATATTGGGGGCCAAAAGAGAAGTTTTGTAGCTTCTTAATAATGCACAGGTTTTGTCCTGGCTTTTATCCTTGTACCAAAATAACTGCTTTATTCAAAACTAAGAGGTTGAAAGGTGAAGTAGACCCATCAGTGTTCCCTGCTCCCGGTAAAACCCATTGAACTCAAGGTCTCTGCAATCCCCATTTGGAATCTGCAGGGGAAGTCTAGGAGTTTGGGGCAATTGGGGAATGGAGCAGAGAGATAAGAAGAAAAAAGGAAGGAAGCAAGAAAAGAAAGGGAGGGAAAAGGGAATCCTTTGGGGGAGTTTTCATTGCAATTTGACTCTTCTCCTGCACATTGTTAATCCATGAGCTAAAAGTCTACAGGATATTTTGGTTCTGATGGAAACAGGAAACTTGTAAGGAAGCCTCTAGAAGAGGAAGAAATGTTTCAGAAGATAAATCAGCATGCAATAAACCCAGAGATGATGTTTGGTGGGGCATAAGCTAAGACAAAGAGGAATGTCAACTGATGCTCAGAGCCCAAAGAGTGTACCAAAGCTGCATGAATGCAGAACTCATAGGTGAAGGTCTTCGTTTCTGATGCTGCTTTAGCCACACAGAGGATCAGAGATGTATGAGCTCTACTCTTCTAATTGCTTTTTCCTCAACGACCTAAAATTTCAGGCAAGAGATACCTAATGTCATTAAACCTAAAGGAATCTCAATTCCTCACTTCCCTTTGCAAGCACAGATAGTTTCGCTCAGTTTCAACTTCACTTCATTAGGAAATAATCCCTGACCACCCAAGCCTGGTATAGGAACCCTCCTATGTGCCCCCAGAGCTTCCAGCTCCCATATCATTATATCATAATTAACATATGTTATAAGATGTACCATTTTCTAATCATCTGATTAATTATCTGAATCCCTTTTATACCCAGAAAGGGCAGAGACAGGGAACTGTTTTTGATTTCCACAGCTGAGCCCAATGCCTGTCATATGATAGACCTTCACTTGCCCCTATCTATCTGGTTGATAAATTTGATTAATATCTACTGAATTAAATCATATATTGGCATATTAAATAATAATAACAATAAATGCTTACTTGGTGCTCCCAAATGCCAGGCACTGAGGTGTGCACTTTTAACGTACTAACTCATTTAACCAACAACTCTACGAGACACGGACTCATGTTCCTTTCCATCAACAAGGAAAGTGAGAGGAAAAGAGATTGAGATCTTGCCCAAGCACAAGCAGGGGTCAGACACTCTGGCTCCAGAGTCCTTGTTCTCAACCACTACACAGTTTGGCCTCTGATAACTTTGAGAAGCTTCTCTGATCCAACAACATTATTCAATATCATTTATTCTGGATCTGCACCTACAAAGATGAGCAGGCTCTGATGGCCTTAAGTAATTCACAGGGACTCTTTGTGTGAAGCAGGGTCAGCATTACCCTAAATACTCGAAACAAAATGTTCTACCAGCCTGCATGACATATTGAAAAGAGTATGCTTGACAGCACACTACTGAGAAGACGTTTGTGGACATAAAACACTACGGAGACCCCTTTGAATTCAGACTTTTTTTTTCTTTTTTTAAAAGTTGCTTCTATTTCCAGCTTTGGGCTGAAATTTTCCTGCTCCACGTAGCAGGCCTGCCCCTAACATTTGCAGGACTTAAGTCAAGAATACAAATAGAGACCAGTATAGCCTAAACATGTCTAAATATTTAAAAGTTTAACTCAAGCTAACAAACTGGTAAATAAATATGGTATAGCCTCCTATCTTGATAAATAATCCTTTAGAGTGACAAGATTCAAAAGCTGTTGCTATGCTTTTTATAGTACTGAAAGTCAGCCAAACGTTGATGAAATATAAATTTAATTACTGTGTAGATCAGATTGTTCTCTTGATGAATCAACGGTGTTTGAGTGAGAATCAAATATAAATAATAAATTGATATATTTTTGTTCCATAAGCTTTATTTCTCATGCCTTCATTTTGGTCAAATTATTAATCACATTGTTATAATCAGGATTTTTCCATAATTTGTGTTCTATTGATAGCACTAACAAAGAAAAAGTGGAATTTACACTCAAAGTATAAATATCTCAAATATATTTTATCAAAATCTAAATTAAAGCAAATGTTTAAAAGGTGAAAAAATTATTTTTCATGTGTTAAAATTATTATTCTCTTCTAAAATACTCAAAATTATCTATTAAAATTAATAGGCAAAATACATTAAAATGAATATCAAATTTAAATTAAAATTGATTATAAAAATGGAAATTTTTATTTTTTTTGAAAATGCATTTTTAGATCATTTGCAAACTATCTAAAAGCAAAACCATTTGGAATTCAAAATCCAATGTCATTCTAGTTTCAAATGTAGAAAATAATCATCATACTTCACACATGGTATGTCTAAACCATCAAGTGCACAAATATAAGAGTAATATGAATTATTCAGTGTTGCAGAATGCTCCTCAGCCACCATGCTGCCATTTAAAAAATTCTCTTACAATGATTATTTGAGGACATGTAAAACTTCGTACCATATTATGTTTGGTAAAATAAAATCAGGATGTAAAACTCTGTTCAATAAAATCGTAATTTTCACCTCTCCTCCAAGAAAAATTGTATATGGACCTCAAAAGTATTAAAATAGCAGTTATTCTCAGTAGTGGAATGATCGTTGATTTTTATTTTCTTCATTACGTTTTTCAGAAATTTCTAGGTTAATGGCCTAGAAAAAATACACTAATCTTATAATCAGAAAAAAGTTATACCAGTCAGTAATATTTCTATTACAAGTTACAGAAAACCAAACTCACAGTAACTAAAACAATAAAAGAAATTTATGGCTGACATAGCTGAAAAGGTTCAGTTATGATTTCATCACCACCTTAGCTCCACTTCCTGCAAATGTTTATTTTATGCTCATTTTTGTGTTTAGTTTCATCCTCAGGTCGACTTCCCCCAAAATGGCAAAATAGCTACAGTGGTTCCAGTCTTCCCATCTTTACATCATACCATACAGAAGGAGAAGAGGTATCTGTGTGCTAAAATTCCCCATTCTGATCTGACCAGCTTAAGACACACTTCTGCATCAATCACCATGTCTGGGAAATGTTTAACGTTTCCTCTGTAGCTGGAGATGGCAGTGCACTTGGCATGCCTAGAACCACATGAATCACTAGACAGAAATTGAGAGCTATTGGAAATGGGTGGGGGAGAATGAATGCTTGATCAGTATGCCAACTATAAAAATTGCAAAATAAGATACTTATTTTAAATTAAAGTAAGGCACTATGGTGCATGAAAAGGGCATTGGGACCAGAAATCAGAAGACCTGAGTTCAAATTGTCACTCTGCTTTTCCCTAGGTATAAGATCTTTTCAAAGACATTTTGGGTGTTTGTACACAATTTGTACCTAAAGATACCCTTCTCCACTGTGACAGGCAGGAAGAAGCATGCTGTGGAGGAAGATATAAGATGGATTTGTAGATTTGGTGGCAAGGAGTTAGAGGGGATTTCCTCGTAATGGCTTCTGTTTTCTCGGTGAAGTAGAACACAAGGCCCCCTGTAGGGAGGAGGTAAGGTGGGGGTGATGGAGGGTCAAGGAGAGCAGAAAAGTTTTTAAATTGCTATTGCAAAGGTAGAAGAGGAGCTTAGTAAGATCACTCTCACATAGTAGTAACTCAATAGATATTTAGATATTTCCTGAATAAACAATTGAAGGAATAACTTTTAAGAGCAGCATCATGGATTTTTCTATTAAGACAAAAATGAATTTTTTTTTTCTTGATTTCTTCTTCCAATTGTTCATTACTGGTGGGTAGAAATGCTACTGATTTTGTGGTGTTGACCTTGTACCCTGCAACTTTGCTGAATTCATTTATTAACTCAAGAAGTTGTGCTGTGGGTTTTTCGGGATTTTTCTGTATATAGGTTCATATAATCTGCAAATACTGATAGTTTTATTTCTTCCTTTACAACTTGAATGCCTTTTATTTCTTTTTCTTGCTTAATTGCTCTGGCAAGAATTTCCAGTACAATGTTAAATAACCATAGTGACAGAGGGCATCCTTGTCTTGTTCCTGATATTAGCAGAAAAACTTTCAGCCTTTCACCATTGAGTAAGGATATTAGTTATGGGCTTTCCATTTATACCCTTTATCGTGTTGAGGAAGTTTTCTTCTATGAGTAGTGTTCTGTTTTTACGATGAAGGAATGCTGAATTTTTGCCAAATGCCTTCCCTGCTTCAATTGAGATGATCGTGTGGGTTTTTTCCTTCATTCTTTTAATGTGGTGTATGATTTATTGATGTTCTTATGTTGAACCAACCTTGCATACCAGGGATAAATCCCACTTGATCATGGTGTATACTTCTTTTAATATGCTGTTGGATTCTGTTTGCTACCATTGTATCGAGTATTTTTGCATCTATATTCATAAGAGATATTGGTCTGTGGTTTTCTCTTGTTGTAGCATCTTTATCTGGCTTTGGTATGAGGGTGATTTTGGCCTCATAGAATGAATTAGGAAGCATTCTATCCTCTTCAATTTTGGAAGAGTTTGAGCTGAATTGCAGTTAAGTCTTGGAGTGTTTGTTAGAATTCCCTTGTGAAGCCATCTGGTCCTGTGCTTTTCTTTGTTGGGAGATTTTTGAAGGCTGATTCAATGCCTTTACTAGCCATCTTCTATTTTTTCTGAAATCTACTTCTTATTGAGTCAATGTAAGTAGTTTGTGTTTTCTGAGAATTTGTCCATTTCATCTAGGTTATCTAATTTATGTATGTACATTTGCTCATAGTATTCTCTTATACTCCTTTTTAATTCAGCGGGGTCAACAGTAATGTCTCACTTTCCTTTCTGATTTTCATTATTTGTATTTTCTCTCTTACTTTCTTTTCAGAGAACCAACTTTTGGTTTTATTGATTCTCTCTACTGTTTTATTGTTTTCTATTTCGTTTATCTCCACTTAAATCTTTGTTATTTCCTTCCTTTTGCTTTCTTTGGGTTTTATTTGCACTTCTTCTAGTTCTTCCAGTTTTGAGGTTAGGTTTTGAAGTCTATTTTCTTTTCCAATGGAGTGTTTAGGGCTGTAAATTTCCCTTTCAGCACTGCCTTTGCTGCATCCAAAAAGTTTTGGTATGCTGTATTTACATTTTTCTTCACCTCAAGATATTTTCTAATTTTGCTTCTGATTTCCTCTTTAACCCATTGCTTATTTAAGA
This sequence comes from Tamandua tetradactyla, assembly GCF_023851605.1. Lineage (NCBI taxonomy): Eukaryota > Metazoa > Chordata > Mammalia > Pilosa > Myrmecophagidae > Tamandua > Tamandua tetradactyla. The sequence goes on along the minus strand of NC_135334.1, from coordinate 7,952,214 downwards.
GCATGTTGTTTAATCTCCACATATTTGTGAATTTTCCATTTCTCCCTATTATTGATTTTTAGCTTTGTTCTGTTGTGGTGAGAACAGAATGATTTAAATATCTTTAAATTTATATTTTGTGTATGAACATATGATCTACCCTGAAGAATGATCAATGTACACTTAAAAAGAATGTTTTCTGTTTTTCTTGGGTGAAGTGTTCTATATATGTTTGTTAGGTCTTGTTGGTTTAGACTATCATTCAGTTCTTATAATTCTTTATTGATCTGCTGACTTGATAGATGTTCTATACATTATTGAAAGTGGTATATTAAAATCTCCTACTATTGATACAAAACCACCGATTTCTCCCTTCAAATATTTTGGGGCTCTGCTCTTAGGTGCACATATATTTGTAACTGCTGCATCTTCCTGTTGAATTTTCCCCTTTGCCAGTTTATAATTACCTTTTTCATCCCTCATAACAGTATTTGACTTAAAGTCTATTTTATTGTGTTAATATAGCCACACCAGCTCCCCTTTGGTTACTACTTCCATGGCATATTTTTTTCCACTCTTTCACCTCAAAATACTTGTATCTTTGAATTTTAAGATGAGTCTTTTGCAGATAGCATATAGTTGGGTAATGATTTTTTATCCATTCTGCCAATCTTTGCCTGGAGAGTTTAATCTATTTATATTTAAAGTCACTACTGATAATACAGGACTTTCTTCTGCCATTCTGCTATTTAGCCATTTGCAATAGCAGCTAAAAGAATAAAATATCTAGGAATAAATATAACTAAGGATGTAAATGACTTGTACACAGAAAACTACAAAACATTGCTAAAAGAAATCAAAGAAATCCTAAATAAATGAAAAGACATTCCATGTTCATGGATTGGAAGACTAAATATCCTTAAGATGTCAATACCACCCTAAGCAATTTATAGATTCATGCAATCTCAATTAAAATTCCAAAAACCTTCTTTGCAGAAATGGAAAAGTCAATCATTAAGTTTACTTGGAAGGGTTATGGGCCCCAAATAGCTAAAGCCATCTTGAAAAAGAAGAACAAAGTTGGAGGACTCACACTTCCAAATCTTAAAACTTATTACAAAGCCACAGTAATCAAAACAGCACAGTACTGGCACAAGAACAGACATATAAACCAACAAATGGAACTGAAAGCTCAAAAATCAATCCGCACATTTATAGCCAATTGATTTTTGACAAGATGGCAAAGAACACTCTATTGGGAAAGAATAGTCTGTTCAACAAATTGTGCTGGGAGAACAGGATCTCTATTTATTAAAATCAAAAACAAAAATGAGTACCCCTACCTCATATAATATACAACTCAAAATTGATCAATTACCTAAATATAAGAGTAAAAATATCAAACTCCTAGAAGAAAATATAAGGAAGCAGCTTCAAGACCTTGCGTTAGGCTATGTGTATTACTTTGTTAAGCTGCCAGAATGCAATATACCAGAAATGGAATGGATTTTAAAAAAGGAATTTAATAAGTTACACATTTACAGTTCTAAACCTATAAAAAGATCCAAACTAAGGCGTCCAGGTAAAGATACCTTAATTCAAGGCCAATGGGTTTGAAACAGCTCTGTCAGCTGAGAAGGCATGTGGCTGGCATCTGATGGTCCCTCGCTCCTGGCCTCCATTGATTTCAGCCTCTCTTTCTGTGGGGGTTCCTGTTTTGCTTCTCTGGGGCTGGCCTTCATCTCTTGGTTTCCCTTGGCTCTTTCCAGGTTCTGGCTCACGTAACGTCTCATCTGCTAGGCTCCAAGCATCTCCAGACACACATGTCTCTGTTCTCCAAGTGTCGTCATCTGTGTCAGCGCTCTCCAAAATGTTTCCTTTTAAATGACTCTAGTAAACAAACCAAGACCCATCTGGGCGCATCAACACGTCTGTGGGTATAATCCAAACAAATACTTCCACACTACAGTATTGAATCAGGATTAAAAGAAACGGCTGCCCCCACAAGACTGGATCAGGATTAAAACATGGCTTTTCTGGGGAACATAATAGATTCAAACCAACACACCATGGTTTCTTAAACTTCACACCCGCAGCACAAGCAACAAAAGAAAACCAGATAAATGGGACTGGGGTTGCATCAAAATTTAAAACTTTTGCTCTTTAAAGGACTTCATCATCAAACAATAACCTACACAATGGGAGAAAATATTTGGAAACCACATATCCAATTAAGGTTTAATATCCAGAATAGAAAGAAATCTTTCAACTTAACAGCAGAAAAAAAAGACAAACATCTTAATTTAAAAATGGACAAAGGGCTTGACATTTGTTCAGAGAAGACATACAAATGTCCAGAAAGCACATGAAAAGGTTCTCAGCCATCAGGGAAATGAGAACAAAAACCACAATGGGATACCATTTCATACCCTTTAGAATGGCTGTTATATAAAAGAAAAAGAAACTAAACAAGTGTTGGAGAGGCTGTGGAGAAATAGGAACACTCATCCATTGCTGGTGGCAATGTAAAATGGTGCCGCTGTTGTGGAAGACAGTTTGACAGCTCCTCAGAAAGCTAAATATAGAATTACTGTGTGAAAGGACAATCCTGCTACTGGGTATATACCCCACAGAATTGAAACCCCACAGAATTCAAACAGATATTCCAAAGTCAATGTTGGTAATGGCATTGTTCACAACTGTCAAACAATGGAGGCAACCCAAGTGTCCATCCACCAATGAACAGATAAATAAAATGTGGTGTGTATATACAATGGAATACTATACAGCCATGGAAAGGAATGAAGTCCTGATATATGTATGAACCTGGAAGACATCATGTGGAGTGTAATAAGTCAGACACAAAAGGACAGATATTATATAATCTCACTGATTTGAAACAATTAGAATAAGCAAACTCATAGAGTCGGAATCTAGAATATTGGTTACCAGGGGATGGAATAGGTATAGGGAATGAAAAGGTCAGGCTTCAAATGTACTGAATTTCTTTTTGGAATGATGGAAATGTTTTTTCCATCATTGGATGAATGATTGCTTTTTCCATCCATTGGCAATGGGTGATGATACAATGTTGCAAATGCAATTAACAGCACTAAAATATATATCTGAATATGATTAAAAGGGGGTACTGTATGGATGGTATATGGTATATGTGTACACATTAACAGAATAAAATTTTAAAAAGAAATCCATAGAACTACACTGCACACACAGTGAACCCTAAGTTAAGCCATGGACTTTTATTAATAGGACAATTATAAAATGTGTTATCTCTAACTGTAACAAATGTTCCACACCAATGCCAGGTTCTGCTGGTGGAATGATGCTTGGGAATCCCGTATTATGTATGATTGTTCTGTAAACCCATGACTTCCCTAACAAAGGAAAAAATGAAGAACAAGAAAAAATTGCAAGCAAGAAATGTAAAATAGGATTATGAAAGAAGTCAATGGTTAAAAAAAGATTCACTTACCTCACATTTGCTTCGTATTTTCTGAAAGGCGTATGCTCCAATTTATATGCTCAGAAGAACCAACATCATTCCTAGACAATTCCAACTAAAGAATGGGTGACAGAGTACTTTACCCAACTTTTGAACATAGTCAGGTATAAGCTATTGATGTACAACTGAACACAACCTGGGAAAAAGAAAAAAAGTTACTTTGTAAAAAATGACACAGTGACATTTTCCTGGAGTCAGCAAAAAAGGAGTGTGAATGGGTAAGTTAGCAAGGAAATATGCTACTGGAGATAAAGTTCTCAGGTACCCTAGAAAAGGCCTGCGATATCAGCGCAGAATGTGGAAGCATTATGACACAGGTCTTTTTTCTCCCCAAGAGCAGTCAGCACTACATGGAAAGCTCTCCAGATTTTCTTTAGGCACCAAGAGCTTACCTTCCCCAGCTGCCCACTTCTGCTTTGGAAACTTTGCCTGACATCCCAGCATCCCAGGGAAATTTACCTCAGTGGAAAAATAAAAACAAATTCTTAAGTTCTTGTCCCACCTCTCAATTAGAGTACCATAGCTAAATTTTTGTGAGCACTGCAGCCTTGTTTGACAATATAATGAGATCTGGTTAGAGATGAAAAATGCCTCAAGCTGAGTGTTTATCTCAACGCTGCCAAAAACTTTCAGCCCTCTAGGCACTCCCGCCTCTGCAGACAGGGTTGGGAACCTCCAGTTGCAGCCCCTGTTTCTGCACAGGCATCTTGCTACACCAAACCATTTTTGCAACAGCAGAAGGCAGGAGTTTCCTTCAGTTTGAAGTTCTTGAAATGCACTGGCCTGTGTCAAAATCTCAATGTTGTCCTCAGGCAGTTTGTTCCATCCAACCCTTGGAATTGAAGGGGAAGAGGGAGGTGAGAGTGGGTGTAAGGAACCAGCACTAAAGCAGGTTGATGGCAAAGCTTGCCAGGCACAAGGGTGTTCATCTGGAGATGACTAGACATAGGGCGGGAGGGGGGGAGCGCTACCAATAAGTCGACCTAAGAAGCCCCCCTCTCAAGTTTCTGGAGAACCAATCACGCAGTAGAGGCAGGACATCCTTAATTCAGGGTGATGTGTTGACTGTTCCTTTTAAGTCAAGTCTACAAAGCATACAGAGAGGGGATTTGGGAATGACCCAATTAATGTAAACAAGGTAGGTAGCCCATCAGGATAATTTTGAATGAAAAATCCAATTTAACTTCTGAGTATTCAAGGCAAGAAATACTCTGCTCCATCCAAATGGTTTCCAACCCACCTATCTAGTTTTGTATTCTGACCAGATTTTTCTCTCTCTTCCTCTATTCTCTAGCACAGATCCTTATCTAACACTTTCATGTTGTATTGTAATTAGCTGTGCGGCTCCCCCACTGCTTTACTTTGAGTTCCTTGAACAAGGAACTGGAATTGTCATCTACCTCGACTCTGTGCTGGTTATATACATGCTAATGGATTAAACCAATTAATGAATAGAATAAAGCCACTTGGGAAGGAACACAAAAAGATATGTCTTAGTGGTAGCACCTCAGGGGTTCCAGGTACCCCTGCACAAACCAGATTATCTTACACCTCTAACAACCACAGTCCACATTAGGGGTTTTCTTTCAGCCCTCCCCAATTTCTCCAACTGCTTCAGAAAAAAACCACCTTCCCCTCCACTTCCTGTTCCCCTGGGCTCCCTGGGTTCCTCTACTTACAGTTGATTTTAGCAGAAGACCAAGTAATTTCCAGAGAGACTCATGAAGGGATAAAAAGATTCAAATATAATTAGATGTTCAAAATTTTGTGTAGAGATAGTGAACAAGTTAACCTTGCCTGGTATCTCCTTTCAAAGTTTCACCTTATTTTAGAACTCATTGTTTTGTATTACAGTGTACCACATTGTGTTGCATTGTAACTGCTTAGTATGCAACTGCTGCCGCCTGCACTGGAATGGGAGCTCCTGGAAGACCTCGAAGAAACTTGAATTTTCACCTACCATAGTTCTTGGGACAAAGCAGCCACTCGATATTTGCAGAATAAATAAGTGAAAGAAAGAAATCAGTTTATTTGGGAATGAGCCCCAAAAGATGTAAGATGGAAATGTATTATTTGTAATTAGCTTTGCCTTCCTTTAATGTGGATGATGTTTTTTATTACTCTTAGTGATGCTAAACTGTAATTTAAATATGGAGGAAATCCATAGACTTAAAGTACTTTGTGTATAGGTGTGTGAATTTTTTTGCATATATTTGTTTTTGACGTTTTACTTTCTTTTTTATATGTGTATAAGTGAAATGAATAGCTAACAGTCTAAATTGCACAAACTGCCTTCCCCAAATCGTAGCTTGCCCAATGCCCAAGGAACTTCAATGTAAAAGAGAAGCCTTCCACTGGAGAACATAATACAATAGAGAAAAGAGGGAAACTGAAGAATGCAATAAACAGGGAGAGAGGAACAGTGGCAAGGACAAACAGACATGTGTGGCCATTTTTCACTTCTGCCCATTGTGTTAGAACTTAAAGCTTCAAGTTCCTCGGGAAATCGAGATGTTCCTTTTTAAAAGGGTCTCTTCAGTTATCACTGGGGCAGCTTGCCCCTCCAGGGTCGTTAACCTTCTGCCCTCCATCCCTAACCCTTGGGCCCTGGAGGCATCTCTCTAAAAGACTGACTTCCAGAGGGGGTCAGTCTTCCTCTTAAGAGCCCCCAGAGCAAATGACTGAACAGATTAGGGCGGATTAGACAGATAACAACTCAGACCCTTTTACAAGCACATTTTTCACTCGACACTCAAATTCCCTTCTGTGCCCCACAGTCTCACACAACCCAACGACTGGATAGTATTACTGAAATATCTTTGCGCCAGCCGAGTGCGTGGAACTGTGCAAAGCCAGATGTTCTTGTAACCCTGTTTTACTGAGTTATTTATATCCATATAATATTTGACATTTCCTGTGTTGTTAAAGGGTTGGGGGCCCTTGACGTATGTTTAAGAGAACAGAGCCGACTTTTCTTTTTTTTTTTCTTTGATGCCCAGGACCAGAAATAAATATTATATAGAGGAGCTGACCTAAACAGATGCTTGATTACCGAAAATCCCACCTTATTTTAATGCCTTTCATCTTAAATGATCTTCATGCACAGAAAGATACTGCAATCATCTAGCCTAAGCATATGAATTAAGTCTGCCATGCAATAGAAGGTGGAGAAATTGGGTAGAGCTCAGTACCCAAAATAAGTCAACAAATGGACAAAGAAAAAAGTAATAAATATTGAAAATATCACCCATTTCAAGGACTAAACTTTTGTGTAGTATTGATATATAAGCTCTATCACCTCTTTGAACTCGATAGATAGGGAAATGGCTAGTTTTTTTCAGGCATGGTAAAATGTCAGCCGGCATATTTTTCTGGCTAAATGAAAAAATGGGAACTTTATGAGTTGAAAGTAGTTGGTCCATCCTCAGAGGTAAAAGGTTTAAATTGTAAATGAGAGTTGATATCATAGAAGATAATCATTCTGCTTTCTTTGTCTTTTATTAAGCATCTACTCACAAGATACTCCTTATTGTTTAAATTTCCAGATTTGGGGAAGTTTCCCCTGTATAGAATGTGATGAAATGGAAGAGACCCTGGTTTTCAGTCAATTATTGGTATCTCTGGCTGTTTCACCCTAAAATCAGGAACCATTGAAAATAGCAGAAAGAAAATGTGAGTTATGTGGGGTCTCTCTGGTCTACAGAGTTGTTTTATGAACACTTTTCAAAACTCCTTACTGTAAAACTGTTTTTTTTTCTTTTAATCAGGTTCCTTTCCTTAAAGCAGGGGAAGTGTATACATGCAAGTGTGCAAAGGAGCCTCTGAAATACATCCTTTCTTCCATTCTGCATCCTATTGCTGCCCCCCCTACTCTATACCCCATCCCATGTTCTAAAGCGGGGGACACTTGTGGCAAATCAAATCCATCCTACACTCGAAGGAGACGAGATGCTCCAGCCTGCTCATGCCCTTCTGAGCGCAGTCAGCCTCCAATGCAGTGGTCAAATCCCTAGTCAGTACTCTAAGCTGAAACAAGGAGCTGGTCCTCAAACAGCCAGACAGATCCTCTTGGAGAGATAGGCCAGGACCATCCTCCAGGGCACGGCTTGCTCATTTGTATTACCGTTCCCCAGCTCTTGACCACACATCCCATCAGCTCTTCCAGGGTTCTCCACTGTAGCAACTGGGATGGAATCTGGTAGGCCAGCCTGATCTGGACTATTCATGACGGTTTTATGCTGGACATGCATTTCTCAGATTATTCCAGACCCTGGCTGAGCCAATAGTCTCTGATCCCCAAGCCATGACCTCTCCCCACTTCCCGGAACCCATGTTTTTCCCCCCTTCTATTCATATTCAACCCGCTGCTCTTTTCTTTGAAAAACTCTCTGAATCTCTTTTATTTTTTTTCCCTTCAGCACGTCTTCCATTTTTTGCTTCTTTCCTACTTACCTCAGAATCTTCTCCCTGCTGCTGCTGACAAATTCTGCCTAACTCGAGAAAATCTTCCCTTAGGAGCTACCTATAGTGCTCTAGGGAAATAATCAAAAGTTACCAGGAAACCTATTCATAATAGTTGGATCTGGCCACAGTGCTCTGGAAGAGGCAGAACGATGTTCACAATCTTATTCCATTAGTCTTCAAATCCACACACTCAGAATATTCCTTTGGTGACCACTTCCTTTTTTGAAGTGTGCATTTTGATCCCTGAATGCAATCCTCTATTCCACCAGGCTGCCTGTGATGGAACAAGAACTCAAGTTCAAGAGAAAATCTAACCCTCCAGAAAATCTAATTCTCTCTTCAAAGATATTAATTGATTTATCTGGTTGCAGCATGGAGCTTATGAAACTAAGATCCCATAGTTTGAGTTTGGGGGTAAAGTTCATTCTACAGAAAAACTTTTCCAGTTACAGATGACACCATTAACCCAGGAAATTATCCAAGGAATTTGGACCAAATTGTTGGTGAATAACTTAAGACAATCCATCAAGATCATATGGGGAAAAAAAAGACATTATACTGGCATCAGTAATAGTAAAATTCCTGAATATAATAATAGTATTAAATGTAAAGAATGACATCCACGTAGATAAAAAAGAAAAAAATATATTATCCCTAGAAAAGCTAGGAGCCATCTCTACAAAGCACCACAGATCCTGATATATAAGAACTGAATGCAAAGAAGGAAACAAAGAGCCTGGTACAGTGTCTAGTACACAATAAGCACTCAGTACATTATAGCTGTGATAATTTTTATTGTATCAGATGAAATATAATCTCATCTTCAAGTAAAAAAATGGAGACACAGAGAGGAAAAACATTGCCATAACAACCTTTCCTTACTCCTTTCCATAATCCACAGTCTCTAAACAAACGCTGCCCCTGAGAGCAGCCAAAACAGCCTACCTTCAACACCTGATTTCCATTCCATGAGCATAACATTCATAAATGCTTAAAAAACAAACATCCAGTCACCAGATGCCCCTAACATCTGGCTAAACCCATAAAACAATCCTCTACCACCACTATCTCTTCTTAACTCCAAAGTGTAGGGGGCTGGGGGTGAGAGAACATGAAATCTCTGATGCAGTGAAATAAGATCTTGACATATTTATCTTTATGATTCTTTTCTTTCTTTGTTGTATGTCTTGACTTTCCCCAGTCAGAGGAACCGCATGGCCTTAAGGACAATTTGACTTCTAAAGCAAGAGTCATAAAAGATGCTAATATTCTATTCTTTTTAAAGTGAGAACCTAAGCTCCTGAGAATCAAAAGGGAAGACCCTAGATGCAATAGGACCAAATGTCTCTGCTAGAGCAAAGATTAGAAAAAGAAGAAAGTGAGTGTATCCCCTATCTAATAAGAGGTGATGTTGCTAACCTGAGTTGCTATGAAGGGGCAAGTGTGCTGAGTTCAGGACTTGGGAATACAGCAGGAACCAGAGACAATAGGAGTAAATCTGAGTGAGAGGAGTCAGCGCAGGAACAGCCTAATACCAGAAGCAGCTAACTTTGCTAAGGACCCCAAAGGAAACTTAATGCCTGTAGACCCTCCACACTATTTAAGGGACCTCAGCTGTTTTGGGTAAAAGCCTTCCAACCACAGCTTCTTGCAGGTGGCTTAGAGCTCCTCTGGTGGAAGGATACCTGGCCAAGTTCAAAGACCATGCTAAAACCCAGTGTGAGCACCAACTTGTGAGCACTGCAGGAAACTCATACGGACCCTCCAAAACAGGGAAGATGGGGATTGCCTGATTCCTAAACAAGCAGTGATGGTATGGAAAGAAAAACTCAACCCTGATCTTTGGGTGTGTCTAGACCAGGGTCTCTTACCCTCAGCACTATTATATTGATTCCAGGTAATTCTATGTTGGGAGCAAAGGGGTCTCTGTGCATTGGAAGATGTTTAGCAGCATCCCTGGTCTCCACCCACCCACTCACTCTAAGCTGTGACAACCAAAAGTGTCTCCAGACATTGCCAGTGATCCCCTGGAGAGAAAAACCTTCCTCATTTGAGAAAACACTGGTCTAGACATTTAAGAAAACTTCCCTCCGTACATTGAATATATACCTACATTCCAAAGACATCAATCCAGAACAAGACATCAAATCACTTACAGCTACAGTATTTGACCAGCAAGATACCATTTCAGACTCTATCCCAATAAGTACATTTATTTTAATAGTCTCAGGATATTTAAAGCACCTTACAGACTACCAAATCAATAGGCCGAGCCCTCGATCTTGGGCTTCAACCCTATGAAACTTATTCCTGCAAAGGATAAGCTAAGTCTACTTAAAATTAGGCCAAAGAGTCACCGGTAGAGAACTCTATTGTTGCTCATATGTGACCTCTCTCTCTAAGCCAACACAGCCAGTAAACTCACTGCCCTCCCTCCTACATGGGACATGACTCCCTAGGGTATAAATCTCCCTGGCAACATGGAACAGAAATCCAAGGATGAGACAGGACCCAGCATCAAGGGACTAAGAAAATCTTCTTGACCAAAAGGGGGAAGAGAGAAGTGAGAAAAAATAAAGTGTCGGTGGCTGAAAGATTTTAAACAAAGTCAAGAGGTTATCCTGGAGGCTATTCTTATGTTTTATATTTATATTCCCTTTTTAGTTTATGGTATATTGGAGTGGCCAGAGGGAAGTATCTGAAACTGTAGAGCTGTGTTCCAGTCTCCTTTTTTCTTGAAGATGATCATATAATGATACAGCTTTTGCAATGTGACTGTGTGATTGTGGAAACCTTGTGTCTAATGCTCTTTTTATCCAGAGTATGGACAGATGAGCAAAAATTATGGCTAATAAATAAATAAATAATAGGGGAAACAAAGGTTAAAATAAATTGGGTAGGTGGAAATACTAGTGGTCAATGAGAAGGAGGGATAAGGGGTATGGTATATATAAGTTTTTTCTTTTTTCTTTTTATTTCTTTTTCTGGAGTGATGCAAATGTTAAAAAAATGATCATGGTGATGAATGCACAACTATGTGATGATACTGTAAGCCACTGATTGTACACCATGTATGCAATGTTTGTAGTGTTTGTATGTTAGGTTTTATCAATAAAATATTAATAAAAATATTTGAAGTACCTAATACTTCCTTCAATACTTCCTCCCATACATACACACACACACACACACACACACACAGATTTTTGAGGTATGGTGTATATTAATACCAGTGTAAACCACATCTTACCATAGTGCATAAATAAATACAGTAGATATTTGCAAAGGAATTGCAAATTAATATTATTAATGAAATTGATCATTATCTTAGCTTAAGAATTTAGGATATAATGCTGGTATGAGTGGTAAAACACTGAGAAATGGAAGTAAATCTAATTCAGAGTTTTTGTGGAATTGACAATTTCTTGGACACATTGGGAAGCTATCATCATCATCATCATCATCAAACATTTACTAGTAAACTCTTCCACTTACCAGCTATACAACATTAAAAATGTGTATTATTTTTCTTAGTATGTTCTCTTCATCTGCAAAATGGGGATATAGTAACCTACACATTATAGGATTGCAAGGTAGATTAAATGAGCTAAAGTGTTGAAGCACTTAGCGCAGTGCCTGAGACATAATTATCTCTCAATAATGTTAGCCACCATTATTATTTTATATAATGTATTAATGCATGGGCCCTCCAAATGATGGCTGTATTTGTATCTTACACAATATGTTTTGAAGCTTTCAGTGATCTGATTCTTGCTCAGCCTATAACAAGGTTAAGCAATCCTTGGACATTTATACGGTGGAAGTCAAGTGCGAAATTAGACCTGCTTGCTCCTGGACACATAGCTAGTACAAGGCATTTTAAGACTCTAGGCTAGAGCCTCAGATTCCTGCTTGAGTCCTTTTTCTCCAGGCCTACTCCACACCATGCTGGGAGTCTAAGTCCCTAAATCATCCAGGATACTTTCAGCTAATTCAACTGGCTCAAACAGTAAGAAATTTTATTTGCCTATATAACTAGAAGTCCAGAGGTTGGGCACCTTCCAAGAACATGCACTCAGGACTCTGGCTTCCTTTTACAGAATTTCTCTCCATCTGCCCTCCCCTGAACGTTGACCTCCAAGTAGCTTTCCCCCAGTGGGAAAATGGCTGCCAACAGAAACTGAGGCAGAGAAAGAACTGTTTACTGTTCCCTCTTAAAAGTGAAGAAGAACATTCCCAGAAGCCTCTGCAATCTGTGCCTTAAACAGAATAAAGTCTCATGACCTCTCCTGAAACAAATGTTTTCAAAAAGATTGGAATTGCCCCCAATTTCCGTAGTCAAATGGCAGTGCCTCCCTGAAGCTGAGAATGGCTCAGCTATCCCTGAGAACCTTGGATTGTGTGGGGAAGAGGTATGCACCAGGTCAAGATTCACCCGTGAAGGAGCAAAGTGGGAATTCATGTCAGATAGGCAGCCGTCAAATCCTTAATGGTGTTTAAGACTTAAAAGCTTCTTATTTGGGGCATTATCCAAGTTTGACTTGTTTTGGGGTGAACTTCTATAAAGGGGAATCTTCGCTGAAATTGATAAAGCCCTGAACAAGGAAGTAAGATTTGAAGGAAGAGTTGAGAGAACTGAAGGAATAATAAACCCCAGAATATGTCCTAGAGAAATTTATCAAAAACAGGAGAAGCAACAGGTCCAAAGGAAGAAATCCTCAGAGAGATGAAACTTTCACATAATTGAATTCCAAAGACTCAGACACAGCACTAATTGCTTTACAGTCTTTCCTGTCATTTAACTTGCTCCAAATAACAAAAAGCATCTCTACACCCTCCATTCGTTATTTAACACATTGCAGAGAAGTTGATCTGTCAGCTTTTTATGAACAGTTTCTCCTCTGAAACATCATAAATCGTTAGCAGTTCCTCAAGTGTTGGATTTACTTTGTGTTTCCAGCTTTTCACAGCAGCTGATCCACAGATACCACCTCATAATGGCTTGGAAATGTCCCCTGAGAACACAGATGAAGAGCTGAGAAAATCCTTCCCTACATCTCTAGGAAAATGATCCAGGAAAATGACTACTCGGAAATACTTTCCCTGTGGCTTTGGAGTTTATATTCAATTTTGTGGTGAAAGGCACTTCTCTGTGTGTTCTGGTTGGTGGAAGGAGAAGAGAGAGAATCCAGGGGAATCCAGAAGTAAGATAACATTCTGGAAAGTCAGAGAAAAAGAAAAAAAAAGGAGGAACAATGGAATGAATGAGTAGGATTTTGCTATTGAACAACTTCCAGATCATGCCCAACTCCTCACTTGGAACCTACAACAAAGGGAGGAGAAAGGAAGCAGTGGGCAGGGGGCAAGAATAGATGAGCCTTCCAGGTTCCACAGAATACACAGACCCTAGACCTGCCACTCCAAACTCTTCTGCAGCATTCTACATCCCCTTCACTCACACCCTCAAGCACGTGAGACCAAAGAACTATTCTCACTTAGAGAAAAAATTAAAGACTGAGAAGGCTGATCTAGTTCAAATCAGTAAGTCCTGTCTGAACTCTTCCCCAGGACTAACCACCACCACCCACAGTTCACACCCATTCCCCTTCATCTGATCACAAAGTTAAGAGCACGTCAAACAGTGTATCTGAAGCCATAGCTTTTAGAAACTCAGCAGTCAACTCAAATCTCTAGAGGTAGAGAGAACAAAAGAGGCTGGCATTGATGAGATTTTCCCAATTCTACTATTTTATGTGTTTGGGTTGGCTAAAGCAGTGGTTCTATAATTTCCTGAACTGTGGTTTGTGTCTTAGGTATGATATTATACTGGGTGTCACAATCTGCCTTGGGTAAGGTGGTATACTGGGTGTCACAATATGTCTTGGATATAGTGGTTTGCTGGATGTTGTCTGCTTTGGGTATGATGATATACTGGGTATGACTGTCTACCTTGGGTGTAGTGGTCCACTGGGTATAGTTGTCTACCTTGGGTATGATAATATACTGGGTATGGTTGTCTTCTTTGGGTACAGTGGTCCACTGGGTATGGTTGTCTACCTTGGGTGTAGTGGTCCACTGGGTATAGTTGTCTACCTTGGGTATGATAATATACTGGGTATGGTTGTCTACCTTGGGTGTAGTGGTCCACTGGACATGCCTTTCTACCCCGGGTGTGGTGGTCCATTGGGCATGTTTGTCTGCCTTGGATGTAGTGGTCTACTGGGTATGGTTGTCTACCTCAGGTATGGTGAACTACTGGGTATGGTGGTCACTGGGTATGGCTGTCTACCTTAGATACTATGATATACTGGGTATGGTTGTCTGCCATTCCAGCACATGAACCCTGTCTCTCTCCACACATGTGCTCCCTAGGTTATGCTAGCTCAAGCCTTCTGTTTCTGTTTATTTGTCTTGCCTTGTGTTGTTTTATTAACCAGAAACTTGAAAAGGAGGCTTTCTTTGTTGTGCTGCCATTTGGCAGAAGACTAGAGGTTACAGTAGCAAGAGGAGCCTAAACATTTTTTTTTAAATCTCGATGAAAGTTTCTTCCACAGAGAAAAACTATATCCGATTCCCTGTCTCCCATTGAACCTCTGAAGGACTTCCCACACCTTACCTTCAAATAACAGAACCCTAGCCAACGAAAATGGAAAAACATAAATTTTTGCACGTAAAATGTAAAATCAGAGGGTGCAGACAGGCCTGTGTCAACAGGGTATTTTTAGCTATCGGTAAATTTTTAGGAACAAGTTGTAAGGCCTAGGTCTCTGTGCATGAAACTGGGATGTGATTTTCGGAAACATTGATACCCATGGCCATCCTCACCTCATTTTCAACAGTAGAGGGTATCTCCATCTTGCAAGAAAGTGACTTGCAAGAATGTAAGCAGTGATTGAAAAGCAGAGATGGAGGTCTAGACACTGTGACTCCTTGATAACAACCCTTCTATTTAAGGCAAAGATTCCAAAGTCCATCATTCCTGACCCTCCTTTCTCAATGCCTCATGGGGGTTCCTACCCTAGATTTAATTGTATCCCCTTATTGTGCGTGAAGCTGCCCTTTCTCCATCACGACCCAAGCTCTGCCTCCTTGAGATCAAAGAAAAAAATAAAAAAAGTTCAGACGTCTTTCCTGCAAGGTTCTCCTAATGAAATGGTTTTAAAACAGAGGATGAAAGTGAGTGACAGGTTCTGGTTGGGGTTCAGTTGTCTCTGGCCGTGGCCCTGTGACAAGGGAGGAGATGAACACAGCAGCTCAGTTTTCCCTCCATTTCCCTCCACAGTTACGGGTGGCTGGGTCTAAACGATCAAGCTGTGGCAGTTAGAGGCAGGAAATGGAATCGGAGAAGAGAGACTCAAACTTACCCACCATGGAGAGTCCAGGTTGCTTCAAGCTTTTCCAGGTCCCAAAGCCCCAGACTGGTTTGCACCTGAACAAATCTTCTAGGACTCAGATGGCCCGTAGCCTTGTCTATCCCACTCTTGAGCCTACGTCTGGATCTGCATGAGCTGGTAATGCCCAGACACCTTGGAGGGACTGTTCCCAGCTTCCAACAAACGTCATAAAGGGATCAAGTAGCGGACAAAACTCTGGGCTAGGAATGAGGTGGTGTGATCCCAGCCTTGTTCCTAATCAAATTACAAATTGTATGCAAACTGTTTCACTTCTTTGCCCTCAGTTATCACCAGCCCTGGTTTATTATGGTTCTAAAAATACAAGGAGAGAGGTCTAAGAAACTAGGGATCCACGCTCCTTTTGCTAGCACCTTATATTCAGAGGTCTTCTTTTGCAGCTAGTGCTGTTTCTGAATAAATGCTGCGCATATGTGGAAGGTGCTTAAATGATACTATACACCACATGATGAAGACTTGGGGCTCAACAGAGATAACTTTTGCTCATACAAGAATAACAAGACAATAAAGCATTTTTTTCTTTCTTTTCTTTTATTTTCTTGAGTAATGAATCACGATTGTTTAGAAGCTGAACCACTTGAATTCCTAAGACCAGCACCTCTCATTTTTCATCTCACCACATTGTGTGTATGTGGGTGTGTGCTACTATAAAATGAAGTTCTACTTGGATTAATAATTAGTTCGATAATAATTTTAGATTATCATGCCATCTAGCTCTGTGGGAAAGCCTTCACTCACTTAGACCTTCGATTTTTCTGATAAACGATATTTTATGTATACATCCCTTATATGTAGGCCAGTATCAATTCAAGTAATTTAGTTATTTATTTTTAGTACTTTTTCCAGTGATGTTATTACATTTCAGAATAGGTACACTTTGGCAGCTGTAGCTATGGAGTCTTTTAGAGTTTGGTATAACCATTAATCGACAGAGTTTTAAAAAAAGCTATTTAAAACTTTGAAGATAAAAAGTTGTTTGCTAACATAGCTAATATTTATTGAGAATTAGGATATGGGGACTGTGATAAGTGCTTTAAAACATTACATAAATTAATTTTCTTTATAATCCTTTGAGATCATTGCTATTATTATGCTTATTTTAACTATAGGGAAACTGAGGCTTGGAGCAGTTAAGCAGTTATGTATGAGGAGAGCCATTACACAAACCAAGGTCTGTATTGACTCAAAGCTAGAACCTTAATCACATCATATTGCTGTTAGTTGGTGATGTTAATTTAACAGTAATTACCAAATCATCCATGATAGCACTATTCAGTAAATCAAATTTTCAAGCCCTTAATATATGCTCAAAATTCTAAGGACCTTTCTTTTTCAAGGGTTTTTCCAGTGGGTAAAAATGGGAGAGTTACTTTTTAATTGCAAATATAATCAAAATATAGACTTAAATAAGTCTCTGTGTATGTACAGCTTGTATGATTGCTCAAGTCTCACTTTGGACACTTATTACCCTTGATCACTTAATAATTCAGGGAAAATTTCTGTTTGTATTTTGTATCTTGTTACTGAGTTATTTATGTGATGTTGAATATGGACATCTGTGGTTCATCTTAGCCACTAATAGCAAAGTTGAGCAAAAACATAATAATAAGGTTAGATGCAGCAATAAACAGCAGTAATATATATGATGATAATGTGTGTGTGTGTGTGTGTGTGTGTGTGTATATATATATATATATCCATGCCCTTTTTTTCTTTCATGATTTTAAATGACTTTCTTTTTTTGGAGGGGGGGAGTGCATGGTCCAGGAATCAAACCAGGGTCTCCCACATGGAAAGTGAGCATTCTACCACTGAACCACCCGTGCACCCTGCGTGTACGTTTTAAAGATACATATATATACATATATATCTTATCTAAAAGGTGTACATAAATTTTTTATATTTATCAGTATTTTTAAGATGTCAGTTATCCTCAAGTTTGTCTATAAATTCAACACAATCACAATCATAGTCCTAGGAAGGTTTTATGAAGATATCAACAAAGTGGTTCTGAAACATATATGGAAAGACAAAGGTACTAGAATAGCCAAAATAATGCTGAAAAGAACAAAGTCAAAGGACTCATACTACCTGATTTATAACTAGTGTAATCAAAACAACGTTGGTATTGGTGAAAGGAGAGACATAGATCAATGGAAGAGTAGCGAATCCATAAATAGATCCACACAAATACGGTCAACTGATTTTTTTTAATATGGAACGCTTCACGAATTTGCCTGTCATCTTTGCACGGGGGCCATGCTAATCTCTGTATTGTTCCAATTTTAGTGTATGTGCTGCCAAAGCGAGCACAGTCAATTGATTTTTGACAATGGTACAGAGGCAACTCAACAGAGAAAGGATAGTCTTTTCAAAAAAAAAAAGGGGGGGGGTAGTCTTTTCAACAAATGGCACTGGAAAAATTAGATGTCTATATTCCAAATATTAAATAAATACAAATAAGCCTCTATATATACCTCACACTTCATACAAAAATTAATTTAAAACAGATCATAGACCCAAATGTAAAACTTATCACATAATAGAGTATCTGAAAGATATGACCTTGAGTTTGGTAAAGGGTTTTTAGATATGACAACAAAAGCATGATCCATAGAAGAAAAAAATTATAAATTGGACATTGTCAAAATGTAAAACCATGCCTCTGTTAAAAGAATAAAAAGACAAGCCACAAAATGGGAGAAAATATTTGACACACAAATCTGATAAAGGACTCATTTCCAGAGTATACAAAGAATTTTTCAACAATAGGAAAAATACAAACCAATAAAATAATGGACACACTATCTGAACAAATATTTTAACAAAGATGATATATGGATGGCAAGTAAACATATGAAAAGGTGTTCATCGTCATTAATCATTTGGGAAATGCAAATTAAAAGCAAAATGAAAAATGCATGAGTCCTGAAAGCATTCTGCTAAGAAAAATAAGCCATACTCAAAGAGATAAATATTATTTCATTCCACTTATAAGAGATATCTAGAATAGGCAAATTCATAGAGACAGAAAGCAGACTGGAGATTACCAGGGTTTGGGGGAAGGAGGAAGTGGGGGAATAAAATCAATTCCAATTTCAGTAATCCTAAACTAGATGCAGACTATGACAACTGAATGCTGTATATAACCAAAATGTATTACAAATGAATGATATAACCACAGAAAAGGGGAAAGAAAGAAAGAATTTGAGCCAAGTAACTCAATATTATATGGCTTAAAGTGCACACATACCCCTTACTTTAGTTGGGTACATTCATTGTTCATAGGATAAGGATTAGCAATTCTGCAACTATTTTATAGGTATACTGTGGTTAAGCAAATAAATATACTGTAGATAATAAGTGCCAGCTTTCTTGCTTTTGGAGAAAGAAATTGCAAATAAGCAAAGAAGGAAAGATAGAATAAACCCCAGTGCTAGACTGGTATCAGAAGTAAATGAATGAATGAGCATTAACTCATTATTTAATGGATAGACAGAGCTACATAAATAAATACATGGGTACGCCCACATTAGTATAAACACGTTTCTCCTTGCTCTGCCTGCTGCGAGGGCTTAGAAGCAGTAGCACCTAGGAGCAAGGAGCACAGGTAATTCTCAAATCTTGGTGTCTAAATACCATGCTCTAATTAAAAGAACCAAGCCTCCTTGGAGAAAAAGTTAATGCCAGGAATGGAACAGGAAAAATACAAGATGACCCTGAAGCATATTGTGGCACCTAGAAAGTACGGAGGCACTAAAGAAAAAATGTAAAAGAATGGGGACACATTAAAAGGCTGAAGTCTACTTGAAAGAACTTCTAATGGCCAAAGTTGGAACGATTTGAGCAACAAAATAAATAATGATGGTAATGGGTGTTAATCCAAAGAATAAAATAAATATCCATGATCCATACTGAGATAAATGAATGAGTGCATAACTAAATAAATGAGGGAGAAGGGGCAACTCTTCCTTACAAAGAATGGTGAAATCACCATTAGAGCACCACAGTAGTTATCACTCAAGGCAGACTCCACTAATGAATGCTAAAATTAGTGAGCAATTGAGAAGACCTTCTCAACCAAAACGGGGAAGAGTGAAATGAGACAAAATAAAGTGTCAATGGCTAAGAGATTCCAAACAGAGTCCAGAGGTTATTGTGGAGGTTATTCTTACACATTAAATAGATGTCAACTTGTTAGTCAAGATGTTATGGAGAGGCTGGAGGGAACTGCCTGGAAATGTAGAGCTGTGTTCCAGTAGCCATGTTTCTTGAAGATGATTGTATAATGATATAGCTTTCACAATGTGACTGTGTGATTGTGAAAATCTTGTGTCTGATGCTCCTTTTATCTACTTTGTCAACAGACAAGTAAAATATATGGAATAAAAATAAATAATAGGGGGAACAAATGTTAAAATAAATTTAGATTGAAATGCCAGTGATCAGTGAGGGGGAGAGGTAAGGGGTATGGTATGTATGAATTTTTTTCTGTTTTCTTTTTATTTCTTTTTCTGAATAGATGCAAATGTTCTGAGAAATGATCATGATGGTGAATATGCAACTATATGATGATATTGTGAATTACTGATTATATATGTAGAACGAAACGATCGAAAGTTAAGAATATTTGTGTTTGGTGTTTGTTGGTATTTAAAAAAATTTTTAATTAATAAAAAAAATTAGTGAGCAAGAAAGGAATATCTCCAAGAAGATACTGGTATAGCCTCAAGGTATCCCCCCAACCCCAATACCTGTTACTTGCAAAGGAGAAATTACAGTGGAAATACATGGACAACATTACCTTAGCCCAGTGATCAAAGTTAACATCTCCAATAATAAGACAGGTCAGTGCCATATACTCCTTGATATAATGTACAGCCAAGAGCAAGTCACCTCTGTGGACTTCCTCAAAATCCACAACTTCAATTTAATCACGAGAATACATCAGACAAACCCAGATGGAAGGACATTCGACTTAATTCCTCTTCAACAATGTCAAGATCCTGAAAGAGAAGGGAAGACTGAGGAAATGGTGGGACATGAAGGATACCTGACAGATAAGGATGTTGTAGGAAAACTGATGAAATCTGAATATAATCTGTATTTTACTTAGTAACATTGGACTACTACCAATTTCTTAGCTTTGCTAATCATACCATGGTTACATAAGCTGATAGCATTAGGTGAAGCCAGATGAAGACTGTGTGGGAAACTACCAGGGATAGAAGAGGGAAATAGAAGGCAAAGTTGGATGTTTTAAACACTGGAAGAGAGAAGAGAGTTATGAAAATCCATAAATTAGCATGGATAGTGCACAACCTCCACAGTGATAGGAGATGGGAAGTTAATCTATTTCATGGGAAATGTCGATAGAAACTCAACCGAGAAATATGAGATTAGAATTTAAGAGGCTCGGGTTCGAGCCCACCCCGTGACTCATTTTGCAAGGTTTGACAAGTTATTTAATGTCTCTGGGATTTGGGTTTCTCATGCGAGACTCAGTTTTCACCAAGTTAAAGAAGGTGAAAACAGTAATCGTGACTCTTAACAAAATAACGTATTTAAATTTTGCCATGAAAGCAGAAGTAGTTTTCTGTTTGGGATTCTGTTTCTGGGAAAATGAACACAAATTTCTCTAAGGTCACTTTCAGTCATAACTGACTAATGCTACATGAAGTATAGCGTGTAAGTTATAAAAGCAGAACAAGATCAAGTTTTCTACATACATTCACACCTTCTTTGACCAGAAATCATATGTGAACTTTTGTATTAGCACTGGTGACATTTTCAATAGCACATATATTAAAATTGGAATAAAATCTACCCCCAAAGACAAATGTGCGTGCTGGGGAGGGGCAATTCCCTTTACCAAAGCATTATTTTGGTAACTATTTGCATGCTTTTTAAAAAAGTGAGACCATAGAATCAATATGAATGTTTCCCAAGTCCATCAAAATATGATTTAATTTTCATGTAACCAGTTTAATAGCAGTGTTTTGGAAATATCAGTTGCCTCAGTTAACGTCATCAGCTGTACCCTGATGCCGTGAGTATACACTGAATATATATATGTATTCAAAAATAATTATAGGTTTTAAAAAAATTCATGTGTGTACAGACACTATATGAAGACAGTGCACTGGGCAAATAAGTACCTTCTTGGCTTCAATTTTCCCCATTATTGGTCTTGGTGGGACCAGCTTCCCCTGCCCCAGCAGTTGCAAGGAAGCTGAAATGAAAGAGCCCGAGCACCAGCAACGTGCTCTCTCCATTCCTGTCCCCACTGGGGCTGGCAGGAAATGCCAGCCTCCTCACAGGAAAGCCTGTTGTGGTGAGATTTCCCGATTTACTTTATAAAGGCAAGAAAGCCAGATACAAGAGGAGATAAGCAGTCAAGATTGCAAGTGCTTATCATCTCTCTGGCTTCTGGCCTTCCCCAGTCATGACCAGTTTCTCCTCTAGAGATACAGGCCAAATTTCAGTTTGGTTCCAAATCAAAAGGAGTGTCCAACCGAAAAATGTGATCATCACCCACCCTTGCCAGTCCTTGTAAGGAAACAACTCCAAACAGCTTGCTGTCTTTTCACCATTAGTGGTGCTCTCGCACCACTAATTCCTTAGCAAATTAGGAGAACCTGCTCTCCACCTTGTACAAACACGGGAATTACTTGGGGGAGAGAGTGGTATTAAAAAAAAAAGGCCTTTGGGATATCTGGTCCCCGAAGCTACTAGCTGAAGTCATGGCATCTACTTGGCTCTTGGCTCTTGACCACCCTGTGAAACTTTCAGTGGGAACATTCCTCCCCGACTCTGATGTTTGTATTACTGTGCCACTGACATAAAAAGTTTGGTAGGGTGAAAAGGCTGAGGTCCTCAAAAGGACAAGAAGCCAGCAGAGGTGGCTGATTGAGTTTCATAAAGACATGTTGAACTCACTCAATTCGGTATCAAACATGCTCTGATCAGAGCTTGGAGAAGGGAATTGAGGGGGGCTGGGGAATGGGTACCAAACACTTGGAGAAGAATCCTATTTCTTTAAGGTCCACTCCATTCCATCCCCACTTGTCTAGTCAACTTTTTAAAGTAGAACCCCTAAAATCTATCATCCAAATAAGAAACCATTTCTCAACACAAGGTGTCCATCACACTTGAGATTCACCTGTGATCCAGGTGAGTGTGAGAAGTACAGGTGTGCAGTAGAGCTCAACCAGTGGCCTCCTCTATGTGGTTTTGCTGATACTCCACCTTCCTCCTGGCTGCACCTTCACACTGCCTAGAGAGTGAGAGACAATCCCCCTCCCCGGCATTCTAACCCCAGATAGCCAATCTCTTTGAAATAACGAGAATTTCAGAGTCAAAAACTCAGTTTGTCTATGTGCTGTTCACGATTCTGATCTTTTCAAAAGAGAAAATAGGATTTGGGTAAGAACTTAGGTCCCCCTTCCCTCAGTCAAAACTCGGGGGGCCACCTACATTCACAAAGTCTGCCTTAAAAACATGCACCAAGAAAATGAAAACATTTCCTCCACTTTTGATCTCTTATCTAAGGAACCAGGTTCCATCAGAGGAACTCTCTAAGAGGCCGTGAGACCCCAATGTTTATTGTGTTACGTGCGGTGCATTGTTTCATGCTCAGCTCTGAAGTGCGTTGGCGTAACACTGACTACGACTGCTCTCTCTGAGTCCCACTGTCCCCAGTCTGTCAAAGCAGAGGCTCACAGTAATAACAATGGCACACCAGACCAGCACCACATCAGTGTTTACATAGCATCTTTTCTACTACAAGTGCACCGCAGTTCTCTCCTAGACTTTTAGCATTAGGGATATTATCTATATGTTATCTTCCCACTCAACGATGCTCCATACCTCAACACATTCCTACAACCCCCATTAATGTATATACACAAAATACCTTCATGTCAAATAAAATTGTCATTGGTCCAGCCTGTCTTCTTGCTTAGGTTTTGTGGTTGTTGCAGGTTGTTCCTGTGAGGCAGGAAGGAAGGCAGGAATGAGGGAAGGACTACAGCATCTCTGCTTCAGACGACATTGCTGTCTGTTATCCTCTGTAGACATGGTAAGGTTGCTTTGTATTTCTATGGCATTTTTCTCAACAGTATCCCAAAGGTTTTTATTTTTTTTTTCCTTTCAATTAATGCTGTCACCTTCCACCTTAAAGTTTCTATACATGAACCAGTTTTCCCACTCCATGGGTTATGTTTTGAATTTTGTTAAGTTCCTAATGAATTCCTACTCAGATTGTGATGGCTTTTTTTCCTTCAAGAGGTCCTGGAAGTGATGCTTTCTTTAAATTCTGTTTTCTTTCCCCATTTTTAGGGCTGAGTAAGGCCAGATTGATGGAGCTAAAATAACATAGTCTTTGCAAACTTTTGCCTTCTAAGAGAGAGTAAAATTATATTACTCTGGTCCTTTCTATCACCCCTCAACCTATTGGAGATAGATAGATACATAGATAGATAATAGATAATTGATAGATAAATTAATTATTCCATTCAATCAGAAAGAGCATTACTCTCTCTAAAATCTTGTTGGAATTACTGCAAAGGATGCATGCCACAGTTTTTAAACAGGAAGTAGGGATAAGGGGTGGAGAATATCTCTCAATAACTTAAGAAAATATAATCATAGATGATACTGGTAATATGCCTCTTAAATATTTAAAATTGGAATAGGCCTCAGGAATTATCTAATAAAATAAAATTAATAAACTGACATCCATGCAGAGTTGAGCCTAAGGAGGAGAAAAAACTGCTAAAGGAAGAATGAATAGGTAGCGCACAAAAGTCTTCAATCCTTGTCTTGTGTACATTATCTAATTCATTCTCGAGTGACCCCACCACTCCCCTCCAACCCTGGAAACTCTGTATTGTGTGATTTATAGGTAGGATAAGGGCGTGCATCTGCGAGCTAGGGGAGGCCCTTTCTCTGAGCACCTGCTTGGATGTCGCATCCTCACTTGGATGACTCCTATTTTACACTTTCTACGACCTAACGTCGGAGCGCCTTTTACACTGAGACCATGTATGGGTGTGCCTGCGTATGTCCATGTGTGTGTGTGTATGGGGCAGGGTGAGGTGTATTCCTATGTGATGAGAATCCAAGATCTTCCCAGGCCACGCACATCCTGGAATCCAGGGACCCCTGCCTGAATGCTTCTTTCAGGGACCCTGCTGTAGTCACTGCCTCCATTTCCTGGACTTATCTCCCTGACCAGATTTCCCGCCCCTTCTCTCTCCATGATATTTCCAGGAGCTCAATCTAGTTTTGCAGCTTGTTGAGGGCTATAAGAGGACACAGATAATGAGAGATAAGGAAGGTGACTCCTTGCTGGCTACCCTTTAAAATCTGAAATTGCTTGTTCGAAGAGCAGAAAGCAACTTCCTTCCTTCCCCCCATCATTAAGAACAAAAAGGAACAAAACTTCACAGAGGAAGCTAAATGAAACTCAACGTGGCTTTGGAATTATTTGGAGTGGAAACTACCCTCAAAGACAGGGAACACTGTTTTGTACACAAGACCACACACGGCCAAAAACATTGTGGGTATGCAATAAGCAGATATCGATCAACATAGCAATTTCTAGAATTGTTGATTAAAGTAAGTCAACATTGTGAAATCCCTTTCACTGCTTGAAAAAACCATTCAAAGCATGACAATATTAAAACCCAATCATCAGGAGCAGAGCCAAGACTCTTGGGTTAGTAAAGTTCCTAACCCAAGAACATTATTCTGCCTCTCAGTCACATCCTTTCCCAAACCAATTGGCACCACGGAATTATGGCATGCTGGCAAGGAAGGTAACTCATGATGATCTAAGTGTAGTCCTCTCATCTGGAAATGAGGAAATAGAGTCTTAATCATCTTACTCAGAATCATAGAGCCCATGGGTGAACCACAGCAGGACCATCCATATATCTTCCCCCTGCATCTCTGGCTCCTGGGAAGCCTTTCTAGGCGTCCAATCTCCTATTCTCCTAATGCTCCCAGAGTCACTTGCTGCCCAGGCTCTAGAATGCTGGTCTGTGGCCCAAGAGAGCAGCTTGGTGTAGGATGGTGACAGGGTACAAGTGTGGATCAAGAAAGACCCTACTCATTCTTTGGCCAGAGTTGGAAAGATAAGCTGACTTCAGTGAGACCCCTTCCCCCATCCTCATTTCTCTTTCTCCTACCTCAGTGCTTATGGCAGCTGTTACCAATTTCAGCAATTTTCTTCTGGCAGATTGAAAGCTCAAGGTGACAAAGGGAGTCGGCCATTTCCTTCTGGAAAATGGGATGGACTTGACCCACTGTCCCCCCTCTCCCAGACTCTAGGCTGATTAGCTCGGGCTGTAGGTGCTTCCCCAGTGGATATACCACAACTCCTCCCCCACACACATACACACAAATGCAAACGACCTAGGCTTCCAGGCGCATGCCCATTTTTGAAATCCTATCTGAAAAGGACTTCAGATTAGTTCTCAGTTCATTCTCAGCTCATCTGTTTTCTGGGGACCACCAAAATTTCCTCACTTGCATAACTCTTGAGAAGGAGTCCGGATTCTGGCTCTTGAAATCCCAGGAAGAATTGGAAGTAAGGCACACGCAAATACATCTCTGCAGAGTTTTGAACAGAACGCAAGAGATGGGGCACCTCCATCAGCAGACCACACCTGGGTGTTTGGGAAAAGGGGCCACCTCAGGATCCCTGGTTAAACCACTTACCGACAAACGAAGCAAACATAAGCACTGAGTCTGCCTACCCTACCAAGCAGAAAATGAATCAATATCACTCAGGGAAAACTTTCCTGTCAGTTTTTCCTTACTAACTACATGATTTTGTTTTTTTGCTTGTTTTGCATTTCCCTCTTTCTTTATTTGAGAATAAGGAAAGAGGTACCTAAGTAATTGATCCAGTTTTGGTGGGTCACAGTGTCTCAGTGGCAGAGTTCTTGCCTACCGTGCTGGAGACTGGGGTTTGATTCCCTGTGCCTGCCCATGCAAAAAAAAGAAAGAAAGAAAGAAAGAAAAGAAAAATAATTGATCCAATTCTTTGCACCCACCCCCTCTCTTAATTTCAGTGTGGACACTGGGTATCCAGCTGTGAACAAAAGCAAACTCAACCCTTCTTCAGGGCGCTTTCAATGGATGGAGACAAACATTGAACAGATATGCCTACAACTATTAATTATTATTATTATTATTAATACAATATATTATTTTAATGATTATCACTATGATATAGTAATAATTATTAATATGATACTAATAATTATAATAACACAACAATAATTAAGAGGAAATAAAGGAAGAACCAAGAATGGAAAATTTTAATCTGGTATTAAAATATTGGGCAATTGGTTTAGTTCCCACATCCCTAATACAGGCAAAGCTCTTATTTTCAAATTGTCCAGGTTTCCTAGGAAGAAGTTTTATTTTAAGTGCATCACATCACGTGGATGTGTTATCTGATGTGGGTGCACCGTTTGTTTTCTGTGTGGTTGTTTGGAATGGTGTGACCTCTCCAGAGGGGAATGATGATCTCCCCAAGAATCGAAAAAAGCAAAAATATGGGACACTGGCTCAGCCTGCCCCCTCCCCGAGCCCTGTCTTGTTTTCCTAAGCATTGGTCAGGAATGTGCAGGGCGGGAGCAGCCTGGCCTCAGCGCTGAGCCCCAGTCACGGTCCGGAGCTGGCCTTTCACCTCCAAGCTCTCCCGGCTGCTCTTATTAAGCAGCAAAATGTTTCAATATGTTGAGCTTTGGGGGGAGGGACAGGAGAGAAAAATCGGGATATTGTTGAGAAGAAAATAATGAATAACTCTGCCGCCCGCCTCTCACTACTCCTCATACCCTGCATGTGGGGAGCTCTGGGTGATAAGAGTGCTTTCTCTTCGCATGGAATATTAGCAATTGCCTTTTGACCAGAAATTTGCAGAGCTTGGAGATGGGGAGCAGGTACTAAACAAATTTTCTCAAAGGGTCCAGAGTCAAAGAGGAGGTGAAACTGAGGCAGACTCACTGAAGTCCACAAAGTTGTCTGTTTTTGCTTCTGCAAATTAACACACGCCCATTTCTACTCTTACCTGTCACTTCTGCATCCCTCTCCCACCTCCACTGGCAATTTAAATACAACCTTCTAGTTCCTCTTTTCTGGTACCGGCAGTGTGCTTCCCGCAGAAGCCTGTGGGGCAACACCCTGTTACAGGAGAGGAGCGTGTCAGGGTGGGAAACCCACCCCATCCAAGAGCAGGTAAGCAGCTCATCAGTAATTCCAAGTCAGTTTGGTGGAGAACGGCCCTGGAGTCAGGCAACTGAAAAAGCAAACTAAGAGTGGACTCTGAAATCTAAACCCCATTAGAGCCTCAGACTACAAGTCAAGGCAATGATCCAAATCTCAAAGACACAATTATGAGGACACCGCAATGATTCTTTAGGGAGTGGATTTAATTTTTTTCCATTAAAACCCCTAAAATAGGATTGTTTTGCTGATATTTGCAATCCACTTTGCTCTTACAGATGCGACAGAAGAAACGTGGGTCAGAAGGAGGTATATTCTTAAGAGGACTAAGTAAGAACCTTTAAGTAGTAAAATTTTAAGGATTTGGGGAAGAAAGACTTCATTGATATTAAGTCTAAGAAATGAATATTTGCATAGCAATGACTTGAAATTTTCAAACAAACAGCTGGGAGAAGGCCTGGGTCTCTACCAGTATTCCCTCTTGGCTTTATATAGCTGGATGTCTTTATGTTATAGAAGCAGGGAGGTTTCTGGAAAAGCAGCTGAGGGCGTATGGATGGCTGTCATAGTAGAACAATTCATCAGACAGCAGTTGAAATATTGATAAGAAAACGGAAATCAAATTAAAAGACGGGAAAAGAGAAAGGAAGAGGGAGTGGGCAGAGAGAGAGCTGAAGAGAGGCGGCGGAGACCCAAGCTGCGGCGCGCTCAGCACCCAGGAGGTTCCTGCAGCCCCCACCCAACCTTCCGACCTCCCATGATGTGCAAGGGCCTTGGCCGCCCTGCTGGATGCGCTACAAGGAAAGGCAGACTTTGACTCGACCGAGTCAGCAAGTTTAATTCAGCACCGTCAAGCTTCCGGGCACTTAGGGCGCAGAGAATTCGCACCAAGAACTGGGACAACCTGGAGGCTCCCGCGTTCCGCTCCCGCCGGCCTACCAGGGACCGGCGTCCGAGGTGAGCGTTGGTTTGCGCCCCATGTCTCCAGGCGATGCAGGATGGGGGCACCTTTCTCCGCTTGGCTGCCTGCCTTCCTCGCAATCCAGAAATGCACGGCTTTCTGGGACTTTTTTTCGTTCGTTCTCTCCTGGTATTCTTTTCCCTCCTTGCTATACCCTCCCTCCTCTTTTCTTACAAATGTCACCCCGGCTTTCAAAAAAAAGGGGGGGGGGACCCTGGAAAAAGGGCACCAGGGGCAGGGGCCGAGGCAGGGAAGGGGATCTGTGGATCAGAGAAACTTACCTTGTCCCTGAACTCCTGTGGGTCTGTTGTGGCTTCAGAAGCCAACAAAGCTGGAATTTGTTAGTGGGGAGAAAAGTGCTTTATCAGAAACACATTGGCTGCCGGAGAAGCTGTGCGCTGCCACGTTATAGATGGTTTAAGAGAAAGAAGGAAGGGAAAAGGGGGGAAAGAGCTGCCGGGTCTGGCTGGGGTATCTGGCCAAGGAGGGAGAGACCCCTAGCAGGGGCACCTGGTATCCCCGGGTGACTTTTTTCAGTACAGCCCAAATATTCAGACCTGATCTGCCACTAAAATGAAGTCCCTCATTCCTTGTTTTTGTCTCTGCCTGCAAACCTATTTTCTTTCAGAAGGGGTGGGGGTGGGGGGTGATGGTCTGAGAAAAGAACCTCCATGGAACTCCCCAATGCTGAGGCCAGTCTTTTTCCTTGTCCACCAGAAGGGAAGTGGGAGGCAGCTGCATGTTGGTGGAGTGGAGGGGGTGTGGGGAAGGAGTCAGGCAGATCTGTGCCCTGAGGGCCCCAGCGTGGG
This sequence comes from Tamandua tetradactyla, assembly GCF_023851605.1. Classification (NCBI taxonomy): domain Eukaryota; kingdom Metazoa; phylum Chordata; class Mammalia; order Pilosa; family Myrmecophagidae; genus Tamandua; species Tamandua tetradactyla. Next base: position 7,922,826 of record NC_135334.1, on the reverse strand, counting down.
TAGCTCTGCAAATATCGGGGTGGGGGGAGCTTGGCCAGCCTCCTCTGGGAAACTTACCTCTGTCCCGACCGCCTTCTCCTTTGCAACTAGGACAGGTCAAAGGCGTCCCCAGGTGTGCACCTAACCAGGCACTGGGGAAGGCGCCTGTCTCAGCTCTCAGGCTGGGCAGCATTGCAGAACTGCAGGGAGCCGGCCCCAGATGTGAGCTGGCTCTCAGCGTACACCCCTCCAGGGCCTTAGCCTGAAGCTAAGGGAGGTGGAACCACGCGGACTCTCCCTGGCTGGCCCAGGTGGTCTTAACCGCTCCCCTCCCCCACCACCAACGTCCCTTTCTTTCCATCTGCCTCCCCTTTCTCGAGTCTCACCCTTTGCCCCGCGGTTCCCCTCCCGACCTCTCCAAGGCTGGTGACTGAAATTTCTCCTACCCAGGTTGGTTCTGAAGCCTTCGCGGCCCTTCCTCACAAACCCAGAATGTTTCAGACAGTCCCTGACACGTCGTCTTACGTCAAGGTAAGACATGCCAGCATCTTTAAGCAGGTAATAATCCCCAACCCTCCACCCACTAGCCGCTGGTCCCTTTTCCCTTTCCTGGGTAAAAGGGGTGGGGGGCTAGGAGGAGGGCCGCACGCGCATAGGTAGGGGCCCTGGCCGCCAGGACGGCGCAGACCCTCGGGATGCACTGATGGAGGAACGAAGCTTTTGGCTGCTTGCTCGTGGGAGACTGGAAGCGGCTCGGGCTGGTGAAGGCAGTGCAGGGCGACCAAGAGCGCGCCGGCGTCCTCCCGGGATGCGTTGTCCGCTCAACGTCTCTGACGAACAGCGGGTTCTCCAAGTTAACGGCGTGCGCGTGTGTGCACGTGGGCGTGTGCGTGCATGTGGTCGTGTGTATATGCGTGTGTACGGACGTGACGCACTTCTCCTGCCGCTCTGCACCCCATCAGCCCCCAAGCCCACCTTCCTTGGTCCCGCCAGCCCCTCCAATGCGCAGATTGCTTTATTTGACAGTACCCGGACGGGCTTTTCTCTTTTCCGCAAAAGTTCCCAAGAATGTAAACAAACCTAGGCTGGGACATCTGGGTTACACGTTTAATGAAAACCCGCCGGTGGGGCGGAGCCGACAGTGCGGAAGGGCGGCCTTACCCGGGTACGGACCGCGGCGGGATGCTAGCGCTACTCAACCGCCACTCCTCGCGGTCGCGGTGAGGGACCAGAGCCCGGTGTGTGTGAGCCGTCCCGAGGTAGGAGCAGGAAAGACACACCTCGGGTTTCGCAGGCATATCCGACCCTCCCCTGGACCCGAAGCCCCGCCCTGCAACGCCCCCCACCGTCCGCGACCCCTAGCTGGGCTGCCCCGAGGTTGGTGTAGGAGCCGCGGTGCGTGGCGGGGGTGGTGAAGTGTGCCCATACGTGGGTACCGCAATGGGAAGAGGCTTCTGCGATCTTGTCCAAGCAGCGCCAATTATGCCTTCAAACCTCCTCCCCTGTCTCGAAAGGGGGACGTGTTGACATACGGGAGGATCTTTCTGCCCACCGCCAGAGGAATAAAGGATCCCAGAGTCAGTTCAGGGAGGCCAGGTTCTGGAGGCTTCGCTGGGAAGGGATGTTTAATCAGTGATGAATGAATCAGTTAATCTATCAATGTATGGATAGTCTGTGAAGGAATGGATGCGCCGATGGCTCCCAGGAGGTGTCAGACTGTAGATGCTTAGACTAAAGTGTGCACGTGCTCGCTGTCTCCAGTTTTCTTCAGATGTAAAGGAAGCTGGAGCCTCCCTCACCCCCACCACTTTCAGTACAGAAGACTGAGCTAAGGGAACCCTCACTTCTACCTCTGCCAAGGGCAGAGAGCTGTAGGGTCTTTCCGGCTCCCATGTACCTGGAATCCATACACACCCTGGATACAGAAACTCTGGGTGACAACCCTAGAGGGACAGAGAGGGGCCCAGGAGACTGACCCAGGCCAAGAGGTCAGAGAGAAAGCAAACGTCCGGGCTTGGGTAGTCTGGGAGCTGTGGGCGGTCAGAGGAACCGTTTGCCCCAGGAGCTCTTTGCAGGGAAAAAATGGATTTTTCAGCAGCCACAAAGTTTGTATTGTTGCACAAAGGAGCGCATTGATGGCGGCACAAGATCTGTGTAGCAGGGACAATCTTGGGTCTGTTCCTCTGGCTCCCTCCGCCAACCATTTGCCAGAGGGGCACAAACAGTCTGGGGCTGCCAAGCCCCTGCCTTCCTGCGTCAGGCTTGGACTACGGCGCTGCTGACAAACACCACCGGCCCAGGCGCCAGGACCCCAGAAACCAAGCCCAGCCCTGCCCTGCCTAGAGGGCCCGAGGTGCCCACACCATGGGGACTGCGGCTTGGGCCAAGCGAGGGGCTCAGGGTGGTGCAAGGAGGAGAGTACTGTAGGTGGGGACTCGAGCCTGGAGATGCAATAAGGACAAAACAGAGGAAGAACCGGGTGAGGGATGGATCAGAGTAACTCTTCAAGACTCTGAAGGGCAAAAGTAGGAATAGTGCTGGCATCTCTGCTAGTTGGCTCTTAAGGTAGGTCTTAATGTTTGCTGGGCTCTGTTCTAAGGTGCAATAACCATACGAATTCAGGACTCATAAGGACGCTACCTGATAGTTTCTGTTGCAGTTTTTCATTAGACACGCAGGTCACACAGTTTATAAGGAGCAGAGCCAAGATACAAATAAAAAAGGCAAAATTTTGCTGAGGGCCACGAATGTTCTAAATCCTTATTTCATCTTTACAACAGCCCTTGGAGGTATAATTACCGTTATACAGATCAGGAAACTGAGACACAGAAAGGTTAAGGGACTTGTTCATGGTCACAGAGCTGGTAAGTGCAGAATTAGCATTCCAACACAAGGGGGCAGGACCCTGCCTAGGACTGTTCAACCAGAACGTCCGTCTGCAGGTGGGGATGGGGGAAAGGAGACCCAGAAAAATAACTCTACCAGTAGGTGAGCCACCACCGCTGACCTCAAAACCCTTCCTCTGCCTGGGGTGCCCAAGCCATGGCTCCCATCTTCTTCTGCTCTGCGCGTCTTCCTGATGCCCTGCTGTTGTCCCCCACCCCTGTCACCCCAGCCTGTGGATACAGTCTGTGCTGCAGGCGGTGGAGACACCAGAATGTCCAGTCACACCACCCTGCGGCAGCGTCTGGCAGAAAGGTCTTAAAGCTGCACTTAAGTGTAGCCGGACATTGGTCTTTGCTTAGAATGGATGTGGTTTGGGGCGGCTGGGAGGCGGGGGCTGATGGAGATTGGAGATGCTGCACTCCTCCAGCGTCCCCATCTTGGCGCCGCCCCTGGGTGAGGGTCCAGGCACCTGGCTGGCTGCCACCCGCCTGCTCACTCTGGTCAGCTTCGGGCTCCCTTGGGCTTCCTTAACGACGCCTCCTGGTCTGGGGACTCGGCCCCGGAGCGCCTCGGGCTCGGGGCGCAGAGACCACCTCCCCCCACTCCCAGCCCTGCGGGTCCGCTGGCCTCCCGCCGCCTTTGCCTCCCACGTAGAGTTCTGAACCCGCTTGGCGCTAAGGCAAAAACGAGCGTGGGGAGCGGGCAGGGGGGCCGAGCAGAGGCTCTAAATCTTTCTTCGAATCTGTGAGTAGATGAAGTCTGAGAAACAAATTCAAAGCAGGCGCGCCTGCAGAGCCTTCCTGCAGAAATATTCCCCGGCATTCAAGCGCATCCAGGGGCGGCTTGAGCTGCCTTGTTTGGCTAAGGTCAGACGAGACTCGAGTTCTCCAATAAAAATAAATCTCAAATTAATTATGGCCTCGAGCGAGAGGCCAGACACTTGAAGCTGCAGTTGTGCAGTCTGGACTTTTGGCGCTTGGCTCATTCGCTCGCCCACCCCTCCCCGCGCCCCGATGTCTCCCTCCCCCTTACCCCCTACACTTTGCCAACTCGAATCCCCGCCGAGGCCGAGCCGGACCTGGAGCAGGGGCGTGGAATCTGATGAGATGGTGAGGGGATCCGCCTGAGAAGCTCACACGGGCCTGGCATCTTTCGAGGTTTCAAGTGAAGCAGCCGTCTTGGGCTCCCGAGTCACCCCAGGGACCTGGTTCCGGTTGTCGCCCCCACCCCCAGCAGAGGCTGGGACCGGAGAAGCCCGGGAAGCCGCGTCTGGAAAGCTTTGACCCGGTCAAAAGGGCTGACATTGAGCGAGCCAAGACACGTTTAGCTCCGTCGCTCTCCTCCCAAGGGAAGCAGGACTTCCGCATCTTGGAAAATACTGCCGAGTGCGGATGGTGCGCGGCAAGCCATCCCTACCAGTGTTCAAATGAAAATGCCCCCAATCCAAATATTTCCCGAATATTGGCCCTCAAGTGCACACTTCCAGACTGACAAATGTGTGGTGGGCAGATTTGCTGTTGTTTCTGCCCCCCACCCCCACCCCGCAATTGGTAGCTTAAAAAAAGAAAAAGAAAAAAAAGGCAGCAAGAACAACCACCAAAAACTGCTTGGTCTGCCTTCCTTGGCCATAAGCTTCCCTTGACTTGAAAGCCGGCCCGGATATGGTGGCACCGGCGCCCACAGGACCCAGCACCACCCGCTGCTTACCAGCCCTGCCCAGTCTGGAAAAGGGAGAGGCAGGGCAATCCTTGGTGAGCCAGAAAAGAGGGTGTGTGTAAGTGTGTGGGCCTGGGGTTTCCAGCCCCCAGCTAAGCAGAGAGGAAAGAAGAGAGAGGGGAGAGAGATGGGGAGGGAAGAGGAAGGGACTTCCCCCACCCCCCCTTAACTCCAAGACAGTTTTCATTTGTAACGGGCCTCACCACAGGCCCTCTATCAATTTGTCTCAATGCAAACATTCGAAATATTCTCTTTGGCTGCTCGTGAAAACAATGTGAGCTGCCAGGATCAAACCATCTTTCCAGATGTCTGGTGGTAACCACATTAAACAGGGCAGACTTGTTTACTGTTGTGTTTGGTTAGGGCTTTCCCCCCCTTTTTGGGATTTAAAAAAGCAGCAGCAAAGCTGAGCATAAAATCCAGAGTTACATAAGTGGAGTGAATTCGTCCACCAGTCTGTCAGGAGATGGAGGGAATGTGATAGTTCCTCAAAGAGCTGTTCAGAATGGGGGGGCGGGGCCCTATTTTAGGGAACGGACAGGAGCTGTTTCAGGGAGGGGGCTGGTAAATGGCACCAGTGCAATGGGGATTGACTCAGAAAGGGGTAATGGTTATGCTGTGCCAGCCTTTTTTTGTCTCCCTTCTCCACCATCTTAAAAATTGCAAAATTGTCATAGCATTGTTTTTACAGGCAGAAGCAGAAAGCGCTTTTGACTTGCACAGCTAAAACTCGAGGGTGAGTCCTCATTTTAATCTAATCCCATACGGATGGGAAAGGCAGCCTGTGCTAAGCGATTTGGGAAGTGCTGGGGGTGTTGGTGGGACTGAAGCAGTCAGCTCGGGGTAGACAATCTGTCATTTGCTTGAACAGTATGGGAGTTGGGAAAAGAAACCTAGCCAAGGTGTTTGGACAGAGGTGCCTTCTAAAGCACCGAAGTGTGTACGTCTGGGGGCTGGGGGTGGGGGGGCTCACCATGTGTGAGGTGGCCATTAACAGCCCCAGTGACTGCCCAGGCACCAAGAAGTGGGCCACTCGGTCTTGGAGTTGGGTACCTTGCTGGCTGAAAGCCGGCTAGTGTGGCTGGGGGTGCACGAGTTTCTGGCAAGAGCTGGGTGGGAAGCGGTCTCCCAGCGCCCTGTTGAAAGCCCTGTTGTCGTTTGAAGATCGGCAGAGTCTGGGCTGAAAAGGAAACAATTTGGGGTTTGAAAGGATGTAATTCATTCTTCCTTTCCCTTTAACCTCTTTCCTTTCTGGAAAGCATGTGGAAACGCTGAAGGGAAGAGTCAGCGGGCGGGCGGGCCGCGGCCAGGAAAGGGTTAAGCCTGATTTCTTTTAATTGAACTCCAGAGCTGGTGGCCCCAGGCAAAGGCGGTGGGCGGGGGGGAGCGGACTGACCCCGCTAGCGGTAACCAGATGTGGCGGTCCCAGGGGAGCCCCGGAGCAGACCCCTGGATTGAGAAGCAGACAGGAGTGGGGAGGGGGAGTCGCCCGGCCCCCATTCCACTACCCACCCCCACCCCATACGCACACCAAGTCTCAATTGCTGGCTGGCTGCACCCGCCACTCCAGGTCTGGTCACGTTCAGCCCCGTGTCTGTATTGGAACCCAAAATTGGAGCTGAATTGATGAGACTAATTTCGAGAGGGGGGAGGGAGGAGGGAGGGAGGCGAGCGATTTCTCGGCTCAAATGCTCCTGAAGAAATAAAGAATCAATAAGTCACCTTTACCGTCGCTGTGGACACACTTTTGATTTTTTTTTTCTTTCCTATTGACTCGGATCTCCTTTGGATTTTTTTTTTTTTTTCCTTTCTTCCTTCCCCGGGCGGACTCTTAAATAAAAGTGAGAAAGTCCAAAGCGTGGTCTGGAGAGCGCGGACAAGGTAACTTGTTTGGGAGGTTGGGGAGACGGGAGTCAAGTCGGGGGCTCCCGGGGTTCCCTCTGCGCCCCGACCCGAGTCTACCCCAGCTGGAGCGTGCGGCGGCGCAGCAGGAGGATGGGCGAGATTTCCCAGCGACCGAGGGGAGGCCGGCTTCGCGGCTGGGTGGGGATGACGATCCCGAGCGCGGGCACCCAGGTCTCACCCGAGGAGGGCTGGGTAGGGCGCTGTGCGTCCTGCGCGCCGGGGACCCACGGGTCAGCCGGGAAGAAACGTCCCACCTTAGGGTAGGCTCGGGAGAGGCCGGGTGGGGTCGGAAGAGCGGTTCTGGCTGGGGCACGGGGAGTCGGGCCGTTGGATCCCGGGAAGCGCGAGGGGTTTGGTCCAAGCAGGCGCGGACAGGGGGCCGGGGTTGTGCGGGTCCCCGCCCTCCGCGGACGCCCAGAGCTCACCAGGAGCCAGGGGCAGCGGCTCACCCGCCCGAGGGCGCCCCTCTCGGAACAATGCGCTGGGAGGCTAGTCTGCCCCGGCAATGATCCGGGTCCGCCCGAGACCGCCCAGACTCGGCGTAGATGAGTGGGTGAGCCGCGCCCCGAAATTCGGCAGCCGAGGGCGCGAGAGGAAAAATTCCCATTGGATGCACTTTTTAATTGGTTGGTTTGCCCCGTTCTGCGTCCAGATCTGACCCGGCAGGCTCCAGGGTTACCCCGAGTCCGAATGACTTCCCTCCCCCCCCCCCCCAAAGTGACTCCGGCTGGAAAGAACATTAATGAACATATCTGTGGGAAGAAACGGAAAGTGAATGAGTCAGGAGAGCCACCTTCGGCCAACGGCCCGGGGAAAAGAAAGGAGGCCAAAGGCGTTTGGCTTTGGACTTTGGGGGAAGGTGGTGGGGAGGGCGGGGGTTTTGGCACACTGCGCTGGGGCCGGGCGTGGACCCCCGGCATTGTTCAGTGCTCGTCTTATCTCCCAGGAGCAAGTATCCTGTGTGCGCCGCGCATGAATGTATCTGGGCATCTCGGCGTATATTTATACAGAGTGTGTGTGATGCGAAAAGCAGGACCCGCGGAGGAGAGGAAGAGGGGGTGTGGGAGGAGGGAAGCCGAGGGAGAGCAGAAAGGAGAGAAGAGAGAGGAGAGCGAGAGACAGAGAGCGAGAGAGAGAGAGAGAGAGAGAGAGAGAGAGAGAGAGAGAGAGAGAGAGAGAGAGAGAGAGAGAGAGAGAGAGAGAGGGAGAGAGATAGGACTTCCTCCCCGATTCGCAAAGTGAAGTCACTTCCCAAAATTAGCTGAAAAAAAAGTTTCATCCGGTTAACTGTCTCTTTTTCGCTCCGCTACAACAACAAACGTGCACAGGGGAGCTAGGGCAGGGTGCTCGCGGGGGGCACGCAGGGAGGGCCCGAGGCGCCGGGGAGGCCGCGCCGGGCGAATCCGAAGGGGCTACGAGGTCAGGCTGTAACCGGGTCAATGTATGGAATATTGGGGGGTTCGGCCGCAGACTTCGCCAAATGGACGGGACTATTAAGGTAAGCGGCGGGGGCAGGGGGCGCGGGCCGATGGGAGGGCTGGGCGCGGGGCGCCGGGGTCCCGGAAGACGTGGCCGTGCTGCTTTCCTTCCCCGCCCCGGCTTCGCGCCGTCTCCTCCCGCGCTGGGTCAGCCGGTCCGCTCGCGGGGGCGGCCGCAGGGCTCCCTGCCGAGGGCGGTCTCCCCGAGCCCCGGCCCCCCGGCCGAGCCGGCGCCCTCCCATCTCGCTGAGGGCCGGGGCTGCCGAGGGCACAGGGAGACCTGGGGACCCCCTGGCGACCTCCGGGTCCGCTCCGCGTCCCCACTCTAGGCTGCCAGGGTGCCCTGGCCCGGCGCCTGGCACTCACTCGGCGGCCGGCTTCCCATCGCCTGAGGCCGAAGGCGGCAGGGGGGCTGCAGCCGCCACCAGCCGGGTTTCCTGACGCGTGGGCCGGGTGCGGGCAAGTGGACCCGGTTGCGGGCGGGCAGCCGGGCCGGAGAACGCGGCCGCCGGCAGTGGGAGCCGCGCTCTTGCGGACGGAAGCCCCTGTTTACACGGCAGCGCGGGCTGCTTTCCCTTCCCTCTCGAGGACCCCTGTCGCCCGGGTCTCGGCGCTCGGGAGCCGCAGACTACCAGGGACTAACTGGCCGGCCTCGTCCCTCTGGAGGCAGGCAACCTCCTTCCCTAGCCTCGGGCCCCGCCGCCGCCCCGCACCCTCCACCCGGGCCTCGGCGCTCAGGCTGCGCCGGCTGCAGGCCAGAGGGCTTCGGCGCTATCTTCTCAAGGAGAGTCCCCCAGGGGGTCGCCTCCCGCAGCCCGCTCTCTACGGCGGCGGTGCGGGCGTCCGCCCTGCAGACCCTCCCAGCCCGGCTCCCACCTCGGCTTGGTGGCACAGGGCTGCCCAGGGCGACTGGGGAGGGTCTGGGTTCCATGTCAAACTTCGGGACCCTCCAAACTTTTGCTCCTTCGGCAAAAAGGAAGTGGTGCCGGGAGCTGAGAGTAGGGACACCCCCTAACGTGACTGGCCTTAGAGGGCCCGCACCGAGGGGGAATGAATGGGACTCGGAATCTCCTGCCAGGCTGCAGCGCCCCGCCAAGCGGGAGCTTGTCTGGAAAAGCCATTAGGCTGGTGTGGTGGGGACTGGCAGAGCCCCCACTCCTCAGTCCCCAAAGGACTCCTCTCCTCGCCCAGTACTGAGTAAAGGGAAGCCCAGGTACTGGGCTTGGAGAATTCAAGAGATTTTTATCATCTGGGTGGGGTCTAAAAAGCGAGGTTTTTATTTTCTAAGATTTTTTTTTTTTCCTTTCTGAAAGATTGAATATGCTGACTTAGGTAACAGGCACCAACTGAAGGAACTTGAAAATCTGGAGATGAGATGACTGATTGTAATGTGCTAACATGACTGAGTCTGTGTGAGTCTGGGTTCCTCAGGCTTAAGGTGTGTGGGTGAGGAGTGGGTGCAAGAGGATTGCTGTACAGAGATGGTGCATGGGGAGAAAGGGGGACACTGGGTCATTTTATACCTGTTTCTCTGCTTCACGTTGGTGTGTGCATTCAGGTGTCTCTATTGCCTTCTCTGTTTTAGTAATAAGATGCTCCAATCTAGAAAACTCTCCCTGAATTTGCCAGTTACCCAGATGCCACCCTCCTCCCTCCCTCCAATCCGGAAGGGGGGTATAAGATGGCTCCAGGGTCTCTATCGGACACCCTAAGGAGAAGTGAAGCAATATCTCTCTGTGTTGCAGATAGCTAAGCACAGGCCCTGAGCGGAGGGAGGAAGCTGTGGTCTGTGTGCCCAGGATGTGCTAACCTCTTTAGACACACACACACAAGGATTGGCATGGCAGGTGGCGAGAACAGGCTTAGGCCAGGAACCTGGCACCTTGTGCTAAGGATGGAAGTGAAGGTCCTCTCTTTTCATGTGAGCGGTGGAGACCTGAGTCCCAGAGGAACACCTTTGCCCCTCATCCAGGTCACCTGGCCCTGCAGACGCAATGCAGTGGTACTTAGAGCTATCTTCAGTCCCCAAAGTTCTGAAGGACTGAGCCTATAGTGTATACTTTGGTATTTAAGTTGTGTGAAAGCCACAGTGTTCTGTTCACGTGTGACATTTGGATCTTGGTTCTCCCATATATGCTAGGGTTTGAGCACTGGAATTGGAGGGGACAGTGGGCTAAGACAGAGGCCAGCGGATATCTCTCCTAGCTGTGAGAATGCATAACCCTTAAAGCTATTTGAGCTTCAAAATCTTCATCAATATAGATGAAACAGTGGGGCCAAATAACTTCCACAGTAGTATCCTTCCTATTCCTAACAAAATATATATGCTTCATGAGAACACTTGCCTACATGTCCACTAAATCCAGCCCTATAATGATAGAGGACTGAGAATACTAAAGACAGAGTCCAATTGTGGACAGAAATCCAGAATGTGCATCCCCAGTTTGAAAAAGATTTTGAGTGTTTCTGGGATGTGATTTTATGTACCTGTGTGCTTCTTCCTCAAATATAAGGCAAGTCTATATTTTAAAATTCCTGTGGCCCTCAGGGCTCAGAAGGTATTTGGTCCGGGAAGCCAGAGAATCTGGATTTCTTTGCAGCCACCCTATTTTATGTGTATTATTTGCTCAACTCTATGTGATTATAAAATCTCAATCTCATTAACCTTATCACATTGAATCCACCTGTATCCTGTTATCTTCTCCTCTCTTACTATGTCTTCTGGGAAGGCTCTGAGGAGCAAGTTGGGAGTACCAAAGTTTGTAGAACTCATTCCACCCTTCTTTTTGCCACAGACAAGTTAACCTTCAATATTAAACAGCACCCTACCCAGCCCCTGTTCCCCACAGTGATATTATCAGTGTTGCAAAGCATGTGATACTGGTTGCTGTTTTCAAAAATGACCTGGTTTCCAAAACTGCATCTTAGCTCTAGGCAGGCTTTGATGAACTGAATTATTTCATCTATGGAAGGCAAACTCAAAATGCATAGACAGAGAGTGCCATCAAGGATGTGGGATCAGAGAGGATGCAAACATGGTGGATGAAACAGAATGAACAGGGAATTTGGTGTCAGCAACTCTAAATTCATCCTCAGCTCTACTTCTTAGCTGCTTACCCTTCAGCAAGGCATTTGGCTCCCACATGTGTGTCCTTATCTGTAAAATGAGGGCCAAGGCCCCTCCCAGTCACAAATTGCAGTAAGTCTGGGACATTAGGTGAATACACGTTATTTGAACTTATCCTTTGGGATAGGACTTGCAGAAGGCTAGATCAGCGGTCCAGGTTTACGGTAATGCATGTTTCACTAATTCAACAACTCTTTATAATGTGTCTATTATGCTCCCAAGGCTCTGTTGTATGTATTGAGGATGAAACAGGGAACTTTTAGTGGACATGTATGACATTCGATCAAGAAAAAAATCTGTGTCTGGGGCGATTCATCTTCTGAGGAACAATAAAGCAGGTGGCAGATCGAAAGACATGGAAATATAGCATGTTTGAGGGTCAGGGAAAGTGCCTCTATCAGGGCTGCAGCTGAGCAGAGGTTGCTGCCACTTTTCGTCTTTTACCTCAGCTAAGTGTGGCACCACATATCCAGTAAAAAATAGGAGAGGAAAAGGGGAAAGAAAGGCTGGACTTGCGGCTGGCTTCAGGAGGGTGGGAGGGCACTTACTCTGGCTGGAAGGATAGTGGCAGGGACCAGAGAAGAAGCAGCCAATGGGAGAAGACAGAGGAACAAGATCTTTACTTCTGTCCTCGAAAGGGATGGTCCCTGCACTCAGAAGAGTGAAAACCCGCCCACCTATTACCCTCCACCTGGTCTAGAATCCTGAGCACTGGAGGCAAGTTGACTTGTCAGTTTATCTCTCCTCATGACTGTGCAGAATTTCCCCCACCAGGCTATCTTCAGGTGGTAAAACCTGGTTGGTTTGTGAATAATTTCTCCGCAAAGCTTCCTTCCAATTCAACTGCTACTCAAATTCAAATTGATAGGTTTGTGACTTTAGAGTTTTAGAGACTATTTAGCTTGACATTTTCATTTTATAGGTGGGTTGTTAAGTGGAATTGTCCAAGGTCACAAAGCCAGCTACTAACAGAGTCTGGGGCAGAATTCGGAGAATTCGGGATTCCTAACCCCCAGGGCAGTAGTCATTCCACTTTACTGATATGGTTTCATTTACTTTCATTATATTGTTATGAATTATAAGACCTGGAGGCTGTGTATGTGAGTGTGTGAGTGTGAGAGAGAGAGAGAGAGAGAGAGAGAGAGAGAGAGAGAGAGAGAGACCTATAAAAGAACAATCATTGAGAACTTGGCTGTTTGGTCTAAAGGCAATTCTGTTGTTTAATGAAAAAAAATATATTACTATATCTTGAATTATTTTCATACTAAAAAAATAGCACAACGGGTTTGGTTCCTGGTGCTTGCCTATGCAAAAAATTAAAAAAATATAGCAAACTCCAAATTTTCCAATAGGATTTTTTACATCATTGTTTTGTACAGCAAATTCTTCTTTTATTATAGACAAAACAACAACAACAAAAAAAACGTTACCAGGACACAGCAAAATAATATAGTATTTCCCTTAAACAACCACTGGGCCCCCCTATAAACCATAGGTAGGTAGGTAGGCTGATTTCCTATTTCAACTTTCAATGAATGAATATTTGGCTATTTAAATAAAATATATTCAGATGCTTTGGAACATATTTTATGGATTCATCTTCCAGACCGTGTATTAAATAGGTCTTGAATAACAGCCATATTAAATAAGATTCAATATTTCTACATCTCTTGCTGTTTGGAGTTAGCCAGTTGACTTGGCATTTGTATAAGAAAGTGGTTGATTTAAACCAAGCTTATTTTCTAAAAATGTGGTATTAGTCTATTGCCAGTATTGAGCTGCTCCCAGCATAATAAGTTGGGAGATCTTCTATGATGTTGGGTTACCAGACAGAATTTCTGGTGGAAGGAGGTCTTTATCTTCCCTCAACCTCCAGAAAACGTCCTCAAATCATAGGTCAACACACAGGCTACGGGTAGAGCCCTAGTCTTTCCTGAGAACAGTTTCACTCTGTTTGAAGCTTGATATTCAAGTTTTCAGATGAAAACCAGCTATCCAAAGTTACCATTTCACTAATTGAGGATTTGGAATGGAAAACCCACTATTTTTTTTTCCTTCAATTTGGGCAGCCATTTGCATTATGCAGGTATAGAATAATGTGTTTGTTTTGTTTTAAATAACGTGGCATTTTGGGGGATGGGTGGGGGTGGGGGTGGGTGGGTCCAGGAATCGAAGCTGGGTCTCCCTCATAGAAGGCGAGCATTCTCCCACTGAACCACCCGTGCACCCAAATAACATGGCTTTTGAGGGCCTGTGTTTTAAAGTCTTTCTAAGTCAATCCTCTATTGTTTTGTGACAAATTTAGTAGGTTAAAGGACCTTGGCCCTTAGGCACGCACACACAAGGAGACACATTACACACACTGTCTCAGAAGAACTTCAACCAGTCATAACAGCTTTTTTAGTCATCTCAGGGCTATGCAGGTGTCTTTTCCTCTAGAAGACGGCGCCCTGTTTCACTTTCTGTTGCTTTAGTGATTTAATATCTGTAGTAATCATTCCATTCACATATCCATTCATCAATGGGACGTTATTATGAAGGGATGTCACTCTTTTTGCTGCTGACCTGTTACACTCACCACCACCTTGAGATGTTTCCCTGAGGCGGTGTAATTGTTTGGCCAAGTTAGATGAACTAACCACGGAGTCACCCTTCTCTATGCAAAGCTAACTGGCCTTATCAGGATCCATGACCTTCACAATGCTGGCACTGTAAATTGACCAACCCTATTGATGCAATACGGTCACCTTATTAATGCAATTGCATGACTGCTGTGCAGGGACTGAACTGTGCAACTAGGTAATACAAAAATGGGACCGTGTAGGCTCAGGGCTGCTGCCCAGGAGACCCAGCAAGAGGATATGCCATATGTGTGTGTTACGGTAGCCCAAGGAAACAGACAGCAGAGAAAGACCTCACAATCTTTCTCACAGTAGTTATTTATGTAGTCCCTTACCAGTTACAAAGCATATTCATTGCCTCTGTTGTGTTTAATCCTCACAGCAGCCTTATGGGAAGGTATGCCAACATCTCTCTGAAATTAAAGTACAGAGAGGTTAGACAACTTTCAGCTAATAGATGACAAAGCTGAGTTTCAAGCCCCGTGTTTCTGATTCCAGGATACTTGCCTTGTCTATATACACCAGCCACACTGCCTTGTGGTGTAGGTGGATCTCGACCAACTGAAGCTTTGAAAGATGTAGGACTTGCTTAGGAAGGTATGGTTCAGGTAGAATAGATTAATGGGGGTGTATATCAGGGAGAGGATAAGAGAGGAAAGAATGATGGAATTAGATTACAGGGGACTTAAGTACCATTACAAAGAATTTGTGTCTTACAAGATATGTAGAAAGGAGAGAGAAAAAATTTTTGAATTGAGGGTTGATCTACATAGCTGTACAAATCTATCAGGAATAGAATCCTTCCTCTTCTCCTCCTACTCTTAGGAAATGCAGATGGGAGAGTTTCCACGGCTTTTCAAAGACCACACAACTAGTGAGCAGTGGTCAGGATTAGAATCAGAAAATTTTGAATATCAGTCATATGTTCAGACCATGTTATCAGCTGTCCTTAGGATACCTGTTTATTTAATGCTTGGTGGAGAGAGGATGGAGAAACCCTTTTTCACTGGATCTCATAAAAATGTGCTTATCCTTTTTCCTCTTTTAAATCTATCTGCTTCCCCAGTGTGCTGGAAACTTCAAAGTAAGCTGTCTTTTCAGTTGGGTCATCTATGCTATGCTATCACTTTAGTTCTTTTTGAGAATGAATGAATAGATCATAATTTAGAAGAGATGGAAAGGAAAGGTTGCTTTCTAGAAGCTCAAATCAAAACAAATTTTTATGGAAATTCAGACAGGTCTGACATTCTTTCATGGGTTGGTTGGGCCCATCATCTCACTTGGAAACACTGACATTTCGTCCAAACAAACCAACAACTCAGAAAGTTATCACCCTTGTTCCAGGTAGACTCCGAGATTGAGTGTTCAGACACATGTACTACTAATTCCGATCAGCTTCAAAATTGCTCAGACCTCCACAAATGAACCAAAACACTGAAGTATTTGGGATTATTGCCATTTTGGAAAACAATGCATCTACCATTTCACTTATGACTTAATCCAAGACTATGAAGTAGTTTCAAGCCATCTTAATGAGAGCTTCAGACTGGAAAACTAAAATGCTTTCTCAACAGTGGGGCTCATTTACCCAATTAATACCATACATCCAAAGTAATGAAAGATCTTATGCCACATCTCAGAACATACATACAAAAGGCCAGAGTTATAGGTGCCCTGAGAGATTTAACTTTGAATTTCTAAATGTGCTGGTTTCAGTTAGACCTCTAACTTTCTAGGAGCTGAGTTGTTGGCTCTGAAAATATGGGTATACATTGATTTTATGTGTGAAGGAATCTGAGTGTGAACATTATTCCAGTACCTTTCATGTAGCAGAAGTGTGGAAACAAAGAGGCTAGTACATATGAAAATACTCGGTTTGAGTACATATAGTCAGAGGCTAGTACATATGAAAATACTCAGTTTGAGTACATACAGTCAGATTGAAATTCTCATGCCTACAGCATTATCATGTCTTCAGGCATTTATCACTTAATTCATATTCAATCATTCATTCAACCACTCATTCATTCTCTCATGCTGTCACCCAAATAATACGGTCAGACCCAATGCTCGACACAACTCCATGTAAATGAACAAGAGATGCCTGTACTATTGCTTCCAGATTTCCAAAGAGTCAATAGAGGTTTCACTGCTTTCTGATTTTAAACTCTGGCTATTGGATATTCCAAAATGTCATCAGGGCTCTCTTTCTTTGTGGTTTATTATTATAAGGGGACAACTAGTTAATAGTCTCTTTTGGCTTTTCACTTTTGGTGATACTACTCTATTGTACGAAGATTTTTGGAAAATGGGGCTTCAGCCAATGAAATCCCTTCTTCCTCTTATGCTCCCTTCCTCAGGCTTATTGA
Source organism: Tamandua tetradactyla (assembly GCF_023851605.1). Lineage (NCBI taxonomy): Eukaryota > Metazoa > Chordata > Mammalia > Pilosa > Myrmecophagidae > Tamandua > Tamandua tetradactyla. The sequence goes on along the minus strand of NC_135334.1, from coordinate 7,906,745 downwards.
AATGGGAGAAAACTATTTGTATATTAAAATGTATATTTGTCTATTTAAATGGGAGACAATGACCATAAATAAAGTGAAAAGATAAATGAGAAACTGAGAAAAAATATTTCTCGTACTTGAGACAAAGGGCAAATACCTTAATATACAAAAACTACTTCCAAACCAATAAGAAAAAGTCAGACCAATGAACAGAAAAATAAGAAAGTTATATGAATAGACAATCATAGAAAACATAGGCTGATAAGCATGTGAGAAGAATCTCAACTCCATACATAAAGATACTGAAATGGAAATAATGAAATCCCAAAAGTTATCACCTATTATTAAAACAGTTTAAAAATTCTCATACCACAAAGAGTGATGAAAATGTCATGGCCTTACCCTACTGATAAGATTATGACTTCGTATGATCTTTCCAGAGGGGAGTCTAAGAAACACTTGACGATATCTTACAAATATGTTCACACAGATATCAAAGACATGTACAAAATGTTCATAGTAGCACTGCTTGTAATGGCAAACAATGGAAATACTCGAAATGTTCATCAACAGGAAACTAGATTAATAAATTATGGAGAATTCGTGTAAGAGAATACCCTGCAACTTTTACCTGGAGTAAAATCAGATAGCTATATATATTGGTTTAGAAAGTTCTCCAAGATATATTATTACATGGAAAAAAGCAAGTTCTAAAATGTGTAGTCCCATTTCTGTAGAAAAACTGAAAATGCACAAATATGCATGCTTATTTATGCATAACAATTTATGGACGTGATTGCCTCTGGGCAGGGAAAAGTAGACTTTTACTTTTCATGCTATAGGCTTCTATAGCGTCTGTTTTAAATCATTTATATATTATTTTTGTAATTTAAAAATCAATGAAGTAAAAAATAGATTCTTAGAAATAATAACAATAATGTTGATTTTTAAAATTTGATGAATACCATCATGTCCCAAATGGCAGATGCCAGAGAAATTTGGATCCTGTTTTAGAGTGAATAAATGAGGAGATAATATCTGAATAATCTGAATTTTAGACTGAGCTTCACCCCCAAACTACCTATGGGATCTTAGGCAACATTCATATAAAATTTCTCAGGTTAAAAGTTTTCCCATGTCTAAAATGAAGGTCTGATTTTAAATTTTCTTTCCAGCTCTTGCATCTGTATAACTCTGATCATGGACAGGTTTTTAAATCATTTCTTATTTTGGGGCGCAGATGGCTGAATATCTCACAGACTGTGTATCTGGGACCTGGGGCTCTTCTGTCCCAAATACGGGGCTGAACTTTGTACTGAAGAGTGACCCCTGAGGCCAACTGAAGCCTGGAGCTCTCAGGAGGAACTTTGTGGATTTCTGTGAGCTGGTGGCTTGTACTGCCGTGTGACTGCGGACCTGGATTAACCCTTTGCATTAATGCAAACTGAGGATAGGCTGACTCTGCTTTGGGGTCTTAGACCTATTTCCAAAGTATGGGGTCTTCAAAATCCAAAACACATTTGGTTCCAAGTGCCTTTCTTCCTGACTTAACAAAACAAAACAAAACAACAACCTCTTTAATTGACGGAAAATTGAATTTGTCTGGTTTTGATTCATTTATACTTAGCTCTTAAAACAACAACAATATTTTGAGGCCTTATTTGATGTCCAAGAAGAATTTCATGCCTCTTACTCAGTCTTCTGGAAGACTTCTTTTTTCCTCTTAAAACAGGAAGTGGTGCTGTGCTATGGGCACACACAATCAACCCCGAAAGGCCCCAATTCAGTTTGAAACTGAATCACCCGCCATTTTGCATGGGCCCCCAGCTAGGACCATTCATTCCCTAGTACCGAGCTAAAAGCAACAGACTCACTCATTTTCCTTTAAAGGGGGGAAGACAATGAAAAAGAACAATCATGATAATAATAAGAAAAATGAATAAGGGACTCATCTAGCTCTTACAATGTGCCATTATGTATTCTAAACTTTAGATTCGCACTCGCGGGTGATCTTTACAACAATCCTATGAAGTATGTCTTATCTTCCTTTTGGAGAGATGGGGTAACTTATCCAGGGTCAGATGACTAGAAAGTGGAAAAGCAATGATTTAAATGTGACTCTGTTTGCCTCTGAAGTTCATAAAGCTCTACCACTGTCATAGCCACACAGTTCGGACTCCAAACCTAATGTATGTGTTGAGGACCACGTAGGGTTTGCTACTATTGTTTGTTTTGTCCTTTGGTCTGAGTGTCCCCATGCACAGTCTACAATGGCCAGAGTCATTGGCTTGTTTATTCTCCACCACCCTTTACTCAATGAGCCTTGTGTTTCCCAGGTAAAAAAAAAAAAAAAGGCTGCATGCCTTCATTAGCAGGTGCACTGGAGAGAGGGCAAGAGAGGCAAATGGCTGATTCTGTCTGATCTTAATGAGCTAGGGAGATAATCGAAAAATGTCCTATAATTTAACAGAGACTAGCATATTCTTTGACCTGACAGTCCTCTATTCTCCTAGCTTCTCTCTATATATATCTTGCTCTAACTCTTGCTTTCTTTTTCATTCTCTTGTACTCATGTATATTCACAACTACACACACTTTTAAGAAAAACAGATTTGGGGGGTTTTGCAAAACACAAAGAAGGGAATGTTTTGCAAGGTTAAAAGGAAATCATCAAGAAAGGCTAGCTTCGGGCTCCAGTTTCTCCTGAATAGCATTTCTTGTTATTTCAAGGCTGATTGACTTATAACTGCATCCAAAGCCACCTCACATCAGTTCCTTTTATCAGTCCAAGTGAGACTTCCTGTGGACTGGCCCAGCTTCCTGATATATTTCCTTTTTCCTTTGGCAGAACAAAGAACCCCATAGCTCCAAGGATCCTAGGGACCAAACATAATTGAGCACTGAAGCATCTATTATTTAAAATTTTTCATTCTCAGTGCATAGGGCCGAGTGTCTGCCTTTGTGTTTTTTCCAGAGCATTCTGCACAGCATCATGAGAACCCCGTATGCAATTACCAGGGGTCAATGAGCTCCTTGAACCCATCCTAGTCGTGGTTACTTTCATTCCAAGAGAGAAAATTAACCCGTACTCCTCACTAAGGCTGCACATGTAACCCTTACCCCAGACGTGCATACACTTTCAAGAGCAACATGGAAAAGCTTTCTATGTAGGGTTTGCTCTTCTGTTACCCTAATTCAGCACAACAGGTCAGCAAAGGAACCCTCTTGTTTAGAGGTTTCAACTTGCCTGTGTCCAGGTTTCTAACTCTAGAAACAGGAATAGAAAAGAAGAAATTTCAAAGTGTATATAATGGGTTGTCCAAGTCAACTGAAGGGAAATCAAGAAATTGGGATGAGAGTGTTCCTTTCTTCTTTGGCCTGGAGTTTCCCATAACACCTCTTACCATTTGGCCTCACTACCTACCCTCACACTGTACTGAAGATCCTTCAAATACCACCCAAGGAAACAGGAGAACACCATCCAAAGAGCTGCTGTTATAGCTGTTGTATATAGCAGTCGTATACATCTGCCATACCATCATACGTTGCTGATTTTAGAACGCCTCCCAAGACTCTTAGAAAGTAAGAAGCCACTACATGGAAGTGATGACTGAGGGATCGAGATGTAAATTAATTGTTCAAATATGACAAACAGGCAGGAGACACTAGAAGCAGAACTCATGTATCCAACCTCCCAGGCAACACATTCCACAATAAGCGTGTTTCCTCAAGCAAAGACATCGAGGCTAATTGAACCCACAAGCACTCATGCTTTTTATGTTGTTGTTTACCGGTCCTATTTCCTGCCCATTGTCATCACACTCCTGGGGAACATGAGATTGTCTCTTTCTACAAGAACAGCCAGGCAGTATAGCGATCATGTAGTCATGCTCATGTTACTAAGGTAGTTTTTTTCTCTTTACGTGAAATGTAGCTAGCCTGGCAAGAGGCACCTCTAAGAAGAGATGCCCTATGCACTGAGAATGAAAATTTTAAAATATTAGTTGCTTCAGTGCCCAATTATATTTGGTCCCTAGGATCGTGGAGCTATAGGGTTCTTTGTTCTGCCAAAGAGGCCCAGGTTAGTGCATGCTGAGGTCTCCCAACCCAACCCGTAGCGTTATCATCTCTAGATGAAGGTGGGTTAAAAGGACATTCTCAAAGAGGAGAAATTTCAAACTGTGTGGCCTAAGGGGTGTATGTGAGGAAGGGCACGTGCGTAACTGGGTGTGGGTAGTGCAGCTTCACATAACTTGCTTTGGTAATGTTGAGGGACAGAATAAGAACGACTGCAGCCATACCTCTGAGCCTGAGCTCTTTCTTAGTGTTACACTATCCTTGCACTGAACTCTGCCATTAGCTCTGGATGCAGGGTATGGACCAATCAGGAATCCTAGAGCAAAGATCCATGCATTATTTCAACACAGCACCTCACAGCCCCAAGAACACGTGAACCGGTGACACTTGGCCTTCTCCACAATAAAAGTACCTTTGGATCAAAAGTCACAGGTAAACTTAAGTAAGGTTTTTTTTGGTATGACATAGGACTTTTCCCTAGAGGTGAGGGACTCGAGGGGCACTAGTATTTTTCTCTTTGCGCTTGCCCAGAAAGAGGAGAGAGAAAGAGCAGGCAACTTTTCTTGGAACGGTTCAAGAAACTGGCATGTGGAGACTTTTCCCCGGGTGCCTAGTGGAAAGCATGTGGACACGTAGATTTGCTGCTGCACTAGACACTAAGGCCTCTTAGCCCTTCTGACTGGAGATTTGTGGATCTCTAGATACTCACTGGTCCTATAGTTGGTGAATGAATACCATGGCTGCCCTTCCTTGTCTTCCCAAGGGCTTCTAGGCAAACCTGATGAGGCAGTGAGGCTGCGTTTGGAGCTCATCAGATTTAATTAACTTCCATCAGTTTGATCTGGGTATGACCTAGACTCCTCTGTGCCCAAAGCACCCTCTTTATGATTTTTAAACCCTGTTGTATTTCATGGGAAATTTCACATGCCTGTTTCTGATTCACTTCCAATTAAAGGCTCAAAGTGCTGGTTTTGTAAGAGCTCTTTGATGATTCAGATTCTTGTTGGCTCATCTTTTTTTCCTCCTAAAATTCCACAGAAGTTGAATAAATTACTGTTCAGACATTTGCATACTTAATTGTTTAAAAAACATATAACTGGAAATGGGAGAAAATGTGCCCAAAACAAGTACAAGGGGAAAGAGAGAGGCAAATTTTTTGGTGAAGGTGAACTCCTATAGAAAAATAAAAGGTATCACTGAAGGTGGATCCCTTGGGATTCCCGTCACTGGGTAGGGGGGAGGGGGAGATTTGCATTCAGGCCCTCTAGAAGGGTGACAGGAGGGTTATGTGAAACATAAAAGTCTGTCTTGAAGCCAGTCAGCATCAACAAGCTGCCACTTGGCTGGTCATTCTCATTAGGAATGTAATGGGTAGGGTGTGCATTTTCCAGAAGCTAACACTGCTTCCAATTCCCTTCTGATTGGAAGGGAGTCATTTGTGTTGAAGGCCTCATTCTCCGCTTTCTCTTCATCATAATTAAAAATCTTTGATGATGAACCTCATTTGGTTATACCTCTGTACTAAATGTGGAAGAGACCCACAGAGCAGACTCATGCTTCCTAGGAGATTTCCATTTTCTGTAGGAGCATCAATCCCTCTGCAGTGAGCACTGGGTTTAGGTCATCTGTTTTATCTTAGGCTGTCTGGGTGACCTTTTGGCAAGTTACTTTCCCTTCTCAGCTTCTCCCTCTATCCAAAGGGAGGTGGACTTCCCATGTAATCCTCGTCTCCCATGTATTCCCTACAATTTGGAGTGATGAGTTGCTTAGAGTTTCTCCCAGGAAAGCATTAATTATTTACTACAATTTGTTTAACTCTTAAGTGGCTCATTATACTACTGTTTTCATTGCAAGTTGAAAGCCTTGCAGCTTCATTTTTTCAGCCTTATTTATCTTTACTAAAGAAAGAACACCTCTCTCCTTTTGTTGTGAGGGGCCAGCTAGTGTTATTTGGTCAACCAAAGCCACAAAAATGCAACTTTGCAAGTGCAATGTAATGTGGGAATGTTGCTTGTTATATGGCGCTGCTGTCACCATAAGACTGGCAATGCGATGCTGGAGTGTCTTGACAGATGATTTAGACTGTGTGAGAATGAGTCAATGATAGCTGGAAGTTGGAAGATCTCTGTTCAAGTCTACTTACCAGCTGTACCATATTGGGTCAGATAACAACCTCGTGAGTCTTGTCTTTTCTTAACTGTGAAATAAGAATCATCATGAAAATAATAGAATAATAATAAATTATATAATGTTTTCTATCTGCCTTCCTAATTATAAAAAATTATAAAATCAGCTATCCAAAGTAGTAGCCACATGTGGCAATTTAAATTTAAATTAATTGAAATGAAATGAACAAGTCAGTTCAAAAGAGGTACAGAAGGAGAAGCACTTTGTAATTGTAAAAAGTTGTGTGAATGCTAGTTGTTTTCATCTTAGTTATTATTTTCATTCAGGTCTGTGTTTTTGTGCAACGGATAATGAATGTTTCTTAAGTTGAGTCGTTGGGTTGCTTTTTTTCTGGCCTTAATGATTCCAAGGACTTGCTTGCATTTAGTGAAATCCATCAATTAGCTGCTCATTTGTCTCTCTTTGCCCATGTAGACACCATCCCCTGTGAATGTGCCCATATGGATCAAACATCCCATATTCCTCCTTTCCCTCCCTTGTATCCGGCCATTGTTCTAGTCATGAAACTCCCATCCCAATAAATGGGGGTTTTACGTAAAAAACTGATGGCAGGATATGAGTGTGGCTTCAGGAATTCCAGACTTGCGCTGCTGATAAAAGAGAGTTGTGTCAAACAGAAAACACCAGAAAAACTAGCTCTCCTGTCCAACTTATACCACCAACTCTGTTTTTTTTTTAAGAGTTGTCTCTTCCTTGAAGAAGTCAAGAGCCTCCTAGAACATAAAACACCTATCACTTAAAGCATTCCCTGTGAATAAGTCTTCAAATATCCATCTGGCTGACCAAATCCTCACTGGTTGTCCCACTCATTCACCTGTGCCACCTCATCTATTATCTTCTTTATGTCCTTGTGGTAATGGATTAAAGGACTGCAGTGCCAGACTCGATGTTGGGGATTGAGAAGGGAGCTAGCATTTCAGTCCTATATGCCCTGCTTCACCATCCCCTTGCAGAAAGAAGCGATTTGCTGTTGCAAGGGCAGTAGGACCAAAGTCCTCTGATTAAAGGATTGAACGTGTATGGGTAGTGATGATCTGTCTTAAGCATAGATGCTACTAGTAGGTTTTACTGACCTAAGGGTGAATAAAGGATCAACACAATGAAAGAAGCAATTGGCCCATCAGGATTGTCCTCTGCTAGAGTCAAAATCAAGAATAATGATGGCATTTCTCTCATTTAATAAGACCGGGCAAGTCAAGCTTAGTCTTTATTCTCATCATGCATCAATATTTTAGAAAAAGTTACATCTCTCTCTCCCATGGTACACTAAGCAATCAAATATGATCATGAGATTAGAAGTGATATGTTTGTTCATATTCTGCCCACACTGAAAGGAACCAAATAATGAAGAGGTGAGGAAGGGGAATCAAGTTGTCTTTTCATTTTAAAATGCTCCTCTAGATATTTGGGGTTGAGATTAAGAGCTGCTCCTTCAATCTTTATGCTAAAAAACGTTTGGATTAGGCTTTATTCCTGGACAACAGAATTAGGGTTTCCAGCGTCTGAGGAGTTCAACTTTAAAGCTGCCCAGACATGGACCTGTTGTTCCTAGCTAAGATCAGTCCTACTGCTTCTTTTCCTATGAAAACAAATGACCACTAGGACCTTGATACTGCATTGAAGGAATGTTCTGGAATTTTCCATACCAAAACCACAGAGTGAGGGGAAAGAAAGCATCCCAACTATACAAATTTCAAATTAAAAAGAACATCTCAAGCAATGGAAATAAGTGCAACCTTGCAGGAGACTCATTTGTTTAACAGTGATGTCTATTCTTTTGAGGTTGGGTTGTGTAAAGTTCTTGACAAACTCATCATCCTATCATCTTAACTATGCCCTGTGTCTTGCCCAAACATTTCAAAGATCTGGAAATAGTTAGTGTAACACTTTCTAATCCTTTTTGGGCAACTCTAAATTTCTTGTTTTGACTTTGATTTGTATACATAGGAGAAAAAACATTTTCTTGGGGTTTAGGTTTAATATCTACCTTTCAAAGGTGTAGATATTCAGGGAGCTTCAGCAGAGGTGCTGCTCTTGTATAACTCGTACAATAAGAGATTTGGGAAACTTCATTAGTACCTCTCAGCCTTCTTGGCTCTATTGTAAAGGCCCAAGGAAAGTTGGAGATTAAGAAAACTGTCTTTCTCAGTGCCATCTGCATTTATGCAGAGAGGGAAATGTTCTGCTCTGCTCTGCCCAATATGGTGGCTGCTAGCCTAACAATTCAAGTGGCTATTGAACACTTTAAGTGTGGCTAATACAACAGAGGAACTGACTTGTTCATTTCATTTCAATTAATTTAAATTTAAATTGTCACATGTGGCTATTATTTTGGATATCTCATGTCTATATGATACAGGTCAAAAACACTGCCTTCAATTCTGAATTCAGTCAGAAAGGTACATTCTTTACCTTTATCTGAGTCCCAATGTGTTGTTCTGTATACTCTTACGACTAATGGTAAAGCAAAACAAAATGAAAAGTGAATGTCCAGCACTACTCAGAAGCTTAGATTATAATCTAGTCTGCTGGCTTCATCTCTGATTCTCTGCTGACCTTTGGAAATATAATGCTTTCTTTTCCTTTCTACGAAATGAAGCCATTTGGACCTTATCACAGGGATGGATGTTCCCAAATCATGATTGATTGTATATAAAACTTGTCAAAGAAAGGTATGTGCTTTTGCTATAAATAGTTTCATTGAAAAATAGCCTTGGCTAAAGAAAACGTTTCTATAGCAGGGTGATTGCAGTTTCCTCAACTGTAAAATAATGGCGTTGTACTAAGCTGTTTCTGAGGTCTGTTTCAGCTTGAACGCTCCGTGTTGCTGTGATAAGATAGATGTTTTACTATTATACAGGACTCTGTGCTGATAATAGATGGTTTGTTTCTCTAGCTCCAAGGCCCCTAAAATTCACTGTAAGAGGATCTCACCTTAATTATAAATATGAACAAAACAACTTAATTTAGCAAATAACTATCTCGAGAGGTCTTTGAAACCAAATTTCCTGGTGAGTGCCCCTAGGTTTGCACTGTTCTGGGGCACACTCACTTACACAGGTCCCATCCTTCCTATTCCCAAGACGTGAAGCAGTTTCTCTCTTTCCTTAGTCCCTCTCACCTATGGATCACAGGCATATACGACATGCTCTACCTGCTGTGGCTTTGGAATCTCCACGAGGAATAAATGACCCAGGGCCTCTCCAGAGGAGATCTGAGCTCATCACCCAGCTCTCTCCAATGAGCAAACCTCTTGCGGCTTTTGCTTTGGAAGTCTTCAGGTAGACCTCATTGTAGAGGCCAATTCTGCACCTACCATTCAATGTATGGGCATGAATTTCTAAGTAAAATTATTGAAAACCAGGATAGACAGATTCCACAGAGAAAACAAGGCAAAGTTCCCTGAGGTCCAACCCTACGTACTGTTTTTAGGATGATGAACTACTATAGTCCAGTTTCTCTCTCACCCCTCCTGCCTTCCAGAAAGTATAAAGTACATGTCAGCCCAAAGACAAGACCCAATTAGGGTCTTTAATAGCCTCGTTCTGATTGCATATAGAGATCATAATGAGTTTTAGACTTCTGCAACGCATGCATTTTCAGAAAATCTCTTTGGTTTGAAATATTCTCTATGAGGTCTTTTCAGATTGCATCTAGAATAAGGTGATAACATGTATGTAGAATATAGTTTTGTGAGCTGGTAATTTAGCTACTCCCGTTACTCGCTTTAAGCATCTGAGAGTTGGTTGTTAATATTTGTTCTGAGCTCCTTGAACACTGATAATCTGCCAATTTGCCTTTGAGTTCTCTGAGCATCTGGCTCATAGCCGTGTACTACTGAGCACCTTCCCAATGCCAGGTACTGGAGATAGAGTGGTAAAAATGGCAGGCTATAACTTTTTGTCATAAATTACAGTAAAGCAGGGAAAACACGTATCTCGCCAGTTGTTGTAAGTCTGAAGAGTTCTGTGAAAGGGGAAGTACAGGCTGTTTTGGGAGAGTATTACACAGGGACCTAACCTGGTTTTGGAGGTCAAGGCCTTCCTTAAGGAAGTGACATTTAGGCTGAACCCTGAATGATGAGCAAGAATAATCATGGCAGGGAACAGGCCCTTGAAACGTCTTTGTTGAATGAGTAAATGAATGAAATGGCCGCTGTCCTCCATGGCTGCCCAGTAGCTCTGCTAAGTGACACGTTATATGCTTAGTCATTCTGACTGTAGACCCTCCAGGGATTATTTGTGTGTCAGCCATTTTCTTAGCCTCTCTCTTCTTCAGTAAAGGCAAGTAGGGTGTAACGAAGAATACTGTGAGAAAACAATTGCCTTCAAAGGCATTATCAGGCTAGTGTTTTACTGAGTATTTGTGAATTCATATATGCACGAATATGCCTTTGATGTGCAATCCATCCAGAAATTTCAAGGGCAAAACAAGATTCTGAAAGGTTTTTTCCACCTTTGAAAATCCCAGCCCATGAAATTATTAAATCTCAGCTTGGTACAATTCCTCACTGGCAAAGTAAAGCAGCTCGTGGACAAATAGAGTTTTGAAGAAATGCTCACTAGCTACGATTGGAGCTGCTTTCTGACCGTAAGTCAGGGCCTGGTGTCCCCCCAAGCTTTAGTTTCCTCAACTGTAGAACTGGGAGATTCTGCCAATGATAGTTTTACTTCGAAGTGATGTTGCAATAAAGATGGCGGTAAAAGCATTTTGCAAGATGCAGAGGGGAAAAAAAGAGAAAGAGAGAAAGCAAGTGCTAAGTGCACTTACCAAATAGGCATGCTCTCTCTATTTGGTGTTTGCTAGAATTTCACAGAAAATTCTCTGATCTAAGAGTCTAGAGAAGTGAAGAGCTAGAATTGGCTTTTGAGATCTTCTCTGGGACTGCTGTACCCTTTACTTTATTATTATTTTAGTGTAACTTTAACAGGAGGCATCAATACTGCCTATAATACTAAATAATGGTGATGATGATAGCGAAGTTTATTGACCAGTAACCAATGATACAGGCAATGTACTGAGCACTTAAAAGTATGACGGCATCTCCTTTGTCCCATGGCCCTATGGAGTGTATTTGTTCTTGTACATATCCTACCACAGAGTGAAGCTGAGGCACAGGGGAGATGAGGAACTGGCCAAAAGTTCTGCAGCTGGTAGGTCTGTCTGATACCAGAGTCTTTACTCACAGATGTCACATGAAATATTTTGAGATTTTCAGAATAAGAGCTTGGCGTTGCTAGGCGACCAAACATATACAATTAATTATTTCTGCCCTACAATATAAGAGAGTTAACATTAGCAGACGTTTACTTTTTGCCATTCCTTTGGCCTGCTGCTGTGCCTCCACCCCTTTTCCAAACTGCATTGCTCTCTACTGTTATAAGGAGAAAAAGAAATCTAGATTCAAACCTGGTCAAATAGAAAATGAGCTGCATTAAAAACAGCAAAGGCTACCACAGTACAGACCTAAAGAAGCGAGTCAGTCGTGTTTGGAGGAATCCGCTTTGCAAGTGCAGTGGAAATGCCAGGCTCTAGGTTATGTTTTATTAACAAGATCAGAAACAAGGTTTAAGGGTCTTTTTGTTCCCTCCTCTCCCCCACCTCGTCCCCTCATTTAGCTGGATAATATATACATAGGAAAAAAAAAACATTTCTACCTTCTTGAAATGATAACAATAGACATTGCCTGTGCTACTTTTATTTCCCCACTGGGGCATCCAAGCCACGACCTGATTGAATTCCACCCGTAAAGGTCAGGCTTTGAATTCGAGGCAGGGTTACAAAAATGAAGAACACATTTTAAGGCTACCCCATGGGTCCTGAGGACCTCTCCTCGCTGCATTGTGGTCTGCTGATAAGGCTAACGCTGACGACAAGCAGAGCATTCCTGGGACAAAGGAAATTCTCTGTTGTATTGTTTGAAGGAAGCTGGCCGGTCAACTTGGGAGAGCAAGGTTTAAGGCAGAGGCACAGATTTCCCTGCCAGCGGACAGGAGACCTAGAGCTGGGGTTAGTGGCATGGTGAGATGGAGAGCCGCCAAGCCGTCTGTGAGCACGTCTGTCCCTCATTTCATCTGGGGAGCGTTTGCGTGGTTGGAAGTCAATAAGGGGTCATTGCCGTTTATGGCGTTGGTAGGGGTTAGGAGCCAGACGGTTGGAAATGGAGGCACATCCGCTGGGAGTGCAAAGAGCCTGGCTCATACAATGTGGCCCATTTAGGAATCATAGCAAAAGCACCAGGAGATTTAGAGAAGTTGATCTGGTTTTGAGTTTAAATTCTGGACCTCCTTTTCTCCCCACCCCCTCCAAGCCAAAATGTCAGAAAAGGGCCTGGTTTCCCTTTATGGAGTGCAAAACAAACAGATCTTCAGCAGTGCGCGAGAGAGGGGCCCAGTTTCCCAGCCCATCGTGCCAGAGCTGGGGGTGGGGAGCCTTGGGGAAAAGCAGTTATTCTTCTGTCTGGCTAGTTTGGCATTGACTTTCATTTTCTCCAACCTCTGTTTTCTAGAAGCCTGCCTGTACCGGAAGTACAGGAATAAAAGAGAAGCTGATCTTGGGGGTTTTCTTGCCAGACTTCAAAGGCAGTGGATTTGTGACTTCTGATAGTTTGGGGAGATATTTCCAAAAAAAAAAATATTTTTTTTAAAGCATGTTTTGGGGAATTGAATGCTGAATCCTTGATCTTGCATGCGCTCATGGTCTCCCGCTGGAGCTGATGGTCCCTGGCTTTCTAACCAGCCCACACTCGAGCCTCTGCTCTCAACACCCACACTAAAGCGAACACGAGCACTGGACATCTTGGGGTCAGCTGTGGTTAGCCTGGCTGCTGGACTCTGCCTTCCTTGTGGGCTTTGCTTGGTTTGGGTGGGTGTGACCACGAGTTTGCTCTGAAGAAAACAGAGACAAAGAGTCTAAATTGGGCAGGATCTCGAATCGAATGACTTGTTTACAGATTCTAAACTTTTTCCAGGGCAGGGAGGAAGAAAGAGGAATGGGCAACCTCGTCCTGTGGGCACGGGCACACTGTTGTTTTCCTTTTCGGGAGGTGGAATAACTTCAGAAAGCAGCAGGGAATCCGCCAGTAGGTCGGTGGGTCTGAGTGGCACCCTGTGTAATTTTCCAAGCCGCAGAGGAAGCGGCTGCCAACTCTGCCTCTGCTCCCCGGCTTGGCTTCCGGGGAGCATGCTGCCACATGAAAAGCCCCGTTTCCTCCCACCCCATCCAACCTGGCTCCTAGTGCACCCCAAACCTGAGTCCCCGATATAGAATGGAGCATGCACATGTGATGTGGCTAAGGGTATACATAAGGAGAGAGGAAATTGATGGAAGGCCCTTCTCCAGGGAAAAGCAGGTTCATTCAGATCTTGCTGTAAGAGGCATTTGTTTAATGATTATTATGTGCGAGAAATACCTCACACACACACATGCAAAATAGTTGACTATTTGAAGGCTCTATCTTTCAGATTTTAGAAGTTCTTCTGGAGCTCTGAGGTGGCTTCCCGGGCATTTCTGCCCCAAAGCTTCACCTCAAAGGGCAGGGTTCCATTGTAGGGGAAGCAGGAGGGCTCCCCATTCACATGTGTGCTTGCTGTTTTATAAATACCTCCTGGAACTCTCACACCAACCCACCAGGTATGCATTGCTATCTCTAATTTTGTGAGGAGGAAACTGAGGCTCAGAGAGGTTGAGTAAGTTACTCAAGACCACACAGCTCTGTCATGTGTCATGGGCACCCCTTTTGCACCCGGTGTGAGCAGGTTTACAGAATCACACAGCAACCCGTGTGTGCCTGAGTGCCTCAAACTGAAAAGGAGGCGGCCCTAGGATGCGGTCTGCTACCTCTCCTGGGCTATTTCCGTTGGGCATGACTGATTCAAAATTGTGCTTCAGGAGAATTTGTTCTAGTCCACAAGTAAATGAGCCCAAACCACAGTGCACTGCAGAGTCTTGTTTTCCAAAAGTCCCTCCAAATGTTCCTATGGGGCCATCTTAGCCAGTGTTGGGGCCATGGCAGGACACGGGGTGGGAGGGAGAACTTCCCAGGACCCTCTTTTGGCCAGGGAAGCCCCATAGATAAAGGCCTTCCCAGAAAACACCATGATTGAACTGGAAAGGGACCCACATTATGGGTAGTATCAGCTACATTAATTGCCACTAACAGGAATATGTAAAAATAGAATGGCTAACATTTGATTTATACTTTATGGTTTAAAAACTCTCTCCTGCCTATCAGCACGCCGAGAGACAGGTAAGGCAGCTGTCGTCTGATGTCTCAGGCTTGGGTTCTAAGCCCAGCTCCCGCCACTAAGTAGATCCATGACCCTGAGTCAGTCATTTCATTTCTCCCAGCCTGGGGTTCCCCGCCTACAACATACGAGTCTTGCTCTCCAAAGTTCTTCACACTGTTGGGAGTAGGGGTTTGAATTGATTCTGCTCAATCTTCTGAGATGCCCCCAAAGCTGGGGACCCCAAGGCTTGTTGCTGAGGTCCCAACCTTCCCTTTTCCCTTCCAACCCACTGGACCAGCTCTATAGCAGGAAGGAGTAGGTGGCAAGACTCCTTTTTCGGTCATGGCAAGATTCCTTCTTGCTCATTTCCTGCACCTGGAGACAAGAACAGAGGCCATTACTCTGATGACTTATTGTTCAGAGCTTTTGTTTGTTTTTGTTTGGTTTGGTTTTTTTAACTTTATGGAAAGCAAATTCCATAGTTTTCAATTTTCAATTGTTCCTCTCTACCACTTGCCCCAGCTCACCACCTTACAACCAGCCAGTGGCTGGAGAAATCTTAGTCGGTGGACACAGATTGTGTTATTCGTCTGCACCCCCACGTGAAGGTGGAGAGACGGTGCAGCAGCGGAAGCAGCTGAGTGTGGACTCAGTGGAAAATCCAGAAGTGCAGATGTGGATCCAAATCGGGCTGAAAAAAATCTCATGAGATCAGGCTTTCTTGGACTTCCTGCTTTTAGCCTAAGCAGTACGTTCAACATAAACGAACTTTCGGTATTTTGAAACTTCCGTTTCTGATCGCAGAACCTGGAAGTAAAGAGCTGTTGTGAATATTTCCACAAATTTTGTCATGGTTGCTCAGGAGGCCAAATGGAACCCAGGAATTAAGGAGCTTTGGGACTTGCTTACAACCAAAGCAAGGCTGCCCAGATCATGATATTGGAGAGAGAATGCATTTGGAGTTGAGCAGGACGGTGTTGGAATTCTAGCTGTACCGCTTCCGGCCATGTGACCTAACCTCATAGAGTCTCAGTTTCTTCATCAGTTAGATGAAGAAAAGATACCATTTCATAATATTGTTGTGAGGACAAAATGTTGTGTGTGTGTGTGTGTGTGCGTGTGCGTGTGTGTATATCTATCTCTATATATTCCTTTATGCTTTGAATAATTCCCCCTGGGAGCCTTAGGCAGTCAAGTTCTGATGGATAAGGCATTTGGAAATCACTGCAACATACCCAATGAATAGTCCAGTGGTGTTTTATACAAAATGACCACGAGGGCTCTGAATTCAGGAACGATGGGATCTAAGGGGTGGCAAGATCGTGAGCAGTCTCCAGCAATAAGTGAAGTAACTCAGAAGCCAAGTGACATTTGTCACATCTACTTTTGTTTCTAAGGCTTCTCTTAATTTCCTGATATGGACTAGGAAAAGCAGGCACTGGAGGAAAGCAAGGCGCTCGGGGTGCATGGCAGTGATGGGTGGAAACAAACAGGTGCTGTGCTGGAGTTTGCAAAGAGGAGAGAGATGGAGTCAGGGACATGGAAATGGACACCATCCAAATCCCACACAAAGCTGAAGAAAAGCATCTCCTTAATGAGTTCATGCTACTTATGGTGCCATTTCTTCCCTTTCCATTTTTTTTTTTGGCTTAGTTATTTTAGTTCATTCAGTATACCATTCGTATTTTTTAAAGTGTCTTATTTAAATGATTTCCAAAGTAACACAGACAGAAGAATGTAAAAGCATCCGCCATCTTCCAATTCAGAAAAGAGCCTGTGGATATTTTGGTCTACTTCTTTCCAGTTTTTTAAAAAGCAAATGCATAGACACATGTGCCTTATTTTTATATAATGTGAATCATATTGTTTTGTGACCTCCTTTTATTCTCTTCATATTAAATTATGGACTAGTGTCCTGTAACATCAAAAATTATCCTACAACACTACTTCAAATGGATGGGCAGTAAGCCATTCGATGACTGTCATGCATCATCTGGGTTTTCCCCAGTTACTGGACCTGGGATGGCATTTGTTCCAGGGCTAGATTTCTTTCATCTTTATTGCAATGAGTCTTTCATTGTAGGCTTTAGAAATGAATCCACATGAAATGCTGAAAAGACTGGGTTAGAGAAGTCACAAAGTCCCCCTTGAGTCATAAAACCAGGGGCCCTCGGGGAGGAAGGGCCTGGCTTCCACTTACCTCCTTGGGCCTCAGAGCAACAACGCTGATGGGAGTTCACCTGAGCTCCGACTGCCAGCACACCCAGGGCCTGATCTGACAGCACAAAAACACCCACATCTCCGAGTTTCCTGCCACCGCAGGGCTTCTTGTTGCATAGGCTGTTTGATTTACCCATACGTGGAAAGCAGCTACTAAGAATAGCAGAGTTGCCTCCTTTCTTTCGTTTGTCGTCAGGCTCCGCAGAGACTTCTGGGTGACTCCCAGTCCCAGGGCAGCTGTCTGCGCTCCCGCCCTGGCAGCCACAGGGTCAGCCGGGCTCCCTGTTGGAAGGAGGCTGGCTGCCCCGCCCTCTCTGTGTGCAGCCCAGGTTGGGAAGGTAGCCTTCTGAGGACTTTTGTCTGAGAAGTGAGCAAATGAGCAGTGCCCTCTGGGCAGCAGGAGACCCCTCTGGCCAGCCATGCCCTCTCCCTTCTACCGGGTTGGGATCTGGCCCAGCTGCTCTCCTCCAGCGCCCACTAATCTGAGTTGGCCTGGAGATGCTGGGCCCTCCCAGCACTTTCGGAGGAATCTATGTCCTCGCCACTTGGGTGCTGATAATAGTAGGAGAGGGAATTCTAGGTGAGTCCCTCAAAACCAGCAATTATGTGGGGCTTACTCTTTCTGGATGCTGCCTCAGAGAAAGCTGGAAGAGTTAAGCTTTCATTGATGCAATGCCTTTTGCTGCTACCTGCTTCACCCACAAGCACCATTTATCCAATCATTCATTCATTCCACTAATATTTACAGAGTGCCTCCTATTTTAGTTACTGTGTCAGAAGGTAGGCATGGGATAGAGTATAAAACAGAAGGTCCAAGCTCTCCTAGAGATATAAAGAATCAAAAGGGAAGCAGGTAGCATTGCAGAGTCTGTGAAACACCTGCCAAGTTATAAAAGACCCTTAATACTCCTTTGCCTTATCTTTGAAATTAGGTGGCCCTATCCTTAGCCAGTCCCAAGCACCCTGGAATCCCTGCACCTGCTGAGATGTTCTCTCTGTATGCAGTCAGGCGTGAGCAAGGATAGCAGACCTGTTCCACGCACACAGCCCACAGACCTGTGTGGTCAGGGGGTTCCTAAATGAACTTAGACTTTTGGGGGCTGGGATCTGTTTACTCTTGGCACACCGGGGTTTCCTGTTTCTAGGAAAATGGGTTTAGATGCTCAGCTGCGTTAACTAAACAACCTGTGGACGTAAATGCACCTGAAACTTGCAGAGCTCCAGAAAGCCGGCTTTGGGAAGAGGGCGGGGAACGAGGGCATTTAGGTGACCTTCCAAACCCTGAACTCTAAGCCAGATGACTCGGGTCAGTTATTCACTGGGGAGACCTCCTCCCCTGCCCTTCTTACCTACAACCCCACTAAATGGCTTTAGATTCAGCGACTCCATGGTCACCTTGTCCACATCTGGCCTTGGATGTAGACATCATAGATAACTGTGGTGAGATGCTCCAAAAGATTCTCCCATCTGTTATAAATCCCCACCATAAGCTCTCTTCTTTGAACATCCATGAGGCTCATGTCAAAATGCAAAAGTTATATGTGGACAGCTTAATTGAACACCATAAGTACATGGAACCTTGAGTAGGGCATGAGATTTTGTAGGTTTGTCCAGAGTGATGCCCCGATAAATCCCAGAGTGATTTGAACAGTGAATAAAAAAGCATTTGCAAAGTCTCCTTGGGGAAATGGCGAGAAAGGGGGAAAATTCAGCTTCCCCAAGTGGAGAATTCTTGATATTCTCACAAACACTGGGGACAACCAAAGCAATTGGCTGAGTCCCTAATCCTGAGTTTGTTCATATGAAACTTAACCCCACAGAGGATAAGCTAAGCCTACTTAAAATTAGGCCTAAGATTCACCCTGAAGAGAGCCTC
The DNA here is from genome assembly GCF_023851605.1 of Tamandua tetradactyla. NCBI lineage: Eukaryota > Metazoa > Chordata > Mammalia > Pilosa > Myrmecophagidae > Tamandua > Tamandua tetradactyla. The sequence goes on along the minus strand of NC_135334.1, from coordinate 7,888,178 downwards.
TTTTGTTGCTCAGATGTGGCCTCTCTCTCTCAGCCAACACGCCAAGCAAACTCACCACCCTCCCCCTCTCTACGTCAGACATGACTCCCAAGGGTATGGACCTTCCTGGCAATGTGAGACAGAAATCCTAGAATGAGCTGGGACTCAGCATCAAGGGATTGAGAAAACCTTCTCAACCAAAAGGGGGAAGAGTGAAATGAGACAAAATAAAGTGTCAATGGCTGAGAGATTCCAAACAGACTCGAGAGGTTATCCTGGAGGTTATTCTTATGCATTAAATAGATATCACTTTGTAAGTCAAGATGTAGTGGAGAGGCTGGAGGGAACAGCCTGAAAATGTGGAACTGTGTTCCAGTAGCCTTGTTTCTTGAAGATGATTGTATAATGATATAGCTTTCATAGTGTGACGGTGTGATTGTGAAAACCTTGTGTCTGATGCTCCTTTTATCTACCTTATCAATAGACAAGTAAAACATATGGACTAAAAATAAATAATAGGGGGAACAAATGTTAAAATAAATTTAGTAGATTGAAATGCTAGTGGTCAATGAAAGGGAGGGGTAAGGGGTATAGTATGGATGACTTTTTTTTTCTGTTTTCTTTTTCTGAATTGATGCAAATGTTCTAAGAAATGATCATGATGATGAATATACAACTATCTGATAATATTGTGAATTACTGATTATATATGTAGAATGGAATGATCATATGTTAAAAATGTTTGTGTTTGTTTGTTGTTATATTTTTAAAAATATTAAAAACTTAATTTAAAAAAAGTAAAAAAAATAAAATGCAAAAGTTATCCACTGGCATGAGCTTGGCCTGGCAAGGTCCTGTGAATGTGGGGAAGTTGGCAAGAACACAGGGTAAGATGACCCAGGTCAAGGATGCTCCTCAGGAGGGGCCAACCCAGAGAAGGGAGGACAGCACTGTAAGAGTGCAGAGAAGCCTACATGGGGCATGATTCTCAGGGGTGTAAATCTCCCTGGCATCGTGGGACCTGACTCCTGGGGATGATCTGGGACCCAGCATCATGGGATTGAGAAAGCCTTCTTGACCAAAAGGGGGGAGAAATGAGGCAAAATAAAGTGTCAGTGGCTTAGAGATTTCATACAGAGTGGAGAGGTTATCCTGGAGGTTATTCTTGTGCATTATATAGATATCCCTTTTCAGTCTTTGATATATTGGAGTGGTTAGAAAGAAGTACCTGATGCTGTTGAGCTGTGTTCCAGTAGTCTTGATTCTTGAAGATGATTATAGAAAGATATAACATTTACAATGTGACTGTGACTGTGAAAGCTTTGTTGTCTGATGCTCCTTATATCCTGGGTACAGACAGATGAGTAAAAAAATAAAAAAATTAAAAATAAATAAATAAATAATAGGGGGAGATCCAAAAGGGTAAAAATTGAGTAGATTGAACTACTGTGGGTCAATGAGAGGGAGGGGTAAGGGGTATGGGATGTATAAGTTCTTTTCTTTTCTTTTTCTGGAGTAATGCAAATGTTATAAAAATGATCATGGTAAAGAATATACAACTATATGATGATATTGTGAGCCACTGATTGTATAATGTGATTGGACTGTACGTGTATGGATATTTCTTAGTAAAAATATTTTTTTAAAGAAGTACAGGAGGAGAATATTTAGAAGAGAAACAACAGGAAGATGTTTAAAATAGAACAATTTTGGGAGAATTTTATACATTTAGTGATGCTTGAACTACGTGATTCAGTATGGCTTCTGTGGAAAAGTGCGACTATGTGTGTCAAAAGCTTGTAAATTAATGGAGATTTAATCTATAATTATTGTCATTGAGAAGTCACTGACTGATGTTGCTAGACCAGGAACTAGTTGGGCGAGGTAAAGTCCCCACAGGACAGTCCGTAGCCTGGGGAGTGGGGCATGGAGGTCAGTGTTCAGAAGGACAATGGAGAAACATCTAGCTCAGTCGTTACTATTTTGTATTTTGACCCATATCCTGTAAAAGGATCTTGGGCTGGGGGTCTCCAAAGAATCAGGAGGAAAAATGCCCAGGACACTAAAAAGCAAACACTGCTTCCAAGTGTGAAGCAACAGTGGGCAATGAAAGGGAATAGCAGAACGAGTGGGGGAATCAGACAGGGAAAGTGGGATAAGCCCACAGAAGTTAGAAGTAAAGGGAAATCCCTGTGCATTTGGGTTAGTGTGGGAGGGCTTCACGGAGGAAGTGTGTTGTGATCTAGGATGCCTCCTCTCCATGGGTATCTTAGTCACTGAACAACGAAGGGCCTCAGTTAGGATCAGCTGCACACGTTGAGCTCCTTAGATGCACAGTGTGTGGGAATGGCTAAAGGCCATACAATGCAACTTCTGCATGGAGATAAAGTCATCCCAGAAACGGATATAAAAGAACTGCTCTCCTGCCTCCCACATGTGTGTTGAGCTCCAGGAGGTGGGCATGTGTGCTGCAAGAGGGATGTGTGATGTAGGGAGAGGAGGAAAGAAGAGACATAGGAAGACCCTTCTTGAGCTTCTGAGGAACAGATCAATGCGACCCATTCATTCTTTCATTAATGTAATCACCAAACATTTTTTGAGCATTTACTATTTCTGGGGACTGTGTGGCATTGAGCATGAAAACATGGATAAGCCATGGTCCCTATTTTTGATGATTTCAGGCATAAATCAATACTTATACTAAAAAAAATAGCATGTGCACACAATAGTATGTAGAAGGTATCACCAATGAAGACAGAACTAATTCTGCCATAGGGGAGTAGGAGAGTTGCCACAGGTTATTCTCAGAGAAGGTAGCAATGGCATTGACTTCAAAAGTGAATTGGAATTTACCTGAAAAGGTCTTCCAGGGAGAGGAGACTGGAAGTTGAAAAAGGTGTGCCATATTAGTCAAAGAGTGCTACAAGTATCAATCCCTGATGGCCAGTGCAGGAGGGGAGGCTGGAAACCGGCTTGGGCCTGACTGTGAGGAACCTCTGATGCCAGGCCATAGAAATTTGGAGTTTATGTTGTAGACAACAGGGAAAATCAGCACATGATTTTGTGACAGAATATGGTCACCAAGATCCCATTCACCTTGATTAAATAAGCATTTATAGAGTGCCTCCTGCACAGAGAGCAATCACTCTGCTGGAAAGTTTTGTGGGTGATACAAAGAAAAACATATCCATCCAATAAGGGAATCCCCCAAAACTCAGGATGGGATGAGTAGAGGGGAGAAAGGGAGAGAAGAAACTTGGCTACAATGATTTTGATATAAGACCAGAATGGAATAGGAGAACCGCAAAAAAAGATCGCGGAGGCAGAGAGATTCCCAACAGATCAGGTTCATCCCTGTCCCCACGGCAGGCCTGATGTGGAATCCCAATCATTTCTCACTTGTTTTACTTGATAATGTCACCAAGATTCTCCTACTCCTCACCAGCAAAACGGCTGTTTTTTAGGCCCCCAGAGAACTGTGGAATTCAAGGAAAAATGCCAGCAAAGAGATGATGCACAAAAGCCACCAAAAATGAGCTTGACTGCCATCGTCCCGACAGTCCACCAAACTCTGCCCAGGGGACAAGGGTGGGAAACTTCTCCCGCCTAGCTTGGGCCTTCAGGGTTCTCTCTGATTAGATGGGAAACTGCAATAACCGCCACCAAAGAGAGTGAACTAGCGGGAGGATGCTAAATGTGAGTAATTTGTTCAGGATTTGCTTTATTTCTGCCTCCTCCTCTTGCATGGAGTCTGTGTTGAGCTAAATGCTTAGGTTTGCATGTGCTGAGTAACCAACTAGATGGGCTGGAACATGACATAATCCTTGAAAACTCAATCAGGGTTCTCCGGCGACTCGCTCCTCTTCCCTCCCCGGCACCCACCGTATGCCCTACACACAGGTCCACGCCTGCACACATTCAAGGAACACATGGGCAGTACATAGATTAGTGACCAAAAGTCTGGACCCCTTCGCAGCTCACCTGCCACGCACAGGCAGCCAGGGACAGGGGCATAGGAAGCGCCCTTTGCCAGATCCACCCTGACTCCGATTCTTTGGCAGAGAAGGCATAGCCAGGAAGAGGCTGACGCACCTGAGTTTTCGAATGTAGTCAATGATTTACAGAAAAGACATCTTGTCACCCCTCTTCTCGATTGTCTCTACTTTTTTTTTTTTTTCTCTCTCTCTCTCTTTGACTGAGTTGCCTCAGGGCTGGTGGTTTCAAAACTAGCAGCTGCAAACTTATGAAGGAAAAAAACCCAAACCACAAAAACCCGTCTTGTGAAAACTGTGTGTGCCAGTCTAAAAGTGGCAGGCCGTGCGGGAGGACAGGCAGTTAACGTGTCAGGGAAACTGAACCGGGGAGCATGGGGATCACAGCTGGGGGGTTCTAGTGGAGAAGGACCACAGTGGGGCTGGGACCCGGGGTGGGGAAGGGGATGAGGCAGGAGAGAACTTTAGGGAGGAGGGCGGAATCCTAGGTGGCCAGAACAGCCCTCTTTGGAAAAGCTTCCTGCATCAGCTGAGCTCTCTGAAGCAGTCTGGCTTCCCAAATGCAAATCAGACCAGCTGTTACTATCACATCACTGTGCCTTCTTCCAGACGATCCAAGGTCCATCTTCTACTCCCAGCCTTCTCTGGGCTGAGAGACATGGCTAATTTGGGTAACTGCCACCCGCCTCCTGTCTCGACCCCATCCTCTCCCTCTTCTCCAGACCACACCCCACATGCCTGTTTAGTCCCACTTTTCAGACACTGCTGGTGAACAGGACACTTCCCCAAAACTAACCCACAAGTCCCAAATTCCTACTCCATTGCTAGTTTAAACATGCAACTCAACAAGGGGGATAGAGGAACAGGACGGAGAGACCTTCTTAGAAGGAATTGTTTTGTCTGGCCCCAAGACTGGACAGAGGGCATCCTCAGAAGTTTCATAGAATGCTGAGGCTGGAGTGAATTCCTCCAGGGACTCTAACTGGCTGGTACCACTAGATGGTGTGCCCTGTTGGCTAAGCTCCACACCAATGACCCCATGCTCAACTGGACTCTCGAGTCATCTACCCGGATGCCGGTAGAACATTCTCACACTCCGTGTGGGACTAAAGAGCAGGTCAGTTACAGGGCTACAGGCCAAGGCAAAGAGGCCACTCCCCCACCCCCACCCCCAAAAGCTGCCGTGAACGACACACACAACCAGACACTGAGGGAAGAGTGAAAGGGAGGGCATACCCATTTTAGTGCAGAAGACCTGATGGACTCAATTTGTTAAAACAAAGGCAATGGAAATCTAGTGCAAATTTGAGTATGAGTATTTGAGGGGAAGCAAAGTTGGTGAAGTGATCAAAGCTGGGTGGGGTTAATGAGAGAAAGCTTCAAGGAGGAAGTAACTTCTGAGTAGAGTCTGAAGGAGGGGAGGGCAGCAGCATGGCTAGGGGAGGGGAAGAGGAAGTGTATGCTGTGGGGGAGGAGGTGTGCCTTTGGGAAGGGTGGCTCTGGGAGCTGAGCCATAGTTGAAGGTCCATGCCCTGGAGTTAGTATTATTTGGATCTATTTTCAATTGCAAAGAAGAGTATTATTTATTGGCAATAGGTATCTTGTAGAGTGGATGGAAAGAACATAGACTTTCAAAGGTGCATACTTTGGGAGCAGGGAGATCTGAGTTCAAATCTTGGCTCTGTCCCTTATAAACTGAGTGTCACCTTCCCAAATGGTGACATGGGGAAATTATTTCACCAGGCTACAGGGAGAGTGAAATTAGATAACTTATACCGAGCACTTAGTTCCCTACCTGGCAAATAGTAGCTAGTAAATAAATATTGGAGAGTGTAATGTATTACATAGCTACCGGATTAGAAAATTGTAGCCATGGTAAATGGCTATAAGCTGTCAAAAGCGAGGACGCAAGGAGCTGGAATGCCTGGATGTTGATCTCTGTAGGCTGGGCCCAGTCTCGACCTCTCTGTGTGATGCAGTCAGTCAAGACTTGGGTAGAATTTAAGCGCCTGTTCTAGAGTAGTGCTTGTGAACAGGGCAGATAGATCAGTTTCACATGCTTGCCTGCTGCAGCCTGGAACTCAGTGCAGGCATGCAAGTCCCATTAGATGAAGAAGCAGGTACAGCCAACCAGTTCAGCCAGTGGTGTTCTGGAAAATGGTGAACCACCAGTCCTTGGGGGGAAGACATCTCAATGTCTCATGTGTACCGATTTCTGTGGAGTGAACACATCCATGCTGGCCAATTTTGTGATGTCAGGCAATCCCTGGCCACCTGCTGAGCCGATGGGCACCTTTCCTTGACGCCCAGCTACTCTTGCTCCATTTTTGTTTAAGCCGAGATGTAGGAAGTTGAAAGGGAGGGAAGAGGGGAAGGGCAGGCACCACTACTCCCTTCTCTGTCATACACTGGGCAGAAGTCGAGGCTCCCTCCCAGGACCCACTTCCCCTCTGGCAGCTCAATACTAACTGGAAGTTCATTTTCCTCACAAGCTGGAACAAAATAAGACAAGTGGCTCCCTCCAGCAGGGTTATTGCAGAGCAGCTCATTGTAAGAGGCATCAGAAGACGCAGCCCTAAATGCCAGTTGTATTGACAAATCTCCCTTCCCACTCTTGCCTGGAGTGGGGCGTCCACATCTGGGAATGCCCTGGCCCAAGCGGGCTTCCCTCCAGGGTGGTGGCAGCATCTGATTTCTTCTTCAATGGATTATCTGGCAGGGGCTGTCGCAGAATCATGGATGGCATGTTAGAGCAAAAGGAGCTTAGCCATGGTCTGGCACCCACTTGGTGCACAGGTGAGACTGCTAAGGTCACAGGTCAGAATTCTGGCTGCTGGATGGGGCTCCTGTACGTAACACTCTGACATTTTTCTCATATTGTTTCTTCTGGGAATACAAGCTCTTCAAGGGCAGGTGCTATACCTGCTCCTTGTGCATTCCCCACAGCGCCCTAAGTCCTCCTGATCCGCAGATAAGCTGGATCAGCTCCTATTTCGTGGAAAAGGAAGGGATGAAGGGAGGATGGGGAAAAGGACAGAAGCAGGGCAAGTCTCTCTGCCCTGCCCTGCCCCCAGCAGGTCCTGTGCTGGGATTCCTTCCTTTAGTCACAGGAAATGTCTTGTTTCCACCGACCTAGCCTAGCAGCATCACCAACTTTACCTGAACATTAGGTACATCTACATGATCATGTTGAGGGCTAGAATAAGCCGCATGAAACTAACCACACTCAATTAGCACCTTAGCCGGGTGGGGGGAGAGGATTAAAGGAACCTGCAACCCTGCCTGCCTCTACTCCAACCACTGGGGAACATGGTCTCCTGCCAGATGTTCTTTGACTCAAGGAGATGAGAGCAACTTTGGGGGTGCTTGGTGATGGCAGAGCTTAGTGCTGAACTCCCACCTGACTCCTAAACCTGGGACAGCTATGGCAGTGTCATTTGCAGGGGACATCTGCTGGCACTTCTGCTTTGCAACTGGGCATGAGTGAAGACAACCCAATGCTAGTGCACCTAGACAGTCTCTGTGGGAGATGTGGTGATGCTCATGTTTTTAAAAAAATAAAGGGGGGGCTAGAGGTGGCAGTGAATGGAGATGAATAGATTGACAGGAAGGGAGCTTGTTATATTTATTAACAGTGAGCCCACTCGTTTGCATTCAGGGGTCCCGATTTGCCTCCCAGGTGGCAGGGAAGAACTGTTGGCAACCTTTGCTCAGACTCTGAGTTTTGGGACAGGATTTCCTCTGCAAATTGTTGAAGATCAGATAAAGGTCTTAATCTCAGGCATGCACAGCCGCAGGCTAGGGCCCTGCCTCCTTCTGCTCACTCAACTTTCATTAAGGAGGCTGAGCCGTGGTATGGGATTCCATACAATTGAAGAGGTGGAAATGAAAAAGACGGGGCTGGGGTAAATGAGGTGTAAAGGTCTTTCTACTGGGAAATGCACATCCCCTCAGCAGGACAAATACCAGGTTCAGTATAACTCAGGTCACCTTTAGCCTCCTTGGGCCAAGATTTTGAAGTATAAAAATAGACACACATATGCACCATCTTTATTAAAAGAATGATGACAAGAAGCATTCACCTCTGCTTCTTGAGTTGGGTTTGTGAGCCCAGCCTGCAAGATTATGTCTAGGGGGCTGGCTGGTGGGTCTGTGAGGATGGGAAAACTTTTCAACAAATGTGTTCCCTAAAGACCTGCTTATTTTTTCAAAATATAACCTTAATGTCTTTTCAGAACAGGAAGAACCAAGGATCTCAGGCATCCCATTTATTAAGTAGCAGAGTTAGAGAGTGATGGAAAGAAGTAAATTAACCCAATGCCTGGCTTCTAAGCATTTGTAATATCTGAACACAAAGTCTATCCGTGTGTGGTAAACTAGGCAACTGAGTTAGCCCTACACACTTTAGGAATCTTGAAAAGTTGAAGATCTTGAAATGAGGGTCAGCTATGCATACGTCTTTCTACTCTAAAGTACCATTTGATTTTTCCCGTTGTTCTCACTTTGACTATGACCACCATTTATTGTGCATTGGATATGTGGGTTCTGTGCGATGAACTTTACTTACAGTCTTTCATTTAATCCTCACAACCCCATCCTTCCTGTTTCATAGAAAACCTTAATCTCAAAGACCTTTTGTAATCTGTCCGAGGTCACCCCTTGCCCATGTGGAGACCAAAGCCAAATGACAAACGTTTGTGGGGCCAAGCTGTCCATAGCTCCACTGTGGCTCAAAGTTCTCACTTCTCCTTTCCTTGCTTATTTGATCTGGGAGGGGAGCTGGGATAAGGACCTGTGGGCACTGCCAGAGCCAGGATCTGACCTCAAGGATGAGCACTTTTGATCTAGAATGCACCTCCAAGGAAATCGCTTCCAAAGCAGTAAAGAGGGCTTTTGCTCTGAATATGAAACTGTAGCAAGAGACACTTTTTCATTTTATCATGGATGGTCTCGTTTGAGCACCAAGGGGGTCTGTGGTCTGGGACCACCTCAAGGCCTGACTTGGGCCACCTTCTCATTGGCTCTGCCTTGGATAAGATTTGGGAGGCACCAGGCCAGAGGCTATGCAGACAGTTACACCATGACGAGGTACATTTATTTTTTTGCCATGGCAGTGGGACAGGGGGAAATCAAGTTTAACGAATGAGTGTCAGGGGAAACTCAATCTGTAGAGTGAACCATTTTCCCAGATGAGTTTTATTTAGAGGCTCATGGAAATCCTGCCCTTTTCCAGTGCTACTTCCCATCCTTTCTGAGCCTATGCTCAATGGATCCGGAAATCCTTTGGAAAAGCAAGTGCACTGGTCTATTCACCTTGAAAATGAAGGCAAACAAGCATACCGTCCCTCTTCCTTCTTAGATGGAGTGATTCCTTTTACAAGCACCTCGGGAAGCCCTCAGGAAAAGGCCCAGGCCGTGTCCTCTCCCAGCGAAAGAGCCCACAATAATCAGTACAAAACAGCACCTTTGGAGAAACACAATGTGGCTATATATATACCTTGGCCATTTCCTGTTGCTCTCACAGGTTGTGCAGACTCGAAGGTAGGGTGAGGCTGCTGCACCCTTAACCCACAGACACTACACTAGCTGTGCTCTCTGCTTCCTGTGCTGCTCCCAGCTGGGGCTGGACAAACCCTGGCCGGTGCCCGCTCTGCCCAAGGCAGGGAGCCCCAAGACCTGAGTGTGGGAGTGCTCTCGCCCTACACGAGTTGCCTGATTCCAGATAGATGCCAATAGAAAACGCAAGGACGACCAGCTGATCTGTGTTTCTAACGGCCAGTAGACTTGTGTAATTTGCACCGCAAAGCAAGAGGTCAAGTACAAGAGGGTGGTTAACAAATCGAATAGGACTTTTTTTGTTTGTTTGTTAAAGGGGCCGTGTCAGTGACCAAGAAAAAAAGAAAAAAAAATTCCTTAGTGACGTTTCATTAAAATTCATTTGGCAAAACCCAAGATCCACAGCCATGCGCCAGGAAACCACGATGCTAGAAATAGTAACCATGATTTGAACTTTGGTTTCGCCTCTCATTTGAGGATTTCAAAATGCTGAAGTAGACATCTCACAGGGTAATTTCGGAACAGAAGAGGCAAATGGCAAATGGGACTCCTGCTTTATTGACCAGTGAAATTAAGGCACCATAACATGAGGAGATTTGTCCAAATGCCCACAGCAGGTCAAGAGACCAGACCAGGATAAAATTTGCCAGTGCTTTCCTTTCTCTATTCTGTATATCAGGGATTGCTGTATTCCTGGGCCTTCCCCCCTCTCCAGCTTTTTTAGGAAACCTAAGATTGAACTTCGCATTTAAAACAATCTTTTCAGGAGATTCCGATGTGAGTCTAAATCTCTTCGGCTTTCATGTTGTATATGCATTGCTAAATTAAAACTCTGTGATTCGTTCGTGCAACAGATATTCACTGAGTACTTACTACTTTCACATACTGTGCTGAGGCTCTGAACATGCAAGAGAATAAAACAGATGGAGACCCCAACTTGATAGGGTTTAGTCTAGTGGGAAAACATTAATCATACTTCCATGCAAATGAATATACAATTGTGAAAGGGGCATGAAAAAAATGTAAGACTCTGAGAAAAAACTTGAGCCTGGATATAATTTAGATTGGGGGTTCAAGGAAAGTCCCTCAGGAAATATGACATTTGCATGTAAAAGATGAATCCAGGTGGAAGGAATATGCTACCTTAAGTCAAACAAATAACCAAAGAATCGTGTGAGTCTAAGAAGCGACTTATTATCCAAAAAATATAAAAGTAAAAAATCTCTAGCATGGATGAAACGTTTGTTTTTGCCCAGGGATCTATGCCTCCTTCTCATAATAGTTCAGGAATTTTATAATAGGAAAAAAGAAGAATAGTTACTAGAGAAGAGAAGAAAAGTTATTTGTGATAAAGGTCCTATTAAGACATAGCATTGCTTCCAAAATGTTTCTGAGGGATGTTTAAAGGCACTTTATGAAAACAGATTCTGTGTTCAAACTCGGGTGGGAAATGCTGGCTTAAACACATTTAAACAGGATTCTACCTCAGGCTTTGTCAGAACCTTGTCTGTGCAAGGCATATCATGAAGTTGAGATGAAGGGTAGGTTTCCTAAACATATTTGATGGTAGTGTGCTTTTTTTCACTGGGCATCTAACGCAGTGGTTCCAAAACTTGAATCTATATAAGGCTCTCTGGGGAATATTAAAAGCTACTGATGCCTGGATTCCAGCTTCAGAAATTCTAACTCATTAAATCTGGAATGGGGCCCAAGAATCTTCATTTTAAATAATCACTTCCAGTGATTTTGATGCAGCAAATTCAGAGACCACACTTTAAGAAAAACGAATAAGACTAGAGTTTCAAGGAGCATATCATCTGCTATACACCTTTCCATCCTTTAAGCTTCCTTGGCTTCACGTCATTCCTTTTAAACCAATTTGTGCTGAGTGAATGCAGCCAAATTACTGGGCCAAGATAGACAAAAAAAAAAAATAACATGTGAAGTGAGTGGCGGATAGCAGATGCAACACAAGTAGAATCTGTTGGGTGTCACAAGTTGAGCTACCAAGACCACATTTGTCCTTTGGACTCGGCTGGCAGGGATGTCACGTGTGATGTAAGACGGTGTGCATTGAAAATTCCCGAGGCTCTGCAAGTAGGGGGTCTACCGGAATTCTTTGGGATGTGCCCATCTGTCTTTGTCTAATTAGCCAACCTCCTCAGCCACATCCTTTCCTTTCAAATGGTACAAACGTACCCAGAAAGACAAGTCTTGACTTATTCATATGCAAACAAATCATACATCTTTTTACTCTCTCTCTCTCTCTCTCTCTCTCTCTCTCTCTCTCTCTCTCTCTCTCACACACACACACACACACACACACACACACACACACAGAGACACTGTCATGGCCTTTCAGAATGAAAAAAAAGGCTCCAGAAACTGGCTTTTTTCAGAGAAGACCAGTCTGCCCGTGCTTCTCCTATCTGGGTTGCAATCAGCTGCAGTGAGAGCGCAGGGAAGAAGCACATGATCATGACTGGGGTTCACTGGGGAGATGTGAAGGTTCAGATTACTGGTACCTTGTGCAACATCAGCCAGAGGTCCAAATGGCTCCACAGCCACAGGCAGACAGCACCTTTGCAGTCACACACTGAAAAAATTCTTAAAGACCTTTTCCAGAAGAGCTTCGACTTGGTGAAAGAGAGTCTGGGGAGGTGTGGGGAGAGATATGTAGCAAGGAAAACCCAAGAAAAAAAAAGCGTCCTCTGCATTAAACAACTTTACCTTGTCCTCCTTATGTCTCTGGGATAGAATATTCAGTCCCCCTAAATTAAGAGAAAGTGGTACTTATACAGATATAGAGAGACCAAGATTTTAGCGAAAGGATGAGTTTTGTGTCAGTCCACCTACGTAAGTACCTACATAATTTAATTTTTTCAATGGTTGAGGATGATTGTGGCTTCAAACAGGGTGGAGAGGGTGGAGTATGCAACATTTCTCCAGAGATTGTGGCAATTCGAACGCACCCATCCTTGTGATAGCCGCTGCCTCTGTGTTGCTATTTCGCTTGGTTTGCACTAAGTCTGGCTGGTGGTCAGTTGCTTGCGGTGGCCAGTTTCATTTCCTGGTTTTGAGAAGATGGCTGAGAGGCCTGTTGCTGGGGCACACACTGTGTCACTGAAGGAAGTGTGCAGTTTCAGTGTCAAAGCCAGCAGGTTCGTGTCCAGTGCGTGCAATCCATCAGCAAATGGCTCTGAACCCCAAATGAGCCCACTGTGAATGAAAACAGTAAGTAACGGACAGCCTTGAAAGCTGCCCACACGCTAACCAAAGAGGCAGGATCAAAAGGGAAAGAAAAAATGACATCATATGGAAAAATAAATGGACTCATTTCCGCGATGTTTGGGGGCAAAGAACGTGTTAGAGAAAATGTGGTCCCATGGGAAGGGCATGGCTAGGACCTGGAGTGCAGAGGGTTGGGCTCCCCTGCTGACTCTTCCCTGCACCAGCCAGCTTCGTGATGGAGCATGATATATCTGACCTTTCAGAACTGAAGTTTCTGCACCAGTAAAATGTGGGAGCGGAATACATACAACTATTCTCCAGCTAATTATGAGGATTTAATAACATTATAGGTATGGGGAATGTTCCTGCGAAGACAAATATATGTCTTAAACTATAAAATAGTCTGCACACTTCGGTGATTAGTATTGCTATAATAATAATAATAATAGCGTGGAAGGAAATCAATCTGGAAAATGCCTTTTCTGCCATTTCCATTCAAGAGAGAGGAAGAGACAGAGACCGACCTAACGATAGGAATTAAACCAGCCCAGAACTTTTTTCTGGCCTCTCCTTATATGCTTAAATTCTTCTATAATAACTTAGACATAATAGTGATTATAATTTGTATGGCAAGGTTTAAGATGTACTTACTATTTCTAAGGCCTGGAGAAGTCTAAGAAAATGTACTTCCTAAGCTAGCATATGGTTTTCATTTTCAGGGAGCCGACCCCTAATTTAGGAGAATGTAGTAACTGTGTGGCTGATATAATTCCTTGAGAGATCAGTTTGGTGATCAAGAAATAATCATAATGATTATCAATATCATTAGGTCTCTAGGTAAGATAGGCAAATACTGAAAGGTTAACTTTATCACACCTGTGGGGCTGTGATTTTCTAGGTGGCTGAATGAATCAAGAGTCTGAAGTTGGCTGTATTTGGAGACTAAATTGTGAAGTTTCTAGGCCTTTCCATGTTTCCCCTCTTATATGCCAGTTGCCCTTGGAAGTTCATGATTCCCATGAACAGAAAATAGCATTAAGAATGAGTTACTTTTCAGATTTTCCTTCTAGTGTCTCAAGTTCTGGACCTAGAATTCATTTAACCCAGCTTAAGAGGAGCTCTGAAGAAATATGACAAAGGACAATTGAAATTTAGAAGCTAGAACGGGGAAGTGGTGGATCTTGGAGTTTCCTACTATGTCCTTCTGTTATCCAGAGGGCAAGTCTCAGTTACTTGGGCATCATCAACAGGCCATCAGGTTTAGCACTGAGACTTCCCTGTTTGAACCCTTTACCCAACCCCACTAAACAGGAATGGTAGTCTACTTGAGCTCAACATGCAACTGCCCCCCACCCAGCATGACTGTATTATTCTTTGCTTTCCACTTTGATGAGCTGTGCACATTTATTTCATATGTGTAGGGTAATCAGTCAGAAACAGAAGACCCGGTAATAATTCTTGCACTCAGGAAACTTCCAGTGAAAGGAATGAGTGAACTTACAAGTAATGACTTTTGATGGTGGCATTAGCCCTCTGGCTTCTGAAATACTTGAAGTCACAAGTAGGAAATGTACTTTGTAGAAGGTTTGTCACACTTGAAAATTCAAATTGGTGGCCCAATATTCAGAATTGTTTTGCCACTGAAGCTACTTTGGTTGAGAACCTAGGAACCTGGAGAGAGTTCTTGAGAAATTCCATTTCAGATATACCCAGGCACAGATAAAAATGTCTGTTCCAGTTAAATCATCTAAAAACAGAAGTCCATGGCTAATGGTATACCAGTAAACCATGTTGCTTATTGGTTGGTCATTTTCCAAAAGCAAATGTGCTGCAAATACTTAAAGAATAATGAATGGAAAACTTGAAAGAATGGTTATTTTTCAGATTCTGAAGAAGGAAAATAAGTACAGCTTTGTCCATGCGCATACTTTCTGCCATTTGCATATGTTAAATATTTATAGTGAGATTTTTAGTAGTTTTCAAAATGCGTTGTAATTTGTGGGTATCTGTGTGTGCGCAGGTGTGTACACTCTAGACAAAGGTCCTTTGTCAATGGGGATACAGCCTGACTCGGCACCCTGTACGATCCCCAATCCCCGTTCCAAGGGAAGCATACTCTATCAACCCAGAGAGAATATCCACCCTCCTTTCCCAAACCTCAGTCAAAATTTCAGAAGGACTGTAAGTGTATTTAAGAAGTTTGGGGTATATTTTCATGCTCAAGAGGCCTATTTCTGCAGTAGATTTGACTCTTAACTAGACAGGTACTTCTGAAGACTCTTTCAAACTGAGTTTGTAGAATCTTGCTGGCCTTGTGGTGGTGATGGTGTCTGTCCTCAGAGAGCACCCAAAAAGGTCTGATATAGAAGAGAAAGAGGGAGAGGAGGCCCAGGTCCTGACACCACTCCACCGTGCCCTCCATCTCTAAAATAGGGGTATTCTTTCTGCCCCACCTCATGGCATTACTGTCAGGACTGCATTAACTGGTAGCTGAAAAAACAAAATACGAAGCACAAAGCACTACACCAAGGCAAGACATGCATGAATGAGACTTGTACTACAGAAACGAATGTGACATGTTCTCCATCTGTCTAGGTAGATTCCACCACACCCGGGTACCAGCTCTCTGCACAATGGTGCTTCTCTGTCATATCAGAAGTTCTGAAACTTCAGTGAGCCCTTCAGCAAGAATTTAGCCCAGCCCCCTGTCTGCAAACCATGAGACCATCCAAGACCAATAGGTTATTTTCTTTCCTTTTCTGCCCCATCTTTAAAAATGTCTTTGAAACAACCAGTAACACGTGAATACATTCTTGTAAAAGATTCAAATAAAGCACAAGCCTCCATCGCCTCACCATAACCCACGACATCATTTCCCAGCCTAGAAGTAGCCATTGTTAGATCAAGGTTTTATTAAAGTTCCTGAGATAGATCACTCAACGATAAATCACGCTCTCTCAGGAAACTTTCTTTCAGGCTGAGTTTCATGTTTTGACTGCCATGTTCCTTATGAGGTTTTTTTGTGGAAGGCTCACTCCCCATTCAAGTGCAGATGGAGGTGCATTGTCCTTGTGGTTGTGTAGTTTTTGGGGTATGTGCTTATGGGGAGCAGATACCCCCCATGCTCCCCTTGTCTTCCAGCACGCTTCTGCCTTAGGTGCTGCCCTGTCTTGCTCCCTCATTTTATGAAAGAGAAAGGTGAAACTCAGAGAAGTAATTGTTGCTTAAGACCCCCATAGCTAGTCAAAGTGGAACAGAGCCCAGAATTCTGGACTCCTTGGTCCAGAGCACTTTCTACTCTGTGCTACATTTTCTACATCTGGTTCTTGCTCGTATCTCCTGCTAAGAAGTAAAGCACACCCAATGCATTGAATCCTAGGACAGCCCCAGCCTTCTTTTCCTGCATTACTCAAGTGATAACGAGGTCTAGAGCCTTACCTCCACACCATTTCATAAACTGCCACCCAAGATTCCCAAATGTTTCTTCCTGGGAACACCCAGGTTCAAGGCCATTTCCATTTCTGGGTATCTACTAGCTGCATGTGACAGAGCGAACAGAACCCGGCTCTCCAGCCAGAAAAATCTGACTTTTACTCCTGGCACTTCCACTTCAAGTGGAGTGACTCTGGACTAATCACATGACCTAGCTCTGCCTCAGTTTCCTTACTGAGGTGATAAATACTAATTTATCACCGTTCCTAATTTAGAGGGGTGTTACAAGGATCAAATAACACGATGCCTTGTAAAAGCACATTGGGAAAGCAAGTGTGACATACCACTTGTAATTGCTATTACTGTTTGGCTCACACTCTTATTTCCTCCACTGATGTCAGAACAGAAAAGGTTGAACAAAGAAGCAAAGACCCAGGGCTGCATTTCTGCTCCAGAGTCCCCTGTGCTACAGTATTTATGTTAGGCTTTATGGTGTGTAGCCCAAAACAAAACAAAACAAAAAAGAAGAACAAGCAGCAGCCAATACTGCTTGGTTTGGCATTTTTCCCTTCTGTTTTCTGATTCATGTCTCTATGGCCTGCAAGTACAGAAAGAACCTCAAAAGATTATGTTTGCTGCAGATAAGTGTTACTCGATGTTTATCAGCACTTATCTTCTGCTAACTCCCTCTCGGGAGGCTTCAAAGACAGGGAAGATCTCTGAGCCTTGTTCTGACAGCTAGTTACTCCTGCACGCTTCAGCTGCAGGTGTGGCTCCATCCTTAGAGACTCATTTCTTTTGCTCTTCCCAGGGCAAAAAGAAGGAAGCATGAGGCTCCTGTTTGGGGTTGGGTGGTGGAGGTTGGGGGAGCAGAAGAGAAGGAGTATTTTTGAAACACTCCCAGAAAGGCAGAAAAGTAGGTAAAAGCAGGAGGGGAGGGTAGTAGACTGGCTCCCTGCCCATCCCCCCACCCCTGTCCTTAATCTGCCAAACAAGCTGCTCTCACTTTCAAAAGGCGTTTAATTCCCTTCATCTGCTCCCAGCCCACCTTCCCCACCTCCTCTGGGCACGCCTTCTACCCTCTATTCAGAGATTGTTGGTCTGGAGGAGTTGGCAGGAGGAGAGGGGACAGCCGAGAGGCTAAGAGGTGGGGGAGCTGGGGAGCCAGCATTTTATTAGGCTGTTGAATTTGATTTATTAGGGGGGAAAAATCCTTCTCTTGCTTGCCACACAGGTTATTCTCAAAGTGAAAACTCTATTTTACTTTGAAAAAAAAAAAAAACAACCCGGTGAAAGTGCCTACAGTTATGAATGGAGGTCTTTGTTACCTTCCAGATCGACAAGACAGACTGTTTGGTTCATGTCTGTGTGCTAGCAAAGGAGTGCGGGGGCCTGGGAGACAGATGTGGCCTTAATTGCATGGAAATATTAGAAGATCGTTAAGCCATTTTGACAGGATTTTCCTCTTGCTGCAGGAGCAAAGGGCCACGTCTGAGTCTCACCAGGCTGGCCAGAGCCTGCTGCCTGGGCCTCCTACCCCTTGTGTGAGGGGACACGGGGGCCTTATTCAGTCATCCTCGTATTAGGAAGGGATAGATGCATCCTGATCACCGAATGCGACCCCATGTCTGTGTCCCACAAGTACAGAGAGCAATCTCCCAAGAAACCTACAGACCCAATGTGGGGCTTGGAAAAGAAGCTTTATACTAAAATAGATATTGGGGGATGTGCATGCATGTTTCTACAGAGCAAGAATGACAAGTTTATCTCTAAACCAAAAGGTGGGCTCCAGAAGTTTCCCATCTAGGCCTGAGGAAGTGAATCTGCTTTCCCAACAAATAATGGTGCCCAAAGACCCCATTCTGCCTAGGAGCATCTCCCCTGGGAGCTTACATAACAAAGGCCCACTGGGAGTCAGGAAATGCAATCCAAGGAATTCTTGAGCAAGGTTAGGGCTGGCAAAGAACAAGTCCCCATATGCATGGTCAACCTCACTTATCCTTGGCTGGCGTGGTCACTGCACCAATAAACTTTCAGCTTTCCTATCCTCTTCCCTTACTCGCCCCAGTTAGTTTTCTGTGTGCTACGAGAATGCAAATATTTCACCTTTAGCCTAAATTAAAAACAGTTGTTGGGGGGCGGGAAGCATCTGCTGGGAGGAAGGGGGAAACCCCTCTAAAACTACAGTTCAGTAGCCCCTTTGGGCTAAGGCGGTGAAGGTTGTACGTCAAATCTTTCTCAATTAGATCAGGCAATCCAGTGCTCACAGTTTTTGGGGGACCTGGAGTCATTAGTGTTATACAGTCCTCACTTCAGGGGAATGAGGAGACAGAAGGGTCCTGCTGGGTGGAAGGCCACTCCTTGGAGTTGCGGATGGCGGTGGGTGATTGCTTAGGTGACATTTGGGCCCTGACAGCATGGGAGGGGCTGGGACTGGGTGAACTGAGACAAGGGAGAGAATGTGCAGCAGCAAAGATCCTGTTTTCATGCAAATATTGCTGTTAACCCAAAGGCAACAAGGGAAAAGACACCAAGCCGAGGATGCTGCTCTCCCAAGGGCTGAACGTTTACAAAGCCTGGGTGATGGGTCAAGGGACCAAGAGTCCATGGTCCCTGAGCTTGGGTTTGAAATACAATCACTCATAGTAGCCCCCACTCCACCCACCCAGACTCTGGGGCTCTTGGTCAGTAGTCACCAGGGACCATATTCTAGCCAGTCAGGATGTAGGGGGCTCTTGCAGCAGTATCTGACCCCTGCTTCTCCAGATTGCCCAAGATCAACGTGACATTTATGTGTTGCTTGAGAACCCTTCATGAGGCAGCTGGGTAACCTTTACAAAGGGTGGGGAGTCTGTGCCCCTCTTTCCACCCTGTTCTTTTATTTATTATTTATTTATTTATTTATTTTTTGCATGGGCGGGCACTGAGGACAGAACCTGGGTCTCTGGCATGGTAGGCAGGTACTGTGCCTGCTGAGCCACTGTGGCCCGCCCTCTCTCAGTTCTTTTGCCCTTTGGAAGATTGGACGACATGTGCACCTGAAGGCTTAGCTGCTACTTTTGACCGGAAGAATCCCTCATAGTATATCGATCCAGTCAGTGAAGTTTCAGCAATGATGCCAGTACGTCCTTGCTGTCCACTCCTCCAAAATCTGCCCCACCCTCCCCACCCCCAATGAGCAGGAATTGTGCCATTTCCTTACTTCATGTCCTCTGCTTTGTTGCTCTGAGATGGCCTTGGGGTGGGCGGGGAAGTCATTGCCCTCAGATCATTTGATGGACTCACAGTAGCATCGACAATGCATTGCGTCAATATCTAAATGCTTTATGCTTTCCAAAGTTCTTTTGAGGACCTTGTTCTTATTTAACTTAATCCCTATAACATCCTTTAATTCCCAGCCTATTATAATTCACATCTTTTCTCCTCCTCCTTTCTCACCATCACCCTCCCTACCTGTGAAGGTAGACTGTGTTTACATAGCAGATTTGGGCCAGCTAATTTCTTGTCTGGGATGAGCGTTGGTACTCACATAATAATCAGCTTACTTGTCAAATATTAGCCAGATCAGAGAGAAGAAGTGTCTACAGTTCTCCTGATTTCATAGTAATCCACAAATACCATCAGCTTTGTGATATCCTTTCTACATTGATATATACCAGACTTTTATTGCAGAGCCTATCATACAGCAGGCATACAATGCATTTTTTTTTTAACTTACATGGGCAGGCACTGGAAATCGAACCCAGGTCTCCGTCATGGCAGGTGAGAACTCTGCCTACCGAGCCGCCGTGGCCCACCCCGCACAATGTATTTTTGTTAAGTGGATGGATATATCAATGAATGAATGCTTTTTTCCTGGCAGAATAGATTGTATGGCCCCATAATGAGACAAGGTATATTTTAAAAATTTTAAAAGTGACCTTTGCATGTCTTGGCTAGCACATAGTCTGGCCACCAAAACCAAGTGTCTTGAGCTCCTGCTATCCAGTGTAGTAGCCATTTGTCACATGTAGCTATTTAAATGTCAATGAATTCAAATTAAATTAAGTTAAAAATTCAGTTCCCCTGTCCCACTAGCCACATCAAATGCTCAATAGCCACATGGGCTAGTGGCTTCACTATTGCACGGCGTGGAATATAGAACATTTCCATCATCATGGAGAGTTCCATTGGACAGTGCTGGTCTAGCAGACTGAATTAAAAACTTTAACTTCTTTCTACATAGGAAAGTAGTTGGTTTAGGTAAACTTTTTTGTTTTTTAATTCTCTTTTGACCCTAAGACTGAACATGAACTATATGCTTTTATTGTTCTGTTCCAGAAACCTCAGCACTTTCTAAGGCTGATGTTAGTCTCAAAACCTTTCATAATTCAGAATTAGAAGAAACAAGGGGGCCAGAAGATTCCTCTATGGACATTTTGCCCCCTCAAGAAGGGCAGGTTGGGGGAGGATAACCACATTGGCTCTCTCAAGGCCTTCTCATGAAAATCACCTGCCTCTAAATGACCAGTGGAGATCCCAACCATGCAGAAAACTTGAGTCTTCTGAATAGCAGTGTGAGAACTTGACAGCCTGTGACACTGGTTGCTGAAGTTAATGGAACTGAGCAGGCAAAGGGAGCTCAGAAGGCTTTTTGATGAGGTTTTGGGCATCCCCTCAGGGAAGCCCCACCTGGGAATGTTGGTTTCCCATTTCTTTTAAGTTTTTGGAATGTCAAGGATTAAGCCTCAGTGACACTATGACACATGTCCTTGAGACAGACAGGCACGGCTCCTACTGGGCAAAGCCAATACCTCCCAGAAGCGTTCAAGAGTAGAACACTAAGTGCTCTTTATAGAGTAACTAAATCAGTCTCAAGACCCTAGGAACTGTCAGTAGATTTCAGTTGGTTGTTCTGTTCCAACAGCTTTACTGAGGTTGACAAAGAAAATATCTCCATGTAATCCCACTGAGATGTTTTCATTGGAAGGCTATAGCAAGACGTGTTCACAAAATATCTGCCTTTCCTATAGATGGATCCGAGAGACAGGAGGCCTTGGTGCCAGACATCCTAGGTTTAGCACTCATGCCAAACGAGGATGAAGGCCAACCCAGTGGGTGACCACTTCGAGGGTGGTTGCCAACTAAGAGACCAGCTGCATTCTGGAGACAGAGTCTGAGCTCCAAGATGAGCGGATGCTTCGTCTCTTGTGTATGGAACAGGCTGTCCTCGGTTCCCCTCACCTTCTCCCTGGAAGGGAGGGCAAGGATGGCAATCACTGGGCCCCTGAACCTAAGATAGCCTGAGATATCAGAGCTTATTCATAGACTGGGAGGTCATCTACTGTGTCAGTCAAACTGAAAATTTTGAGAGTGAAAGGGAGCACTGTTAAGAGTTTTCAGGAACACCAGGTATAAAATTGTGACTGTTCTGGGCAAATTGGGCTGTAGGATCACTCAAGTAACAGATTTTAGGACTCATGCACTGGAAGGGATCTTGAAGGTCATGTACTTTAATCCTTTTATGTCATTGATAAAGCAGTACAGCCCAGAGGGGAAAAGAGTGCTTTTCTTATGCTAGAACTTGTGGCTAATAATATCAAGATTAAGTATTTAGGGGTGCTTACTATCTGACAAGCATGAGTTAGAATAGTAACATTATTCCAGCCTTACCAAAAAGTAAACTGAGACACAGAGAGATTAAAGAACTTGCCCAAGATCACAGAACTAACAAGCACTAGATCTGGACTCAAATCCTAAGAGTCTGGCTTCATGGACTACACTTTCAAAGATGACAGTGCTTTGAGTCCTTTTTCATGTGTTGACTCACTTATCCCTTACATAACTGTCTGCAATGGGTAGGGCCCTTACGCCCATTTGATGGATGAAGGAACTGAGGTTTTCCTCTCCTAAGTGGGAAAAGCACAATGGGAATGCATTGTCTCCAACAAATCTAGTTAGAGAGACAGATAATAAACCTCTGATAAGCTGCAAAATAAGGCAAGTATCCACTAAAAATAAAAGGCAAGGTGACGAGACAGTATAGGATAACATGCCGAATCAGTGGTAGAGATGCTAAGTACCACAGACATTCAACTGAAGGAGGAATCCTGGGGTGGACTGCGGTCATCTGGGAAAGTACCTACAGGAAGAATGGGAGACATTCTGTGGAGGTCCTTTTACATCTATCTTAGGAGCTGCCTCTTCCTCTAGGAGGCAGTTCCTAAGCCCCTCGCTCACCACCTTCACATCCCACCCTTACATCCGTGTCTGATTCTATGTCTCTTTCCTCTCTGGACCTGAGCTCCTTGAGGGCAGATATGTGATGCCGCTTGTGTCTCACTCATCTTGGCCTCTCTTGTACCTAGCTGAATGCCTGATCCATAATAGTTGCTCATTAAGGTTTGAAGGATAAATGAGGTTTGATTAGGCAGAGGGAAGAGATGGGGCCATTCTAAGTGGGGACAGCTGGAATGAACAAAGTAGAAGGAAACCTGAGTTTTGCATGGATACTCCTAGAGCAATAAAAAATGTATGTTAAATATGTTTCTAAAGGCTAGAAGTGCTGGTGAGAAAGGGTTGGGAGGTATTATATAACATACAGAAAAGCTATTAAAAATAGGATATTGAAATGAAGAAGAAGGAGCTAGAGAGAGAGAAGGAACAGAAGCAGGAGGCAGGAGTTAGTGAAGGAGAAAGAAGGGAAAAATGAAGAGAGGATGAAAAATGAAGAGGATGAAAAATGAAAGGAGTGGAATGAATCAAATATAGGACAAGAGTTAGACAGAAACAGGGCACAGGGCTCCTGAGTCAACCCAGAAAATGGATTTCCATATGTGCCACCTCCTCCCACAACTCCCATTCTCAAAGTCTGTGCCTCGTGCCGCTGCACAATATGGTAACCATACGTCAAACGGCTGCAAACAAACTAAACACCTTGGCTAGAATGGTTCATCCAGATGTAGAGGTCAGAAATCCAGCAGCCTGGAGACGGGAGTTAGAGCTGCATGAGGTTTCTTAGGAAATGTCCCTCCGTCATGGAAAGGAACGGCCACTAAGACCCAGGAAATGGATTTGGGGCCCCCATTTTCCTGAAGCCCCATGAGGAAAGCAAATAAAAGGGAGTCTCTCAGTATATACCGCATCTGTCCTTTGGGTTACAATGACGTTCAGCTTGGCTGGTGCCAGTTCCAAGGCATTTCCCCACCCGTGGGTGTGAGGCCGGACACCTGTCTCAGCCTGGCGTTGCCCTCATCCTCCTGCCACATGCTCCTGGAATATTGCTGGAACGAGTAGATCAGAGGGCCCCTCTGGGTGCACGTTTCCTGGCGGACATCCTGTGATGATGTGGGCAACGGTTGCCATGGAAACTGTCAGATGAGGAAATTGTCAGATAAGATCACAGCTTCTAGAAACAGGACCTCAAGGGGTCGTTTGGGGAGAGCGGCCAGTGTTTACATTTGGACAAGAAATGGTCATTGGTTGTGGCTGGCTGAAAAAATAAAAATGGACAACTCCGGGGGTCAACAAAATTGCTCAAAGCTCAGAGACAGAACTGGAAGTCTGGCTGGAGGTGGAGGTGCTGGGGTGGGGTTGGGGGGCTGGGATATCTGTGTTCCCCTCATGTGGTGAGGTTTTCATACATTAAGAAAATGTATTGCACACCTCTTCGGTGCCTGGGACTGTGGGATACATGGGAAAAGTGAACAATGAATAAGATGGACATGGTCCTTCTCTTCAGGGGAAATACAACAGTACAGCTGACCTTTGGGAAAAAGAATGAGACAGTTCCCATGACCCCAAGAATCACAGCAGCACCCAAGGACCCATACCACCTACATGTGCTCCTGTTTCCAACACCTCAATTAAAATTTGCAAAAAGTGCCACCTCTACCACTGGTGGGCAGATATTCCTACAGGAGCCCATCCTTTCAGATCTGGACCTCCTCAGGCACTGTCCCTTCCCTTCCCTCCTGAGAATCCTTTCTTGAGATTGCCGACTCGGGTCAAGGTCCTCTTGTCCTACCTGCTGGGTTGGCCCCACAAAGACCAGGCTTTGGGGGAAATTCTCAGATCCCTGCATTCTCAAGTGTTCTAGCTTGCTAGCTGCTGGAATGCAATATACCAGAAACACAACGGCTTTTAAAAGGGGCATTTAATAAGTTGCTAGTTTGCAGTTCTAAGGCTGTGAAATTGTCCAAATTGAAACAAGTCTATAGAAATGTTCAACCTAAGGCATCCAGGGAAAGATAACTTGGTTCAAGAAGGCTAGTGACATTCAGCATTTCTCTCTCAGCTGGCAGGGCACATGGCGAGCATGGTGGCGCCTGCTGGCTTTCACTCCAGGCCTCTTGCTTCATGAAGCTCCCTGAGAGGCATTTTCCTTCTTCATCTCCAAAGGTGGACTCTGTGGTTCTCTCATCCTGCTGTCATGGTTCTGCAGCTCTCGCCTCATTCTCAAAAAGGAACTCTCCCCAAAATGTCTCCTCTTTTATAGGATTCCAGCAAACTAATCAAAACCCACACAGAATGGGTGGAGACATGTTCCCATCTAATCAAGTTTAATGCCCACAGTTGATTAAGTCACATCGCCGTGGACATAACCTAATCAAGGTTCCAACCTGTAGTGCTGAATAGGGATTAGACGAAACCATTGCTCCCACAAGATTGATTAGGATTAAAACATGGCTTTTCTAGGGTACCCAAGTCCTTTCAAACCAGCACATCAAGTAATAGGAAAACTGAGAAACTTTCTCCTGGTTTGTGGGGGCTTCCATTCTTTGTGCAATGGGGTAAAATGCAGACTCTGTGAAGAAACATTGCAGTCACTCTCCCACGAAGGGCACATTGCCAACTTTTCGGGTCTCTGTGGTTAAGACATTTTGTTTTATTTTAGTTTTGAGGATCAAATTTATTTTACAATTTATTGTTAGGTTTCTTTATTACCACTGAAAAATTACTCCTGGAAAATGCCTAGCAAATCTACCTTTTACAGTGCTTAGAAAAGAGATATTGCAGAGTAGGCTTAAGGAAAAGGAAGTATCCTCATGCTTTCAGAAAGGATAAAACAGAAGGAGGATTTTCCCCGTAATTCTATTGTTAGGTTTTTTAGCAAAGGAGTGTGAATGTGCAGTTCATCGTCTCTAACAAAGCTTTGTCCTGCCGGAGTTTTGTTCCATAATTCTTGAGGATGCAGCAGGTTTCCTACTAAATCCGCTACTACCACAATTCTAGCCAGTGACTGCCCAGACTTGCAGGATACTTGTGGTCAGGACATTTTGGACATTTATCATAGTCAAAGAGCATAAAACCTTTGGTAGAAGACACTTAAGTTTTTCCAGAAGCCAAAAAGTTAGCTGACTCGCCGAAAGTCCCATAGCAAATCCAGCCCTGTCTTGACCAGCTGGTCACCTGTGCCTTTATTTTTGGGAGATTTTTCAAAGCCGCATCTTATGGAGTGAAGAGAGCAGCAAAATGATTTGCTTTCTTTACCCTTCATTTTTTGACCCCATTGGTCAAAAACCATTCTCCAGGTCAAGGAAAATGTCCAAACATGTAACAGATGGTACAGCAAGGTCACGAGGAACAAAACCCTTCCCTTGCCTTAGAAAAGGGCCTGGAGGACCTACCCTACCAGGCACTAACCCTGTAGTTGACCCCAGGGCACAGGAGGGAAAGGAGGGGGCTCGAACAATAGCACTCCAGCCAGCTGTGTCAAAGTATTTCGAGTGACTGATACAGCCACCTCAGTGAAAGCAGGCGGGATTCAGTCCCCACCCAAGAGATGGCAGGCAACATAGATGGGAAGTCACTTCTGCAGACATATCAAGAGGCCCTCCCAGGACTGCTCCCCACCCCACCTCCTCCTGCCTTTTCTCCCCATGCCATCTGGGCTTTTGTCTTGGTTGACGGTTCTTGTTTTATTGTAAGCCCCTTGCACTTTTCCAATCCAGCAGAAGTAGCAGGAGAACAGAGGCTGCATTTGAAAGAGGAGAGCATCTCTTTCTCAGCTACAGCCAGCCTCATTCTACCCTGACTCTGGCTCCCTATTGCAGGTGACCCTCCCTCCCCAATCACATTATCTAAGACACTGTGGCCCCTGGATTGTCAGATAGGAGAATCTTACACTGCAGATCTTAGCTGTCTCTTTTGCTACTTCCATTGTCATGGATAAAGAGCAGCTTGGAGCACACTCAGATTCATTGTAAAGAAACAGAAAGTAAAACCAAGACGGTAAAACATCCTCTTCTTGGTGTGCTGGTTCAACTTCTATCCCCCTTCCTGGTAGTTTCCATATTCAGCACTTTTTTTCTTTTCAGCAGTAAAATCATTCTCTGTGGGAGGAGAATTTAACTTTGATCTTTAGAGATGCCCTTTAAATGTGGTTATGGTCAAAAAAAAGTGACTGTGAAAACTCAAAGTCAACAGGCAAGGTAAATACCCACGGGAGACCTGGGGAACCATCTAATGGGAGACCCGTGATTAATAGAGGGCTACAGCACTGGATTCTGTTACATGGCATGCCTTTATGGAACTCAGAGACCCTCCTCTCTGAACTCATTTAGGCTCATTCCCTTAATTTATTAAACCCCATTAAATAAAGTACTTTCATCTGCGAGGGATTCTGACTCCAACTTCTAGGAGCTCAGCTGGCTGCCTTTTTCTGGGTCGTCCCCTGCAGAAGCCCCCTCCCTAGTAAATGAAGATTTAAGTGGTGGAGGAGAGGGTTATGTTCAATAAGATGGCTTTGGAACTCAGCCAGGTGCACCCAGGCTCCATGGCAGATTGGGTTGCATGGCTCAGTCAAGGACTGGAGTTGGTAAACTCAAAAGAGTTTGGGGGAAGAAAGTTGGCTTTGCATTGCATCCCCGGCATGAAGACTCACTAGTTAAGGCAAGTGGGGCAAGTACTGAAACCCCTGTAAGCCTCAGTTTCCTTTCGGTGACGTGAGCATCCTAACCTACAGGGCAATTGGTTAAATGAGGTAATAATTGTAAAAGTTCCTTAGAAAGGTCATATTCCAAAATACTTGTTCTTTTTGTTTCTTCAAATTTGAGAAAATGGTCCTTATGTTGTGTTTGTTTTTGCCCAGGGGTAATTCTACCCCAGGTATCACAGGAGCCAGTTCTAATGCTGAATTAGTCTAGAAGGATGCTTTTGGCCTTGGTTTCCCCATCTGGTCATTTGTTATGCCAATTTCTACCAGTCAAGGCCATAACCACAGTGAAGAGGCTGTTCAGGGAATCATCTTTTACAGCCTTTAAATATGGGTTCTGTTGTCACTGATTCAAGTCATGGATATTCTAAGTACTGTGGCTACATAAGAAATTACTCCAGCCTTAGTGGCATGCACTGACCATGCATTATGCTCCTGAATTCTGTGAACCCTCATCTGAAGGTTCCTCCACTCACATGTCTGGTGGTGGATGCTGGCTGTCGGCTGGTGGCCTCAGTTCCTCTCCACGTAGTTTCTCAGCTTGGGGCTTCTTGCAGCTTGATGGCTGGCTCCAGGGGCAAGGGGCCCAAGAGAGACCTGGACCCAGGTGCAGTTATAATACCTTTTATCACCTAGCCTTGGGAGTTAGGCAAGGCCACTTCTGTCACATTCGTCTTATTGAGGTGGTCGTAAAGTGCCATCTGTGTGCAAGGGGAAGGAAAGAGACTCTCTCTCTCGGAGGGAACTGTCTAAATATAGAGGGAAATATATCTGGCCAATTTTTGCAAACACAATACCATGCCCTATGCAAAGAAGGCTTTCAGTTAGTAATTGCTGGCTACCTCATGTGCTCCACCTTGTTCCTTATCCGACGTTTTATAAAATTTATCTTCTCTTCCCCTTTATCCATCTGTCCTGTGGGACAGAAAAAATGAGCAGAAAATGGACAAATGGCTGGCAACTGGAGTGGAGGGAGAAGTAAAAGGCTTGAACTAACTGGCTCATAGCTAATCTTATCCTCCTGACACTTCAGAGGTGACTATGGGGTGATCCATGCCCCAAGCTGGACAGGCTCTGCAGCAGAGGGAATGTCTGAGGGCTTTGCTTGCTCTGCATTTGGTAAGCCCTCTGGCTGGCAAAAAAAAAGGGAATGCATGTCATTATGCAAAGAATGTAATAAAAAGCCAGAGCCAGTGTGCTCCCCGTGGTGACCTGGGTAAGGGATCTGCCAGAGATTAGCTTTCCAGAGGCCTGGGTTGGCTGTGAGCAGTGAAGTGGACCCATTGAGCAGGATCAGCAGTGGGGAACATTCCATTTACCCTCCTCCGGGAAGCTCATCAGCCACAGAAACCTGGCCTTCAAGACTCAGGGCAGGGCAGGGAGAGAGGATAGGGGAAGTCACCACATGAAAGGAGAGCTTCTCAGGCCCCTCCAGGTCTTGGGCCCTTCCCTGTGGGGGAACAAAAATTCAGCCTCACTGATACCTCTGGGATGGCATGCGGAATCTCCTCCCCGCTCCCCCAATGCCATTTATGTCTGCAAATTGTTTCTGTATCCTTCCCATACACATGGCAGTGGCAGAAATGCCAGAAAGGACCCTGAATAGATTGGGGAGTTCCTCCAGGCACTCTCTTCAAGCTTCCCTTGCTACTCTGAAGGACCATCCATCTCTGCTTCAGCTAAACTGTTCAGAAATGCAGTTTACTCATCATCAATATAGTGACACCATAATGCAATGCTCTGGCCTTGTCCCACATCGCACAACTGAAGTGCACATGGAAAATAAAGTTTGACCTAGTCGAAGGAGGACAGATTATGAAAGCTACATCTGCTAGTTAAAAAAGAAAAAAAGACAAATTCCAAAACAAGTGGGTTCTTAAAATTAGTGAATTCATGGACATACACATGGCAGTCTTCTGATGTTTACTGCATGTGTTGTGTAGGAATAGCAATATAATAGCCGTTTACTATTTTGATTTAGCTGGGCAATAGGTGCATAGATACTTAACAGAGCCTTATCTATGCCACCTAGAGGCCTGAATTCAGAAGCCGCAGAGATGGAGAAAACTGAGGCTGCAGTGGAACATTGTGGATGCTTTGAAAATGAAGAATGGAGACAGATTAGCAAAGAAGCAGTCTCTGTTCTCCAGAAGCTGCTGGAGTTTGCATTCCAGAATCTAACTCTTATCACCAAACCTGCTAACTTTGAACTTTAGGTAACTGATCTTTTCAATAACCAACTCTAGAGAAGAAGGAGATTCTCTTTTGGCTTTAGCTGCACTCCACCCCATCTTCAAACATATGCTCAGACCATCTTTCAGCATTGGACTTCATTTAGGAAAAAAAAAGTTAAGCATTTACTATATTCTAAGGACTGAGTTAGATAGTTATTTATATCATCTCTTTTTTTCGGGGGTGGGCGGGGTGCATGGTCCGGGAATCGAACCCGGGTCTCCCACATGAAAGGTCAGCCATTGAACTACCCGTGCACCCCATCTCATTTTATCTTTATAAAATTCTACCATATATTGGTAACAGAATGAAATTTTTAAAAGTCCATGGAACTGCAATATACAGTGAAACCTAAGTCAAACCATGGACTATAGTGGACTATAGTTAATACAGTATGGTTATAAAAATGTGCTGTGATCATTTGTAACAAATGTTCCACACCAATGCAAGTTGTTGGTTATAAGGTATTTTTGTTATGGGATTCCTGTACTTTTTACATGGCTGTCCAATAAACCCACAACTTGTCCAGGAAAATTAAAAATTAAAAACAAAATTAAAAAGAATTATCTTCAACCAAGTTTATTTAAAAAAATCTACCAGGGGCGGGCTATGGTGGCTCAGCAGGTAAGAATGCTTGCCTGCCATGCCAGAGGACCCTGGTTTGATTCCCGGTGCCTGCCCATGTGAAAAAAAAAAAAATCTACCAGGATAAGTATTATTCTTATCCCTGTTCTACAGATGAGGAAACGAAGTTCATAGTAAATAAAATGTACTCTATACCTAACAAGCAATTGTTGGGCCCTAGATTGGAACTCAAATCTTTCTGACTCCAAAGATTGTGTTCTAAATTATGATACCCACATGAACTGCCTTCAGAAAGCTTGCAGTATAATTAGGAAAACAGATCATTCACAAGTAAGTCAACAAAATGTGACATTCAAGTGCCCAGGCAGCTTGCACAATTTGAATCCCAGGTTACCAGTCCTTTGCTGTGTGACCTGATCCAGTTATTTAACTTCTCTGAATACCCATTCTCTCATCTAAAACAAGAAGGATAATAAGAGAACATCCTTTATGGAATTGCTGAGAAGATTCAATTAAATGGCTCATGCAAACAGTGTTTCTCACTTCATAAGTGCTCTGGTAATTCTCACAAACCATTATTTATCTGTCTTTTTGTAATGACAACTCCAGGTATATTAGAAGTGATATACTAAAGGTACCTTACCCAATCTGGGCTGGAGGTGAGGCAGGCTTCAACTGTAACTGAGCGAGGAGAGCAAAGGGGGAGAGCAGAGTTCCAGTGTGCTCAGAATCTTCTGGGTCTAGGACTCAGTGTCTGGGGGACTAAAGCTTGCTGATCTGCGGGCCCAACCTATACCCATTCAGCAGAGCAAGAGAAAGGTGCTCCCTGGAGCCCAATTACTCAGCCAACTCAGGGCTTCCTTTCAACATGACAACTGTTAGGGAGAGGGAAAGCCCCAGAGCTGAGCACCACGTGGGTGAGAGCCCACGCCTCCATCCTTTCTCACTTTGAAGTCAGACTTTTTTATAGCATGGTGTTTTCATTTGCTAAAGCTGCTGGAATGCAATATACCAGAAACGGAATGGCTTTTAAAAGGGGAATTTATTAAGTTGCAAGTTTACAGTTCTAAGGCCATGAAAATGTCCAAATTAAGGCCCCCTTAACGGGTTACCTTCGGTCCAGAAAGTCTGATGCCGTTCAGAACACCTCTCTCAGCTGAGAAGGTACATGGGGATATCTGCTAGCTTCTTTTCCCAGCTTCTTGTTTCATGACACTCTCCGAGGCTCGTTTTCCTTCTTCATCTCCAGAGGTCTCTGGCTGGGTGGAGCTTTTTCCAAATTTGTTCTCTCTTAAAGGACTCCAGTAAGCGACCCCACCTTGAATGGGTGGAGACACAGCTCCACGGAAACCACCTAAATCAAGAGGTCCCACCCACAATTGGGTGGATCAGATCTCTACGGAAACAATCAAAAAAGACCGCACTCAGCAATATTGAATCAGGGTAAAGAACATGGCTTTTCTGGGGTACACAACAGTTTCAAACTGGCACACATGGTTTAAAGCAACCTGGACTCAACAGGTCTGTTAAAGAATAACTTGTCCTCCCCTGCTTAGAAGAATCAGAGCTCTCCAAGCCCTGGAAGCCACAAGAGAAGCAAGGTCATTAAAACAGAAGGCGTTTCATCAGTCCAAGTTCTTGAATTTTCATGCTAGTGTTAAGCTAAAGACTTAGTTGTGGAAAGTTCTTGAACACCAACAGTGTGCTTATTCCAGTTAGGGGCAGTAAAGAGACACACATGAAAGAACAACAGTTACAAGCATGTAATTGAAATGTGGGCCTGCTCAACAGCCCTCAGTTCATGACACTTCCACCAAATCACCCTCCAGTGATTCCTCCAAGAAAAGTTTTCACAGCATAAGGGAGATCTCATTTACCTTCAAAAGGGGAAGGATTGGATTGATGTCAGAGGTAAAAACGCAAAGAAAGGATACTCATGGCAAAAAGACTGTTAACAGCTAAGACAAAAATGTGTATGAGTAGAGCTTGTTTAGTAGAGTAATGAGAGCGGATGGAATTGGACGGAAGTTTCGGAATGGGAAAGTTGTGAGAGGTAAGGACGGACAGCTAGGGCAAAGAGGTGTTCTCAGGAAACAAATGGATGAAAAGAGATTTCCTCTGGTGGATGTTTAGCAAGCTAAAAATTCAACAGGGGTATTTGAGCATGGATGGTGGCTGGCTGACAACCATATTTACAGCTTTCAAGGGATCTGGATCTGACCAGGGAATATGCAAGGTGGACTGTCTTTGGAACGAGTGTGTAACTGTACAATCACTGAGCAAAGAATCAGAAAGGAAATGTAGTGAGAAGTCCATGTACCTTGTCCCGGGAACCCAGACTGGATGAGTAGGAGAAGCTTGAGGTGTTCTGTAATAAATCAGTGTGCTCTCTTTCTCCAAGCTTGCTGCTTGACTTAGACTTCCATTATATCCTGAAGGAAACTTCTATTCCAAAATAAGTCCAACACAATTTTATACACTTTACTACCCTATGCTCTGTCCCATAAATTGTTTCTGTACCATTCATGTCCTTAATAAATCTTTCCAAGTTCTGCTTCTGGACCCTCCTGGTTCATCTTGCCTGTTGTCTGATGTGACCTCTTTGCTCTTTCGTTTTGCCGTCTGCTTGTCCCTTTGGACTGGACAGTCCTACCTTCTCTTGCTCCCTGGTCCACATTCTTTGGCGATGATGATGGTAGGAAAGTTTTCCCTTCACCAGAGCTTTATACGTCCAATCCTACCTCCCAGACCTTCTGACCTCTGCTAACATGAGGTAGAGATGGGAGGCAGGAGACATTCTTTTATTAAAAATTCCAAGATTCATATATGATACCTCAAGAATGGAAGCCACATTCCACAGCAAAAAATACTTGATA
This sequence comes from Tamandua tetradactyla, assembly GCF_023851605.1. Taxonomy (NCBI): domain Eukaryota; kingdom Metazoa; phylum Chordata; class Mammalia; order Pilosa; family Myrmecophagidae; genus Tamandua; species Tamandua tetradactyla. Next base: position 7,855,380 of record NC_135334.1, on the reverse strand, counting down.
CCTTAAATTTAATCTCTTTTTGTAGCTGAACTGTGGTGAATGTTCTTCACCTTTTATCATCAAGAAGGCATTTACAGATCCTTGGAGATACTGTAGAATCTGCCCCTAGTGTGGAACCTAAGGCATTGCAGTTCTCTGGAAGATTGCAATGCCAGGCTTTCCAACTTAGACTATATATTTTGTGCATGGATGACAATTCAAACTAGTTTGGGATATGGGGACACGGATGGTTCCTAACCCAAAGAGAGAGTGGTTATATAACCAGAGGACAAATGGTGAAGCACAGCTTGTCTCTGAGTGTAACACAAGGGTGTCAAATGGGAAATGAAGCTCTGCAGCAGCAGATTTGGGGTCCAATCAAGGGATATCCACAAAGTTGGGGGATGTGAGCCTTTTAACATCGTGGGGGAACCTTAACTTGCAACTGCCATCTCTGGACCGAAGTATACTATCCAAAGCCTTCTGGTGCAGACACAGACTTCCTGGTATGTTTCACTATTCCAATCCTGATCCCAGCCAGAAAGAGCTGCCGAAGAGCCTTACTCTTGGAAGTATGGCTGTCTTCACTTCTGGGGTTGGGAATGGCCCCCTGAGAGAGGTCAACAGTTGGCTGGTGGGGCAGAATGTAATTTTACGGGCAGATGGAAGGTGTCTGATTTGGTGGAGACGTTCAAGGCAGGGATGCAAATTACATGCAGAACATAGAAAAATTTCAACTGTAAGAGGTGCTGTTTCATTTATATTTTTAAGTAAAGGTAGCCTAAGAGAGTCTCTCTTTGAACACTAAACACCATTGCAGCTAATATCTGTTGAGTGTCACTACATGGCAGACGCCATTATAAGCATTTCCATCTATTTCACATAATGAATAATGACGAACACCTTCATCTGGCGTAGCTGATATACTGTGGTGAGCCCTGGAATCCTGCGCTGTAATGTGACTTCGAATCATGGGAGAATCTTTGTCTCAGGCTCTGATTGGTAGAAAACCTCTGGGAAGTACAGGGCTTCCTTTCTCAGTCTGTGATCTCCAAAAGCCAAACTGGTGTCAAAGGATGGGCTAGTTGGAATGGATGCACCCAATAGCCTCTTAGAGGCCTCTTCCCTTAACTTCCCCTGCCCCACATAGCTGAGATTCTTTATGACTTCTCCTTCACCTTGGCAGGCAGAATCATTAAGATTAAGACAGGAAACTCTCATTTCAAGGTGTCAGGCAAGACAACATGGCTAAGTACTCTAGTCCCAGAGGAGGCAAGAATAAATCTGCAGAGAGCATGGGCACATCTTAGGGAGCCTCTCAATGGAAACTGCTGAATTGTTCTTACAAGCTTGCCACCTGTACCACCATCTTCTTATTTAACCCACCCGTTAACTCTGCAGAAGGCTATTCTTATTCTTGTTTACAGATCAGGAAACTGAAATTAGACTAAGCCACAGCCCTGGGCCCCACCCTTCTTTTGTGTGACCCTGAACTAGATACTTAACTCTCTGGGTGGGTCTCACAGGCTTCACCTATACAATAAACACTCCCTCTGTTTCCCCTTCAGTAGCTTCACTACTCCATGCAGCTAGGAAGAGGCATTTCTGCTGATGTCTGAAACAGCCCCTCATGCCTGAACTCTGCCCCAACACATGTCTACACTGTGCGGCCACTATTCTTGGACTCCCACTACTCCCCTGCCCTTTTCTGAGGGTCCCAACCTATGGACCCAGCAAATGAACCCTCTCCATTGTCCAAACTCCCTCCTTACCAAGGTAGCCAGAGAAGAACCCATTCACTTTGCCTAAGAGCACAACTGCCTCCGGTAGTTGAGTCAATCAGCAGGTGACATGCACAGTTGGGCCTTCAGAAGAGGCTTCTCCAGGGCGGCCTGGGCCCCTGCCAGCTGAAGGGGAGAGTGCCTCTCGGTGACTGAAGAGTGACTGGCTTTCTGTCTCTTCCTCCCTCCCTTCCCCGGCCCTCCAGGAGGCTCTGTCGGTGGTGAGCGACGACCAGTCCCTCTTCGACTCCACGTACGGAGCTGCAGCCCACCTCCCCAAGGCCGACATGACCGCCTCAGGGAATCCCGACTACGGCCAGCCCCACAAAATTAACCCTCTGCCACCACAGCAGGAGTGGGTTAACCAGCCGGTGAGGGTCAGTGTCAAGCGGGAGTATGACCACATGAACGGCTCCAGGTAAGACCTCCTGGTCCACGCTGCCCCAAGCCGAGACCCAGCCTAGGTGTGGGCTGGCCGAGGCTGGAGGCGTCTGTGGCTGCTTGCGCTGGGGGTGTTGGCAGCATTAGGGGATCTGGTGCAGGGCCTGGGAGCCCCTTGAAGACTGAGACCAGAGAGGGCTGCAGAACTCAAAGGCTCGGGGCGAGGAAAGCCAGGACAGGCGCTGCTCTCAGCGCCCAGCACAGCCTTCAGAGGCCTGTGCAAGCCAGAGTCAGGCCCAAGGCCCTGTGCAGACCCTTACGGAAGATCTCTTCTGTGCGCAGCCCAGGCCCTTCTCTTCCTGGGGTGACTTGGCAATAGGACACTCTACCCTGTCCTGTTGAAGACATGTACCTCTCTAAGTGGGTCTCACCAAAGCAAAGATGGACCAGTACCTTCATCAAGTAAAGATCAGGCTATGGCCACTAAAGGCCTGCCGAGGGATGGAGAGCCAGGGCATGCATTGGAAAGTGTGCCTGAAACAGGAGGGTTTGGGGACAGAAAAAGGAGAAAGGGAGGGAGGAGAGTCTGGGGAGGGTGGGGGGTGGGTAGAGTAAAATCACAGTAAGTACGCAGCTAGGAGCACAGACTTGGTGAAAGAGTAGCCCAGATTTCAGGTCCTGGCTCCTTCCTGGGGCGAGCTATCTAAACTTTGGAGCCCTAAGCGTCTTCATTTCCTAAATAAGGTGGGCATGCCTGCTTCTTATGAGCATGGACTGGGATACTGCAGCTAAAGGACCTGGGACAGTGCCAAGGGCTTGGAAGCGGTTCAGTAAAGGATGCTGTCATTCTGGCCAAAGGTTGGAAACAGAGAATGCCTAAGGCTCCTTCGAGATAGATCAGATAATCCTATGGGCCTTCAGCCCACGGAGAAAATGACAAAAAAGCCAGAGAGGGCCCTGAGGAATGGGCTACGAAAATATGGAATTTTTTCCACCAGCAGTGACAGAACCGGAGACTGGCTGAAAGCGCCAGCACCACATTTAACGTCGTCAGATCTAAGACTAGCACACCAGCAATCATTGCGTATAGAGGGAGAGGGGAGAGAACGGGATTCAGGAAGATAAATTAAGAAGTTAGCCAAATCTCCCAGATAAGAAATAATGTTCTGAGCTAGGGGGATGGTAACGATTATGGAAATTAAAAAGGGGATGATTAATAGGATTTTGGTGAATGGATACTGAACCGGGGGCGGGGTGCCGGGATAAGGGAGAGAAAAGAATCAAAGATTCCTCCAGCCTGGTGGTCCTGTGAGCACCCATTAGGGGAGACAAAACGCTCTGAGAAGGGAAGGCTGGGTTCTCTTTGAGGTACGTTGTGAACCTGCAGAGAAACCTCTGGATAAAAATGTCTCGCAGGCTTTGGAAATAGTGGCCCAAGGCTCATGTAGTATTTCAGGCTGGGATTGAGATGCGGGCATGGCCTGGAAAGTTTGAACTGTGAACGTGGATGACGTCACCAAGGAGGCGTGTCTTGAGGGGTGAGAGAGAAGCCAGCAGGGTGGGGCTGAGCCCTCCCCCAGGAGCCAGCCTTGGGCTCTGACCTGCCTGTGGGAACATCCAGCCCCGGCACTTTTCAGCCCCACTAACGAAAACCAGAGCCTGGGAGCTCAGCCACCTTCCCAGATTCTAGGATTTCGGGATGGCTCAGATATCCTGAGACTGGAGCCCCTCAAATTATTTTCTCTCCACATAGCTAATACTCATGGCAAAACTGTATAGCTCCTGACAGTTGCGGGGCATCGTTTGGCAAACATTTTTCTATGGTATCTTATCATTTGATGCCCATTTCAATCCCCTGAGGTCGTCATTGTAACTCCATCTTGACATGTAAAGGCAAGATGGGCTCTGAGGGGCCCAGTGACCCATCTGAGGGCTTATGGGAGCCGAAGTTGGCACCAGCTCCCAGGCTCCCTGCCCACCTGGCTCTGGGCACCTCCATCTCGGCCTGTGTCCTGGGCCTTGGCACGCATTGGCTCATTTCTGCCACCACCCATCTGGTGGGGAGGCTGATGGAGCCTGTCACAAGGAACAGCAGATGCTGGTTGGAAATCCAGGTCCCCCTTTGGCTTTGCAGCCTGAGTCCAACCACTTCTTCCCTCCACTACTCCACCCTCTCCAAGCCAATAGAGCCTCTCCTTCGAGTCTCCTGCCATGGCCTCCTGTCCTCCACACCCCCCACTTGCTTTCCTGAGGTCTGTTTTCCAGACAGCAGCCAGAGTCATCCTTTTAAAACTGCTAACTCTCCTGCTCAAAATGCTTTAATGGCTTAACACAATATCCAGGGGCCTTAGTGCAGCCTCAGCATCTCTCAGACATCCTCTCCCACCCTTTCCTCCATCGCACTTCTTCCCTCTATTCCAACTACACAGGACTCCCAAACACACTCCTGCCCCGGATTTGCTGTCCTTGGCTTCCCTCTTTCTGGAACATTCCCAGCCCATCAAGTCATATGACTCACTCTCTCACCTGTTTCAGCTGTCCGCCCAAGCATCAGAGGCCTTCCCCGACCACCTGATCTAAAATAGCACCTGTCACCCTTTATCCTGCTTTGAGTCTTCTTAGCTTTTTAAAATAGGATGACATTGTCTTCTTCAGTTCTCGTACCACTGTGTATTGTCTCTGTCCCTCCCCCAAATGTGGGCTTGTGCCTGACACACAGTGAGTGTCTGATTCCTGGCTAACCAGATTCAAAGGTGAAGTTGCTTATTCAAGGTCACGTAGCCAGCATTGAGACTGGGTTCTGTGACTCAGTCCTTCCAACGCGGATGAACTAACTGTGCCTCTCCAACTACCCGGGAAGCTTCAAGTGCTCCAGGATACTAATCATAGGCAAAGTGTCCGCCCCCGCCCCCCCCCCCCAAGTAAATCAGGACCCACTCACCAGCTTGCACTATCTTCAGCCACACCTAAAGGCAGCTGGAAGCAGGCTGTGTAACTCCCTCGGTGAGCAGACATGGCATTCGCCTGGCTCTGGTTGCACACAGCAGCCCCTGCTTCTGATGTGTCTGGCTTGACCTTGGGCAAAGTAAGTTCTCCTCCCAACTTTGGAGAAGACAGAGGAGATGGAGTGGACGCAGCACAGCCAACCCCAACTCATCATAAATATTCTCTAAGTGCTCACATGTAAGCCAGGCTTATGGGAGCAGAACACAAGTATTTTCAGAAAGGTGGACCACATCCAATCCTTTCATTTCATCATGCAAAAAAAGATAGCATGATGAAGTGGAGACCAGGCAGGTTATGGAACTTCCCTCATAAAAGGCGCTGCACTTTTTTTTTTTAAACATTTTTTTATTGTGAAATATAAAATGCATACAAAAAGGCAATAAATTTCAAAGGACATTGTAACAAGTAGTTGTAGAATAGATTCCGGAGTTGGTCATGGGTTACAGTTCCACAATTTTAAGTTTTTCCTTCTAGCTGCTCCAAGACACTGGAAACTCAAAGAAACATCAATGTAATTATTCAGCAGTCATCCTCATTTGTTAAATTCTGTCTTCTCTGCTATAACTCCTCCTTCTTCTTTGATCTTTCTCCCAATCTTTAGAGGTAGTTGGGTCTTGCCCATTCTAACGTTTTCATGTTGGAAACGGTGTCGATAATATAGGATGGGGGAGGGAACTAACTGATGTTCTGGAAAGGCTGGCCCCTCTGCGTTTCAGAACTTATCTGGTCTAGGAATCCATCTGGAGGTTGTAAGTTTCTGGAAAGTAGTCTTAGTGTGTTAAACTTTTGTAGGATGTCAGATAAAGCCCTAGGTGTCCTTTAGGGTTGACAGGAACAGTTTTGGTTGGGGGTTGGCAAACCCTGGTAATTAGCAATATCTAGCTGAAACTTGCATAAAAGTAGCCTCCAGAATAGCCTCTCAACTCTATTTGAACTCTTTTATACATTTCTTCGGTTACATTTCTTCGGTCAGGTATTGTCAAATCTTATAGTGCCTTGGCCAGACTCATCCCTGGGAGTCACGTTCTATGTTGCCAGGGAGACATTCACCCCTGGATGTCATGTCCCACGTAGAGGGGATGGTAATGATTTTCCTTTCAGAGTTGGGCTTTGAAAGAGTGAAGCCACATCTGAGCAACAAAAATGGTTTTCTGGAAGTAACTCTTAAGCATAACTATAAGTAGACTTAGCTTCTTCACTATAGAAATAGGCTCCACAAGAGCAAGCTTCAAGATCAAGGGCTTGGCCTATTGACTTGAGAGTCCCTAATGTTTGAGACAGTATCAGGGGTTTCCCTGGTGGTAAAGCTTAATGGTTCCATATTTTTTCTCCCCTCTCTCAAGGGACTTGGCCAACACTTACCCCCACCCCTCTCAGCCTTCTTCCCCTTTTTATTTTAAACTAGCTTTTTTTCTATCATTACCATCAACTTTTTTCTCTTTTTTTTGTGAGAAATAACATATGTACAGAAAAGCAGTAAATTTCAGAGCGCATCACAGTTAGTTGTAGAACAGATTTCAGAGTTTGGTATGGGTTGCAAATCCACAATTTTAGGTTTTTAACTTTTAGCTGGTCTAAGATACTGGAGACTAAGAGAAATATCATTATAATGATTCAGCAATCATACTCTTTTGTTAAACTGACGTTCTCTGTATAATTCAATCATCAGCTTTGATCTTTCTCCCACCCTTTAGGACTATTTGGGCTATGGCCATTCTAACTTTTTCATGTTGGAAGGGACTGTCGATAATATGGAATAGGGGGATGGAACTAGTTGGTGTTCTGGAGAGGCTGGCCCCTCAGCATTCAAGACTTATCTGGTCCTGGGACCCATCTGGAGGTTGTAGGTTTCTGGAAAGTTACCTTAGTACATGGAGCCCTTGTAGAATCTTATATATTGCCCTAGCTGTTCTTTAGGATCACCTGGAATGGTTTTGTTTGGGGTTTGGCGAGTTACCGTAGGTAGTAGTGTCTAACTGAAGCTTGCGTTAAGAGTGACCACCAGAGTAGGCTATCGACTATTTCAACTCTCTCAACCACCAATATCTTATTTGTTACACTTATTTTCCCCCATTTTGGTCAGGATGGCATTAGCCAATACTTTTTAATTTTATTTACTGAACGTACTTTGGGATGTATCCAGGTATTAATATTAAGCTATACAGAATTACAAGCCCTCGTTTCCTTTCTGGGCTCCATGTGTTTGGGTTGTTTAAATGAGTTATCCATACAGGTTGAGTTAGATTATGTGCTACAGAAAATTTAGGTTTGGAACAGCACTGGGCTAGTATGTTCTAGAATGCCTGTGATTTACAGTGGATTCCCTCAAGGATCCTTGATAACGTGGGTTTCTGAGTTGCCCCTCTGTGCTTTTTGAAAGCCCTATGGATACTTGTGTCTCTGGGGTGAAGGAGGCATTCAGTGCATCTGAAACTACGAGGCCCTCCTTGCTTTTTTATTCCCAGCAGCGAGTCCCCTGGACCAGGGGCAAAGGATCAACTCGAGAGACTGGTACCTGCAGAACTCAGACCATGTCAGGTTGCCGACGCTGAGGGAGGCTCTGCTCGCTCTTTCTTTGCATCTTCTTATTGTGACTGAATCTGTCAGGGTGCGTTGTCCCTGAGTGAGCATGGCTCATCAGTTCATGTTGGCTGTGGACTTCAGAAACTTGATCCTAGCTGGGTTCTGCAAATAACTCAAAGCTGTATCCTGTCTTGACCACAGGGACTGGCAAAAACAACCAATCAAGGAAACATTATCTTAAGAAGGTGACAGGCTAGGACTACGCCTGAGTTGGGTCTGGTACAGAGGACGTGAGTTGAGTACTCACCTTCCCTGATACCCCCTAAAGAGAACAGTAGGGTCTGTATGCATTAGACACCCCCAGAGATTTCACATTTCATATGCAGAAAGTTCTACCTCCCATGCCGTGGCATTTTGCCTACTCAGTAGATAAAGAACTTGCCGAAAGTCCTGTGTTCTGAACCTTGGAGCATGAGAGAAGTCAGACATAGCCTGATGGGAAGCCATCCTTAGAATTCTGGTGGAGTGCTCAGAATCTATGTAGGGAGGTGAAAACAGCTGCTGGGTCAAGGTGATGCCTTTAGTATGGGTGATTCTTTTGTGTATCTCTTTGAAATTTGCCCTTAACTTATTGCATTGCCTTTTCATAATCTGAAATGTTATATGCATGTGTGATCCTACTGAAATCCTAAGGGCAGTACAGAGTCCTTTATTTTTGTACAGTGTGCATGTTATACGGAAGGCCCCCTTGATTGGTGGCCTCTGAGACCCACGTTAGCTGTGTGAAAATTGGGTATTCCTTGATGGCGAGCCTGGGCTGCAGCTTTCTGGGTCTGGGTGACAGATCTAGAGGGAAGTCACTCTGAGTTGAATGGAAAGGTGAAAGAGATGTTTATATAGACAGGAAAGTACACTTAAGGAAAGACTTCGGAATCTCCTTTCATCCAGACGCACAATTTGCAAGCCACTTTTGGAAATCACTAGTAGTCTTAAAAGCAAGTCCAGGGGACACACAAAAGTAGAACTGGAAGAGCTCTAAGAATTTATGTCCAATGGTGAAAAGAATGTTTCTGGTAACCAAAGGGCTGCAGGGCCCATGGCATGGCTACTGCCTTCCATGTCATTGCTTTCCCTTGCCCAGCACCACCATCTTCCTGTCCTGTTGTGGTAGCCCCAGGCCCTCTTGTCACCTGCCCCACCCAGTGCAATCATCTGCCTGGGTGCCCCCACCCCATGCCTTCAGTGCAGGTTGCAATACAAATTAGCAGCAGTGCAGGCGAACCAAAGACAAAACCTCTTCCCCCTCCACCCGTGGCCCCTCCTGCCCACCCTCCCTGTTGTATTCATCCGCCTGCTTCACAGGCACCAGCTGCCTCATTAAAAAACAGCCTTTATGCAACGCTTCACCTGTACCCTCCCTTAGCAGTAGCTGCTCAGCCCAATGGCAATGAGACAGGCTTGTGCTGCCTGGCCCTGGTGGAGCCCAGTGCCTGAGAGCTCAGGGCGCCAAGGGAGGCCAGCAACAAAGGTAAGGCCTTCCTTCGTTCTCCTCCCCAGCAGTGGAGCAGCCAAGGTAGAGAGTTGGTCAGGGGAAGTGGGAGGCCCAGGGTGGGTGCAGGGCTGCTTGGAAGGGAGTCCCTTTGCGGATCCAAGCAGAGAGGTTCCTGCCCTAGGATAGAGTATGAGCCAGGGGAAAGCACCCAGCAGGCATCCTGGTAGACAGCAGTTCCCCTTGACCAGCTGGAGAGCAGGTGTGTGCATGGGAGCTGGAGGTGTGTGTGCAGGGGAACCAAACGGTGGGAACTTCGATGGATAACAAACGAGGAAGCTCCAACCCCTGGACAGAGCAAATGGATAGCAGCTTCCAGCATCTACCCAGCACCGACAGGCTGTAGCTCTGAAACCCTCCTCTGCCGATTCCTGCCTCTTCTGCATCTCCCTCCCAAACAGGCCCCAACCTCACGCTCCCAGCCTGTTCTTCTTAGCAGACATCGTTTACCCAGCATTTCATCTTCTTTTCATTTATTCTCCTCCACTCTTGGCCATGGGGACTGGCCTTACAGGGTGACTTAGTTCAGGTAAGTCTAGAGGCTCTGACTTCTCACCTCCAAGTTATAAGAGGCCAGCTTTTAACTCAGAAATCCCCACTCACTCACTGATGGGGAAAAGAAAAGCAAACTCAAAAGGTTAAAAAAGCAACCATCTCCCCATGTCCCTAAAGGGGGGACCCCGTGGGGGCAGGCCTCTCTGCTTCCCACCCTCCCTGCCGACTCTGCTCTCCTTTCAGACACCTCCAGCCTCTGCCTCCCCTGCTCTCTCCCTCTGTGCATGTATTTGCCACATCAACCCTACCCTTGTCCACAAGCACACAAAAAAGTGCTCTTGGAGGAAGGCCGACTTAATCCTCCAAACTTCTGCTTCACTTGGGTTGTTTCACAACTAAGTATGGGGGGAAAGGCTGCCAGGTTTTGTGCACGCGTGTGAGCACATGTGTGTGCATCTGTGTGTGCATGTGTGTCTGCACACATCTCTGTGTGCAAGCGTGCATGTGTGTACATGTGTGCATACGTGTCTGTGTCTGTGTGTGTGCCTGTATCTCTGTGTATGCATGTGTGTGTGTGTGTGTGTGCATGTGTGTGTGTGTGCGCACGCGCACGGGTAGCTGGGGGAGAGCCCGCCGAGCTCAGCTCAGAGGCCAGCCGGCACCAGCGTCTTTCTGGAAACTGCTTCATCTCAGGCCAACTCCTTCAATAGCAGAAGCCAAAGGGCCAACGTCTGGTGAAAAGCCCTGATGTGCTACTGCCTCCCCTCTGACCGCCGTGGGGACATTAAACCTTCAGCAATCTGGGACTCTGACGGCTGGTTCTTGGTTCTCTGCCTGGAAAAACAGTAGGCGAATAGTAAAACCTTAAATTCTAACATGTGTAAGTTATACATCTTATTTTCATTTTCAGCCCATGTTCCCCCCCCGTAAGACATCAGGAAAAAATTACCGTCTGACTCCCAATATCTCAGTGGAGCATTTATCTCTCAGCTATGATAAGTGATCTTCAATATTTTTTTCCATTCAGATTAAGAAACAAATTCATTTAACGTTCCTTATTGAATGTGCGCAGGCCTCCCCTCCCCTGCCCGATTCTCGGGAAGCCCTGAGCAGCGCCTTCTTTCTCCTCAGTGGCTGCTTTCCATTCCCCATAAGACTGCGAGGGCCCTGCCGCCTCTCTGCCATGGGGTAGGTGGGGCACTATCTGGCATGGCCCACTCCTATCCCCGCGTGATGGGACGTTGCTGCCCGCAGCATGGTGACAGGGGGCAGAGGGCTGCAGCCAGGCCTCGGGAAAGTGCCAGGGGCAGGGCGGTGGAGGGGGGCGCTTCTCCAGAATTGGAAGGCTGCGTCGGAAACTTATCTGAACTCCTTGGGCCTGAAGGCCTGGTCTGGAATTCTTAAGGGGACTGGCTTTCCCCAGGTGTTCAGGACAGTACCTCCTGCTCGTTATGATGGCAGCTGCGACATCTCCGGGGCCTTCCAAGCGCCCCCCTTAGGTTCTGCTGAGGCCCCAGCACGGAGCTCAGACGGCACTTGCCCTGGGCACCCGGAAGGGAGCTTTGACTCTGGGCGGGGGCTACATGGAGTGGCCAGCCAGTCCACTCCAGGGCACCTGATGGGACAGAGATGCTGGGTGGGGGACCGGGAAGGTGTCCGCTCAGCTCTGGCGATGGCAGCTCATGGATGGAGTGAAGCCAGTGAGCCGTCTCTCTGTGCGGAGTTTGCAAAACATCAGCTGCCCAGCGGGCCTCGGTAGTTGGATGCATTTTGGGCAATTTGCCCTGCCCTGTGCCCTTCCATGTTGTTTCCCAGTAACCTTGGCCACCAGGGCTGAAAAATGCCCCAGGGGCCACAGCATCCCTGTCAGGTGGAAGTTCCTAGATTCTATTCCTCCTTCATGCAGCAACCAACTTCTTTGCAGGTAGGTTTTTAAGAGACCCTGAGTCCTGCTTCCCCTCATTACCAGCTGCATGAAACTGGGCCAGACATAAAGCCTTTCGGTTTCCTTCATCATGAAAAGGATATATTAACCCTTGCCATGCCTACCTGGGAGTGTTACTGGGAAGATGGACTAGAAAGGTGGTTGAGCAATCCCTTAAAATGATGTATGTGCAATAGAAATATTGGTTCAGGAAACATTTATCTTTCACCTCAAGCATTGTGGAAGGTAAATAAGGTAAAAAATACATGTAATGTGATGGTTTAATCTCAGGACACTCTCAGGCCAGCAGGCGAAGGGTATGTTACCGTCACACACGTAGCTGTCCTGTGACCAAGGCAGAAACACGGTGCTATGGGGGCAGGCAAGGGACAAGGAGCATATGCATGTCACTGGAGGGTAGGAGGCCTGGCCCTGAGGCTAAAAATATAGGGTGGGGAGGGCTCGAATGCCGACCGCAGAAGTTAGACTTTATTCTGAAGGCAGCAAGTTGCTGCTCCAAACAGTTAAATATGTTAATTACAGGAGGAGGTGGGATTTGATGGGAACTCTGGTGGCAGTGTTGTGATAGGAAAAAGGCATCATCACTGCCATCAGGCCACCGAATGGAGCTGACCCCTGCCCATGAGCTACAGCCTCCGTGCGGAGCCTCTGGCCGCCCCGGGTGACTCCCCATTGGGCCTTCTCCCCTCTCGCCCCAGGGAGTCTCCGGTGGACTGCAGCGTTAGCAAGTGCAGCAAGCTGGTGGGCGGCGGCGAGTCCAACCCCATGACCTACAGCACCTACATGGATGAGAAGAACGGGCCCCCTCCTCCCAACATGACCACCAACGAGAGGAGAGTCATCGTCCCTGCAGGTACTGGGGGACCTGGGCGGCCTGGCTGCCACTCGCTGCCACGCGTGTTGGCGTTAGTGGCTGAAGGAGTAGGACAGCCCCAGAGGGCATATGAGCCAGATATCCTTGTCTCAATGGAGAACTGCACCTCTTACCTTACTCCCTCCCTGGCCGACAAACGTCACCAACCCCCAGAAGTCCCACACTCACACGGGTCACTTCACACTGTAGCCTGGTGCGACATCAACAGCCTGGTGTCGTAGGCATTAGGGCTGCAAAAGGAGGAGGGCCGGTGCAGGGCCATGGGCACCCAAAGGTCTCCTGGCAATCCCCAAGCATGACCACGCTTGCCTGAAAGGACAGGGGAGGCTGCAGAAATCTGTCTTGTTCATCAAGTATGCACCTCCTGGCACGTGCAAGGTTCTACCTTTCCAAAATTGCAGCCAGCTTTTTTAGCTTTAAAATAGAAGTAGCTACATTTAACCAATGGAGCTCCTTAACATGTGTACCACAAGTTATATCAGGCTGTAAAAATAGCCGAGGGGGTGCAAGCGGAATTAGTTCAGTGGTAGAATTCTCACCTGCCAAGCAGGAGACCTGGGTTAGATTCCCAGCCCATGCACTTCCCAAAAAGCAAACAAGCAAGCAAACAAAAATTCAACAAATGGTGCTGCAGTAACGGGGTACTCACATGGAAAAAGAATGAAATGTGACCCTAACATACAGCATACAAAAAAAAAAAAAAAATAGCCAAGTTTTCCTAGGTATTAGGGGTGCTTGTCACAGAAAATAAAATCATTTTTCAACTCTTCAGCCCGTTGGCTGGACACTGCCTCAGCCGATCCCAACCTGCTCAGCTGCCTGGTCAAAAGAAATTTTGAAAACTGCAACTTGTAGACGTTGTGCCAGCTAGAAAGGAGCAAGAACACCCAAATCTGAAGTGAAGGAAATTATGGGGCAAAGATTAAAATTATTCTTACCAAAATAACTTTACCAAACAGGCAAAAGTGCTTCCCTTTGGAAAAGTGAAAATGCAGTTGTGCCTTAGAAGCAAGGGATGACATCGCTTCTGAGGTAGCCCAAAAGAATTTGTTTGTTGGTGTAAAAGGCACAATCGCCAATGGGCCTCTCCTTCCTCACCGCTTTGTATTTGTTTTCCACGGGAATTGGGCTCCAACCATCTCCCAGGGCTGCAGGCACAGCCATGTATTCTGGCCAAATATGACAGGGAAGCGGAAGGTGTAGGCAGCAAAGCAGGAGATAGGTGGGGCTGATGGATGGGTGAAAAATTTTCTGTGCTCTCTGGGACTTCAAAACAACAATAAAACATGTTTAGTTTCCTCCTTCCAGGAGCATATGACCTAACATGGAAGAGGAAGTATGGGCCCCATTTATTGAGCTCTTTCCAGGTGCCAGGCGCCATGCGCCATGCGAATTGCCTTATCTACATTACAGGACTCATCGATCACCGCACCCCTCAGGAGAGCATTTAACAATGCTTATTCCAGGTGCATTTATAGTGATCAAAGACTCCAAAAGCAGCATCTCCTTCCTCAGAAGAAGAAGATGGATAATTAATTTGTACAACACCTAACATAGCAGGGACCTCCTTATACTCCCCAAGGCAAAACCAAGTTTTGTCCATTTGGTATCAAACTTGCCTGCTTTTAGGCAAACAGCTCTGAGTGTGAAAATCAGGGGACTGAGGAGCTAGGGGATTAGAGGTAGTTTCTGAACCAACTGCTGGCACCACTTCATTTCAGTGGTCAGGCGTTTCACCTTGGGGAAGGGCTGGGGGAGGGAGCAGAAGTGAGCAGGCTTTCTGGTTGGCACCCCAAATCTGGATTGGTGTCAAGGGAACAGCAAAATGTCAGTCTTTTGTGGGCCAAGTAAACCAAAGGTGTCAGAATGAAAATATCATACATCCATACTAAACAGTTTAAAAGCACTTTCCCATTATGAATTCACTAGCTAGGGTATGGATTTACTTAATTACTTGACTTTGTTAAGTCTCTAGGCTATCCCCAAACATTGTGCTTTGTCCCAGTCCTCTTTCTGGACAGCAGGGAGGGTCTCATTTGTGTCAGTCCACAAATCAGGGCAATAAAATGTTGGTGGGACAACCAATTGAATTTATGGCAGGACATTAAGACAAGTATAAATGAGACTCTAGTAATCATCAGCTCCATGTTCAGATGGGAAAGAGCTAGGTCTAAATCATCCAGGAAGTACATTTGGAAGAGTTTAGCATGAGCCAGTGTAGATTTATAATTGTAGGGGGAGAGAAATAATATTGAGATAGAGCCCAAAGTAAGGGAGGAAATAATAAAGTAAATAAAATAGATGGTATAAAATGGAATTTGAGGCCACTGATACTAAAAGTGAGGAATGAAAAGAAGTGAAGGAGATAAGGTGAAATAATATGCCACATAATCCAACACTCCCCCCCACCTTCCACCCCAGGACATTGTTCTTTAGAATTCTGAAATGGTTGCAAAATTATTTCCTTTTTATCAGTGGCCCATGCCTATTCTTAATTGCTTCAGGAAGAATAAAAGAGAGTAAGTAAAACACAGCAAGACAGTGAAGAGAGAATGTTTGTGCAATGAAGTATTAAGAGGGGCTTTTATTTTTCGGTATAGGAACAGAGTAATTTGTAGGTGAGTTAATTGAGAGAAAGCTACAGGCAGATGGGAAGCCTGGTGGGGAACCACGTCCTCTATGGGGTGAAATCTTGTGAAGACTTTAACGGGAATTTCAGCTCCCACACAGAAACCGTCTTTGGGACTCTGGGCAAGTGACTTAAAACCTTTTAAGACTCCATTCCCATCTATAAAATGGGATTTTTTTTTGCAAGATGTTCTGCACAAGTAAAAATAGGACGTGCAACAACTATTGAGAGGTAGCACAGATATGCCTTCCAAAATAGATGTGCCAAATACAATAGACCTAGAAGAAGCTGAGGGCTAAAAGCTGGCAGACATTAAAACGCTAAGTCTTTCCTCCTCCAGGAAGCCTGCCGGGACTCTCCGAATTCACATTATTTCCCTTTGCCCGTGATTACTTGAACTAGCAGCACAAAATTTGTTGCTTTCCTACCTTGTATTCTAAATGTTTCGTGTAAATAGGTGTCTCTGGAGAGCAAAGGCCATGTATTTTTTGTGTCTGATGAGCATATTTAAAGTACATATTGATTCACTAATGAATTAGCCAGTTGGCAAGCAAAGAGATGACTTCCAGAGAGAGAGTGTTAAGTCATATAGCGACACCACATACCCTGGGACCTGCTGGGACTCATCACCTGTGCTCAGGGTGCGCTCCACCCCCTACAGACCTGGCTGAGGAGTTGTGGGGACCCCAAAGTGGAATTGACCTCAATCTCTATAGTATTGATAGTTACCCAAGGACGTAAAGGGTTTTGTCTTACTGACACCATCTCTTTCTCATCTTCGGTGATTTAAACATCCAGACATTTCAGAAATGTTTGAGGGATAATCTGGTAGAAATTTCAGCACAGCTGCCCCCGAAAGGAGAAAACTCAGATTTACTTTAAAGACAGGCAGCGCTGGGTTTTCTGACTGCACAGATGGAATCACAGGAAAATTAAATATACATATTTCTATCGCCAGCTGAGAGACTGGACTTATTCCATGGATTCAGGGACATTTTAAAAACACATAAGGTTGGCCTTTTCAGAGGCATTGGTCCCTCCATTTGTGGCATGGGGTTCACTTTCATTTTGATGCACCAATTCTCAGGCAAAGGTTTCCACCGTTCTCCAAAAACTTTAAAGAGTGCCCTGTCAGGACAGGCTCCTAAGATCCTCCACAGAGCACTAAGTATCTTGGGCAGCACCAACCTCCCTAGAGCTGGGGAGGTGTTCTGAGAAGGATGATTGGAAGGGATGGGCTTGTCCACTGTGAGAGAGGGGTGGGGAGAGGGAGGGAGATGGGGGGAGATGGGGGAGAGGGAGAGAGATGAGGGGAGATGGGGGGGAGAGGGAGAGAGACAGGGGGAGATGGGGGGAGAGGGAGAGAGACAGGGGGAGATGGGGGGAGAGGGAGAGAGATGGGGGAGATAGGGGGAGAGGGAGAGAGACGGGGGAAATGGGGGGGAGAGAGAGAGAGACGGGGGAGATGGGGGGAGAGGGAGAGAGATGGGGGGGAGTGGGGGGAGAATGGAGGAGGGAGAGAAAGACGTAGTGCCGTAGTGCGAGACCAAGACAGAGAACAGCGAAGGGAAGGGAAGGTGGGGAGAGATAGAGACAGAAAGAGAGGGAGGGAGGGAGGAAAAGAAAGAGTGAGGGGAAGGAGAGAGGGAGACAGAGAAGGAGGTGGTGGGGGGGAGAGACCCTCCAGGTAAGCTGCAGAGGAGCGAGGGTGGAGCGGCCCTGCCCACCTGCCCACCTGCCCCCTTGGCTGACCGGCCCCTCTCCCGGCAGACCCCACCCTGTGGACGCAGGAGCACGTGCGTCAGTGGCTGGAATGGGCCATAAAGGAGTACGGCTTGATGGAGATCGACACGTCCTTTTTCCAGAACATGGATGGCAAGGAACTGTGTAAAATGAGCAAGGAGGACTTCCTCCGAGCCACCTCCCTCTACAACACGGAAGTGCTGTTGTCGCACCTCAGCTACCTCAGGGAAAGTAAGTGGCCTGGCTGCCTCTGGGCGGCCTGTCATCCCCTGGAGGGTGCGGCCCAGCGTCGGGGGTGGGGAAGTGGGGAGGTGGGGAGGGCTGGGCTGGGGGAGCTGCGCTGGGAGGAAACCCCGCCAGGCCCCTCCCGCACTGACCACGGCTGATTCCCCACGGAGACAGCCTAGGAGGAGGACCCGTGTCCCCTCTGACTGGTTTGTGTTGGGCAGAGGCTGAAGGAACAGCACAGTCGTGCCCTGTGAAGTTGCCAAGGTCCCAGCGACCCCCTAAGACCCTGGGGGGAGGGGGTGGACAGACGACCCCTAGGGCCATGTCCATCTTGAAGCACCATAATGAAATAGAGGAAAGGGGGAGAGCTGCGGCCCCCAGGCATCTGCCAGAGGCTAGTGTCACTCTTCTCATGAGAAAGTCAATCTCTTCTTCCCCCTTCCCAGACACTCCTTTGCCCTGTAATTATACAGGTGGATACCCTGACTGGTGTTTTTCCTGAGCAATTTTTTACAGTTCCCACAGGGAATTCTGGATCCATAGATTTAGGGATTGAGGTTTTGCAAGCATACATATTGACTTCTTATCATCAGGCTCATTCTGACATCCCCTGACCCAGCCTTTATCTGGCTGCTCCCGCTGCTGCTACCTGCTGACCTTGCTTAACAGGCATAGTAGGAGAAGCTACAGGTGCATTAGGATGTAATAGAAGCTTTCTCCCTTTAACCATCCAGGAAAACTAAAAGAGCTCTGTAAAGGGAGAGCCTACGAAAGAAAGCAGGCAGCTGTCCAATGGATTTTTTCAGTATAAGGGCTCTCTGGACCCAATCTCCCATCAGTCCTGCCCTTGACTCTGATATGTACACAGCATATAGGAATGGAATTCTTTAACTCTTCCCCTTAACTCTTCCCCATAAATCCAGGCCAAGGTGGTACATCCCCAATTATTTGAAGGTTTGCTTTGTGACTTAAAAAGATGGTACTAGGAGCAGGGAGTGGAACTTCAGAAGACTGATTTGGGCTCACTTTATTATACTGAGGCTTCCAGGCAGTAGGTCTTGGCCAAAGAGGGACTGGCAAGCCTCAGGATGCAGCAAGTTCGCTGTTGGCAGCCAGGACAGCTGGGAATCTTGTAGGAGTCTTGGATGAGAAGTGTTTGGGTGATTTGAAGATCCCTTTCAAAGCTGATATGGTTGACGGCCCCTGTGGTGTTGCTTTCCCTTGTCTCCTTGACTCTATGGTGGTAGCTTTGGTATTCGCTCTCCGTTTTCCAGTTGGCCTTGAAGTTGCCTGTGTAATCCTCTGCCCAGTTCTGTAGCCATGCACCACAAGAAGTCGGGGAGCACACCCTGGCTGTAAAAACTAAACACATTTTTAAATGCCCCAGGCTGTCGGGGCACATCTCTGAGGGTATCTGGTAATCATGGGAGGGTAGGAATGCTGCAGCACACGTTCACACCAGAGCAACTGCCTCAAGTCTGAGTCTTGCTGCAACATAACTCTGCAACATGACGTAGCCCAAGAAGCAATTTTTTTTTAAATGAGGGTCATTTTCCTCCAAGCTTTCTGTGGTTGGAATAATTCACATTTTCTAAGGGCCCATATTTCCCAGCTTCTGTGTCTGTAGAATGTAAAAGGGGACCTTTGATGAACTGGGTCTTGCAGTGGATACCAAGCAGGGTGGGGGTGGAGGCGGGCACAGACAGGTTGGGCAAGAGAAGGACAGGCCAGCCAAGTCACAACACTGACAAGTGCTGCCTTTTCTGCTTCCCTCCGAATCCTCTGTGGCAGGGATTCAGGAATCACTGACCCTCTTCCTTCCTTTGTGGAGAAAGAGATGTACATAAGCGACACATCCTGGACGGTTTGAGAGTCGTGTATTTTGGGTACCGCAGCAGGTGCCCTTGTTGGCAGAGTGCACACATCCTCACTCGCTGTGGGGAGGACCCGTTCATACCATGTGATCCCCAGGCCTTACATTCTTACGGGTCCATAAATGGACCAAGTCCCAGCAAGAACTTCCCATCACAGATGACCCAAGCCACTGACCCTGAATTATCACCTGCTCGGAAAGCCCAGGAATTTGGGGAGGTGGCCATTGGTAGCCATTGGGTAGGCTTTCTCCTAGATAATACGGGCATAGGAGTGGCAGGCTGTGGAAAAGAGTTTGGTATTTGGGGATGTAGCATGACAAGAAAAGTTGTGGATTGCTTTCTCCATCTCTCGTTTTTTAAGAGTAAAAAAGACCTGGGTATATTTGTAGATGCCCCAAAGCTGGAAAACCATAAAGTTCCCAGAAAAGAATTTTATCAGTGAAGAAAGTTTTCACAGTTGAAAGGAGATGGAATCAAACACATATACGGAAGATCTTCAAACATGCCAAACCATCTTCCAGAATCTGGAGGATGGTTGCATAACAATAGGGCATCTATAAGATGGAAAATTCTGCCTTTAAAATGAGTGCTATGGAAAAAAAATCACAGAAATGGTTAGATACAAAGTTGAGTGGTAAAAAATGTAAGTATAAAGTGGTCTGTGCATAATAAAAAAACAATGGTTTCCAGTAATAGCAAAAAATTAAATAGTGTATTAAGGTTAAAAAGAAAACAACAAACCTTGCCCCAACGTAACTACAATGGTCCTTTCTGTGGAACCCAAACGGAAAATGATCCACCACCAAGGGAAGAAATGTTTGGTTTTGCACTTCTTGATACATGCCATTTTTTAACTGGAGGACGGGACGTGGCACCTCCAGCATGACTGTGACTATTTGGTGTTCCAGCGTCTGAGACCCCCTGATGTCAGGTGGTGGTGAGCCTGGAGGATGCCCGCAGGGGGTCCTGGCCTGGTCACTCTCAGTTGTCTGGATTGCTGGGAACTCCTTAGTGCTCACCCAACTGCCCTCATGCTTTATTGTTTTTCCAGACTTGCTTCCAGCGGATGTTTTGTGCTTAAGCAGGGAGGGCAGTGCTTTGGGGAACGAGGCTGAGTGTGACTGAGTTGAGGCAGGGGGAAGCAGTGCTAATTCCTGGAGCTTTGTCATTTTGTCCTTTTGTGGGGAAGGGGGCGGGGTTCGAATGTTTCCAGTTTGGCAAGAGGTGGAAGGAAAACAGCCGAGATCCGCAACACACATGGAGCAATTACTGTGGGGCGAAGGAAAGTCAGCAGAGGAGAACTGCAGAGCTGAGCTCCTGGGAAGTTAGCTGTAAGTTGGAGGAGTCCCGGTTGAACTGCACTTCTCCGAAGTGACGGAACTTTCTGGACTTTAGTAGAAAAACAGAGACTTTTTCAGATAAGATGTTCTCCTGGCATCAGATATATACTTTCACAAAAGGTGCCTGAGTGTTTATTCTAGGGGTCTGGGTGGGGAAACTGTACTTTGTAAAGTTTAAATATTGTATATGGATTTTCCAGAGTAGAGAAGAAGTAACCCCTATAAACCCTGCCAGATGGCCTGGGGTGCTAGGATTTATCCAGGCCTCGCCTGGCATTTCAGCTGTCCCAGAAATATGAGGTGTTGCTGGGCAGGCTCGGTCTGCAAGGATCCCCACAGAATTCCTGGGGAACACCAGCCCCCCCACCCACCCAGTTCCAGTTCCCATTCCCTTTACTAGACAGGTCGCCCCCTGGTGGACGTCACGTGGACAACCATTCCTAACACCCATTTAAAAGCCTGCAAAACTGAGGCCTGGTTCACTTCGGTAATTGGTTTCAAGGGGCCCAGTCGGTGGAGAGAGCAGCCTGGGTATCTTAATGTGCAGTAACCTGGTCCACGACCTCATCTTCTGGCCCTGGAAGCTTCGTGCAGACGCACACCTGTCCCCCCATCGCTGCTTCCGAATTCGCCTCCCTACCCTGAGGCTTCTGCGTCCAAGGGCCAGACCACTTTTCCCACAGCATTTTCTCTTTTTATTTGTACCAAGAGATAAATGCTTTCCAAAAATTTTCCTTGTGGCCTCCTGGAACGAGGCAGATTAAGCCAAACCTGTCACCACACTAACCCCGTCCGTCTCTCTTCCCGGAGGCACTGCGAATGCCGGCCGGATCGGTGGCTCCCCCAGTATCTTTCTCAGACACACCCCACTTGGCAGAGGCTGTATTTACAGAAGGCAGGCTGCGGGAAATGAGATTTGGCCGTTCGCGAGCCAAGATTGGGATAGACCGCAAAGGAACCGTCACCCACTGCAGTTCAGACTCTGGACCACTGGGGGGCGTCGGTTGGCGATCAGAAAGGCCCCGGGGTGGGGGGCAGCCAGAGGCCGAAGAAGGAAAGAGTCTTTCTTCTTTTCTCTTTTTTTTTTTCTCATTTTACAAAAAAAAATTGACCTGTGATAAATTCTAAGGCCCTGCGTTTTTAAACAGCGGTGACATAAGAGAATGAAATGTATTATGTGACAGGGAGACCCCAGAAAAGGTATCTATCTTGATTCTCATTTTTAATTTAAATTTAATGGGAAACACATTCTGCATTTTGTGGTATTCCCACCTGCAACCTCAGACGGCGGGCAAAGGTGATGGTTCTGGGCAATTAAACGAGTGAAGTATTATCCCTTCCAGGCCCCGGATTCTGCAGGGTAAAAGGAGAGCAGGGTGCAGGCAGAACAAAAGACCACATTTCCATGGGTCTCAATAGTCCGCCAGGCCTGTTGTTTAAAGGCTGCAGGGTCTTGTTCCCCATCTCCTCCACTCTTCCCCTCCCCAACCCATCCACTCCAGTCCTGGCCATTGACAGCCAGAAAAGGGAGACGCAGATTCTTCAATAAACTGACAGCGAGGGAGGGGGCGCTGGCGGATTGTGTGCCGACAGCGAGGCCGGAGACAAAGAGCTTTGGCCCTGGGACAGTTGTCTCCCTCTGCTCCAGGTGCTCCACATAAAGAGCAGGTTAGGTTGAGGGGTGCAGCATTGCAGAGGGCCTATTGTTGGCTGCAGCCCCACACCTGCAGAGCTTCACTGTTTTCAGTTCTGTTTTCTTTCAGACATCAAATACGGCATCCAGAGACGAATAAGCTCGAACACTGGAAAATTATTTTTTATTATGCTTTTATTTTAGGAAGGCCATTCCAGCATCAGCAGCGGCCACGTCATAGGCAAAAGGGACCCCAAAATATATAGACATACATATATACATGCTTGCATGCACATATATGCATTAGTACATAGACAGATGCACAAGCAAGTAAACATTTTAATTGAAGTATAATGCACAGAGCAGTGCAAATATCATGAGTGCACGAACTCAAGGAATAGTATTTAAAAAATGAATACCCTCCCCTGTATAACCACCACCTAGGTCTAGAACTTATATGGACGCCTCTCTCGTGTCCCCTTTTCAATCACTGCCCTCCGCTGCTTCCCCAGAGGTTATGACTCTCCAGCCTTCCAACACCATATATAAATTTTGCTTCTTTTAAAAATTAGCCTGGAGGCTGCAGTGTCTGTGGGACTGAGCACAGGATTTGGAGATAAACCTGAGTGGGAGTCCTGCCTCCTTCGCTTTCTAAGCTGTGTGACACTGGGCAAATTACATGACTTCTCTGAATGTTGATTTCCCCATCCTTCAAAGGGGGAATAACATGATCCATGTAAGGAATTAGAGAGACGATAGATATAAAGTGTAGATAAAGTGTCTAAGCCTTCCAGCAGCGTTGGCTTCCCTCCTCCCCATTAGAACCTGTTTCCTCTGAGAACTTGTGGTGCCAGGAAAGGCCAGAGAGTCTGGAGTAGCTTAGCTCCTCTCAGAGTCAGGGCTGAAGGAACTTCAAACCCAGAGAAAGAAATTCAAAGTCATAGAGTCAGGAACCAGGGTTTCTGGGTAGACGTATCAGAGCAAGGTTCTTATAAGAAAAGAGCGCTGTGCCACACCTTCTGGAGTCTCAGGAACGGACTAGCTCACAAAAGGAGATGAGAAGAGAAAGTGGGTCTCTGGGGAGAGACACCAGATGTCCCTCCGCAGCCGCTCCTCTGGGAGGGCAGCCTCTCCTTCTAGGAGTGAAACTTGAACCGAGAACAGTCTTCAGGGCAAAATCCTTTTCCTAGGTTACCATGAAATATATATTTCATGCAAGCTTTGGAGGGGTCAAATGACCCTTTCCCTCAGCTTTCTGGGAGTTTCCTGTGGAATTCACATGTGCCCAAAGAAGAACTTTCACCAAGGGGAAATTTAATAAATGTGGTTTATCTAAGCTCCGTGCTCTCAGCTAAATCTGCACTAATGACTCAGGCAGTCAGCTCCTCAGAGACCATCATTTTTCTTTATTTGCTCCAGCGGTGAGGTTTTAGCCTGAGGGAGAGAATGTCGGGACAGAGAGGCAGACATTCTTACTCCTTACAGAGGAGTAAGTAAGTAAATCTTTTACTCCTGAGATTTTTTTTTTCTATTCCCTTGGAATGTTTGGTTCCGTTTCTTAGCCTTCTTCCAGTCATGGAGGATTATTTCTTATTGCAACGGAACCCATTCATAACTTTAATTCCAGAGGACAAGAAAAATGCTCAGCCAGCGCTTTTTATAAAGGGCTTTTATGGTATGTAAATGTCGTGTCTGCGGGAGACGGGAATACAAAAATAGTATGAGCTCGCATTTTCTGAACATATATTATGAGCCAGGGTTTGTTCTGGGCACTTTACATGCATGATGCTTATTTAATCCTCAAACTTGTCAGTTAGATGGTACTACTGGCCCATTTTACAGATAAGGAGCCTGCAGTTTAGACAGATGGGGTGAACTGATCGATGTCACAAAGCAAGGAAGTGGTAAGAGGCGGGTCTCCATCTTCCCAACTCGCATCTGCATGGCAATTTGTATAAAAAGGAGGTTGTCTGAGCCACACTTTGTTGTTGATGTTCTTGAGAATGGAGTGACCAAAAGTAGTTGCTCCTTAGAGATCACCTCTGTGTGACCGTCTCGTTCCTAAAATGGTATGCGCGCAGCCGCACTCTTGCCATGTAGCAGGCTCAGCTCCCCATCCCGCCCATCCACCCCCTTGTTTTTGTCTGGGACTGTTTCAGAGCTACAAGTGACAGTTGCCCAAGCCAGAAATCATATGCTCTCAGCGGTTCTAAAATTCAATTCCTCGTTGTCTGACCTGGGGAGGCACACGTTCTCTCCAGGGCATACATTTTCTCCAAGGCGCACAACCAAACGCCCACAGCTGGGTGAGGCAGCAGTCTCACTTCACATCCATCCCTTGGTTTGGCTCCTAGACTAGAGACTAAAAATAAATAGGAGTGTCCTGGCAGCCTGTCCCCTGTTCTAAGCCTTGGCACCAAAGTCAGTCCACTCGGCCACAGGGAGCAGGGGAAAGGATTGTTTAGAAAGACTTTTCATGTCCTGTATCTGAGCAAATCCAAGCCCTGGTCTCGATGGCACTTGAGGGTCTCAAAAAAGCCTGAATTTTACAAAACAAAGCTTTTGAATTTGTTTTAAACAAGGGAACAAATCCGGTTGTACGAAAGAAGGGAGAATGTATTTTACATCCAACCCAAAAAATGTACCATCCCTTCAAAATGCCTCCAGTGAGTAAAACTGAGTAGGGTTTCATTTTAGAAGATGTCATCTGGGGTGACAGAAAACTCAATGACTTACTCCTCAGGTTTAGTTGAATTCTCTTAAGGACTTATGCAAAGGTATGCAGAGGTAGCTGTTTGGAATTCTCCCTCCCTTACCCCCACCCACTTCCCAACTTCCTCCATCAATAATGGATATTCAAGTCTCTTAGCCCCATCTGTACATAAAAACCAATGACTATCATAGGTGGAAGGAATTTTAATCTGTCCTTGTCCAGGATGTGGCAAACTAATATGTCTTGTTGGCCAAATCTGCCCAAAGCTGGCCCATGGCCTGTTCTTGTCCTGCCCTTGAGCTAAGAATGGTTTTTACATTTTTAAGGTGTTTAAAAAAAAGGCAAAGCAAAATGAATCAAAGAAGAATATGCGAGTGTAAGGCCCACAGAGCTTAAAATATTTACTCTCTGGTCCTTGATAAAAAAGGCTTGCAGAGCCCGGTTCCAGTCCATCTCTTCATTTTACTTTGACGAAGAGATTGAGGTCTAGACACGTAAAGTTAGTGAGTTAGTAGCAGGGCTGGGACCAGAACCCCAGTGGACTCATTTCCAGTCTTGGCTTCCTTCTGTGACACAGGGTGCTCTCCTGAGAACTTTAGCCGCACACATGGCGGCTTAGGATGGAGAGGGCATTCCCCACCTATACTCACTCTCTCCTCACTAATTCTGACCCTAACTCAGCCAAAATGTGACACTCCTGCATGACTGGCACCAACAAAATGGGTTACACTAACTTTTTCTTTCCCTCAAAGAATTATCTCTCTCTCTGTCTTTAGATAGATAGATAGATAGATAGATAGATGGATGGATGGATGGATGGATGGATGGATGGGTGGGTGGGTGGGTGGGTGGGTGGATGGATAGATAGATCTCTTTTCCCTCCTTCTGCTCTCTCTCTCTCTCTCTTGATGTCAGAACATTTTTTTTCCGGTCTATAACTGTTTTTGCCTTGCCTTTCCAGGTTCACTGTTGGCCTATAATACAACATCCCACACAGACCAGTCCTCACGACTGAGTGTTAAAGAAGGTAAGTGTGTTTCTCTCATGCACTTAGAGTTTTCTCCAGGATCAGGCATGATGCAGTCCCATCTTTCTAAGATCTGTGTGGAGAACTTCTGTGTGTCAGCTTCCTTGTTTCACTCAATTTCATCTGGCAGGGGAGATGCAAAGCCAAACTGCTTTCCACTTGTGCCTCACGTTGCAAAAGCATAACAAGGTTTCAGAATACCCTGCAGCAATACGACAAAGACAGAACTTGCAGTTGTACTCCATGAAACATTTGGTTTTAGAATGAAATGGATACTGCTTTGTTTCAAAGCTAAAAGTTGGGAGTTTTTTTTTCTTAAGAAAGAATATTTCAATGATTCTTGAAGGTTTCTTCCCTAACAAAATGTAGCCACATCAATTCACTTTAAAAGCAGTGATTGGGGCAGGGTGGGGTGGGTTTGGTTGACAGAGAGAGAAAGAGAGAGAGAGAAAGAGAGAGAGAGAGAAAGAGAGAGAGAGAGAGAAACAACAATTTCAGTAAATGAGTTTTGTCAGTGAGGGTTAACAATACAATAACATTACTTGGCATCTTCATTTTTGAAATAACAGTTTGAGTTTTATGTTCAGACACTGTGATAGATTCTTGGGATTAAACAAGTGATTTAAGGGAGACAAAAATGTGAGCAAATAATTTTTAGAAAACAGAGAAGGAGTGAAAAAAATCTAGCAGAGGAAAAAGAAAAATTCAATGGAGGAAGGGACATTTGAGTGGGGTCTTGAAGAACGAATACAAGTGCAGCAGGCATCTTCTCTTCCTTGGTTTTCTCTCCCTTACTTTTTTCTTTAGCCCATACCTGCCTTAATATGGATTGAAGCCAGAAGTTTGCAGCATCTATTGCTTAGAGGGTAGCACAGCGTAATGTTTCAGAACTGAGAAGAGACTTAGACACGACTCGGTTCAAAATTCTCACAGGTTATAAAGGAAGTGAGACCCACAGAGCTCATGTGTCTTGCCCAGGGTTTTATCTTTGATTGCTGAAGACTTTGTGTTTCCTATTAATAGCAATTGATAGTTAGATAATGACCAAAACACTTGCAGATGAACTGTGCAATGCACAATACAATAAATCTACTCTTAAACTTTATGATTTTCCTTTCCTTACCTCTCCCCACCTCACTTTGGGCCAGTCCTCCTTCTGCTACTATTTTCCTTTCCAAATGAGAATGAGTAATAATTTTGCCATGAAAACTGAAGTTATATTGCTTCACTCTACAGTCCGAGTCACATGTTACTTGATAACCTATTTTAACATAGTGTTGCCCACGTCGATTTATAAAGAGAGAAAATTTGGTAGACCAAAGAACACGATTAGATAGGAGGCCAGGGTACCTTTGGCTTGTGTTGGGAGAATCACTTCATCCTGGGCACATGGGTTCGCTGTCGGGTGAACGGGCTGAGCTGAATCAGGGAGAGCCAAGCCTGACTCCTGCAGCTCTCAGCTTCTCAGGAGATGACCCAGAGTCACAGGATGCCCAGGGCCTTCAACTCCGATTTGTTTTACATATCGAGCTTCGAGAAGATGTCATTTGGAGATAGGGATCCACTTCTTGGAAGGGGGAGAGCGAGGGCGAGAGCGAGAAGGAAGGAAGGAAAGAAAGAAGGACGGACGGAAGGGACAAGAGAGGAGGGAGAGACTGCGAGGGAAGATGGAGGGAGAAAAGAAGAAAAGAAAGAAGAAAGGGAGGTAAGACTAGGAGGAGAGAGGCAAAGAAAGAAAGGAAAGAAAAAGGGAAGGAGAGATGGAAGGAAGGGAGGGAAGGAGGGAAATAGAACTACTGAACTGCCGAATTAGTATCTTAGAAGTTTCTCCAGTTCTACAGGCTATTCTACAAACAACATCAAAATCAACTGTTGAAGGAGAAAACCTCTCGTGGGTTTAAAATGCACATCTTGGTGTAGAAGCTAGCCGATCCGAGCGGAATGCGTGGATAATCAGCTCAGCGCTCCTATTCTACCTGCCCACCTGCGTTTCCCCCCTTGGTCTTTCTGTGTCTGGGAGTGCATTTGTAAGGCTGCAGGCTTACTCGGGGTGCTGCTGCAGCAGCTTAGTCTCACTGAGTAGGAACCCCTCTTCTGAAATGAATGAACTGGAATATCCAGGCAAACGCCCGCTGCCAGGACCTCATTCAGGTGGGGCTGGGCATTTGTCTCCCAGCATTGGCCCTGGCCTCTAGAGACAGTTAAGCCTTTGCTTTGCAGGTGCATCTTTTGTCCCCAACAAAGCTTTCCACTTGAGCTGTCTTGCTCCTCCATCGTGCCCCACCCCTACCCGAGGTGGTTTGAATCTGTCTGAACAACCCATCATGCCACAAAACAAAGTGCATTAGCAAGACAAAGCTAACCCAGCTTCTCCCTGCCCCGCTTTCACCCTTCTAGCACACTCTCTCTCTCTCACTCTCTCTCTCTCTTTCTTTCTCTCCACTCCTCCCCCGACCCCACTCTCTGCTCTAATAGCAATCTTTATTTTAAAAAATAGGTAAGTGGAAAATGAAAGAGAAGACACTGTACGTCTCGGCTCCATTTGTTTGAATGAAACACACACATAAGCCCAAGTAGACCCAGATTTCACCAAGAGCATCAGAGCTGTGTGTGAGTGTGTGTGTGCACGCGCGTCCACAAAGAGCAGGTGCTGGCGTTAAGCACAAAGGGAAGGAGTTAAGGAGATGTTTCCCATTGATGTTCCTTGCATGCGCTGATCCCTGATCCCATAGAATGCCTTTTTGCTTTAAAATGGTGTAGTCATCCTGCCAGCTTGTGTCTTGAAAACGGCTGCAATCTCTAAGGGTTCCTTGTGCCCAGGGAGTAAAACTAGCTTTGACCATTGAGTTGTCAAATGATATTTGCGTCCCGCTAGGTGGAATATTCTGTGGACGTGGACTGGACTCTGCTAGAACAATTGTGCCTTCTCTGCCTTTAGTTATCAAGCCTAAGGTACCATAACAGAAAGATTTCGGGTGGAAGCTATTGTCTCCCACTTACGATAGCCACCACAACTGTCGGTTCTACGTGGGATTCTGTGATAACACACACAAAAGTGTGCGTTACCTCTGCTTTGGCACCTCCCAACATCCCCATCAGGTAGATCCTTGCAGACAAAGAAAGTGAGGTTCAGGGTTTAGGGAGTGACTCACTGAGGGGCACAGGGCTGTTTAGCGTCAGGGCTAGGACTCAAACCGGTTATAAGTTTAAAAGTCTCCACTTCAAAGGGTCTTCATGACCAACGTATCCTTCGCATCTAGCTGACTGTTCATGAGAACGATGCCTAGCCTGAGTGTCGTTTGGATAGAGATTTCAGTGTCCTTCCATGATCCATCTCTGTTCTTGCGACCACCGTCTCCATGTCCTCTAAACTATTCTCCTCTCCGAAAGATGAATTCCCACACCACCCCTGCTGGATACCATCCCCTGCTGTTGACTGCAGGGGGGATCACCTGGAGCACTTTTAAAAAAATGCTGGTGCCTAGGCCCCACGGAGGGCCAGTCAAGTCACTTAATCTAGGGGTGACGCCTGAGCATTGAGTTTGTTTTAAAGCTCCCCAGGTTACTCTTGTGACCTGCAGTCAAGCTTGAGAAACCCTGAGTGCACACGTGGTTCAGTGGTAGAATGCTCGCCTTCCATGTGGGAGACCTGGGTTCGATTCCTGGACCATGCTTCCTCCCCCCACCCCGCCCACCCTCCCACCTCCCCACCCCCCCACCCCCCAAAAAAGATTGAAGGCCCTGGGCAGCCTTCCGGAACTTGCAGCAGAATGCTAAAACCGCTTCTCCACAGCAGTGTAGATTATTTGCATATGGACCAGTGATCTCTAGCAGTTGCCTTGGCTAATGGATAAAAAGTCTGTCCACTTACCTTCTGAGTATGGAAAGGAGAGGGGAGAACGGACATTTCTGTGTCCTTTAAAGTGAAATGCCTGGCTGGTGCTGCAGCTGATGCTGACAGACCCCGGCTTCCCTCGTGGAGAATTCCAAGTGGAGGGCCTCTGCATGACGCTGCAGAGGCAAACCAGAAAGAGGAAAATGGGAGACTGGGTTTTCTTGGAGATGCACTGGGGGGTTGGACTTGACCTGTCCTGACCTCAAATTGACCTAGAAACAGAAGAGCAGAAGCCATTGAGGGACCACATAGCCATGATCAGTTATTTTCATCATCACGAGGAATTTCAACAGCTTGGCGTAAACCCCTTTCTGATATGACCTTACTTGGTTCTCACAACCGCCCTAAAAAAAGTAGATACCATGTTGGGAACTTGATTTTGCAGAGAGGATGCTGGGATTCTGAGAAGCTTAGGGACCTTTTCAAGTACCTAAGAGCCAGGACTTCTGACTGCGACCCATGCTCCCTCCTGCCCTCCCTGCTGGAGGTAGCAGTGAGTCTCCACGTTGTTTTTCTGGGCAAACTCTGCCCTAGGGCCATCCCAATGTACACAAAAGTCAGCTTGCAAGAATCAGCAGATCTCTTCCTAGCTGCTTTGCATGCCTAAGCCCTCATTTCCTTAGCTCCTCATTCTGAATCTGTCTAAATGCCAACGACTACCCGAAAGACAGAGGATATTGAGCTCCTTGTTTATTAACTCCTGGAACTCGTAAACCCACCAAGGGTGCATGAAGCAATGAGCCTCAAGCCACCCCCTGGGCAGCTTTCCGGGACTTGCAGCAGAATGCTAAAACCGCTTCTCCACCACAGTGCAGATTATCTGCATATGGACCAGGGATCTCTAGCAGTTGCCTTGGCTAATGGATAAAAAGTTTGTCCGCTTACCTTCTGAGTATGGAAAGGAGAGGGGAGAATGGACATTTCTGTGTCCTTTAATGAAATGCCTGGCTGGTGCTGAAGCTGATGCTGACGGACCCCAGCTTCCCTCGTGGAGAATTCCAGGTGGAGGGTCTTTTCCACAGCCCTTGGTTATTGGCTGAGCACTTTCACATCCGTTTTCTCATGGGCATCTCACGACATCATCATGGGATGGCAGGAGTGGTGTTATCATTGAGCCTGTCTGTGGGCAGTGCAGATAAGGCAGTGAGAGTCCCAGGGCACATCTAAATCATCCAGGTCTTGGTGGCAGAGCCAGAACCTACACCCACGCCCATGAATGCTCTCTCTCTAAGCTGCTTCTTACATTATTATGGCAACATGTTTGGTTCAAGCATCTGACACCTGAATGTCTTACACATTCTTTGACCAATACTTTCAATTTACATAAGGCAGCCTCTGGATGTGACCTCGGGCAAGTCATTGCTTTTCCTGTGTCGGTTTCCTCGAGTATAAATGAGGATAATTTTAGTTCCCCTTTGGGGATGATATAATGCTCATAAATCACTTAGCACCATGTTTGGCACACTGGTAAGTGCTCAGGAGAAGTCAGTTCTGCGAATTATTATTGTGGTTTCAAAATGATTGCAATATCCGTTAAGGGTTTTACTTTTCGCTACCTCAGTGCAAGATGACACTGGCAAGTTGCTTAAAGTCTTCTTAGGGAGATACACATTATAAACTATTAAGAATAATATAAGACTGCATATAACCAAATAGGAAAATGCATGCTACAAGCAAAAAGTAACCTGAGAATAATGAAGGAATCAAAGACTTCAAGATGCTTAAGTTGCACATCTACCCCAAACCTTTCATGTGGCAGAAAAGACGCCCAGCCCAGAGAAGGCATGGATGTAACCAAGTGACGGGGCATGAAGGCACTTGGTAGCTTAGTTAGGAATAGGCCTAAATTCTCTGATGATTGCCTCCTCCACTCCATTCTCTCACTCATTCATTCATTGCTCCATTTCTGTATAGCCACCAGGCTCCTGGAAATATGGTGAACATACACAGCTCTTACCCTCAAGGATGTTATTGTTGAACAGAGATGCAAACAGGGGAGCCAGTAAATAATTAAATATTGCATACTGAAGAATAGGTGATATGACACCATATCTTGCCATTTTCCCCTGCTCCTGCCTCCACTATAGGATGTCCTTTATGTTTATTTTGGAGGTCATAGTAAAAGCTGTTTGGCCTCTAGAAGCATGCAGTATGGCAGAGCTGGAAATGGATAGTGACATGAAGGGAAAGGACCAGTCAGTTAGTGCATTTGGGTCCGTTGGATGTGAGGAGGTGGGATGAGGGCTGTGTGAGTTTTCAGGTTGGGTTTTGGGAAAGGGAGTCCAGGTGAGATCCCAGAGTGTGAGTGTGTACGTGTGAGAAAATTGTGCCACCAGGTGGTGACTTACATGTGGGGAAGAGAGCCTCGGTTCATCCTAGTGAGACATAAAGAATGAAGACAGTTGGCTGTTTCACTCTGAGACCATCAGGACGCTCAGCCCAGCAGCCAGGGATTTACTTCAAAACAACCCTGGGTCCTGAAGCTGGGAGTAGGTTGGGATAGAGCTGAAATAAGATTGGCCCTCAGTTCCTAATTGTTCTAGCAGGATGATGGTTCCTTCGGGGTTCATTCTACTTTTCTCTCTACTTTGAGTTTTCTACAGTAAAAGAAAATGAAAAGAAAAGCCTGGAGCCCTTCTCTTTGGGTTGTGAGCAAGCAGAGATGAACCCAGAGTATTTGCCCAGGGAGCTGTGAACCTTGGTGCAGTGAGTGAGGGTGATGTGTCTGGGGTGTAGCATTTGGGGGAGGGTGGGCTTTGGGCAGCATCCTGCGGGCAGCACATGGGTGGGGGGAGGAAGGAAGGAAGGACAGCCTCGTGTATGGACATCTGCCATGTGTGGATTGCCTTTAGTGCGAGCGTGGGGTGGGGTTTGGTTGGGGTCTTTATAGGAAAAGGCCTGTGTAAGACTGTGAGGTAACCTCCTTATTATTTTTTAAGAGAGTAAATAACATCCCTCATGCAGCAGGTTGTGCGGCTCTGCAAGCCAACGTACACTTAGAATTTGAAGGGACTGATCCTCGTGGGAGAACCTGCTGAGGACTTGGTCATCGTATGCTTTTCTTTTCTGATGAAGTGCACCTAATCCATCGTTAGCAAAAGCAAGGATGATTTGTGGAACGTGTGTGTGTGCTTGTGTGTGTGAGAGAGATAGGGTGCGTAAACCCTGTTTCTGTGGTCCACAGGCAGGATTTATGATTATAGAATAGACAGTAGCTTGCTCTCTCCGTTTTTGAAAACTGTTTTCCTTTGAAATTCCAGAGTTAATGTTTTGTCTGCTTTCTATCTGACCCCTTTTGGAGTGCTGCATGGTTTTTTCACCAGTGAGGGATCCGGAGTGGGTGGGAGGGAGATTGAGAGAGAGAAAGAGAAAAAGAGAGAGAGAGAGAGAACTAGGAACAAAGGATCGTTGTCTCTAAGCTTTAGCGGGCAGGAAACCCCAGTCCCAGGGGCATTTAGCCAGCCAGCCCTGTCCCGCAGTTCAGACTCCAGCTCTCTGAATTCAATTTGACAGCTCGTCTGGGACACTTTCTAAGTAACCATTATCCTTCCTTTCTCTAAGTAAAAGCACTGTTATTTTTTTTCCGTGGGTGTGCTGTGTGCAATGTTATTGCACACGTGTGGGTTACCCAGTGACTAGGACGCACTTTCTCTAAATTATTGGAAACAGTTAGCCAGTTTCCCAAGACAAGTGTAAATTTGTTCCGGGATAATAAGGCAAATGACGCCAAAGTTTGTCCCGCTGCTTCGTTAGAGGCAGGTATATTACATCACAGAAGAATCTGTTAGGGAGCATTTCTTTCTTTCTTTAGCTCCTGTTAAAGCATAAATACCCACCGTTGAAAAAGCTTATGGGTCTCAGGGATCATTCAAAATGTGTACGCTGTGTTCCTTTGGGAGTCTGTTGAAACACGTGAACAAAAGTGTTTCACCCTCCCCAGTTTCTGTGTTGGGCTTATTTGTTTATCATTTTTAAAGAAGTACGTCAGCATTCATTTTGCTGTGGGAGGGAATCCAGCCTGCAAAGGCAGGTCGGCCTCACGCCATCAGTTTGGTGCATCGGCAACAGGGTAAGAGGCGACCCCCTGGGAGTCAGGGTGGACCCTGCTGGAGGACACAGCCAGTCGCAGCCAATCACTCAGACCCACTGTACTCTGTCACTGGATTGTAAGAGGCTCTGAGGGATCATATGTTGCTATTTTGAAGATCCTTCATGTTGCAGGATTGCCAGGGGCCTAAATCCCGAAACTATCTATATAACCTCTGAGTTCAGTTTACTGTGACAGTTTTGCCCAATATGCATCCTTCGTAGTCCCCTAATGTGAACCGATTCCTGTCCAGTGTGTTTTCGAGCACAGTTTTAATGCTTCCCTCTCCTTTTGCCTGGCACGTACCTCACTGTCACCCCAGTCCACACTCCAGGAAACCAAACTCGCCTTTGGCCTCATCAGTAACGCTTCTGTCCACGCCTTCCCTGCTGCTTACCAAGTCAGCGTTGAACAGAGTCTATCATCATTGTCTTTTATCTTGCAAACCTTGCTGCGCTTTGGAGTTAGGAATGGTGTCTTCATCAAGGTCATTGGATGGATGGAGGAAAATGACAGGCAAAGTGCCTTCACTTCCCAAGCTTTAATTTAAAACTAGTTCTTCGTGATATTGCTAAATGTGAGCTCATATTTTGGCAACCTCCACCATGCGTGCTGGCATGGCACTGCCAGAATCTTCCACTTCGCTTGACCCCAAAGTGGTTCCCTGCGACCTGTCATCCACCCCATCCATAAGAAATGAGGGAGCAGCTCTCAGAGAGCAGCTTCCAATCACAGGGTGACAGATAGTTCCATGCCACCCCCCTGGCCCAATGGCCACAGGTTATTTTCATCACTGTAAGCTCCTCTTCAAGGCTCTTCCAATCTGCATCCTCTTGCTACGTGCCCTGGCAGGGGGCGGCTGAGAACAGAAGCAACCCGAGGAGAAGTAATGCTGCAGGGAAAACTGATCTTCTGCTATTTCCCGCCCCCCCCCCCTTCATTTTCTTACCTTTTTTCAACATGGGTTGAGCGGTTACTATGTGCTGAGCACTTTTCTGGTCACTTCACACTTAACGCGTCACAGCTTTACTAATTCAATACCAGCATCACTCCCGTTTTGCATAGGAGAAAACCAGGGCACAGACAGGCTAAGTAATTTACCCCAAATCACAAGGCAGGTGTGAAGCCACTGAGACTTCCGCCCCCTCCCACCAAGGCAGTGGCACATACTCCTGCTCTCTCCGCTACTCCATCACATGCCCATTTCTTCCAGGTAGCTAACCCCATGTGGCCGTGAAGATGATTTGACTAGATTCGTTGGTTTCTGCTATGGTCTGAAAGATCAGCAGCAATTTGTATTTCAATATTCATCTTTAGTAGTTTCCCGGGTGTTCTTTTCATTATTGTCCTATATAATTTATATAATATTATGTGTATTCCCTTGTTTTTAGTATTATATTATAGAGATAAAAGGAAAAAATTGAAAGATTTAAAAAAGGAGTTGTTAGCAATGAATAACTCTATCAATAAGGATTACAATAAACTTCATTAAAAAATTAAATGAGGGGGGCAGCTATTAGTCCAATGAATAGATATCTAGTTGTGAGATGCCCCTTAAATTATAACAAGTAAATAGTCCCTTGCCCCTATAAGCCACCTAGACTGTGGTCCTCAAGTGGGAGACAGAAAGGCACTTCAGAATCACCTGGGAAGCACTGTAAGGATCTTTGGCAGGTTGCACCTGCCAGGGCACTACACACTCCCCTTCTAAATCTACACCGCAGCTGAGCATTCGTGTTCTTGGAATAAGCTCCTGCCATTGCTTCTGAAATACACCCCCTCCAGATAAGGGCTGCCAATGAGAGCCCGTGCCTTATGCCAATACTTAGTGGATAAGAAAGGGGTCTTCTCTGCTCTCCCATCAGCATCCTTTCTACCACCCCAGGGTTTGCCTTGTCTCGTCCCAGTGTCAGAAACCACCCAGACCTCTAGCTCTGTTCCTTGGCTGCTCAGACATTCCCACTTTGGCCCTTCAGCCCTCCTTTATGGCCACCAAGGCTGCTCTTAGATGCTCCCTTTGGGAAATAAAGAGCCCAGTGGACATCAGTTTGTTCTGCAAGGTTGATGAGGTTTGATTATGAAGTCATGAGCCCCGCTGGAGCTGTTTGCATTTAAATACATTCAAAGTAAACCGCCATGGGGGGATGGGAAAAGGTGAGAGGCTGTGGGAAAGGTATTTGGGGGTGCCTTGGCCTCCAGGGCACCCATCATGGGTCAGACAACTCCTCCCCATAAGGAGACTGTGAGTGCTCAGTGAGGTGGCCCAGAACGAGGAGGCTAAGCTTTCAGGGATATTTCAACTCATTACATGGGGTGGGCCGTTGGCTTTCACATTTCTAGTTCGTCGCCAGCCTCTGGATGATTGCTATTTTAGGCCCACTATCTCCACCCAGTTTCACCGTGACTCTGACATCTCATTCTATTCCAAACAGCAAAGCCAAGACCGAACAAAATCGCCCTGGTTGACGTCATTCCATTGCCCTCAGCACATGATCTCAGCTGGTTTGTCGTAGACACTAGAAGTGGTCTCAGTTGGCTGTTCTGAGAACTGGGGTCCCAAAATACTTCAAAAAAAAAAAGACAAAAAAGAGCAATTCCACAAGTGCTTCAAATGACCCAGTAGGTCCACAGCAAGGAGATTGTTTGAAGGGCAATGATTACTAGAAAGTGTCATTTAAAATAGGTTCCTTCAGTCTCATGCTTATAAAAGATTATAGATTATATCTCTATATCTATCTGTCTACCTGTCTATCTCTATGTAACTAATCATCATTGTATATCTATCTATCCATGTATTTATCATTTATTTATCTACAATTGAAGCTTCTCTTGCCATGTGGGGATGCAATGAGATGTTCTAGTGAAAAAATCATAGCAATAGCAAGGTTTGTTAATTTAATATTCAGACTTTCCTAAATTCTTTTTGTAGATGTAATAGCTTCCTCTCTTCAGAGAAGCCCCCATCTAAGAAACTATCTAAGAAACTAAAGAGCTCACTCCTCAGGAAGTATCCTTGGGCGACAAGATTAAATATTTGAGGAAGAAATGCAAAGAAAGGTTAGAAACTCTCACTCAGTACCTGAGAGCTTTTTCTCCCTAATCTCAAGAATCTCTAAACTCCCACTTTGAGGAGAACAAAAAAGTTTAACTTGACTCTCTGACGAAGTTTGAATTCTTGTGTCTGGCCTGATTTAAGGAGAAAGTGATCAACTTAGAAGTGGAGCTACTGCTTTGTCCTTCAGAATCCAACAACACATCTTTCAAAGCCCAAATTCAAATCCCACTGTCCCCAAGACATTTTTTTTCCTCCTAAACACTACAGTCTCTTCTCTCAACCCCACCATGTTCACAAGCTATTTATGGACCTAGTTACTGATTATCTTGTAGTCTTTAATTGTGAGTTTTGCTTTGTAACCTTTTTTTTTCCTGAGCTCTGAACATATTCATGAATACCATTGGCAGTTGATAGATTGGGAAGAAAAAAATCTAGGCTTCATTAATTTCATGAAATATTGACTGAGCCCTTTTTCTCCCCCAAAGAAAGAACCAGAAGAAATTAGCATTGGTTGGCACATGAAAGATTAATTTCTTATCTCCCATGAATTCAGTTCTGGAGCCAGAATTGCAGTTACAATTCTGTAGGACATTTTAGAGTTATAAAGCATTTTCCCATGCATTATCTTTGTTATTCTCAAAAGAATCCTTTGAGGATTAAATACACCATTTGCTTTGCCAAACTCTTACATTTAGAAATAATGCTCCACCCACCCCACCCCTCAGGTATGTCCCTTTTACAGATAGATTAACTGAAATTCAGACAGGGTAAGTCACTTGCCTAAATTCACACACTTGGTAAATGGCAGAGATGGGAGGAAAACTCACCCCTAATCCAGAGTTCTTTCCATCACAGTGAGCTACTTCCTTGTTTGGGATCTACTACAAAAGAGATTATGGAATTCCTTCTCATTAAAATCATTAAAAGCCCTTAGTGATAGCACAACACCCTCATGCCTAAAAAGATTTCGGTAGCACTTTTCCGAAGAGGTGAAAATCATTCTTAGTATAATTTTGAAAAAATGTTCAAAAAGCCTTTGGCCTGCCTGCACAATAATTATCAGTCCTGCTCAATATCCTAGAAGAGTTTAAAGAAAGGCAGCTTTTATACTATGAGTCATATTTTCAATTTCTATTAAAATTCTTACATGGCCACATATGCTTTCTCTCAGGCTTTGGACCTCCAGGCCTGTGCTAATTTGCATGTCTGGTTTAGATAATGTCTGAGGTCCCTCATAGGCTCTAAAGGAGTCCTCTGATTCTGTAACATAAGTGAGACCACATCCCACCTACCCGCATTGATGTTATTCTTCGCTAACTACCATGATTCTGTCTGATGTGTGGATGCAGGCTGGGGACCAAAGCATTTAATGCTCACCCACAAGGGTGATGAGCTCACCTATCCACTTTTCCCACACCACCCCCAGAGAATTGCCCTTTCTTGCTACCCACTTCAGACATAGGTCAAAATGCAAATACTAGGAAGTGTTGGGATTTTCCATTTCTTGATTTGAATGGCAATCATAAGTCAGTGTGAATTGAATAAGCACAGATTGATCCAATTACCCTGATTCTAAATGTGCAAAAGTTGGTAAAATCTTTAATAGACTGGGCTCATTTTTTCTTTCACCATCCCTCACCCAAACATCAGAGACATGTTATCCAATATTTTTGCAAACGTGGCTGTTCTCCACCAGGAAGTAATTCTCACTAGATAGAGAATAATAAAAAGGATTTTCCTTTCAGAAGGACTTTGAGGTCGATGTTGGGTAATCCAGTCACTCTTCATAAAATTATGGAGCTGTGTAGAGCTCTATTTTCTTAACCCAACATACAAAGTTGGATTGGACGGGGCAAATCTTTGCTCAAATGATATATTTTCAATGGGGCCTCCTCATCCCAGCACTGCCTACTCCCATCCCCTGTTTTATTTTTCTCAACAATACTGATCACCTTCCAGTATACAATGCTGTACATTCTGAATCTACGCTCCATAGAGCGAGGATTTCTGTCTAGTTAGTGTTGTATTCTCAGTACGTAGAATGGTGTCTGCTGCAATAGTAGACACTCAATAAAATTTCATGGAATGAATAAATGAGAAAAGATCTCTTCCAAGTGATTACCACCAAGCAGGGAGATACGGATATGAATAATTATATTAGAAGCCTGAACAAGGATAAGGCAATAAACTTGGGCCCTTCATCAGAGAGCCTTAACCCCCAGCACTTTGGAAGGAAAGGATGCAAAAGCTGAATTGTCAAGCAGACAAAAGATCATATCCCCCTAAGAAGGTGAGGTCTGTGGAAGTTTCAGGGTGAGAGGGTTGGTTCAGGGCTCTCAGCAGAGAAGAGAATCTCACACATACACTCCCCTTCATTTATCTTCCAGCCCTATTACCTTAAGCTTTCTTGTTCCTACCTGAATCCTCTCAAACCTGCAGCAGACTGGACTGAAAACATACGCAATATAGTTGTGTCTACACGGCCCAACGTGGAGGGGAATTTGGGCAAACATCTATTAATCTAGTCAGTCAGTTTTTCTACATAATGCTGACCCCCCAGACCCCACCTTGTGGCCTTATCAAAATAGGAGGTCATTTAGACCCAAGCACAGAGCCCATGGGAGAAAGCAAATGAAAGAAGGTTCCAGCACGGCAGAGGCCTTGCATGGCCACAGCAAGGTTCTGCCCAGCAAGCATGCCACTTGCCTTTCCAAATTCTCCTGTGTAAGAATCATCCATTTTTTTCAAGCATTTTCTCCTCTGTCCATTTCCCCTTTGCACATGTAATATCCCCAACAGTACTTCCATTATGCTCCACACAGCAGGGCCAATCTGTGGCTCAGGGGCTGTTTGGATTCCAGGACAAAATCCTGGAGCTAAGGAAATCTGATCCAGGATGGTTTTTGTGTGTGTGTGAGTTCCAAGTTAGGGGAAAGCCTTCCCCGGATATTTCCCTCCTACTGTGATCTCGGTGGAAGCCAAGCTCCTGGTTTGCTCTTTGGGACATAGGATGCCATCAAAGCAAGGCTGAGCTGTCCCTAGAGAATGGGTTGAAAGGAGGGGATGACCCAGGTCTGAGCTGCAGGGAGGCCTATCTGCAGAGACTCCAGAACATGCTCATTCTAGGGGAGGCAGGAGGAGACCCTATTAACTGATGCTGGACAATAACTCACCAGCAGACAGTCCATTACGCCAACCCTTGCTCTCTGCTATGACAGCATTTCTCAAGCTGGGGTCAGGAGAATTAACTTCTTCTTTTAAAAGAGATCCATGCTTTATTCACATTTGGGAATCGTTGCTCTAGAGGCAAAGAAAAATAGGATGTCCTTTCTCCTTCGCAGCCTCCAAGTTGCCCTACTGAAGCTTCTTTCATTTTCAGAGCCTTTGTTCATGAGCTTTTTAACCTCATTTTCCAAGATCAATATTTTAGAGGTGCAAGCATAATTGAATGATCTACATACATAGGGTATATATTTTAAATGACTATTTATCAAGTGCTTATTTAATCCTCACGGCAACCCTTGAAGCACCTCTTGCTAAGTCTTTTTAGAGACACAGTTCAAAAAAGACAAAGTACTTGATCAGGCTCAAGTCAGCAGAGTAAGTGGCGGAGCTGGGATTTGAATCCGCGTCTGATTCTAAACGCCATATCTTAGCCTACAAGGAACTACAAGGCCCACCACAGAGAAAGGATGCCTTCCCCATGGCATCCTGAGCCCTTCATAACTTTAATTGCTTGGGAGCTAATTGCCTTTGCACTGTCTTTGAGGCTGATACCAGACCAGTCGGCCAGGCCTGGGGAAAGCTGAGACTGTTGGTCAGACAAAGGGAGTAAGCTCTGGTGTCTGTCTGGTCACCAGCAGGGCCAGGAAGAGATGGTGGTGGACAAGAAGCTGGTCTGAGTTGTTGGCTGCAAAGGTTCTGGAAGCATAGCAAGCTTTGACTGGCGGGGACCAGCATCCAAGGCAGCACCAAGGAGAACCCCAAGCAAAGCAGCGTGAGGAGGGTTTGGCGATCAGTAGAGCCTGCTCCTCACTAAGACTCAGAGAGAGAGGGGTGTCAGGGAAGTATCCAGTCCAGTCATCTACCAGTATGTGTTAGAACCTCATTGCCCATCAACAAACACTGCTGCTCCCCTGCACGGCTCTGACCTGTTGGATCCTGCTTCCTTCTTGGGGAGTTCAGAGATTTCGATTGAGCATTCTCCCTTGGCATCCCCATCCTATCAAGAAAGGAGGTCTGCATGTGGCTGTGGGGCCTCCATACTGAGCGTGAATGGCCCTTCCCATCCCTCAGATGAAAGGTCTGCATTCAGGAGCCGGGCTTTCCAAGGACAAACAGGACTGGGCCTTGCCAGCCTTCTCAGCAGCCACCAGAAATTTGATACGAAGTTTCAGGAAAAATTCATCTTTTTCCACAAAGCAATGGAGAGCACGTTCTTCGGTCGTGCCGGATGAAGAGAGAGGCTTTTGTGCACTGCTGTCACTGCACCTTTGGCCACTGGGCGAGGCCACGACAAAGTAGAGTGCCACATGTTGGCCAATACCTGTGGGCATTCAGCCAGCTGACTAGAGGCATCAGAGCAGAAAGAAATGTCTTTCCTGAGACATTTGGCCAGATTTCTAGGACCAGCTTAAATGCTTGACTAAGAAACTGAGTTAACACTGGGATGGCTATGAGAAGGCTGGGTCCAGAAAAAGCTTTCCCTTTCCAACAAGGAGTTTTCAGAAAAAAAAAAATCTCCATGCTCATATTTCTTTACCCCAGGAGCCTTTCTTGGAATCCAAGAGGCCATTTAGTGTCAAATTCAGCTCCACCAGACATCACATAATGGAGATTCTGTTCCATCATGTGCGTGAGGCTGAGTTGTCCACAGTGACTGGCAATGCCTAGATCCTCTAGAACGAGACTCAGGCCTCTTTACTTTGGCAAAAGTGGACTTCAGGACTGCCTGAGACTACAAGCTCCCAATGAAGTCCTCTTGGTGGCTACTCTGAGGAAGACTCATCCTAAGATTTGTCATCTTGATACTCTGTGAAGCCAAGGGGCATCAGCCTTCGTTAAAATAAAAAGTGAGTTTGTCAGGATGTGGGGGTGATTTTCTGCTGATAGAGCTGCTTGCCATCATGGAGAAGTTCTGAGGCCACCAACTCCCATCTGTGGATCCCCGATGGCCACGTTTTTTGCATGCCGTGCCCCTGGCTGTAACCACAAGCTTGTCTTTTCACAGTTAGTTCTCGAAAAGCAGACACCACACCCCAAATTTACACCCAGGCACACCAACAGGTCCTCTGCATACACACCCCAGCACCCATGGTGCCAAGGGGCTCTGGACCAGCTGGGTATCAGCGAAGGGAAGGATAT
This sequence comes from Tamandua tetradactyla, assembly GCF_023851605.1. Taxonomy (NCBI): domain Eukaryota; kingdom Metazoa; phylum Chordata; class Mammalia; order Pilosa; family Myrmecophagidae; genus Tamandua; species Tamandua tetradactyla. Next base: position 7,813,259 of record NC_135334.1, on the reverse strand, counting down.
CACCTGTGCAGAAATGTGAGTCATGCAGTCACTCCCTAGTCTAGGGTTTTCCATTTTTGTTTTAGACACGTTCCTGTCTGTGCATCTGGCACAAGAACCAATCGCACTGCTAAGTTTTCACACTTGCCTTGCTTTTAGTTGGGGGAAAAGTGAACCCTCATTTCAACAATGATTTTGTCAGAAATGTGCAAAATAAAATGCAAGCAGCTTCAGCACATGATCTCTTATCCTCTGCCTTCTTGTAGGAACAAGGTTTTAGCCTATGCTTATTAAATAGGTGGGGTTTTGTCCATTACACTCAGGGAGGTGCAAGGGTCAGTCTACATTCCTCATCATCCCAGACTTAAATCACTGAGAGATTTAGGTTAGTGGGGGGCAGTCAGGGTAGGGGGCATTGAATTCTTTTCAGCCAGTGATATAGTCAACAGCGAAAGGGACTGTGCATTTTTAGCAAGAGGGCAAAAATGTTGGCCCAATTCATTCAATCAACGAGTATGTATTGAACACCTGCTGTATGCTGGCCCCTCTTTTAGGTTCTTAGCTACATCAGAGAACGAAACAAAGATTCCCACCCTTGTGAACAACCGATTTACTGTGCAATAAATAAACAATAAGCATGAATTCTTGGGTAAATGAGAAGGTGCCAAGTGGAAAAACGCAACGCAGAGCAGAGTAAGGGAGATGAAGGGAAGGGAGAAGTTCATGTGTATTTGGTACGCTAGTGGACATGCTTCTGTGCCTGAATATCTTTTAGGTCTGTAATAATGATGAAAGAAGAATATTAATTGCTAACACTCTGCACTAGGCATGGCCACGGGTGTGGTCCTTGAATGTCCCATTTAACCTGCAATGCTGCTCTGTTTCTCCTTGAAGGCAGAGTGCCAGATCCCAGCTCTTGGCTTTGGCTTCCTGCATCTCCATGATTGTCTCTAGGAACTGCTCCACAAACACTGGTATTAACTTAAATCTTGCATTTAGTAGATGCACTAACTAGAGAAGCTTAGAGCCCCTGGATTCGCATTTATTAAACTCCATAGTAAACGGCCCAAGGCTACCCTTGGTGGATTCAGGCAGCAGGGCCTCAGATTTTCCAGGCAAATAGATGTGAATGAAAAAGCAAATGAGAGAGACACACATGGTCTTTGTCGCTCCAACTCCACACTCTGTTCTGTTACCAGTTGGCTAAAGACTCTAACTTATACCATGACTCGTGGCTGTTTATTGCTCTATTAAATTCACAGTGAGCGCACAGTTCAGGCAGATTGCTGGGTGGCCTCTCTGTTTCTGTCACTTCCTTTTTAACCTGCCCTAGAACTGTAGGGTTGGTTGATGCCTCTGAAATCCTCTCAGCTAGGCTTTGGCCTGTAGGACAATTACCTCATAAGGCTGTGCCTCCTTTCTCAGGCCCCAAGACGTGGCAGCAACGATCAGGGCTGCCAAACTCTTCTCTGGTGAAACACCAACTTCAAACCATGGCTGGGGAGACAGAAAAATACTGTGAATAACCACACTCTGTTGGTTCAAGGGAATTCATTCATTCACTCTATCTTTTGCACTCCTGCTCTGTCCCAGAGGCCTGAATAAACTACAGGAAGAAAAGTCAATATGAAGTCTATGGGAATCATAGCCATTGCCATAATTTGTTCTAGAAAATGGTTCTTCTTAATGGTCATAATATAGCTTGCAGATAGCATTGAAGCCTTCAGTAGACAACCAATTGAGTAGAAAACTTGGCTAGAGAAGTTTAAGGCAGTGAGGTGTTACGGTAGTAAGTCAGAAGCCAAGTCAGAACTTCACAGCATACACCCACCAATTCCTGGAACTTGATGAATTTATTAATTTTTTCTTTTTGCTTGAATTTGTCCCTTTCTATTTCCACTTTCCATTCTGGTCTTACTTAGCATTGTCTTCTTCCCTCAGGCTCCAGTCTCTGTCCTATTCCACCCACCACAACCAGCCTCATTCTTGACTACGCCCTGCTTTTGACGCACCCTATGAGCTTCCCAACCTCTCTTGGCTTCCCAAGGCCACCAAGTTTGCTTAGCTGTCATCAAGGCTGCCTGGAGCCTGGAATATGGCTCTGCCTTCCCTTCTCACCCTCTCTCCTCCTACCCCCTCCACAACCCCTGTATTTGTCAGGGTTCTGTAGAGAAACAGAACCAACAATAGAGATCTGTAAATATGAGATTTACAAAAGTGTCTCTTGGAACCATGGGGATCCAAGAGTCCAAAACACATAGAGCAGGCTGTGAGGCTGGCAACTCTGATGAAGGTCCTCCACGAACTCCACAGGAGAGGCTGGCTGGCTGAATCAAAAACAAACATTCTTCTCTCTTAAAAGTCTTCAATTGGTTGGATTAAATCCAGCTGTTTGGATTCTCTCATTGCAGGAGACACACCCCTAGTTGATCATAGATGTAATTTGTCACAGATGCAACCAACTGATTGATGATTTAATAAACCAGTCTTCTGGTATAATAACCAACCACAAGATATCCTTGCAGTAATGGTTAGGCCAGTGTTTGCCTGACCAGTCAACTGGGCGCTGTCACCTGGCCAAGCTGACACCTGAACCTAACCATCACAGCTCCTACTTCAATCATGCAGTATTACTATTGTTCCCTCCCTAGACACTATATTTACCTTCTCACATTGTCCCTTGCCTACATGTACACTCTCCTCTCCAAAGAGATCTCTCTCAAGTCACATGTCCCCCTTGAGCATCTTTCTCACCCCAATGACACTCCACTCTCCTTCCTTAACCTCCAGTAGCCCCTTTATCTCTCCCATTCCTGTAACTCATGACCTGCATTTCTTCTCAACCTATTTGCAGTTGAATACAAGGACAGGGAATTTGTTTCATATTACTTCATACCCAACGTGGCCAAGCACATGCTATGTGGCAGAAGTCAGTCCCAAAGAAATGGTTGGAGGCCTAACCATCAACCCTACCCAGAAAGGAAAACTTTTGAAGAACCTCCCTTTTCTTCTTCTTGTACGAGCATTGCAAATGCCCCAAACCTATGCAAGACATCCCAGAAAAATGCTCATCAGAGCTTTCATTCCAAGCTGGCCAACGAGTTGCTTTTTTATTTGTTTATTTTTTGTTTTGTTTTTAAGCAAGAAGAAGAATCTATTTGCAGGAGGAATTGTGGTTTTGATGGGGAAAGACGTCCAATAAAAATAGAAACAGACAAATGAAATGAGTTGAGCTTTGTCTCTTTTCTCCCCCTTCCCAGCCCTTCCTTCCCATCCCCACCCCCATCACATTCTGTTTTGCTTTTCATGCCAATTGCTAAAGACTGTAATTTAAAAACTGAACTGGCTTTTCCAGAGCCATGAGGAATGTACATCTCACGTGGAGTTTTCCACAAGAAAATTGTTCTTGTCTCTTGGCTCTTCATAGCCCAAAACAATTGTCAATCAGATGAGCCCTTCCATCTTCCTATTCTTTATTCTAATTTGTTTGGGAGGCTCAGAGTGGGGTGGTTGGGAATGGTTTCTGTTTCATCCTGTCAGACCATTGTTTGATGAGGTTTGGGCTCCAATTGTTCAGATGGATTTTATGGTTCCTTTGTTGTTCATGGAAAGACTTTGAAAGTCATAATTCTGTATCCTTGAGTTCTGCCATTCCTGCTCACTGTCTCAACGGGACTTACACCACCAGAAAGGAAAAGGGGGAATGAGAGTTCTCCCGTTCCTTCCATTCTCTCCACTGCCACTCCCAGGGGAAGCATACCTTTCTGGAATTTAGTGATGCTAAAGAAATTATTGCAGAATTAAATTTAATTGCTCCTTATGGCCAAGAGATCATCATCATGTGCCTTTCTAATGAGCCAGATGCTAATGTGCCCCTCTTTGTCATTTTTTCATTAGATCCTTCTTATGACTCGGTCAGGAGAGGAGGATGGGGCAATAACATAAATTCTGGCCTCAACAAAAGTAAGTAAATGTTACACCCCTCTTTGGAAGGAAAACATTTTTCTAAGTACAAGGGTATAGAACAGGGTCGTGAGATAAGGGAGGTTATGAGCGAGCATTTGCTTTCCTGATTTTTGAGGAGATATCAAAAATTAATTGCCAATTTAGAGGTTGTCAGTGACTCACAGGACTTGAAAGATGGCAGGGATTTTAATCTAGACCTTTTAGTTTTATTTCATCACACTCAGTTTTAGAATCTCGGAAATCTGAAGGTTTCTCAGGACAAGATTCTGTAGGAATGAAAGGTTACCGGATTTGGATTTGGTTACTACTGACCCTCTATGACTTCACTCCTCTCAAGACTGTAGAGGTTTCTTCAAACCAGTACCCTCACCCCCATTTCAGGAAAGACTGATAAGGAGATGGAAGGGGCCTGAGACACCAATTTGTCCACTGAGTGGTGAGGTGATGAAATGTGATAGTCTGAACCAATATCTCCCTTTAAGCTAGCAAGGAAAACGTCATCTCAGACTGTTGAATGAGAATGCGTCAGTCTTGCTGCCTCCAGCAAGTACAATATTAAGCCCTTGCATGGATGGTGAAAATAATTCTCTCAAGAAAGAGCTTGGGACTGCTAGTCAATGCCCTAGCAATAATCAGGATCCCTTTCAGAAACATGAATTATGCATTTACTGTGCACACAACCCTTGACACTGTGGGTTCAGAAAGCTGAATTAGATATGGAACAGCCTCATTAGCAGGAGAGAGGAATCATGCACACAAATAACTCTTTTCATCTTGGGTGTTAAGAGGGAAGGCTTTGTGGACCAGGACCAGTTGCATTAGCTCTGGAAGGAGAGGTAGGATTTGGACCTGTAGAGATGGGGAAGACAGACCCACCCTGGGGAAAGACATCAGGTCGCCCTAAACCCTTGGACATGTGTGAGAGTCAGTGAGGACTCTGCTCCCTTGGAGTTTAGGATGTGTGAATGCAAAGAGGTCTGGAAAGGTCAGTAAGAAAAGGGGCACGAGGATGTGTTGAAGATAGGTGTAACTTTGTAGTCAATGAGAAGTCCCTGAAGGTTTTCTAACAGGAGGGCAGTGAAAGGGTTCTGGGAGGTTAAACTGGTTGAATAGCATATGATGGGTTGGTGGGAAGAGAGAAGAGCAGTAAGGTTAGCAGTTAGACTAATCCCTGGGCCATGGGAGAAGCAAGGCAGATTCAAAATTGAGAAAAGATGATGGCAATGGAAAGGATGTAGGTCAGAGATATCAAAGCGGACAACTCAGAAAACATGGGTGTGTGGGAGGCATATCATGTTTGCTCAAATATCACCTTCTCATTGAGGTTATTTATATATTTCTTATTTAAAAATTAACCCCCATCTCCAGTACCATCAGATGTGCCATTATATATATTTTGCTTTTAAAAATTGTTCATTGCTGTGTCCCCCATTAATTATAAGAAATATAAGCTCTACCATGAACTGCTTATTCATTGCTGAATCTCTAGAATCTAGAACTGTTTCAGAAGATGGTAAATTCTAGATAAATAGTTGTTGAAATTAATAAATGAGTGCATAGAGAAGGATTGAGTGAATGAATGAATGAATGAAAAAGGGAGCTTTCCCTCCTTCTGGACAGCATTTGATAAGATTTTCCTCTCTCATTGGGGAAAATGGCCTGCTTATTGCATTTCTTTTCCTCCTGCTCCAGGTCCTCCCCTTGGAGGAGCACAGACAATAAGTAAGAACAATGAGCAACGGCCCCAGCCAGGTAACTGTCCCAGAGTGTGTGCCCTCTCCTTTACTTCTTGTGCAGCGATTGATTCCACGTGGCCGAATGATGGAGTATACAGCAGTATACTGCGCTTGCCACTAGCTGTCTTTCAAATTATTATGGCCCTCTATGATAGAGCTATGAATTAAGTAGAGACTTGTTAAATACCAGAGGTGAAAAGAATTGAAAGAGGAAATGGTCCAATGCCCCATTTTATAAGATAAAGAAACTGAGGCCCAGAGAGGTGAAGTGATTTTGCCATGAGGAACCCAGCTGATTTATGAAAGAGCTAGAGCTATAAGCCCAGACTTGCAAGTTCCAGTCTGAGCCCTTTATGTATCACTTTCGAAAATACTGTTTTTTATCATGGATCCTGCTAACAATTAAGGCAAAGGAACTTTCTGAAGTCATGGACTTAGAGATTCTCGGTATTGAAATGGAATGTACACATCTAGGTTTACGACATCCTTCTATAGCGTCTCAGCTCTTTGGTTTCCTCATCTCTTACTTGAATACTTACAGGCACAGGGAGTTCGCTCCCTAGGTAGGCTCAATTCCACCGCCCAAGCCAAAGTCCACTTCCTAGTAACTTCCACTAAGGCTTCCAGGTTTTGCCCTCTGGAGAAGTCTCCCTCCCTTTCCATGCGAAGGCCCCTCATTTACCTGAAGACAGCTGTTGTGACTACTCCAAAACCCCAGCTCCTGTCTGCTTTCTCAGCATGAGGCGGTTGAGATGCAGGTTCTAAACAAACCATTTGCTTTGGAATGGACAAACATTTCCTCCATCTCTGCTGAAGACAGAGCTAGAAAAAATTGACCAGGTTAAGAAAGAACTTGTTGAGTGTGAAGCAGTTGTCAGACTTGGAGACTCTGGTTCAAAGAATCTCCAGCAACAGTAAACAGTAAACACAGGCACCACTTGTCAAAAATATTTTAGTTACTGCACCGTATGGATATAAAAGGGTGGCCAAATGGTATGAATTTTAAAAAAATATTCTCATAGTAGAATTGTACAAAATAATTAACATGGCAAAGTTGTGATCTACTAACTTCTCTACTGTGATTTCCTCAACTGAATAAGAAGAGACAAACCTGGCTTTAACCAATACAGCAAAGATTTTTTAACAGCTAAATAATCACATACATTTTAGGGGAGTAGATTTTCAAGAAGTGTCATTTTATAGCTAAACACAAATTCTGGTTAGTTGATATTTCCAAGCTTAAAATCACAGTGTAACACAGGAAGAGATTTTAGGAATCCAGTGCCCCAACCCACTCAAAATACAGATGAGAAACTGACGTCCAGAGATTGTTGAACAAGTTATTCAGACTTTTACATAACTGGGGCTGGATCCCAAGTAATTTATACTTCTAAGCATGTGTCCTTTGTGCTATATCAGAAAAACAAATAGAAATTTGTAAAGTTGTCACTACTGAAGTAGAGCAATTAAAATTGGATCATTACTGGGCATTTATAAAGGCCATTTAATAAGCTATCCTTGCAGTTATTCTTTGTATCCTTTAATTTTAACCAGGATACATGGTTAAATATATGTTTCCAAATGTTTTCATTCTTTTGTTTTGGGTAATGACTGCATTACCTACAAATTTTAGACACCAAATATGAAGAGGTGGTGCCATAACAATTCCAATGTTGTTTCTCTAATTATTGGGATGAAGTCTGACTGTGATCAAGATCTTTGAGGTCTGCAAATGAAAGCAGGAAGGTTTCCTGAAATCAGACTTCCGTCTGATGCTGGAATAAAAGCATAAACCTTTAGGGTTTTGTTATTTATACTGTTGTTTTTATATATTTTGGAAAACAGTGAAGTAAATTTTCCTTTTCCTTTCCTCAGATCCATATCAGATCCTTGGCCCGACCAGCAGTCGCCTCGCCAACCCTGGTGAGTTCACCTTGGCCATCAAGGTTTTCTTTCCAGAAAGTTCCATAGCTCTGTGAGGTCACCGAAACCTCTGTCCTAGACCAGACACCTGACTAGAAAGCAACATGTATTTCTTTTCATGAAATGTTCTTTCAATATCTGCATCTATAGTCGTACAAATGAGAGCTGAGGGCTGGTTATTCAGTAGTAAAATCCTTTAGCAGAGAATGCTTCTGGAAAACAAACATGTTAGCATTGCACATCTGCCACTGAGTTTTAGATTAGTATTAAATGGCATAGGTAGAATTTTCAGTGGGGAAAGACGTGGTAGAAAAGGAAACCATTCCAATGAGCTCTCAGTTATCTCCCTAAATCACAGAATTAGTGAATGAATACTCCCGAGGTGTTTTATTCTTGATTTTAGAAAGTGGACGGGGTTATCTGGCCTTATTAAAGACATATGTCCCTGAAATGTTGAAGATGAAGTAAATTTGACGATGTACTTTGAGGATTTCTTGTTAAAAATAAACTCCCTTTGAGCACTTCTAAAATGAGAGCAGTAAGAATGCAAGCTCCTGGTCCTTTGCAAGAATGGGCCTTCCTACCTCAGGGAATTAAGAGCTGTCAGTATCCCTGGCACATTCTCTTGTCCTTGACCATCCCTGCCAAGTGGGGAAAGAAGCAACACAGCTCCTCCTCCTGTTACTTTCTTCTCTGCCCTAGTCCTTCTCTTTAGGGCTCACAGCTGAGCATCAAGTATGAAGACTCTCTTAAAGAGTTGTCTAGGTATGGCCCAACCTAAGGCTGTGCTTTCTCTTTCTCCACCCCACAGTGGCAAAGTCCCTGGGGGACTCCATCACCCAGTGGAGAGTAGATAGTGGTTCAGGCCTTCCTAGAAGAAGAGTTTCAAAAACTTGTCAAACGGGTAAGGGTTGACTTGCCAAAGACCCCACAGCTAGTTCTGGGCAAAACCGGTGCCTCATTAGCCCTGTGCTACTTCACCATGAACTGGGGCAAATTCTCTTAAGATCTGACCATGCTTATTATGTCCCTGTCGGTGGCAAGTGGCAGACAACCCAACAGTGATGACGAGTTGTCAAGTCGATTATGAATCTCACAGGAAGCCCTCTTACGCAGGGCGCATTTGGGGGGTGAGGCGCTGGCATCTCCAGCTGAGCTAGCCTGTTTTCTCCTGTTTGCCTCACTGCCTGCAGGAAGCGGGCAGATCCAGCTGTGGCAATTCCTCCTGGAGCTCCTCTCCGATAGCGCCAACGCCAGCTGTATCACCTGGGAGGGAACCAACGGAGAGTTCAAAATGACGGACCCCGACGAGGTGGCCCGGCGCTGGGGGGAGCGGAAAAGCAAACCCAACATGAATTACGACAAGCTGAGCCGGGCCCTCCGATACTACTACGATAAAAACATTATGACCAAAGTGCACGGCAAAAGGTATGCCTACAAATTTGACTTCCATGGCATCGCCCAGGCCCTGCAGCCCCATCCGACCGAGTCGTCCATGTACAAGTACCCTTCCGATATCTCCTACATGCCTTCCTACCACGCCCATCAGCAGAAGGTGAACTTTGTCCCTCCCCACCCGTCCTCCATGCCTGTCACCTCCTCCAGCTTCTTTGGAGCAGCCTCACAATACTGGACCTCCCCCACGGGGGGAATCTACCCTAACCCCAACGTCCCCCGCCACCCTAACACCCACGTGCCCTCACACCTAGGCAGCTACTACTAGAAGCTTAATCATTGGTGGCCTGCTAGCTGAAGCCCATCCCTCACTCTTCTGGGGGATACTCTGGACTGTAAAGGACACATGTGGCCTTGAAGAGAAAGCAAAACTGGATGTTCTTTCTTGTTGGATAGAACCTTTGTGTTTGTTCTTTAAAAACAATTAAAAAAAATGTTGATAACTTTTGCTTCCATTACCTTGAGCAAAGAGATGGAACATTCCGTGGGCCAGTACTCTCCAGTTTGGATTCTCAGTGTCCTATCATCTTATGAGTTTAACATTTAGATTACTGGAATGCTTTTATCATGGCTCTGGGAAAGAAACTGTAAAATGTCTTTATATTTTTATGACCAAAGCAGTTTCTGGTCAACACACGAGTCTCCTCGTGGACCTCATGAGGTTCTATATGGTCAAGAATTGTGGACTTAAGCAGTCAGGCTCTGGTTGAGACTTAGGGAAAATAGAGGCAGGAAGCTTATAATCTTATTTTAGAAGGACCCAATTCAGTGGATGGCAACTGGACAACTGGCTGTAGGGCCAGTGGTGTTTTCACCCAACTGGAATTTAAAAGAAAGAACAGAAGGTGTGTATTTAAGAAGCCAAGGGTATTGCAAACTCTCTCTCAGTGGGCAAAATGCACTAGGCTGACAGTTCTCTCAAGAAATAGTCAAGATTTGAACTAAGAAATTTTAATGCAAGTTCAGACATTCCTGAAAGACAGAGAATTAAATAACTTTTTTTTTTTTTTTTTAAGTAATGACAATGGGTCCCAGAACTTTGAAAAGTCTTAGGGATTTCTAAACACAAGCAGATTCGCAGACGCTGTGCGTTTGTCAGATCATCAGTCCAGGGTCAACCAATCATAAGGCAACTTACTGTATAAATTATGCAGAGTTATTTTCCTATATCTTGCAGTATTAAAAATAAATAAAAATTAAAAAGAATAAACGAGTTGACCTCGGTCACAAATACAATTTTGCTATCAAATCCGTCGTCGTTATTTTTTTTAAATGTAATTTGTATATCTTTTGTCAATCTGTACATTTGGGCTGTTTGTACGTTTTTATAGCTGGTTTTTTTTAAAAAAAAGCATAATGTGACTATGTTGAAAAGAAAACAGGACGTTTGAGTCTCCGACTTACTAGAAAGAGAAGCACTGGTGCAGTTATTTAACAGACGTGCACAAGGAAGTAATGCAATCCATTTAAACCTTTAATGCTTTGGAAATGTGTGTAAATAACAGTATTGCAATAATCACAACTTTGCAAAAACCAACCAAACTTTCCTTTGTGGATATGAGGGATTTCCCTGCTCTATATATGCAATATATTTTTTAGATATTAAAATATATATAATTTTGCAGATAATCGTTGACTTTTTTAAACTATAGTAAGTGTTGAGCTGACAACTGTCAATGAAGACTATGTTGTAAAATAATTTGACTAAATAAATTGTGCCTTCTTCTTTCAGAATGGAGAACGATGTTTTCTTTTATATCCCCTGTGAGGTCAAATGGCTTTTCCCAGAGGAAATTTTCTCTTTGCCCCTTGCACTATCAAGAATTTTTCAGATGCACACATGGCACTACAGCAGAAGCTACAAAGTCAATGCTTTTGTTGTTGCAGATGATGATGATGTTTGCAAATTTTTTTATATGATGTAAATCCTCCTCCGGGCATTTTATGAAGTGGCAGCCAAGATCAGGCATAATCTGCATCCAAGGATGAGAATTAAAGCAAGCAGATTGTTCTTAGGAGGTACCTTGTCCAACAGCCCTCACTCTACTGCACCTGCCTTGTACCTGAAATCAGGTGATCAGCTCCTGATACTTCTGGTCCCTAGCTAGATTTTAAAGCCCATGCAGATTTTTAAAATTTTCTTTCAAGGAAGAAACTTGCTTCAAATTACTTTATGGTTAGACAGCTTGTTTTTCATTTCTTCCTTTTTATAATGAAAATGAATGAGGTCTGAAAAATCCTTGATGGTGCAAGGAATTAGACTGACAGCATTGGTAACTCATAGCTTCCCCTGGATAACACTGACTGCCTTCTAGGCAACAAGTCTACTTTATGAAATGGGACATCTTCCAGAATACTGGTCTCCATTATTTTAAATCTTGCTCCCTAATATTAAAATAATTGAGCACATTTTTCCAAAAGACGCACCTTGACTTATTTATGAATCATAGACACAAACTGTTACCCTAATCTTATTTATATTATAAAACAAACACAAAATAGAATTTTTTTAAAGAACGATATCAAAATAAATTGAAATTCTAATATTTTCTCCCTACTTCCTTCATATTGCACACTCCCTGCTATCGACCTTCAAAATAACAAAGTTAGTCTTTAGTGAAATAAGTGTGTGTATATATATATATTACACATGTATGTTTTTTTCTAGTGTCTTCTAAAGAAGAAAACCAAAACTTAGTGTTAGTGGTCCAAGCTTGGAAAGAGAGAAGAGTAAGGTCAGGTGGGTTTAAGAATAGGTCTAGATGTATTCTTTTGCAAATCTTCATCTCAGCCAAGCAGTTTTCCCATCAATTAGGTAACCACAAAGTATTCACTAGGGGAAAAGGAGGCCCATATTTCTGACTGCTGTAAGAAGAATAGGGTACCAAGAGCACTGGAATTTCACCCTTTGCAGAGATTCTCTTCTCATGCCCTATTTGAATACTGGCTTAGGTCCATCACCTCTACAGAAGTCTTAGAGCATTGGCTGGGTTTGCTCCTTGAACTTGTCCCCCAGTTATTTATTCCATGTTGCAGAAACTGATCCACTCATTATCAGGACTACAACACCATTTCCTCCTTGTAAGCATCTTATATGGATGGAAGCTGGCATTTAATCCTTTGTAATGCTGAGATTTAGAGTTCACTAGCTTGCCCAAGAGCATAAAGCCAACTAGTTTCAGAGGTTAAACAGGCTTGTTGCCCTCCTGGCTGCTAGTCCAGTACTTTTCCCACCCTCAACCATTCTGTACCTATGCCGTGAGGTTGATTCAGTCAGACAAACCGTGCCAGTCAACCAGAGAGAGACACGGTAAGCCTAGGGGCTGTTCCAGTGAAAATTCCAGGGAACAGCCCTTTTGAGCAGGACATGATTTTTTTATGTCAAAGAGTATTTTGAGTTGTACCGCAATAAAAAGATATATTATTGCCCCCTACACAAAGGAAGTTAGATTTTTAATACCTGTTGTTTTGAAACTATTTTAATAGCCGTGGATCACTAGAAAAGTGTTAACACTTAAAATCGTTGTTTGATTTAACCAATAATATGTTCATGCCATTAGAAAATGAAGGTGGATGGTACTGATTTAGTCCATAGGTAACACATATGTACAATGTTAATTTCGCCCAGGGGTATGGCATGTGTTCAGTACCTGGTCAGCACATGAGTAATGCATGAAATGTGGGCCCACAGATGGGGACTACTAGTTTAGACCAAACGAGATCAGGAGGGTCCAGCACATGAGTAGAAAGGGGCATCTGTCTACTCCAAGTCAAGGCAGTGCCTTGCTAGAGAAGTAAACTCAGAAAACTGCAGCACTTTCTACAAGTGACCCATGGACTAGGTTTCACACATTACTTCTTCTAATATATATTCCTTAACCACTATCATGTAAACATGTTACCTTAAAAACTTTTGAAAGGGTGCCATTTTGAGCAAATCTGCTGGAGGTGGGAGCAATCCTTGAGCAGGCTCCCCTGCCCTCCAGCCCTGCTCCACACCCAGCTAGGGACCTGCCCCTTTGAAGTTTCTCCACAATCAAGAACAACACTGGGCTTGCGTCCAGCACTCCCTCAGCAGGAGGCCGTGAGATGGGCTTAGTAGCATTGATAGGGAAAGTTCATAAAGAGATGGAATGGTGATCCAGAGGGCTGTGTTCTGGTGAATATACAGAGGTTTCAACTCTCATCCAGGAAGGAATGCTTGTTCTGCAATTGGCCACCAGCCTGCAAAGTAAGCACACTGAGTATTTCATCATGTGGAAAGCTACTGAAATTGACACTGCACTCCTTCATCCAGGGATTCTAGCATGAGGATTATGGCAAGTTGGCTCATTCCAAGACTACAAATCCCAGGCTCCCTTGGGGAACGGACACTTCTGAGAGGAAGTGGTTTAGCCAGTCAAACCTCTAGGGTTGCAGCCAATTGAGAAAGCATAGGAAGGGAAAGTTTTAAAAGAAGTGTCAGTTCACATGCCTGGGGTCTGTCTGTCTCCGTCTCTTATTCTTACTTGGCCTCCTGTCTAATTGTTTCAGTCTGTCTGAGCTGGTAAATTCCTAAGCACATGGTCAATTTACACTTAGCTTGAAAGCTTTAGGGGAAAACAGAAAAAGTTTCCAGTGAGACCACTCACTTACCTACAATTGCTAGATTAACCCTCTGCATTTTAACCTAGTTAACCCATGTGTTTCCTTAGTGGGAGGCAAGGCAATTGGGTAGACAAATGAGCAAAGATAGAAGCCAGAGGCTGTGGGTTCAAATTCTCACCCTTTCACCAATGGGCAACTTTTCGGCCTCTATTAACTTGGGGTGTGAGTAATATCTCCTGCCAAGGTTCTTGGGATTTATTAAATGATGCATGTGGAAAATCCTTTGTAAAATCATATACACAAGGTATATATGTATATATAATTCATATCTGCTAGTATTTGCTAGGATTTCCCAAGAACTTTTATTAATTCCTTTGCAACTGGTGAATATCCTGGGGAGTTCAGTACAGTCCAGATTTGTTTTGTGGTCAGAAAGGCATTTTCCAAATGAATGAAAAGTGGGAGTAAATTGGATTTTACAGAGAGCCACTGACTTTTCCCAATCGTGGCCCTCACCATGTCCCACTTGGACTCTTGCCCTCACTGGCTCTGTTATACCTAAAGTAGGTCGAGCTTGCTGCCAAGCTTCAGGATGCAGCAAATAGAGTGAGATCGCCATAAAGGAATGTTAAAAATGCACTTTGTCAGAAACGCGGGATTGGCTTTTAAAGCCGGCTAAGAAATAGAAGTCGGGAACTGGGATTTTGTACCTAGTAATCTTGCATCCAGATTTTTTACGGATCCAAAGCATCCTGTGAGCTCCGTGAGAGAGCTCTATCTTTGCTGTGCCGACTGTGACACACAGTGGGAGCTCAGTAAATACATGTTGAACGAATGCATTAAAACCCCCAACTTAGCACTGGGCAGACCTGGGTACAAGTCCCAGCATTTTCAATAGCTAATTATAGCAATGTTTCAGAGCTTGAGTCACCCACCAGAGGCAATTGTATAAAGTTATCATGGGAGTTAAGTAAGATAATGTAAGTAAGGATGTTCTGTAGGTTGAAAATAACTATGAAAATGCAAGATACTGTTGTGTTGGTTGGTAAAACGTAGGCAGCTCCTCTTTGTCATTCAAAACTCTGTACATAAGGGTGGGTCAGTGGTATATTGCCCACCTGCCATGCAGGAGACCCAGGTTTGATTCCCAGCCCATGCATTGCCCTCTTCCACCCACACCCCTATCCCCCAAAAAACTCTGAACCTGTCTCTGATCCTCTCTGATAGCATCAGATGGAGTCAAACCATACTCCTCTCTCCTACTGCAAATTACAGATATCTTTTTATTCTCTTGAAAAAATCTTTAAAAGCTTGAAATAGCTGCACACTTACGGAAAAGTTGGAACAGTAAAAACACAGTGCAAACATTTTTTTTATTGAACCTTTTGAGAGTGAGTTTCAAGCTGCTGCCTCATGACCCCCAAATACCTGAGAGTATATTTCCTCCCAACAGCGTAATAATGTCCAACCTAATCCAACACAATCGTGAACATCAGAAAATTAGTCTGGACCTGCAACGAGCACAGATCACTCTTCACTAACTGCTGTCAAGTTACTCTTTTCCCCTCTGTAATTAATAAGTACTTAGTGGGGAATTATTTTGAAATTGTGTATATATCCCATTCATGTCATTCATCAAACTTCCAATGTATTCGTGCATTTTTATCTCTGTAGATTCATCATTTCTTATTGTATTCAATGGCCATTGTATGTTCTTATCATTGTATATTTATTCCTGTGGGTAGTCATTCAATTTAGTTTCTGCGTCCTTTGACACATTCCCATCAGTCTTTGTGTACGTGCTTGCTTCCTCACATAACAAGATATTCTGGGCCCCTGCTCCAACCCTGGAATCAGCCATTTCTCCAAGGAGTCCTGGTTCCTTTCAGTGGAAAATTATATTTAGAAGCCAATGTCTGGGAGCGAGCGGTGGACAGAGTTAAGGAATATGGATATACAGCTAAATAGATATCACGTATGCATGTATGTATAAACTCATATATGCACACATACACAGCTGTATTTATACATACTCTCTTTAGGTGCACATTTATTTCTGTATAGGTAGATATATTGGAAACTGTGAGTTCACTCAATTCAATTTCAATCCAATGCCGCAAGGTTCACTGCAGCTTTTTCCCTTTTGCATCGCTAATTCCCTTATTTGACCATGAGAAACGTCGCTTCATTAACCATCTTTATTCGCTTTTTGATCAACCCTCCTGTATAACCCCAGTACCCTCTCTCTGTTGCCCCTGTCCCGTGCAGGCAGTCCCCTCTCCCTACTTGGGCTCTCACTTCTTATCCTGGCCTGTGCCTCTGCAAGGAACCCTCCCCTCTATCTTGGGCTCTGACACCCAAAGCCAGGCGATCCCTCTTTCCTCATGCTGCTCAGGTCCTGAGTCCCACTGCAGCCTGCACATACCCCCACCGGCCCATGGATGCTCTGTGCTCCCTTGGGCACTAATGCCTCCTGCCCGCCCCCCACATGGACACCCTCCCCACCCTCTACTCCCCCCCCCCCCCAGGCTTAGCCCCACACAAGCACCCTTCCCACCCTCTCAGGCTCTGACACCACTTCACCGAGCCACTCTACCCTAATACTTACCTTGCTCTGCTCCACCTAATGGTTTCCCTAATAAACGCTCTGGGAGGGGAAGAAAAAGAGAGGACAGGGAAGAGAAACACGGAGCGGAAAGGGAGGGAAAGAAGAAGACGCATGAATATACACCTGAAACCACACTGATCTCATTGCACGTGTGTGCCTGTGTGGCCGTAGGTAGGGACAAGGAGCTACGAGCATCACTCATTTGCAATTTTTGCTGCCTCTGCATTCTCTTCTGCCTCCACACACACACACACACACACACACACACACACACACACACACAGCCTCTGCAGCTTCTGTGATACAAAAATCAGAGAGCAGTTAGAAAGAGGAAAAGAGATGCTGGGAGCTGTAAGCTGGGAAGCTAGGAGCTTGTTAGGCTGAGGAGAAAGTGGGGAAAATGAAAAAAATGTTCTAGGCATCCAAGGAGAGAATGGAAGTGGAGGGCGGGGGGAAGCAAGGGGCACGGGAATGGAGTACGAGCGTGGGGTTCCAGAGCACAAGAAAAACTGGAATCTGGAGAAACGGTGCTCTGGGTTACAGCTGCAATGTTTTTGATGGAGGCCAGGGTAAAGAATGGCATGCTTTTTAAATTATTTTGGTTGCTAGATGGTGCAAATACAGGCCCAGAGTATTTTGGGCTGAGGATCTAGTTGTATTGATGGTCTGTGTCCCCATTAGACTGTAAGTACGTGAGGGGCAAAAACTGTGACTAATCTCTTGTCTTTCTTCTTCTTTTTTAATCCCTAGCACATGGCACAGGATTAAATGCGCATCTGTCATTTGCCAAATCGCACCTGCTGGGCAGAAAGCAACCATAGCCCAATATAGGGTCCTAGCACTTCTGAGAGGCAGGGGGATGTGTCTGCTCTGCTTAGCCTGGTTAACTCCAGAGATACACAGGGAAGATATAGTTTAAGTAAAACACCAGAACACTGTTAGAATTTGCTGGCAATTTTTACAGAGTCAGTGATTGGTGTTAATTGGTTTCCCAGAAGACGCGGTATTTCTTTCCCCACTGATTATATTGCCCAGAAGCCCCTGGCTTTCAGAAATGTTTAATCAACCATTGCACATGTTCTAGCAATACTTTCCAGACACCTCAGCCATTGCTGACAACTTCCCTTTCCGTTGCTGTTTCTCTTTCCTTTCTCGGAACTTTTACTTATTTGGAATTTGTCTGAGTAACTTGAAGTTTTGCCATAAAACAATCAGAATAGAACATATGATCAGTTGGAGATGAATTTGCTTCAGACATCTATCTGAGAACTTTCAAAGGTGGCAAATGCAAGCTTTCTATCCCATATAGGGATTTAATCTGTATAGTAGGAATACGAACTTGCCACTAATTTCCGAATAACAAAGTTTATTGGATTCGAGCTTAAACCTGTCCTCAAAAGAGTATTTCTGATGATTTTCAGCCTTTCTCTCTAATGCTGAAACTTTACAAACTTCAGTGATTATTTGATCAGAATCCAAGATGCGAAACTCCAATGGATCCAAGTTTTCAAATGGCTTCTACCCAGCAACCAAATGCAGGGGTTTCCATTTTTTTCTCAAAGCCAACTTTCAAAGGCTCTGGGCAGACAGGAGAGAAGATGGAGGAGTACAGGAAAGCAGGGGTTTCCATTCTAACACTGAGCTCCACAGCGAAAGGCACAGATATTCCCTAAACTGCCCTGCACCTTTAGAGGGCCTTCACCCTGGCAGATGCAAGCCCCTTACCTCTGGGGCATTTTGGCTAATTCCAAGCTGCATGTCATCAATCTCGTAGAGTTTCCAGAAAACCCTGAAGTTCCATAAAAATCACATTTGCATACCAGGTGCACTTAAGTTAAATCTTACTTTGTAAGAAATAGCTAGTTTTCAGGAGATCAGTTACTCAGGTTGTTGATACTTAATTTCCAAGGGCCTCCTTGCTTTGCACAGGCAAATAGCCAAAGGCAATGGAGAGAAGGCTGGAGTCAAAACGAGCTCCTCTGGAAGGAGCCTACTCCATCTCCAGCATTTTGAATAATCGGAGCAGGTGGCCAAGCATCCTTTCTGCATGAGGGCCTGCTCATTTTCCTAGGAGAGAAGATGACAAAAAGACAAGGGTGATGACAGTTGGATTCCAGGACATAAGAGTAAAACTCTTTATGCAAAAATTTTAGTTTACTTAGAGTCAGAGCATCTGCGGAAGGAGAAAATCATCCCTTATGAAAACCTCCACCATCTTGGTCTCTGAGAAAAATAGAACAATTGGCCTACCCATGGAATTTTCTGGTGGATTTATGACCAAAAACCCAGTGCATGACCCAAGTCATAAATGCTGGCTGCACAGCAAATTCAATTACCCCACATTCCAATACCCCATTCTTCTTCCTGCCCCTAACCCTTTTCTTATCATAATCTTTCCTGGGTCATCAACCCTCACTGGGTTGTCTGAGCCCAAGTTCAAGAGTTAATCTCTCCACCAGCTCAGAGCTAAGACTCCATGCTGAGGACACTTCTCAGAGGAAGAAGGCCACATTCTTGGTGGAGAGAAGCGACATAAATTCAGCCCAGTCTGTCCTAACCACTACGAAGAGTAAGTAAATCAGTCACATCCCCTCCCAGACGTCTCTGAGGACAGAATAAACAGTATTAGCATAGGAGAAGTTATTTTTCAGGACCTTAAATGGATCTTCTGACAGCATGGAGGAAGGAAAACTCTTGAAACATAGTTTTATCTTCTGAAGTTTTAGCCATCCTTAGGCCTGTCCTTTGCTGGCCCAATCCCTGACCACATCTGGGTCAAGAGAATCCCTATGCTGTTTAGAAAGACTGCAGAGAAGGTAGGTTCTTTGGGTTGTAAGGGACAGGCATTTGCTCAGGTTTCCTTGAGTACTGGAACTTCACGGTAACACACATGCATACACACACACACACACACACACACACACACACAGACACCGCCATGGCAATGAGGGAGATGGGAACCTCGAGGGGACAGGAACTCTTGTACAACCAGGTCCCTTGGAATATGAAACAAGAAAGCTACTCTGGGACCAAGGGAATTTGAGAAAAGTTGCTCCTATATTCCCTTGACTAAGATACTCTGCTCTCGTCTTTTTGTCTTCCTACTACATCTGCCTTCATCTCTCTATATTTCCCAGTTAAGGTGTTGAAGAGAGACAGTCTGATTTGCCAAACTAATTACTCTCACCCTTGTTGAGCAAAGAGCCTTGCTTTTTGTGGACACCTCTTGCTCCACTGAAGTTGGTGGGTTGGCTGTCCTTGGGCTAGAGCCAGATCAGAGGTGGCCAGGAGGGGCCCATGTTGCAAAACAGTCCAAACGTCTTCCCCAGGGAGGCTTTGGGATTCACAGGCACCCTGCTGGCTGGCCGAGGCCATCCCCAACTGCCAGAGCTAGAAGACCTCCTCCTGGGGGTGGGACCAGGGTCTAAAGGATCCAAAGCAGCATCTCCAATGAAAAGAATTGTAAGTTGCAACTTCCGGGACTCGCTTCAGCTTCATGCTTAACCTGGGAATCTTCAGTTTTATTATGGAGAGTCTACAAATATGTTACAAAACGATACGACATCATTATTGGCCTTAGGCTAAAATTCAGCCTTTGGGGAAAGAAAGAACTATCATTTGCAGCTTGCTATCGTTTTTTCATTTAATCCTTATACTCACCTACGGAGGTGCCCATTATCAAACCCATTCCACAGGGGTTTGTTTCAGTGCTAAGGCTCTGAAATTACACATAGGTTTGACAGTCCTACCACCTGAGAGCTCGTGGAGCTAGTGGTATCCTCGGACCTTTCTAGACGTTTTCCACCTGTGTGAACACATCTGCCTGATCCCAGCTCCAGAGGGAGCCATTCTCACCTCAAAGTCCATACACAAAGCACTCACCTCGTAGTTTCAAAAGCTTCCTTTCCTTCCCTGTAAACATGTACTTTATAGCTGTCTACATCATTTCCTTACCTATTTGGTATTGTCTGCCTCCCTGCCTGGGGTAGGGGGGAGGAAGCTCCCTGAGGGCAGGAGTTAACATCTGATTTGGTGTATGTGCCATCTAGGAAAATTGCCTGCCCCAGAGCAGGTGGTCAATGCGCATTTCCCAAATGAATGGCTGCCCTAAAGCCCACTTAAGTGGACGCATCCTCAACCCCTCTGAGGGACCCCAGTGCTGAGGGGCTTGGCCTGGGGGCTTAAGGGGCTAGGCCTCAGGTTCGCCCCAGGATCCTGATTGGAAGGTGGTCGCTCTTTTGGGCTGAAAAGGAGTTTCTGGACGTCCACCTCTGCAGCAACCTTCAGACCCATAAAGAAAGGTTTGGTGTTTTTAATTTGCTTGGTTTTGAGGAAGGTTGCTGGAGAAAGCCCCCACCCAGCAGCCCCACGCAGGGTAGGGAGCGCCAAGTCTGAGCAGACACATCCACCTGGCAGCGGAGACCACCCAGGCCCGCGGGCTGCCCTCCACCCCCCACCCCGGGTCCCCTCTCCAGCTCTCTGTGAATCCAGCCCATTTAAAATTCCCTTTGAAAAGGTCTCTGTTCGGGTGAGCTCAGTGGGCTCTGCCTAGAGAGCGGCAGATTTATCTGAAAATAGGTGTTATTGATTACAACCAGGTGGTCTTTGTGGAAAAGGGGTCCACGTGAACCAAAATAAATATTTGCCAGCACAAAGAACAAGCCGGTCTCTTGTCGCTGGGCCGGGGCCCGCGCTGCGCCCCAACTGGGCGTTATCGCACACAGCGGTCCTTTCTGGCTTCCCTCGTCGCCCCCGGCACGGCGCAGACCTGGATTGGGTTTCTTCAATTAAAACAGACCCGAGCAGGGGGCGGGCCGGGGGTGCGGGTGGGGCTGGGGCTGGGGCTGGGGCTGGGGCTGGGGATGGGGCTGGGGATGGGGTAGGGGTGGGTGGGGATGGGGTAGGGGTGGGTGGGGGTGGGGGTGGGGGTGGGGCGCGCCAAAGCTCCGCTGCCTCCTACGCCAGAGGCGCGCGGCCCAGGGCCGGCTGCAGGCTCGAAGCCGGCGCGGGGGCTGAGAATGGTATTTTCTTTGGCTTTCTGGCGCGCTCCTTATTATTTATTTCTTCTCCCTCTGTTTTATTTTTGTTTTCAAGTTGCCGGCCCGGGCTGGATGCCGTCCATTCCCCCCGCTGCCTTGGAGCTCGGCGCTCAGAAGGCCGGAGCCGACTCCCGCCCAGCCGCGCGCCCCGCCCGGCAGCCGCCGGCTCCCAGGGAGAGCGCACCGGGCACGCCACGCAGCGCCCCGCCTGGCTGGGGTGACGCGAACCCCGCGCGGGTTTGGGGTCCTTCCCCAGTCGGAGGATTCCCGTGCCCTGACAGTTATCACGTGGCTTTCGCTAAAAGATGGTGGCCATTTCGGGTGAAATTTGGGGGTCCATTCAGGAGGAGGCTGACACTTTGGCTCTCTCACACTTGGTTCCGTCCGGCCCATTCTCGAGCGAGTTCTCTCCCTGCCTCCTGCACTGGGTCGGCCCAGATAACCCCCTCATTGGCCAGGCATTCCGGCTCGGCCGCCAGGTTCTAAAAGGAATCTCCCTAGTGCCTCCCCACGTCTCAAACCTCACTTCCCAAGGACCGCTGGTAGATGGGTGGGCGGAGGGCCACAGGAGAGAAGAGAGGGTGGATCCCACTTTCCAGCTGGTGTAGGGAGGCCGGAGCCTGGGGTTTCCCCAACATCTTGAAAGGGCACTAGGGGTGTGGGGATGGGGGTGGGGGGAGGTGTTCAATGCCAAAGGTGAAGTGCTGGAGGCTGAGGAAGGCCTAATCAGAGGGATTTATTCTAGTGTCTGGAAAACAGGTAGGGAGAGACCTGGGATCAGAAGAAAGAAAAACAAAGAATTGGACTAAGAAGAAAAGATAGATAGCGGAATCCGTTCCTGTCAAAGTACCATCACAGGAGCACTGATTCAGTGGCCATGCCGGAAGAGACAAGAAAGACTCAGCAGCTAAGACAGCCTCCTACTATAGGGACTGCGACCTCAAAGCATTTCTGTCCCTGTGTCTCTTTGGCAGCTATATCCTTTCCTCCCCAAGTCATAGAAAGATCTACCATTTGGTCTGAAGTGACAAGTAGGCAGTGTGCCCAAGCCAGCCCCTAAAGAGCAAGACGAACTTTCCAAGCTCTAGAAGTGAATCCCCCTGCCACCCCCAAGGCATGGAAGGCTACCCTTCCTCCTACACCTTCTGCTTTCCCCTGGGAAGTCACCTCGAGAAAGGCAACCCCAAGTACCCTGCTTCTGTCCTCTCCCAGACACAATTTGGCTAATAGATGTTTTCCCAGCCCAGAACAAGGGTGCCTGCCGCCTCAAGGAAGCAGGAAGCATTGGCTTCAAGATCTAAGAGGCTGAAGGAGGGTGAGGGCAGTCAAGGTGAAAACCTTCCAGGACGGTCAGCCACCAGCAAAGGTGGCCCCAGGCTTGCCAGAAAGAGAGGGTTCGATGGGAAGCGACTGCTGCTCCCAGGAACTTGCAATGGCCATATGGCAGCCATGGTCACCAGCTTACGAACACATCAGGTGGCAATGGGAAGCTGATATCTTTAGGGCTGGAGATGACCGTCAAAGACATGTAATCCATTGCTTCCCACCTTTCATCGGAAAACCAGTGTTGGATGCACATTTCAGGAAGGTCTAGGGCGCCTGCAGATACCAACTCCAGGGGCCTCCAGGACCAGGATCTGGTGACCCAGTACTGACAACAGGCACTCTTGGGGACGAAGACATGGCTAGGACTGGGAGATAACCTCAGGGGCGTGCTGGTGAGTGCTGCGCGCGCTGGAGGAAGGCCCTGATTTATAGCATTGGCTGATTTCTGCCCTATATATACTTACACTAAGGCAGATTTCAAGCTACCAGCCTGACAATGCTGGGGGTGAAAATGGAAAGAAATGTGCATTGTCAACTCTTGTGCCCAGTTAGACCCTCCTCTGAGACCCACAGAAGTGAAGTGACACATGCACGTCTCCTGGGAACAAACCGAGGACAGGCACCTGGGTGCAGGGCTCTCTCTGCCCACCCTCATCCACCCCACCCTGCCTCTCTGTCCTTTCCTTCAACAGAAATCACTCCAGGATGAGCCCCACACTGGTGCCTTCAAACAGGGTCAAAATGAAACCAGGAAGCCAAACAACCAAAAGCAGTATTGTCTTTCCTCCTCTCCACGTAGTGTGGGAGTTCTCACAACTCGAGGGTAAAATCCCCATACCCTCCTCCTGGGCCTACCTTTCTAAGTGATGGTGGAAGAGGAGGGGCACTGGTTCTGGAATAAACAGCTTGAGTCTTGGCAGATTCCAGAGGCCCAATAGAAATCATTCTAGTCCCCTGGCCTTGGACAGTTCCAGCTAGAGCTTCAGAACTGATGTGACAGTATCGTGGTGAGGTACGGATGCAGAGTGGAGTCCAGATGGGAGAAATGGAATGAAAAGAAAGAATGTGTAGGCTCACCAATCTGTGTTCCATTCAGAATATACATAAGAAAACCACAGAAATTAGACCCACATCAAAACTATGTTAAAAAAAAAGTCTGAGATTTCCCGAAAACTCTGGATGTTTAGAGATGGCTGTTGGGAGACATTTCCTTGCACGGAGTTTCTAATTGTTCAGGCTGCTCATTGGGTCTTCCTCAGTCACAGCTCTAATTTATAGACTCACAGAATTATAGAGTTCATTTTAGAGAGAAGAAAAGCCTGAGGCCCAGGGACTTAATGCAATTGGCCCAGGATTGCACTGCTATTTATGAGTTCAGCAGTGGTTAGGATTCAGTGTGCTAGATCCACTCCAGCCCTAGATTCAAATCTCAATCCTTAGATACTAGACTCTACTGTTTCTTTCTACATTATCTTTTTATTATTACTCTTACTTTTTGCAAATTACTATAGAAGAAGCACATGGTCATTACAGAAAATTTGTAAAACTCAAACTATTAAAAAAGGACAATAAAAATGACCATTCTGCCACCACCCAGAGATAACGGGATAATCACTGTGAGCCGCTTACAATTTCTTCTGCCTAGACCAGGCATTCCCAGTCTTGCTGTATGTTCCAATCACCAGGAGCACTCTTAAAAATCACTATGAAAATCCCAAAACCCAGGCTGTACCCCTAACAGCCATCAGTGTTTTTTAAAGCTCTCCCTGGATGATTGCAGTGTGTGGTCGAGGTTGAGAACCACTGCCCTAGAAGGTTCTCCCCCCAGCTTTCAGGCTCACCTCATTTGGGAGGCCCTGCCCCACCTTCTTATTTAAAGCAGCTCCTGCCCATCACGTCCTTCTCTCTCCTGTCACCCTCCCAAATTTCCTTTGTGTCATGTGTTGCTATTGGAAATAATCTGAAATGGTTGCACATATTTATTTATTTTCTGTCTCCCCTCCCTAGAAAGTAAGCCCGTGATGGTGGTGGTGGCGACTGTCTTGTTCATTGCTTTATCCCCTCGACCATTAGCATTTCAGGACATATAGGAAAGAGTTGATGAATGAATGAATGAGTGAATCTGTAGTCACTTCTAAGTCTTTCTTGTGTATATGTATATGTAGTTTGTGTATATGTGTGTTCTAGTTTGCTAGCTGCCGGAATACAATATACCAGAAACAGAATGGCTTTTTAAAAGGGGAATTTAATAAATTGCTAGTTTACAGTTCTAAGGCCGAGAAAATGCCCCAGTCATAGCAAGTCTGTAGAAATATCCAATCTACGGCATCCAGGGAGAGATATCTTGGTTCAAGAAGGCTGATTGATGTTCAGGGCTTCTCTCTCAAATGAGAAGACACATGGCAAACACAGTCAGGGCTTCTCTCTCAGCTGGAAGGGCACATGGCAAACATGGTGTCATCTGCTAGCTTTCTCTCCTGGCTTCCTGTTTCATGAAGCTCCCCAGGAGGCATTTTCCTTCTTCATCTCCAAAGGTCTCTGGCTGGTGGACTCTGCTTCTCGTGGCTATGTCGTTCTGCTCTGCTCTCTTTGAATCTCTTTCTTTCTCCAAAATGTTTCCTCTTTTATAGGACTTCAATAAACCAATCAAGACCCACCCAAATGGGTAGAGACATGTCATCACCTAATCCAGCTTAACAACCACTCTTGACTAAATCACATCATCCAGGGAGATGATCTGATTACAGTTTCAAACATACAGTATTGAATAGATATCATTCTACCTTTATGAAGTGGGGTTTTGATTAAAACATGGCTTTTCTAGGGGGCATACATCCTTTCAAACCAGCACAATGTGTGTGTGGTGTATTGTGTATATGGATTTTGTGTATATGTCTATGTGTGTATATATACATACGTTGGTAGGTGGAGTTATGCACGCTGACATAGACTTGTTATTAATCTTACCCCACATTCCTGTGGGTTTGAACCATTGTAAACAGGACCTCTTAAAGATGTTAGTATTAATTAAGGTGGGGCCCAACAGAATGAGGGTGATTCTTAGTCCATATTACTGGAGGCCTTGAAAAGAGAAGAAACTGGAAGGCAGAAGTTAGAGAAAGCCACGGGGAGAAGCAGGGAATCAGCAGAAAACCAGAAGAGCAGACCCAAAGAGCGAGAGAAACCAAGGACAGTTGATAACCGACATCACAATGCTGCCAGCTCCAGGAGAAAGCAAGGCTTGCCAATATCTTGGTTTTGGAATCCCTCTAGTCTCAGAACCATGAACCAATAAATTCCCTGTTTCAGCCAACCCATTGTGCGGTATTTGTCATAGCAGCATGACAAAGACACATACCTATACCTATTCATATATCTATAATACATACACATACAGCAAAATTGAGATCTGAGCATTTAAATTTTTTGACTTGCCCGTCTTTCATTTGACACTTTGAGAACATTGGCTAAAATCGTTATATATTTTTAAAATGTGGTTCGTAATGTGTTGTGCTCTCATATCCTGACTTTGGGCATATGTTTCCTCTTCCTGGAACACCCCTTCCCTCACTGCTTAGCCCCTCCCCATCATTTGGCTGATTTCTCCCTCTGCTCAGGCATCACCTTGATATCTTAGCCTCATGGAGACTCTCCTTGGTGTCCCAGACTAGAGTGGGAACTCCTTCCCAGTCTGTGCTTTCCTTTGATGACATGTTTGCTCTCTGCTACATCTCTAGGACATCACTCAGTGCCCAAATAGTTGTTGAAAATGGTCCAGGAGCTCACCATTTCATGGTCCACTCTGCATTCATCCATTGCTCTATTGTGGTGCACTTAGCTTTTTCAACACTACAAATAATTCTTTAGCCAACATCCCTGTGTACATTTTTATGTGGATTAAGTGATTAGGTGTCTGCAGTAAAATTAATCCCTTAAAAGAGATAGTTAACACTAAGTTTTCACATGTTTTCCCAATTGATCTCAACAAGTTTATGTGGTTGATTTATTTCTCTTCATCTTGCATATGAGAAAGATAAGACTCGGAGAGGCTAAGATACTTGCCAAATTCATGTGAAAGCATCTGGCAGAAGCAGGATTTGAACCCAGGCCTCCAGGAGACAAGAACTGGCCTGTTACTGATAAAAGCCCATGAATTTTGGCACCAGCCTGACCTGTGCTCTCTTGGATGAGTTGTTCCTACCTCATAGGGTTCATATGAGGATTAAATGAGTGTGTATTTGTAAAGCATTTGGAACACTGCTTGGCCATAATAACACCCTATGTAAATGTTTTCTAGAAGATGCATAGCTGCTCTGCCCTCACTAGCTATGCAGGAATTTGAACAGGTACCATAACCTATCTGAGTCTCAGTCTTCTCACCTAGAAGATGGGGATAATATTATTTCAGCTTTATTGTAAGGGAAATGTAAAGCATCTGGATCTAGTATACTCTTGACACATGGAAATGCCTTTCTCTTCTTTCATTCCAATCTCTCTAGAGTCATAAAACTTTTTCATTTGTGTCACAATTTTTTCAGAGTCGTTCACAGTCATTTTATCAGCCTAGCAATGTCTCTCTCTCAAATGACCTAAACATTAGGGAGCTTTCTGGTGTGTGACAAAGCCCTCACTCCTCTACTTAACTGCTGGAAGCAGTTTTTCAACGAGGTCAAGTTCACTTTTGTGATCTGGGGGTGTCTGGTGCCACCTGCTGGCCAGAAACACATTAAATTAGCAGACAAGGTGGACTTGATTATGATTTACCTCTTTGTGGGTTTTCCCTCCCTTTACCTTTCTTCCTCCAATTAATTTGCTAAAATTACCTGTCTCTACCCTTCAAGCCATACGGTGGCATGGTGAGAAGCATAGAAGGCTCAGCCATTCACCGCTTTCCCAAGTCACTTAAGACCCGTTGTTCACCTTGATGTGTCAACCACTTCTCAGCCCCTTAATTTCTCCATTTGTAAAATAGCAGGGTGGTACCAGGGTTTACTTGGTCCCCTTTCACCGCTGAGTCCCCAGAGGAAGAAGCAGCACTGTTGAGAGGCAGGAGGGAGGCTGCTCCAGAGTAAAAGCAAGGTTGAGAATATAACATAAGGGGAAGGATTTAGGGAATGGGAAATGGTGATCCTCAGGGCAGAGGTATTGGAACAAACCACACTGCTCAGGACCCACCCTGCCCTTCTCTACCCACCACCACCGCCATTGCCACCACCACCGCCACCACCATCACCACCACCGCCACAACCAACACCATCACCACCGCCACTGCCGCCATCACCACCGTCACCACCGTCATCACCACCACTACCACCACCACCACCACCACCACCACCATCACCGCCACCACCATCACCGCCACCGCCACAACCAACACCATCACCACCGTCACTGCCGCCATCACCACCGTCATCACCACCACTACCACCATCACCATAACCATCATCACCATCATCACCAACACCACCACTATCATTACCACCCCATCACCTGCACCATCACCACCACACCACCATCGCCATCACCATCACCACCACCACCACTGCCATCGTCATCACCATCACCACCTCCACTATCATATGATCACCACCACCACCACCCCATCACCTCAACTACCACTGCCATCGTCATCACCATCACCACCTCCACTATCATATGATCATCACCACCACCACCACCCCATCACCTCAACCACCACCACCACCATCACCACCATTAGCAGCAGCAACACGTCCTCATGGTTATCACCCACACTACCATTTATTAGGAGTCTGTATCAGGCCCTGTGATAAGTGTTTTACATTTTAAATTATTATTCATTGTCTTAACAGTAACCCATAAAGGTATTATTATTATTATTATTCAGAAATTGAAAAGAAAAGGTCCAGAAAGCTTAAGAACTTGTTCAAGTTAGTACCGATGCAATGGGAAAGCTGAGATTTTATTCAAGTCTGTCTGTCTGACTTCAAAGCCCTTCAACTTGATACTACATTCATGGCCCCTCTTTTTTTTTTTTTGCCTGGGCAGCCCTGGGAATTGAACCCGGGTCTCTGGCATGACAAGCAAGAACTCTGCCTGCTGAGGCACCATGGCCCACCCATGGCCCCTCTTTTTTTACCTGCATTTTATTCTTTCATGCGTTCATCAGGATAAGCCTTGAAGAGGAAGTCACAGGCTCAGGATATGTCTGGCCAACTGGGATGGCTATCTGCATAACGATGACCTCTGAATCCCACTTTTTAAAATACCTTTGCTGGGGGCGCAGTCTGTCAATTAGAGAGTCACTCACTTTTCACTTCATCTGTCTGGATGACATCATTTTTCTGACCACTGAGCTGTCTCTTGCCTCCTTCGGGGAGGACTTCCCAGGCTCCTCTGACCAGCTACAAGGAGATGCTTCCACCTCTCTGTCTTCAAGGAACAGCCCAAGGGCCTGGACCTTCTCCACTCCCCATCCACCCAGCTGTCTTGTCTGGTGCTGGGGAGCTCCCCTGACCCTGCAGATGCTCCCCAGGTGGCTGCCACCTTCCAGGTGAGCTTGTATCTGGGAATGGGGACACCCGCCCACCCCCCGCCCCAGGCGTATGGTTCGCAGGCAGGGGTAAAGCTCAGGAAAGACAATTCTAGTAACTAAAGACAGAAGCCGTGGGCTCTGACGCCCACTTTCCCATCCTGCATCTATATGACATGGCAAGTCTCAAGGTGGCTGAGACTTATTTCACCTCTCGAAAAAAAATGAGTTTGGGAACATTTACCCTGCCTCCCCTGAAAGTTAGTGTCTGCCCCTAATTTCTTTTCCTATGTACCAAAACCAGAGACGTAGTCCTAAAATACTTGTTAAATCACGTTGTTGCTCAGAGATGTCAGTAGTTGACTGACAGAGTCAGCATGTCAGGCTCAGGACCACCTGACTCTAACCCTCCCATCTTTTGACCATACAGTGATTCTCTGGGCATTGGAACAGCACATCACTTCCCAGCAGCCCCATGCAAATTTACCCTCCTGTCATTCTGCTAATTTGGGCTTTGTGCCCACGGTGGTCCACCTCTTCACTCCATACCCTTCCCTATTTCAAAGTGTACCCATCTCTAAGCCCAGATCAGATGTCACCTCCTCCAGGAAGCCTTCCCCTGACTCTGTCTCTCTTAGCACTTTTTCATACTTCCTCTGTAGCATTTATTTCTTCCTATTAATTCTTTTGTTTAATATAAAACATTCAGTATGCCTTTTATTAGGGCTTCTAATGCCTTCTTCTTCACCTCTTAGATGAACAGTTTTCTGTTTCAGAATAAATGAATGATCACTGAGCTCAAAGTATATGAAAGTACTTTGTATATGATAAACATGACCCATTACATGAAAAATGGATAATAGAGAAAATCCCAGTGTTTGAACCCAAGGTTCTGCTGAGCTCAAGCAACCAACAGAAATAGGAAATATAAAGTAAGCATTTATTATATCCTTTAGGCTCCAGGGTACACAGAGACGTGATTAGCATAGTTTCTGCCCATGTGGGGATCACAGTCACCATGAGGAGATTAGAAGAGGCATAAAGAGAAGACCCCAGAACAGAAATTGCAGTGTTGTAGGATGGTGGGGTTCACAGGCTAGAGACAGCACTGGGAGTCTGGGGAGTATCTTCCAGAGGAAGAGAGACTGGGCTGAAGTACAAAGACAGGAGGCACATCCAGTGGACAGACAGAAAGGCAGGAACCACGGACAGAGGTGACAAGCTCAGGACAAGCCAGGGGCCAGGGGGTGGAGGGCCTGGTCAGGGGGTGACTCAGCAGTGAAAAGGCAGGGACCCCGAAGGGTGACGTCATAACCCCAGTTGGTTGTAATAACTCTGGCAAGTGCACGGCACTTGCTATCTTGTTTGGGTTTTGATAGGATAAAAGCTAAGATTCAGGAAGCTTAGCCCGGCAGCGCAGTGCTTCGTGGCCACACTGTGCCTTTCTGAAGGCAGAGAGACTGGGCAATAGGCCGGGTGGGCTGAGAGCCCCAAGCATGGTCCTGATGAGAGCTCAGTGTGGGAAGGGGAATCCGCACCTTCCAAAGAACCAGGACCACCGTACCAGGTGGCTGCACGCGGCACCGCCCGTGGTGTCGATCATCCATGGGACCCCTGGATTTGTGTTGTGGACTAGCCCTGCGAGGAGCTCTTTCCAAAGTGGTCCCCTGCTTCCTCATCACTTCTTCCTCCCTTACAGATGGACAGAGGCACAGAGCAGCACAGCAGTTTGCCCAGATGCCTAAAGCCAGGCTAGATTCTTCTTCCTCTGATTTCCAGGTCTCTGTGTTTTCCTATCCAGTGCTTCTGAACTTTTTGAAAACTTTATGAACATCTTGAACTCCTCACACAGGGTCAAAACAAGAGGTACACGTACATGTGCACACAATTTTGCACACTATGGTGGGCTCCAGGACCCCCAACACCCAAGGGGTCCATGAAACTTAGCCAAGGTAGTTACCCAGAATGCCCTGGGAAGTGAACCCCTCTTGTGAGTCAAAACTCCAGACCATGAGAGTGGAGAGGAGTGGAGTGGAGGTGTGTCTCCCAAGGGTACCTGTTCTCATTTCTAACCAATCAAAATTCCAGATAGGTTTGATCCTTGCAGAGCTGGTGGTCCTTCCCTGGCAATTGTGTGTTACTGAGAGCCCTGGTATGAGAGCCTGGCTCATTCCAAGGCTGGGTAGGCGGAGTAAGTGCCTACAGGCACCCTGCGAAGGGAAGCGAGCTTTTAGGAGTATACAGCAGACATGCCCACAACACTGCAGGCTCAACAGAGCTGGGCATGGGCTCTGCAAAAGATTCCAACAGCTACTGCAAAAGCACCAGTGTAGAATGCGTGTGGGGGTGGGGGTGGGGTGGGGGGTTGGACGGACGTTATCAAGAATTACCCCTTAGAGTGATCTGCAGGCTACACTGCAGAGCGGAGTTTATAGAATGCCATGTTCTATGTAAGAATGAAGGGGGGTTAAAATATACCTACGCCTTGCTTATATTCCTCAAAAATAGACAACAGAAGGATAAAACTGATAAGAATGTCCGCCTTTAACTGGGCAGAGGAAGAGAACAGAGAATAGGTACAAGAATGGCAGTTACAGCCTGTGGAAAGCATATAAATTCTTCGCATAATTAACAAAACAAAACAAAGTGAACTCAAAAAGGAAAAAAATTAACAAGCTCTGACAATGGGAAATAAATGGAAACAAATGAAGGAGATTGTCCATCAAGTTGGTCGTAATCACAGAGAGAAAAGCATGACTTCACGTGACAGTTTGCTGACAGTACCTCCCCCGTAGGATGTATTATAAAGGTTTGTATAAAAGGTTGAATAACTTTAAAATGATAATCAACAGTGTTACTGTTAGCAGGGTTACTGGTGACATTATTTGAAACCATCTTAAGCATGTTGCATAAGAAAAAAATTACTTTTTCCCCAATGATTCCCCAATTTATTAGGAGCTCCACACTGTGGCAGGACCCATGCTCCTTGTTCTTGGCTCCTGGGTGCCTCCCTACTATGAGGCCCTCCGTAAGCATCTATGGGATTGAAAGAAAGGTCAAGGAAGGACTCTGCTAAAATTCCCCACCCCTCAGCCTACACCCGATCAGACAGGCCTCTGGGAGATGCCGGTATTTGTGCCTCCCTTTGACACTTCCTCTGCTCTCTGTCCCCAGCTGTGCTCACTGCTTTGCAAGGCCCTGGGCAGCAGGCTTTGACCCTGCTGACCACCACTCTTCCCTCGGGACCTCTGCTTCCAGCTCACTGCTCTGACCTCATTTGGCCAAGTCAGCAGCACAGATGGATTTTTACACCTCTTACTCCATTTAATCCTCCCTTAATCCTAATCCATAGCTCCATTTTACAAATAAGGAAACTGAGGCTCAACCAAGTTAAATCACATGCCAAAGCCCCTCAACTTGTGATGGAGCTTGGTCCGAAGTTCACTGGACAGACACAGGCTTAAATCCACTCATAATATCGTCCATGGGCAAATCATCCATTCATTCACTCACCCATTACAAAAAACTTGAAGCACGAGACATTGTGTTGGATGCTGTGTGTACAGAGATGAATAGAGAATGTAGACCCCATTCTCCAGGGCTTACTGAGGCTCATCTGTTAAAACTGGGATCATATATATCTTTATCTCAAAGGATCACTCAGAGATTAGCATTAAAATTATGTGTATTAGTAGTAGGAGAAGGAGTCATCTGTATCTCCAGCCCAGGCAAAACTTCAGGATGCCAAGGATACTTCTAGATACTCACTGGGCTGACTACCAGAGCCTTCTCCTTGGACAACTAAGTCAAGAGGAGTTTATTAAGCATTGGCCAGGTGCTCTGCTGGGTGCTGAGCAATGAGGGATTTCTTCCAAAATGGAAGACAGAGCCATGAATGTGTGCTGCTTTCCCTGGGTGCCAGGTCAAGGTCTGATGGCCCTGGTGAGAACAATCGCTGGAGATAGACATCAGTGATTTCAAGGCAAATGGACCAGGGTTTGAGCCCCAGCCCTACCATCTACCAGTCATCAGCTCTGGACAGGTTGTTTATCTCAACTGCCTCAAATACAAAGTAGGTGTAACAGTAGTTCTGTCTGACCTCATGAGATCGTTGGGACAATTAAATGAAGTCAGGTACAAAAAATGCTCCATACTGAACCTAAGTTATGGTCTTAACAGGTAGCCCCTGTAATAAGTTCTTTTTCCTGCTATGGCACATGTCTTGGGGTTTCCCACTTAAGTCTTCTAGAATATCCAGCCCAGCCCGGGATGCACTAGAAAGAGAGGCAGACATAGTCCACGTGAGTTGCTAACTCCTGAAGCCTTGGTGCAAATTTCCCTCCCTGCAGGGCTCAGCTCCAAGGAGTCCAGCTGGGTGCATCTGGCTGGGGAGATTAAATTATTTTTGAATTCCTAACTGAATGTTCTTTTAATGGAAACTTAATGACAGGCATTGAAATAGATTTCCTCCATAACCCCTCCTCGGCTCTGCCCCCCTACATGGTTCTCTGGTGCGGCAGTTCCCGATAACCTTTATTCCCTACCCCTGGACTTTTATCTCTCCAATGACAAACAGCCCTTGCTGGACAGAAAGAGGAAATTCCAGTCATTGTTCTCAAACTTCTGGCTTCCAAAATAAAATGCTCTATCTCCCCTGTCAAGCTTTGATTGACATGCACTTCCCGTAATGGCAGACAACAACGGCCAAGGGGCGGGGCCAGGGGCCTCGTTTGCATGATGGAAAGCATCAGAGTTTTCATAACTTTTGTTCTAGACAGGGGACAAGCCCCTTTGCTGGTCATAGAATCACAGAGCTGAGGACCCACTTCAGTTCCTGAAAAGTCTTCCTTTAGTGTCTTATTGCACACTTATTAGCAATGGAGGTAAACTGACAAACTGACACTCCAATCATCTCACTTCTTAGATGAGACAACATAAAGAGGATCTTTTCCTTCTAGCCTTCCTCCTTGCAGGAATAAATAATTTTTAAATGTTTAGCCATTTCTCTGGAAGACAGTCTCCCAAGTCGTGAATCTAAATATTGGAGCTTGAGCCAACCTAAGTCCAGCAGTGTTCAACCAGGTTCATACTCTCCAGGTCAAAACCCCACAGCAGCAGAGATAATAGGGAATTCAATGGAATCAGTAGCAAGGAAAGCTTTCCACATAGTAATGCAACATGGGACGTAGTTTTTCTTGAAGGGGATAAGAAATATTGAATTGCATCAATAATAGACAAATGTGTAAGTGTAATCCTATGGCACACCTGTGGCAGTAGCAGTAATGATGTGATCAGATCCTATGGGGAACGTTTTACTACATTGGAAGAAAAAGTCTGCCTTCAACATATCTTGTAAAAGCCTCTGGACCACCCAATGTCAACTTACTCAACACATTTAGCACCAGCATTAAGCTATAGGCAAGTAACCTTCTGTTTCCCCGTTATTTTCTTCACTCACTGTGTTCCCATACCCTTGATGCCTAGGTTTCTTATGCTGCTTCTGGAGTGAAGCCACCTCTCAGGACAAGAGTTACCTGACCCAGGCCCGATTTCTTCAGGGCTTTATCGGGTAAACGTTTGTAAGTGGTTGGTGGAGGATCAATGGGAGTTTGCAATAAAAAGGAGACCCCAAATGACAGGCGCCTTGATCCTAGTGAATAAATATTTGGAAGCAGCCAGGTTCCCACTGAAAAGCCCAAAAAGAAATACCAGTCGGAAGGATTGAGCAATCTCAATGATCAAAAGGAATGGATGATGTGTACTTCATTCCAGCGGGCCTCAAGCATCCTGCCAACCCCAGCAGGAAACAGGCTGGTAATGTGTTCAGATGTGAGTGAACTGGACCAAATCTTTCCTCTGCAATTTATAAAAGGGGTGACAGAGTCATAAACCTCACGAGAATGGGCCAGCAGAGAATTCCAGCTCCCTCAGACTTGTGTGCTACTTCATTTCCTTTAGTGTTGTCCAGAGATTAAAGCATGGTGCTCACACACACGAGGGCACAGAGTTCCCTCCCCTGGGGGCCAGTTGTGGTCTAATGTTATGGCCACTGACAAAGTGTGCAATTCTAACCCCATCAGACTTCCTACCGGTCTTGGTCAGAAAGCAGAAAGACCAGGATGCCTGGAGGGATCAAACTCAGCCTCATCCTGGGAAAACAAAGCCATGCCCACCGACAACAGCTGGCAGCTGCTGCTCTCTGTGCCAAGATTCACACCGGAGTGATTTCATGGAGCTGGACAGGAAAGGGTGTGTCCGCAGCTGAGGTCATTTCCTCCTGAGGAAGTTGGAGTCAAGACCACAAATATGTCTTCTTTGTCTCCTTCCTACCCCTCCCACACCCTCCCAGAAGAAAGTTCACCCTAGAAAGAAGATTTCACCCATTGGTCTGTCACCATGAATGCATAAGAACCAACGCTTTTGGAAAATGCATGCAGAGTTTCTGAAACTTAGTATGTTAATTAACACACTGAAAACATTTGATTCCTAAGCAGCTTTGTGTACCATCCTTTCCAGGTTACATTCAAAATTGTGTAGGTAGGGAACGAAAAAAGATATTTACAGGAAAGCTTTCCCCTTGAAATAGATCCTTATTTTATACTGGTCTCTTTTAGTAAGATGTGGAATTGACTGTCAGAAAGAAGAGATTCCGTGTGGGGTCACGTCTCATCATTTTCCCTCTCACACTTCTCCTTTAATAACAGTATGTCAGTACAAACACTAGGCAGAGAAACACAGGAAGCTTTTTTCTCAGAAGCATTAGCAGCACTTTCTAGACTGACTTGGTTCTTTCAAACTCTTCACTGCCTTCTTGGAAGAGCAGGAAATATTAACAGATCTGTGGGTCCTACTCTCACCCAATGTACTGCCATTTTCAATACCCACTCCCATTTCCAAATCCAGTCTTATGTCTTGCAGGAAGATAATCATCAAGAATCTAAAGTGCTAATTTAGTGCCTGAAATAATTTGGGCCAAAGCCCAACTTGGGCCTCAGCACTTGGATTTGTCACAAATTAGGTTTGTGCTTCAGTGCTCCTTTCCAGCTTGAATATGTTTAGACACAGAAACCGTGGGCTATGGCTTACTTTGCTTTTCTTGAAATACAACCAGAGCTTGAAGACACTTAAGAGAGCCACACACTTATTCTTTCTATACCAGTTAGTTCATCTCCCCCACCTTAGGAAACAATGTTTCCTTTGATTAAAGTCAATGTTAAAATAGAAGTGGCTTCTTTCATTTCAGTAGAATCAAATAAGCATATTGTTTTTCCCTGCTCCTGTTTTCATAACTTTTTCAAGGGGCTTTTAAAAAGGTCTTGTCTGGTCTGTACATGAGACTTTTGGTGATTTTATTCATTTCCGTTGATGTCACATGATCTCAAATAATCATTTTGAAGGTTATAAGTGAGCTCTTTTAGGACTGCCATATTCCAACTTCATATAAATACATTGCATGCGCTAATACAATTTGTAGAACAGCATATATTGTAGCTTCATGACTAGGTGATTCTATATGATACTAGACTTTGAAGGCTCTTGCCCTACTTTCACATTCTTAAATTGTTGATTGCCTCATAACGCTTCTAAGTCATGAAGCATCTTAGAGGTCTTGCTTTATGAATGTTGAAAAGCCAGAGCTACATTTTGGTATCATCTGATTCATTGACTTCTGACAAGATGAAGTTGGGATTGTCGTAGCCTCTCTTCAGCCTTGCTCTAGCATCTTTCTCATTATAGAGGCACATGGCACAGTGAGGGGTCTCCACTTCCACCGTCTTGCTAAAGTTATGGAAATCCACTCGGTATTTCCCTTCCTTGGTCTTGGATACTATGGGCGCAAAACGGTAGCCCCAAAGCACCTCTTCTGGAACATAGGATGTTCGGACTTGGCAGGTAGCACTGGTTGATTCAACTGTGCCATCTAAAAACACCACTAATTCGAAGTCCTGCTGGGTAAGGGTTTCTGCTGCCATGTGGAAGAAAGGGCTATTGTGATCAATGACATGGTAAATTGTCAGGGGAGAGATGAAGAATAAATTTTCATTACCAGCATCAACTACAAAGTTGATATTGATCTGGTCCAATATAATAGTCTCTCCTTCAGGAGTGATTGTGGTTTTCAGAAGCTTTCCATATATGTGACTGCCAATCAGGAGGCTCTTCCTAAGATTAGCCACACGGATGAGGAGACAGAGTTTCCCACCCCGCTTGCTGATCACTGCATTCTTGCTGAAGGT
Source organism: Tamandua tetradactyla (assembly GCF_023851605.1). Lineage (NCBI taxonomy): Eukaryota > Metazoa > Chordata > Mammalia > Pilosa > Myrmecophagidae > Tamandua > Tamandua tetradactyla. Next base: position 7,775,892 of record NC_135334.1, on the reverse strand, counting down.
AATGGTTTTGGCACGTTTCTTGGGTCTAGAGATCTTGGCTAAGATGGCGCCACACATGAAAGAATTAATGATGACTCCGAGGATGGACTGGAAGATAAGCAGAAAGATGGCAGTGCCACATTGTTCTGTCACACATCTGAATCCATAACCGATGGTCACTTGAGTTTCCAGAGAAAACAGAAAAGCTGAGGTCAAACCATTAATGTTCTCCACGCATGGGGTGTGGTTGACAGAAGGATGGAATTCCGGAAGGTCTCTATGAATGTAGGCTACCGCGTACCACAGAAGGCCAAAAAGGAACCAACTTCCCAGGAAGGCAGTGATGAAAATGGTCATTTTGTATCTCCATTTGAGGTCAAGCACAGTAGTCCAGATATCCACAAAGAAGATGAATCTCGATTGCGTTTCCACATTGCCGAACTCTATGTTGCACCTTCCATCTTTGGAGACCAGTCTTGCTCTCTGGCGGGAATGCCCAAAAATGCGAGTGACAAACCATTTCCGAAGATATTTGAACATCCTTTCTGACAACACCCTGATCTGAAAACAATGAGAAAATATATGTCTATAGTAGCAGTGAACAGAAGGACATAATTGCAAATAAAATGATAAATCAAAAAATATCTGGGTTACTGATCATTTTTCAATCCTCAGGCTGAAAAGTTCATTCTGGACACCAAAATATTACTTCCAATAGAACTACTCCACTGGAGTACAAAGAGGTAAAATAATCACAGAGATAGAAATGGAAATAACCTGAGGGATCATATAGTCAAATGTTTCCAGACATCAGTCTGTTGCACACCTTAAAAATGTTTCTTGGGCAGTAAAATGGTGGTTCAGTGGCAGAATTCTTGCCTGCCATGCCAGAGACCTGGGTTCAATTTCCAGAGACTGCCCATGCCAAAAAAAAAAAAAGTTTGACAACCAATTATGACTTGCACTAATATTTCTTTGATTTTATTCTTGAAATCAACTTTTATCTTGAATATATTTAACCTTATGCTGCATGTGAATGCACAAGCTTGATGCACTATATAATTTTGATAATATATATTAAAATTATAACTATAAAAAAGAACCACTCATCAATATATTGCCTAAAACATCTCCTGTATTGCTTTTGGTACCCATAAACTAATAGAAATCCTAATCTAATCCAATCCTCACATTTACCAGGTGAAGAAACCTGAAACTCAGAAAGTTTAAAACACACGCAAAGTTGTGTGTCTCACCAGGGACAGGCTGGCAACTGAGCATAAGCTACCAGGCTTCCAGTTCAGTGGAAACTCTACCACACTGCATCTTAATGTCCAAATTTTATATTCTAGAAATCGATTTCTCTAAAACATTTTAAGACAATTATTGGTCAAGTTTAATGCTTTTTAAATGCTTGACATGATTTAGAACAGAGTTCCTCAGTTCTGTCTGATCGGGTCCTGCCAGATGACTTAAAAAGCTTTCTCAGTGGTTCTACAAGTCTGTTCTATTCTCTCTCCATGGATGGATGGGATTCCCAAAGGATTGTCACCACCAATTTCTCATATGTCCTTTTCTGCTCCTGAGTTGAAAGACCAGGAGACCGCTGATTGAAATAAGACCCCTAAGGGTGGGAGCATGTTTTAAATCCATTCTTATACCCCCACCTGCTAGTCAGTCTGTGGATGCTCACTGCATATTCAATAAACATTAATGGAAGAATCAGCAAATTAAGCTCTTCAAGATACAGTCTGATCAGTGGTTTCTTACTGATGACATTATTGTGACTTCTAATTTACAACAGCAACAAATTAAGGGATTTCACAAACAGCCAAACAATGATGAAATCAAGGGTTCGTTAACACTCAACTACCTCTTCCACTACGCCAAAGAAAAATCTAAATGTTCCCACCTTGGCTGGCAATGTCTTTGTGGTATTTTTAATTAAATGCAAATATGTTTTTAAAATAGATTTCAAAATTCCCCTTTGAAAATGTGTTTATTCATAAAAACTAGGAAGCGAAACTGACAGTGATACATTTTAAACAAAAGTGACATTCAACGCTGTCTTCCTCGTGGTTGAACCCTGCTGAACATACAAGAAGCCAACACCAAATAGAAGTGAAAACAAAACCAGTCGTGGTGATATGAAATGTTGAGGGCTGGCTCTAAAAATATAAAAATAGACTTTGCCCACCAGGAGAGAAAATGGCAATGCATACATTCAGCCTTGCCTCCTTCCACCCAAGTCCTTTGGGGACCTCAAGTCCCAAAACAGACTTAGTGGATGGTCCCAAATGAGGTTACTGAGGGAGGAATAGTGTTCTCCTTCCCCCATTTCTCCTCTGCTCTTGCACAGACATTCCTTAATCCCACTTACATCCAAAGAGGACCGACGGCTTTTCCCAGGCATGTGGAAGCTCACAGATTTCAGAAGTTTCATCTCACCTTAAATCATAAATTCTAAAACCAATGTTTATCAAATAAGTTCTACATGATCTTTGTCATACATTATAATTTCAGAGATGGAGCTCAACACACTGACTTCTGAGTTTTTCTTTCCCACCTCCCTTCTTTACCAGCACTTTAAATCCATTCAATTTTGAGGGTACAGAACCATTCTACAGACTGGATAATTACCTCCCAACTTATCCCTTGGATAAGGTTGGGTTTCCAAGACTGTATTAATAATGAAATAGTATTTGTCAGGTCTTGCAAAGATGTAAAGCAAAAGCAACCTCCCTATGATGCTTTTCCCAGATCCCCAGATTGTCTTCACTTACCAACAACTTATAAATATTCCCTTTCTGGCTGGCAGCATCCATGGCTAGGTAAGACAAGGCGGGGATGTTGGGAGTTGGCCTCTGCCCGCAGGTTGATTTCGTTTAGAGCCAGGCTAATTTAGTTTTAGGCTTCAATCATGGACTGATGCTAATTTATATTACCTTGAAAATACTTAATTTGATAATGGGGTTGTGTGGTTTAAACCAAGGCAATTGGTTGTTCTTAGACCAAGCCCCATGCTGAGAGAGAGAGAGAGAGAGAGTGTGTGTGTGTGTTTTCCCAAACCTCACATGGCTTGAATACCGTCATGCTAAGACATGACAAACCCTCAGTTCAGGTCCCTGGGCAGCAGGTATGGACTGTGGCCCAGAGTTTCACTCCTTTCCTTAGCCACGCTCAATAACTCTTGCTGTTTCTCCTAAGTCGTGCTCAATAGCTTATGGCCAGAAACAATTATTTATCATCAATCTTCCAGCCTGCTCCTTGAAACATACTGAGGTATGGAGGTTTCCAAGGGTTTGAAAAGCTAAAGGCAGAGGATATGTACAAATTTGCAAGATGAAATAAGATTGCACTAGGAAGAAACAAGAGAGCGTGTTAATCTCTCTATTCAACAGTCATGGTTATATAAGAAACTGAGGTTTAAAAGAAGCCTTTATTGTTGGATTTATTCTGTAAAATCTGGCATTTACTGAAGGTACTTTTTACCTGTACTTGGTTAACCAATCTGTTGATTTATTTATTCAAATAGTGAGAAGTATTATATCCAGACAATGCAAGAGTACAGGAGACATTCATCCTTTGACCAAACCCTTCATTCACAAGGCAGACCTTTTATACATGTATTTTACTTTGTTTAGACACTTAATCTGACCACAGACAGAATGAATCTATATTTTATGAACTCTTGCATGTTCACAGACTGTCCCTGGTGTCTGACTTATGTAACACAAATGGTTTTTAGGTCCTTTCTGTTGAAATCAGTCCATCTTAATAGCAAGCATAGGGCTGTACATTAGCTAATATTTACCAAGGCATTCTTAGTGGGTTGGCAAAGCAACTGGATTATGTTACTGCCATTTTCCTTTTTTGAATCCTTCAGCATTCTTGTTCTGTGAACAATCCATTTTCAGGAAATAGACTTCTTGTAAATTTTCCACACATTTATTGTAGACTGAGTTTACAAGATTTCAAAGACAATAGAACCTCATCCCTGTTCTCAAGAAGCTCAGGGTCTAATGGGGAAGTGAGCTAGGTAAATCAGCAATTACAATGTGGTGTGCTCTTCATCTGAAAAAAAATCTATTTTCTGAAAGATCTCCACTAGATGGGTATTTACCCTCTGCTAAAATACTTTACATGACAGGAAACTCATTGCCTTTTGTATACATAAATTTATTTATCTATCATTGGCCAACAAATACCTATTAAGTCTTACTATGGGTCCCAGGCATCGTGACGGACATCAGGAAAGCAATTCCTTACCAAGCGAGGCCAGCCCTTGTCATTGTGATGGTTCCCGTGAAGGGTAGGAGTGGGAGACAAGCAAATCAATAAGCCATTAAAGGCAGGGGAACATGGGTCATGGGCCATGCTACAAAACAGTGGTTGCACTCAGGGCAGCACCAGTTCTGAGTAGGAACTCAATCAGTGACTGTTGAATGGTGATAAATCATCAAGGTAGACATAAAAGCCATGAGTTTGTGGTCACTTGTATTGGCTTTACAAATGATGGTTCCCCATCTAAGGGAATCAAGTCCTTGGCCACATAGCATTAACCACAGTCCTAATAACTGTGTGTGTGGATGATTCAGGTGGGGGCATTTTAAAGAGAGCACAAAGGGACTGAAAGCAGTTCCTTGTCAATATTTAGAGTACTAGGGGCCTTGGTGAGAAATCAGACTGGAGAGGCCATGCTATAACATCAAAGACATTTTTGTTATAAGCCTAAAAGAAAAACTAGAATAAAGAAACTGTAGTCCTCTTCAGAGAAAACTCACTATTTTTCTAAATAGGTCTGAAGTCTCTTCCACTTAACAGCCCTTCAAATTCCTGAAAATAAACATATTTTTCCCCTTTATCTCCTTTTCTCCATAAAAATGCAGTTTTCATCTGCATTAACGTCTGCTTTAACCACACTCTGCATATTAAATGAGGTACCTACAGTTTGTGGTCACTGCTGATATTTCGAGAACCAGAAGGGAGGCTGTTCCTTTGCAGGCAATGACCCCAGAAGAATCCACTAAGAATTTAAGATTTCTTAAAGTTTATCACACTGCTTCCTTCCCATCCCCAGGATACTTAGTGGGTACTACATCAGAAAGAAGAGGGCAAATAGGTGCTGGTTTTACTACCTCTTACTTAGGATTACTCAGGCTATTATTTATCTCTGTAGATGAAAAAGTATTTATTATTAAGCTGCCTTTTAGTCAAGCCTCACACAACTCAGACTCAACCTTAGTTAACTTCAGAGTGTTCTTGAGAGTTGAGTTTATGTTAAAGAAGTAGGAAGTAGGAGTTATGGGGACCCAAGAGCAGGAGTCAAATGTTTTTCTCTACTCCCTTTGCAGTTGTGGTGGAACAGAAAATCCAAGTTTCCATGAAAATGAACTACTTTCTTTCAGGCCAACAGTCAACTAAATTAACAGATGTTTCTTGAAGCCCCACCATGAACAAGGCTAATGGATGGGATTATGGGATCTGATCTCTGCCCTCTTAGTCAAGTTATTGAGCAAGCATTCTCTGTATTGAACTCCTACTATGTGCCAGATGCTATGCTAGGAAACAAATGAGGTAAAAGACCCTGCTCCCAAGGAGCTCACAGATAAGTAATCTTATTGAAATGCAGCCAGCAGCCTGCTCCCTGGGAGAGGGAGGACACCAAAGTGGAGAACAAACAGGCTGAGTGTCACGCTTGAATTCTTCTGACACACCTTTGCTCAGGAGCAGAACCAAATGCATCTGATTGCTACTGCAGAGGATTTCCTGTTTTCTATGAAAGTAATCTCAAGGATTTGCAAACAGAGCCCCCAAGGAACAGAAAGTCAACTAGCTCCTCTGACTACCCAGGACCTATGGTACACACAAAAAATTTTGTTTGGTGATGCAGAGAAAAGTTACCTCTGATGACTTTGGCATTGTCAGTTAGTTCTTTTGGGGTCAGCACAAACTCTACTTATTTAAATTTGGAAAGTCCAACGCCAGCTCTTTTCCCTAGCTTCATGGGCATGGAAAGGAGCATTTGGACCTCACGATTCTTTCAGGCTAGGCTCGGGAATGTACTGCAGGAGGACTCCACCTTTCCCTCAGAGTGAACACACTTCAAGGCCTCTCTGCTATGAAGTAGGATTATGTTCAGGGCGGAAATGCCACACAGGCCTTCCCAGATGCCTCGCTCCTTCCAGAGCAAAAGCCAGGAAGGACAAGGTCTGATTGCACTGGCACTCTCACAAGGCACACTGTGCTCTGTAGACAGCACAGGAGTAGATCATTCATGTAAGCCAGAGGTGTGGCACGCAGGTGGGCTCAAAAGAGGATAGGAGAGCTGGCCCAGGAAAGCCTACGATTTAGGTCACAATCAGGGCAACATGGAAGGAAAGACCAGCTCAGCTAAGGATAGACATGGATTTGATGGGGCAAAGGCTTGAGCAAGTCTCCTTGCTTTTCTGAGCCTCCATTTCTTTACCTTTGTGGAGTGGCTATAATGATATTACTTTCAAAGATTTACAGTATACTTTAATTGCAATATCATATTTAAAGTTCCTAGAACACAGCAATTCTAAGAGAGCATGACAAAGTTCTGGCAATAGGTATATCTATGAACTGTAGTGGTTTCAGAGCCTGTCCTCCCAATGCGGAATGGAAGACCTGGGAAGTGCAAATGTGTTGTATAAAGGGCTTGTCTCTAATGAGAGAAGAGAAGAAGGAAGAGGGAAGAAATAACTGCCCCTGACAAGGTTAGGCAGAGGTGTGGTATGCAGGGCAAGGCTGTTCTGTCCTGACCAGGCATCCACTGGGATTTGGATTGTATCACTGCAACCCCATATGCCCTCTGAAAAAGAGATGCACGTCCCCAGACATCCAGCACATCTACCACAATCCCAAATCCTAGGAAGTCCTTTCCAACATCTTTGAGTGAGTCCCCTGCCTCCTGGGTCTCTCTGGCTGCCACCAGCAAGAAGCTCACCTTGCTCAATGACAGGCATGACCCAGGTGGCCTTTGGGTGTAGCACTTGACACCACCAAAGGACATATGGGCACCCAAATTAAGAAGTGTATCTAAGAGGCAACAAAAGCTGTTTTCAAGCTGCCTGTGTGAGCCAACCCCATTCCTTTCCATAAGCCACACATGCATACATGCATTTGTACACCTGCATGCCCACACTTCGCACACACATTTGCTTTTGTATGAGGTGGTGAAGAATCGAGGAAACAATCAATTGAGATACCAAGAGTCATTAAATACAAAATCTTCAGGTTCAGATTTTAAATTTCATCTAAGCTAACTTGTTCACCAAGGGCATTGATCATCCTAAAAATAAAGCCCGTAGCTCTCTTCATGACTCCTGCATGGGGCTCCAGAGGGAAGCCTCAGAAGGTATGCCATCCCCTTCCACGCCCCCCACCCCCACCATGTAGCCAGCCTGGGAGCTGGGCACCTGAGCCCAGGTAAGGTGACTTGGAGGTCTGGAGGTGGTGTGTACTGGCCTTAGAGTCAGAAGCCAATGCTTTGGAGGCTGGGCTTTTATTTGTGTGTACTTTATATATTGTTTCCTAGTGTTCATCATCATTGTTTCTGAAATTATTTTGGAAACACCCCCATGTCTCAGCTGTGCAAAGAATGGTGGATGGAGGGGATGCATTATCTCTGCCTGGTAGGGAGTTTTGAAGACACAGCAGTGCAGGTGGGGGTGGGGGCTGGTGAAGAAGGTTGGGGGTGGGTTAAAGTGAGCAAGCCCCAGGGGACAAGAGAAACTCACAGCCACAACCCAGAGCTGGGCCTCCTGGGTTCCTATTCCAGGGATTTTTAAAGAATTCTTCTCTTCTAAACTTCAGAGTTCTGCACTATCCTGGAGGAAAGCGCTGCCCTCTTGGATGTGATTGGACCAAGCCTGGGCAAACAAGGTAAACCCAGGCCAGAGCGGAGGTGCTCAGACTGAACTCAACGAGGAGAGAAACGGGGCTGAGGAGGCCCTCCAGCCAGTGTAAGATAGGAGTTACCGCAGCCCTGAGAGCTTCAGGACCTGTCCCCAGCTCCAAGAGACATGTCCAATTCTGTGGAAAGAGCGGCCCCTGGAGGCGAGAGACTCTGGGGTCCGAGAGCTTGGGGCCAGGCACGGTGTGGTCTCTTTACGTTCATGACCACATTGAAATCTCACCCTGGGAGGTGGGGAACTGAGACTCAGAGACGTTCGACAACTTGCCCAAGGTCACAAAGCAGAAAACCCAAAGAGCAAAGATTAGCATCTAGATCCGCCTGACTGAGAAACCCTCGCCTTGAGCCTGAGGGCATACTCAAATAGTCCTAAACCAAGTCGGAGCAAGGCAAACATTTACTCAGCTCCTACTTACACAGTGCTGAGAAAAGTGAGTTTCCATATATTTCCTTGCTCCCAGAGCATGTTCAATATTCCCAATTTCAGTTCTCCCAAAATATGGGTGGTAGATGGCAAGAGCTGGGGTAAGGGGACCAAGTTTTGTTTAGATACCAAACAGAAAAGGATGGGAGAAGGTTTGCGTTGGTGAAGAGGAGGGGAGGAGATGGGAAAGGAAGGGAAAGGAAGAAAAGGGAAGGGAGTGGAAATTAGTGGGGGGCGGGGGGAGGAGCAAACTTTTATTGAGTGCGGAGGTTACACCTAAGCAACAGACTGACGATATAAAGATAAGACACATTTAAGGCTGTCCATCCTCATGCCAATACAAAGTCTGTGCTGGGTCTCTGCTGGGAACTCCTGGGGCTCCACTCTCCCACCGGGCTAATTTCTTCCATGTCATTTTCTCAGAAAGAAACTTAAATGTCAGTTTCGCAAAGAAAGGGGTTTCCAGGCTGCCCTCACCCCATTTAAATCTGGTCTTTCTCTTACAATTACATTTGATTTGTAGCACTTATAGTCATTCCTAGTTCAGCATTTCTTCTTGTACCGCTCTGCGGGCAGCAGCCACATCTGTCTCTACCGCTGCATCCCCAGTGCCCACTTAGCCCGGTGCCAGGCAGAAAGAAAGCTCAATAAATACTTACCAAATTAACAAATAGAGGTAGTAAGGTGTGAATGACTCAAGGTGTTCAAGTTTTTAGCACTCAGCCGAAAGCCACTCTCTGATGGGCCATTGGTCTCCGGTCTCCACATGCCCAAACACTTATCCATCCTGCCTTTTTCCAGCCTGGGTGGCCCAAAGCTTGCTCCCTTAGAAGTCAAGGTGAAAGATGAGCCACTTGCCTGCACCTGACAAGGACCAGGAGATGATTTTCAAAGCTTCATGTATGTGTGAAACTTGTGGCCTGTAGGAGCTGCTGGGCTGGGGTTTCCAGTGTTTGCCAGCTTGTCTTTGTCAGAACTCAAGGGTTGGGGTGAAGGTGTGCCAGGAAAGATACCTGGTAACCCAAAAGAAAATAAGTGCTGCATTCGAATGGGTATTTGCAGTCTGGAGAAGGAGGGCAGTTCCCTGCAGAGCCCCAAGTTTCCATCAGTCTGTACCAGGTACTTCATGGAAAGGGGAGAAGGGCCACTTCCCTCTCCTGGGGACTCTGACTTCAACTCAAGTTCTCAGATCTCCACCTACACTTGAGCTGAACCTTCCTAAGAATCACTCTCTTGATAAGTGGATTCTGGTTTCTCATGAACTCACAATTGAAAACTAAATTTATACAAGGATTCGAAGGTTTTCTACTCTCGTGGCCTCTCTATTCTCATTACTGTTAAAAAGAGCTCACTACAATGAAAATAGTTTACATATCTAGATACATAACTGTATATGAAAACCAATATTCAGTGTTCTCAAAACATGATGGATGAACGGAAGTGTGTATATTGTCATATTACATATGCATTAGGGTAATTAGGTATTTAAAGGAATCCTTCAGTGAATTATTTTGTAAAGCACAGCATCAGTGTTGCAAATCAAAGAATCACCCTCTTGTTTATGTTGTTCACATATGTGAATTAGACAAGACTGCTGCTCTGAACGCTGGCCACCTCTGCAGTGAAACGCTTTTTAAATAGCATCTGTTAAGTCGCTCACCTCAAATGGCGTGGGGTTTAATGAAGGAATTTAGATGTTTACAAAAATGTCGCATTTACCGTGAATGCAGAGAGCCTGTTATTAGTCTGAACCTTTTTGTTCTCTGTGGTTTGGGTTGGTATTACATCGACTCAGTCTTTCCAGTCCAGAAATGAATGAATTCCATGTGGACTGGAGGCCCTCGAAGTACTTTCCTGAGTGTCTGCAACAAGAAAGTACACTTTGTTTGGGAGAAAACCTGACATATAGAATTCCAAACCTTGACGATTGTAAACTAAGGGAATAATTCAACAAAGGCCTTGAGTAACAGGCACTCAGGACCAGTCTCCTGGATCTTGTACCCTGGGCAAGTGCTGTGAGATGGAGCAGCTCAGATAGATGTGCAGCATCGAGGTCTCAGAACACCAGGGTCTTGACTTTAGATAGGGACATTGGACACCTCCTGGTCCCACATCTGAGCTTATCTTTGACATTTCCACCTAGTGGCCTAGTATAAGTGGCATTTAAGAAGTGAGTCTGTGGATTTAACATCTGAAGTTGATTGCTTGCTATCTCTGAAATTGGGTCTAGGCAACCTCTCAGTGTGTTGACTTTCTCATCTGAGAAATGGAGGAGGGGGTCATTATCTATTTCACAGATGGATAGGAAAAGCTTACCATAAGGTTTTGACATAGAAAACGTTCAAGCTACTAACACCTTCAGGAATACGTCCTCCAGCTCCAATTTCTCTTTCAAGTTTCAGCCATGCATTGAAAGAAAAGTCTCCAGCCATGCCGTCATGATGAGGTCTTAACTCTGGGCTCCCCTACCCCAGCATCCAGACTGAAATAGCCATCATGCTTCCCAGGAAGGTGATAGGAAGGACAAGGTCGCGGATGAACTCTAAGGCTATGGACCAGCTGGTGAGCCCGTGCTCCTGTGTATTCCATCGCTGTGCCTCCCGGGGCTGTAGAGTCAATGATTACCAGCTCTGACTCTGACTCTGCCAAGCATTGGAGTTGCATTAATGGGGCAGCACACCATCCACCCTCCCATGTCCAAGGGCTTTCTGGGAAAACCCTGGGGGCAGAAGGGAGCAGAGCCAGCAGCCTCTGTAACCCCATTATTCTATGCCATGGAGCCACCCTTGCACCCAAGCTGTTTCCTCTCTTTGGGGCTCTTCTTGCTGGCAGTTAGCCTGTCCCCTCCTTGTCACACAAACTGGGAGACCCTCTCAGATTGGGGACTTCCCACCTGGCTCCTTAAAAGGATGACCCGTCATACCAGCAATTTTCTGGGCTGTTCTTGACCAATTCCCTTGTCTCCCCCTGAAATGAGGAGAGAAAGGCAAGGAGGAGAACACTGCTCGTCGACCACAGAGCCTTACCAGGCAGGCAAATTGTGGCTCGTCGACCACAGAGCCTTACCAGGCAGGCAAATTGTGGGTCTCTCTCCAAGACAAGGCCAGTGGGCCCTAAAACAGACCCGCTGAAGCACGCTCCCTCATTCCTGGCGTTGTTTCGTCTTACTCAATGGTGTGTATAATGACCCTGAAAAAGGTGAAAGTAAGTCCGTGTTATTTACTCTTATTTCCTCTGCTATCATAATGGGAAGTGATCACTAATGGATACAGGATTCTTTTGGGGGTGATCAAGTGTTCTCCATTCCTTAAGCAGGTGGAGCTGGGAGAGGAAGTTTGTTGACTGACTACCATGTGAAGGAGACTCTATATGTGCACTTTATAACAGTTTCATTGAAATATAATTTGCATACCATACAATTCACCCTTTAAAAATGTACAATGGCTTTTATTACAGCCACAGAGTTTTACAGACATCACCATTACCTTATTCCAGAATATTTTTATCATCCCCCCAAAAATCCTGCATCCATTAGTGGATGTCCCCATTCCTTCCCATCCCCAGCACTTAGTAACCAGAAATCTACTTTCTGTCTCTATAATCTTTCATTTAAGTGGACACATAAATATTTGTCCTTTGTGTATGGCTTATTTCACCTGCCAATGTTTCCAGTGTTTATCCATGTTGTAGCATGGGTCAGAACTTCACTTTTTTTTATGGCTGAATGAGATCCCATTGCATGGATAGTTGACATTTTCTTTATCCATTCATCTATTGATGGACATTTGGATTGCTTCTGCATTTTGAATATTGTGAGTGATGATGCTATGAATGCCTGTGTAGAAGGTTTTGTGTGGATTGGAATTTGGGGAACAATTTTAACTTCCAGCTCTGGATCTGAGCAGGTGGCAGACCCTCCCTCAACACTCGGGGACAAACTCCAAAGGACAAACTCAAAATGAACTGTGGAGATAATGCAGGCCAGCATGGCTAGCTTGGGGAAGATGCTAGGTTTAGGAAAGCATTCTTCTGCCTCTCTCACTCCTGTCCTCCTTCCCCAAACTTTGAGAGGAGCAAGACAGTAAGCAGGCTTTGGATTGTTCCCAAAAAGCAGCTTGCAATGGACCTCTTTGTGTACATGAAGCCTAGAGGTAGAAGACGTTGTGTATCTGGTTGCTGAGAACAAATAACAAAGTGGGGGGAAAAGGCTGAGGATTAGAGAGGAAAAGATTGCCCATAAAATGATAGGATTAGATTAGACCATGAGGATCAAATCGTGCCAGACCAACTGAATTTTCCTCTGAGTTCAGCATGACCAGTCTCCAGATATGGAGGAAGTCAGGAACAGGCTGGAGAACAATGTCTAGCATGATCCTTTCACCAGGGTTCAGACCCATGACCACTAGGCTGTGGGTGAGGGTGCATCTCCGACTCTCAGTGTAGCATGGGGGCAGCAGGAAAGGGGAGGGGGCAGCATGCTCAGGTACAGGCATCTGAGTTGAAACTCTCCCCCCTAAAAAAATATTTGGTCCTGTTTAGCACCTGGTACAATCCGTTATTGTATATTTATTCTTTTTAACCCGTGCCTTCCTCAGCTCTGCAAATGGCACAACTACCCTGAGTTCAAGCCAAAATTTCCATGCAATGGTGAGGCAGAGAGAAACATGGGCTGAAGAGAACAGCTGGATACACAAAGAGAGAAAGTGCATTAATTGAGGATGCTGTGCGCTCTCCATGGGTAAACTTATTAGTTATAAGTGTCTAACAATGTAGACAACATTATTATCATCCCCAAGTTATGTAGCAGGAAACCAAAGACTAGCTAAGCTAAGCGATCAATCTGTGTTCACCCAGCTCCATCTACTGTAGAATCCAGGTGGTGTGTTACGTGTCCACATGGGTTTAATCATCGAAGGAACCCATTAAAATGCATCCCCACCACTGTAACTCTCTTTGGCCCACACCTGAAGGCTGGAAGTCTGTTCTCTATAGGGCCCCCCATGCCAGGCAAGGCAGGTGGTTTCCCCTCACATGAAATTGGAGGCAAATGGTGCAAGTTGATTTTGCTCTACAGTATCGGGGCTAGGGATTGACCCTTTCTGGGCCTGAGATTGCTGCAGGGGAGACATTTGTTGAGCGTCTATCACAAGCCAGAAGCCGTGATGGGGACTTTCAGAAACAATTTCATTTAATCCCCGCAGCAACCCAGGAAGTAGGTAAAATTGTCTCTATTTCACAGAGGAGGGGATAGGCTCAGAGATATACTTACACAGGGTCACTCAGCTCATCTGAGGCCAAGCTGGGATGAGGACTTAGGTCTTAAATAATCTCAGTACAATAGGTCCCTGAAGATTTGGCGCATGGGATGGGTAAATTCTGACATTTAAGGAAGGGGAGGAGAAGTAGGAAGGCAGCTGAAGAGAAGGGCTAGGGAAAACATGGGTCCTTGGATTCTTTCTCCTTTCTTTCCTTCTTGGCTTGCCCTATCTTTCTTTCCATCTGTCAATAAATATTTGTTGAGTGTCTATCACAGGCAGAGCACTGTGCTAGGAGCTGGAGATATAGATTTAATGGAGCAGACATTTGGGAAGGTGGGGGAGTGCAACAGATCATTTAAAAAAGGGACCCAATAAACATGATAATTACAGATTGTGATAAGGGCTGAGAAAGCAGCAGCAATGAGGGTGACCTTGAAAAGTATCAGAAAGTAGAAGGGCACTGGGTGCCAAGATGCTGGGGGTAGCAGTGCCAAAAGGAGGGCGGAAAAGTACTTCCCTGGGCTGGGAGGGACCAGAAGAGAGGCTCAAACTCTGCCCTTGAGAGCCTGCCTGAGCTGGGCACCCCACCCTCGCATGGCTGGCTGAGCCCCCACTGTCTCCTGCAGAGGCTGTTGCTCAGAGAGCTTTAGCATTTCAGATAGGCATAAAAAAAACCCCTGGCGAGCACTGGAAGTACAGCCTCTATCTACCCCAGAGTGGGCACAAATCAAGCCCCGGTTTTCTCATTTGTCAAATGGGAAGAACAATAACAGCTACTTCTCAAGACCATTGCACAGATTAAATGATCTTTTGTTGGGATAGTTCAGGAGGATGAGGGACATGCTATGTGAAAGTGAGTAGGTATTGTAATGAGAGAGTTTGTTAGAAATAAGGAAGAACTTTTTGGCCGAAAGGTCACTATGACACTGGAGCAGTTTTCCATTGAAGAATCTCATCTATATTGACAATTTAAAACAGAAGCAGTAAATCCCATTCTGGAGTAATCACCTGGCCTTTCATAGGATTCTATGTGGAAGACACAAATGAATAAATGTAGGAAGAAATGTTTTGTTTTGTTTTGTTTTAAGGCAGAAGTGACTCAAGGAACTTGGAAAGTCCCTTTGCCATTACTAAGTCTGAGATTTCAGAAGCTTCTCCAGGAAGAAAAGTGAAGGCGTAACCCACTGGATTACCAAAAAGGAATCCTCTACCACTCCTGGGGCCCACATCATCATGGTCAGGGTCCTGGGAACTGACGAGAGCCTGGAGAGTCTTGCTGCAAGGCAGGGCCTGGAGCTGGATGGCTCTGAGGAGTGGGCAGTAGATAAGAGAAACAGAAAGAAGAAGAGAGATTCATTCCAACTCCAACTGGAGCTGCTCAGAGAAGTGAGGGGGCAGGAGGAGTGGAGGCCCAGGGGTGATGCTGAGGAAAGAGCCTTGGGGACCAGGAGGCCCCGCTCTCCACAGATTGGCCCCTGTGACTTGGGCATCTCCCAGCTCCTTCCTTCAGCCTCTGTTTCCCCAATGGAAAGATGCGAACCACATCACTGAGCACCACATCACTGGAGCTGGCCCCAGCACTCTGAAAAGCAGAGCATGCCATGCACAGTGGACAGGTTATTTTCACGAACTCCAGGGCAGGCAGAAGCCATGGATGCTGTGTCTTCTCTTCTTCTCCAGTCCCAGGCAGGTCTCACTAAGGCTCATGGTCTGGATCTAGATGTCAGTGAAATATGCACTGAGTTGACTCCTCCTGCACTTGCAAATTAGCCTGCCTCTGGTCTGCCTGTTGGAGTCCCTGGGGTCCCCTCATCCTCCAGGCTAAGCAGCAAAGACAGAAAATGCAGCACCTCCAACTTCCACCCACAGCCTGCCTCCTGAAGCTAAGGATGGCTGGTCAAGCACCCTGCCCAGGCTTGGGTCAGCTGAGAATGTACTATGTAGAGAAGACGCTGAGCATTCAGGACATGTGAGAAGCATCCTCAGGTGGGAGGCAAGAGTGAGGAGCTACGGTATGAAGATGGGGAGAGGGGGTGAGGAGGAGGGTAAACGCCTGCTCGTATTAGTTGTCCAAGGTTTAGGGCACCTCTGGGATACCTGAGGCACTAGGCAGAGAGGATGCTGCAAAGGAATTGGTACCCTGTGTTTGGGACAGATCCAGGCATCGGTAGGGGAGCTGGCCAGGAGGGATCTTCTCTGGTCCAGGCACATGCCATGTGACATTCTGATGCTCTTTTGCCCCACTTGAGAGAGCAGGACAACTGGGGACTCACCCTGTAGGGCAAAAAACACACAGCCAAGATTGAGGGGCCCATAGTAAGTCTGCCTCCAGAACCTTGAAATGAGACAAAGACCTCTGAAAACACCAAGTCACACCCTGCCAGTAGCCAGCAGCCACCTCAATCACCTTCCAGAAAGACAGAAGCAGATTCCACATCCACATGAGGAACCTCGCCAGCAGCTCGTTGCCACTTCCCTCTGAGATCTCTTCCTGCCTCCCAGCACCCCTCCTGCCCCAGGCTACTTCCTGATACCTAACCCAAATCCTCTGTGCTCAAGCTTAACTCCAGCTTCATCTTGTCTTCAGGTGGCATGAGAAAAACACCCTCTCCATGTACTAAAAAGCCCCAGCCCATCTGACCTTCTCAAATGACAGCCTATTCCCCAGGTCTCCTTTGCTGCCACCATCGTCCAAGGTGTTTGTCTACTTTAGGACAATAGGAAGCCTCCAGCTCCCATGCCATTCCTGTCACCTGCTGAATTAGGTCTGTTTCCCCTCTCCTCCCCAGGCCCTTTCCTTCATCACTGTAAAATACTTAAAGGAGCATCTTTGTCTGGAGAAACCCAAATCTGCAAACCCTACCCAGCCAGAGGAATGCATATCTTAATAAAGAGGTGAATAAAACCCAAATCCTGTGCATGTTTTTCTCTACTTCTCAGCTAGCTTCTTTCCCCAGCAGACTTCAATCCATCTGGTTCTTCAGCATAGAGAACACATAGTTTGGCTGGTAAAGAAACCCTAAGCTCTTTGCACAATGGAGCAGAATGAGGCAAGGGGCTTGGGAAGCCCCATGCCCTAACAGGCTTCTCAGACCTGACCCAAGAAAGCATTCTGAATGGGGGTCTCTCATTACTTCCCTTCAATTCTTCATCTCAGGGGATGGAGTAGAGGGGAGAAGGGGTAAGAAGCCTTCTATCCTCAAGCCCCCTCATCGCACTGAGACTGCCCCAGAAGCACCTAGGTCAGAGAGACCCCAGTGTGTTCTGTCTTCTGTTGTACCTTCATGGTCACTACTTCCTGCCCTCCCCAGTGAGACTAAAACTTCTGCAGAGGAGGGTAGAAAAAGCCAGCATGGCATGGGTTTCCCCAAAAGTCATCTAAAGTGAGCCTACAACCATTCCTGTGACTTAGCTCTGAACCCACATAATTTATCAGTGGTTCCAAACTCAACAGCATCAGAATACCATCCCGATCTCTGAAATGGTTGATTGTGCTTTCAAGCACAAGAGAGGGATGGCCCTTTTCTCCTTGAAAATTTCACCATTGGATCCGGATACTAAATTAACAAATTTCATTGAGTCTTTTCCCATGAGAAGCCAACGACTGCTCATAGTTGCTGAGTTCTATTGAGCTCCTCAAGGACAAATAGCAGATCTGGATAGAGCTAGAATGTTCCCAAGAATTTAATCAAGAGCAATGAACCATAAGCCTTTCCCTAGGGGTAGTCACCTGACAGGACTTTGGTTGGTCTAACTTTGCAAAGACAATATTAACCTGTTGCTTTCAACTGTGTTGGGTTGCATATTTAAATCCACGCCCTGGAGACATGGTGGCATGTTGATGTACTTTGGTAAAAAAAAAAAAAAAAAACAGTTTCTGACTCTGAGCCAAGAAACATTGTTGTTTGTGCAATTGGAGGAGAAGGAGGGGCATGGACATAGAGAAATTCCAAATCAATGGTTTCACAGAAATCTTCATAGTTCACAGAATCTTCTCTTAGAAGCATAACAGATGACATGCATCTTGCTAGAATGTCGTTTACAAGGTGTGATAACTATAAGACCAAATATGAAACTGATTCATGCACAAGACACACTCCATTTCATACTCGGGGGCAGATTGAAGAAAGCAAGAGTCTTCTTTGAATAAGGAAATTAGTGATCCAAAGCAACACTTGGAGAATTCAAATCTGTAATTTTCCTGGGGACTTTGATTAAAACATTGCATTCTTCTTGGCCTTACTTTCTTAGTTTGTGCAATGGGTGGTTTGGATTTGATCAGCCCTCAAAATGACTGTTTAAAATTGGTTTTTCAATGACCTGTCTTTTAGTGAAATGCTATTGCATTGGGTTTTATTTTTAACAGCCAGAGGCCTTAATATGAGTGTTTGAGAAGCGACTACTGGGGTACAGTAGCTTTGGATTCTCAATAGTTCTAAAGCCACCAGCAAGCAACACTACTCTTGGTTTCTTTCTGTTGCTCCTTAAACAGAGTCAAGGAATTTCACATGTATCGACCTTGTTCCTTTTCCTGATTGCATGCATGTTCTGCCAAGGCAAATGGCAGGGCTGGCCCACCTTCTTTCTCCGAATGTCCTTTGTAATAAACTAAGCAAAGACGGCGCCTGTCATTCTACCCAGAACAGATAGTCTTTTGACTTTAAGGTTATTTTTGTTTATTGTTGACTTTTTAGGGGTCTTTATTCTACATCCTATATGTCACCCATGTGAATTTTTTCTTCATCCTTCTTTGAGGGTTTCTTGTTTGTTTTGTTTGTCCTATTGCCACACACCCTGCTTGTTCAGATTTATGAACTACAACATCAAGCCAACCACATATTTGCTGTTTCAACCAATGCTAATATTATTCATGAATCATATATCTTCCAGGAGACAGAGCAGACTGTGAAAGTCTAGATCCTTTTTTCTATTCCTTTTGGCTTTAGCCAAAGTCTATGATAGCATTGCACTTGCTTTCCCAATCTGTAAAATGGGAACAATCTTGTTTACAAAGACAGATCTTGGCCTCGAGATGAAGGTAGAATGGCCACTTTCTGCTTTGTATTAATCCCCTTCTTAACCGTACTATCACCTCCACCTCTGAAAACACTCAGCTGATGATGGAAAAAAGCAAAGATGGTAAGTGTCCAAAGCAGAGATCCTTAGAACTAATTGTTTGGCAAACTCTTTGAGTTCTGTGCTAATCAATTCACAGTAATTGTGGTGGTGGCTTGAGCCAGCAACCGAGGGGTATTCTGACACATTCTCCTTGGGCCTTAAAAAAACCCAGTTGTAGTCACTCTGAGTCCTTGTCGACTCCAGAGAGTTACTTCAGCTCCAGGGAGAAATATCCTAGGGGTGCCAAGTAGCTGGCAAGTGAACCATAGGGCATGAACTAAACCCAGGAGTGTTGAGTTCTCTAATTATTCTGACCCATGTGGCTTCATGCAGGTCCAGTATCATTTCAAGATCTATAGCAACACCTGCACAGTGAAGGAGAAGGGTCATGTGGTGGACACTGAAGTAACACAAACTTGGGTTTGAGTCTCATCCCTGCCGCATGTTACTTGTGTGACTCCATAGAGGCCAGTTAACCCAGAGCACCTCACACAGCAAGCTGCAAAGAGGTGTCATGTGTACTGAGACATAGATCCCCTCAATCCTCAGGGTCAAGTAGGGCCCAGAGGGACTGGGGCCCAGGGCCCAGGGGTGGGTAGCCCCTAGCCACAAGCATGCACGAGCATTTACCCAGCAAGCCCCAAGAACATCATCATTTTCCACATGCCTGGGTTGTCAAAAATCTTAGGAGTCTGCCCCTTGCTAATCTCCTAACTGGTTTCTCTGGCAATGCTCTCACCCCATCCAATCCACCCTGCACTTTGGAGCCCAGGCAATCTTTCTAGGGGATGTAAATAAACATGATCTCATTTATCCTACCAAAGATCCTGCCAGGGTTTCCCACTCCCTTCAAGATGTTGCTCAGGTTTCTCAGCATCATACAAAGGCCATTTGCAGCAACTCTCACCTCATCTTTCTTCACCACTATCCTTGCCTCTTACCCCAGCAACACCAGCTTGGAATTGTGTTATATGCCACACTCTTTCATGCCTCCATGTCTTTGTAAATGCCACCTCCTTGCTCTGGCATGCCCTCACCAGGCCCATCTTATCTACTTGGGGAATTTAATAATATGCATCCATGAGCTCTTCCATGCGAAAAGTAGGATGCTCTCCCCAATGCATGCAATGACTGTATCATGACTGCACTGTCATGTGCCATTCTATACACATCGTAGTATTTATTCATCAAAGGGTCACAGTTTGTTTCCATATGTGAATACCCTCAACCGTGGGGGTGATGAGAAGAGGAACCTTTCATCCTTTTTCCAGGACCTAATACGATTCCCGGAACATCGCAGTCTTGCCAAAAGGTGTGTGAAGACAAACCACCTATGTGTAATAGTAATATTAATGAGATGGATGATTATGAGGAGAAGACAATAGTCATCACCAACATCTTCAAAAAAATGGGGAAGGAAATTTGGGTCAAATTCAAGAGTAAAATTGCTGAGAAGTATAAGCAATCCTAAGGAGAACTCTATGAGAAGGGATAAGGAAGCCTTCAATCCGGGAAAGCCACAGGACAAGGAAAAGCCAAAACAAGCAAGTCAAAGTTCCAGCCCTTGACACCTCACCAACCTGGGGAAAGCGCCCAGGAAGAGCTGTAGCCTAGGATGGAAAAATGCTTTGCTGAGTAAAGGTAAAGGACATACCTGGGAAATCCCAAGTGTCTGCTCTCACAAACAAAGGATGTTTGGGAATTACAAGTATATCATCAAAGCTAAAAAATCCAGCAGCATCAAAGGTCTGAGAGCCATTCATAAAGTGTCTATTATTCTACTTCTGTGGAAGCTCAGGCCTGAGCCCGAGCTGACTTAGTGGGCTTCCTTACACGGTAGAAAGTTCAACCTCTTGTTTTGAGCATTAAAAGGAAAATGTTTCTGATGGTGCCTTCCTTTCCATACCCTTAGCCCATTGTGCTTTAAAAAAATATTAGTTAGGATATAGTTACACAAAGCAATGCAACCTGAGCACACAACAGAAAAAGAGTCTTCCAGCTCTGTGCGACTGTAAAAACGTAGGACTGTCTGATAAGTATTTGCTATCATGGCCTCCTTACCACGATCGCTATGTTTCTTTTGCTCCACTTTGGATGCGCAACAAATGAAAAAAATAATAATAAGCATTACTTTCCCTAATGGTCACCAATTGCAAAGGACAGACTTCTTTTGAGGAACTGTGCCCAGAATTTACAAGATTTAGATGACTGGAGAAGGGAACTCCACACCTGTTCATCTTTGGACTGTGGAGGGAAACATTTGACATTCACCATTACAGAGCATTTGTCACAGCAGTATTTATGGACTGAACAAACTAGAAATCCAAATCTATTCACTCTGAATGGTGCAAAAATCGCATACAGTGCAATGAGAAGGAAATAAAGACATTTGAGTCAAAGCAAAAGAAATGTCTTACTAACACATACCTTTCACCCAAATAAGCTTTTTCTATAATAGAACTCACTAGCACCTTTACCCTCTACTTGAAAGACGGAAACGATATGAGGGAGGATCAATTATTAGGCAAGTTTTTCCCACAATTTAAAAGATGCCTTCAGAGATAGGCTCCTAAACACATCTCTCTACCAAGAGAAGAGGACTTTGGAACTGAGCATTATGCAACCAAAGAGGTTTTAAATTCCATCCAACTTGAAGGCTGTGACATGGTGGAGAAAAGGCGGGATGCAGCTAAGAGCTAATCATCAAAGTGTAACCAGCCATCAAAAGCATCAAACAAATGAATTAAAACCACACTCTTATCCTCCAAGAGTGGATGAACAAGTCTGTCTAGATCTGAGATGGGAAAAAAGGGCTAAATTTCCATAAGCACTAATTCTCTTTTTCTATAAAGAGACAATGCAGAGTTTCTCTCCTTACCTTGTAGATTTCCAGAGTAAAGGTGGAGACAAAACACTCACTTTCTTGCTCCTCAAGAGAGCAGCTGGGTCCTTGATGTGAGCAAGTCCTTGGCACATTTGGGTGTCTGGGGCAAGGGTACCCAGGCCCCGTTGGCTTTTATGAGTCTGTGGGTCAGCTCAAACCGGCTGCCAACTCATCTGTATGCAAAAGCTCTCAAAGAACATAGTTTACTTTATAACCGGATCCAACAAGGGTAGGCGTGGCGGTTTAAATAGGCTAGATGCACCAAAGGTGTCGAGCTGCCAAGGCTAATTAAGAAAGATTTGTTTATGAAGCCATGGCTTGCAACCAGAAGGCCAGGGGCTTTACACCGGCAGTATCCAAGTCTAGTGTGTGGGATTGAGCATGTGTCTATGTGAGGTTGGATGTACCAAGATGGTGGCAGTGAGGTGGGAGGGGTCCCCAGGGAGCCCCTCGAAAGTTCCTCTTGCTCAGTCACTCCCTCAGTGGCCATAGAAGGTCTAGCTGATCTGCCCTGCGCTTGGCCATTCATCTATCACCCTCATCCCAACACAATGTAGAGCTTTGTAGCACAGACTTTCCAGTTGGGCAGACTGGGATTGGAGACACTGCTCCACCAACTCAATTGTCTGGGAAAGGTAGCTAGCTTCTCAACCTCAGAAATGTATGGAATGCACTTGGCACTGAGTAGGCACTCATGAGAGTCACTATACCCCAACATCTGCCTTCTCTCCTCCTTCCCACCCTCAAGAGTCGTCTCCCTCTTGTTCCTACTGAGAAGGAGGAGATCTTATCTCACATCCTCTTGGGTTGCTCTCTTATAGTATTTCTGTCTGTCATGCATCCTCTGTGCATTCCTATGCAGGTCATGGACCACTCACTGCCTCACCACCTGAGACCTCTGAAAAACAGTCCCTTTGACAAGATGTTGTTTTATTTTCATGGAGCAGCAGAGGACGAATTCACGCATGCTGCATATGCCTGTTCAGTCCCCTGTTCTCCACTCATAATCACACAAGGACAGGTGATATGTTAGACTTTGCTCAAGAGGTGAAGTCACTAGAAGAACAGGAGGAGAAACTCAATGTTCAGGCTAAACATGACTTTTTCCATTCACAGAAGGTCTCCTTGTGGGCACACTGGTTTCCACTCCCCTGCCATCTCTCCTAGGTTCACCCTCTCTCCCAAAGTTACTCCGTCCTCACTCTTCTGCTGTGTGGTCCTCTATCTACTTCTTCAGTATCCTAACCCCAGCTGGTGGGATTAATCTATCAACTCCAGGTTCACCTCACCTTCAAGCAGAGCATTTCCCCAAGTGTGGGTGTGGAGGCCATGAGAAGGCACCCCAAATGCAGATGGACTTAGTATCCAAGGGCTGCTGCACCCTGAAATCCCCCAGTCTGCTCCCAGTCAATGCCCAGGGCAGTGAGGATGCTTAGGAGGACTCCTGGGAGAGGCAGGCTCCCCAGAGGGCAGCTTTCTCTCCAGGATTCCCAACTGCCATGTTGAACCTTCCTTAGACTCCACAGAAGTCAAGGATGCTTCCACCCTGCCTTCCATCCCTCTCTTCTCTCCTTTATTCACAACCAGATACAAGGCACAGGTTGACCCTCCCCTAGCTCCCTTCCTATTTTCTTTCACCCAGATACTTCTCCTAAGAAACTCCTCCTTGCACTTTTAACCCCATCTGAATATCTGCTTTTTGGAGGACCTGGACTAGCCCAGTGTGTTGGACAAATTGCAGCTGTCCAAAACCATTTACAGGGGAGTCCCTGGTGTCCACGGAACAATCCAGAGAAAGGGCATTGGTGTCCCACATCCAGAACAGGCTCCCGGTTGCCCAGAACATTAAGTCTCTCCACCAGCATGAGGTGATGGGCTGCATTTCTACTCTCCCCATTATCCAGCATATCACTTTGGAAATGCAAACTCACTATATTTGTTCTGAGACAGTACAGAATAAATCCAAATTGAGGAAAATAAGTGTTTCCTTAACTGCCTCATTAGCTTCCAAGTGGGCACCATGGAGCAGGAAGGACTCTTTATTATGAAGACTAGGGAGCTCTCCACCTTCCCTCCTCCCACCCTTTGTTCCCCCAACTTCAAAACGGATCCCTCTGGACCTTCGGGGAATTAGGAAGAGGCCCGTTGCTAAGCAACATGGGGGTTGCCCAAAAGGATCCTTCCTACCTACAAATCTCTGTTAAAAAGTGCAAGTGAGGATATTTGACCCAATGGAGAGCTGCATTTTCAGTAAACCCAGCATGGTTAGTTTTCTCAGAATATCCTCTTACCACTGTCTTTGTGGGAAAATCTCATGTCTGCTTTGGCCCTTCGGGGCCACCTCTCCCACCTCTGCAGCTGTAGAGAAAGCCCCAGAGTCCCATGGGGTGGGATGAGGAGAGGCCTCTCTCCTTTCTCCATGACTCTACCCCAGCCCAGAGGTGCTGGTTCTCCAACTGCTCTTTCTGACATGTGAGGAACTGAAATGTTCAGGCATCTCTTCCTCAAACTCTGCCCCCAGCTTCCCTCTACTCCTTTGCCTAAATGGGAGAACCAGAGTTGAAGGGGTGTTTTTGCTCACTCTTTCATGCTTGCTTTCTTTTGCTTTTTAAAAATAAACAGAACATTTCAAAAATTGGGATGAACAATAGGTCTTTAAGGTACCTGCCTGATTTGGGGGTAGATGGCACATTCCTTACTCTTTGCACCACAAAGGGCAGCACTGAGCCTCAAGGTGAGAACCCCGGGACAGACGCAGGAGCAGAGGCAAGGAAAGCAGGCAGGTGCCACCCAGTGGGAACCAAGTTCTGGGGTCTGGGAGGGACCAGTTCACCATGTCAACCCAGCCGAGAGCCGCAGAAGGCCCCAGAGCTGCCCAAAGTTCCTTCTGGTCCCCACAGGGGAAGGGCCCAGCCTCACATGTGGTGACTGCTAGTCTGCTAGGTGCTTCGCTCACAACCTTTCACAGCCTTTGTGAAAGGCATTATTTTAATCAATTGACAAATAACAGAGGTTGAGAAAGTTGTCTCTGGTTAGACATTTATTGACTCAGTTAGTGTTGAAATACAAGCCAGATAGTGATGCTAGGTGCTTCCTGACTATCGTCTCATTTAGATTATTAGATAAGAAGGGGACAAAACTCCCTCTGTGAGGACATGGGATCTCTGTCTTGCTCTGTTGTGGTTACTTGAAAAGCGGATTTTGCTGTACAGTTTCTGGTGCAAAAAATACACCTCCCCAAGCACTGAATTCATCATTCCTGAACATCAGGAAAAGAAAACTGAAAGAAATTTTAAGATGAAAACATGGTGAATTAAGCAAATCCTCCCTCCTGAACTCAACAAGATGGGGGGTAAAGGAACCAAAGCGTTCAACATCCACAAAGACAAGGAGAACTGGAAAGGACACAACAGAAGTCAAACAACTGTTGCAGTTTAGGAAGCTGCAAACCAATGACAGAGCAGAGCAGCAAGAGTCAAAACCAGAGTCTATGGAGGGAGAAGCCACCTGGAAGCAAGCTGGTGATGCACAGCCTGAGAGAGGCCTGGGGGCTGGAGATCCCAGAGACCTCTGAAGGCAGAGGCATAAGGGGGCTGGAAATAGGAAGAGTGGTTGGAAGTCTCTAAAAGAAGCGGTCATACCTCCAGCATAGGAACTGAGCTTTACTCTGGAGAAATAGAACCAAAGAGGACATGGATTTGGGTTCTCTAAACATAGTTGAGGGCAGGGGATCAGAAGAGGTTGTGTAAAAATCTACACACTGAATGGGAGACCACTAACCCCCTTCCGCTGAGTACCTGGTGTGGGCACCTGGGTTGAAAGCCACCACGAGGAGAAGGGAGAACTTATTAAGAAATGGGCTGGGCGGGCCACGGTGGTTCAGCAGGCAGGAATGCTTGCCTGCGATGCCAGAGGACCCGGGCTCGATTCCCGGTGCCCGCCTATGTTAAAAAAAAAAAGAAATGGGCTAAGAGAAAAGGGCTCCTGATAGCCACATACAGGGGTCACTCCACCGGAGTCTGGTCCTCCCCACTAGCTTTTCAGTGTCCATCTCTTAAATATGAGCAGGCAGCCAAGGGTCAGCAAACATAGGGGCAAAGCTCTAACATGAAAAAAGATCCAGACAAACACATAAAGGGCACCTAGGGTAAATGGAGGCAATGCAGGGAGTAAAGTAAAAATGTAAAACCCGTACTTATCTTCAGAGAGATAAAATGATATTACAGACGTGAAACAAGAACAGGAAATTATAAAAACAGAAATTGTCCAAGAACAGGAAAGACCACTTGGGAGTTACAGGTACCAGAGCAGATAAAATAATTGGTAAATAAAGATGAGGAAATTTTCCAGGGTTTTTCTTTTTTAAGGCTCAGCAGTACAAGAGGAAAGATAGGAAAAATTACAGAATCGATCTGACATTTAGATTCTACATAATAGGTAGCTATGAGAGTAGCTGGCCCACCTCCAGCTCTAGGGAGTATAGTTGTGAGGTCCCATGGCTGCACTTTCTGAAATCCACATATCTGCTGGGAGCAGCCCATGGTTGAGAGTGCAAGTCAGTTTAGCCTCACAGGTGACTTTAGCTCAAGGACAACGGATAGGGCATTTCCACTCCAACTTTCCCTTTCTCCTTTGCTTGGGGGCAGACTTGCATTGTGATCTGACACCTCTCTCACCCTTTCCCATTTCCCTCTCCATCTCCTCTTCTCCTTTAGTAAAATCTCCTTTACTAAACCTTCTCCTTTAGTAAAATCCTGACACACTTCATCTTTGGAGTTTGCTTCTTGGAGGAGCTAGACTGTTATCTAAAAGTTCCAGAAACAAACAACCAAAAAATCAGAGGGAAGAAATTGTGACAGAAATACATTTTTTTGAGGTTTTCAGAACTAAAGGATGAGTTTCCAAATGGAAAGAACACACAGCAAAAAATTTTGAAACATCCACACCAAAGTGATTTTATAAGATTTTATAAAATTTCAAAACACCAGAGATAAAGGATTGTAAAAACCTTGTAAAAAACACATTACACATAGATTCTGAGCAATTGTGAACCAGATGGCACCTGAATTTCCAATAGCAACACAGGATGCTACAGAACAATGGAACAATTCCACACTGAAATTGGGAGGGAAGCTGACTCTTCAATTGACTCTTCAATTGAATAATATTCAATTAATATGCAGGTGGAATAAAGATAATTCAGATATGCAAGGTCTCAAACATAACTTCTCATGGACCTTTCCCTAGGAAGTTACTGGAAGATGTGTCTTCTAGAAAGAGAAAAGAAATCAAGAGCAACACATGCAAGAAATCCAGGACACAGGGAACCCAGCCCAGGGGAGAAGCAAAGCACCTTGCCTGAGTGACAGCGAAGGGCCACCCCAAGGACATCTGTCCAGCTGGCCCCAGGAACAGCCAGTCCAGACAGAGGAGATAAAAGGAGAACTCTGAAGAGTGGCCGCCTCAAAGTGAATATGAAACAAATTATCCGATGCATAGTGGGGGGAGATAGATGGTTCCAAAGGAGATTTTCTGTATGAATTAGTGAGAGGTATATAGACAACTAACTAAACAGAGAATAAGAAAATTGTTGGCTCCACTAAATATAAACATGTATAAAAGAAAGAAAATATGTTTCTAGTACACTACTTGACTCAGCTTTGATATAATAGGGGAGGATGAAGAGAAGGGATGTGTTGGAGAGAAAGAAGTGAATGAAAGTTAAATCCTTACTTTACAAATTAGAAAGCCAATAGGCAGTCTCTAAAGTGGAAAAATCAAGGTAGAGCAGTATAAGCACTTTATTTAGAAACAAGAAGTTAAATATTTAAAGAGTATCTTTGACCAAACTCCAAGATCCAGAAAACGGTTTCTTTAGGGAGCAGAATGTAGCAGGAGACCACTGGTTTGGTGGGTTTCTGTTTGTTTGTTTTTTATAAGTTTCATGATAATCCTTGTCATTTTAAACTTTGTGTGTGCATTACTCTGATAGAAAAAAGGTAAGTTTTAAAGTGTGGTCCCTTTTTGTCTTAGAAGAACTTACAGTGGAATTAGGCAAGATGGAGCAATTGCACAGTGGTGGCTGCAAGGATCTCTCTGTACCATCAGAAAGAGCCTCAGACCCTGTCTGAGCTACATTTAAACAAGCCTGGGAGCAGTAGCCATTCCTTGCCAGGTGAAAACGATGCAGTTGCTGATGCTGCACAACTCACTGGTCTTCACCTACCGTATTAACTAGGGTTCTCTAGAGAAACAGAATCAGCAGGAGATATCCAGAGATAGAAAATTTATAAAAGTGTCTCAAATAACCATAGGAACGTAGAGCCCAAGGTCTGTAGGGCAGGCCACAAGCTGGTAACTCTGACGAAGTTCAGCAACGAACTCTCAGGAGAGGTTGGCTGAACAACCATGGGAATGTAAGGGTCCGAGGACTGTAGGGCAGGCTGCAAGCTGACAATTCCAATGAAGGTCCTCAACAAGCTCTCAGGAGAGGCTGGCTGGACAACTATAAGAATGGAAGAATCCAAAATCTGTAGGGCAGGCTGTGAAGCTGACGACTCCGATGAATGGTCTGGATGAACTCCACAGGAGAGGCTTGCCGGCTGAAGCAAGAAGAGAGACTGTCTCTTCTGAATTCTCCCTAAAAATCTTCCTCTGATTAGATTAAATGTCATTCATTGCAGAAGACACTCCCTTAAGCTGATTACAAATAGAATCAGCTGTGGATGCAGCAGCATAATCACGCAAGCCCATGATTTGTCCTCATAGCAACAGACAGGCCAGCGCTTGCCGGACCAGATGACCGGGCGCCACCACCTGACCAAGTTGACACATGACCCTGACCGTGACACCTACCTTATGCTTCTTGGTAGAAGAAAAGGCTGATGAAAAGGCTGATGACTCCTCCATTTACCACAACCGCCTATATCAGAGAGCTCATGCCATGTCTTTCCACGTGTCTCCTTTATTGTACAAGGGTACTTTTGTAGGAGGGGGTGCATGGTTTAAGAATCAAAACCTGGTCTCCTACGTGAAAGGTGGGCATTCTAACCACTGAACTACCCATGCACCCAAAAAGGGACTTTTTAAAAAAACGTTTATTGACAAATCCTCACACACATACATTCTATACATGGTGCACAATTAGTGGCTCACAATATCAATATCATCACATAGTTGTGTATTCATCACCACGAATACACATTTTTAGAACATTTGCATCATCCCAGAAAAAGAAATAAAAAGAAAAAAACCTCATACATCCCATACCCCTCACGCCTCCCTCTCATCGACCATTAGTATTTCCCAATTTATTTTATCCCTTATCCCCCTATTATTTATTTATTTTTTACCCATATTTTTTACTTATCTGTCCATACCCTGGATAAAAGGAGCATCAGACACAAGTTTTTCACAATCACACAGTCACATTGTAGAAGCTATAACATTATACAATCATCTTCAAGAATCAAGGCTACTGGAACACAGCTTTACAATTTCAGGTACTTCCCTCCAGCCACCCCAATACACCATAAACTAAAAAGGGATAGCTACATAACACCTAAGAATAACCTCCAGGATAAGCTCTTGACACTGTTTGCAATTTCTTAGCTACTGAGACTTTATTTCGTCTCATTTCTCTTTTCCTCCTTTTGGTCAAGAAGGCTTTCTCAATCTCTTGATGTGGGTCCCAGCTCCTAAGGGGCCTTTTTCTGAAACACAATTCCAATGCTAAATCTAAGTATATGGACCAGACAGTTGTGAGTTTTTCTGGGTGGCTAACAGTTCCCTATTACTGATGTCACACTAAGAAAGGGGACATGTGGGAGTATCCTGGGTGGCCCTTCCACGTCCGACTGTCCCACCACAGAGCCAGAGAGTGTCCAGTCATATGACGTGTTGATATGTGACTGCCTCACCATCATCTCATGCATTTTGCAAAACAAGCACATTGACATGCTACTGGAACCCAAAGAAACTGAGATGAAGTCTTTACATTATCTTGCCACAAACCTATGAACTCTCACGCCATCTGCACATCAGGAAAATGATACCCCAGGTCCCAGGTCCTGGCCCTCCTACAGATGAAGATTCCTGTGAGTGTATTTCCTGGATTTAGGAATTCAGCCCCACACAAAAGCATGACCCCACAGGCCTCCCAGCAGTTAAGTGGAGCAGAGAGATTCTTTGATGGAATGGGTTCTTTCATCTGTGGGGCTTGGTTTTCTTGAAAATCAGCATCTGGTGAAAGAGTTGGGGGGAAAGTCAGAATGTGTTTGCTACAGATGAGAACTCGATAATCCCACGGAGATGACTAAAAGGAAGGAGCATTGTCACATATGCTTCACAACCGAAAGGCTCTGAGAAAGCAGTGGGCAAGAAACAAAACCCTTTCCCTCTTAAGACAATTACTGCCCTTGAAGATAAAAGCAGGTCACTCAGTGAGCAATTCCAGTTCAAGGAACTTTTAAAAACGGAGTAAATTAAATGAAGGGGGGATTTTGGTGGTTCCATTTAATTCATCAAAACTTATTGAGGGCTTTCTGAATAAAAGGCATGGTGCTAGAAACCTTGGAGTTTACAAAGATGAATGACAGATAGTCCTTGCTCTTCGTGAGTTTTAAAATGAATAGAGGAGAAGACAGTAAGGAGAAATGCATATGAAATGCCGTGGATAAATAGAAGTTATTTCTGGCGGGGCAAATTGGGGAAGCTTCATAGATGATGGTGCTTGAGCTGGGCCTTCTAGGAAGAATGCAATTACAACACAGGGTACTGAGGGCTGGGGGAGTGAGCGAAAAGAGAAACAGCTTAGTAGCTGGAGAGCAAAAGTGAGTTTGAGACAGGTGGGAAACTCTCAGGACTGCGTTGTGAGCTTCAAGGGTAGTAGGGCTGGTATAAGAGAAGATGTGTTTATAGATAAGGCAGAAGGGGGTAAGTTGGGATGAGATGGCAGAAAGACATGTGCTTAGAATCTGGGGTTTGTACCCATGTCTAACTGTTGAGATCCCTCAGGATAAGCATTGTGTGGCTAAAATGGCTCCAGGGAGAGGTGCCAACATTTTCAATAAGAGGAGTGGATCTCTACAATAGAAGGTGCTTATAATCTGTCTTTGTTTTTATTTTCTATCTTGAGTTTTGCATGGTTTACCCAGATTTTCATAGTTTTACATAAACTATTTCAGAATTTTTGACATCTCTAGTACATTTCTGACAACTATAAAATATCTCTCCCTCTAAGACATTGTTGAGGCATCATGGCCTGTCACTCCAAATCGCACACGTATACATTCACACACATACTCGCGCATATGTGCACATTCACATACACACGCACGTGCACTATCACACATCCATATACACATGCATTCTGCACGCTACACACATACACACCTTCACACTACCACATATACACACACCTGCATGTGTATGCACATATATACACAGACATACATGCACACATTCATACATGCAGATGCACAACTCCCACACATACGCATGCACACACACTCACACACACATGCCATATGCGTGCCCTGACACTCCAATCGGCCAGAAAGCTTAACATCCTAGTTAAGCAAGAAGAATATGTGCAGGAGGTTGGCAGGCTGACTTATTCCTCTCTCCGCCAATCTTTCTAGAAGAAAGATGCCATGTGTCAGCACTGCCCCGAGGCCCTCTTGTCTCTCAAAAACACTCAGGAGACTGGATAGTTCCCCTGAAACCAGCACTGCATCAACACTAAGCAGGACTGGTATTTTTCCATCCCTAGCCCTTTGAAGATAAATAGAAATCGCTGCAGGCTGTTTCCTTCAGGGAGATCGTGTGTGATGACCAAGGCTGGATTTGACATCACTCCCTGGCAACAGTAGGGTCCCCAGGGCTCTGCACTTTTAACCCTGTCGTTTCTCAGCTGTCTGCCGTCAGAAGGAAAGCGTTCACGCTAGAGTGTAGCCAGGTCCCTTGGGCTCCAGGCCTTTCTCCACCAAGATCCACAGGCAGGAGGCTCTGTTCTGGGCCAGCACAGCAAGGAGAACCAGTGGTGAGATCTTAAGATAAAAATAACCATCAATTCTGCTCTGCAGTTCACGAGCACTGAGCTGTTACGCTTTGGTCTGTCCATGAAGGAGGGAAGGCAGGTATTTTCTGCTCCTCATTGGAGAGGTGAGAACGCAGAGCCTTAGCAAGATCAGCTCCTGTAAGGCCTTGACTGCCCTTCCAAAAGGGAGCCTGGTCTTGGCAGTCAGAGCCGGGCTTGAGGCCAGAATCAGTCACTCACTAGGACTTTTGATAGCTAGGCACCCGATCAGCAATCTGGAAGTCTGAAAATCTTCATACTTCATCTCTCCAGGCTTCTGCTTTCTTAGAGCAGAAATAGAGGTTCATAGATTCACAAACTTTCTGCACAGAAAGGGTATTTGAAGTCACCTATAGCCCTGTCCACATATCCCATGTTTTTTGTCCCCAACTACATCTGCCCCAAAATACCAGTATTCTTAAAATAGTTCTTCTTAAAAACATGGCCCTGGAGACCCAACATTTCAGAGGTGCACTCCACCCAATGATCTGCACTACAACTATCACCTCCTTCATTCTAGACATAATACACCTATTAATATCACCTTAAAACTCATAGGGTAATTCACATTGAGCTACAGGTGACATGACTTTGTTTTGTTTTCAAGTTGACCTGCCCCAAACCACACAGATAATAAGTAGAGGAACTTGACTCACATCCAAAACTCTAACTGCACTGTGCTATGTAAGTACAAATATTAAGCAAATCACAATGACAAAATACTTCCCCATTAACCTTCCTGGTCCTTGAGCATCAAGGAATTGGGGCAGTGAGCTTGCTAAACCTCAGGAAGGATCCTGCATGAAAATTTCCTGGACCAGATAGTAAAATTTCAAACACTAGTTATACAGACCACCCTCTTGCTTTTTTTTTTTTTTTTTTTTTTTGGTATATATTTTGTTTTCTTTTCTTTTTGAAATCTTTTTTTTTTTTATAACCTGAGCACTTCGGCAAAAAACAAACATAAGCAAATTATTATTATATGTTTTAAAAAATAAATACATAAGAAGTTGACATCTCTATGAGTCGTCTTAGTACTTAGGGCAGAGATAACTGTTTAGTAGACTGTTGTGAATACAAATAGTGCCAGAAAACAGCCCAGGAGTCCCAGGAGTGTCTTCACCATAGAAATTCTGCTCTTTATTCTGAAGATGCAGCCTCCCCACTTCTCTGACCTCTTTTCCTATTGAGGAGAGGGGAAGGCAAAGAGCTGCCTCCATAAAGCTATTCCCGTTGACTTTCTCTGCAATCTTCCTAAATCTCCAAGTTGACATCATGTCTTTCTTCCCCTCACTCTCAGTACTTTGTTGGCATTTTTCTTGTCTCTTTTATCCGTGAGCTTACCTTAGTCCCTTACTGGACTCTGAACTCCCAGAAAATGAGTCTGCTGCCTAGTTCATCTATGTATCCTCCACTCCCAAAAGTTCCAAGGCTACCAAGACAGAGAGAGATGCTTTTCCAAAAAAAAAAAAAGAATGAATGAAATGGTGCTTTGCCTTGCATAACCTGCTAGTGTGGGATGCCTGTTGCCCTGCAAAGCACCTTCATGCAAAACTTTTTTTTTCAAGTCCCTAGCTGGGATCTCTCATGGGCTCAAGATCAAGGCATAAGTTGCTCAGGTTGCCACAGGGGCTTCTTTCATCTTTTACTTCTCCTGTCCTGACACTCAGCAGAGACCCCCATTCCCTGAGCTCACTGTACCTTTCAATGGGGCCACATGACCCCAGGAGTCCCTGTGCCTGCTGTGCTATGACAAAGTCAGCAGAGGATGCTCTTTTCATTTGGGGATTTCTATTTGGTGGAGAATAGCCAAGATAGCATTGGCAGCACTAAGACACACAGTCATGGGGGACTGGGCTGAGAATGAAACTGAGTGGCTTCCCACATGCTGTGCTCATAATTGTGCTTCCGGTTGTAAGGACCACTGTTCTAAGGCTGGTTATCTGGTTGAGCTTGTTTGACTGACTATCCCTTAGGAAACTCTCCCTGGGGGTTCCCTACAACCCCTCTGGCAGCCAACAGACTCTCCCAGGACCTCCCCACCATGTCCCTAGTCATAGCCAGACTTATCTGAACCCACAGGGAACACATTTGGAGTTGGATCCCCTGACCAAAGAAGAAGGAATAGGTGAGTGGACAGCCCTGCTCCTCTATGCTTCTCAGGAGTTGAATTCCCTAACCAGAGGGACCTCTGCTGAGAACTTTCAGAAGGCTGAAATGTAGGGCTCCAGAAAGATTCCTACTTCTCTGCTGCAGCAACAATGGTCTGGAGTTTTCTAGGGTTTGCATTTCAGTGTCTTCAGATTCTCAGTTGCCTCACATCTGTCCCCATAGAATCAGCAGTCAAGACAATAAATGCACATGTCTCCAGCAGGTCACTTCTGAGCTCACTGAGTGCTCAGGGATAGGGTGGAAGGGGTGGGAAAGCAGCACCTCCCCCACTCCCAGCACCTTTGTCCAAGCTCCCACATTTGCAAGGGCCTGCTTGCTGACTTAGGCACACCAGTGCCAGCTCTGGAAATTGCCAACTTCAGAAATAACAAAGTAAAAGTGCCCTGGGCCAGCCCTGTGACCTTGAAGTTTGACGTTTGGTCATACTATCTAATGTGAAGAGCCTTTTCCTCCCTTGGTGGCCAGCCCTCCCCTCCCAGCCCCTCACTCCCCTATGATGTTTAAAAATCAAGCCACAGCTAATGCTGTGGGGTAGACATGTGTGCCTGCCATGCCACCAGCGCAAACCACCCACCCTAGGCCTGCCCCCGTTTAGCCAAGGACTTGGATTCTCAGGCAAGGGGCTCACTCCTTCTGGATGGGGATCCCTTACTGTCCCCATGGACCCTGCAGCAGTTTGAGTGCTGGGAAATGGAGATTTCACTCAGGGGGAGGAAACGTGCTTTAGAATAAGGACCCCAAGTTCCAGGGTGACAGCCTCAGGGAGCTTGAGTCATGGGAAAAATGCTGAACTTGGAGTCAGGAAACCCAGGTTTGAGAGCTGCTTTTGCTAGCAGTATGACCTCGGACAAGTTATATAATCTCTCGGAGTCTCAGCTTCCGTGTTTAAAAAAAGGACAATTTACCCTTGCTTTACACATCACTGTGTAAAGGAACTCTATGGCACTCAGGAGACGCCTCATGGAAATTCTCAACCCCATAGCTTGCAGTTTCAGGGCCTCTTGCTCAGAGCACCCACCTCCTGCCCCCCATCTAGTAAGAGGTAATGTCTCCTGAAAGCAGCTCATGACTCTCTGCCCCAACATCTCACTGAAAGATCATCAGGGTAGGGCTTGAGCAGCTGAGGGGGTGCATCTGAGCATCCTTCTAGGAAAAGCACAAGCTGTTTGTGTCTCCACTCAAAGAGCAAACTGTTTCTGAAGAAAAAACTCACCCCAGGACAGTATGAATCAAGCACTTTCCAGGGAGAAGTCCCACGGAACCTGGTCCCCTGGCCAGTCAGTAGCCAAGAGTAATGACCATCCATTTATCTACAGTTAATGTCCCTTGTTGGATTGCAGGATTACCTAACCATGTTCCCATCAGAATTTGATTTCCCATTATACTGCTGATGATGTCATCATGCAAATTCTAGTTCCCAGCAGAGTTATAGTTCTCCCTGTAAATTAGTGGATGAGCATTCTCACATAGACATTAGGAATGTTGGAGATGGGTATTCTTGGGAGGTGGATATTCTGGGGATCAGGTGTCTGAGCTTGCAAAGCTTGGCAAATGAACTAAGTTATGTCATCTTCTGGGGTCTCTTGGAAACCAACCATGGAGACACCCAACCATCACTACTGGCTGTGTCCTTCTCTTATATAAGCATCTATAACTATTTCTCTGTTACACTCCATGGCACAACATCTATTGCATAGCGAGAACTCAGCCAATGTTTGCAGAGTGAATGGCTTGAAAGAAGTGAATGAGCGACTTCAGTGTAAAGATGGTGAATTAAACAAATGTTTCTACTTTTGCTTTTTCCTGAAATCACCATAACATAATAGTTTATAAAAAGGCACACACTCTCAAGAAGAAAAAGAAATTGAGAGGAGATGATAGCGTCATTTTTGAAAACCAGAAAGCAGATGCACTTTATGCTTGTTCAATGAGTAAGGAACCAGCACAATTTACACCTCAGCTTCCCTAAAGGTTTTTGGTATCTGTAGTGTTGTCTCCTTCTGAAACGGGGTGGGGGTGGGGGTGGGTAATGAAGAAGCTAGAAGGAAGAGAACTGCTTGAGATTCTGTTTAGGAAGTGCAGTAGTTACTTCTCCAGATCCACTCTCTGAGTTGGTGCATGCAAAACTTTACCTGGTCCTCTCTGGCAGATGACTGGAGATTCATTCTCTGGAGAGGGTAATACAAAGGCCTCTGGACTGAGGGACACAAGGCACCACTAAGGATAGAGTTTTATAAAAAGGATGATTAATTAAACATATCTGTATTAGATATCTAGATTCCCAAATTTCTTACCCAATGTGATTCCAGAATGCTTGTGGCCAGGCCTTCACCCTCCCAACAAGAGATTGGAAGAGTAGTTTCTGAGGGAAGAAAAGGGGAAAACCTCAAGTTTCACCTGTGTTTTCTGAAATTAAAAAGCCCACTGTTCTAGTTTGCTAGCTGCCAGAATGCAACACACCAGAGATGGATTGGCTTTTAATAAAAGGAGATTTATTCCATTAGTTCTTCAGAGGAAAGGCAGCTAACTTTCATCTGAGGCTCTTTCTTACGTGGGAAGACTCAGGGTGATCTCTGCTGGCCTTCTCTCCAGGCCTCTGGGTTCCAACAACTTTCCCCAGGGTGATTTCTCTCTGCATCTCCAAAGGCCTGGGCTGAGCTGCGAGTGCTGAGATGAGGCATACTGAGCTGCTTGGGCTGTGCTACGTTGTGCTCTCTCATTTAAGCACCAGCCAAGTGAATCAAACATCATTCATTGCAGCAGGCATGCCTCCTAGCCAACTGCAGATGTAATCAGCAACAAATGAGGTTCACATACCATTGGCTCATGTCCACAGCAACAGAACTAGGTGCCTTCACCTGGCCAAGTTGACAACCGAATCTAACTACCACACCCACCCAGGGCTTTCTCCAGGGAGCCTGACCATTGTCAAGCCCCATTCCCATGCCCAGATCTTTCTCTTCCCAAATTTTCAAATATCTGGAGGAAAGGCAGAGCCAAAACAGACGTACAAAAAGCAACTCACATGGGGCTATGCAGGAAGAAGAAAACTTCCAATAGAAAGGATGTTATAAATAATGAACTTGTAGATAATTTTTAAAAATAGCTCCTGGATTTTAAAATATGACAGCAGAATTTAAAAACTCAAAAAACAACAACAACAAAAAAAAACACAACTCAATCAAAGGGTTGAAAGAAAAGTTCAGGAATCTACCAGAACATAGAGCGAATAAAGAGATAGAGATTAGGCGAGAAAAGATGGAAACTAGAGGTTTCTGAAGTTCAACATGTGACAGAAATTCCAGAATGAAAGAATGCAGAAAATAGGAAGAAGGAACTCATCAAAGAGATACTGCAAGAAAAGTTCACAGAGTGAATGGAAATGAGCTGCCTTCGGGTTAAAAGGCGATCTAATGCCCACCACAGTGCATTAAAATAGACTCACCCCAAGCCACATTATTGTGCAACAGAACACCAAGGACAAAAAGAAGATCCTGCTAGTTTTCAGAAAGGAAGGAATACATATAGATGCTCAAAAGTATGGCTTTAGATGTCTCAACAACATGATTGAAGAGCAGAAGAAAATGAAGAAAACTTTTGCACACTTTGAGAAAAATGATATCTAAATTAGAATTCTATACCTGGCTAAGATGTCAATGAAGTAGAATAGAAATATAGACGCAAAGTCTCAAAAATTTACCTTGTGTGCTGTCTCCAGGAAGCAGCTGGAGATCGTTCTTCATCAAAATGAGAGAAAATATGCATTTCCTTGATGGCTAATTATGTTGATATATTTTCATATGCTTTTTAGCCATTTGTATTTCCTCTTTGGAAAAGTATCTGTTCATGTCTGTGCTGGTTTGAAAGGATGTGTGTACCCTAGAAAAGCCATGTTTTAATCCTAATCCCATTTTATAAAGGCAGCCATTTCTTCTAATTCCTATTCAGTATTGTATGTTTGAAACTGTAATGAGATCGTCTCCCTGGAGATGTGATTTGATCAAGAGTGGTTGTTGAACTGGATTAGGTAGAGGCATGGCTCTACCCATTTGGGTGGGTCTTGATAAGTATCTGGAGTCCTATAAAAGAGAGGAAACATTTTGGAGAATGCAGGAGATTTGGAGAGAGCAGAGAATGCTGCAGCACCATGAAGTCCATCAGCCAGTGCTTTGGAGATGAAGAAGGAAAACGCCTCCCGGGGAGCTTCATGAAACAGGAAGCCAGGAGACAAAGCTAGCAGATGACACCATATTCACCATGTGCCCTTCCAGCTGAAAGAGAAGCCCTGACTATGCTCACCATGTGCCTTCTCACTTGAGAGAGAAACCCTGAACTTCATCGACCTTCTTGAACCAAGATATCTTTCCCTGGGTGCCTTCAATTGGACATTTCTATAGACTTGCTTAAATTGGGACATTATCTCAGCCTTAGACTATAAACTAGCAACTTATTAAATTCCCCTTTTAAAAAGCCATTCTGTTTCTGGTATATTGCATTTCAGCAGCTAGCAAACTAGAATAATGCCTTTTGCTCATTTTTAAATTGTGTTGTTTATCTTTTTTATTATTGAGATGTAGAGCACTTTATATATTCTGGTTACAAGTCTCTTATTAGATATATGATTTGTAATCTTTTCTTCCATTCTGGGTTGTCTTTGATTTTGTTGCTGTGTCGATGAAGCACAAGTTTTAATTCTGATGAAGTCTAATTTATCTATTTTTTGTTGTTGCTCTGTTTTGGTGTTATATCTAAAAACCATTCCCTAACTACAAGGTCATGAAGATTACCCATAAGTTTTCATCTCAGATTTTCACAGTTTTAGCACTTACAGTTAAGTCTTCAGTCCATTTTGAGTTAATTTTTGTATGGGGTAAAAGGTAAGGGTCAACTTCATTCTTTTGCTTGTGGATATCCAGTTGTTCCTACACTATTTGATAAAGAGATTATTCTTTCCCCATTGGAAATTGGGAAATTGTAACCAGAATATATAAAGTGCTCTATATCTCAATAATAAAAAAGATAAACAACACAATTTAAAAATGAGCAAAAGGCATTGTTCTAGTTTGCTAGCTGTTGAAATGCAATATACCAGAAACAGAATGGTTTTTTAAAAGGGGAATTTAATAAGTTGCTAGTTTATAGTCTAAGGCTGAGATAATGTCCCAATTTAAGCAATTTAAGCAATTTCCCCATTGGGAAGAATTTGTTATCTTAACAAATAAATCACAAGAATTTGGGGGTGGGCATTCTTGTCAAAAATTAATTGACCATAAGTGATGATTATTATTTCTGGATTTTGAGAGACTGTTTTATATATGTATAACCTGATATTTAGAGATAAGAATGAAGCTGAACAGGTTGGGATTAAAGTAATTCAGAACATAGGGATAAGGAAGACAGTGTCTATATTTTAGAACCACACATACTCTTTGAGACCAATGGAAGAAAGGTTTATTTGGTCTGGGACTGAAATTTTCTGTAGGGCATAATCTAATTCAACCTATCTATATAGCTCATTTGACCAACTGGAAACACAGGGACCCCAGAATAAGAAAGAGGTCCTTTAATTCTATATAGAATATTGTAATGCCTGGATACATCCTAGAGTATATTAAGCAGATAATGAAAAAGTATTGGCAAAGTTCCCTGAGGGATGGGAGAAAGAATATGGAACTATTAAACCTTACCATCAGGGGATTCCCTGATACTGTGTCAAACTTTGGGGACACCCAAATCAATAGGCCATGCCCTTGATCCTGAGGCTTACTCTTGTGAAGCTTAGGTAGGTAGCAGGGAAGCTTAGACTACCTATAGGCATGCCTAAGAGTTACTTCTGGAGGACCTCTTTTGTTGCTCAGATGTGGCCTCAGTCTCTCTAAGCCCAATTCTGCAAGTGAAATCATTGCCCTCCTCCTTATGTGTGACATGACATCCAGGGGTGAAAGTCTCCCTGGCGACGTGGGAAATGACTCCTAGGGATGAATCTAGCACTGGCACTGTGAGATCAACAATTCCATCCTGGCCAAATGGGGGGAAAGAAGTGTAACTTAAAAAGGATCAGTGGCAGAGAGTTCAAACAGTCGAGAAGCTACTCTGGAGGTTGCTCTTATGCAAGCTTCAGATAGACCTTGATACCTATCATAACTTGCCAACCCCTCCAGGACCATTCCAGCCAATTCTAAAGAACACCTAGGGCAATATATAAGATTTCACAAGGGTTTCAGGCACTAGAGTAACTTTTTAGAAACCTACAACCTCCAGATGGGTCCCTGGTTCAGATAAGTCCTGACATCTAGCCCAGCCTCTCCAGAAGATCAGATAGTTCCATCTCCCTACCTCGTATTAGTGACAGACACTTCCGATATGAAAAATTTAGAATGGCCATGCCCAAATACCCCTAAAGAGAAGGATGGTAAGACCAAAGATGATGGTGGAGTTATACACAGAGGATAGGACTTAACAAATGAATATGAGTGCTGAATCATTACATTGATATCTTTTTTAGTCTCCAGTATTTTAGAGCAGCTAGAAGTAAAAACCTAAAACTGTGGAATTGTAACCCATGCCAAACCCTGAAATATATTCTACAACTAACCGTGGTGCTGTGCTTTGAAATTTATAGATTTCTTGTATATGTGTTATTTTTCACACACACAAAAGGAAAAATAGTCAATTGTGATGATAAAAAATATTTAAGTCCTCTATCTTCCTATATTCTGGAGCAGCTAGAAGGAAAAATATGAGAGGATTGTATAGTAGCCCATGATAAACTCTGGGGTCTGTCCTGTAATTACATGTTGAAGAGTGCTTTGAAAACTATTGCTTTTTTATTTCTTTGCTTTGCATGTATGTTATACAATACAATCGAAAACGTTAAAAAAATCAATTGACCATAAAAAAAAATGACAGGTGAACTGATAAGGAAAAAATCATGGGATACAAGAAACAGAGGTGCAGTGCAGGAGAGAGATGAAGGAGCTTCCAGGGGCAGATGAAAGCAGATCCAGGGGGGCCACCGTGTGCCAGGCAGGGGGCGACCAACACAGACCAAAGAGAGCCAGAAAACTCCAAGGGCGATTCTTACAAGATGAAATTAGTAGAATACCAGACGCATCTGGCCATCTTGAGAGGCGATGGGGACTTTAGGTAGAAGTTTTTCATTTAGATTGGTAATAAGAGCAAACCTAACCAAACAAAGAACCCAGACAATTTAATAACTCCAGGGAAAGAAAACAGTTGTGCAGGAAAGAAAAAGTCATCTGGTTTACCAAATGGATCAGCTGTGGATAGAATAGTCCAGACAGGATAATATTAACATTGACTGTTTATTCAGCCAAATTTCTGGCATAAATAGATTGAGAGAACTGGGAATGGGAAAGGCACACATGTGTGGTAGTGGCAGGGAGAGGAAAGAGAGAGCTGAGTTCCTGTCTTCAAGGATGAGTAGTGACTGCAGCTGAAGGAGATGAGAACAGTGGTCTCTGCATTTGGGAGAGGGAAGAAGAGGTGGGCTGACTGTTTCTATATCAAACAATATGGAATGATGCAGTGCTTCAAATATCTGCATATATAACTTTAATAAAATAAAAACTAAAGCTAAAAATAAACACGAGTAAAGAAATGCATGTGTCCTACCTGGGGAGAAATCCATTTCAACCACAAGATGGCGATATTGGGCCGCTTGTGTGAACACTGCTCCAGGAACGCGCTGGCATTACTGGTCAGCGTTTCTAAGGACTCTCCCACCAAACAGAATAAAATGAGATTCAATCAATAAAGTTAGGAGGGAATTAAGGCTGTTTATTTTCTCGTACCTCCAAATATCATCCCTCTTTACAGAGTGAAAAATAGAAGCCTTAGAGAAGGAAAACAGAAATCGTTTGCCCCTAGTGGGGCAATAATTGAAAGCTCAAGGCTAGGAACAAAATTCAGAGTCTTGTTGAGTGCTCTACTCTCCAAGGCACAGACGTTGATTCAATAAAATCAATTGTGCAGGCATTGTATTAAATGTCTCTCTCAGGTACCTGGACCGGGACTCATGCACTGAACGACAGGAAATCCAGAAATGGGAAGCTGATTAGTGCTACATCAGAAATGTACCTTACAATTTAATGAAAAACGAATACAGGACCCCAACTGACAGGTGGAAAGCGTGTTTACTGGGAGAATCAGAGGCATAGACACGTCTCAGTCTCCTTTCTCAGGGAGCACATATGGTTGGGTTTGTTTTTTTGTTTTTTGTTTTTTTTGAGACCAATGAATGTAACACATTTCACACATCCTGCAAAGCCAATAGCCCCATGACTATTGACTTTGCAGTCAAATAGTCTTCATTCCTGTTGTCCTTGACTTCCCTGGGTCTTGTGGCTGGCATGAATTGTGTCCTACATATTTCTAAACCATCCACCGTGCTGAGCAGGAGTCTCATGAGATAAGTACCACTAAAAAAAAAAAGCATTGTGATAATGAATGGATCCAGCACCAATGACAGCTCTGTTTTCTTGCAACTCTTACCCTTTAAGTGTGGTGTGGCCACACTGGCCTGGTTATTCTTAGCCATCCTCTTTCTCCTGCCTGTCTCCCCCCCCCCCCCACCTCCTCCCGCCCCCCCCCACCCCCTGATATAAGCCTGGCCCCCAGCTCGGGCCTCTTCTCCAGATATCCCAATTATTCTGAGTCTCGATCTTCACCTCTTTCTAAATGAAATTCCAGAATCTACTCAATTCCAGACATCCTTCCCCCACCCCTTTTAGACAATTTCAGCTGGGTGACTCATCCATCCTTCACTCAACATGCAGTGAATCTAAAACCAAGCTCTCCTCTCTCCCTGCTACTAACCTACACTCCTGCCATCAGGCATCCAAGTATTTGACAAACATTTACCGAACAAAAGGCATAGTGCCAGACACTGGGAATTCAGGGATTCAAAATAAACGAGGTCTCCATCCTCTAGAAACTTGAGGATTATGGGTAGAGGAGAGAGACTGCTAATCGAGACCCCAAGCACACCGTGGTCATAACTCAGTCAGAGGGAAGGGGAAGAGGCTATGTGTACACAGGGGAAGGAGGGTCTGGTATCCCTAAGGGATCCGGGGGAGCTTAGCTCAGCTCAGCTCCAAGCCACCAGTTTCATTCCTCTTCTGCTTGGCTCCCCCCACATGTTATCAAACATTTGGATCTCTTGGTTCTTTCTTGACTTGGCTGTGCCTTCTATATCCGTGCTATCTCAGGCCCCTTTTGGGGTCTGAGAGTAACTACGAATCGCTTGTTAAAAAGAAGATTCTGTTTCAGCAACGAGGCGTAGAGCCTGAGATTCTGCATTTCCCACAAGATCGCAGGTGGAACTGACGGTGCAGCTGGCTGTGTCTCATGCTATGGGTGGCTAGTTTGCTTACACTGCCCTCCTGGGAGTCCTGCCACCTCGTGTCTGCACCACTGCCTTCCCCACGGATGCTCTCCTTACCTCTGATCCTAGAGTGCTCGATATGGTAGCTACCAGCAGTGGCGCCTACTGAAATGAAAATTAATTCAAATGAAAAAAAAAAAACAATGTAAATGCTCTTTTTTTTCACTTCCAGCAGCCACATTTCCCACGTGCAATAGCCGCATGTGGCCGGGGGTTACTAAATTATACACAGCAGTGACGGAGCTTTTCCATTCTTGCAGAAAGTCCTACTGGACAGCACGACTCAAGCGCTGTGTCCCTCCCCCGGTTACTTTGTGGCATTGGTCGGTGCTGTCTGACTTGCTCAGCAGACTGTATGCTCCTTGAAGGCAAGCTCCATGTTTGTCTTGCCAATTTTGTTTCACCAGCAATTGGCCCATGTCCTTCCTTTTCCTTGTCAACTATACACTGAGCACCAAAACAGGTACCAGACTCTGTGCTAAGTCCAATGAGGGTCCTGCCGTCCCAAAGGCCACACAATGGACACCCCATCCTTATGTGCTGGAATGAATAAATGAATGAATGAGACACAAACCATCCCTAGGTAAATCTTTACCACAATTGCTTTCATAACTCTCCCCAGCTCAGAAATCTTCAATAGGTACTTCCCATCTGCAGAATCAAGTCCAAATTCCAATTCTTGGCATGAAGCCCTACCTAGAGGTTAGAAAAAATGGATCTGGAATCCACAAAAGCTGGGTGCTGATACCAGCTCTGGAATCCACTGTCACCTGTGCCAACGAGAGGTTTCGGAGCTTGACTGAGCCTCAGCGTTCTCATCTGAAAAATGGTAATCATCGCATGTGAATAACTTATTCACATAAAGCAACCAGCAGAGCTCAGCACTCAGTGAGCACTAAATTATAGCCACTGGCCATCCTCGCTTCCTCTCCACTTTCCCTCCCCTTTCCCCCTCAGCAGCAGCAAACCTTCCCTTGCTCCTGGCCCCTGAGCACTCTTTGAGCCTTATCTCCCTGCAAGCACTTGGTCACCTCCTCTCCCCTCTCTTCATTGCCAAATCCTGGTCTTACTTCTGGCTCAGACTCCTCCTGTAAGATTTTAGCCCTTAGCATCAACTTGTCAAGCTTTCCCATTGTCAATTCCATACCCAATTAGCACCTACCAGTTAAACTCCCAAGTTGTTAATTTGTCTGCCAACTTTTCCTAAACCTTTGCTGACCTTCCCAATTAAGTTTTAGACATTTTAGATCAGAGCCCATCATCTTATTTTCCGGTTTCTCACAGAGCACCCATCAAAGCGTTTCAAATACAGTAGATCTTAACAAATAAATCACAAGAATTTTTTAAAAAAAAAGAATTTTTGTGAATACAAAAATATTTGTATATGGTAGATCTTCACTGACTGAATAGATGTCTGTAAGTATAAGTGTGTGTGTACATGCTTGCATGTATGCACATGTGTATATACACACAGATATTTAGCATAAAGAAACCATGGGAAAAAGAAATACCAAATTCAGGTTATTGATTCTCTCTGGAGGGAAAACAAGTTGAGGCAA
Source organism: Tamandua tetradactyla (assembly GCF_023851605.1). Lineage (NCBI taxonomy): Eukaryota > Metazoa > Chordata > Mammalia > Pilosa > Myrmecophagidae > Tamandua > Tamandua tetradactyla. Next base: position 7,731,075 of record NC_135334.1, on the reverse strand, counting down.
GCTGGATTCGGCTGTGTGAGCAATTTTTGTTGTTGTTTTCTGTTTTTATTAATGGGTGGTACGTTGCATGATTATTTGCTATACTACTCTTATGCCTTTTTACATTCTTAAATATTTAAAAATAATATTTAATTAATTAGGAATATGAAATAATATTTAATCAATATCCGCTGTTATAAATGGGCTGACTGACTTACGTAACTAATGTATGGGGAATTCTGCTGATATGAGAATTAAACAGAAAATATTTGTCTCAGACAGAAGAGATTTAGTTCAGACTTCAGTGTATAACTCTAACTCTTTTAATTAATATACTTTATCTGGCAGGGAATATTTATGAAACATTACCAACCTCATAAATGAAAATGGAATTTCTATAAATAGTAAGAAAATATAATTTCCTGTGAGCGTCATATTCTAAAGAGAAAACTTGGTGACTATGACCCCTTAATGAAGAAAAGTAAGAAGCAGATAAAGGGGGATGGAGAAGATGAGTCTGTACTTTAATTAACAGTGATAAGTTCCATCAAATTCATTGTTGCTTTCAGGCATCTCATCAATTTTCAGACTATGAAAGACCTACTTAGTCCCTTTCAAAGCTCCCCTAACTCCTCAATTGCGGCTTCTGCTCTCAAATATTATCTGCTGTCCTTGGGGAGGCTTTTCAGGGGAATATTATCGCTTGCCTGAGTTCCCAACAACCAATCAGGGCTCGAATTTCCCATTTCTCATTCATTCTTTAAGTCTAGGCTGAGACCTGTATGAAGCTTTCTCTCTCCTGGCCCAAGGTCCTATTTCCTTACATCAGGACACTGTAAAAGCTTATAGTGCATTTCCCCCCGGACCTCACTGCTGAGGCCTCATCCAAGAACCACTGAACTAAGGAGTTAGGAAAGTTCCTCACAGAGCGTTAAAGCGTAAGGTCGACATACAATGAGTGAGCACCAAGGCAGGCCAAGCCCCCTTCTGGGGACAGTGATTTCCTGGCTAGTTGGGGTGGCTGTAGCCACATTGAATAACCAACCCCTATACACAGAGAAAAGCAAAGAAGAGAGGGTCCAGCAGGCAACCCCAACAGAGCCCTTGTGTGCACGTTGGCTGGGGCAGGGAATCTGCGTGTCCACTGACCTCCTTGGCAAGAGGAACCTCCAAGGCCACGGATGTGAGACTCAGCTTCCCCGTGGCTCTCCGATGGAAGAGTATCATTCCCTGATATCATTCCCAGACCTGGTGCCTTCTGGTCCCCATGACAAGCATTTTTCTCCTTGTAGTTTAATAAGTGTGTTTTCTCGCAGCATGCATCATCTGCCTGATGAATATTCATTGAGCACCTGCCCTAGGAGCCAAGGGACACAGCGGAGAAGAAAGCAAAAGGGAGCTCACAGTCTGGTGAACTGTCTCACGAGCTTGGTCGGGGTGTGTCTGGCCCTGACAGAGGAGACACACTCAGGCCCTGGAAGACAGGGTGGAACCTGAAGGCTAGGTAACGGACAGAGGGGGTAGAGGGGATGCCACTGGGGCAAAAGGGACCATCCGGATTGATGAGGCCCAAGAGACCTCTGTCCACCTCCCGAGGACCGCCTCTCCAGACAGTAGCCTTGCATTGCATGGTGTGTGACATCTGCAACTGCGTTTCCTACAACTCCTGCAAAATAAGCAATAAGATCATGTAGTTAGTTCTCTTCAAAGCAGGGAGGAACCCAAAGGGAGGGCGGGGAGGTGGTGAGGTGGCCCGGGGAAGCCGGTTCTGCCCAGCCCAGGTGGACAGTGCCTGCGCAGCTCACGCTGCTTGGGGTTGCTCAGGCCACCCTTTTGGAAAAGAGAGAGCACTCTCCGCAGCAACTACCCACCTTGGCGCCACTCCCATCACGGATGGGAGGGAAAGTCCAAGGGTTGGGGGGAGACGGCTCAGACCCACACACCAGCAGGGGCTAGAGTGGGTGGAGTGAGCGCCCAGATGCTCCTCGGCTCCCAGAGGCGGCCCCCACCTGCCCCTCCCCCCCCACCCCCACCCCCATCTGAGCAAATGCAACCCAAGTGCTGGGCAGAGGGAGGCTGCAGCCCATCCTAGGCTGATCGAGATTTCTGCCCTTCTGCTTCCTTCCTTCTTTCTGTCTGCTCCAGCCCTCCCACAAAACAGGCACACTCACAGGCGTGCGCTCACACACATGCCCAGGCACACGCGCGCTCACACCAGGGCTCACTCTCACACACATGTGGGCACGCCCTCAAAGTGCACACACACGGGCGTACACACAGTCACACGCACAGCGCACACACGCGGGCACACACAAGTGTACACATGGGGGCACGCACACAGGCACACGTGTTCTAACGCAGGGGAGGCAGCTCTTCATCAGCAGCACCCCACCAGCCCGAGTGAGCAGGGTGACATTGTGTCTTCTGGGCGGGGAAGGAGGGGACTCCTGGAGGCGGGGAGCAGCGCCCTCTTTCCCGGGACTCTCCTGCCCCCTCCCGCTCTCTCTCTCCCGTTCGTTCTGTTCATTGAGAACTGAAGCCGTCCCGGGTCACGTGGGATTCCCTTAGGCACAGAGTCCCCCCCCCCCCACCACGTAAAACTCCCACCCCCCACCCCCCAACCCCGCCTCTGCCGGCGGCTCTTTAAATAGCGCCATTGAAGAGAAAAATGCATTTGTACTAGGGAAGAAGCAGCGGATAGCCTGGGGACGGCAGAGATTAAAGGGGAGGGAGGGAAAGAGGGAGAGAGAAGGAGGGCGGGAGCGCCTGCCTCTGGTGCTGCCGCTGGAGAAGGGGAGTGACAGAGAGAGGAGCACGGAGGGACAGGATGGTTTTGAAGCCTCTACTTAGGAGACCCCAGGGCAGGGAGAGGTTCTAGACAGAGTCGAAGACTGCCGCCTCTTGGCCTGGTGATGGCTGGGACCAGAGGGGCCACCCAAAGCCCCTGAAGCCTCCTTGTGCTGCCTTTATCTTGGACACCCCAGAAGTTAGCATCACCCAGACTTGGGCAGCTCCGATCTCAACAAGTAAGTTGTCTTCTTTTCCTTCTCCCTGTCTCTCCCAGCTATGTGGCTCTGGGAGGCGGGACGGGCGCTCTAAGGGTGCCCCCCCAGCCCCTGGCAGCAGGCTTTCCCTGGGGCAGCAGCTGGGGCCAGTTTGGGAGCTGGTGCGGCGTCCGAGGGCACAGGGTGGGGGCCGGAGTTCCCGAGAAATCTGAGCTCTCTTTAGCCTGCAAGGCCCCCAGGCACTGGGGCTTGGCTTCCCACAGGACACCTTAGCTCCTCGTACAGGAGCACAGGAGCCTGGAGCGGGGAGGGCCCTGAGAGCCCCCCTCGGGGCTGGGAAAGGCCCTGGGCAGCCCAAGGGGGGCTGGCCCACCCCACAGGCTCGCGGCTCGGACCTTGGTGGGGAGACCGAGCCCATGGGGGCGGGAGCTCCGCCAGCCTTAGATCCTCAGCTTCATCTGCCTTTCTCTTTGAAGTCTGGCCAAACTGGAGACAGGGCCTCGTTATTTCTGCTCTTCTGGCTGCGTGGGTCACTTCCTGCAGGCCTCCTTATCTCTTTTTAAACATCTTTCAAACTGTCAGAGAGGTCAGGAGGCAAGGCTGTAAGAGTCAGGAGCACCGATTTTCCGCCTTCTCCCTACGCCCCCACCTCTCCCTGGAGAACTGTCCAAACCTCTCCACAGGGCTCGCCGGTCTGGGGTGGGGGGTCTGTAGAGGCGCCTTGAGTCCGTGCTGGTCCTTTGGGGTTTCAGACCAGGGAAGGCCAGCGTAGCCACCTGTGCCCAGAGCCCTTTCAAGCAGGTATTGCACTCCTCATTCTACAGGTGAGAGAATGGATCTGAGAGGGGCCATGCAGCTTCCCCCAAGGCACGCAGCTCACAAACTAGACTCTCACCCGCCTCTGACTCCAGAACGCACATTTTCTAATCACTAAGTTCCACATCTGAGGGCCCTTCGGTTCACAGAGCGGTTTTTCCATGCGGGGAGGGAGGCAGGGAAAGGAAGCAGTATGTGGGTGTAGGAACCACGGTGAGGCACACACAACCTGAGTTAGTCCGGGCCCCAGTCCTGGGAGGTGGACGATGTGGTCTCACCTGCTTGGTGAAGGAGGAGAGCAAAGCTAAGAGAATTCTGAGCACTGATCAATGGTGCATCACCCGTGTCTTCTGACTCCGAATCCAGTGAGCTTTCCACTGTCCAACTCTAACCCAGAGGGTTATTGTGGCCCCCAAATCCGTGCCTTTACCTCCCGTGCAGGTGTAAATCCATCAGCTGTCATGACTGAGGCCCTCGGGCTTTCTAGAACCTGCCAGAAGAACCAGGTAGGTGGATGATGTGGGAATTAGACAGAAAGGCCCTTGGCCGGGCTCTGGCTTGAAAGCCTTGGTCATCTTGACCAACATTCTTAACTCCAGATCCAAGGGTGCACAGGGGTGCGTGCTGCCTGGGAGAGCAGCGTCAGGACCGTGCGGGACAGCCAGAAAACAGTGCCAAGGAAACTTGTCTGCACCTTCCACACAGCACGATGCACCCCATCTTCCCTGTTTCGAGGTTGCCCAGTTTCAACAGAAAGGAGACCACCCACACACCCGCTGCACAAGTGTTACTCTCAGGCAGCACCGCACACTAAAGCCTCCTGCCTGCTTTAAGTGGTCAATGAAAGGGCTCCAGCCTGCGTGCAGGTCAGCTGGCGCGGGGGAGGCGCGGAAACGGGGGAGAAGGGCCGGCGCTGTCCTTCCCCCTGCTGAAGCAAAGCTGAGCTGTCCTCTCTGGGCGTGCCTCTGGGGATGGTGGGAAGTCGGATCTCAGTGGGATCCCCAGCCAGCCTCATCCCCCACCCCCACCTTCAGGCTTATCCAGAGCGGGTGTCTTCCCTCCAGGTCCAGCTGAAGCATCTCTGTGGCTCCCTCACAAGCATTTGCAGTTGCACAGATCCCGGTGCAGGCCACAGAGCAAGTCCCCTCTGGGAGCTTCCTGCAGGCATGATGAGGTCCCTAACCAGGGATTCGGGAGGCCCCTAGGGCGCTCCAGCTCATCCATGATGCAAGTCATCTGAATCTCGGTGTCCTCTGTGGGGCAGAACCACTAGCCGGTAAACTGCCTTCGCTGCTAGAAAACGGAGCTCACTTTGGGTTTCTGTTTTTAAATCAGCTCAACAGCCATTTATTCAATCATCTACAACGTGCCAGGAATAATGAATTTTTAGAAACCTTGGAATGCGAAACCTTGGCCAGGGCTTCGCTTTGCTTTAAGGGAAGGTTAGCCGAAACTTGCTTTTTCTGAGCAAGTGCAAATTAATTATTTAGGCCAAGGGGCTGGGGATGGTTGGAGAGAAAAGAGAACACCCAGGAATCCGTAAAGTAGCACTGCCTGCTCTCAGGAACTACTTTGTGGCTGATGCACAGTGACATTTAAATCCAAAAACGACTCCCTTGAACCACTGTATGGCTCATCACAAGTCTCTTTGAAGATGGCTGACCACTGGATGGCTATTCAGTATTCAGCCACAGAAGAATTCTCTCATTTTTCCTTTGAGACAAGACAAGAAGAGTGAGAGTTCAAACCAAAAGATTGCAGTGAGGCATTTGGGAAAAAACAAACAAACAAACAAACCCAAATGCCTTCTTCAAAGAGACGTGTGGTGTGGCTTTCTTTGACATGATCTTAAGACGGAGCAGGCCACAGCCGCTTCTTCTTTCCAAGGCCCTCCCAATGGAGGGATGGGTCCGCCAGGCCCCTGCCAGCACCACTCAGCTCGTCAGTTCCTCCTACCTTGACATTTTGATAAGTGAGCTATTCTAGCCAGCAGAGCCCAGACTGGCAGTCCCTCTTGCCAAGAGCCGTGTTAAGTTGAATGCTAGAGCCAAACCTTTAACGCGTGACCCTGGAGATCCTGGCTGGGGCTTAAATGTTAAGTTCCATTATCATTCCAGCCCAGAGGAGGCTGGAGGGCAAAGGTCGGGATCATCTGACCAGCTCGGCAGGTGGCAACGGTGATTTCTGACCACCGAGGGGTCCGCCCATGGGGTGACCGGAGAGGCTGGGGGTGGGGGGAGAAGGGCGGAGGGAGGGAAGCTTTCCACTCATATCTCCTGCCCGCCCCTACACCTTCCCTCCCATCTCAGCTCCCCACCTTAGAATCAGGTCGGGCACCTAAAGCCATCAGACTCCACTATTTATTGCTGTCCTCAAAAGGGGATGGGGTGAGGCAAGAGGCCAAGGTGACCTTAGAAGTCTGGGACCTGTGTTCAGCTTCCCCAACTGCCCAGAAGGACAGAGTAATGGAGCACTTGGTGCTGGGAAACTGGTGGGAGGAGGCTCTGAGAAATCACAGGATTAGGTGCTGGCTCTGCTTTCAGGAACCGGTCGTGCGGCGGGGCCACTGCCCAGGGACACCTGCCCAGGGACACCTGCAGGGCTGTGTCGGGGCAATTGTGTCAGAGCCTCCCGGGTAGGTTGGAAAGTGGTCTTTATCGGAAGACCTCTAAAAGTCACTCCAGTATGCACTTGAGAATGCTTTTAGAGCACCTACTGCATGCAGGCTCAACAGTGTGTGGGCACTCACGATAGAAGAACCCATAATTTATACCCCAGGCAGGTTTGCCCAGCCCACTCAGCTCTGAGGACCAGCTGGGGAGATGGACATGCCTTGAGGGAATTCCAGCATCATTGAGGAGGCCACACAAGGCTCTGCAAGGAGGGCCAGGAAGTTTCTCCTTCCAGGGCAGCTTGAAACTCTGAGGTTTGCTAACAAAGGCCAAAATGGCCCAGGAAGTTTAGGACAGGTGAGAGACAAGGTAACACAAGCAGATGGGATGGGAGGTGGAAGAGAAGAAGGGTTTGGAGCACCTGGCAGAGCAACTGGGCACTGACCTGGTAGACAGTCTTAGGGGGAATCCCCCACCTTTGTAGGTCACTGGCCCTTTTGTTCATCTCTTTGGATTTCCTACGATCCCTTCTCTGGAGTGCTCATGCATGGTCTCATTTTATTTCCTCTCTCTGTTATTTAGTTTGACTCTCCCCCCCCCCCCACCTTTTGACCTTTTCTCTATTGCATTCATTCTTTTATTATTGTATTAAACTTCGCATTTTGAGATAACTGTAGATTCTTATGCAGTTGTAAGAAATGATAGATCCCCTGTACCCTTTACCCACTTTTCCTCAATTGTGGCGTTTCACAAAACTATAGCACAAAATGGCAGCCGGGATATTCACATGGATGCAGTGGAGATGCAGAATGCTGCCAGATATTTCCATCACCACAAGGATCCCTCGTGTTGCCCTTTTATAGCCACTTCCACTTTCTTCCCACTCCCCCTCCTTAACCCCTGTCAACCACTTACCTGTTCTCCATTTCCATAATTTTGTCTTATCAGTAAGGTTACATAAATGGAACCATACAGTATGCAAGCTTTGGGAATTGGCTTTCTGCACTCAGCACAATTTTCCATATTGTTTAATCCACATATTGTGTATCAATACTTCCTTCTTTTTTGTTGCCAGGTAATGTTCCATGGTATAGATGCACGAGTTTGTTTAACCACTCACCACTGAAGGACAATTGGGTTGTTTTAAGCTTTGGGCCTTATGAATAAAGCTGCTGTGTAGATTGTGTGCAGGTTTTGTGTGAGCGTAAGTTTTCATTTCGCTGAGAAACGGCAGTGCTGTTTCTGGATCATATGGTAGTTAGATGTTTGGGTTTTAAAGAAACTGTCCAACTGATTTCCAGAGTGGCTGTACCATTTTACTTTCCCTCCAGCAGTGCATAAGGGATCCAGTTTCTTCAAACCTTTATGATCATTTGTGGCTGTCATTATCATTATGTTTATTTTATTTATTCTAATAGATGTGCGATAAAATCTTATTGCGATTTTTATTTGCATTTCCCTAATGACTAATGATGTTGACCATCTTTTCATGGGCTTATTTTCAAATACGACTCTGTTTTTCTTCTGTTGAGTTTTGAGAGTTCATTATATATTCTACATACTTGTCCTTTGTCAGATATGGGATTTGCAAAGATTTTCTCTCACTCTGCAGCTTTTCTTTTCATCTTCTTGAAAGGGCCTTTTGCAGAGCAAAAGTTTTAAATTCTGATGAAGTCCAATTTGTCAATTTTTCCTTTCACAGATTGGGCTTCTGGTGTCAGCTCTTGGGCACACTTTGCCTGCCCTAGATCCTGAAAACATTTTCCAATTTTTTCTTAAAAGTTTTATAGTTTTATGTTTTACATTTAAGTCCATTATCCATTTTGAGTGAATTTTGATATAAGGTTGAGGTTCATTATAAAAAATAAAAAAGAATCTGTCAATGTCCAGTTGCTCTAGCACCATTTGCTAAAAAGGTTATCTTTTGTCCAGTGAATTGTTTTAGCATCTTTGTTAAAAGGCAGTTGGGCATATTTGTGTAAGTCTATTTTTGGGTTCTCTCTTCTGTTCCATTGGTCTGTGCTTCTATCCCTCTGCCAATACCGCACAGTCTTGATTACTGTCACTTTATAAAAAATCTTGAAATCGAGTGGACAGATTCTTATTCTTCTCTTTCAAAAAAAATTTTTTTAAATGCTCCTAGTTCCTTTGGCTATCCATATAAATTTTAGAATAAGCTGAGCTATATGTACAAAAAATCTTGCTGGGATTCAGATAGGGATTACATTAAATCAGTTTGGGGAGAACTGATATGTTTGCTTTCTCGAGTTTCCCAATTCATGAACATGGTGTGTCCCTCCACTTGTTTAGATATTCTTTGATTTCTTTCATTACAATTTTGTAGTTTTCGGCTCTCTTTTTTGCTCTGCCATGTATTATCTCTATGACTTTGTGTATGACCTTGGACACATCACTTAGTTCTTACACTTTCGCTTTGCTATATGTAAAATGGGTATGAAGGGTGCATGGGTGGTTCAGTGGTAGAATGCTCGCCCTCCATGCAGGAGACTTGGGGTCGATTCCCAGACCATGCACCTATAAAAAAAAATGGGTGTAGAAAAGTTCAAACCAGAAAGCAATAAAAAGTACCCAGTAGTAAGTTCAGGTTTGCATTTCCATTTGATCAATTCTTTTATCTGCTTAGTCTGTTCTTTCTTTTCTTCTTTCCAGCTTTCATTCTGGTTCCCACATTCACTTTCATTTTTTTCACTTTCTCTCCTTTTTTCATTCTTTGCTTTTTTTTACTCTTCTTTCATTCTCCACCCCTTACTCCAATTCTCTTATTTTCCTCACTTTGTCCTTCTTTTTTTCTTATTTGCTTTTTGTGTTTCAGTCATTCTCCCATGATATTCATCTCGTTCTTTTTGGGGGGGATCACGTGGGCATTTTCTGCTTGCTTTTGTTAGACTTTCAGTGTGACTCTAGGGCCAAACCAGCTTGGGCTCAACCCTTACAGGCGCTGGGCCGGTTTACCCAACCACGCTGTGCCTCAGTTTCTCCTCTACAAACTGGAGGATAAAAGTAATGTCTATCTCATATGTTTTATGTAATGATTAAATAAATTAATATATGCAAAGCATTTAGAATAAAGCCTGGTATATATTAAGTCCCCCATAGATATCAGCTATAATTATTAGGATGCTACCTATTAGTTCTTGTTTCAAGGTTCTTTCTCACTTTACACTTACCCTCCATCCTCATACCATGTTTTTGTATTTATATTTAAATATATTCATATTTACCATCTCTTGCTCTCCTAATATTGTGTTCTCTGTACTCCTCCTGCCTTATATTTTCTAATAATCACTGGAAAATTGGCACCAGCCCAGGAAATCTGTCCCTTGGGCTGTAGAGAGGAAACAAATGGTTTTTCATTCTGATTTAATTGTTAATCTCCTTTATTACTTAATGCAGAATGCATACTCACAGTGAAGGGTTACAATGAAGAACAGGTATTGTAAGTATGACTCTTGCTTTTAAAGAGACAGCAGGTTTAAACACTAAAAGGATTGGACAAAAAGAAACAAACGAGGAAAATGAGGAAAGAATTTGATTTTTATGCTTTTTGATTCATGAGTTTGCATGCATCTTTTGCAGGGGATTAGAAGGGTGCATCTGAATTTTGGTGAGTAAACCATGGTTGGGCATTAAGGGGAATAGATTTAAGGAACGTGTGAATGGTTCATCACTGCCAGCCAACAAGGGCAAATAAATATTCCATCTTAGGCAAATGGGGACCATAAAGATTGGGAATCTCCCTCACAAGATTATTAGCCTCAGTTCCATAGATGAATTGCAAAAAATTAAGGACATACACAATAGTAAATTACTTGAAAAGCACTCACATAGGGTTAAGTCTTTCAAATCCATATCTGTACTTTGAATTAGGCTTAATTTTTGCCCTTTTGAAAATTGCCGAGCATGTCTGGACTTGCTTAGATATGCTCAAATGGATCTCTTAAATACCATCAAAATGGTCTTTTTGTCTCTGTACTTTCTCGGAAGAATTAAACTCCCCAAGCAAATGCCATATCTGTCTGCTCTCATTTCAGGCAAGAACTCTGTAGTCCTTTACAAACCCTTAAGTGAAACACTGTTTTCTTTCCTCTTTGTCTTTTTATTTTTATTGTCAATGCTCAGCTTTTTTTCTTCTTTAATGACAAAGTAACCATAGGATTAGTCCACAGCACTTCTAACAGAGTGCTGATATCTCTCCAGATACCATAAACTAATGCACGAGGTTTTATTATTTCTTTAGAATTATAATGGGAACTCCTCCAAGGATGCAGGCTTGCATTAGCTCTATCGTGTCAGGCTGCCCTAGGCTCTGAGGTCCAAGGTTCATCTCCTGGCACCCCTTTTGGCACCCAAGGGCCCCTTCACTGTCTAGCCAGAAATCAGGGCCACATGTCAGACCTAGTTTTAAATCTCTCAGCCTTTGCATTATATAAAACTCCAGAATTGGTGTTTCTGTGTCTACCCGCCACCATGCTAGGAGGGAGTTAAGCAATATTGGAGCATATTTGGTCAAGTCTCTTCCTCTCTCTGGGCCACAACTGTCCAACTATAAAATGGAACCAATATCATAGGATTCTCATGCACCAATTCTTCTAAAAGGAAAAACCTAATGGAGCTGCATGTTACTGTTGTTATTTTATCCCTCAAGTGATTCTGCTCTTAACCCATGACCAAGTACTTGGTAGGCTAGAACTTTCCTAATACAAATGACCAATATTTCATTAATATTATTATTCCTGTGGATAGTTCCATATCTGATCTGGGAAAAGGAACCAAGGCAGGGACCTATAGGGTAATGTGTAATTCAGGGCACGGTTTATGGCCAGGAGGGTCTGCATTATAATTTGTAACTCAAGCCGGCAGACTGCTCAGTGCTCTGGACTCGAATAAATGTCAAGTGGGAGGTTGCAGAGAACATGAGCTCCGAGGTCAGCCCAGTTCATTCAAAGCCTGGTTCTGCTGCTTAGCAGCCAGGCGACCTCGGGAAAGTTCCCTACCTTCTCTGAAACTCAGTATCCTCATCTATAAAATGGACACGTACTTACCCCACTGTTTGCTGCAATTAAACGAGCTAGCATGCATAAGGCACCTAGTTCACAGTAGCATATATTAAAAATTTCATTTCCAAGGCTATTGTCCAAAGAAAACATAAAGTCAGTAGAAGATATGGCAGGAAAGAAGTTGAACACATGTTTAAAAAGAAAAAGGAAAGGAAAAGAAAAAGGGAAAAGAGCTTGAGCAAAGCAGTGTAGGCTGGATCCCAACTTCCTGAAGAAGAGCTGGCTTTGGCCAGGGAACCTCCAAGTTAAAACCAGGGTGAGCTGAGTTTCTATTGGGGCAACCTCAGTCCTTCTTCCCTACTCTCAGTTTCCAGACAACTACGACACTGCTACACAATGGATTGACTTCATCAATGAGAATTTACTGTCTCACAGATTTTAAGGCTAGCAGCCTGGCTTCCTCCAGAGTGGCATTCTGGCTGGCCAGCCATCCTTGAGTTCCTTGGCCTTCCCATCTGTGTTAGTTTGCAAGCTGCCGAAATGTGATATGCCAGAACTGGAATGACTTTTTAATAAGGGGAATTTAATAAGTTACAAATTTATAGCTCTAAGCCTATAAAAATGTCCAAACTAAGGCATTCAGAGAAAGATACCTTAACTCAAGAAGGTTGATGGATCAGGAACACCTCTCTCAGCTGGGTAGTCATGTGGCTGGCATCTGCTGGTCCCTTGTTCCTGGGCTCCGTTGCTTTCAGCCTCTGTTCCTGTGGAGATTCCTCACTTTACTTCTACAGGACTGGCTTTCATCTCTTGGCTTCTGCTGTGAAGTTCCTGTCGGCTCTCTTTCTATTGGCTCTGGTGTTCTACCATTTCTCCATGTCTCCAAAATGTTTCCTCTTTTAAAGGCTTCCAGTAAACTAATCAAGGCCCACCTGGAATGGGTCAAGTTGCATCTCCAGTTAATCTAAAGTCAACACTCACAATTGGGCATGCTATATCTCCATGGATATAATCTAATAAAAAACTCCAATATTGAATCAGGATTAAGAGAAAGGGCTGCCCCCACAAGATTCTATTAGGCTTAAAGCATGGCTTTCCTGGGGTACATAATACTATCAAATCAGCACACCATCACATGGCGATGTCCTCTCCTTTCTCTTTTGGGTTCCTCCTGACTTCTGGCTTCCAACCCCTCCTGTGGCTTTCTCCCCTTAAGACTTCCAGTGATGGGATTAAGACCCACCCTGACTCAGTTGGTCCCCACCTTCACCAAAAATAACATCTCCCAAAGGTCCTATTTGCAATGGGTTCACACTCAGAGGAATGGGCTCAAGATCAAGAACATGTTTTTTCCTTGGGTATATAATTCAACCTGCCACAATGGTCCCAGGACGGAGGCTGACCTGAGCAGGGGAACCTGTGAGGCTGCCTGTGGCATTCACCTGAGGACTGCACCACTTCACGTGGCAGCTCCCTCTGCAAAGTCCTTGAGACATCAAAGGACACTGTGTGCAGGGACAGCTCGGCAGTGATGACATGTCCCATCGGCCACAGACTGTTCCCAGACCCACAGTGTCCCTGGTTCCCTGCGCCCTGCCCCCCAAGAACCCTCACCTTGCTTCTGGAGCATGTCTCCACTCACGCAGCCACTTCAGCACTCCAGGCAGAGGGGACCCAAAAGTCCCTTTGCCTCTGGTAGAACTTAGCAGAGTCCCATTCCTTTTTTTTTTTTTTTTAGTTTTAATTTTTTTATTATGATCATTCTGTTTTACATAATTCATAATATCATCACAATTCATCATCATGATCATTTCTTAGAACATTTGCATCAATTCAGAAAAAGAAATAAAAAGACAACAGAAAAAATTTCATACATACCATACCCCTTACCCCTCCCTTTCATTGATAACTAGTATTTCAATCTAAAGTAGTTTTAACATTTTTCCCCCTATTATTTATTTTTATTCCATTTGTTTTACTCATCTGTTGATAAGGTGGATAAAAGGAACATCAGACACAAGGTTTTCACAATCACACAGTCACATTATGAAAGCTATATCATTATACAGTCATCATCAAGAAACATGGCTACTGGAACACAGCTCCACATTTTCAGGCAGTTCCCTCCAGCCTCTCCATTACATCTTGACTAACAAGGTGATATCCATTTAATGCGTAAGAAACCTCTCGACTCTGTTTGGAATCTCTCAGCCATTGACACTGCCTCATTTTACTCTTCCCGCTTTTGGTCAAGAAGGTTTTCTCAATCCCTTGATGCTGAGTCTGAGCTCATTCTAGGATTTCTGTCCCACGTTGCCAGGAAGGTCTGCACCCCTGGGAGTCATGTCCCACGTAGACAGGGGGAGGGCAGTGAGTTTGCTTGTTGTGTTGGCTGAAGAGAGAGGCCACATCTGAGCAACAAAAGGGGTTCTCTTGGGGGTGAGAGTCCCATTTCTTGGGCGTTCTGTTTGTGGCAGTGCTGAAAGGACTCTGCACTCCTCCAAGCTCATGGCAGCAAGAAGCAGCTTCAGCATTTAAACCATCCCTCATAACCAACGTCACTCACCTTGCAGAGTTCTGTCAGGCCCATTCTTCTATCATTCCCTAATAGTTGGTAACAAGCATCCATTCAGTCAGATCCGGAAAGGAGCCCAGGATTTCATCTGCCCCAACCTCCTATCCCTACAGCCTTCTGGAAAAGGAGCGCTTGCTCACCACCTTCTTGAAACTTCCACCATCAGAAATCACTTCCCAATGAGAACCTACCTTGGGTGAAAGTGAGGACAACAATGGTTACCCAAGGTCATTCTCTGTGGTATATTTGCAAGGGGTGCTCCATTAGGGAGGAGAAGGCAGCTAGGTAGAAAGATGCTGTTTACAGAACAGGGGAATGTCGTAGCAGCTGTTTCCATGATGGAGGGGAGCAGGGAGGGCAAGGCTGTGGGCAAGATGGGCTGGGGGGATGTATGTCTACCCGGGCAACCAGGCTGGAAGGAAGTGGAGCAGCAGTCCACTTAATGTCTCCTTGCTATGTACATGCATGTGCCAGACTGAATTCTTTTCTCCCCCAAAGACTTGGCCTCCTTTGTCCTGAGGATTCACAGGCAGAATTCGTGGCACACCCGTTCGTGCAAACAGAAAAGCTTTGGAGGACAATTCATTGGTGCTACCACTATTAACCACCCTCAGCCTAACTCAGTACAGCCCGCCTTGTTCACGTGAGGAAAAAGCTGCTCCGTGACTCAGTGGCTCAGAAATATAAACCTGCAGCTCTCAGATGGAATGTGACTCTTAGAAATATATATATATATTTTGGCCAGCTCAGTGCTTCAAAAATCGTCAACTTAGTTGTCAACGTTGAAAAATGAGAAAGTTCATGTTTTTTAAAATGTCTAGCTTTTCTTGGTAAGAAGAAAAGGAAGTTCTTGCAGTGTGCTCACCCTCTAGGAGGCAATAATTAGCTGGAGCTTTAAAATAGCATCAACTCAGTCCCACTGCTCCCTATTCTCCCCAAAAGAAAGAGCAAGTATTGGTAACTGTGGTAGTTAGTCAGGTGTCAACTTGGCCAGGTGAAGGTGCCTAGTTCTATTGCTGTGGATGTGAGCCAATGGCATGTGAAGCTCATCTGTCACTGATTACATCTACAGTCGGCTAGGAGGCAGGAGGTGCGCCTGCTGCAATGAATGATGTTTGCTTTAATTGGCTGGTGCTTAAATGAGAGAGCTCAACGCAACACAGCCCAAGCAGCTCGGCACACCTCATCTGAACACTTGCAGCTCAGCCCAAGTGTTCTTATTTATGGAGGTATGGAAAGAAATCACCCCGGGAAAAGTTGTTGGAACCCAGAGGTTCAGAGAGAAAACCAGCAGAGATCGCCTTGTGCCTTCCCATGTAAGAAAGAACCTCAGTTGAAAATTAGCTCTTTCCTCTGAAGAACTATACGTTAATTAAATAAATCCCCTTTAACTGAAAGCCTATCAGTCTCTGCAGTGTTGCATTCTAGCCGCTAGCAAACTAGCTAGCTAGACATTTAACATGCATTTATAGAATGGTTTTTCCTAAAATAAAGAGAATCAAAGATTTTAAAATCTTTTTCCTTATCAAAACTTGAAAATGAAAGTCTCATGAGACCTCATATTCCAAGAAAAATAGAAGGTGTATGATCTGTACACAATTAGTAAGCACACACAATATGTTTATGCCAAAGGAAGCCCCTCATAGACCTCACACACCTGGCTTGGTAGGCAGCAGCACTGGCTTTCCTGTCCAATAATTGCCCTCATGGGTTATGGCTTCTCTGGCAAGCACACCCAGCTCAGTGAAACACTTGAAGGGTTCTGGGGGATTCCCCACCACCCCTGGCAGGGGCAGACTGGCTTGGATGGAGGGAAATCCAGTCATGATCTGTTAAGGGTGAAATTGGTGGCTGCTAGGGGTCCTTTCCTTGGGTGAAGGAACAGAGCCCCCTTCTGGAAGTGAAAGGGGCATCTTCCAGATTGTGCCAGGACAAGAAATGTTGGCTGGGACAGGTGGGCATCCTATCTCTTTGGGGCAATCAGGAAACATGAGGGACAAGTGTTGCTGGAGTTAGGAAGGGTCAGGGAGCAGCCACAGAACATTCACAAGGGGCCTTGGAGGAAAACAGGAGGTGAGCAGTGAATGCAGCCCAGTGGGAGGGAGCGGTGTGAGGCCCCAGCTCTGCAGTAGATGGGTTTCTGGCACTGATCAGGCTCCTGTCATTGGGCTGGAGCTATTCAGTATGGATCGTATGTGCATTGAGGAGGCTCAGAACCTCCAGCCATCTGGTCAAACCCTGAAGGCTAGTGAGGAGCAGCCTCTGAAGCAGCTGGGACTCGGGTTTAGAGGTTGAGAGGAGTCAGATCCAACTGGTCCCCCCACTTAGTAACTAGGTGGCATTAAGTGAGTCACTAAATCACTCTGCTTTGGTGATCTGTGAAATGAGGATTCTGAGACTGACTTATGTTTGAGAATTCAAAAACAAAGCACAAAGAACTCTGCACAGAGACAGCACATCGTGGGTGCTGAGTTCATCAGCTGTGATTGCTTGCTCATCCCATCTCTCACTATCCCTTACTATCACTCGCCTCTGCCCAGGCTTTCCAGATCCTTCCTCACTCACCCTCTGCCAAGCAAAGTTAGCAACCACCCCTTGGCATGGATTTGCTTACTTGCACATTTCCTGCCACAACACGAACTGCCAGAGGGCAGAAAACATTCCCGTGGTTGTCTGTCTTGGTTGCATAGTGGAATCCCCTGAGGTCAGACACACTATGCGCATCTGGGGTTTGAAAGTGTGGACCGAGAACCAGCAGCTTCAGCATCGTGGGGGAGCTAGCTAGGAAGAAGGCAGGGTCTCAGGAAACCCCAGACCAGCTGAGTCAGAGTCTGCATTTAGCAAGATGCCCGAGAATCCAAAGCACATTGAAGCCAGAGAAGTACTATTTTGGCTTCTTCAACGCCCAGGGTTCAGCATAACACAGACTCCTGGTAGGTGCTCCATGGAGATTTGTCACAGTCTCCAAGGACTCCCACATCTACTGGGCCACTTGCTTTCATCCAGACTAACTTAGGTTCAAGAAGTGAAACCATCCACTCCCAGGTATGTGCCCCCAAACAGGGTCTTTAAGAGTTACATGCACACCACTGTTCATAGCAGCGTTATTCACAATACCAAAAGGTGGAAGCAACCCAAGCATCTATCTGCAGATGAATGATAAAATGCGGTATGCAGTGCAATAGAATATTATTCAGCCATGAAAATGAATGGAATTCTGATGCATGTCACTACATGGATGAACCTTCTAAACATGATGTCGTGTAATAAGTCAGACAGAAAAAGACAAATATTGTATTATTCTACTTATATGAAACATCTAGAATAAGCGAATTCATAGAGACAGAAAGTAGGTTAGAGGTTGTCAGGAACTGGGAGGAAAATGGGAAGTTATTACTTAATGGGTTCAGAGTTGTCTGTTTGGGGTGATGGAAAAGTTTTGGTGACGGATTAGTGATAATGGCAACGCAACACTGGAAGTGTAATTAATGCCCCGAATTGTATACTTAAAAACAGTTAAAGTCCAAATGTTACGATCTATATATAAACGTTACCACGGCCATAACAAAGTAAAACCATAACATCTAGGAATTTAAGAATAGACTCCCACCTACCGATAAGAAAACTGATAAGAACAAATAGTTGCAAAAAAAGATTTTCAAATAAAAGAACCTGAGGGGGGTTTTAAAAGCTTACTACTTCTGTGCCATTCAACGTCAGGGCACATTAAAAGAATCTTTAAAAATAAAGGTTGGTAAATTTTGCAAGCTGGGAAGGCAGGCTGGGCCCCCTGGGAGGAGCCTGCCCATCTGAGAGTTAGCTTTGCTCCCAGCCCAGAGGGATCCTGCCGCGCTCTGCCCGCGCCGGGCTCAGCCACGGGCTCCGGTCGGTTCTGCACTTTCCCCGGGGACAGAGATTCTCTCTCCTCCTCGCAGGCGCCTCCGGGCCGCGCTCAGCTGCCGTGCTGAGAGCTATTTTTGAATCGAGATGGAGGAAGGGGAGGCCGGGCAGTGAAGCGATGCGCCTGTTGTTTTCCCCCCGGCTCGGAGCAGGTGGCCGCCAGGGGACTAGAAGGCAGCGGGGGACCGGGGCTGCCATCTCCAGACCCAGGAGGGGCATTTGT
Organism: Tamandua tetradactyla; assembly: GCF_023851605.1. NCBI lineage: Eukaryota > Metazoa > Chordata > Mammalia > Pilosa > Myrmecophagidae > Tamandua > Tamandua tetradactyla. The sequence continues at coordinate 7,712,947 of NC_135334.1, read as the reverse complement.
CCCCGAGAGCGCGCCGAGCGAGGGGGAGTCACAGCGCCCCGGCCCCAGACCGTCAGATTCTGGGACGGGAGGCGGCCGGGCGGGGCGCTGCGCTCAGGAGATCCCGGTCGCGCTCAGGGGTTCCTCCCAGTCCCCTTGGCTACTAGGGTCCCCACCGCCTCCCTCCCCTGTTCCTGCCGCGGGAGACTGGGGAGTGGGGCTCACTGGGGACCCGGGAAGCGAGGAGTGGATCATCCCTGGGCCTGCAGGGATGGAGGAGGCGGGTCACGGTGCCCCGGGAGATCCCAGGTCTCGACCTCGGCGTGGTAGGGCGAAAAGGGAAAGTTTTTTGAAAGTTCTTCAGGCACAGCTTCGAGAAGAAAGGGGCCGAGGGCGTTCCAACCCAGCTCCCACAGAGGCTGGAGGGGTTCCAGATCTCCTCTCCCAGAAAGGCTCGCTCAGTCTGCGCCGCCGCTGGGGAGTCTGGAGAGCTGCATTTGAATCTCAGCTCTACCCAGCACCAGCTGTGTGACTTTGGGGAAGTTATTTAATTTCTCTCCCAGTTTTCTCTTTTGCAAAATTACTCCTTACAGGGGTAAGTGAAATGAAATCATCAAAGTTTGGGCGTGAAGCTTAGGCAACGCACACACTCAGGACCTCTTGGTTCTGTTTGTTTGTCCTTGAATAGTTTGGAGGTTTCTTCTCTCCTCCTCCTCCTCTCTCCTCTCTCCTAACCGTACTCTCTGGTAAAAAATAGTAGTAACCCCTTGGGAGAGTTTCTGTAAGCCAGGCACTGGGCAAACATGTAATCTTTACAGCAACCTTCTTTGGTTGGTGCTGTAATCATTCCCATTTTGCAGATAAAGAAACTGAGGCTTAGAAAAGAAACGTCCCTGCCTCACGTCCTCAGCTCAAGGCAGAATGCTGCCAGCGCTTGCTTCTTAACTCTTCAGTATTCACCTTTCCCTTCTTTACTGTCTTCATTTTCTAGTTCTATGTTAACAAATTACCTCCGGCTTAAGATAACCCCCATTCACTAGCGCATAGCTCTGTTGGTCAGAAGTTGAGGCACAAAGTAACTATCTTATCTGCTCAGGATGTCACAGGCTAAAGTCAAGATGTCCACAGGCTGCCTTCTCATCTGGAAATCAGAGTCCTCTTCCAGTCTCCTGCGATTGTGGCAGGACTCAGTTTTTCTGATTGTTTCCCTCCTGCTTATCGGTTAGGGGGCCATTCTCAGTTCACATGCCTTGCCACTTTGCCTCTCCATCCCTAAAGCGAGAAAAGGAGAATCTCCCTTGCATTGAAATTTGTCTTATGCTTTGAAGCTCTTGTTTCAGGAAAAGTGCAGTCCCTTTTAAGGGTTCATCTGATTAGGTTAGGGTCACCCCAGGAGATCTCACTTTGCCTACCTTATAACAAAACCAATTCACCCGAGTGACTCTCTCATCTTATTTACAAGTCCCGAGATGAGTACCTAAGGAGGTAGGAATTGTGAGGATCTTCTTAGAATTTTGTATACCACATGGAACGTCTCTGTACCTAGTACAGACTACTGTAACACCTTTAGTACTCCCTGCTAATCTTGAAACTTCTTGAAGGACTCAGGGTAGAGTATTCCAACCAGTCTGGAAGCACTTTCAGATTTTAACAACCAGTATAGTCATATATATTTATGTAGAATAGTGTCCAAACATCTAAATATGAGAATATATCAGCCTTCTCCCTTACATTCCCTCCACTCCTATCCCATGCCCCAAATCTCAGGGAATCCAGATTTTGACCCAGCACATAGAAGAGAGAAAGAGAGAATGGTAAGGATACTTGTTGTATTAGTCAGGATTCCCTAGAGAATCAGAACCAGCAGGAGATAACTGTAAATATGAGATTAATAAAAATCTCATGCAACTGTGGAGACGCAAGAGTCCAAAATCCATAGGACAGGCTGTGAGGCTGGCAACTCTACTGAATGGTCTAGATGAACTCCACAGGAAAGCTGGCTGGCTGAAGAAGCAGTGAAAATTCTCTCTTCTCCCTCAAAAATCTTCAACTGATTGGATTCTCTCAATTCTGGAAGACACACATTTAGCTGATCGTAAATGTAGTCAGCCGCGGATGCAATCAACTGGCATGATTTAATAAACCAGCCTTCTGGTTTTCCAACCAGCCACAAAATAACCTTGCAATAACAGTTAGACCAGTGCTTGCCTGACCAGACAACTGGGCACCATCACCGGCCAGGTTGACGCCCGAAACCTACCATCTCATTTGTGATTCCCATTTTCACCACTAGGAAAACTGAGTCTGAGACAAGACTCCCAGTCCAGCGCTCTCTCCAGGAATTTTTGCAGACCCCGTGGTGCAGCTTCAAGCCACAGTGCCCAGAACAACCTTCATCACAGAGTTTCTCTCACTGCGGGTGGGTGTTTTTAAAAAAAATTTTTCCATGCATGGGATCCATTTAAATGGATGTCTGAGTCACAAATGCATCTTCTAAAATACAATTTCCTTTGATTTTGCCTCTTTTGATTTTTTCTCTGCTCATGCTTTTCTATCAAAGAGATTTAAACCACTTTGCTGGGCTTTATGCCTCACCTTTCCCAGGAGCTTAAATTGCGTCTCAGCCCAGCATCCCATTCACTGACACAGGAGATGATTAAAAAGGATGATCAGTGACAGGTTTGATGAAGTGTAATGGGATCTGCTGAAGACGGTGTCTTTCCCTGCATCCTGCAGAGAGCTGCTAAGATGCTTGGCTCACCTTGGGCAGGCCAGAGCTGCCTCCCACCTTTCCCTCTGCAGGTGATTCTGCACCCACCCTGAAACTCAGAGGCAGTTCTTGAATAGAAACTACAGGAGGTCTGGGACTGCCTCTTATCTTATTCACTGCTTTATCTCCAGCTCCTAACACAAGGGTTGGGGCATCATAGCTCCTCAATTAATGTTTGCTGAATGGAGGCATAAGTTAGTAGGGTGGACCACGAAAACCTGAGTAACAAAGATCTCCATTGTCCCTGTAAATCCTTTTGACTTGATCAGCACATAGCACCTGAGGCTCAAGGAGCCTGGAATGGGCATTTCACTCAGCCTTAGAGGAAATCTGGGTCACAGGAGCTCCATGTCTTCAGGTCACCGCCTGCCCTGCATTGTCCACCTGGGGCCTTGGATACTTGACTTAGAGGTTCCATCCTCTCTTTCTCCGTCTTGAAGATGGAGTGAGTGGGACCTTGAACGAAATATCAATTCAAGGAGAGTTTATGTAGATCTATTTACATTTGCACTTACATTTGTTTTTTTTATGTTCTTTCCATATAATAGCCCTCAGGGCTGGAGGGGCAGAGAATCTTATCTCCAGATTGATGGCGGAGTAAACCCAAACAAAGAAAGTTTGCACTGCATTTTTTCTGACCACTAAACAGTTTGGTGGAAGCTGAGTTAGAATCCAGGTATTGCCCTGGTTTGGGAGAGGAATGCCTTCGGCACATGCTTTCACTGCCATCTACAGCAAAACCAGAAGCAAACCTTGCCTTTTCCTATCTGCCTGATGGAAAAAAACTCTCAGATCTGGGCTGAAATGTTTTAGAAACCCTTTTTCTGTTTCTAGTACAGCACAGAGCTTCTCCTGCAGGAACGTATGGGAGTATGTTTAAAAATAAAGAAGGAAGCAGTGCAGAAAATCAGCAGAAGCTGCTTTCCCAAAAGTGCTGAGGACAGGAGAACATGCTATCCCAGGTGCCCTGGCCAAAATGACTCACTTGCAAGGGCAGTGAACCTGTGGGCACCCTCTGTGGCTTGGGGAGTGAAGAGTGTCCCTCTCATTGGAGACCTGGCTCTGGGTTCCAACCAGGGAAGCCCCCGGGATCCCCTGGGGCCTCAGGCTCAGTGACGTTTCTGTCTCTGGGCATCTTGGATTTGGTTTCTAGTGAAAAGTCTCTTACATTGGGGAAGAGCAAAATCATGCTTGGGTTACTGCAAAGAAGCACCAAGCATTTCCCTCCTCATTTCATTTATCTTCATAACGCCATGAGAGGAAGCAGGGAGCAGGTGGCCCTGAGCGGAATGGGAAATGGCCAACAGATGTCGGAGATAAGCATCCTTCACATGACCCTTTCATATGATATTTTAAGGGGTACATCAAAATTGCTGCTGCCATCACCTGGGTAGCCAAGGGAAAAGCCTGTAGAACCATCTGACTTTCCATAATGACTGAAATCTTCCTTGTTTAGAAAACAAGGCAATTGTCTCAGTGGTATATAGAGCATTTAACCAGGGTGTCAGATTCCTGGGAAGAAGTGGGAATATCTGTGAAGTCAAGAAAGTTAGCTTATAAAATTGAAGGGCTGAATGACAGTATCCCCTAAAGTGAATTTTTGCAGAATCAGAAACTCATAGAACTTTCTAGAGAGGGCAGTTCAGCAGTCTGAGCATGAGATCACAAAGCCAGCTTGGCTACTTATCCTTGAGCTTCATTTCTCTCATCAGACAAGTCAGAGCGCTTGTCTGGGAGTTTTTTGTAGGGATTAAATGAGTTAGTGTATATACATTTCTCGGTTCAGTGCCTGGCTTATGAATGCTCTGAAATGTAAGCTATTGCCATTAGTTGTTGACAGTCCTGGGGTCTTTTCTAGCTTCCTCGGTGTCTTGAAGTATTTTAAATGGGTGCGAGCAAAATATCAGAAAACCAATAAACTGAGAATTACAGGTGTCTGGGTGCCTCTTTAAAGGGTGACATATGATCCAAAAGCACTTTGCAGCTCATTTGAATACGATGGGATCTTAACATCCTGCCCACTTCTATTTCTTAGAGGGCGAGGAATCTCTGTATCAAAAAAAATTTTTTTTTCTACATCAAAATTTTAAAGGTGGATCTACTGAGTATGTGCTCAGGTGGTGCAGCCCTTCCTCTCAGGCGGTGGGAGAGACCAAAAGGCGAATCAGACACATTCATTGCCTTTTCCTTTCTGTCTGCAGCTAAAAGTTCTTAGATTAAAAGGAGTAAGACAGTGAGATACAAAGGAAAGAGCATAGACTTTGGACCAGATAAGCAAGAATTCAAATGTCAGCTCTGCCACTTGTTTGGGGAGACTGAGTGTCCCTTAACCTCTTTGGGACTTTTCTTTTTTATTTGTCATCTATTCAATAAGAACTTTTTGAGTACATAGTATGTGCCAGTAAATGCTGTAAGTTCTGGGAATGAATCAGGGAATGAAACAGATGCAAAATTGCGTCCCCATGGAACTTAATGAAGGGAGAGATTAATAGAAATAAATATAATGCCTAAACAACCAAGATGGTGCTCATATTATAGGAATCGCTGTATCTAACTCCAGTGGGTTGTTGTAGTGATATTAGGAGATATTCCATGTTCAACACACAGAATATAAGTGGTATTTAATAAATGGCTGCAATTGTCATTTCAAAATTGATTCCAGATCATTTCGAATCCTTTAAACACTTAAGGCACACTTAGACTGTACTCAAATATTCATTCAACAAACATCCATTGGGCATCTCTATGCTATGTTTCCCTTTGTACCAGGCACCAGGAATACAAAAATAATAACAAAAAAAAAAAAAAACACGTGGTTCTGGCCCTTGAGAGCTTCATGGTCTGATCTAGTGTGTGAGAGGCGAGAGCCTTTGCCAGCACAGAGGTGGGACTGACCTTTCAGCTTTGTGTTTCCGCGAATCGGAATGGTCAGCTTCACTGATGGCATCTTTTCTAACTTAGAGCTCCCCCGCGATGGCCGGCGACTCTCGGAACACCATGAGCCAGGATATGGAGATTGGTGTGACTCCCAGGGACCCGAAGAAGATGCCCAAGCAGGCCCGCGACTGCGTCCCCATTGCCACCGACCGCACCCGCCTGCTGGCGGAAGGCAAGAAGCCCCGTCAGCGCTACATGGAGAAGAGCGGCAAATGCAACGTCCACCACGGCAACGTCCAGGAGACCTACCGGTACCTGAGCGACCTCTTCACCACGCTGGTGGACCTCAAGTGGCGCTTCAACCTGCTCGTCTTCACCATGGTGTACACCACCACGTGGCTGTTCTTCGGGTTCATCTGGTGGCTCATGGCTTACATCCGGGGGGACCTGGACCACGTGGGCGACCAAGACTGGATCCCTTGTGTCGAAAACCTCAGCGGCTTTGTGTCTGCTTTCCTGTTCTCCATTGAGACCGAAACCACCATCGGCTACGGCTTCAGGGTCATCACTGAGAAGTGTCCGGAGGGCATCATACTCCTCCTGGTTCAGGCCATCCTTGGCTCCATCGTCAACGCCTTCATGGTGGGCTGCATGTTTGTCAAGATCAGCCAGCCAAAGAAGAGGGCGGAGACCCTCATGTTCTCCAACAACGCGGTCATCTCCATGCGGGATGAGAAGCTCTGCCTCATGTTCCGGGTGGGAGACCTCCGCAACTCCCACATCGTGGAGGCCTCCATCCGCGCCAAGCTCATCAAGTCCCGACAGACCAAAGAGGGCGAGTTCATCCCGCTGAATCAGACGGACATCAACGTGGGCTTCGACACTGGGGATGACCGTCTCTTCCTGGTTTCGCCGCTCATCATCTCCCATGAGATCAACGAGAAGAGCCCCTTCTGGGAGATGTCTCGGGCTCAGCTGGAGCAGGAAGAGTTTGAGGTCGTGGTCATTCTAGAAGGGATGGTGGAGGCAACAGGTAAGACTCCTGGCCCTCCTTGTCCTCAGAACCCATTACCACGCTAAGGAGCTTAGGCCACTGAGATTCCAAAAGACGGACATTTGTTCCTGAGCATCTTGAGGTGGCACAATCAGCCAGTCCTGTTCGGAAATCATGATCTGGGGGTAACATGAGGTAGTAGTGACAATGACCAATTTCCAGGCACTCTTCCAACCCTTAAACATATATTACCCCAATTTATGCCCTCCCACACCCTTATGAGAGAGTTGTCATTAAGTTGCAGAGGAATAAAAAGAGGCACACGTTAGTTAAATCATTTACTCAAGAGCAAGAGCTAGTGTTACAGCCGGGATACAAATTGAGGCAGGGTGACTCCAGTGTCCGCACTCGAGGACAATGTGCTGTATGACCCCACTATTCTGGAATAGCTCTTCTACCCCACAAGAGTTCTGTAATCAAATAACTTTGGGACATAGATTGTTAAGCAAAGGTGAGCTGCTTTCTTTACAGTAGGACTTCAGTGTGTCTTTATATATTGTGAATCTCTGCAGGAGATGACAGTTTGCAGCATTTCCCAAACTCAAAGGGAGTCTCATAGAATCCTTTCTGGGAGAGTCACTGAACTGTGCCCTTCTACTTCTCTGCAGAAGGCTGGCCCCACGAGTCCTGGATCACACAGGGCTCCTCCCTGCAGAGAACAGTGCATTCTTACTGAAGCATCACCAGCCAGATGTGCCAAGGTGAATGCCCTCCCTGTGGCTGGCCTGATCCCTCCCTGCTCAGCTACTGACTCTGACTGGCAGCCTGTAGCCACCAACCCCCATCGGTCAGCAGCATTAGGCCAGGAGCTATGGCTTTAGGGAGCCGGGGGCTCTGGCTAAGAACCACAGTCCCCACCACCACCTGGAGCAGACCTCCTGGGGAGAGGGACCTCTAGCCAAGCCCCATGCCCTGCTTCTTGCTTTTCCTCTTGCTTTCCTTTTCTTTTTTATAGTGAGGACACCAAGTAGCAGGTTGGGTCCTCACCACAACAACAACTTCTAGAATCTCACGCTCATAGGTATATTTCTAATCCTTGCAGCCATACTGAAGGGCTGGTTCTGAGCCCCATTTTACAGACATGGAGACTGAGGCATGGAAGGATCATGTGGTCAGTAAAGCTCATGCTCAGGTCTTTCATTTACAAATCTAGAGCTTTTTCTACCACACCATGCTATTTGCTTAAAATATTAGGAGCATGTCAATCAGTGGCCAAACCTGTCCAACCTCTTGGGAAATGGGTTACTGGGTGGAGGACTTGGACAGGGCTTCTCACTGGGGAGTCACAGACACAGTGCAGCAGGGCTGGAGGTGCTAAAGCCCCAGGGACTGGTGCTAGAGGGGGCTGAGTGGGCAGCTGGTGGGACCCGGTGCCCTGGCAAGCAGCATATGGGGCCCGTGCAGGAGCCCCAGGGGCCAAGGACAGTCAGGCTGGAAGCTGGTTCCAGCCAAGTAGGTTGCCCTGCCCTTGGTGCTTGGACAGGCTCAGAACACAGACTGGGTTTCTGGGGGAAGAGCTCCATTCTGAGTCCACGGAAGAGGGGGCAGGTCAAAGACTTGAGGCAAGTACGAAAGCCGTGCTTTCCCATGCCCCTGTGGCAAGAAAAGGGTGGCCTGGGTCCCCTCACAGCAGCCGGAGCAGGGGCTGACCCCTGGCTCTCCCCTCCCATCTCACTCATGGTCGGTGCTCCCAGTTGACCTGCCCTAACTGAGCAGCCTCCTCCCTTTGTGGGGCCCCTTGCTGCTGCCAATGGAGGGAACTGGGAGCTCGGTGAAGTACACTCACACCTGTTTTCATCTCAGCAGCTTTGTTGCTTTGGCTGTCCCATGCATGGAGCCAAGAATGGGCTTGGAATTCAGCCCTCAATTTGGATAATCAAGAGCTCCCATATTTTATCTGTGTGGCCTGGGGCAAGATGCTTGACCTGTCCATAAAGCAGGGATAATAAACTTCATAGGATCATTGGGAGGACTCAAGTATTAAGTGGAGAAATAATGTGTGAAGCACCGTACCTGGTACCCAGAGGGGCTCCTTTCGTTCCCGGATGTACTGAAAGAGGACAGGGACTTGCAAGCTGGAGGGACACAGGTGGGATCTCTGGCCACACTCCAAGAGTTAGAGCAGGAGAAGGTGCAGGAAGAGCCCGAGGGACTTGGCCAAAACTCTGCTGTCTTTTCTGAGGCCCTGGGAGCCCTTGGACATCTAGCTGGTCCTGCTGGTCAGTGCCCAGCTTGGGTCACACCTCAGCTGGAGGCTACAAAAGGCTGACTCAGTGAGCACTGGGCCGTGCCATGCAGTGAGCTAACTGCAAGCACAGCCTGTGTGGGTGCGTTCGGACTGCCCAGACCCTGGAACTGGTGGATTCCACCTGGAACTGATCATTCCTATCAGCCTTTGACCTGGTCTGGTTTGTTTGAGATCTTGCCCAGAGAAAGCCCAAACAAGTAGGTGGCGGAACCTTCTAGTTCACCTCCCAAAGAGCAAAAGCTAATACCTTCCTTGGCCAGAAGATAAATATCAGAAAGCTGTTTTCCTGTGATCCTAAGCACAGAGGTGTTCTCATCCGTAAACAAAGCTGCCCTGCTCTCTGGAGAGAAAGCAGCACCAAAAAAGTAACACAAGGATGGAAGAGGCTGAGAGGACAAGAAATAGAGGCATTGGGGAATTGTCAAATCAAGGAGCCAAGCTGTGTGTTTCTGAGCCCCCTCCTCTGTGTGTACATACACGTGTGTGCATGTGTGTGTGTGTGTGTGTGTGTGTGTGTGGAGCCTTCTGCCTTTATGTGTGCCTCCAGAACACACTCAGTGTGTTCTAAATGTCTGTCAGCAATTTGTCCTCACTCATTTTGAATTTATCTTTGTTCAATTTTTTTTTCCAGCATCTACACCTTCCCGCACGCAGGGTCCATTCACTCTTCTACACTTGATTGCCACGTTCAGGAACCATGTTCCTGGCTCCAATTATTCCAAAATTACTCATTCCAGTCTCTGGGGACCTACTCCAGATTCTTACATATTGGTTTCTAATCTTCTGCCTATACAAACTCCTTGATCTACTCCACAGCAAAGATGATAGCTGACTCAATTTTATGTCTTTATCATGTTTAGCACAAAGTAGATGTTCAGTAAATGTCTGATGAATGATTGGATGAATGTCTGTGTGGATGTTTTAGTGGCTGTATGTATATATGTATATATATATGGATGGATGGATGGATGGATGGATGGATGGATGGATGGATGGATGGATGGATGGAAAGGTGACTAGATGGATGGATGGATAGATGATTGCATGGATGAATAGATGGACAGACATGGATGGGTGGATGGGTGGACAGGTGGAGGGATGGATTGTTGGACAGTTGGAGAGTTGGACAGATTTACAGTTGCGTGGTTGATGGATGGACAGATGAACAGTTGGATGAATGGACAGGTGGACAGGTGGATGGGTGGATGGATGGATGGATGGATAGACCATACTTAATGCATGTAACCTCTGTCCCCCAGGCATGACTTGCCAAGCACGGAGCTCCTACATGGATACGGAGGTGCTCTGGGGCCACCGATTCACACCTGTCCTCACCTTGGAAAAGGGATTCTATGAGGTGGACTACAACACCTTCCATGATACCTATGAGACCAACACGCCCAGCTGCTGTGCCAAGGAACTAGCAGAAATGAAGCAGGAAGGTCGGCTCCTCCAGTATCTTCCCAGCCCCCCCTTGCAGGGTAGCTATGCCAAGGCAGGGTCAGATGTGGGGGTTGAGCAGAGTGTAGAGGATGAGCCTGAGGGGCTGAGTGGGTCCCAAGAGGCCAGGGACTCAGTATGAGGGCTGCATTCTCCCCTCAACCTTCCTTTACTGGTCTCTGACCCTACAGAGCCCTGGAAGGGTAACCTAGCTGGATTGTGCTGTTTGGGGCGGGGGGGGTCACAGGGGTAATCAAGGCTCCTGGGGAGGAAGAGTATATCCAGTTCTCACATCTCCCAGCTCAGTGCCTCCCAAGCAAGGTCTTCTGCCTGGGCCCACCAGGGCAGTGCTGCCTCTTCTCTCTCATCCTGACAGTGCTAGCTAAAGGTTAGACCAGGTTGGGTTTCCCACAATGAAAGTTACAAGGACACTCTGCCCATTTCCTACACACTCTGGCCTCTGCCAAATGGCCCCAGTTACTTCTCTTCTTGGGCCAAATAAGCCAATTGCGACCCCCACCCTAGGGGCTGACCCCTCGAGAGGCTGTCACCGTGCTCCCTCTCAACTCCTACCACTCAGGATGCGCATTGGATTCAGGAAGGATTGGTTCTGCCTGCCTGAGAGCCCCAAACTGCAGCCCTGGGATAGGTTAAGATCTACCCAAGTCACATGGAAAATTCTTTTTAAATCTGAGACCAAGGACCTTCAATTGAGAGCTGCAGAGTATAAGGTCCGCTGATGGGCTCTGTTACTATCTATGACGTGGATGCTTATTCCTCTGCTGTGTTTTGCTGTTTAAATGTAGCCTATTGGATAACTGACCTCATTAGAGTCACGGAGAATAGTGACCCGGAGCTGCAGAACTCCTGTGAGAACACGCCTCCACCATAGCCTCAGGGGCCGCTGCAGACCACACTGTGCCCACACTGAAGTGAGAACCCTGAAAGCTGGCTATTTTCTATTTCTTGGCCCCCAAACCTCCAAATACTAAGCTTCATCATAGGAAGATCCAGGGACAAAGCTGATTCCAGAGGACAAGATGAGCCAGTGAGTGCTGAAACAGGGAGGACAAGGAGGACAGAAAAACAGTGAGAAAGAAAAACAACTAGGAATTTCAAATAAGCATTGGCACCAGTTATTCCCTAGACACTCACCACTAACACCTTTATTTACAAAGTAGATAATGAGATGCAAAGCAAAATTGAGACATCACTGCAGCAGCAGCTTTACTTTCAAGCCCCACAGCCTTGCCCCCTCTAGGCTGTGTCCTAAGAAGGCAAGGTTTGGCTGAGGTGGGGGTAGGGATGATGTCAAGAGAATGGGGAGGGAACACGAGGGTGCATAGGAGTCTGTGGGAGAACTGGGGAGGGGACAAACAATAAGAGGAAAAGAGTAGAGAAGAGCCCTAAAAACTAGCAGCTTCAGAGAGTTCTTCGTTTCCAGTCTGCTGGCACAGGAAGAGAGTGGAGTGGCGGTATGGATTGGCAGGTCACTGAGAAGGTCTAGCACGTGCTGAGGCCATCAGGCTTCTGATTAGCCAACTCGGAGAGGAGTTTAAAGGATTCACAGCCCACAGAATTCTGTTGGTCTCCCTCATCTCAGCACTCCACTGACCTCTGAAATGGAAGCATCTCCCTGTCTTCCTCAGGAATAAAAAAGCAAAGGCCCAGCAAGGTAGAAGGTGAAGGCAGAAGAAAGGGGCTTGCTTTTGGATCTCAGACCTTGTGTCCCTCGGGCTGGGTTGTTTGGGTTCCAGGCTGGTAAGAAGAGGAGAAAGGCAGCCTTGGGCAGGGTGGGGGGGGGTGGGGGGGTAGGGTGCTGCCTTTGTCACAGCTGTTCACACTCAGGGCAGTGTGTCCTGGGGCTTGGGCATGGGGGCTGGATCTCGAGGTGGGGTCAGGAAAGCCGTGGGGCACGGCCCTGAGCTGTGGGTCCAAGCAGCAGTTCCTGGTGGGAATGGGGAGCAGGCAGGCTAGCCACATCCCACTGTGGGGAATGTATGCAGTCAGGAATCTGGGGGCCCAATGCCATGACTGAATTCCTTGGGTGGAGCAGAGGGGAAGCCACAGCTGGAACTTTCAGTGACTGCCTGCTACCACCATGCCAGAAATGGGGCTCGCCCAGCAGGCCTATTTCTGTGCACACATGCCAAACGTACGGTCAGCCTGATTCCAAACTGACTGGAGGACTGACCAGCTTACAACCCTGAGTGAGGCAGCTAAGCAGGATGGGGAAGCTCAGAAGCTGAAGCCTGGGTCTTGTACCATGGCTGCCTCCATTTATGATTTTCAAAACATCCCCACCTGGCCAAGAGACCCCTCTCCCATTCTCTAACTCTGCCAAATCACATGTTGCCAAGTACAGAAGCTATGGCACCCATAGAAGAGGAAGGAATTCATAGCATCCTATTCTCAATCTCCTCAGTGGGCTACCCAGATACTGATCCCATTGGGTGTATTAGTTCTTTTCACATGTGGAAACTCAAATATGAGAAGGGTGCCTTGTATTCCCCAGGAAAATCTGTCTTGGTGACCAACTGATCCAATGAATGTTTGACAAGCTCTTGAAATAATTTTCTGGCAGTTGTATAAGCAGGGACTTATTAATGTAAAGTCTGGTGAGGGCCAGAGTTTCAGTGGATTGCTTTACAAAAAAAGTTCCTCCTGTACTAAAATGATTCATGGGTTAGTCACATGACCCACCCCTTCACTTCTGATGGACCACCAAGAGCTGAGCCAGGCTTCAAGGAGGGGCCAGTAAACTCTCACAGAATTGGCATCTCCAAAATCCCGTGGTCTCACCTGCTGGACCCATAAAGCTTAATTCTCCTTGCCCCCTCTATCTCACACTTGAGGGTGTAGACACCATGGCTCAAAGAAAACTGCTCCCAGGCGAGAGTCAAATGGCATAGCCCATTCACCCATGACTGCGCCCTGTGCCATCAGGGAGCCCACTGCCCGGTACTGCCTTCTGCTGCTTTGGGAGACTGCTCCAGCAGTTGACCTTGACCAGGTAGGAAAAGCCCTTGTCAGTCTGGGGAGAACCCTCCCTGCTCTTGCTCTATAACAGGTGGGCAATTACTTGTCCCACATCCTGCCAGCATGCCCCAATTGGGTGTCTTGTGTGAAGGGAAAGCTTTAAAAACTTGCATTTCTAGTATTAAAGTTGCCAAAATAACAGACAAAACCCCCACTGCCTTCTAGTACCTGTCCTGAAAACCTCTCTGCATATATACCATTGATTGAGCATCAATATCAATACGTGCCGGGCAGTGAGCTTAGCATGTCATTGGGTGATTTCACTTGATTTTCAAAAATCTGCAAAGAGCTCTTATTATCCCTTTGCTGTCAGTGAGACAGGGCTGAGGTTCACAGAGGCCATCTCTTTTGCCTGAGGCTTCAGAGGTTCAATCAGAGGCAGGGTCTTGGTGCCTGGTTTTCTCCCGCACAAATGTGGATGTGCCAGTGTCCAGCCTTGCCCCTCAGGTTGGGCAGCAGGGATGCGGGAGACCCTGCGGTGGCCTGGGGAGCTGGTGGAGCCTCACGTTCCATCCTCCAGCAATGTCTCCTGTGGCAGGATAACTGGGAAACACCTTTGTCTGATTCCCAGGGAATTAATGAGCTGTGGAAAGTGATTAGACGGGGCGGGGCTGGCAGTGGTGGGGATTGCTTTTGGGAAGAAACCACTTATTCTGTTCCACTTGGGTTATGTGTACAACATCTCCTTAAACCGCTGTGTTGAATCTCTATCTTCCTGTGTAGGACTTGTCCATTTTCACATTAAAAAGAACACCATCCAATAAAATGGACTTGGGCTTACAGATTTTTTTTTCCTCATTTTAAATAGACGGCTATTAGTTTCACATTTGAATTCACTGCCGGTTTACACAAACTTGCCCTTCTGTCTTTATTAGACTAGAAGCGCAGTGTCAGCATGCAGACAGTTGTATGGGCAAAGGTGGGGGTGGGGGACTGAGTGAGGAGATGGGGTCAGGAGGCAGGACTCAGCTTCTGCAGGAAAAGTGCAAGGAGACAATGACAATGAATGCAGACGGTGTAAGCAGTGTCCCCACATTAGATCATTCAATCCCCACCACCCCCAAATCACCTAGGAAGGCCTGAGTGACTGTAAGTGTGTGCACACTGGGGCCCCCGGGACCAGAGTCTCTGCTCCCGTAGGCCATGAACGTGATGACTGAATGCCCCAAACAACGGGGAAGCGGCAGAAGAGGCTGGGATATTTGCAAAGCGTTTCAGGGTTCTTCTTGTTAAGACCAAAGGTTTCTGTTGGAAACTTCCTCTGCAAGAGAGGATTTAAGACCGGCTTCCCTCCTGCCTGAGTCTGGGGAATGAAAGAGCTCAGATTTACAAATGAGGTTAACTGACAGTCCCAAGTAAACCCATTCGAAGGGATACACCGCTCAGCCAGGGCTTTGTCTCAGCGTGGGAAGCACTGGTTTAAGTTGCAGAAGGCGGCGCCCGGGTGTCCGTGGGGGAAGGACACCTCCCAGGTCTGGTTCCCGCCCGCCCACATTGGCCAGGTAGCTGCTTCTGAGGCATGAGTCAATCACTGCCTTGACCTGTGCCCAGAGCAGGGGCGGCGCTTCCAAACGCCTACCGGGCCAGTGCTGAGGATGATGTTGCCTTCGGGATGGTGGCGTGAAAGAAAAGGCCCCCTGCAAAGACCAGGAGGTGCTGGGAATGGCTGGCCATGTGCCGGCTGGGGCGCCCTTGCCTTCTGTTCAGTGTCAGAATGGAGATACCAAGTCATCCAAAAAAGAAAATGGGCCCCTAAATGGGCACATTTCCCAGTCAAGCCTGGATTGCTGTCTGGGGAATGAGAAATAATAAGTAATAAGAAGGAAAAGTCAAAACGTTACCATCAGACAGCCCCCATCCCAGCCCAGAAGACCCTATCTCTGCACACATCAGAAGTTCAACACCTAAACCCACACCCTAGACCCATTAAATTCTGGCAATGATGCATGTGAACTTCTTTATGGCAGAAAAATGTCTAGGAAGGAGCTGCAGAAATGGAAATGTTGTTGCCCTTTTCTCTAAGGGGCTATTTATTTTGACTTGGCAGTTGCTATCAAAATAACCTTGGCTCCCTTAGCAAAAGCAAAAGCCCTAAATCACAGGGGAGACCTTGCCGAGAGTTTGGGCACCTCGGTGTGTGCTTTGAGCTTCATTGTTCTAGCACATGCCCAAAGCCTAAGCGCTCCTGGGCAGAGGTGGGGCTAGACTAGGTGTCAGAAAGTGGTGGATATGTGCATGCATTAGGATCCTTTCCTACCCGCACACTGAATGGCATCGTCACATCCCAAATCGCCTCGTAAATAAAACATAATCACGGGGGAGGCTGTGTGAGCTGAACCTTTGCAGGGTAATCCGTTTCCTTGCCTAACTATGTCATTGCCTGAAGACGTCAGCAACCACGGACCTTCCGGAATTCACCCACCATCTGTTCCTCTTGCCTAGGATAGCTCAGCTGGATCTCAGCCCTGGGAATGGGGGTCAGGGGGGAGGGTGTATGCTGAACCCAGACGGCACCCTGAGGGAATGTGGCTGTGCCAGTTGGAAAGTATTACGTACCCCAGAAAAGCCAGGTTTTATTGTTTTGTTTTTAATATGTTTATCGACAAATCTTCACCCACATACAGTCCATACATGGTGTCCAATCAGTGGCTCACAATACCATCACATAGTTGTGTATTCATCACCATGATCATTTTTAGAACATTTGCATCATTCCAGAAAAAGAAATGAAAAGAAAAAGAAAAAGCTCATACATCCCATTCCCCTTACCCCTCCCTCTCCTTCACCTCTAATATTTCCATCTACTAAATTTATTCTACCCTTTGTCCTCCTTATTCTTCCTTCATTTTTTATTTGTATTTTTTCATTCATCTGTCCATACCCTGGATAAAGGGAACATCAGACACAAGGTTTTCACGATCACACAGTCACATTGTAAAAGCTACATGGGTATATAATCGCCTTCAAGAATCAAGGCTGCTGGATCACAGCTCAACAGTTTCAGGCACTTGCCTCTAGCCACTCCAATATACCATAAACTGAAAAGGGATATCTATGTAATGCATAAGAATAACCTATAGGATAACGTCTCAACTCCGAAATCTCTCAGCCACTTAAACTTTATCTTGTCTCATTTCCCTCTTCCCCCTTTTGATCAAGAAGGCTTTCTCAATCCCATGATGCCAGGTCCCAGCTCATCCTGGGAGTCATGTCCCATGTAGGGGGGAGGGTAGTGAGTTCACCTGCCAAGTGAAAAGCCATGTTTTAATCCTGATTCAATCTTGTGGGGGCAGTCATTTCTTTTACTCCTGATTCAATATTGTAGGGCAGGAACTTCTGATTAGATTATCTCCATGGAGATGTGGCATGCCTGATTGTGGATGTGACCTTTTAAATTAGATGAGATGTGACTGCACCCATTCAGGGTGGGTTTGAGTAATCTACTAAAATCCTTTAAAAGAGAAAACATTTTGGAGAAAGCTCAGAGCAGATGCAGACACTTGGAAGGCAGTTACTTCAGAGCTGTCAGAGCCAATTCAAGACCTGGACACTTGGAGATATAGGGCATGGTGGATGTCACTGCGTGCCTTCCAATGAGATGCTAAGCAGCCCAGAGTCCCAGGGTTGTGTCCTGAAGGAGATGAGTGAGCCCACAGATGCCAAGTGAGGACCCCACAGGAAACAGAGGCTGAAAGCAATGGAGCCTAGGAGCAAGGGACCAGCAGATGCCAGCCACATGACTTCCCAGCTGACAGAGGTGTTCCAGATGGTATCGGCCTTTCTTGAGTGAAGGTAGCCTCTTGCTGTTGCCTTAGTTGTGACATTTTCTTGGCACTACAACTGTAAATTTGTAACTTATTACAATCCCTTTTCAGAAGCCGTTCCATTTCTGGCATATTGCTTTCTGGCAGCATTAACAAATAATACAGTGGCTATTTTTATGTCACTAGCTATTCCCATTTGTTCACTGGGTTGGGAGGGGTCTCTCCCTCCTTCCTCTTCTTAAAACAAGGCAATCCTTGTTTTAATTGTGTTTTGTTTTATTGCCCTTCGCAGATTTGGGATTTTTTGCAAATTGAAGGTTTGTGGCAACCCTGCATCAAACAAGTCTATCAATACCATTTTTCCAACAGCAT
The DNA here is from genome assembly GCF_023851605.1 of Tamandua tetradactyla. Classification (NCBI taxonomy): domain Eukaryota; kingdom Metazoa; phylum Chordata; class Mammalia; order Pilosa; family Myrmecophagidae; genus Tamandua; species Tamandua tetradactyla. The sequence goes on along the minus strand of NC_135334.1, from coordinate 7,695,404 downwards.
GTGCTCACTGTGTGTCTCTGTGTCATGTTTTAATGAAGGTATATACATTGTTTTTTAAGACATCAGGCCATTGCATACTTAATAGACTATAGTATAGTGTAAACATAACTTGTATACGCACTGGGGAACAAAAAAAAAATCATGTGCTTGCTGTATTGTGTAGGTCTTAAGCCAAACCTGCAATATCCCCCAAGAGTGCCTGTGAGTAGTCCCTAGCTTCCAGGGATCTCAGAGCTTCTGTGGGAATGCCTTCACTGGCTCCCAGAATTCCAGGGATCCGCATAGCAAGAGAAGCTGGAAGTTAGTTCAGTACCTTCTGTCCTGACCATCCCCTCGAGGCTTGGTGGAACTCATTCGGGCATCCTGATACCTGCTTCCTTCCGCGAGAGGTGAAAACCCACAGTTGGGAAGTAGAGCACACCCATGATGTCCAAAGTATCTCTGGCTTTTCACTGCATCCACTTTCTTACACATTCCATCACTCAACAAATATTTGCTGAGCACCTATGAATAAGGAACATGCCAGCATAAGGAATTGGCACCACGGAGTCAGCACCCTTAACAACAGGCGGACAGGAAGATGCATCAGCAAAAGAACTAGAGAAGAAGCTCTCAGTGCCTCCTTGCCTTCTAGCACTGTGTGGTATGTTAATTTCCAACCTGCAGCCCTGGGGTCCCCCCTTCCAGAGACCCACCGCATCACGTTTCTAGAGCCTCTGCATTTCTAGGAGATGCTGAGAAGGGAGCCACAGAAAAGTCATTAGGTAGACGCACACCAAGTCCAAGCCCCAAGGGGCAGCACACGCGTATCTCCCCACCAAGCAGAGCCCATCTTTCAAAGCTCCCACAGCAACACACCTGCTTCTCTTCCACCCAGCCGTGTGCCTGGAACTGGCCAAACTAGGAGAGCTCATCTTCGGCCTCTGCTTTCATTGTGATACCCACTTCTCTTTCCACTGAATATAGCCCATTTTCTTTCCTTCTGGCATGTCACGCAGTTGAGATTGCTGACTTTCTCTCCTAATTAGTTCTTCTTACACTGGAGCTTTGCAATTACTTTTTATTCCCAGTGCCCATTTAAATGCCTTACTTCATTTTTTCAAGCATTCCTTTTAGTTTCTTGTCACTTCGGTGGTTTCTATTGTGAAGTCTGACATGTAGCTGGTTTAAAAGAATGAATTTCCATATTCTCCTTACAAATTTGCATTTTCATATCAACGGGTGAAAAGACAATTGAGTCCCATGCAATCGCTGGTGGGCAGATAAGTGTGTATAGAAGGAAACAACTGGCTTCTTTTGCAATGTGTGATCTCAAGGAGGAAAACTTAAATTGCACCAAGGGCAGAGAATTCAATTTTGAATAGTCAGTATAAAATTGAATTCCCGCATGTATGCCCAGTCACTGCCCACCGCCGTCATTATCTCCCCTAATTTATACTTATTATACCTACAGTAGCCTGTTCTGGAAGATAATCCAGAAGCAGCCTTGGTTGCAGTTTCAATGAAATTTCCCTTCTAGTTCCATTTTATTCATTTGATTCACTAAGGGATGGGTCTTGTGTCCACTGTCTTTTCATTTCCAGGCTGCCCCTTCTCTCATTATCCTGCCCTTCTTAGGACATTTAGGATAGCTGTGCTGTAACTTTCTTTGGCAAAATCCTTCAGCCATGCCCCCCAGAAATGTGGGGTAGATGGTCACGTTTTCACTCGTGCATTTATAGCACAGTCACACAGAACACACACAGCCCTCTGAGGTTCCCAGTAATCTTAGCTCACTTTTTTCTTACTGACCTTTGAGTTGATTATAATAACCGTTGCTCCACAATTAGAGCTATAAATAGAAAACCATGCAGAAAACATAATACCCTCTGCTCGCGTCCATATGTCACTATTATCCTTAAATGCTGCCCAGGTGGAGAGCAGGAAATGGTAACACAGGAAGCATCGTAATCTGAACTTTAAGTGTCCACCCCGTCTCGGAAAGAGAAAAGCCTCTTTGGTTGGCCAGACCTGGATTCAACCTCCTGGGAGACCCCCTGGGGATGTGGGGGGATGAAATGGGAAGGGTCTCTTTCCAGGAGCCCTCACTGCAAGAGCGAGCTCCGCTCCCACCACCCTTGCAACTAGGGACAGTGTGCACAGAAGCCAACCTTCTCTTTCCACTCTCTCCTTTAGCCGCGTAACCTTCCTCCTCTCCTTCTCATCCCTTCCTCCACTGCTTCGCCATCCGGGGTTTTCTTCCTCATTGCTGCCTTTGGAAAACCTCTGAGACTACTGAGTCTGATGTCTCATCTGGCACCTGCCAGTCTGGCCCTCTGAGCTACATCCTTCCTGGCTGAAAGAGCTCCCCAGTTCTTTTCCTACTTCTTTACAACTTTCTCTCATCCACTCGCTGACCTGCAATGATTTATCGAGTTTACTGCAAACAGGGTGTGCTGTGGGCCCAGGACTGTTCCACGAGATCAGGGTCTCACAGCAGGTGTTTGCGACCACAACCCAGGATTGTTCTCTCTTATGCGCACACACACACACACACACACACACACACACACACACACACATACACACACACACACTGTGCCCAAATCAGCCAGGGCAGAGGGCCCCACCAGGCTGACGTGGTTGGGCAGCCCCGTTACCCCTCTGCCCATGAGGACAGATAAGTGTTCTTCCTGGAAAAGTAAATGACTCACTGCCCCCTGGCTTATAAATGCTGTGAAGTGAAGAGCAGAGAGGGGTCAGTTTTCACCTGGGGTTATGGGACCGGGAGGGACCTTTAGAAATGGGATTCTCTGTCTGTGTAAGAGCGTAATCTGTGTGGCCGCTTGTCCATGACAGCTGCTTTGCAGTGACGAATACACTCTTCAAATAAGAGGGAAACGCATGGAAAATTGGTCACAACAAAAGGCTGCAATAAATACATCACACAGCCGCCCAGAAACCTTTTGCCTTGACAACGTAGCCAAACAGCGACTTCAGCCGCAGCAGCCCACACCGAGGAGGTGGGCATTTTATCCCAACTGCACAGCGGGTAAACAGCGTCCCGTGCAGCCGAACCAGTCCCCTGGGAGAGGGGCAATGGAAGAGGGCTTCGGAGTGCAATTTCCAATTTGCTGTCTTTATAGCCACCTCCTCGCCTGCAAGTCGGTGGCTGCAGGACCTCTGCCTGCCCTGCCCCCTTCTAGCCTTTCCCGGGTTCTCCCCCAGCCCAGCACACACTGGCATTTGGATGTTGGATGAGCTGAGAGGGAGCTGGGGACAGAGGTTGTTTCTTCCATTATAACATTTCATTGTCTTCTTCTCTTCCTCCTCCTTCTCTCTCTCTCTCTCTCTCTCTCTCTCTCTCTCTCTCTCTCTGTGTGTGTGTGTGTGTGTGTGTGTGTTCCAAGCACTGGCACTAGAACCCTTCCGGGAGGATGTGGCTGAACCCCAGGTTCCCCAGACACGGCTGCTCTTTCTCCATATGGACACGCTTCAGGTCTTAGCACTGGGGACTAGCAGGGTGGGGACAGCCAGGCTCCCCTGCCACGCCACGCCCACACAGATGGCAGCATAAGCCAGAGCCTCCGTCTAAATTCCTCTCATTGCATTAAAAGACTTGAGTTGCCAGATTTAGCAAATAAAAGTACAGGATGCTCCGTAAAAATCTGAATTTCAGACAAACAATGAGTAATTTTACAAGTGTGTTCTATGTAATATTTGGAACATATTTTATACTAAGAAAATTTTCACTGTTGAACCGAAGTCCAAAGTTAACCAGATGCTCCGCATCTGACCTGGCCAACTTACCTCGGACCCTCAGCTGTCACAGCCCCTCTGATGACATCAGGGAAGCCATTTAAAAGCTAACCATTGCTCCAAGGCTGTCTCTGTGATAGAAGAAACCATCTGATAAATTAGTTAATACATAAGAGCACGAATAACCCCAAAGTTGCTGGTGTGGGAGACAGACTAGCAATCTGAAAACAGGGGTACAGAGGGGCCACTCTGCTCCTCTAGGACTCAGTTCCTCACCTGAAAAATGAAGGCATTGACTTCAGATGCCCCATGGAGCCTCTGGTGATGCTGTCCTCTTATTTTGGTGCATGTGGGAATTATCTGGAGGACACTGGGCATGCCGATGACCAGATCCAGTCTTCAAGACCGCAATCCAGCAGGCTGGAGGTTGGCCCAGGAATGTGCATTTTAAAAGTCCATCCTGTGAGATTCTAGTGTTGAAGCTCTTGAGTCCACAGTCTGAGAAGTGTTGGTCTAGTGTTTCTACTCCTGGAGGGGTCAGGGGTGGTGGGGAGGAGGAATGGTTGGAGAGAGAGATGACCTCATTTTGAAAAGAGAATCCTTAGAGTAAAAGCAAACCCGAATCCTAGCCTGAACCTGTCAAAACTCTGCAAGAAGCCAATCACAATCGGGGCCTCTCCAAGTCCATCTGAACCCCCTATTCCCTCTTTGCACTGCTTCCACTATCTGTCGACCACAGGGGTTCCATGCAGCCAACATCTGCTCAGGGGGTGGCTGTAGAACTGGAAACTCAGCTCTGGCCCCACAGGGGATGGGCAAGGCAACCCAGCAATCTGGCCCTGTGTGCAGACAGCTGTCATTAGGCTGGGGAGGTATGGCCGCAAGCGGCACTGGGCTGGCCTCTTCCAATTGATCTAGGCCATGGATGCAAACAAAGGAACTGGGAAGGACCCAGCTCTAGAGCCCAGAGCTCTGAGACGCCCCTGCCCCAGATGGCTGCAAATGGCCCATTGCTGATCTACTATGGAGCTGCCAACTCTTGCAGGACTTGTCATCCTCAGGAGTCAACCACCTTACCAGGCTTTGGGCACCAGGCCTGTGCAGCCAAGAATTCTGAGGACAGAGTGACTCCCAAAATGGGAGTCAAAATAGAAGAGGAAATCTGTCTCACTGTGTTTGCTCATCACATCTGGCAGCTTCCAACTCCAGGAGCCTTCAGGCTCTGCCCCAGCTTCAAAAAGAGGCCTTATGCCAGCCCATGACGGTGCATGGTGAGATCCTCTGGGGACAGCCTTGTGCTGGATGCCTCCAGGAGCCACACTGCAGTCTGAAGCTCTCCCTTCCCAGCCCTCCCTCCCTCTCTCTCTCCTTTCATAGATGTCACACCCCCTACCTACTTCTGCTTAGAGTCCCACTTATCCTTCCCAGACATTATCTTTTAACAATCTCTCGCACTTCCAACCAGCTCTTGTCATACACTTCCTGGAGGACCCAACTGACACATATTCTCCAGGCTTGGGGTCTCATCCTTCCCCATCAGGGGCCATTTTCTGGGCTGTGCATTGAATATCTGTAGTTCCACCATCCTTATGGACCAATTGTGAGCCTGATTTTCAGCATTCTGTCCTCCAGCTGTGAGAGACAAGAGTTTCTTTAATTACTGGCCTTCTGGCTTCAATGCATGTCCTGAGTTGGGAACTGGTGGCCCTAAGCCCATCATTCTCCTTCGTATGCTAGAGCTGTTGCATGGTTCCATGCGTGCTCTCACATCTGTGTCCCATCCCAGCCCACTTTAGGCAGAGCTCTGTTATTGTGCCTACTGACTGCCAGCAAAGGGACCCTGTTTCCCTAAACAGCAAGTGAGCCAGTTGCAGAATTTTACCCCAAGGAGCTGCTTGCCAGGGCTCTTTCTGGTACCAACTTTCTTAGTTTAGGATCCCTGGAGGTCAGAACCCTTGGGTGCAAGCAGTTCATTTGGTGGGTGGTCCCAGCAACACAAGGGGTGGGGTGGAGAGAATAGATGAGGAAGGGAGAAGATTTAATCAGTGCACACTTGGGCTCAGCTCCCTGAGATCCTCTGAAATGACACATAGAATGCACGTAGAATGGGAACTGGGTGTTTATCCACCAACTCTCTGCCCTCCTCGGTTGTGGCTTTGTGCTCCCAGCATCCCAGCCTGGGCTGCCCTGCACACTCACACTGAGAAAAGCCCATGGCAGAGAAGCAAGAGAAGCAAGTGATGGAGGTGGTGGCCTGTTAGCAGGAACTGGAACTACCCACCATCGTGTGGGACACTCGAGGTGGAGGTGCCTAGGGGACTCGGAGCTGGGCATCAATAGCCTCTGTTCGAAGTGACATCTCAAACTTAGGGGCTTTCTTCTTGGGAAGCTCACGGTGACAGTGGTCTGCAGGGACCCCTTCTGACTATGGCGGGCTGCCTGAGTAGCAACTGGCCTTGGAGATGTTGGAGTGGGAGCAGAATCTTTATTCTAGCAAATGGATGTTACGGAGTGCAATAAACCTTCACGTGAATTTTTAATAAGAAGTGAGAAACTTCAGGAAAACTTCATGCTTGATATTGGTTGTTTTGTGTGACATCCTAGATCCCTACTCATCCCAGTAGGGAAGACAGAAAAGTTAGAGCCATAGACCACTGGAAGACATGGAAGGTTATTACTATCATTTTTTGGCTTGGTGTACTTTATTGATGGTACATGACAATGTAGGACTCTTCTTCAGGGAGCTGGGATGGAAGGTGTGGAGAATGGGTGATTCTTAGTCTTGTGGGATTGAGTTGGGGCCAGGACTCCCCAGCAGTTGATGGCCTCTCTCCTCCTCTCAGGCTGTCGCTGGGGTTGGTGGTCCAGGGCTCTTACTCCTTAGAGGCCATGAGACCCCCACCCTGTTGTTGTAGCCAAATTCATTGTCATACCAGGAAATGGTGGTCATTGAAGGCAATGCCAGCCCTCGCATCAAAAGTGGAAGAGTAAGTGTCACTGTTAAAGTTGCGGGAGAGTCCGATTCCTGCTGCCTGCCCATGAAAAAAAGAAAACTTAAAAATTAAAGTTGCAGGAGACAGCCTTGTCCTCAGTGTAGCCCAGGATGCCCTTTAGGGCATCTGATGCCTGCTTCACCACCTTCTCAGTGTCATTTTACTTGGCCGCTTTATCCAGTTGGCAAGTTAGATCTATGATGGACACATTGAGTGTGGGGATGCGGAAGGTCATACCAGCTTCCCATTCAGCTCTGGAAACTGACCTTGTCCACCACCTTGGCAGCCCAGTAGACTCAGTGGGGATGATGTTCTGGGCAGCCCCACGGCTGTCACGCCACATTTTCCCAGAGGGGCCATCCACAGTCTTCTCAGTGGCAGTGATGGCATGGACGGTGGTCACGAGTCCCTCCATGATGCCAAAGTTGTCATGGATGACCTCTGCCAGGAGGTTCAAGCAGTTGGTGGTGTAGGAAAATTGCTGATAATCTTGAGGGAGATGTCACATTTCTCATGTTTCATGCCCATCACAAACATGGGGGCATCAGCTGAAGGAGCAAAGACAATGACTTTTTGGTGCCACCTTTCAAGTGAGTCCCAGCCTTCTCCATGGTTGTGAAGACACCAGTGGACTACACAACTTATTTAGCACCTGTGTCACCCCATTCGATGGTGGGCTCTCACTCCTGGAAGATAGTTATGGGACTCCCATTGATGACGAGCTTCCTGTTCTCAGTCTTGATGGTGCCTTTGAACTTGCCATGGGTGGAATCATGCTGGGACATGTGGACCGTGTAGTTGAGGTCAATGAAGGGGTCATTGATGGCAGCGAGCTGCACTTCATCAGAGTTTACATTAGCCCTAGTGACCAGGTGCCCAATACAGCCAAATCCATTTATTCTGACCTTCACCATGGTGTCTCAGAGATGTGGCTGGCACTGCATGAAAGGATGAGGCTGTCTGTCGAGCAGTGAGGAGCAGAGAGCCCACCAAAGGAGGCTTTTTAAGCAAGAACATTGCAGGGTGCGAGGTATGGTTTAGAGGGAGAAACCATCCAACATAGAGAGGGTTCAGGGCATGCTGGAAGGTCACTGTAGGCCAACTGTCCAGCACATACGTTAGGGTCCAGCAGTGACCAGTGGACAAAGAGAAATTCTCATCTTGAAGGCCAGGGGTGGCCTTGGTCAAGTAATTGCACAATTAATTACTGTTGAATTCACATTTGAGATGTGCCCTGAATGGACTGCATGAGAGAATAGAGAATGGGAGTGAGGGAACTAACCAGGGGAGGGTGGGCAATGGCTCTGAAGAACAAATATGGATGAATTAGGTAAAGGCACAGCAGGACAACATACCAGACATGGGAAGAAGAAGGAGCGTGGGTTCCTGGAGGCCATGGCAGGAGCAGGTCTGGTGGAGAGAGCAGAAGTGAGGAGAAGGATCCCTGGGGTCCTCGGGAGCCAGGCAGCTGGACCTCCAGCCACGGAAGGGCCTCTGGTCTATCGTGGTCTATAGTGAAAAGAGGCCCTGGTAGCTCGTGAATGGGGGAGCTACGTGGTAAGACCGGCACATTTTAAAAGTCCAGTCTGGCTGTGGTGTAGGGGGTGCAACAGGAAGGGCACAAGCCACATGTGGGGAAGTCAGAGAAGAAGCAGATGCTTTCATCCAGGGAGATGCAGGTAGCTCAGATGAGGGGAGCAGAATTGGAAATAGAAGGAAGCAGCCAGCTTTGGGCCATCTGTAGGAGGTGATGCTGCAGGGACCTGTGGCAGTATGGAGAAGGGGGTGAGTGGGCAGAGAAGTGATGATGGACTCTTTGGCTTTTGCTTGAGCACCCGGATGAGTGGAGATAACATCTACTCAGACAGGACACACCAGGCAGCCCTCAAGTTTGGGCAAGAGATGGTTCCCGGTGTGGGAAGCACCCATGATGCACCCGCATGGAGACATTGACTTGTCATTGACATTGAGTAGGACAAGCAGAAAGGTGGGAGAAGAACTAGCAGAACCCAGAGCCTGGATGGCTGAAGGCAGAGGCAAGGGCATTTCAGGGAGAAGGGAGTGGCCAGCAGCGCTGGGGTCACCCGGAGGCAGAGGCAACCAGGTCTGGCCCTGCTGTTTCAGTGGGCACAGTGGGGGTGCAGCTTAGAGGGCACGGCGCTGGTGGGAGGGGAAAAGGAGGGGTCGCATGTGTGCCTCCTCCGGGAGGGGAGGAGCAGGGCAGAGGGTGTCCACAGGGAAATGTGGTGGTTTCCATCTAGTGCCACTGCTTTATCAGCAGTGTGAGATGTGAGAAGCTTAAGCGTGTTTCAATGCTGGTAGGAATTATCCCTAAGGAAGAGGAAGCTCAAAAAACAGAAGGGTGAGGGGATTCTCACTCTCGTGGGGTCCGGGAGAGAACTGGGGCTAGGGGGTGGGATGCCGGGCACATTGGGGATAAAACAGGACCTCCTGCTCCTCCCTGGTTTTCCCCATCTGCTGTCCCTCCCCCTCCTCTCTGCCGTTTAAAATGTTGTTGACGCTTCTGCGCTGCTCAGACCAAGTTGCCGCCGCTTCCTCTCCATCTCCAACTAAACCTGCGGTGCTCTCCTCGCACTGAGTGAACCATGCATGTTCATGTCAAATAGCGACCCGTGTCCGCATTCACCAACTTCTTTTTTCCACGACTCCCTCAACACCTGGCTCCCGCCCGGCGTAAAGATAATTGTCCTTTTACCGCAAAGGTGCTTCTACACAGGAGTCAGGATCCCAGGAAAGACCGCAGCGCCCCTCTGCGCGGCTGCAGCCCCGGGGTGAAGGCTCCGAGGCACGCGGACGTCCTGCTCCCAGGTCCTCATTTCTCACGGGGACTGAAGGGGCTGAGGCCCAGCGCTGGCAGATGAGGAAAGAGGCAAAGCAGGAGTGCGGACTCAGGGGTGGGCCTGGGGGAACCTGGGTGTTGGCAGCGTCTCCAGGAGCTGTGTCGCTTCTCATCCAACATGCGTCAAACCAAGACAGGCGCTAATCTCGGAAGCCAGGAGAAGCTGCTAAGAGCAGATGAGGCATGAACGCCCGCAGGGACACTTGACCAGGTCATTGTTTGTTGTTCAGTAAAAATCACAGGGGGAGAAGCTCTGCAAGTGGGGGCACAGGCAGCAGATGTCTCCTAGGGGGACAAACTGAGGCAATGCTGATTGCAGGCTTTTCACACCTTCAGATGACTTGTTTATCACTTCTGTCTACAGAGCGCCAGGGGAGGCTTAGGATACTGAGTTAACTAAGAGAGCTAATATTATGTAGAGTTCTTAGAACAGTGCTTAAAGCTGGAAGTGTTCATTATAGTAATAAAACAACTTTTATTATTACCTTGGAAAGGCAAGAATTAAAAACAGATAAGCCTGGATTTGAATAGTGCATCTGCTAGTTTCCCAGATCTATCTACTAGTAAGTGCTTTAGACTCTGATTTGTGTTTCTACGGCTGAAAAAAGGAAGATACTCCGATCCAATGTGGAGAAGATGATTTTGTAATGTTCAGCACAGCGTTGCATGCTTCAACAACAGTTTTTATTATTTATCTCACTTCTTATATTCCCAAAGGAATTATCCTAGACAGGGACTCTTTCAGTTGCAAGTGACTGAAATCCAGAATAAAGGAGCTTCGCTAAGTAGGGAAATTATAGGCTCGCATGCTTCAGGCACAGCTGGATCCAGGGGCCAAACCACGTACTCAGTGTTTCTTGCAGTTTCTCAGTTCTGTTTTCCTCTGCATGTTGGTTTCATTCTCAGATAGAAAGCTCCAAGAAATTCTCGTGGTTCAAGTTCCAAAAAGAGAAGACAGGGGTCCAAGGATAGTTTAGTGGTAGAATTCTTGCCTGCCATGAGGGAGACCAGTTTCGATTCCCAGCCCATGTACTTCCCAAAAACAACAACAACAAAATTCAACAAATAGTACTCAATAACGGGATACTCGCATGGAAAAAGAATGAAATGTGACCCCCACCACACAGCATACAAAAAAAAAAAAAAAAAAAACAATGGAGAAGACAATCCCTTCTTCTCAGTGCCCATAACTCACCCCTCATAAACAGATTCCCGTGGGCCCAGTTTGGGTGCTGCTGGAGTGGTATGGACCTGGAGGCGTGGGCAGGTAGCACCAAAACTGACCAGGCAGGTGACAGGGCAGTCCGTGCTCATGGGGACAGGGTTTGGGACCCCCGGTCATCAGTTCCCATGGGACCTCATGGGCTCAGTAAGGGGTAGTCTCACCAAGGCAAGGAGGGTACTCACCAAATGCAGTGCCTTCACTTTTGGAATCTTTCCCTTGGGACAGAAAACTCCCCCCATTTGTGAGAGGGATGCAAAATGAGGCAACCCGGCTCCCCAGCTCTAGGGCTGGGCTGAGGGACAAGGGGAGGAGAACAAGAGTTTGTCCCCTCAACTGACCGCTCGATTGCCCTCAGTCCCTGAGCCCTGAAGCCCTGGGCCAGGCTGATGACTGTGACACCCCCTTCAAAGAAGTAGGATCCCCCAGAACCAAGAAGGGGAAACTTAGAGAGCCACCAGGAGGGAGCGAGTTTATTCTCCTTTACCAAGTCTTGTGCTGGAGACAGGATAAACCTACCAATGGGAATAGTGAATTTCCGAGAATCTACAACACTAGCCATTGGAAGAAACATCGTTATTTCAGGGACCAAGAAGAGCACAATTCTGCAGGTTTCAGAGATGGGAAAAATTGTATTTCAGAATGAAGAAAATATGGTAAAAACGCCCACGATGTCTGTGACTTATTATATGCAGATTCTGTCCTGAGCACTTTTCTGTCTATGAATTCATTTCCTCACAGCCAGTCTCGGAGGCAGCATCTATTTCCTTCTGCACTCAGTGGATGAAGGCTGAGCCCCGGACGGCGGAGCTGCCCGGCCCAGGCTCACACAAGTCGCAGGGCTGACATGCGGACCCAAGCCGCCTGGCTCAGAGACCCTGGTCCCAACAGCTGTAGGAGAACAGAACTGAGGGATCGGTTTATTTCAAACCCATCCCATGGTCCAGTACCGCTGAGCTGCTCAGATGCAGCCCATTCCAGAAGGCACAGTGTCTGTCCACGAGCTCTCAAATTTATCATTCGCTTTCTTGGAGACATGTCCAAGAAAGTTATCCCACAGCAGTTCTCGACTCTGCCTGAATGTCATTTTGCATGATGGCAAATTTGGGCTGAGGCCCAGAGTTCCCAGAGCCCTCCGTTGTTACCTGGATCTAGTGAGAGGACGTCAAATTACTTAATTTTATCCCTCGATGAGTAATGATCACATCTCCCAGATGCAGGACAGTTTGCATAAGGGAGAGTTTCTCTTTCCCTGCAGCCTCCTCCATCTGGCTGGCAAAACGCAAGCCCTACGCCTTACACAGCAGCTAGCCGACCCTACAGGTGTGCCCCGCAGGGTCATTTCTCAGATGGCGTGTTCATCCCTGCTCCCTGGGTATTCCCGGCTTCCCGGGGCGCTGCATCTCAGCACGGTGAAGACGCTGCCACCCCCGGTTCCCATGGAAACCGACCAGGGACAGGAACAAAAGGCTCCTCAAGGTCATCGGTGCGGTGCCGAGGAGAGCGGAGACCCGGCGAGCGCTTCCTCCCCTTCCCTTCGCCCACAGCAGGCAGCCCGGCGGACCCACGCTCCCCGCGTGCAGCGTGCCCTGCCCTGCCGTTCCGGGGGGTCCCTCCCAGTTCTTCCCTGCTCCCCTCCCCCTCCCCGGGCCCCAGCGCCGTGTGGGTCTCACAGGGGAACTGGTTCCTATTTGCACGGTGAACGAATGGTCCGTGTGTCCTTCCCCTTCTCTGAAACACATCAGAGGTGCGTCATCATCGTGATCAGCTGCGGGAAATGACCTCCTGGAGCCAGGGCCGGCTGCTCCGAGGCTCGGCGGAGCAGGAAGGCAGCGTCAGCGAGGGAACACAGGGGTTCAGGAAGCTGCGGGCAGGCCAGCGGCTGGCTTTTGTGGCCCTCCCCAGCAGGCTGCACACATCCCCTCCTCTCTCCTTGCCGCACCGACCCCCTCCATCACTGCTTGGCTCAGCCACCACTCCTGGCCTGAGACCTGGCCATTCGCTCTGTTTTCCTCAAAAACCTTTCTGCCTCCAGCCGCCCAGGACAAGGAGGAGGGGCTGCTCCCCTAAGCAGTTGATCAGGGTCCTGAATTTCCAGCTCCGCCCAGTCCTCAGGAGGAACCAGCCCCTCTCTCTGGGCGGCAGCGAGCCTTGGAGCCCAGATATGGAAGCTGGGACCAAAGACAAGTCTCACTCTTTCTCCCTCAGTTTTAATTAGGATCCAAATGGGGCTGGACTTCTCTCCATCTGGGAGGGACACCGGGGGCTCTGCCAAGGCCGAGGTTATGGCCAACAAGCTATGTCCGACAGGTGTGAGCACACTTCGCACTGGCCCAGCCTCTCCTCCACCTGGGCCCCGCTGCCATTTGAAACTTAAACCCATCTTAAGCTCACCTCTGCAGGAAACCCTGTCTGCAGAAAATGCAGGCGGGGGAGGAATGGGTTTTCATTATTTGTTGTGGGTTTCCTTAGGGCCGGTGCTGAAAGGAGTTAAAAAAAAAAAAAGTGCAGGATAGAAACAGCAGCAAGTAGTGGGGAAATGGTGGTTGTCTTTATTGTCAGGGTCAATTAATTCCAATTTCAGTTTATTTGCATCACCCAAGGACAGGCCCAGCTAGCGTAAAACAGTAGGGTTGGGTTACAGTCACACACTTTAGGAGATGCTTTTAAAAACACCCACTAAAAGCCATTCACTCTGAGTTTGGGGAAGGACTTGGGTGGATGGGGGTTGGAGAATTGTGATTAACTTGCCATGTGACATGGGGAAGACAACAACCCCTCTGTTTCCACACTGTCAAGTACGGAGCTGTCATTAATCTCTGAAGCTGCTTCCAGCTGTAAAACCTTACAACTGTCCGGGAAGAAATACTATTAATGATTAACATTTATCCATTCATCAAGGCCAAACCTTTAGGCTGAAACTACCTGCCTGAATCTGGATTCTGGCGCATCTAAGAGACGAAGTCTCAGCCAGGAGGCGAGGCCTGCTCTCCGGCTCCCCCTGGTGGCGAAGCCTGCTCTCTACATCATTGTGTTAGGTACTGTATGGACATCTTTTCACTAATCCCTCCTGCAAATTTGTGAGGACTTTCCCAGTTTTATAAAGGAGTAACAAGTGCAGGAGATTTATCCAGGGCTGTGCAGTCAAGAATATGTGAGAAAACTGGGTTCAATACCAGGACTGTGAGCAAAGGCTTTGGACGTCCCACACTGCTCCCTCTCCTACCTGCTTTTGGGGAGTGGGCTCTGCAGTATCCAATGGGCTCTGCAGTATCCATGCATCTGGGGGTTCCTGGAGCTTAGCGGCAATCAGAAATCTGCTCCCTGAACAGCTTCACAGGACAATCGCACTTGTGCTCCATTGTTACTCTCTGCTGAGCCTCAACCAGCTGCCCTCCTCCCTCCACCTGCATTTTCACCAGATCTGCAGAGTAGGAGCCAGTTAGGGGAAGAGAGTGAGCTGGAGCCTCCATCTTACCTTCCGGCCACTGAAAATAAGACTCTTTATCATTTGGCTGGTCCTTACCAGGCATTTTGTCCTGCACCAAGCCAGCAAAAGTGCAGCTAGAGGCATGGTCAATTGAGGGGACAATTTTAGGTGTGACCTGTGGACCACCTCCTCAGTGTCCTGACTAAACTTAGAGGACTCACCTTCCAGCCCTAAGCTTCCTGGCTCTCTAAGAGGTTCTGTCACCACCCACCCTGGCTCAAGGGGGACTAGGGTCAGAATGCGTAAGGGGACTGTCCGGCAACACAATGCCCAACGCAAGGAAGAGAGAGTTGCTTCTTTGAAAAGCAGGGCTGTACCCACCTGGAGCTGGCTGCAGTGGGTGGCGTTTCTCATATTCTGACTTTAAAATCCTCTTTAAACAGTTAGGTAACTACATGTAGTAGGGATCCCAGCTGGGTTCACCACAGGATTCAGATTGGGCAGGTCCTGAAGTGGGTGCCAACCAAAGCCCCTTTCTTAGGTGACATATGCTGAGTCCTGCACTGCCTGTGCGGCTTTATCATGGCACACTTGCATTCCTGTCCTGATTCTGCCTGTAGGATACTCAGTGCAGAGCCCAGGGAGCTACCCCCAAACATATGGAGTCCAGATATGAGATGAAACGCATGTGCCGTTCTTTATCTAGTATCACAACAAACCTCAGTGCCTGCGGGAAGAGAATCCATGCTTCAGAGCGACTCATGGCCAAATGCTTCATTTAGAGGAGGGAAGGAGAGGTTGCCTGACTTATTTTCAGTCTCTGCCTTCAGGGCATGGGAGGAACAAACTGCTCTTGGCTCCTCTTAGATGTAGACGTTAGCATACTTGTCATCTGCAAAAGCAGCCATGGATGGAGTGTTGGCATCAGCCCCTGCACTGGCACCTTTGGGGGCATGCAGTAGGGGCACACATTCAGCACACTCAGCCTGCCTCCATGGTGCCCTCAACAGCAGGGGGTTGGCATTGTGCACAGAGGGCATTTGCTAAGAGAGGGTGCCTCGGGTTTTGACATCAGCAGTATCAGACGGCTCACCACAGTAAACCAAAGCAAGAGAGGAGGGAAAGTGGTGGCTAACGGATTAGATCATCTAGAGGAAATGGACAAATTCCTAGAAATACACAATGCACGTAATCTAACTCAAGGAGAAATAGAAGAGGGTGCAAGGGTAGTTCAGTGGTTAGAATGCCTGTCTTTCATGCCAGAGACCCGGGTTCAATTCCTGGACCATGCACCCCCCTCCCCCACCAAAAAAAGCAATAAGAAGAAATAGAAGAGTTCAACAGACTTATAATAAGTAAAAAGCACTGAATCAGTAATCAAAAACTGAACCTCCCAAAAAAAGAAAATTCCAGAACCAGATGGCTTCACCGGTGAATTCTACCAAACATTCAAAAAACAATTAACACTAATCCTCCTTAAACTTTTCCAAATCAGCAGTTCCATATGAATCTGAAGATTGGCTTTCCTATTTCTGTAAAAAAAGACTGCTGGGATTTTGATAGGTATTGCACTGAATCTGTAAATAGTTTGGGTAGTGTTATCTTAATAATATTGTCTTCCTATCCATTAACACGGGATGTCTTGCGATTTATTTGGGTCTTTTATTTCTTTCAGCAATGTTTTGTAGTTTTTAGTATTCTTTACCTCCTTGGTTAAATTTATTCCTAGTTATTTTATTCTCTTAGAAGGTATTGTGAGTGGGATTGTTTTTGAAATTTCCATTTCAGAAAATTCTTTGCTGGTGTATAGAAACACAACTGAGTTTTGCATGTTGATCTTCCACCCTGCAACTCTGCTGAATTCGTTGATCAGCTCTAGTAGTTTTCCTGTCAATTCTTGGGGACTTTCTATGTAAAGGATCTATATATGGCATCTATGCAAAGGATCCATGTATGTCACCTCCAAATAGAGATAGTTTTACTTCCTCCTTTCCAATTTGAATAACTTTTATTTCTTTTTCTTGCTTAATTGCTCTGGCAAGGTCTTCCGGTACAACGCTGACTAGCAGTGGTGACAGTGAGCAGCCCTGTCTTGGCCTCCGGGGAAGCCTTTCATCACTGAGTATAACGTCAGCAGTGGCCTTTTTCAGATATACTCTTTATCATGTTGGAGAAGTCCCCTTCTATTCCTATTTTTCTGTGTGTCCTATCATGAAGTGATATTGGATTTTGTCAAATGCCTTTTCTGCATCAATTAAGATATGTGGTTTTTTTTCCTTCGTTCAGTAAATGTGGCGCATTACATTGATTGGTTTTCTTACGTTGAACCACTTTCTATTCCTGGGATAAATCCCACTTTGTCATGGTGCATAATTATTTTAATGTTGTTGGATTCGACTTACTGGTATTTAATTGAAGCTACATCTATATTCATAAGAGAAATTGGTCTGTAGCTTTCTTTTATTGAGATGAGGTTATATGGCTTTGGTATTAGGGTGCTATTGGCATAATACAATGAGTTAGGAAGAGGTCCTTTCTCTTAATATTTTTAAGATAACTCTATTCAAAGCTATGCATAGATTCAGTTTTAATATCTATTAAAATTCCAGCAGCTTTTTTTTTTTTTTTTGCAGAAATGGGAAAGCCAATCCTTAGATTCATCTGAAATTGCAGAGGGGCTCCAAATAGCCAAATGAATATTGTAAAAGAACAGAGCTGGACTTCTCACACTTCCCAATTTCAAAACTTACTACAAAGCTACAGTAATCAAAGTAGTGTGGTACTGGCATAAAGATAGACATATAAACCAATGAAATTGAGTTGAAAGTTCAGAAATAAACCCATATATCTGTGACCAATTGATCATTGATAAGAATGTTAAACACATTACTTGATAAAGAATGATCTCTTAAGCAAACGGTTCTGGGAAAATTGGATATCCACTTGCAAAAGAATGTTGAACCCCTATCTCATACCATATACGGAAATTGACTGTAAATGGATCCAGTACCTAAATATAAGAATTAAAACTCCAAAATCCAGAAAAAAAACCTAGGGTGGAACCTTCATAACCTTGGGTTTGGTATAGTGATATCTTAGATGTGACATTAAAAGCACAAGCAACAGAAGAAAAAATAAATAAACGGACTTTATCCACATTTTAAACTTTTGTACATCAAAGCACACTACAGAGAAAGTGAAAACACAGCTTTTAGAATGGGAGAAAATAATTGCAAACCATATGTCTGATAAGGATTTAATATCCAGAATATATAAAGAACCCCTACAACCCTACAACAAAAAGACAAAAATTCAATTGAAATATGGGTGAAAGACTTGAATAGACATTTCTGTTAAGAAGATATATAAATGGCCAATAAATGGATGAAAAAGTGCTCAACATCATGGGTCATCAGGGAAATGAAAGTCAAAACTACATTGAGATATCACTTTATACCCGGTAGGATGGCTATTTAAAAAAAAAAAACAGAAATTAATACATGTTGGCGAGTTGCAGAGACATAGGACCTCTTATACATTGCTGATTACATTGTACACTGATGCTTTCTCTGTGGAAATTAGTTTGGCAGGTCTTCAGGAAAAGAAAATAGCATATGATCTGTCAATCCAATTTCTTGTTATATACCCAAAATAATTGAAAGCAGACTTGAACAGATATTTGCATGCTGATTGTATTAGTTAGGGTTCTCTAGAGAAACAGAATCAACAGGGAACACTTGCAAATATAAAATTTATGAAAGTGTCTCACGTGACTGTAGGAACGCAGAGTCCAAAATCCACAGGGCAGGCTGCGAAGCCGACGACTCCGATGGATGGCCTGGATGAACTCCACAGGAGAGGCTCACCAGCCAAAGCAGGAATGCAACCTGTCTCCTCTGAGTCCTCCTTAAAAGGCTTCCCATGATTGCATTTAGCATCACTAATTGCAGAAGACACTCCCCTTTGGCTGATTACAAATGGAATCAGCTGTGGATGTAGCTGACGTGATCATGACCTAATCCTATGAAATGTCCTCATTGCAACAGACAGGCCAGCGCTTGCCCAATCAGATGAACAGGTACCACAACTTGGCCAAGTTGACACCTGTCCCTAACCATGACACTGATGTTCATAGCAACATCATTCACAAGAGCCAAAAAGATAGAAGCAATGCAATTGTCCATCAACAGATGAACAGATAAACAAAATGTTGTATATACACTCAATGGAATATTATTCATCCATAAAAAGGAATGACATTCTGAAGCATGCTACTATACAGGTGAACCTTGAATACGTTATGTTGAATTAAATAAGCCAGACACAAAAAGACAGATATTGTATGATCTCACCTATATGAAGCACCTGGAAGCAGCAAAATTCATAGAGACAGAGAGTAGTTAATAGTTTGCCAGGGGCTGGGGGTTATACAGGGCAGGAAGAGGGAGTGAGAACTTAATGGGTGAACAGTTTCTGCTTGAAGTAATGAAAAGTAGGGGTAATAGATATCATGATGGTAGAATAATACTGTGAATGCAGTACTACTACTGTACTTGTGCCCTTGAGTGATGTTACAATGGGAAATTTTGGGTTGTAAGTTTGTTACTACAATATGAATTTTAAAAATTAAAAAATTCATGAACACCACCACTTAAGAGCTAGACAGAAAATATTTATCCAATTAATAGGATTTGTTATCATTATGGAAATATTTTTATGTCCATTTTAGATAAATTAACATTTAATAGATGACAGGAGTTTTGTTGTGTAGTGAGTGGTGAATACAGCTCTATTCAGGTATTGCCCCAGGCTATTCATTTAATTTACTCAATAATGAAAATGAGATGAATTCAGTCACCAGAGTTACATGTCTCAATTAGGAGCAGAGGAAGAGAGGATTGAGTTGTGTGGGACAAAGATATGTTATCACTGATAGTTTAGGTGGTGTGGATTCAACTGTACCCTCTTCACTGAGGCTTAATTCCCTGATTGCTGATAAAAATTCTTTCAGTAGAATTGCCTTCAGTAAGAAATGCCAACATTTTCAGGTGTGGGTGTAAGAAAAAGCAAAAAGATATTTTGGAAAGACAAAGTGGAAACTGGTTTTCTACACTTTACATTTGAGTGTGGACAAGAAAAGTATTTATTTTAAATGTGTCTTAGTTAGGAATAATGGATTGTCCCCTTTCCCTCTTTACTTGTATGTTGTTACTAGTAATTCAGAAAATATTTTTTCCTTTTTATATTTCAATTTCCCCAATAAATGTTTATCCATGAATGCACCTTAAAAGTAATAAGAGCTTCCGCTGAGTGCTTTGCCAAGTGCCGGAGCTTGTCCGAAGGCATTATGTGTATTAACCCATTTGATCTTCCCAACCACAGTGTGAAGTGCATATTATCATTATTATTACTTTATAGGAGAATAAACTAAGGCATACAGAAGCCAGCCAAGGCCATGTGGTTAATAAGTGGCCGACCCACTGTAGGATTCACACTCGCATTTGGTTCCTGCACCTGTTCTCTTGCCGATATTTTATATTGCTTTTACTAATAGGTCCTTAGTGGCTATTAACAAATGAAACAGTTTAGATTGGACAGGGTTTTTTTTTTTTTTTAATCTTCAAGGAAGTCTAATGTAGTCTGCAATTAGAACCTATGACCATGAGGGTTTATGATAAACAATTGGTCAAGCAGAATAACCCATAAATATTCTTTCTGGCTATGAGCAGATTTGGGCACAATAATATATGTATATTTCACGACACAATCTTATACATATTTATTACTTTAAATGTGTTTCACCTGCTGGTTTTAGCTTAATTATAAATTCTCTGTGCATACTCCAAATATTCAGAATCCTAGCACAGGAATCAGTGAAAGTCCAATGATGCATTATTAATGAATGAGTCAGTTAACGGAGGAGAGCGCATACGAGCTGCTTTTAGCTCCCCAAAATATTTTGAGTTATTTTCCAAATCGCCTGAGTTAGACGGTCGAAATCTAAACTATGTTCTAGGATTCGGCCCCCATCATTGGCTACCATGAATAAAGGTGCCAGACCCATCAGTGTGCCAATGTCTGTTTCTGACTCTGCTTTCAGTTCTTTCAAATATATTCCTACTAATGGGATTACCTCATCCCATGGTGACCCTGTATTTAGCCTCCCATAGATGTGCGACATTACCCTTCAGAGAGACTGCACTCTTTTACTTCCCTACCAACATTGCATTAGGTACACTTCTCTCTCCACATCTTCTCTAGCGCTTGTATCTTTCTGTTTGTTTATTTACTATTTATTTATTTATTTATTTTGCATGGGCAGGCACCGGGAATCAAACCTGAGTCTCTGGTATGGCAGGAGAAAATTCTGCCAGTGAGCCACTGTGGCCTGCCCTTTTAATTAATTAATCTTATTTATTTTTTTGTTTTTGACTCTGTAATTTTTGTTGAGAGTTATTCACCTATATATTCTATCCCAGGTATGCAATCAATGTTTCCTGGTGTCCTCACTTTGTTGTACAATATTCCTTGCTCTTAATTTTAGGAAATTCTCATTGAAGAGACCTTTTTTAAAAGAAGAAAAATATTTCTTGCCTGAGAAGATCTCTGCAACTGAAGGCTGGCTGTAATCCAAAGTTACTTACCTCCCACCCAAACTTCCACTGGTATACTGCATGCCTATTTGTCTCCCTCTCTTTTCACCAAGAGCCTTTTCAGATAAAACTCCTGTCTGCTGGACAATTGATATTAAATCTTAAGGAATAAGTTTTGCTGATCATAGCCCCTCTGCTGAATGTCCTAAGAGGGCTTCTGCTCCCAGTAATGGGGAATTCAGTATCTTGTAACAACTCTTCTTTTCTAGTGAAAATCTTGTAAAAAGCTCTTAAAGACATATGACCCTTGTTAGTAAGCCAATAAGATCATGAAAAATTAATAGAAAAGGGTCTAAAGAGAGATCAGAGCCTCAGAGTGGTGATCCCAGCCACGGGGCCACTTCTCCTCTGGAGAAATTCGTTGATTCTGGGGGAGTTGAGTATCACCTGTGGGGAATAATGCACCTGGACTGGATTGTAGAGCTCACCAATATAGGGGTGAGACAGTCTATAGGGGGAACCTGATGAACCCACTTCCTTTTGAATTGCAAGTCTGCACCCTAGGTGCAGAAGGTGGCTGCTCTCAAGGAACTTCAATTCAGCTTCGAGTTATCTTGATTTCTGACACTGGATGAGGTGACTCTGGATTGTTTGTAACCCTAGATGCATAGCAGAAGCAAGCATAAAACCTCTCTAGAAAAATATAAAATCATCCTATTCCACAAAGTATTTTAGTAAATAATTTTTCAGAAATAATGTTCAGTGTTTTGAAAAGATGGCAAAATAGGATAAGTCGAATTCACCCCTGCTCCAAGGAACAGCTAGAGAAGTGACAGGAAGGCAACTGGGATGGTGATTCCCGGGTGTACATGACCTGGGAGGGTCTCCTGCACCACACAGGGAGGCCCTGGTTGCAAAAGCTGAAGAATTGAGATGCAGAGAACCAGAGACTGTCCAGCGGTCGCAAACAGCCTAAAACGCGTCCCTTTCCATATGCAAGCCCGGAACCCTCAGGAGTGCATAGACAGGGAGCCAGGAAAAGGAACTAACCTCAAACATGCTGTCCCCACCCCGCGACTCATGTCCTCCCCATATCCCATGCACCTGAACCACATCACTGCCTCACTACCCTGCCTCAAGTGCTCCTGTCCCAACCTCCCCTCCACGCCCGAGCGTCCCTGCGCCCCCCCACTCTGCCCTGCTAGCGCAGCACTGCCCCAGACCAACCCACCTCTCCCGCGCAAGTTCACAGCTTAGCCCTGCCCCACCTGAGACCCAGGCACCCGCACCCAGCCCCTCAACGCCCCCCTCCCCCTCCCTGCCCTCTGCAGGCAGCGGCCTACACATCCAGGCTCTGGCCCTCGTCATACCCAAGCCACACCCAGGCCACACCCATCCCCAGCCCATACAGTCGTGCAATCCCACCCCGCCTGCCCCCAACCTTTGCGCATGTGTACATCAGTGTAAAGACCTTCCAGATATGTGCGATCCCAGATACGCGCACACAAGCACCCCTGCCACATCCCCAGCTCTGAGCAAGCGCTGACTTCTGCATCCGGGCCACACCTGCCCCCAGCCCAAGTAGGGGCAAACCCAGCCTGCAGCCACTGAGCTCTGCGAATGTGCACACAGGGTGCTGCCCCTTAGACCCACCCCACAGACCCGACAACACTAACAACCACATCCTCCCTGCTGGGTGCCTATCCCTGTGTGAACCGATCTCATGACTCCTGCACCCCAACTCCCTGCCCTGTACACGTGCACACCCCTGCCCCTCCCCCTGCACAAGTGCCCTGACCCCACACCTGGCAGGTGCTCACGTGTGCATCCGTGCTACATAGCCCCCTGCACACACGTGCACCCCCACCTCACACCCTACCCCCACCCCTGCACACCTGCGTGAAGGCCCCACCCACCCGACATCACCCACTCCTGGCCCCACATACCACAACCCTGCAACCTGTGTCCTGCCCCTACACACTCGCACATCCACATCCTGGGCCCCCTAAGCCCCTCGACCTGCTCAAGGACACATCCATTTCCTGCACTCCCTGTGCCCTGACCTCTGTGTCACCTACCCCTGCCCTCCTTGTGCCCTGATCTCCATGCCCCATACCCCACACCCTGAAACCAATGACCTTCATGCTCCATGCGCCCACTCAGATCTGGCCTGTGCACCAGCCCCCATGCATCCACTCAGCTCCCCATATGCCTCCTACTGCACCCTACCTCTGTGTCCCCCAAACCACACCCTGGTCCTGTGCTCCAAATCCTGCCTGAACTGCACCCCACCCCCACAGCCCCCACCCTGCACCTCCACAATCCTGTGTCCCGCACCCCAGGCTCCCAGGCATGCCAGTGTAGCATCCCAGACCCATGCCTATATCTGCACTGCAACGCGTACTGCACTGTTGTGCCCCACATCTTGCTCCACATCCATCCCGCAAATACAAAGCTTTCGTCCATTGAAGGAAATCAACTTCCAAAGTAACACAATCAAAATATTTACATGCCTTGAAGGCAACAGAAGATCACTAAGCAAATCATGATGCAGACAGATACAGCCCAGCCTAATGACCAAATTAAAACACCAGAGGAGACACAGACCTTGGAATAACTCATCAAAGATACTCATATAACTATACTAAATAAAATCAATGGGATGCCTAATGACATAAAGGAGATTTTAAAAAAAGATACTAGAGGAGCATAAAGAGGAATTTGAAAGAACAAATAGAAAAATAGCAGATATCATAGAGATTAAAGATACAGTAGCTCAAATAAAAAATATACTTGAGAAACACAACAGCAGATTTGAAGAGGCAGAAGAAAAAATGTGAATTAGAGGACAGGGCAACTGATTTTGAACATGCAAAAGAGCAAATGGCAAAAATGATAGGAAAATTTGAATTGGATCTGAGAGAAATAATGGACAAAACAAAGCACACAAATATAAGAATAATCAGTGTCCCAGAAGGAGAAGAGAAGAGTAAGGGCTAGGAAGATTAGTAGAGGATATAGTAGGGAAAAACTTCCCAACCTTTATAAAGGACATAAATATGCAAATCAAAGAAGTCCAGCAAACCTCAAATAGAAAAATCCAAACAGGCCCACCCCAAGACACAAACTAATGAGCTCATCAAAGGTTGAAGAAAAATAGAAAATCTTGAAAGCAGTAAGAGAAAAACAATCTACTACATACAAGATAAACCACATAAGACTGAGTTCAGACTACTCAACTGGCACCATGGAGGTGAGAAGGCAGTGGTATGATATATATAAAATCCTGAAAGACTCCCAGCCAAGAAATCTGTACCCAGCCAAATTGTCCTTCAAAACTGAGGGAGAGATTAAAATTTTCACAGATAAACAAATGCTGAAAGAATTTGCCAATGAGAGGCCAGGCCTATAAGAAATACTAAAGGGAGTTCTGCCAGCTGAAAAACAAACAAACAGGAGAGGGAGGTCTAGAGGAGGGCACAGAATTGAAGAGTAGCAATAACGATAAAAAGACATAGAGGGAAAAGAATAGATAATCTGACAAGTAAAACCCAAAGTATAAGATGGTGGATTCAATAAATGCCTCTACAGTAATAATTTTGAATGTTAATGAACTAAACTTACCACTTAAAAGATACAGATAGGGAGAGTGAATCAAGAAATATAATTCAGTTATATGCTACTTACAAGAGATTCATCTTAGAAACAAGGATACAAATAGATAAAAAGTGAAAGGATAGAAAAAGATATTCCACACAAGCTGTTACCGAAAGAAAGCAGGAGTAGTTATACTAATATCAGACAAAATAGACTTTAAATGTAAAGACATCGTGAAAGGCAAAGAACACTATATATTAATAAAAGGGACAATTCACCAATTAGAAATAACAATCATGAGTATTTTTGCTCCCAATCAAGGAACTTCAAAGTACATGAGACAGACATTGGCAAAACTGAAGGGAGCAATAGTCATTTCAACAATAATAATAGATTTCAACACACCACTGTCCTCTATAGATAGAACAACCAGCTAGAGGACCACCAAGGAAACACAGAACTTAAACAATTTGATAAATGAATCAGACCTAACAGACATACATAGGTCGTTACACCCCAAAACACCAGGATATGCATTCTTCTCTAGTGCTCATGGAACATTCTCCAGGATAGATCATATGCTGGGGCACAAAACAGATCTTTACAAATTTAAAAGCATTGAAATTATTCAAAGCACCTTCTCTGATCACAATGGAATGAAGCTGGAAATCAATAACCACCAAAGAATAAGAACTTTCACAAATATATGGAGATTAAATAACACACTCTTAAACAACCAGTGGGTCAAAGAAGAAATTGCTAGCTATCTGGAGATGAATGAAAATGAGAATACAACATATCAGAAGTTATGAGATGCAGGAAAGGCTGTTCTAAGAGGGAAATTTATTGCCCTAAATGCTTATATTAAAAAAGAAGAAAGAGCAAAAATTGAAAACTTAACTGCTCACCTGGAGGAACTTGAGAAAGAACAGCAAATTAACCCCCAAGCAAACAGAAGAGAAATAACAAAGATTAAAGCAGAGTTAAATGAGTAGGAGAACAAAAGAACAATAGAAAGAATTAATAAAACCAAAAGTTGGTTCTTTGAGAAAATCAATAAAGTTGATGGACCACTAGCAAGGCCAACAAAGAAAAAAAGAGAGAGGATGCAAATAAACAAAATCACAAATTAGATGGGGGTCATTATCACAGACCCTGAAGAAATAAAAAAAAAATCATAAGAGGATACTATAAACAACTATACGTCAACAAACTAGACAACTTAGATGAAATGGACAAATTCCTGGAAACACACAAACAAACTGCACTGACCCAAGAAGAAATAGAAGAGCTCAATAAACCAATCACAAGTAAAGATATTCAATCAGTCATCAAAAATCTTCCTGCAAAGAAAAGTCCAGCACTAGATGGCTTCACAGGGGAATTTTATCAAACATTTGGAAAAAAACTAACACCAATCCCGCTCAAACTTTTCCAAAACTTTGAGGAAAAAGGAACACTGTGTAACTCATTTTATGAAGTTAGTATCACTTTAATACCAAAATTGGGTAAAGATGCTATAAGAAAGGAAAACTACAGACCAATCTCCCTCATAAATATAGATGCAAAAATTCTCAACAAAATACTTGCAAATTGAATCCAACAGCCCATATTAAAGAATTATAGACCACGACCTAGTGGGGTTTATACCAGGAATGCAAGGATGGTTCAACACAAGAAAATTGATTAATGTAATACAGCATATTAACAACATGAGAGGGAAAAATCACATGATCATCTCGACTGATGCTGAAAAAACATTAAACAAAATTCAGTATCCTTTTCTGAAAAAAAAAAACACTTCAAGAGGTAGGAATCAAATGTAGCTTCCTCAATAAGAAAAAGGGCATATAGAAAAAAAACATAGCAGCATCACACTCAATGGAGAGAGACAGATAGCTTTCCCTCTAAGATCAGGGACAAGACAAGGATGCCCTCCATCACCACCATTAGTCAACACTATACTAGAAGTTCTAGCTGAGCAATAAGACAGGAATGATAAAATAAAGGCATCTACATTGGAAAGGAAGAAGTAAAACTGTCACTATTTGCAGATGACATGATATTATACTTGGAAAATCTGAAGAAATTGACAACAAAGTTACTCGAGCTAATAAACAAATTCAGCAAGGTGGCACGATTTGAAATTAATACGCAAAATCAGTAATGTTTCTATACACAAACAATGATCTAACTAAGGAATCAATTAAGGAAAAAATTCCATTCAAAATAGCAACTAAAAAACCAAGTATCTAGGGCAATACAATGATGGCTCAGTGACAGAATTCTCACCTGCCGTACCGGAGGCCTGGGTTTGATTCCCGGAGCCTGCCCATGCAAAAAAAAGAAAAGAAAAAAAAACAATTATCTAGGGATGAACTTAACTAGAGATGTAAAGGACTTGTACCTGGAAAACTACATAATATTGCTAAAAGAAGTCAAAGAAGATCTAAATAGGTAGAAAGATATTCCCTGCTCATGGATAGGAAGGTTAAATATATTTAAGATATCAAGTTTAACAAATGAGTATGAGTACTGAATCAGCATACTGGCATTGCTTTTAGTCTCTAGTATATTAGAGCAGTTAAAAATAAAAACCTAAAATTTAACCCATAACAAACTCTGAAATCTGTTCTACAAGTAATTGTTGCAAAGTACTTTGAAATGTATTGCTTTTTTGTATATATGTTATTTTTCACAAAAAAAAAGAAAAAGAAAAAGGAAGAGTATTAATAGAGAAGATAGGATTTAACAAATGTGTACGACTGCTGGATCAATATATCGATATTTCTTTTGGTCTCTATTGTCTTGGAGTAGCTAGAAGAAAAAAATGAAAAGCTGTGAACTGTAACGATACCAAACTTTAAAATTTGTTGTACAATTACTTGTTAAAATGTATTTGGGAATTTATTGGTTTTTTGTGTATATGTTATTTTCCGCAATTTAAAAATGTTAATAAAAACATGTTCAGTACACCATAAGAAATAACAGTCACAGAAGGAGAAAAGAAAACAAATTAGAAGGAAAAACAGGCAATAGAACCAGACTTACAGAGACTCTAGAAATAGGAGCTACAAACGCAGACTTTAAAATATCTATGCTTATTAAATTGAAGATGATAAAGACAATATTGAGAATTTTGGCAGAACTGGAAAGAATAAAAGTTAAAAAAATAGATTTCAGAGCTGAAAAATACAATAATCATTATAAGAACTCAGTATAAATGTTTAATAATAGATTAGATGAAGCTGAAAAGATAATCATTGATGTTATGGACAGGTGAAAAGGAAATGTCCACAATGAAGCATGGAGAAACAAACAATGAAACATATAAAGGAAAGAATAAAAGACAAAGAGGATATACTTGGATTCTCAGAAGAAGAGGAGAATGAAAATAAGATAGAGACAATATTTAGAGAGATGATGGCTGAGAAAGCTACAAAATTGCTTAAAAATATTCAGTCACAGATTCAGTAACTCTATAACCCTAAATATAAGTAGGAAAAATTTACCATATATACATATTTATATTTATATTATATATCATATAGTTTATTTTATATATAAGTATTGCCACATCAAGCTACATTATAATAAAATTTTGTTATATAATATAATTTATTATAAGAGGATTATGATAAATGTATTAAATTATATATAATTATATTAAATTATATAATTAGCATAAAAACACTAAAGACCGAAGGCTAAGATAAAATCTTAAATGGGCCCCATGGGGGAAAATACCAGAATACTTTTAAAGGAGTAACAATTAGTTGAACAGCTGACTTGGTGATAGAAACAATGGAAGTCAGAAGACAAAGGAAAGAAAATAATGGCCAGTTGATATCAAGTGAAAATATCCTCCAACAATGATTGTGAATGGAAACATTTCCAAACAAACCAAAACTAGAGGAATTGATTAACAGCAGACCCATACTAAAAATAAACTAATAAAAGATATTATTCACATAGAAGGAACTTGATCCCTTTGAAAGGGTGAACATATAGGAAGGAATACAAAGCAATGAAAATGATAAATATGTGAATAAAGATAAATGAATATTGAAAATAAAAACATAAATATATGTAAAAGTATTAAAGGGTCTTGTTTAGATTAAAATACAGTGAAAATTAAAATATATGGAAACAATGGCATATAAATCTTAAAGAGAATAAATGGAATGAAATTGCACTGAGTTTTTTGTATTGTCCAGGAGGAAAGTTAAAGTATGAATTAAAATGAGGCTTTGATAAATTAAAAATAAATACTTTAGGGAGTTCAAGGGTATTTCAGTGGTAGAATTCTCACCTGCCATGCAGGAGACCCAGGTTCAATTCCTGGCCCATGCACTCCCCTCCCCCCGCCAAAAAAATTCAATAAATGGTGCTGCAATAATGGGAAACTCACATGGAAAAAGAATGAAATGTGACCCCCCCCACCATATGGCATAAAAAAATTAAAAATAAGTGCTTTAATATCTAGGATAAACACTAAAATAAAGCTAAAAGTATATATAACCTCAGAACTTATAAAGCAAAGAATGGAATAATTTTATAAATCAATTCAAATGAAAGTAAGGTAGAAGAGGAAAGAACACAGAACAGGCAGACAAATAGAAAGTACTCAATGATATGGTAGATTTAAATTCAAATGCACCACTAAATGTGAAGGCAGTAAATGCTCCAATAAAAAGACATGGTCCTTGGCTCTGATCTAGTGGGTCAGATTTTTAGACAGCTAGAATCACCTGTGGTCAGACCAGGTCACAGCCATGTTCCTAGACATTGAGTAAACCTGTGTGTATGATTCAAGAAGGAAAAGCCTGCAAACTCTGGTCCCTAATTCAGACCCGGAATCTGATGTTTGTTTGATTGAGCTCACTCAACATCTCAACCTCAGAAAAATTCAACTTGGTTATATCTTCATCCCAGAATAACAGAAACAGGTTAAAGAGATGGCAAACGTGGATTCTAAAATGTCCTTACTTTTTCCTGCAGACCAGGCCAGGCTTGAGGTGAGTCATGAAAATATTATTGGAAAAAGAAGTCAGTTGTATCCAAGATAAGGATAGGATGAACAAATCTTTGTCTAAGGGAATGCCCAGTGGCTGTCAAGAAGGAAGCAGAATTCTCCAGATGGGCAAGTAGGTGCAATGGAGCCAGCTGAAGTTTGGAGACCTCTTTTTCCTCCCCTTATCCAAGGTCTTAAGAACATCATCCTGGCTATTTTGACTCTCCCTCCTTCCTAGGCTATAACATTTGCAGATCCCCCAACTAAATGGATGGATCCTTGTGCTGATTTTCTATAGCTTCTGTAACAAAATACCACAAAACTGGTGACTCAAAACAATGAAAATTTATTGTTTTACATGTCTTACCTGAGTTCCCAAGTCTGACATGAATCTCAGCGGGCTAAAGCCAAGATGTTACAGGGATGTGCTCCTTCTGGAGGTTCTAGGGAGACCCTGGATCCTTGCTTCTACTCTCTCCCAGAGGCCACCTACATCTCCCCTTTCTCCATCTTCAAAGTCTCTTGAGTTCTCATATCACATCGCTTTGACTTGGCTTCAATAGTCACATCTCTTTCTCTGAATCTCCTCTTCTGCCTTCCCTTTACATTTTTAAGAGCTCTTGTGGTCGCATTTGGACCACCTGGATAATCTCCCCATTTTAAGATGAGCTGATTAGAACATTAATTCCATCTGCAGTCTTAATTCCCCTTTGGCATGTACCCTAACACATGCACACATCCTGGAAATTAGGTTGTGGGCATCTTCGGAGGTTCATTATTCTGCCTTCCAAGTGCTTAACCAGCTAACTAGCCTTGCCTACTCAAAGAAGTTTTCTGGTCAGTTGTGTGTGTGTGTGTGTGTGTGTGTAGTGCACGCGTGTTCATGCTTCACTTAAATTAAAACTGTTAGCTGCTGATTGTCAGACAAGAGGGGAAAGTAAAACATAGAAACAAAAATAAACAGAGGAAAAGAACTGAAGGGAAACAAAGAAATGAAAAGCACAGAAGAAAAAAAAAATCTTCTAAGGCCTCAAAGAGATGGGTACTGCCTGTAGCCATTAAATAAGAATAAAAAGATACATAAAAGGAGCATTCAAAAATAGGAAAGAACTCTTGGAAGTAAAATATCAATAGAGGGATTATATTTAAATGAGAAAATATCCCAGAAAGTGAAATAAAATGTCAGTGATGGGCAATAGGAGAGTAAGCATAAGAAAAATTGAGAGTCAATCCAGAAGTTCCAAATTTCAAATAATATGTAATCAAAACTGAAGAGAAGAAAATATCCAAGACAGAATTGTTTAAATCCCAGAACTGAAGAGCATCTAGATTGAAAGGATCACCAAATACTTTGCAGAATTAGTGAAGAAAGACCCACAACAAGGTACAACATCAGGAAATGTGTGAAAAAAGGGGAAAAGGAGGTTATCAAAGGTCCTAAAGAGGAGAATGGTTCATATATGAAGGATCAAGAAACATAGTGGCATCAGACTTCTCAACAGCTAGATCTGCTACAGAAGGAAAAAAAAAAACCAATACTTCAGAACTCTGAGAGAATTTTGTTTTTGGCTAGAGTTCTATAGTAAGCCAAACTATCAAAACGTGTAGGAGTATAAAAAAAAGACATTTTCAGACGTGCAAGTTTACAAAATTACTTTCCTTGCATCTTTTCCACAAAAAAAGAGGGACTAAAATAAGAAAGTGGAAGAGGGGGTCCAGGAAACAAGGGATTCTGCATAAAAGAGAGGTAAAGGGAGCGCCTCCAGCCATCACAGCTGGGCAGCAGGGCTACTGAGGAAACACTGCAGATTGGAGCAGGAGGGCTAAGGGCTCCAGGAGGGAGTTCTCGACTGCCCACCTCCAAAGGAAAAACACCACGAAAGTGAGATCCATCTGATGTGTTTGACTATTAGAGAGGTCATTTACTCTTTCCCAGGAGAGGTGGCAGACGAGTTAATAGGTACATAGAAAATACTGAATATTATTAAAAGGTTCTACTCCACCTAGGAGATGGGAGTGTGCATGTGGTATTGGGGCAGGCATGGGGCGGTGGCTGGTTGCAGTGTTGGTAAAAGAGGGTTATCTTTGTACTCCTTGGGAGAAAGTCAGTATGTAATGTCTCAAACGGAAAAATTAAAAAATAGCACACTATTGAGGAAAACACCAGAAAACAAAACATCTAAAAGAATTGGAAGAGGTTGCCTTTGGGCAGCATGGATTGGGAAATGAATAGGAACGGACATTTTATTTCAAACCCTGTGATCCTGTTTGATTTTTAAAACGAATTTCTTGTATTATTTTCATTATCTAAAAGTTGTGTTTGATGGTCACTTTTGTGATGATGATTGCACATTCACATGCTCACTTGAAAACCTTCGTTTCTTGGACTTCTTAGATCAGTTCCCACCCCCTAGGGATGAGATGCTGCCTGTCCCTCCATGGTATTCTACGTGGCACTTGACTCTTTTCTGAGCATTTTCTCATGTCTCTCTTCATTTGTGCCTCAACAGTTCTCTGAGGCTGTCAGGTCTGCAGTTATTGCCCCCATTTCATTTATTTTTATTTTTATAAGGAAGGTAACAGAGGCTCAGAGGGATGGATGTAACGTATCCCAGTCACCTGGTTGGTTGCCTGGAATTCCGTGTGGACTCGGTTAGGTAGACTGGTTACATGGTTATTAAAAAAGAAGCTGTGACAGAGGACACACACCTTTGACAACTCATCCTGGTCACTGTCTACCTGACAGTGCTTTGTGAATTATGTGCTCTGTGATTAAACACTGAACTCTTTCTTAGAGACCTTAAGGTAACAAGGGGTAGTGGGGATCTCTAAAAGTCTGTATTTAAAAAAAAATGGTTTAATTCATTATTTTCCAAACTTTGGGACCAGTCACTCTTTTGCGGAGGGGGTGGGGAGATACCCACTAACAATGTAGTTTAAACTGCAGGGAAGGGAAACTGAGAGCAACACCCTCTCCAGGAACAAAGGCCCCGAATCATGGGTGAAACAGAATCATCTGGGGAATCCTCTGGCCCAGAAAGAGAGATCAATGTGGCAGAGTATAGCAATCTGTATTTTTTTAAAAAAACTCTGCAGGTGATTTTGATGTACACCCAGGTCCGGAAACATGGGGTTTTAATGCCCTGCCTGGATTTGGCATGCGAAACAAGAGAAACCAGCATCTAGATGTCTTATGCCATTTTCTAAAAACATCAGTAACAATATTTGAGAATTTAAAAATATAAAATCGTGCTCATAAATTATGGAAAGCAAATTCCCTCTAAAGTTTTCTGGATGGCATTTTTACCTACGTCCTTTGTGCTGCAGTTCAGATGTCACCCTTCTTTTTCGGGGTCCCCATAAGTATTAGCAGCTCCCAGGATTTGACACCAGGTTATGGCCCTTTAAGGGCTCTTTTCAAAGTGAGTGAGAAGAGAGACAAGGAAGGAAGCCCTGGGAAGCCCAAGTGAAACAGAAACAAGCTTGTGAATAAAATGTATGTCAACAGCACCATCTGGTGGTTGCCCAAAAATTGCAACTTACGCAGTCGGGCAAGTGAAGCGTCTCAGCCCCAGAAGTGCCTACTTGTGCTTGTAAAGGGTGTTTCTTTCCTGTATGGCAAAATAACAACGTTTGTAAAAGTTATCGTTTCCAGTGGTCCCTTTCTTTCTCAACAATAATTTTTTCACTTATTCAATAAACCTATTGAGATAGAGGCCATTAACAGATAAAACCAATAAATAAAACAATTTCTGATCGATAAAAGTAATTTAGAGAATAAAGCGAGTGGTGTGATCAGGTTCCACCACAAGCTGGGCTATCAAGAAAGGCCTGTCTGACCATGTGGGAGCTCCATGGAAGGGCTTTCAGACAAAGGCAACGATTTGGGCAAGGAAGTGGGGATAGGAACAGGCTGGGTATGGAAATTCAGATTTTTAAAAAGACTGGTTTCTGAATTGTAATGGAAAAGACGGGGGTGGGGGTGAGGAGAGGGAGTTGAGGTCCAGGAACTAGACAGGCAAGGGCCAGATCCCATAGGCCAGAATGAGTAGTTGGTTTTAAATTTAGGTTGCTGTAGGAAGTCTTTGGAGGGGGTGGGAAGAAGTTTGTTCCAGGTGGAGGGGACAGTCCATGCACTAAGCAGCAGCGCAGGCAGTTCCTATATGACCTCCAGGCAGCACAGGTGGTCCATCCTTAGAATTTCATAAAAATCACACAACCTCAGAATTGGGAGGGAGTTAAGGTTATACTCCAATTACCTATTTAATGTTTTGGTCCTTTATCCAACACCCATGCTCAGTGGTTGTCCACATTCGATTGTTTCCACTCTGTAAGGTCAATCAGAACACACACACAAGCCATTTTCCTCTGTGAGCACTGCATATGTTTTGGGCTGGCTCTCATGCTTGCCAGCTCACCCTCAAGTCTCCTCCCTTGCCCAGTAGGGTGGGTTACAGGTTAGCTGACTATACTGTCACGAAACTCTGGGTCAGAATAGGCGGTCTAGCACTTTCCTGGACAATAAGACATGCTTTGGACTAATAGTCACATGCTCTAAAGTAGGAGACAGAAGGTGCCATTTTTGTAAGGGAGAAATGTTCAAGAAGGCCAAGGAAATTGCTAAAAGGTAGGAGAGGGATGGTATAGCACATTATCCTGGAACACTCATTTGTGATTAGCGTAGCAAAATGGTTTTTGTTTTTTTTTTTTGTTTAATTTTGGATGCTTTGGCCTAGCTGCAAGGAAGCTATTCCTACATAGTTTACTAGTTAGTTGGCTTATTTTTTTAAACTTTTAAAATTGTATAGTATAACATATATGAAAAGCAAAGAAATAAAAAAGCAATAGTTTTCAAAGCACTCTTCAAAAAGTGATTACAGGACAGACCTCAGAGTTTGTCATGGGCTTCCATACAATCCTTTCATATTTTTCCTTCTAGCTGCTCCAGAATATAGGAGGCTAGAGGGCTTAAATGCTTTTTATCATTACAATTGACTTTTTTTCTCCTTCTCGTTTTTGTGAACAATAACATATATACAAAAAAGCTATAAGTTTCCAAGTACAGCACCACAATTAGTTGTAGAACATATCCCAGCCTTTGACATGGGTTACAATTTCACAATTTTAGGTTTTTACTTCTAGCTGCTCTAAAATAGTGGAGACTAAAAGAGATATCAATTTAATGATTCAGCATTCATATTCATTTGTTAAGTCTTATCTTCTATGGGTAATTCCACCATCACGTTTTCTCTCATTGGGGTTTGCTTATTGTTTTTTAGATAAGAGTCATAAAAATCAAAACAGCCAAGAGAGCCTCTGGCATCCTAGTATTTACAAACTCTGGTAGGAAGACACCATCTCCCACCCTAATCAAAGTGAAACACTTGCTAAGGGTAGCAAGAGGGCCAACAAGGGAAAGGTAGTGTCTGTATCAGGGAGGACCAGGCAACAGTGAATCCAGAGTAACGGCAACTACTTTCAGGGAGTGCGGGAGGCTTCTGGGATCGGAGGGCATTTGGGGACTTGGAGTCCCAGTAACTTTCTCCGCAGGGCGCTGGTAACATCACTGGGATTGGTCCCTGTGCTTTTAGCTAACCTTCTGACACGTGGCTGAGATAAGCATTCAGGAACAAACTCATTCGGGTGTGAGAAAGTCTTTCCTGGACATTTAGAAAAAATCTCCCTTACTGTCCTCTGAGTAACTTCCCTTTCCTACTTTCCAAACACTTCTCAAAACTGATCTCCTTTAGAAAGATTTCCTAACTGTTTCTAGTACTGTCTAGTTACTCTGGAAGTTGGGTTTGAGATAATCAAGGCCTACTTATCTTTGCAGTGGGGGCCACCACCCAACTGCAAGACTAGTGGTCCAAGTATGCTTATTAAACATGAAAGTAAGCCAAATAAATGGTATCAGACTCATTCCTGCTACTGAAGTAAGATAACCTATTAAACTCCAGTACCTAACATAAAGGGTTCCTAACACCTATTTGTACCCAGTGATTCTGAGCCCATGCCTCCCACTGCACGTCCACGGTAACAGTGACAGCCACTCATTCAGTCAGTATTGACACACCTATTTGCTTTAGGCACTGGTTGAGGCATTGGATATGAACAAGACAAAACTCATGTCCTCATGAGTTTTACTCATTAAACACAGGTTTAATCTCTTGCCACGATTGAAGGGCCTGGGAGTGATGCCACACCAGGCAACCTACAGACCTGAACTTATTTGATCCAAACAACTGTTACATCTAGGGCCGGGCTTGGGGATTTTAACTGTAGCTCTCTGCAGATAGGAAGCTACAGCACTGTTCTTCTCTAGTACATGGCCAGTCAGTAATTAATGTAAGCAGAGAGGAGAGAGCAAGTTGCTGTGGTAGACTTCAAGGCTGCTCTCTGTGGTCCAGCTCTGCACTCCTTACAGGCCACAGGCACCTGCACTCACTCGCTGCTGCCTCTGGAGCTGGGCAGGGACTTGAGACTAATTCCAGCTGTTGGGTCATGAGCAGGGAGGGGGGAGATCATTTCTGGGCCCCTCGCCACACCATCCCAGGAGCACCGGTTTCAGGTGATGGAGTGCAGGATTCCACCCAGCCTGGGCTGCCCAGTGGATTGTTACCCAGGAGTCATTGGGCCCATGGCAGACTTTGCATGAACAAGAATGACACCTTCTCTGTGTGAAGGTAATGAGATTTTGGTGGAGTTGTTAGAGAATAAACCTAGTCCATCCTGAGAGAAAGCAGATGCTTTGTGTGTCCAGGTGCCATCATTGGTGGAGATCTGCCCTGCAGAGGTAGCGTGCTGAGGTGAGGGCTGGAAATTGCAGGCTCTAAAGTCAGAGCTTGGGCTGGAATCCTGCTTAGGCTCTGGTCAGGACACAGGCACTTAAAATGTTGACTAAAGTCATATGCTACCTCACATAATTATTAGGAAGACTAATGAGTTAGTATTAATAAATGTAAGGCACTTAGAATACCCTGGTAAGTGGCCATTCATCAATAAATTATTAGTTCAGTTAGCTCCCATTAGTACAATCCCTATATGCTTTTGCTCCAGATGGATGTTCTGTTTTAACAGACCTTGAATCAGGAAAGAAATGACTGTGTTTATTTGCCAAGTTTAACCATCCAAAAATATAGGGATAGTCAAGCTGTCTATCTTTAAGCTCTTTTGTAAAATACCCATACCTGTTCTTTCGCTCTACTATTCCTTTTGCAGCAGCTCATACGTGTCTTCTATTCCTCTCACCCTATGTGTTAGGTTCAGCGAGCCTAGGATAGGAGCAATTAGGGCAATACAGTGAAGCTTTGCTTGTAGAAAGCAACTCCCATTAGCAGAGAAGGCACAGCAGAGAGGTGCCCAACGTCCATCTCCCTGAAAGTCAAAGTCATCTGGTAAGCTGTAGATAACACAGCGCTAACACAGAAGATAAGCATTATTCAGTAGAAAGAATCAGTGATATATTGATAAGGGTTTTCACTGATCACAAAGGAGGTATTTACTCAGACCCCATGACAAATGAGGGTTTTCTCCACTACCATGTTGTGCTCCAAGTTTTACTAATTCTCATCTTAATCCCTAAATTGTCTTAAATATCCAACTGAGACTGTGTGCAAGGTGTATACCAACCATGTGAGAACATTCAATTTAATTTTTCAGAAATGTTGTGCAACTGAGTGAATACTTAGACACATTTGTAGAAGCATAATAGAAACCACTTCCCTTTTACTGCTGCATGGTCTCGCACCATCTCAGTATAAAAATCCTGAATAACATTTATTGGGTTCTTGCTCTCCTTCAACCCCTTTAGAAACATGTAAGTTAATCCTCACAGCAACTCTAAGAAGCAGGTATTCTACTCCCATTTTAGAGATGAGAAAGTCCATGGTTTAGTAAGTTTTAAAAGTAATTTTAGAGGAGTTCAGTAGTTAAGTGCTTTAGAATTAGTAAGTAGCAGAGTCAAGATACAAACTCAATACTCTCCAACTCTAAAATCTCTGGTGTCAAAATGCTTGGGTCTGAATTTCAGCTGCACCACTCATCACTAGTTCTATGAGAGTGGGTGAGGTGTTTAACCTGTGTGTCTTGGTTTCATCTACACACCAATAGACTATGAAGCATAAATGAGCTAATAGATGGCATATACCATACTATGTGGTTGTCCACAATTGATAAAATACATAAAACTAAAAAATGGAATATACTCATTGATTATGTGCTAGTAGCTCTTGTAAAGGTTTGGTGAGGAGTGAGAGCACATCATTTAGTTCTAAGTTTTATTTGTTTCCCATGAATTCAGTATTTCAGACAGCTGACTGCCTGAATAACAAAGATGTGTTAGCTGTACTTCCTAACCAATCTAATTCTCGCTTCTAAAAGACACAACGATAGATTGTTATGACCACAATCTCATGAACAGTCACCAATTTTTTTGCCATCTTTTTAGAGAATTTTGGACTGAAATATTTTCTGTATTGTTTGCTCAGCTCAATTAGTCCTAATTTCTACCTGCCACTGTTATACATAATTGAATCTGGGCTTAACGTTTGAACACCGAGGACAGAGAAATTATTTGTGTCACTGCAGTACTGGGGAATCAAGAAGCAAATGGAAAACGTGGTCAAGACCAGAGGGGCTTTACCTTTGAGAGAAGCCTATTAAACAAGCTTGTCCATATCAGTATTCCTTAGTCATCTATGGCAGAATCACACATGAGGGGGCGGTGGTGGTGTTTAAAATGCAGACCTCTGGGCTCAATCCCATCTCTATGAAATCAGATTCTAATAGTTGCCCAAGGAATCTTCTGTTTCATTAGCTCCTCAGGTGTTTTACATAGTCTAAGGTTTGAGGACTACTTACCTAGTATGCATGAAGCAACGGCTGAGGACCCTCAGGATACTTTTCAAAATGCTAGAGAATTAAAAAAACCCAAAACACTAATTGAATGATAACTGAGGCTGTATGTCTATATGACATCCTTTTGGGTTTCCCCACTAGACTTATTTGTGGATGCTAAATGTCTTTTATGGACAAGCATTGTTTTATGGGGAGAAATACTCTGAAATTATTAACAGAAAAAATGGCACCCTGTCCAATCATATAGCTTTCTCATAAAACATCAAATGTAGAGAAACCCGTACAGCCTTTCTTTCATTCTCCCTTCTGGACACCTTGTACAATACGATCTCATTTTCAGAAACTCAGCTATCCAAGCAATTCTGTTAGGAGATAATGACAGGAGATCTCTGAATAGCAAAGAAATTGATGACACAAGTTCGTATAATTCAAAAAAACCTTTCAGGCCCCAGTTCAGAACTTCTTTTGCTGATCATTATGACAAGGTTAATTATGTCATTTCCAGGACAGATAGAATTACAAATAGAAAGAGGAAAGAAATGTTTACAGACAGTTTATAGACAATAAGAAGTGACAGCAGAAAGCAAAGAGGGATATAGAAAAACGTATAAAAAAAAGACAGACACAAGAATCTAAGAAAGACAATGGGGTTTGACTATTTACTACAGAAACAAATGCTTCTTTTATCTCAATGCTTCTCAGAGGGTATCACTATAACACCATAATTCATAATGTAAATGACAGACATTGAAAGTATATTGGCAGCAAAGTTTATGGTTTAAATATATGGTGGAAATATTTTAATCAAAACACTTAAAACTGAATCTCAAAATGTTTCTTTTTATGAAGTGCAGTCTTAAAAACATGGTCAAAGAAAATGACAACA
The DNA here is from genome assembly GCF_023851605.1 of Tamandua tetradactyla. Taxonomy (NCBI): domain Eukaryota; kingdom Metazoa; phylum Chordata; class Mammalia; order Pilosa; family Myrmecophagidae; genus Tamandua; species Tamandua tetradactyla. The sequence continues at coordinate 7,656,215 of NC_135334.1, read as the reverse complement.
CCTTAGGTGGGTTCCAGATGCCTAAGGCTTTATTGTAATGGGGAAAGTCAATATCACCTTTTTATGTGCCTTTTACTATGGAACCACAAATAGAAAAATCGCTTGCTCCCAAAATATCTGTCACCGACTTGTCAATGATAAATACACCTATTAAGATCTAGATACTGTCTTTCATCAACTTGAAACGAGTTTGGTGATGAAATCACTTGCCTGAAAATGAGTTCCAGAAATTAAATAGAAGACCCAGGGGAAATGGTATACAAATATTTTCTTTAATCCCATTTAAGCTGAGTTTCCATGGAAATACCTATTCAGGTTTAGGAGTATTTATTGAAAGTCGTTATTGTAACTGCTTATACGCAGATATATAAAAGCTGGTTGGTTCTCTAGGATCATCTGGACTAAACAAATTTCCCTTTTGCTGACAAAAAGGGATAGGCCCCTAAAAATTAAAAATAATGAATGAGGAATAATTTATAAATTATTATCCCTAGTAGGAAAACCAATATTTCAATAGCTGAATATTGTAGAATTATTTTTTTTCCCCAAATCCTGGTTGATTTTGAATTATTTCTTTTGTGAAATTTGGAACAGGAATCAGCTGTGGAGTACTGTGGAGCAGATAGCTGGGTTGTTGCGGCAATTGGTCTCATTAAAATTCTGCCTTTACGTGGGTCTGCCCCAAGTCAGCTCACCACAGGTGCCAGGGGAGGGATTCCCTTGACCATCTCACCCAGAAGAATCAGCAGGATACCCAAGACTTCGAGAGAATCTTTGAGAAATATGGTTTTCATTCAGAACCCCCTGCTGGAGAAACCAAAGAAGTCAATTCTGTTTCCAGGGAACTTCAAGCATGGAGTCAGTTCATAATAGCAGAGCACAAATGCCTTAGGGCAGCCCCAGATGTAACAAGTCTGCCTAGATTTCCCAATAGAGCTCAAGAGGTCGCTGTACTTCTCAAGATATTAGTGTTTGACCTGGGGAATTTTGTTAGGCAGCACACCATGGCAAACAGATATAAAAAGGAGGCATCTGGCCCCTGCTCTCAAATACCATTTAGCACAATAACCTACGTCATACAAACACTTGGTCTTTGGGTCTGAATATCACAAGTCAAGTACCCCTCCCATCTACTTCATTAATTCATATTAAAGAAGGAAACACATACACAAAGAAGTCTGTTTTAACCTGAAATAATTCTGTTGATATTTGAATTGCTTTCAGTGGGACATTTGCTTTAAACCACAAGATATCTCCAGTTGGATCATCAGAGTACAAAATCCTCACTCCCCCCTCCCGCCCCAACTTAAACAAAGAAAACAAAGAAACAAACCCCAAAACCCACAAGTCAGCTTCAAATAAGTTTGGAAGAAATGAGACTCTAAATATTTACATATAGGTCAAGAAATAAATCACAAAATTATTTACAAAAATACACAAGCTTATATGCATTAGCAATTTACACCAGTTCACAAAAGATATTAAAACATAAAAAGCACTATATAAATTAAAGTTAAGAACTCAAAAGTATGATCTAAGACTTCCTAGGATGCTTCTCTCATGCAGGTCATGGTTGAAAATCGGGTTTTGCTATCTCAGAATCTAAACTGTAAAACAACCATTTTTTAAAAATTCTTTGAACATTAACAGTACTAATCAGATAAAGAAAAAAAGGCCCTCTGTGCACACTAACATTACCTTGCACGCAGTTAAAATACACCATTCCCAACATTTCTGTAACATAGTACTGAAAATCACATGCCTCGAACCATTTGAAAATAACTTTCTGACATACTTTTGCTTTCATTATTATTTCCTTACACATTCTTCTCAGGCAATACTTTGCCACCATATTGAATGGAACAGAGTGAAATGAGCTTCACAAGCTCCTTAACTAAAGGGGCAAATTTCAGAGTTGCGTCGTACGCTTCCATTGCGCTTCCAACTTGATTTTCTACTCTTCCATCTCCATTCATGCTGATGGGCCCTCTTCTTTAGAAGCAAGCATTAGTTCTAGAGTATTCCAACCTGACCCTAAGGTTTGAAAAATGCTTTACGTTTCTAAGAAATGTGCAGGCTCTCCCCTTGGGATCATCCCAGGACTCATATGTCTAAAAGGAAACTAAATCATGTAAGCAGTAAGGCTAGGATGAAATTTATTAACAAGAAAATGGCACCTCTGGGGTTGTCAGCAAAATCTCTAGCCAGACATCCAAGGAATATTTATTTCAATCAAACCAAACTGTGGATTCAGGATTTTGCCAAAAGGCTAAAATCTGGACATGGCTATGAAAATATCCATAGAATTAAATTATGGGTCTAATGCATAAGGCAGCTTCATTTGCTTGGTCCTAACACTCCATGTGGAAATTTGAAAGTGATAACATTTAACTGCTCTATCTGTGAAGCCACACACAGGGTGGACTGCACTGAGGTGCCCTGGCTCACAGTGATTTGTGTACAATTTCTACCCCACAATTTCAGAAGGGAAGATTCAAAGTCCTGCAATAACTGAAACCAAAGTTAAGGCTGTATCTACAGACATTAAATGAAACAACTCTAGATTTCACCTTAAGTTTGTGTTTCACATAATACCAGTAATTTCCATCGTCATTCTATATTCAAAGTATTCACCTTATATTTCTAAATTCATAGACTAGAAAAAAATTGCTTTGAGGAATTCATCTTAGTATTTATAAACATAGACTTTAATTTCAGGAGTAAACAATGTGTGTGACAACAATTCCAAAAATATTCAGATTGGACAGGACTCCTTTGCCGCCTCCTCCTGAACTCTGGTGGCAAAGAGCCACGTGCCTCTCCTCGTCACGCCAGCCCTGCTTTCTAGGATCCATGCTGCTGGTGAGAACCTACAGGGTTGGTGTGATCTCAAAGGGGCAAATGGTTGCCTACTTGACAAAAAAAAAATGTTACAATAAGAAAAAAAAAGAGTGCTTATATTCTGCAAAGATCAAACTCCTTCATATAGAACGTGACATGTTCGTGTACCAATTGAAGCATTTATCAGGTTTCCTTAATATTTTGATTATGTTTCAGTTGGGTTTGCACTTTCAAGGTTGAGGTCTAAAGTTCCACGGCTTTTTTGCATATTCGAGTTTTAAAACTTCTAGTATAATCTTTATTGACTCCCTCTGATCAACTCTGGGAGAACAAAAGAAAATTTTACAGAGCATTATTTCCACATATTAATGTGTTATTCTTAAAACTTTATTTCTTTTCCTAAATATAAACCCTTAAAATGCGATCACATGATTTTTTTAAATAAAAAACGAACTGGCATGAATCTTAATCTTTATACAATTTCACAGCAATAATAGCAGCATGATTTCAGCCTCTTAAAAGATTTCCTCCTTTGCTCTAAATCAAAGTTAATTCCAAGTTTTAAAAAGCCAGAGCAGCGATCATCCAGTAAATGGAATGAAATTCTCCTAGTGTCTACTACAAACTGAACACTTAGACTATGTCAATGTATAACACTCAAATATTATTAAGACTTATAGAGATGAAATGACAATCTAAACTCACTTTGTAATTAGAGGACTACATTGCTAGCCTGGCATATTTATGATGGGGTGGGTTGAGGAAACAGAATGGAGTTGGGGTTGAGAAGTGTCCTGTTCTTACCATAAAAAGGAATGCAACTTTAAATGAAGGTCCCGGGTATCAGACATGCGTCACATGTCTATGGAATAATAAAGAGCCATACCTGAAATGCTGGTGTAAAGGGCAATTACAATGAAACTGTGATCACACAAGTACAGAGTGAACAAACAATATGTAATTACTCAGAACTTAAATGGCAACTGCCTAGAACTCCAACTGGTTGAGAGGGTAATATGGACTAAGGGGCTACTGTAGTAATTTGCAGATTACTAATAGATAATTAGTAGCTCCTTTAAGAATTGCCAGGGGACCTGTACTCTAGTTTAAAAACAAATTACATGTAAATTTGTAATCATGATAAATTATGTGCATTTACCCAGTTAAACCATGCCACTGGCTTTTTCCCTCATGAAAAAAAAAATTGCTTTAGGAGAACAGATGGCATGAAATGTTTTACAGAGGTTACAATTTACCAGATATTATAGAAATAAAAATCTTGAAAGTAGGAAACACATTAAAAATGTTGATATAGTTTCCTGGTGCTAACAAAATTCACTGAGAAAAAGAACTTTACTTTCTTCCAACAAAGAAGTTTCCTTAAATTTCAACTTAAAAAAATGGACTGTGAGGAACAAGTATGAAAACTAAGAATAAAAAGCATAGTTTGGCCTGGGTCTGAGTAGTCTGACATTTTATGGGATACTAAAAATCACTTTTCTTATGTTTAATCCTTAAAGTCTTAATTACTTTATATATATTTTTTAATTATAAGGTTGTTATTTGTCTGATTGACTTATCTGAAGGATAAGGGAGAAGTCTTTCTCCATTCTACCTTAATGAATAATTTCAGACCCTTTTAGGACATTTAGAAAAACTGAAAGTCAGTCTTGGAAATCTGAATGGTTACTGAAGAAGCAGGTAGAAATGCAGAAAATGCAAAACCTAACCAGGAAACAGATGGAAAATATGCTCTGAACTGTGTAGCATATATGAAGAAGAAAGGACAAAGTTAAAAGCAAATTCAGTTAAAGACAGTCAGTCTTCAGGCTCTCACAAATCAGCCCCTATATGGCAAGCATGGTCTGTTACAAATTTCTTCAACAGGGTTTCAACACAGTGCTTTACAATCATTCAGATTTCTTTTAATGACAAAAATGAAACAGTCTATAAATGGAAGAGGTGGTAATGAAGCAAGGGCAGGGAGAGATGGTGGTTTATTTATTTTTCTTTTTGAATGTGGCTGGGGGTTTGTAGTGTTTTATTTTTAATCTTTTTGGTTATTGAAAAAAATAGAACAGTCCACTGTCCAGCAGAGGCTGCTTCATTCAACTCTATTGCTCCCAGGGCTCATTCTGCATGGATTTGTGTCTCCGGATGCTGCAAGGAGAGTTCTGTGGGAAGGAAGGCCCCTTGGCCCAGAGCTGTAGCATATGTCCTGCTTTGAGGGTGGGCAAAGCCAGGGGGCACATGTGTCCCCATCCCTCCTCCTCCAAACCCTCCACGCTGGTGCTGGGGCAGGGAGTGGTAATCCTCCAGGTTGTCATACTGGGACAGGACAGTCAGGGTGCCCTGGCGCCTGCCGTGTGTGTGGTATTGTGGCAGCACACTAGGGTCCCTTTCCATGCTTTGGGTGTGATGGAGTTTCAGGCTGTGACTCCTCTCTGGCTTAGGGGGTGGGACTGCTGACTGGGTGAGGTGCTCTTCCTCCTGGTAGCAGTCTCTGGAGTGTCTCTCTGGGGCTGGAGGCTGCCGTGCCCGAGACCGCTCCAGCTCTTTGGGGAGCCTTACTTCTTTGTGATTCAGTCTTAGAGACTCCTGCCCAGTTGCCAGGTATTTCCCTCCAGAGTTCAGGTAGTTGACAGGCTCCAACATGTCTGGAATCCCTTTGGACCCATACTCTACCGGGCCAGCTCCCTGGGGATAAGGCGGCCCATTTTTAGACTCACACAGTTGCCTATGGCTTACTTCCTGAGGTGCCCTGTGCTCAGGGAGACCACAGCCCATGTCATGCCTCTTTCTGTTCCGCAGGCTACTCTGCTTCTGAGGGAGGGATGGCTTCTCTGACTGTCCATTGCCATAGCCTCCGTGGTGGTGAGCTCTATCTAACTCTGGCTCCAGATGCTTCCTATAGAAGCGGTCATCTCCCTCAGAGCTGACAGCCTTGGCAGCATGCCGCCCCTCCTTTCCTTCTGCCACAGAGAGAAGTCCAGTTTTCCCAGGATCTGATTTACTGCGTAAGTGGATGACATAGATTCCACCCAACTCGTCTGGCACGGCTGGAGTCATGTTATCATACTGGGACATAACAGGCCCCTTCATCTTCTGACGAGCACGGCTCTCCCGCCGGATGGACTGCATGCGATATTTTTCCATATCCTCCAGATCCCACGAGGTGTGAGTGTGCTTTACTTCAGCATTTGGAGGCGTGCTGACTACATTATGGTCATTACCAGAGAAATAGCCAATCACATTGGCTCGGGGACGGGGAGGCAAACCAGGATAGCTATACAAGTTCTTTCCTTGTAACCGAGGGTTGTACAAAGCAAAATCACGATTGGGCAGGCGGTGAAGGGGCCTCAACTGAACTGTGCCATAGGCATCCATGTCACACAGGGCTGCATCTGGACTGTAGCAGGAACTAGAAGAACTGGAATAGGGGCTGTAGCGGTAGTGGACCCGACCATTCTCAAAGTAAGGCTGAAGCTGAGTCACATGATAATCTGAGCGGGCCTGGGGGGACTGATATGGCTTATACTGGTACAAGGGTCTGGGGCAGTAGGCTGGCTCATCATCTGGGGGGACTTCTGTCCGTGAAATGGGAACAGAGCGGATCATGGATGATGGGGGGACATGGAGAGACTGTACCCTCCGGATGGTAGGGTATGGGGGGATATCTTCAGGGTAACAAGTGTTCCTAACAGAAGAGCTCATAGACGATCCATACTCAATGCGGCTGCATGGCTTGGAGTGGTACCCAGATGCACTTCTTCCTGGGGCCACGTACGTATTATAACGAGGGCCTGTGGAGGCTGGTGGCTCTGATCTGGAGCCACAGATTTGGTGCTGCTCCAATTTATTGTGGTGTGGAGGTACACTCTGTGGACGGTACTGGCAGTTTGGAATCATGTTGAAATGCAAACAGTTTTCTGGAACAAAGGGCTCAGTGGTGACATCGGGCCTAGCAAAGGAGGAGTATGGTGTTTTCTGAGAAGCATGCTTTGGTTGTGAGACAGACAGTGGTAAAGGGAAAACATCGTCCACAGAGGCTGACGAAGCAGTGACAAAGGAATGATAATTTGAAGTGCCGGTAGCATCTGTGCTGTTGGGGTGCATGGCAGCAGCAACCTTGCTCTCCAGCACCCTGGTTGGGGGGACTGGAGTGGAGAAGCTGCAGGAAGCATATGAGGGCATAGACTCAGCTCGCAGGTGTAGCAGTGGGGCCCGACTGCCCTCACGGACCTTTTCCGGAAGGCCCGGGTGGAAAGAGGTGGTGGAGATGGAACACAGAGGAACTGCGTTATCATCCCTGTCAAAGACAGCCACAGGCTCGTCATCGGATCTAGGTCCAGGCGGCTTCTCTGGAGCTGGAACTAATCCGTGGACCTAGTGAAAGATAATAATATTATGGAACTATTTGTTTTTATGCTTCCCTCTATGGACTCAAACACTACGAAAGTTGTACCCCACAGGCTGACGCTATTTGGGTAGCAGATGGAAAGTTCCAAAGCCATATTCAGACCAGACTGGTGGAAGCCCACCTGTCTCCACTGCTTGTGTTACCACTCAGGGCAGCAGTCTCATCTCTGAAGAACTATTCAAAGTTTTCTAACTGATGGAAGGCTTTCCATGTGAAATGAGATTGCCAAAAGACATTGTCTGAGAGTGTGGGTCAAAAAAGAAGTTTGGTCAAATAACATTATCAAGCTTAAAAATATATGTCCAGTCTACCTGTCTAGCTCAGTATCATCACCACCACCATTTTGTTAAATAAAAAGGCATTTACTCTATCTGGGGAGATTTCTGAAGTGATTCACAGTTACACACACTTCCCTATTCAGGGAAGGGTAAGAAAGTGACTTGTTTAAGGTGGCATTCAAATCAGAGGTTAATACATTTTCTGATCTCCTATTCCATTCTGGTCTGTGGGAAGGGGCAGGGGAGAGGTTTCCAGAGATAAGGAAGAGCATCTCAAAAGCACAAAACAGGGAGAAAAGCAAGGTGTGTAGGAGGGAGGGGGCTCGGTGGAGAGGGCACAGATTCAACTGGACTGGATCAAATGGTCCACATAAAAGGAGAAGGCTACCAGGCCCTGATGTCACAAGAAGAGCCTCTTTGTAATGACAGGCAAAATTCAGAAATGATCATGATGTTAAAGTGATTAAGAAGCAACTGGAAGCATCTCCTAATTGTCCTGGCTTGAGCTAATACTAATCAATGGCCTGAAGTTACGAGTGTGATATCTTTCACCTGGGCACATCTGTGGACTGGCCATAGGACCCCGTTCCCTACAGACAGGAGTTCGTGTGATGATGGTGGTCAGTGTGAGAGGGGGGTGGGCTCTCCCCAGCAGATAAGGAAAGTCTTCCAGGGAAGGGGCACTGAGCCTGCTGTACTTGTTCCAACAGAGGGCAAAGTGCCCTTGGCAGCAGGCTGGGGATATAAAGACAGTAAGATGCACACCTGAGGCCCAAACTAGCCTCATACCAATATGGAAACCTCAGAGGGACACTGTAAATGTGCAATCTGTGAGAGGAAGGGCTAGAAGTAACATCTTTCTCCAGGGACTAGAAATCCAAATTCAAGGTGACTTCAAGAAATGTGCGGCACTTTAAATAAGAAAATAAAGAAGAAACCTTAGCATTCTGAATAAAACATTCATTCTCTCATCAAAGCAGGTGCTTGACTATGGAATGATCTGCTGATTAACGTGGAGAAAATAACAAAACATCCTAAGACACTCATACCTCTGAAGAGTCTGCAAGGCAAACAGTCTTGCATGTCTTAAGAAGGAAGCATTCTCATTGTGTAGCTGTGAATAACTGGCAGAAGGTGATTAAAGGACTTGCCCAAAGTCACAATGAATCAGTGATGGAGTTAAAAAAGAAATAAAAAAGGCCCTGCGACCCTGACCGCTAAAGTCCAATTCAACTCATTTGATCATGATCCCTTTGTACTACTAAGAAGAAACAGCCTAGAAGTTTTAGGAAGAAAAAAAAATAGCAGGTAGGTTTGGTTAAAATGCAGTCAATAAGTAACTGCTCCTTTCTCAAAGAAACATCAACATCAAGAGAAAGGCAGATTTCAACCTCAGAAGGGAAATGGCTCACAGAAATCTGCCACAAGGTTTAAAAGTAAATGTCTTATGTGACCAAAGATAAGAAAACTCCTTGTAGAAAAGTGACATACCTTTGGAAAAAGTATATTTACTTCACCTGACTTCCTCCCCTTCTTACCTTATGGAAACTAGTTCCTCCTCTGCTGGCTGCTGTGTGTCCCTGTCCCATGGCTGGGAGCTGCTCCTCAGGCCTCTGGGAAGGAGGTGGAGGGAGGGGACGGGTAGTTCTAGGAGCGCGCTGAAGGGTGGCTACAGCGAAGGCAGCTGCGCTGGGCTGTTCAGCCACATCCCAGTTGGCGTCCTCGGAGCTTACTTCAGCTGTTGCTGGAAGAGTTGTCATGTAGGCTATTGTGGCTGTGCTGGTATTTTCTTCTGGGGACCCAGAAGGAGGATAGATTGTGTCCCTAGGCAAGTTAGGAGGAGGGGAAGATTTGTCTGCAAGTTCTGAAGGGAGATGGGGCTTATCCGTGCGGGCACCAGTTTGAGGAAGAGGCCTCTCCCCGCTGTGGAGAGGGTGACATTGGTCCTGGCCCCCAAAGGAGACGGCCGGCATGCTGGTCTTCCCATATGGGTGTTCAGGGAAACAGAGGTGGTCACTGGGCTTCTCCGGGTCTGTTAAGGGAATTAAAGTGACTATGGCCTTTTCTGGGTCCCCAGACAAAAAGGCTGGATGTGGCTGATGCCCTGGTAGGTCTATGGGATGGGACTGTGTCCCAAGTTGAGTTGCACTGGAATGAGTATGGCCCCCCACGGCTGATGAGTCTGGTATAGGCTGGTCACAGTTGCCAGACGCACTGTTCTGGAGGTGGAACGGCTCTGCGGGCATATCAGTTTGGAAAGGGGCCTTATCTAGAGTAAAACTAGAGTAGGAATTGGGCAGTTGATCTTCAGTTGAGGCCACTGTTACGTCTCCATAACTTGTATAACCAGCCTGAGAATTCCCTGGTCTCTTCAATGTCTGAGTTGAAGCTTGCTGTGCAGACTCTGCTAATGCTAGCGCCAACATGCGGGCAGCATTTTTCGGAGGCGGTGGTGGTGGGATTAGAGAGACTGAACTGACAGGAACGGAATCCTGAGGGGGGTCATAGGTAACTGCTCCTAGTGGGAAATTGGGAAAAAAAATGAGAGTGAAAAGGTAGGTAGCTTATGTTATCTTATACGGAAAGCCAAACATTCCCCATTTGATCATTAAAAAAAATAGGTGCTTTCCATATTTCAAAATGGCAATCCATGATCTTCTATCCCACATGCAAATGCTGTAGAAAACACATCTGGTTCAGAAGGAAAACTAAAACAAACAGTGGTTACAGGTTTCAATTTCCTCTTGAATTGCCATACAGATGGAAAAAAAGCAGGTCCCTCACCTGGCTCAGAAAAGACTTTAGAAAACAAGCTCCAAATGCTTGCAGATTGTATTAAGAATAGTTGCTTACATTTGATGGTGTAGGCTGGCTTGTTAACTTGTAAGGCTATAATATAGGTATTTTATTAGAAGAGAAAACAGAATCAAGAGCTACGAAGTTGTGCAAAAATTATCCATGGATTCTGACTGTCCAAAGACATAAAGGACTTTATGAAGTTCTGAAGTAGGACACTGGCTCTTTTGGGGATTTGTGTGTGATTGGTTTTAATTTAGGGCTTTGAGCCACCAGCACCACCCAGAAAAGCATTTTCTTTGATTAAAGGCTAGATGTGGAGCACAATTCTCTCTTATAAGGCACAGATGGCACACACGATTGAAGATCCCTCTCAACTTAAAGAAAGAATGGAGGAAAACAAATGGTACCTGTCTGAGTCTGTCCAGCAGGTATGGCCTTACTCTGACTGCTTGTGATGGGCTGCTCCTCTGTCCCTGGCAATTCTACTTCCTCAGTAGCCACCTGGTCCAGGGGCTGGGCTGCCGACTTACATCCTTCCTGGGCCTCTCTCTCATTAGTTTTCATCTTTACTATCTGGGTGGGGGATCTGTTTGTCACTTCATTCTCTTCAATGCTTTTGTTTCGGGTTGGAGAAGGTGCATTCTGAGCTGCTGTATTTGAGGCTGTACCGATGGCTTCTGACACTCGAGTGGGAAGGGTCACTGAAATTGGCTCAGATATGTTCATGGAAGGTGATTTGCTTAATTTCCGTCCTAACTTTGGAGAGAAAGCATAGACAACCTTTTCCGTGAATGAGGATGGCTTAGATGATTTATCTTCAGTTGGGCTCAAGTCTAAGGTAAAGAATGGACTCAGTTTTTCATGAAGAGGAGAGACAGGCTCAGAGCTTGCAGTGCTGCCTGGAGTCTGTGATTGGCTACCACCTGCTTCTGCATCCTTCTTAGTATTTGGTTTATCCTTGGAATACCCCAATGAATCCAAAAAGGAAGCACCACTCTCCAGACATTCTGATTCGGCTTTGGGAGGACTACATTGAAATGACATTGGATCAAAATCCAGGCTGGCTACTCCAATGTCTGGTGGACTCAAGTCAACGTCCTCAGCAGAATGAGGAGACATAAGGGCTGGAATGTGGAGCAGCCCGACTTCCTCCTCACTTTCATTATCATGGGGCAAGTTATCATAGGAATTACAGCGGTTCCCCAGCATTTCTCCATTAAAAGAGGCAGATAGTGCATCACTGCTAGACCTGGGTCTTCTGGGTCGGAACAGCTTGGAATCGCCTGGCAAATATGGATATAAACACCAAAGTATGAATGCCACAGGCTACAAAATACACATAACAATAGCAACTCACTAAGTAAGGTAAGAAAACGTTATTTCTCATTTCCATTCTGGTAAATGACTCTTGGTGCACATAGCTCACTCAAACATGAAATAAGAGCTCTCCCAAACCAAATGCTAAATAGATACCTCTGATATAATCAGAGGGAGACTGTGCACTTTTGATGGTCTGGAAAGGAAAAAGGATCTGAACTTGTAGGTCCCACTACTAGTCCAACACTGACTCTTTCTGTGACTTTGGGCAAGTTTTTCATTTCTTTGTGTTTTATTTCATACTGAACTCACATATGCATTGTGAAGCAGAATTAATCATTTTACATAGTACTCTGAATATACAAAAGAAAATATTTTTTTTGGTGGAGAAACATCCTTACAGCATCTGTATTTCCAAAATATTGAAATTTTTCTCAATTAAAAAATCTCCAAAACCTCATAAATTATTTACATATATTTACTAAAGAATTGCCTCAGATACCTAAAGAGAATTCCATAAGTACTTTATGAACAGGCTTTAGCTTCTTGGGCAGAGTTATCAAAAGTGGGAGAGACAATTTTATGATGTTGTTAAATGACCAACTAGTAAAGTCTTCTGAGTATTCCATTAGAATTATTAGGCTTGCCACAGAGAAAACGTAATAGAAAGCGGCAGAAATTGCTTTAACAAACACATCCACTCATGTACTGTTCACTTATAAAACCAATCCCTATTAAATATTTTATTCTGCTTAACACTAGCATCATCGCCACCCACTCTCTTGTCTGTAGGAGAACTTGTATCACAAGTAAAACCACTCATTGCTGAGAATCTGGCCATTAGAAGAGTTCATAAAAGATGAGAATGTTGACTGAGATGATGATGCCCCAAGGCACTTCAAAAGAGCATGGTCTGAGTATCAAAGGATTGAGAAAAGTCCTTGAGAAATCAATGAAACACCTAATTATTTGTGCAAAAAGGGTGTTCTTTATATTCCTACCATGCAAGCCAAACATCAAGAGAAGGATGTCCTATTGTGTTATTATATGGCTTTGACAGAAAAATTAAAGTCCCTTCTAAACTAACATTAAAGTAATTTTTTGTTCATTCTGCAAGTTGGTACACAGATGCAATTACAGCCAAAGTTTTGCAAAACAGAAAACAAAAATATATTTTCCTTAATTTTTTTAGTTCTGTTTTTCAAGTGAAGTTGCAGTCAAACCTCTTCACTACTTGCTATGAAATGTTGGTCCCCATTCTTGGTACATACCCTTTAAGTTGCCTTCTCATGGTACTAATTCTCCTCTGAAGTAAAGGGCCTCCTGTAATAAATCTTATCTATGAACCTTAACATCACATTAAGCCATTTCCAAGTCAAAAGACTATGGGTCTAAATATCAAAACTGTTTAATTTTATACTTTGTAACATTGTGCTCACATGAAATCTAAAGAAGGAAAAACTGGTAACATTAGTTTTTTTTTTTTTTTTTTTTTTTTTTTTTTTTTTTTTTTAAGGAAAGACAGAGAGAAGGAAGGAAGGATAGAAGGAAGGAAGGAAGGAAGAAAGGGAAACATTTTTAAACATTTTCTTGTTTTATTGTATTCTGTTTCTCCGTTTTTGTTACATGGGCTGGGGCCGGGAATCGAACCGAGGTCCTCCGGCATAGCAGGCAAGCACTTTGCCCGCTGAGCCACCGCGGCCCGCCCGTAACATTAGTTTTCACTAGACATTAAGTTTAAATGTCCAACTTAAAACATTTTATCAATTTTCATGTAGACTGAGTAGCAATCATGCTCAAAGTGAAAAGACCAGTACCATATCAAATCATTGCTGAATTTTAATCTGAACGGTACTAACTAGATACTATTACTCTTATGAAATGGTAGTCAGTAGCCTATTTGTTATACAAATATTTATAAATTTTACTCAAGTGCTGAGCTGTTTTAGGAGACATTTCAGAATAGAACGATGGATGCTTTTCATCTTACCATCAACTGCATGGAGAGAAGTAAGAGATTCCTCACTTTTAGCTGAGCGGAGGGTTCCTTCTGCCCTGCCACCTACAGTTCAAAATCAAAGAGTGTGAAGCTTTATTGTTTGTTATATATGTAGTAAAAGGGATCCTTTTTTTTCTTTACAAATGTGATGTTAAAATTTCCAAGAGCAATTAGCTATTCATTTTGACAATCACATTCAATTTTCATATCCTATTATCAATGTGTTATACTGTTCTATGAGTAAAATCTATTTTCTAAAGGATTATAGGCTTAAAAACAAAGATGAATTAAAATACTTATATTTCTGAAATGATACAAGGGTACTTTAATAATACTTGTTAAATACCTTCATCCTCTTGAATAATACTTGTTTAATACCTTCATCTTCTTCACGCCTCAGTAGTACTCAACGTTGCTGACCCTTCCCAGAAACCTCTTTGGCTCTCTGCTTACCTTCCTAACCACTTCTTCTGACTCTCCTCTTCCAGTCCTCAACTTTTTCCTCTTCTCACTCAAGAGGCTCTCCCTGGGTGATCAAATCTATCTCTAGAGTTTTCACCCCTCAGTGTTTGCTGATTACTTTCAAATCTGTATTTCCATACAAAAACCCGTTACTGAATTCCAGACCCATATTACTAATTATATCTTTGGCATGTCCAACTCACTATGTCCAAAATAACATGTTATTTTTCTTCCCCAAACCGTCACTCACTACAGTGATAATGGCACCATATCTACCTTGTCATTTATTCAGAAACCTGAAAACTATCTTTGCTCCTCTTTTTCCCTCATCCTCCACGATCATTTAGTCACCCATACCTATGGATGCTGCTTCCTAAATATTCTCTCAAATCCCTTCCGCCAAGCCCACTGAAACAGTGCTTCGTTCAGGCACTCATCATTCCTTGCCCATACAAGTGTAACTGTCTCCTAATTGATTGCCCAGTCGTTAGAGACTTATCCTCCCCACAGATTCCCTATACTGTTGCTGAAATCATCTTTCTTATACACAAGTCCAATTATGTTACATATTGAAACACCTGATAACTCTTATGGAGTGTATGAGAAAGGCAAAACTCTTTGGCAGGGCATACAATACACCTAGTGATCAGAACCCTCTGCTTACACCCTACTACCCAGTCAAGTTATTTACCATTCCTTGTTTCACACACAGGTCTACACTTTGCTCCCATTTCTTGAAATACCATTCTCAGTCCCTTGTCTATTGGGTGCATCCCTACTTATCCTTTAAACCCCAAAGGTTCAATTTTCTGACCACCAGCTTCTTGTGCCACAAGAATTGACAATTCCGGTCATAAATACCTTATGTAAGCCCCCTATTTTAATAGCTATGATTCAGCCTTCTTATAAAGATGACTTCCCAAGGAGACTGTGAAGGCATGAGCAGTGCCTTAATTTTCTTTCTGCAGGGCCTGCTATCAAACCACTGAGCATTTACTTAGTGCATGTTTGCAAACTGAATGAAAGACAATTAAATGAACCGAATAGTCTACTTCTAACATTCCCTAAAAAGAAAATAAAGGACTATTAGCCTTCCTATATGCAGAAGCTGCTAGTATCTCCAGAACATGAGTTTTAAGCTATTTTTCAAAAAGAAGTTTTTTCAACAACAATAGTAGATTTACTTGCTCCACTAAGACACTCTCTTCAATAAGTCACTTAGTTAAAAAGATGGCTTCTAAAAAAAAAAAGTTAGCCTCTTTGGTCAATAAGTTACAAACTTGAAATGTATGTTGAAACATGGTTTTGTAATTGCTTTAAATATGTAAAAATACAGATCAATACAATTTGAACACCATAATAGTATTTATATTACCAACAATATACAAGCTATGTTAAAAACATGTGTGTTTTTAGTCACATTCATACTATATATAACCCACATATTTCATTAAGCAATTGGGCACTTCTACATATTATACATGATGTGTATTACCCTCTCCATTCTGGTGTTAAAAATCACTGAAAGAAGACAACTCATATATGGCAACATAACCGCAGGCATATTCTACAAAAGTATATCATCGCAGGATAGTATGTGTGTACCCAGAGTAAAAACAGAGCCACCAGACCTGTAGTGCTGCAGGCAACCTTACAAACTGCTGGGCAGCAGCAGGACATGGCAGAGCGATGGGCACTCACCATTCAGAGCCAAGGCTTTCATCTCAGAAGGCTCACTCTCGTTACGCTGCAGCTTTCGTTTGGCGACAGATGATGATTTCCCCAAATTGAAAAAGGAACGCCAGCTGCCCACAGGAGACTTTTTCATTTTATTTTGGGGCCTCTTCCTATGAAAACAAAAAAGAGAAAGAATCTGCATTAAGATATCCAACAGAGTACCTTTACTTATATAAAAGAAGTAAATAAATGATGGAAAGAGTCAAACAGCTTGGAGAGGCCCAGCTAAAATAGTCAACACACATTTCCTCTTGCATAGTAAACTGCACAGAGTACAACTAAACTGCATGACTAAAGCATGAAATGGAAATCAATAGTATGAACTTTAATATTGACAACCAGTTTCCTACAGATCTTCATATGTAGATCCAACCTCACAGTCTGGGAAATAAGTGGGAATAAGAAATGCCTGGCAATAAGAAATAGTAAGATCTCAAAAATAAAACAGAGTTACAATGAATTTAGTTGTGAGTGGAGAGAGAATTAAGCCAAAAGAGAAGAAAAATATTCAGAAGAATAGCTAACATATGTTGAATGCCAGACACAGTACTGAGTGCTTTATGTGTATAATCTCATTTTATTAATATAGTAACCATATTGTATGAGTTAGGTACTACTGTTCTCATTTTACAACTGACAAGAAATTAAGATACTTAGTTTAAGTGACTTTCTTAAGTTTATAAACTAGCATATGGTAGAGTTAAGATTGAAACCCAGGTCTAGGTACATTCCAGAATCTACTCTCTTAATTACTTCCCTTTAAAGACATTTCTGAGAAAATTATGGAGCTCAAGTAGAAAATTAAAAAGCAGAAGATAACCTCAAAATGACAACATAAAAGAACATGTTCTAACGTTTTACTGTCAGCACATTTTTAGTCATGTGACATACAAAGAAGTTAGAGGGGCATACTAAAATACGGAAAGAACAAATCCTAAATTTTTATTAGCAGTACTCAATCCTGGGAATTGAAATCCTTACAAGCATATATGTAATAGTCAAATGAGTAAGAGACATCAAAAGGAACTTTCATACACATTAGTATTCAGACTATAATTTAGTAAAGA
Source organism: Tamandua tetradactyla (assembly GCF_023851605.1). Lineage (NCBI taxonomy): Eukaryota > Metazoa > Chordata > Mammalia > Pilosa > Myrmecophagidae > Tamandua > Tamandua tetradactyla. The sequence goes on along the minus strand of NC_135334.1, from coordinate 7,639,295 downwards.
AGATACAGAAACTATGTCACTATTATCACTTCTTCAGAAAAAGAGAATTTCAGAGTTGGAAGAGACATTGAGAGACAGAACTGCACTGGTTCTCAAATTTTAACACGCATCACAATCACCTGAAAGTCTTGATAAACACTGATTGCTGGCTCCCATCCCCAGATTCTCTATTCCCTGAGGCAGAGATGGGCCTATGAAAGTGTTTCTCCAACAATTCTCCAGAGGTGCTGACAGTGCTGGTTGGGAGCACACCCTCTGAGAACCACTCATCTAATCTAACCTTAATTTGGAACTAATGCCAAACAAGTCATTGTCCATTCATTACCTAGAACAGTTTATTCCTAGACAGATCTGTAAATACCTTATCTCAGATAGAAAATCACATCCTTTAAATGAGGGTATTATTTTTTGTATCAATTTTCCTTCTTCTTTTTGAAAACTACATGATGATGCAATGCTTTATGAGAATCATTCAGATCATTCCCTATGACTACTGTTACAGATCATCCATATTCAAATGAACAGGTTTTACTGGGTCTGGCCCAGAATTAATATGGTAATCCTACAACACAAAATTAAAAGTGAAATAAAGGAAAATAATAATACATAGAAAGGAAAATCATATTTCTTAAGGGGATATAAAGAATTTTTACCTTTCAAGTGGAAACTCAATTATGGTATGAAATTTTCCCTGAAGTGCAGCAGGTCCTTCTCCTACTTCAATGTACTTATTTTCAGTGACAATGGGAGAATTGACCTGAGCTTGTGTTCGCGCCTGGGCTTCCTCCAAGGTTAGCAGCTTCGTGGATGGAGAAGAAACCAGTAGGGACTTGGGTCTTGATAGAGAAGCTTTGGATAGAAAAAGGAAGCAAGGAAGACAGCCAAATATTTAGGAACAGGGTAAAAATATATAAATGTGTCTGTGTGTCTGTCAATCTGTCTATGTATTCATCTACATACCTATCTGTGTTTTCAATTTTCTTCATTAACGTTTTCAAATGGCAAAAATAACAGGGCTTTATATTGATGAACAAAAGGTGGCATATCAGGTTGTTAACACTGACATATATTTTAAAATTATTTAAGGAATTTATTTTCCTTTCTTAAAGGATACCAGGAAAGGCCATCACTCCACTATCTTTAGTTTTGGAAATACCTTTTCTTCTGCTCCATATCAAGATGTTTATATGCATCAGATAACAGGTGACACATTATTTTTTTAAAGTATGTCATGAACTTGGATCATAATATGTAGCATTCTAACATGTAGCATTTACTAGGCACACACAAAATAACTGCTAAATTGTGCATTTTAGAAAACAGCCATAAATTAGTTGCTTTCTACTAATGACTTATTCTTTTTTAACTAAGAAAATTCACAATTCCCCATTCTTTTAGAAGTTTATATGTATGTTTCGGGGTAGTAGACAGAATCTGTTTTAACCATACCTGCCCCTTCCTGAATGACTGCACTGATTTTGCCACTGAAGAGGACATCTACATGATTGAGGATAAATTCAACAACCACAGACTGAATTCTCACTTCCATGAAAGCTGCTGTTCCACTGAAGCAGGCAGATTCTATCTGTTTTGACCTGTGTGGTAAACAGCATTCCCATCAGAATCACAAATAGCAGTTTCAAAGGGCAGCTTTTAAAATGTAAATCATATTTTTATATTCCCTTGGCTAAGCCCCTGTAGCCTTTTAAAGGAGATGCTCATTAAAACAAAGCAAAACACAGCAGATTAGTTCTCATTTTAAAAATTATCCTTAAGAAACACTAATGAATTAGAATTTTATTTTAGACAATTAGTACTATGTAAGGTAGTAAGTTAAATGTAAATTACCTTAGCAGGTTTGGAGCCCAAACAATTGCTAGGTTTTTTGCATGCATATTTGTGATGGAACAATAATCAGCTAGAAGAGACAAGTGTCTCATCAGGAACTCCAGTGTTCTGGAAAATTAAATACAGCACATTGAGAAAAAGGAACATTATGTATCAGTGTAGAGCATAAAGCCCTATTAATTAATGTGTACATTTTCAAAAAAAAATGGAAAAAGAGACCACACAAACCCTAGCAAATACTTTTGCTGCCTATTAGGACTGAATATTATTATTACTACAGAACTGTCAGAAAAACACTAGGGATCTAGAATACAGTAATCACATCTAGAGAACACTAAAAAAAAGAAAAAAAAAGGTCGCAGGCAGATACAGTAAGAAATGAAAGACTCTGACTGAACTGGCTGAGAAAACTTTAGGAACATGTGTTTCTGACTGTCAGGTATATAGTTTCAGGGACACCAGTGAAATGAATCCTCCACGAAAGTTAGTTTATGGACCTGATGATACTGTAAAGTCACGCTATTCTACATGTAGCAGGCAGACTTGTAGGAGATGATTTGAACGCTTCTTCAATGAAAGAAAAATACAACATTTTACAAGCCTAAAAATATTTAAAAGAAAATTTCCAGTAGGCATTATGGAGAGAATATGTGTGCAAATATGCAAATAATGTGTTTCTGAAATAGAGAGCCTAGGTTAAATCCTAATAATCCAAATATTCTGGTTTATTTTGTGCATTATTTAAATAATTTATTTGTTTTATTCAAATAATTCCATGTATTTAGATTAAACAACAGGGCAGAACATTTTTGGAAATAAAACATGAGCAGCTTAAATCTGAAATAAAGCAGATGAACACACACACACACACACACACACACACACCAGCACATATGCAAATACAATCTCTCACACACAGGTATTACTTATCAGCTACCACATTATCTCAAAGTGTCTCTTACTTAACTGTACAGGAATTAATACTATTAAAGACAATGAATGATAGATGTATAAGACTCAACTGTTTGAAACAGTAATGAAAGTTAAATTCTGGTCCACATATGAGCCTCAAAGAATCAAACAGGCCTGAACTGAGAGAAAATGGAAGTTAGAATTAAGTTAGGCCATTGTTCAAGATGCTTTTACAGGTAATCTCTTTAACTCTCACAGCAATGCTAACAAGAATAGTATTCCTACAGCCCGTTTTGTGAAGGACAAAAATAAAGGTTTGGAGAGAGTTAATAAGTGGTCTGAGATTACACAGACAAGCAGTGGTAGTGCTGGCATTCAAAGCAAGGTCCCCTAGCTCCAAAGTCCTTGCTCCTTCAACAGAATCTATTATAGCTGCTCTATGGGGAAAATGGTGATTCTCAGTCCTTTCTCTATGTGATAGACAGACACACAGAGACAGACAGAAGTGAGGCTGTTCTGGAGACTCTGTAGAAGTGGGAAACTTGAGAAATGTGTTAGGAAACTAAATAAAATTGTGTAATTTGAACTGGGGGGAGGGACTAAGTACTTTAGAGATGTATTTTACAAGAAATGCAAAATAAAACAAGATGTCACTTTAGTTACCCATCTACCTACCACTTTACAAAGTGAATGTAGGAGATTCAGACTGAATAATTTGGAGGACTCACACTTCCTGCTTTTCTGCAACTCTTTAATGCTCGTCAATAACGAAAAATCACTGAGAATATTGGGTCTGGGAGTTACAAATAAACTTTAGCAAGTAGGTAAGTTTGCAAATACAGAATTCACAAATAATGAAGATCGACTATTATATATGTATGCATGTGTTTGTATATGTATGTATGTATGTATATGCATGTATATATACTAGCTATACATATATCAAACTATAAAATATAGTGTACACAATACATTAAAATGTATATATGCAATTATATATTATATTGTAATACATATTATTGAACGTCTACTATGCAATGTTCTATTCTGGGTCCTAGGAATATACTAATAAGCAAGACAGAATCCATGACCTCAAGGGAGTTTATGTTTCACAATGGTTACATGTAGACTAGGCAATATAGTATATATGAAAGATATATAGCAGGATATATATATACACACACACACACACACACACACACACACACACACACATACATAATATATAGAATGAAAGATATATAATGCTCATTAGGGAAGATTAGATAGCAAGAGAGTTATATAATCAGTAGGGGAAATATCTATTACTGTAGGAGAAATATCTAAATCTGTATATATTATAGGAGAATCTATACTATGGTGGGGGAATATAAATGTAATTATAATAAAAGAGATACTCATAATACAGCAGAAAAGCTATGCAAATCAACATGGCAGGGAATATATATAAACACAATATACGTTATATTATATACAGATTTAACACACAGTAAAGTAAATAGGTAGTGGTACATAGTAGAAGATGATGATAATAAAAAACACACATAAATATCACTTACTATTTAACAGACATTATTCTAATTACTTTTCCTTAATAGTCACAACAACCCTACGAAAAACGTAGTATTATTATCTCTGTCTTATAGATGATGAAACCGGACCCAGGGAGGTAAAGGAACTTATCCAAGGTCACAAGGTCGCACAACTAGTGCAGGAAGTTTGGCTGTAGAATCTGATTGCATTATAATGCCTATAATATATAGGCAGCTATTATATACAGTAGGAGATATGAGTGCCCTACATAGTAAGGGAGGAATAGATAATACAGAGTAGGAGATAGTAATAAAATATATAGTGGGGGATTTATTTATATAAAAATACGTAATAAGAGGCATATATACTTCACCATATAAAAAGCATATAGAAGTTATATTAAATACATAACAGCACCCTTATATAATACATTAAAGGAGGCATACATCATATCTATATATATGATATAGAGTCTTACTAATATTCTCTCAATGTTACCCAATATTCTCAATTCCCTCTGTAAAATGTGATGACTGATGCCCAGAGCACAATGACTTTTGATGACTAATAAGTTTCTCTGTGGTAACCCTGAACACTCTGGCTAACATTGTTTGAGTTATAAGTTTACCTAGAGTTAATTTTAAGTTTCCATAACTGTGTATGCAAGGTTATTTTAATCACATAATTTAATTAATAGTATGAATTTTTAAGAAACATCATTTTAAAAAATGAATTTTTGTTTGTTTACTTGTTTTCATGAAACTTCAGTTGAATGCAAAGTCTTGATAAGATAAATCATTCAAAAAGGAAAGTGGAAGAAACACTGAGAGGATCAGAGAACAATTTAAAACAAAACAAAACCTACAATTATCAGTAAAAGTCTCTTAGAGGAAAGATATTATATCCATGAAACAAGTAGTGGATGCTGTAAAGTAGGAACATTGAGAGAAAAACAAAAACAAAAAAGGAGGAGGGCAGACGAAAGAACAAAGTTGTTAGCAATAGAAAGTTTTTAAAAAAATTAATAGATGAATTTGAGGAAAGTCATAAGTAGAATTTAGGAAAGAAAAAGTAAAAACATTAAAAGATGTTTGAGAATAAATAGCGAAAAGGAATAGGGTATCAGTTGCAAATAAATAAACAATACTAGAAAACTTCCCATTGAGTGCTCAGGCAAAGAACGGAAAACACACACATACACACACACAACAAGTGTCAATTTGAAAACTGACCACTAGATATGTTTTAAGTTTTAAAGCATCCATAAAAGATAAAAACAAAATAGAGCAGGTCATATAAAAATGCAATCAGACTAGTATCAGTCTTTGCAACAGCTTTTTTTTTTCGTAGAAAATGGTGCAATACCATCAAAATTAAGAGAAAAAGTATTTATGGACTAGAATCTATAGCCAATTATCTATCAAGTACAAAAAAAGAATAAGAACATCTTTAGATATCAATGTCTCAAAGATACTAACGTCTCAAAAATTACCTTCCTTTCTTTCAGGAAGCTACTAAAGATGTATACTGCAGAAGTAGAGAAAACTACTTCTACAAAGATGACAATAATTCAGAAAACATTATGAAAGAGATAAAGGGAATTTCCAGATGAGGGTAACAAAAGGTTGATGATGGCTGTCTGGTAGGTTTAGAAAACAATTAGTTTGGATGGAAGCAGGGTGACAGAGGAGGCATGTTTTTATTACGAAGAAAGATTGCTTATATGTTTGAATGCACTAAGTGGAGATGTATATAATTCTATTAAAGAATTTAGATATAAATTACTGATAAATACAGGAAAACTTATCAGGCCAAAAATGACCAGTTACTTCATGGCAAACAAAAAGCTATAATAGAAAGGAAATAGAATTCTAGTATACTAATAGGTAGAGTTGTGAATAATAATAATAACATAGTTATTACAATGTCAACACTGAAAATTGAAGTCTAAGTGCTGATAAGACTTGACTATGAAGATGAAGGAAGGCGAAGTATGTTTTGTGGTATTGGGTAGGGGGCAACTAACTGCAAGAGAACTAAATCCTCAGTCACCATAAAAGGAAGGCGTCAAATAATATCTAAAAACAAAAAATTGAGAAATAGTAATATATGCATGCTATTTAGAAACAAGGAGAATACATTCCAGAAGAATTGAGAGTAATGATTTCTATTGAAAGAGAAAGTGGAAATGGGGAGGTAAGAAGCAGCCAACTGCTGTTTTTCACTGTCAGCTTCACATGCCATTTGACTTTTTAAACTATGTACACGGTATATCTACATATTTTTTTAATTTAAAGAAAATGGATATCTTTACATGGTACCACAAGCAAAATCACTAAATCAAGAAGGCTTTGCTTAAACCTAACCATCTGTCTTGCTGTGCTTTATATTTAAAAAAAAAAAGGGTCAGGCTTATTCATACGTTTTTATCTCACTTTACAATTAAAACAAAACCCTCTTAAGAAGGTATTATTAGTATTCATTCCACAGATAGGAAAATTGATGCTCAGAAAGAAGATCACACAACCTGTAACTCAAGGAGGTGTGAATACAAACTCAGGTCAACTCTAAAAGCCAATATTCTTGGTATCACATGAGATTTCTTTCTTTGGAGTTAAAGAAAAGTTGACACCTCCCTTAAAAATATTCTTCAAATAACTGTGTAATGATTGTTTTCTCTTCAGCCTCCTTGTTCAGAGCTAAATAGCTCAATTTCTTTGAGCTTGCTTCAGAAAAGTTCTTCCTCACTCGCACACCCACAGGGCCCTTAGATCTCTTTGATTTCCTCGCATTCTTCTTAAAATATGCTATATTAATAAGATTAGTCGATGATAAATTACCTTCTGGTTGTTAATTATCATGTATTTACATCTATAGTGCTTAGTTTCAAAGTATGTGCTGATTTTTACAGCACTAAGCTGCATTTGTAAATTGCTAGAACTACTGAATTTAATTTCTTGTTAATACTGAATTTTAAAAATTTATCTTTTGTTTTTTTTGCATATAATTACCGACAGCTCATGCTGTTTCCTTTGTCTCATAAAATCTTCAGTTTATTCTGATCTTCTGAGACATATGCAACAGTATTTCTGAGAGTCCAAACTCACCCGCAAGTTAAATTACTTTGAAGATGTAACAACAATAGCAAAACCAATAAACAACAGCAACAACATAAAACGCACACGCATATACACACAGAGGCTTAGTCAGTCATTCATTTGTTAATTCAATATTTAAGTTATCTATTAGATGTCAAGCACTATGCCAGGCCACAGCGACACAAAGACATAAAAAAGATAAATGTATATGATAAATAAAATATATACTAAAAAATACTCAATTCCAAGGAAGTTAAAACAGTTAGAAAACCAAAAAGAAAAACCAGTTTTATACATCAACCAACTTCTACGTTTGGCTGGGATTTTACATCATGTGATTTACCTGTAGTGTGGAGGGGGAAGTTGCTGGATGACATCATGAATTTTTATCAGCCTTTCTTCATCTGTTGCTGCGGAAACGGCTTCCTGTTAACATTTATAATATGAAATAAATCAATAGGCTATTTTTATAAAATTAAAAGTTCTTTACTTACAATTCAGTTTTCATTCTGAGATTAATTCACTCTGTTCTTTGATGCTAAACTAGGAAATGCAACATAGTATCAAGGAATTTATGCGGACAGAGAAATCTATAAAAATATACTTAAAAAAAACTTGATGGTAGCTGATATTAAGGGAGATAAGATTAGAGGCTCAAAGTCAGAAAATAAAAGAATGACCATATGAAAACAGTAAAGACCCTGGACTATCTAGCAATGACTGTTCTTCTTTTTAAAAAGAAGCCATTTTAGCTATAGAATTATTCCTTACATGTGACCAAACTAATCTTTACATGTTCTGAACAAAAAACCAACAACAAAATGGGGAGTCAATGCTTAGTACATATGGAGTTGCAGTTTCAGGCTATGACATATTGGTAATGGAGGGTTGTGATGGTAACATAACACTGTGAAAGTAATTATTACCATCGAAGTGCACACTTGAAAATGATAAAAATGAGACATTTTTTGCTACATGTATGTTTCCACAATAAAAAATAAGCACTTGTTCACTTTCCTAGATGCATATTATACTTTTTTCTAAAAAACTATTTTTTAATATAAATAAACCACAACAAAGCTCTAAAAAGAATGTAATTCAAAACTGAGTTTTACTTACAGAAAATTTCTCATATAGTTGGTATGTAAGCAAAGGGTTTGGAAGTTCTCTGAAATATAGCTTACAAAGAGAGCCTACAGAATGGATATCTTGAACATAGGGTTCTTTTGTCAGGTCAGGAACATGCTCAGAGTCAAATTCATGGCTAAGAAAAAGAGTAGTATGAAAAAAAGAACAAATTATTTTATTGAAGGAAAGCAAACACCTGACTTAAAAACAAAAAAGGAAAGACCATAAGTGTTAACCTCTAACTTAACATTTTCTTCAAATGAGAATATTTCTTTTAAGTTATCTTTAGACTTCAGCAGTAATTGTATATCTGGTCCTAAGACAGACATTCTTCAATGTGGAAATTAAGGTTGTAGCTTTATATTAAAATGGACAACAGTTTCTGAAGCTCAAATGCTTAACAAATGAGTAGCTTCTTAGCACTAAATCCGAAAATAAGATTCCTATGGTTTGAAAATCCATGATTTTATCAATTCTGGAAACTATGTTTGAGTGGCACATAATGTATGAACAATCATGTACAGAAATTCCTCATACTCAATCGGACAGCTTAGGAACCTTTTATTGAAGAGAGGAAGGGAAGCCAGAAACCACATGAAACAATTCCTGGCAAACTGACCCTGTTTTAATAGACAGTAAAAACTGTAACATTAAAGTTAATGAAATAAAAGTTGTATTTAGAATACTAAAGCAGATTAATGTTACTTTCTTCAGGAGTTTATTTAACATTACTCCACCTAGAAGACAATCTAAATATGAGATTTACTGTATCTGAAACTAAAAACTGAAACTGTTTTTAGTACAAGAACTAAATTACTTTCCAAACATGTATTCCTGAAAACAGGGAGTCAGCAGAGATTAGCTCCAAAGTTCGTAATCGATAGTCTGTCGTCAATTAAAATTCCTATAAAGATAATGGCAATTACTGTGCACCATAAGGAAAAAGAAAGGATAATGACATATAAAGAAGAGGCTAGAATCCAAGAGATTGAGCAAACATATTGCTGGTGTATAGTAAAGGCCCCTTTAGTCTTTGAGAAAATATTAAGGAAGGATATGGAATATGAAACACGCATACCTGAAGTCATAGCCAGAATTAGGAGCAAAGGAGATTAGAAAATATTTCACTCTTATCAATTCTAATTAAGAACTACCTACATAATGCAATTGTATCTGTAGGCTCAGAAGTGTCTCAATTTGCTAACCTTCAAACAGTGCAGAGATAAAACAGAAGCATTGAAAAAGCTGGGGAAAATATTTTTGATACTACAGATGAAAACAAGTCATTTAGGAAAATATATGGAGTACAATAAGGATATTATTTCCTACCTTACCTAAACTACTGAACATTATGGTTATCAAAGTAAGTGACTCAATTTTAATGAGGTACATAAGGAATTTAAAAGAGGAATGCAATATAAGGTTTTACCGTAGTCTCTGGATATTGGAGGCAACGCCAGAGAGACGATATATTCCATCCACAATCCCATACCTCTCAATGAATGCGGTACAGCTCTGAAGAACCTGGGGTACTAAAGAGAATTTTTTAAAGGCACAGATGAAGTGGTAGCATTCACCGGAACTAAAGTAACCAAAAAAAATGAGAACTTCTTAGTTTTCATAAGTGAAATAAAATTTATCAATTAAAGTTGAAAGAGGGCAGGAGGTAATCTACTACATAAAACAATGAGGGCATACCTATTAAATTTCACATCTAAACTAACTAGTTCCTGAATAATCAATACTTACTCTATCTTATGACATTTAGGTAAGTGAAAGGGTTAATACATTATTAGGACAGTTCTCTGCAGTACATGAATTTACATCAAGTTACAACATGGTGTAAAGGAACACCACCATGAACTATTAAAGAACAAGATCATACTAGATTAAAAAAAAACAGCTGTCCAGCTGAATTCCATATGTAGCAGGTGGAGATATAAAGTTAAATGCTTACTCCAAACATAATAATTGCCTGTAAGTGCTACAATCTTCACTTCTAAAGGTACATTTTATTCTTTTATAGTTAATGCTAATTCCTACTTTATTTGATAAACAAAACACTAACGTAATGCAAAGCCAAAGCAATTTCTAAGAGATGGAATCTTTTCATTCCCTGCCCATTTTTACATTAAATTTATTGCTGTTTAGACTAAATCTTATCAGCTCTTCATAAAGGGCACACTAAAAATAAGTAGAAAGAAAAGAAGGATACCTTCTCTGATTACTTCAGTGAATATCTGATATCATTGAATATAGCCATTCAAAAATTTATAACAACTGAAATTTGAGCACTGTTTGCAATGCAGAATAAACTTCAGATTTTAGTAACTATGTTCAATTGATAGTGTTAGTAAAGTCCCTGAAAAGATCACTTGACCATAGCTAAAATGGGGAATTTTGAGTTGTATATATGCTACTACAATAAAAAGGTTTTTTTTAAAAATCCATTAAAAGAAATACTTAAAAGAACACACTATTTGGTCTGCAAAGAACTACCATATTAGTGATAAAACATTTAGAATGGCAAATGAATCAAATAAGATGTTTTAAAATAATTATTTTAGCTAATATAGTTCACTTAGATAGTATATTATTATACTCTTCCTTTACTATTACCACAAACTTCTCCCTGGTTTTCCTGCCCCTCTGTTGTCTTTTCTGAAGTACATTTTCAAAATTCTGTTAGGTCCTATTATTTGCATTTTAAAATAAACCCTTTGGTTTTGAATATATATATTCAAAAATATATATTCAATATATATTCAATATATATATATATATTCAAATAATATGTATTAAAAAATATTGTGCCAAGCTGCATGCTTTACAATGAATACTCTCATTTAATCTTCACAGATATCCTATGGGGAAGGTTCTACCACTATCCCCATTTTACAGAGAGGAAACTGAGGCTTAGAGAGATAATATTTTACCCACGGGCAAGAAGGAAATAAATGGCAAGAGTGAGATTCTGACTTAAGAAGTCCAACTATTTGAGCCAAATCTTTTAACTACTGCAATATACTGCCTGGTATATAAGATCCTTCACATTCACTTTACTATTATCATATTTCTGTATTTCACAGCTCGAGGTCATTGTAAGTCTCACCTTTTGCCACACAAATCAGCCATTCTCTAATACCTCTGCAAAATGATTTTCTCTACCTTGACATTCCCTCTACCACATATAGAAAACTTGTGACTGCTTTCATAACCCAGCTCAACTATGATCCTAGGCAAGCCTTGTTTGAATACCCACTGTAGAGGCAGCTGCAGCACTATGTTCTATGTACCCATAGAACCATACGTATATTTTAATCATCATTTAGTGGTTTATACAACTATTACCCCTTTTTGAGACTGTGAATTCTTTAAGGGCAAAAACCATATGAGTTCATTTTTGTACATCCAAAATCCAGAAGTACTGTCTTGACACAAAGTACAGTGATAGGAAATGAATTACTGGTACCCTGAGAACCTGAAAAACTTATCTGATCAAGCCCAGCAGAATAGGGATCTTAGTTTTATATGGAACTATATTCATATTTAACTGTACGCTTTCTGCGTCTAAAAATATTCAAGACACATTTAGTAACAAGAAAGGGAATATGTGTATGTAGTGGAGATAAAGGGGAGGCAGAGTTATGGGATACATTTGTGGATTCACTTTGATATATAAGCGAACTCCACATCAAAATGATATGCAAAATATAAAGTAAGAGCTTGAGTCCTATTTCTAATAATATTTAATCACTGATAATTGAAAAATGTTAATTGCTAACTTTGCAGGAAATATATTTAAAGATTATTGGGATAATTAACATAATTTCTTAATTAAAGAAAGAAAAACAGTTTTCTTTCCCTTTTTTCTTTTTTTCTGAAAAGATGCTTTTGAGTACAACTGCTGCAAATGTACATGTCACCTCACCCAGGAACACAAAATGTTTACCTTGGAAGTACAGCTGTCAGAGCTCAGGTTCTCCTAGCTTGAATTATAAAGTTTTATAAATAAAAGCCAGCATCTGTTACAGACATCTTTCCTGGGACTCTCATATTCATATGATGAGATTAATATTCTCCCTTTGAAAACATTTTGTTTCTTGAAATGCTAAGATTTCTAAGTGAAAGGACTTAATGTCCACAAAACAATCACATTATCTTATTAATAAATAAGAATTACATAATGAATATTTTTATTACTTATCATTTTAAGAGATAATGGACAATTAATAATAATAGGGACAAAATGAAAGGGAAAACATAAACTTTAATTTTGAGTAAAGAGAGTAGAAACTGCAGAAAAGTATCAGAAGGTAAAAAGAACAATGTGAGAGTCCAATACATTGCATCTTGGAAGAAATTCCTAGTAAAAAAGCATCTTATCAGCCACTGCCCCATCAAATTTCCCAAACCCTCCAACTAATCAGCCAAATGCATGCTAAATAATGACCCAATTAAAATATAAACACTAGAAATTTCCAAAATGGTTTTTCCAATTTAAGAATTATTCCCACACTTTCCAAGAAATGCATTTATGATCCACTTTGATTTAATATTTATAATATTTTTAAAATAATCATATGTAAATATAATAAATAAATGTTTGAAAATTAAAATCAAAGACTCTTAAAATTAGAATCATAGCTAAAAGAAGTATAAGTTAAGTAAATATGACAAGAATTGGTTCTTGACTACCCTTGACAGTTCTGGTTTGATTTCTTTTGTATTGTCCTCATTTATTCATTCATTCATTCATCAGTCAAATATTTTATTTATTAAGATCTTTCTATATGCTAGGCATCACTTGAGCATTACAGATAGAGATTGAAAAGTCAAGTTCCATTATCAGGTACATGGCCTCAAGGTTAGGAGTATATGAGTACAGTGTACTTATTAGAATGTGTGTGACAAATTTTGGCCAGGAAAATATGATTACCTTATTTCTGTCTACTGTGCTCTGATTATAAAATCCCTGTATCGCAACAATAGTTTAAGAAAAACAAAAAGCTTCTTATGAAAAAGGCAAATAACCTCAAACATGGGAATGTGTTTAGGATCCTCTCCTTGGATTTAAACATATTTTCTATATGGTACTAAACATAATTTCATCTAGTTTTCTACAAAGTTCTCACAATTTTTTTAGCAATCTCATTTGAAACTTTTAAGGAAATCTGATTTAAATATGTGCTGCAGATAAGACAAGTTCTCTAAAAAAAAAAAAAATCAATGACACCTGAAGACAACTCTACTGGAACAGATTTTATCATAGTTAGGAAATACATGAACACCGTAATTAGACAATCTATTTTTTAGAAAGAAATTATAATATTGGCATTGTCCTCTCCCGCCACACTTACTTAAGAAAGATCAAAGTAGAATTAAACTTTCCAAAGTGTTTATTGAAAGGTAATTAGCATGGGAGATTTCAAAGAAGCGGAGTGAATCGGAAAATGTTGTCAAGTAAAAGGCAAAAGAGAATATTAATGATGACATCTAAGGAAGGATGAACAAGGGCAACAGATCTAAAAAAAGAAGAGAAATTAAGGTAAAAACAAATAAAAAGTATTTTGACTATAATTAAGGATGCCCACAAAAATGACAAATTAGATTGATCTGTCCACAAAAAGTACTATGTGAGCAGATTAAAAAAAAAAATCAGTTCCACAGATTACCGTGAAATACTCTTCCAGTTCAAGTATAAACATTTGGTTTGGGGTAACTGAAACTCTAAGACCATCCTGAGTGAACACTGGCACCAGAGACCATAAATCAAAGAAGAAAAAGAGGAATGCATTGTTAGGATCCTACATGACTTTTTTTTTTTTTTAAATATTAAACAAACATACAAAGTACTTTTAATTTTTGATAAATGCTATGGGAGAAATAAACAAATTGTTAAGAAAAATACTAATGAGGGATTGACATTTAGATGGGATGGCATTTATGCAGAGGAATATGAAAGATAAAAGGAGTAGACACATAAAAATCTCGGGAATGAGTTTTCCATACAGACTAACCAGCATTTAAAAGGGATGGACTTGAGAAAGACCTTAGTGTTTGAAGGTCAGAAAGTATGGTGCATGTAGAAGCATAGTGAAGGAGAAAATGAGGTGTGAGAAGTAGGTGGGGGGTCAAATGATTCAGGGACTCAGAAGCCACGGTAAGAAGTTTTGGCAAGGGGAAGCCAAAGAGTTATTTTAATGATAGAAGAACTAGGGTTTGATGATTGTTTGAACAAGATCACTCTATGTGGAAATTGGGTCATAGAATTGTAGGAGAAGCAGCAGAAAGACCAGATTGGGAACAACTAAGAATCATTAAAGAAAAGATGATGGCTTGGACTAGGCTGGTGAAAGTGGAGATGGAGAAAAGGAAATAGAGTTGAGATATATTTTAGACACAGAAAGGACAGGAGTTGCTGATGGATGGGATGTGTTACCTTCCAAGGGCATTTCAATTTTTTTTCCTATTTTTTTTTTTTAATTAATTAACGGGAAAAAAGAAATTAACCCAACATTTAGAAATCATACCATTCTACATATGCAATCAGTAATTCTTAACATCATCACATAGATGCATGATCATCATTTCTTAGTACATTTGCATCGGTTTAGAAGAACTAGCAACACAACAGAAAAAGATATAGAATGTTAATATAGAGAAAAGAAATAAAAGTAATAATAATAGTAAAAAAAAAAAAACCTATAGCTCAGATGCAGCTTCATTCAGTGTTTTAACATGATTACTTTACAATTAGGTATTATTGTGCTGTCCATTTTTGAGTTTTTATATCTAGTCCTGTTGCACAGTCTGTACCCCTTCAGCTCCAATTACCCACGATCTTACCCTGTTTCTAACTCCTGCTGGACTCTGTTACCAATGACATATTCCAAGTTTATTCTCGAATGTCCGTTCACATCAGTGGGACCATACAGTATTTGTCCTTTAGTTTTTGGCTAGGCTCACTCAGCATAATGTTCTCTAGGTCCATCCATGTTATTACTTGCTTCATAAATTTATCCTGTCTTAAAGCTGCATAATATTCCATCGTATGTATATACCACAGTTTGTTTAGCCATTCTTCGGTTGATCGACATTTTGGCTGTTTCCATCTCTTTGCAATTGTAAATAATGCTGCTATAAACATTGGTGTGCAAATGTCCGTTTGTGTCTTTGCCCTTAAGTCCTCTGCCTACATGACTTTTTATATCACTTTGAACAGAAGAAACAGGTCACACTATAACTGCAATAGGGAGGGACTCAACAATTTAGAAAGTATAACAGGATAATCTCTCTATAAAGTTGATTATTCACTAGGAATACAATTAAGAGGACTCATTTAAGTAAAACAATACCATGATATGAGCTTCCTTCTCAGAAAAATCTAATGCAATCTATTTTGTTTAGTGTAAGGATACTACTTTAAAGTCTACTAAAACAATAATCATAAGGAGGAATGAATACACATACTATAAATTTTATATACATATATAGTTTTTCCTTACAAGTACATATACAAAACATTACATATTCTTTCTCATGATTATTCAAATTGCTTTAATTTAGACTTTAAAATACTCTTCATATATATCTATACACATACACATATATAGTGTAACCATAGTTACAGACTATATACCATACATATGAATTCTCAAAACCTTAAAAACCATAATTCCTTGCACATTATTAAATGAGAATAACTAATAAATAACCTTAATATATTTAATAACCTTAAATAACCTAAAAAATATGTGGTTTCTTTTCCTAATTCAATTTGGTAAATAAATTTCAAAGGTTTCCACTTCCCTGTCTTTTTTTGAATATTTGAGTATCCTCCTTTATTCATCATCTCTGATTAAACAGGAAATTATTTTAATATGCCAATTAGAATTTATCTGGCTTCAGTCTTTGAGTTTACCAAATTAGAATTATGCTGTAATGTCACAAGTTAATTTTTTTCGTAGTTGTTTTAAAAAATCAGAAAGGACATGTTTCGTAGTCCTTTGAATACAGAATTTCTCTTCTTGGACAGGCCTTCAGCAGACAGCTTTATCTTTCAAGACTATCAAATTCATTTCTAACTATCTTCAAGTGGTTTTTTTTTTCTTGTTTTAATTAAAAGGGTAAAACAAGTGAGCAAAAAAAAAATCACAAAGATAACCTCTGTATCTATTTTACCATAATTATATTTATGCTACAGGTCATCTAAGTTTCCATACTTTCACAAAGTTGTACCTACTGTTTATATATAACATTTTCAGGTTTCTATATGTATTCAGATATAGAATTTTTAGTGGCTTCATAAATTATAGAACAATTTCCCTAAAAGTTTGGTACTCAATTTTATTATGCTCTTTATACATCATACTGTAATAAACATTTTGTTCCTACTGAGCAGTACTTAGGATAAATTTCTAAGTAGTAGAATTGCTAGATGATAGAAACACTGGAGTCTCTTGCTATGAAATACCAAGATGCTTTCCAGAAAAGATTGTACTAATTCAGAAAGCTATCCAAAGCTGAAACTTTTTACATACTGCAAAAATCACAGCCATCTTTAATTGTATTGGTTATTATAATTTAGAAAAACAGCTTTGTTATTTTAATAGTGTTTATCAATGTGCGACTATATCTCAAAATTGTATAAAGATACATTTCCATGATTATAAATGAGGACATACACTTTTCTGTATTTTGTTTAATATCTGAACATCTCCATGTAAAAATTACACATGTATACCTTTTCTCTATCCTTCTACTCAGAGACATAAACTTTTCATAAATCTGAACGATATGCTTATACACTATGATAACAACATTTCATTATATCAAAAGTGAATCTTTTCCCAAGTCTATGATACTTTTCCTTTATATGTATTAGAATTTTTCCAAGTCTATGGTATCTTTCTTCCTATGTATTATATTTTTCACTATGTGGAAGTTACATATTCGAAGCTTCCTCTTCCTCTGTAAAATGTTTTTGCTTAAATTTAGCAAAACTATTATTCCCCATCTTTCTAAAGACAAAATCATTTCATGGTGCTATTTCTTAAGTTTAAAATAGTTAGCTCTTTAATACTTTTAGCATTTCAGTATGGCATAAAGTGAGAATTTGTTATTTTCCTAAATTGTTAATTATCTCAAAATATATTTGCATAAGTAACCCTTTCTAATGACCTCAGTTTTTGTTTTTGTTGTTGTTGTAGTTTTGTATGCTGTATGGTGGGGATCACATTTTATCCTTTTTCCGTGTGACCTATCCCATTATTGCAGCACAACCTGTTGATTTTGGGGGGAAGGTACATGGGTCGGGAATTGAACCTGGGTCTCCCGCATGGTAGACGAGAAGTCTACCATTCAGCTACCCTTACACTCCAATGACCTGCTTTTAAAGCTACACTTATCATAAAGGATTCATTCTGTAGTAAGAACTGTTTCTTACTATTCTGAGCTGTTTCATTCATGTTTCATTCCCTGCACTAATGGTATTCTAAGTTTCAATATTGTTCTAAAATCTGGTAAAATCAGACCTCTCCTATCTGACCCTCTCACTGATTTTTTTCCCATGAGGTTCTTTGATATTCTCAGTAGCCTATTTTTTCACATGCATTTTGACCAGTTGCATAAGTAATCCTCAGGGTTTTTGTTTGTTTGCTTAATGTTTTTTACAGGAAATGCACTGTTAATATTACTTTGAGAATAACATCATTTCAAAATACTGTTTTTTTCTCACTCAGGAAACATGGTTTAGTTTGCACTAAATTCATAAGTCCACTGATATTCTTTTACCAGTGAGAAATGCCTATGATTTGGACTTGACAATACTAATGGTATTTACCACTTGTTTTCACTAGAGGTCTTCTCAAAGGCACAAAGGGTAGTTCTCACCAGGGTTCAGAATTGGACAAATCATCTATTTCAGATACTTGTCAACATTCTAGATAGATGGCTCCTTAATATTCTTATATCTCAAAGGATAAACTATAGGACAGTGCTGTTCTAAAAAAAAATCAAAGGAAACCTTTTTCTTCCCCCCACACTATCCATTTCTCCATCTACTCATTTAACACTGAATTCTCAATTTAGAATTTAATTTATAGAGAAAAGGATTTAAAATTTTTTGCTATAAAATTTGGCAGGTGGGTTTTGGTATTTTTTTTTGTCTCAAAACTATGACTTTTCTCCCCTAAAAAAGAAATGAAATAAATATTCTAGAATAAAATGTAAGAGGGGAAACTGGCTAAAGAAAGCCAACTAGGCAAATATTAAAATAATGCAACATAATACTGTTATACCTTTTCAAAAATACCTTATTTTTTCTAAACAGATTATGTTTCTCTGATGCTAAACTGTATGCTTTTCACTTCTCTTTATATTCATCTGTACCCAGCACAGAGATGAGTACCTGGGAAAGTTCAATAAATACAGTTGAACTGAAATGAAACAAATATCACCTGCCCAATTGACTTTGAAATTGTTTACAGAAAACCAGTATGGAGAAGTCAATAATTTAGATTATGAATATATACATTTTTTTTTACCTTCAAAACCAGAATTCAGAAGATGTTCTCCCAGGTCACAACCAAACACCCTCTCTTTTAAGATCCCCCGCTGCTTCAGTTTCTGTTTTGATGGACGAGACTTCATGAATGTGCGTAAGAAAGTAATGAGCTTTCCGTGTTTTTTAGACACTAAAAGGAGGGAGAGAAAACACTTTAGTTGTGGAAAGAAGATACATTTATTTTACTCAGCATAAAAAAAAATGGATATCTCGACAGGCTGACTGAAAAATAATCTGTTACAAATACACTTTATATTATATAGGAAGTTTATAGCAGAAATTAAGGAAGCAATTGCTTCATAAATAACATCACAATTTTGTACTTTCTTCTCAACAGCCTGTGATTTTACTTGATGGGATTGTGAGCAATTTAAGTGTGGTAATCTGTTACTTTAAATCAAGCTTGGTATCAATGCAGACTGGAGGATAAAAAATTACTAAAAGTACCTGCTTTTTACTCTAAAATACTGCTTTTGAGATCCTCATAGTAAAGAAATACTTAAGAGGAACTTCCAGGGAAGATGGCAGAGTAGGGAGGTTCAGAACTCAGTCTTTCCACCACAGTAACCACTAAGCACACAATAACTATCTAAAACAACTATTTTGCAACTCCAGAGGCCAGAAAACACTGTACAGCATCCAGGGAAGAGCAGGAAGAAGAGGAATATAATTACAGTAAAGAACCTCTCCGCATAGCAGCTACTGACACCCATCTCCTATCTCCCACTCTCATGGCAGGCCACTATGGGGTCCAGTTCCTGGCTAGTTGCTGGTGACAGAAAGGGATGGAAAAATCCTCTTCCCCAAGAACAAGGGTGGGCATGGCTGATTTGCTGATCACAGCATTTGATTAGCAAATCTGGATCGTTGGGTCCCAGCTCTGAGGGCAGCTAATGTTTCAACCCATACCAGAAATGGCAGTGGTAGCCACTGCTCCAACCCTGCCCAGACAAAGGCAGCAACAGCCATTTTTGCAATTTTCCCTGGTCAGAGGCACAGATAATGGAGATTTAAAGTTGTAGGGCCAAGTCAGGAGAGCAGGGGACAGTTAGCTGAAGTTATTTGCTGGGTAGGCATTTGCTAGGCAGGACAGGAAAGTTTAGCTGTGGGGAGCCATTAGAGAAGCTTCTGGAGCACTTCCTGATCCCCTCCCCAGGGCACTGTGGAGCAAGACTGCACCCCCCGGTGGGTACCTGGCTCTGTTTTGATTAGTATAAAAACTGACTTGGAAAGTCTTATCCAGGGTGACCCTTCTCCCTGAAATTTGCCCTCCAGACAATAACAGTATAACATAATGAAAGGAATGTAAAAACTATAGAGGTGGACAGTCTGGGACAAAGACCTGCTGGCATCAAAATACCTGGGAGAGGGAAGGTTGTCCCCTGGATAAGAGAGGGGATGGCCAAAGTACTATCAACAGGGGAATTCCAAAACAAACAACAAACAAAAGTTCTGGAGAAGACACAGGCCTAGAAAGACATGGAAAATCCAGCACGCTGCATTCGCTTTGGGCAGACCTTCCTCATGGGAGGGGCGAAAAGTTCACTTAGGAAAATCTGTCTTCTCACCAGCTGGTTACAAAACCAAGAAACAGACATCCAGGGAGTAAATCCCAGAGGTACCATTCTAAAATATTAAAATGTATACTGTACAACAAAGTAGTGTGAGACAAAGAAACAGGAAATGAAGGCCCATCCAAAAGAAGAGAATAAAAATATACAAAACGCCAACGAAGACGGAAAAAAACAGACCTACTGAAAAAAGTATTTTTAAAATGGTCTTAAAAATGTTCAAGGAGATGAAGGAAAGTACAGAGAAAGAACTAAAGGACATCAGGAAAACAATGAGTGACTAATATGAGAGTCTAAGTAAAGAGATAGAAATTTTAAGAAGGAACCAAACAGAACTACTGTAGTTGACAAACACAATAACCGAAATGAAAAATGCCCAGAGGGGGTTAAAGAGCAGACTGGAGCTGGCAGAAGAAAGAATCAGTGAACCTGAGGAAAAGAAAGTGAAAATGAGTCAGGCTGAGAAGCAGAAAGAAAACAGAAATATCAAAAGTGAAAACTGCCTAAGACACCCTGGGACACCATCAGGTGTACCAATGCTCTCATCATGGAAGTATCAGAAGAATAATAAATAAAGGAATGGAAGGAATAGTCAAAGAAATATTGACAGGGAACTTTCCAAACTTAGCAAAAGAAGTGATTTGCACATCTAAGAAGCTCAGAGAACATCAAACATGAAGAAAAAATACACACATCATATACTGAATACTATCAAATGCAAAGGGCAAGGAGAGAGTTCTGAAAGGTGCAAGAGAATAGCAATGTATTACGTACAAAAGAATCCCAGTTAGGTTTAGTGCTGATTTCTCATCAGAAACCATGGCGGCAAGAAGACAGTGGGTTGAAATACATAAAGCCATGAAGGAAAACAACTGCTAGTCAGGAATTTTATATGGTGAGACTCTTTTAAAATTGAGCGTGAGATTAATTCATTTATCTCTTAGATAAACCAAAGCTGAGGGAATGCATCACTAACAGACTGGCCGTACATGCATTAGCTAAAGTGAGTTCTTCAGCCTGGCAGGAAAGATACTAGACAGTGGTTCAAAGCAACATAAAGAAATAAAACCTACAGTGAAGGTAAAAGCTTGGGTAAGTATAAATGTCAGTATTATTATGTTGTATTGTTTGGTATTTAACTCCATCTCACCCTTCCTACAGGTGCTAAAATGGGAATGCATAAAAAGTAAGGTTAATCTAGGTGTTTGGACATGTAATATACAAAGATGTAAGTGTTAACAAGCATAAAAAATGGTGTGTGTGGGGGGGATAGGGGTATAGGAAAAGTATATGTGCATACTATTGAATTTAAGTTGGTATCAACCGAAATATGATTCTTATATATTTAGGATGTGAAATTTTAGCCCTATTAAGTAATCACAAGGAAAGCAGATGAAAAATATATCCAGACAGAAGTAAGAAAGTACTCAGTATGGTACCACACTAAAAAACAAAAAAATATAAAAGTAGACTTTAACAGAGATGAGGGACAAAAAAGGCATAAACTTAGAAAGGCAAAATAGCAAAATGAAAAAAAGTACTGTATTATCAGTAGTCACTTTAAATGTTAAGTCTCAAGTCAAAAGGTACAGCTTGGCAGAATGGGTAAAAAAAGCATGGCCCAAATATATACTGTCTGAAAGAGACTCACCTTAAAGTCAAAGATACAAGAAGGCTGAAGGAGAAAGGATGGGGAAAAAATTACAGCATGCAAGTCATATACCAACAGAGAGCTGGGGTGGCTATATTAATATCAGATAAAATAGACTTCAAGTCAAAAACAGTCTGCAGGACAAAGATCATTATACACTTATATAGGGGATAAATCAACAGGAAGATGAAACAATTAGATAAATATATATGTACCTGACAGCAGAGCCCTAAAATATATGAAGCAAATAAGGACAGATTTGAGAGGAAAAACTGATGATTCTACATTAGCAGTAGGAGACTTTAACAAACCATTCTCAAAAATGGGTAGAACATGTAATCAAAATACCAGTAAGGAAGTACAGGACTTGAATGGTACAATAAACCAACTAGATCTAACAGACATATATAGAAAATTTTACTCAACAAAAACACAATACATTCTTCTCAAGTGTACATGGATCATTTTCTAGGACAGACCATATGTTGGCTCACAAAACAAGTTCCAATAAAATAAAAAATATTAAAATCATCTGAAGTATACTCTTTGACCATGAGGGAATGAGGCTAGAAACAAAAGCAGAGGGAGAAAGGGGAAATTCACAAAAATGTATAAATTAAACAACATACTCTTAAACCACCAATGGGTTAAGGAAGAAATCAGAAGCAAAATTAGGAAAGACCTTGAGGCAAACGAAAATGAAAATACAACGTAGTAAAACTTATGGGATGCAGAGAAGGCAGTACTGAGAGGGAAATTTATAGTTCTGAACGCTTATATTAAAAAAAGATAGACTTCAAATCAGAGACCTAACCCCAAAACTAGAAAAACCAGAAAAAGAAGAGCAAACAAAACTGAAAGGGAGCAGAAGGAAGGAAATAAAGATTAGATGAGAGATTAATGAAATAATAGAAAACAACCAACCAAAAAAAAAAAAAAAGAGAGAGAATCAACAAAACCGCAAAAGAAAAAAAAGAGGATAAAAATAACAAAAATCAGGGATATAACAACCGACCCTGGTGAAACAAGAAGGACTATAAAAGGACACTATAAACAAGTGTATGCCAATATATTAGATATCCTACATGAAATGAACAATTTCTTAGAAACACACAAACTACCTACATTGACTCAAGTGGAAACAGAAGATCACAATACACCAATTCCTAGTAAAGAGACTGAATCAGTAATTAAAAACTTCCCAACAATGAAAAGCCCAAGCCTAGATGGCTTCACAGGGGAATTCTACCAGCGTTCCAAGAAGACTTCAATTCTGCTCAAATGCTTCCAAAAAAATTAAAGCAGAGAGAGAATGCGATCTAATACATGCGACAAGGTCAACATAACCCTCATACCAAAACTGGACAAAGATATCACCAGAAAAGAAAACCAGAGACCAATATCTCATTTGTTCTTGAGTTGAAAGATTGAAGGATTTCATTTATAGTCTGAATATTAATCCTTTATTGGATATGCAGTTTCCAAATATTTTCTCCCATTGTGTAGGTTGTTGCTTTGCTTTCAGGAGAAAGTCCTTTGAGGAACACAATTTTTAATACTGACGAGGTCTCATTTGTTTATTTTTTCTTTTGTTGCTTGTAATTTATCTCTTACACTTAGTCTAAGAAAAGACAGAGAACGTACACATATGAGTTCACAAGAACATATACACACTTGTTTATGTGTATGGAGTATGTATTTTTGCTAAGAGTAACACTGGAAAAATAAATTATTATTGGTGAGGAAGGGGTGAAGGGTGGGGATTGGAAGTGAGACTTTTTTGAGTATACCTTTTTTATATAGGTGCGACTTTGAATTAACCTAATGTTCTTTCTACATGTTCAAATCTAAATTTAAACAATTAAAAAAAGAAAGTTTTAATAAAAATAATTGAAAAATGCATCTAATAGTATTGTCAAACTGGTAACATATTCAACAGAGAGAAAAATAATTATTTTAAATGACTTGTAAATGACTGTACAGGCTTGTGGGATATACTCTGAGGACAAAGAAACTGCAAGGAAATCAACTTCACTCGGCTGTTTTATTATTAGGAATAATTTTGGTAGCGTAACAAACAATTTTATATATTGTGGAACAAAACAAAGAAATATATTAATACTATTAGAAAGGAATATGTTCAATGTGAGAGAAAAGAGATACTGTTATAAACTTAAAGTTAAAAAATTCTATAATATTAACATTGAATTGGAAACATGAACATGAACACATGATACACACACACACACACACACACACACATACACATCTCTTACGTTCTATCCACTGAAAAGGCTTAGACACAATAATGTACCAGCTGCAGTGGGAGAACACTTTTGGTTTCAGATCTGGGTTTCTAAATATTATCCCCTATTAAAATACACCAGGACTACTTGGAAAAATGCCTGATAGCTAGTCAACAATAGGGAAAAGCAGAAGGTGAAACTGGGAAATCTTATACCAGAAAGCATGGAAATACAAACAAATGTCAAAAGGATCAAGCTTGAATGGAATCCCTCAGGCCAGAATTTGGGACAATTTGAACATCACTAAGAATGCAATAACTAACTATATAAAACATCAAACAAAAATCCATGAGTCCAGAGTAACATTTTGCAAAAAAAAAAAAAAAAAAAAAAAACGGAAGGAAGGAATGGAGCGACAATTTTCAGCATACATTGGAGCAAAAACATTTTAAAAACTAGCAGTGGAATGCGATATTGAACTGGATCCCTCAACAGTAGAGAAAGGAATACATGCTTTTTCCTTTAATTAGCAATATCATGGAATTATTGCTGTTAATTATCTACTAACCAGTAAGTACAAACTTTCACAATTAAATGATAGTTATGTGGAAAAAGATTTAAAATCAAGATCTTCCAACCAAACTCACAGACTCACAGACACAGTAAGATCACATTAGTCAGAGGGCAGCTCCTTGTAGAACAAGACTTTCCAGAAGACTTAGGCAGCCTTGATGCTGGCTCTGCTTTTTTGTTCTGATGTTATTATATTTGGCTCAAGAACAAGGAAACTTGGCTATCTTTTCCTGTTGGGGTAACGACTACTCATATTTATTTTTTCTTAATAGTAACGAAAGGCCCAATGAATTAAGGGCTGTGGTACAGTGCCGAACTAAGAGCCATGGAACTCATTAGCAATGGTGTGCCCTATCTGGCACTCGAGGGTTCTGGGATGATGTGCTGACATGTGCACAATGCTGTCTTCTGCTTTGCATGGCCACCTTGTTTCCATTACGTTTCTAAAAATCATGACTAAATACATTAGGAACTTTAAATGTAAACTTGGAGTGGGAGTAGAAGGGGTGGGTGTGGTCTCTTCCTGCTAATCTATGGCCCAGTCTGAGACACTGAAATAACTAATATTCATAATGATGACTAGACATGAAGTAGTAAGTGATTTCTTAGTTGTTAAAGGAAGATTAAACTATCTTCTACATAGTTTTAGTAGTTCTGTTATTGTTACTGATATTCTAATTTACTGTGAGAGAGATGGCTGTGGTAAAAAACTCTGATACTCATAATTAGATAATTCATTTCCTACCAAGACTGATAAATTTCACTGCCTTAGAAATTCAGGATAAAATATTAAATTTAACTATACACAAATGTGAAGGCCAAATAACACTTCCAAATGTAACTATCTCTTAATATACATAGGTAGGCATTTAATTTTCTTCCCATTTCATGGACAATACAATGAACAAAAGGAGCTTATTTTTGACACTCACACTATCCTCCACTCAACCATCCTAACTAAAATCTCTTTAACAAACAAACTATAGTTGCTGCCTTCCTGTTCATTATAATAAACTACTAACTACCTACATCTGAGGAGTAGAAGGATTAAATACCGTCAAGTGTATCAGAAGAGTTGTACTCGGGAGTGGTTAGTTTGAGACAGTTGAGTGCTTACCAAACTGTTTTCACAGAGGAACACTGGAATGTAGTAATTAAGACATTAGGGTTAAGGTCCATCCAGCAACGGTGTTCAAATAGATATAATGCACCAAAAATAAACTGTAAAGCAGTACTTACACATAAGCAAATCGTACCATTTTATATTCACATTTCCTATTCTAGAGTCAAAATGCAACACAACCACAAAGCTAAATTCTTCCATCTTAGACGTGATATATTTTAAAACAGTAATCTTTTGTCAAACCTGAGACACACCCCACCAGACCAGTCTTTCAAGTAGTAAAACGCTTCAGCAATATGACACACAACTTAATATCTGCATAGCAAAACTTTATGATACCAATAACTAGTTTATAGGGTACAATAAAATCATACAGTTGAGTAAGCTATAGTGAACCCTGACATGGAGAGGTGGAACACTGGGTATTTTTAATTACATGAGCATAATGTTTTTCCAGCAAAGAATTCTTGCTTTCTCATCATACTTCACCTACACTACAGTCCTCTAAATCAGTTCTCACAAATCTTCCAGACTGCTGTGAGACAATGCCAGGTTTAGATTAACTTCTCAAAGTGAAAGGGAGATAGTTTCCATCCAGATAATGGATTCACCCTTGGTTTATTTTGACTATATGCATCAAGTTCTCAGATCTGTGATAAATAAAATAAATTTAGATCTGAAATAAAGCCAGGCATTCAAAATCAGAGGGAGGGGAGGACTTCCAGGAAAGTGGTAGAGTGGGGTAGACTGAATTCACCCCTGCTTCACAGGACAAGGTAGGGAACGGGGAAAGAATGACCAGGGTGCAATCCTGGGGTACAGGGAGTGATTGAAAGGGTCTTCAGTGTTTCTTGGGGAGGAAAGAAGTGGGGGAATCGAGAAAGGGAGAGCAGAGCAGGTCTTGTCCGCTGTGACCCCCACTGGAGACAAACGGCGGTGTGGGGGGAAGTGCTCATCCAAGGGAAGTGACCATCTCTCTGCTCTAGCCTGCTGCAAATGCTGGCAGGGAAACCTCCCTGAGCAGTCTAGTAGCTGGCAGTGTCCATAGAGAGACTGGAGTGGCCTTGCCATACATTGCAAAGAATCACGCCCCAGGCGCTGGGAGCAGTCATCTGGCTGGGCGTGGAGAGTGGCATCACATCAAGTGTTGTGAAAGGTGGCTCCACCAGGCACTGAGGATAGGCTTGCTCCCCCAGGTGCTACAGTCAGCTACCTCATCTGTGGGCCGGGACCAACCATTCTGTTGCCACGATCTGGGAACAGCTCCTCCACTGTGCACATTAACTGCCCCTAGCCACTGAGGTCAAGCAGCGGCAGGCCTCAGGGGAGGAGGTGCCTCAGGGGAGGAGGTGCCTCAGGGGCGCCACCTGCTGGGAAGAAGTGATAAGTGTAGGCTCACAAACCCAAGGATTTTCTTTAATATATTTTTCCTATATATCTTTTACTAGTTGTATTATTGTATCTTATTTTTACTTGTTATTCATATATTTTATATACTTGTATTTTATTTATTTTTTTTATTTCTTAGTTTTTATTTTATTTTTCTCCCCCTTCTGTGGGTACCAGTCTGAGTTCATTCCCAATATATCCTGGGGTGTCTACTTCTGACTATGGGGCCACAACTGTTGAGGTGTTATTTTTATATTTTTTAATTTTTATTTTATTGTTATTATTCATTTTGGGGAGGGGGCACATCAGCCTGAGTCTCCCAACTGGTGGGCAGTTTTTCACAAACTACATATAATATTATAAATATTAAAAACAAGGATTTGATTGCTTATCTAATTTAGAGAAGATACAGCAAACCAACCCCACAACAAATAAAATAAGAGAAATAACAAAGATTAAGCAGAAATAAATGAATCAAAGAACAAAAACCAATAGAAAGAATCAATAAAACCAATAGCTGGTTCTCTTTGAGAAAAAACAATAAAATATGTGCTGGCTTGAAAGGAAGTATGTCCCCTAGAAAAGCCATGCTTTAATCAAAATCCCTTTTCATAAAGGTAGAATAATCCCATTTCATAAAGGTAGAATAATCCCTATTCAATACTGTATGTTTGAAACTGTAATCAGATCATCTCCCTGGATGATGTGATTTAGTCAAGAGTGGTTGTTAAACTGGATTAGGTGATGACATGTCTCCACCCACATGGGTGGGTCTTGATTGGTTTACTGGAGTCTTATAAAAGAGGAAACATTTTGGAGAATGGGAGATTCAGAAAGAGCAGCACCACAAAGCAGAGAGTCCACGAGCCAGCGACCTTTGGACATGAAGAAGGAAAACACCTCCCAGGGAGCTTCATGAAACCAGAAGCCAGGAGAGAAAGCTAGCAGATGACACCATGTCTGTCATGTGCCCTTCCAGCTGAGAGCGAAATCCTGACTGTGTTCGCCATGTGCCCTTCAACTTCAGAAAGAAACCCCGAACTTTATCAGCCTTCTTGAACCAAGGTATCTTTCCCTGGAAGCCTTAGATTAGACATTTCTATGGACTTGCTTTAATTGGACATTTTCTCGGCCTTAGAACTGTAAACTAGCAACTCATTAAATTCCTCTTTTTAAACCATTCTGTTTCTGGTATATTGCATTCTGGCAGTGAGCAAACTAGAACAAAATAAATAATAAAGGATAAGATGGTAGATTCACTCAGTGCTTTTACAGTACTAAGTTTGAACATTGATGGCCTAAACTGACCAATTAAATGATAGAGGTTGTCAGAATGGATTAAAAAATATAATCCATTCTGTATGCCGTTAGATTAAGAGAATGACAGAAAAAAAGAGAGACGATACAAATAAACAAAATCAGAAATGAGAGGGGGGTCATTACCATGGATCCTGAAGAAATTTTAAAAATCGTAAGAGGATACAAAGAACAACTATATGCCAATAAAGTAGACAATTCAGATGAAGTGGACAAATTCCCAGGAACACATGAACTATTTACACTGATTAGAGAAGAAAGAGAAGATTTAACAAATATGTTTCAAGTAAAGAGATTCAATCAGTCAACAAAAATCTTCCTACAAAGAAAAGCCCAGGACCAGGTGGCTTCACAGAGGAATTTTATCAAACATCCCAAAAAGAACTAACACCAATTCTGCTTGAACTCTTCCAAAAAATTGAGGAAAGAGGAACGTTACCTAACTTATTGTATAAAGATAACATTACTCTAATACCAAAACTGGATAAAGATGCTACAAGAAAGGAAAAGTACAGATCAATCTCCCTAAAGAACACAGATGCAAAACTTCTCAACAAAATACTAGCAAACTGAATCCAATGATACATTCATTAAAAGAATTAGACATCATGACCAAGTGGGGTTTATACCAAGAATGTAAGGGTGGTTTAACATAAGAAAATCAATCAGCATAATACAGTACATTAACAAATCAAAGGGAAAATCATGTGATCATCTTGACTGATGCAGAAAAAGCATTTGACAAAATTCAGCATGCTTTCCTGATATAAACACTTCAAAAGGTAGGAACTGAAACTTCCTCTATATCATAAAGGTCATCTATGAAAAACCTATAGTCAGCATCATACTTAATGGTGAGAGATTGAAAGCGTTCCCCTTAAGATTGGGAACGAGACAAGTATGCCATTGTTGCCACTATTATTCAACACTGTTACCCGAAGTCCCAGCTAGAGCAATTAGACAGGAGAAAGAAATAAGAGGTATCCGAATTGGAAAGGAAGAAGTAAACCTTTCACTATTTACAGATGACATGATCCTATACTCAGAAAACCTGCAGAAATCTATACAAAACTACCTGAGCTAATAAATTTAGCAAAGTGGTGGTATACAAAATTAATACAAAAATCAGTAATGCTTCTACACACAAGTAATAACTTATCTGAGGAGACAAAGAAAAAATTCCATTCAAAATAGCCACAAAAAAGAATCAGGTACCTAGGACCAGGGATGTCAAGGCCTTGTACACAGAAAACTAGAAAACTGCTAAATGAAATAAAAAATGACCTAAATAGATAGAAAGACATTCCATGCTCATGGATAGGAAGGTTGAATGTCATTAAGATGTCAATTCTACCCAGACTGATTCACAGAGTCAATGCAATACAAATCAAAATCCCAATAACCTACCTTGAAAACTTGGAAAAGCTGATTATCAAATTTATTTGGGAGGGAAAGAGACCCCAAATAGCTAAAGATATACTTAAAAAGAAGAGTAAAGAGGGAGGACTAACATTTTCTGACTTTAATGTTTACTATAAAGCTACACAGTAGTCAAAACATCAAGGTACAGGCACAAAGATAAGCATCAACAAATGGAATCATATTGAGAGTGTGAAGTTAAATCACCAAATCTAAGAACAACTGATCTTCAATAAGGCTTCCAAAGCCACTGAATTGGGACAGAATAGTCTTTTTAATAAATGGGCATAGGAGAATTCGATATCAATAGCCAAAAAGAATGAAAGAGGACCCCTACCTTACATCCTATGCAAAAATTAATTCAAAATGGATTAAAGGTCTAAATGTAAGAGCCAGTACCATAAAACTTCTAGAGAAAATGCAGGGAAACATCTTCAAGATCTTGTAATAGAAGGTAGCTTCTTAAAATTTACAACTAAAGCACAAGCAGCAAAAGAAAAAAAAAATAAATGGGAACTCTAAGATCAAGAGCTTCTGTGCTTCAAAGGACTTTGTCCAAAACATAAAGAGGCAGCCAACTCAATGGGAGAAAATATTTGGAAATTACATATCAGATAAAGGTTTAATATCCTCTGTACATAAGGAAATTTTACAGCTCAACAACAAAAGAATAACAACCCAATTATAAAATGGGCAGAGGATATGAATAGACACTTTTATCATGAGCAAACACAGATGACCACAAAGCACAAGAAGAGATGCTCATTTTTATTAGCTATAAGGAAAATGTAAATCAAGACAATCAGATATCATTTCACACCTATAAGAATGGGTGCTATTAAACAAACAGAAAACTACAAATGTCGGAGAGCATGTGGAGAAACTGGAATACTTATTCACTTTTGGTGGGTATGTACAACAGTGCAGCCACTGTGGAAAATAGTTTGGCAGTTCCTCAGAAAACTAGATATTGAATTGCCACATGCCCTGGTAATACCACTACTCGATATATACCCAGAAGAGCTGAAAGCACTGACACGAACAGATATTTGCACACCAATGTTCACAGAGGCACTATTCACAATTACAAAAGATGGAAATAATCCAAATGCCCATCAAAAAACAAGTGGATAAGCAAAAAGTGATATATACATTTACATATGATGGCATATTATGCAGCAGTAAGATGAAATGAGGTCTCAAAGCATATGACAACATGGATCAATCCTGAGGACAAAATGTTGAATGAAGTACATCAGGCACAAAAAGACAGATACTGTATGATTTCATTATTTTGACTCTGGTAAAAATAATCAGAGGTAACACTGTAGAATACAGTAGGCCTAGAGGTACACAAAAGCTATAGACAGGAAAGATACCAATGAGTTTGAACTTAAATGCAATGGAACAGATAGAAGTGATGGTAGTTCATTAGTGGGATTATAAGTAACACTGCCATATTAAAGATGAATACGATTGAAAGGGGATGTATAATGCCAGGTATCTCACTGATTAAATCTACAATTATGAATAAGTTCTCGCATGAACTATTTCAAAGGTTCGATACTAGACAAAAATTCAATAATAAAGGGATATAGAGGGGAGACTAAAAAATGCATGCTATGATCAACAGTTAACAGGAAGACATCAACAGCACCACAGCACTACCAGGGGCAACTAATTGGGGGAGAGGGACAAATGATAAGGGGTAGTTTGAATTTGACATTTGGTGATGCTGTATTTGTTGATTCTTTGTCGCTATGGACCAGTGAAAATGATCTAAAATTGAAAAAAAAATTAAAGGGTGGGGATGGGGATGTATCATCTGTCGTGATTGTCTTGATTAAAGTACGAGTATAGTTTTAACATGCAATTTTTTACAAAGTGTAGATGATAACTTCTCTTTTGCTCCAAGCTCTTATATATAGATTAGGTGACTATTTGGTGGAAATTTAATAGAGAGAAATATAAAACCAGGCAGCTGGACTACGTGATATTTAAAGCTCTTTTATAACCTTCCAAATTCTATTATTTTAAGTCTCTGTTTTATACACTGAAATATTTTATGTTGAACAAATATGAAAGGGTTTGATTTTTTTTTTTTGCATGGGCAGGTACTGGAAATTGAATCTGGTCTGTGGCAAGGCAGGCGAGAATTCTGCCCCTGAGGCACTGTTGCACTGCCTGAAATGGTTTGATTTTTAACTTGAAAGTCCATAAACTTTCTTTGATGTAAAACATACTATCTATTCACACCAATAAAGAATTTTTTTAAACAAGAATCAAATCAATTTTTCTCACTTCATTATATACATAGATAATGTTCTAAAACTTCAGGTATTCAAAAGAAAATTTTAAAGTAAAATCCAAGAAAACAAAGAGAAAAACTGCTGAAACAAAAGGTTTATTGTATTATGCTTAGTTCTGACCTGATTACTATTTGAAAGGCTATTGATCTAAGGCGGGCCCCAGTGGCTCAGCAGGCAAAGTTCTTGCCTGCCATACTGAAGACCTAGGTTCAATTCCTGGTGCCTGCCCATGTTAAAAAAACAACAAACAAACAAAAAAAATTGAACTAAAGGTTGCTTAGTTCATGCTGCCCATGTTAAAAAACAACAAAAAAAAATTGAACTAAAGGTTGCTTAGCATTTGTAATGATATAAGTGACTAGAGATAGCTTCTAGGACAAACTAACTGGAAAACATGACTAGAAGAAACAGAACTGAGTTATGACTGCCCTGAATAATCAGGAGCTAAGGAATCTAGAAGTACTCAAACCTAGGTATGTTTACATTTAAAATTTGCTGATACTTTGAATATATAGAAAAGTTTAAGAGAACAATGGGATAAATATCCATGTACCTGTCATAGTTTTTAAAATCTTAACATTTTGCTATATTATATGCTCAGATTTATTTTCCTTTTTAAGAATTAAAGACACAAAGCACTAAAAATATACTTGAAACCCGTGTCTCTCCCACCAAATCCTATTTTATTTATACAGAATCATACTGCAAATTTATTATTTATCATTCTCACGCATGTTTTTATACTTTTACTATATATGTAAGCAGCCTTAAACTATAAATTATCACTTCATAAGTTTATATAATTTAAAGAAATGAAATTCCAATATATTAACCCTTCTGAAAAATTATATATTTTGAGATTTATCCACTGTACTTTTGGCACTGTCTATTCATTTTAACTACATTAAAATTTTCCCTCAGAAGTATATACCAAAACTTCTATTTCCAGTCTCATGTTGACTGTCATTTATAGAGTTCCCAAGTTTTTGGATTATAAAGAATATTGCATTAAGCAATCTCCTGAGTGTCTCCCTAGCACAAGTGAGAGAATTTCCCTAGCACTTAGGCCTAGGAGTAGAATTTTTGGATTGCAGAATTTTCTATTTTTCAACCACTCAACTTTGTTAAAATATTCTATAAAGTGACTGACTGACATACAATCCTACAGGGAGAATTTTGGGTTTTCTATTCTCCATATCTTTGCCATATTCAAGTTCTGCAGACTTCTTCATTTTTGCTAATCTGATGAGTATCAAATTTTATTCTACCTGAACATGGACTTTCTTATGTGCTCGCTACTCAGGCTCGGCACTGCTTCACATGTTTATTATCAATTTAGTTCTTCTTTTTGGTGAAATAACTGTTGGTATCCTTCACCTATTTTTCTATTTGGTTGTCTTTTTTCCTTAATGATTGGTAAGAATTCTTTATATAACCTGGAAAGGAATCCTTTATGAGTTACATATGTTGCAAACATCCCCCACTTTTGCCTTTTGTTGATAACATTTTTAAATGTCTTTATCGTGATTTCTGTGCTTTAAGATATCTTCCATGACACCAAGGTCATACATATTTTGTTCTATTTCTTCTAAAATTATTGCTTTTTTCATTTTTTTGTTTTTAATTGACACTGAACAGTTTCTGTGTGTTTAGGATGAGGTACAGACATACTTTTATTACTTTTTCTTAAAATAACTAATTACCCCATCACCTTTTATTGAATAATCTTTTCTCCACTGAATTGAAAGCTTGATTGTAGTCTATACGAAAAGAGGATGTAGTGTGTATAGGGGGGATCTGTTTCTGAGCTCTCTCACTTCTATCAGTTCTATCAGTCTATTTGCATATCTCTCTATCCAAAGTTCACTTTAAAAATTTCTAGCACTTTAATGTGTCTTAATATCTAGAAAGACGAGCCATCTCATTTACTTTTATTCTTCAAAATTGCCATTAAATTGTTAGTACTTTACTCTTATATATATATTTTATAACCAGCTTTTCAAATTATGGGGAGAGGGGACTCTGGGAATCTCACTGAAGCTGCATTTAATTACAGATTATTTTGGAAGAGAACTGACTTCTTTTTGTTACTGAATCTTCCTATCCATAAACATAGCATATCTCTCTGCTTATTTAAGATTCTTTTATGTCCTTCAACAGATTTTTCTGATTTTTTCCACAGAGGTCTTACACACTTTTGTATAGCTAGTCTCAGGAACTTTATGGGTTTTGTTGCTATTGTAAATGATATCTATTCTCTAAATTACATTTTCTAATCACATATTACTGGTACATAGGAATGCAATTAGCATGGTGATATAGGGCTAGGAGTCAGACTGATCAGGTTTCAATTTTGCTTCTGCCACTTACAGGATGTGTGATCATAAGAAAAGTATCTAACTTCTCAGTATTTCATTTTGTTCATCTATGAAAAACAGTAACTACCAAAGAGGATTGCTGTGTGGTTTAAATGAGTTAAGGGAAATAAAGCACTTAGTGTTGGACAGAAAAAACTTACAGTTAGCTGCTGTTATTGCTGTTGTTATTATTTATCTTCTTTTAGGCAGTGTTGTTAAGCTTTGTTATTTCTAGTAAAGTAATTTGATTGTACATTCTTCTGGGTTTACAGACAGTTATGTCACTGGCAAGGAATGCAGATTTGCTTTGTCCTTTCCACTCCTTTTATTTCTTTTGGACTGACTTCACTGGACATCCAATTAATGCTTATCTTGTTCCTCATTTTAAACAGACTGTCTCTTCTATCTCACCATTAAGAATAAAATTAGCTTGGGGTTTTGTGTAGAAACCTTAAGTAAATTAAAACATTCCCTATTCCTAAGTGCTAAAATATATAAAGTGAATGAGTATTGATCTTTATCAAATGATTTACCTGCATCTATTAAGATGATTGCTTAACTGATCCTCTAATTTAATTTCTGAATGTGGCAAACTAAACTTACATTCTTAAAAGTCTTCTAGTTACATGATGAATCCCCTTATGCTTTCCACCCTGTATCTTTTGCAGGGATGTTAATGAGTGCAAAGACTCGAGAAGGCACATGGAAATAGAAAAATAAAAGACTTACATGAGAGTATATTTTCCTCATAGAAATGTAATAAACATAAGAATAATTTACACATATTAGAAGTGAGCTTCCAGTAAAAGAAGACAAATAAAGAAGGACTCTACAGGTAAAACAGAACAAGAAGTCTAAAAACAAATAATTATAGTAGGTTACTGATGTCTTAAATATCATCAGCAAAGAAATATTATAGTTATGTCTACAGTTATTAGTCAATACCTGAAGTGAACTTGTCCTACCCTACTTAGTATTTTAAAATTTATTAAATGGGATACTGGCAAGAGATGCAAAAATTAACTTCTTTTTACCATGCATTGTCATAAGACCTTAAAAGATCTAAAGGCAAGTGAGAAACAGAGCTTTTGAACAAGTTTAGTCAGCTCTCATACTGGGAAAAATGTGATCTAATTCTTATTTAATCTTGGGACTATAAATTAAATTAGTTTAAACTAACAAAGCTATTATTTGCAAATAAACTGACTCATAAATTAAGCTGTGAATCACTAGAATATGAGTTTAAAAAACATTTATAGAAAAATGTAGTTGAGCAACATTCCAATATATGACTAAAATATTATTTGAACTGAATTAAACTGATTTTTGTGGTAACTGATAGTAAATTTCCCCTTTTATAATATAAATATTTTTCAATAAAAATAAAACTTTAAGGATGCATAATGATACAGAGGAATTTCTTTAAGCCAATGACTGAAAATACAGATGATTAATTCTGGGGATGTGTTTTTTGTCTTACAAAAACACAAAACCCTTCAAACCAAAGTAAAGGAGCTTCTTGAAAACCAATTTGAGTATAAGTTTTTATCTGCTGGAATAAGGAAATGCCCAAGAAATTCTGTCATTTATACTGTTTTTATCTTTATAAATCCTCTGGTCTATCTTATGATATATCTACCTTTTCCTGGCTCCATTGAGCCACTCTTTCCAGTTCTACAAAGGTAATATGAAGAAAAAGATGCTAAATCCTAAACCAGACATTAAATACAAACTGAAAGAAAATCTAGAAATGAAAATAATGTCATAACAATAATTATAAGCTAGCTAACAGTTATTGTCTACTATGTGCCAGTTCTTAATATGTTAACTAATTTTATCTCCTTGTGCTAATGTCACACTCCAAATGATTCAAACTGAATGGCTAAACCAATCTCTCACCATTAGACTTTTCTCCTTTAAAGTTTGTTTCAGAAAAA
Source organism: Tamandua tetradactyla (assembly GCF_023851605.1). Taxonomy (NCBI): domain Eukaryota; kingdom Metazoa; phylum Chordata; class Mammalia; order Pilosa; family Myrmecophagidae; genus Tamandua; species Tamandua tetradactyla. The sequence continues at coordinate 7,602,317 of NC_135334.1, read as the reverse complement.
CAGATAAATTAAATAAAACCTAATTAATTTATCGTTACAGTCTATGGAATGACTTTTGAATATGTCATGAGAATAATGATACTTTATACATCCTGATATAATTATCCAGATGGCTTTACATTCATATTTCAGTTCCTTTTATTTGGTACTATTCTGTACTGTCTAAAAATATTATTTGTTACACAGTAAAAATATGCTATAAGCATAAAATCTTAATTCTATTTGAAGATTTAAAAATATATGCTTAGTCAATAATCTAGTAACAGAAAGCATCGATGGCTTTCCAACGATAAGACAGATAGTCCAATAAAGGTTCCCCATTCAATTATGCCTATTATTGGCAAGGCATGTGCAAGCAAAACTGTACTCGACCAAGAATGTGCAGATATGGTTTTAGTTATGATTCTGTCAATAACCTGCTAGAAGATAATGTAAAAAATGAGAAATATGTCTATGCAATTTATGAACTCTAGATTTCAATAAAAATACCTAAGAAAGCATGAATTACCCTAAGTATGAAATTAGAACAGCACAGAATGCTCAAAGGTCTATGGAAAGTAACTTTGGTTTTGGGAAATTTATCAGGAGAAAAAGAGGGACAGCATTTAAAACTTCACTGGACCTGTGAGAGCACTTCCGGGGAAGACGGCAGAGGAGAGAGGTACAGTACTCAGCCCTTCAGAAACAGGTAGTGGACAGGCGGAAACTGTCTGAAACAACTGTTCTGGGACTACGTAGGGGAGGCAAGAATTGTACAGCATTCGGGGAAGAGCAGGACAAAGAGGCTGAGATACTGCAGTGAAAAAACACTGTGAGTAAAATACTTAGCAGCAACTCCAAAAGCCCAATCCCCACTCTCACGGCTAGCTGCCTTGGGATCTGGTTCTGGCTGACTGCCAGAACACAGAGGGATGCAGAAGCCCTCTTCAGGGGCTGGGAGTTCAGCACAGCTGAGTACTGATCACAGCTTCTGATCGACAAATTGTGATTGCTGGGTCCCAGTTTTGAGCCATGGTTCTAGCCCACCTCAGTCAAGGACTACTGGTCACTGTTTCAACCCCACCCCTAATAGAGGTGAACGCGATAGAAGTTCAAAGACACAGGACCTCCTTACGGCCATGGGGAAAAGTTTGCTGAAGAGAACAGTCTGATGGGCCAGCAAGGAAAGCACAGTTTGGGGACTCATCACAAAGACTATTTGGTGCCTTTCCTGACTGTCTCCCCAGGGTGCTTTGGGATGTGTCCCCTCTGAGAGTTCCTGGCCCTGTTTCGGCTATGAAATACTGACTTGGGCAAGTCCTCTCTGGGGGGACTTCCAAACAAAAGTAGCTTGAGGCAATGAAAGTAAAGCAAAACAAATGAAAGAATGAATGAATGAATAAACAAATCTAGAGAGGCAAAACAAAAATGGAACAGATCAAGATTCCCAGAGAAGAAACAGAGGAAAGGAAGCTTTACTCAGGGGGTGAAACAGTGACAAAAATAGTACAATTTTAAAAATTGTACCACATACCCAGAATCAGATGAAAAAGATCTGAAAAAATTTGATCAAAGATGGGAAATTCTAAAAGGCTAGAATAAGTTGAACCAAGTGTCAAAAAACAGCCTTAACACAAAGCTAATTAGCAATAAACCTTAGGCAAGAGAGAGAAACTGACCTTTCAAGTAAACTCATCAATATAATCAGATACCTAGAAATCAGTAAGAATTTACAAGCTACACTAAGAAACAGTCAGGGCCCAGTCAAGGAACAAATTCAAACTTTAGAAAGAGACATAAAATACGAAACAACTAATCAAAGTTGTTCAAAAAAATCTACTAAGTCAATTCAAGGAGATGAAGAAAGAGATGACTAAAGAGATATATGATATTATGAAGACATTGGGTGAGCATAAAGAATTTAAAAGTATGAAAAGAAACATAAAATAATTTATGGTAATGAAAGACATTAAAAACAGAAGAGATTAAAAATTTACTAGAGGCATAGATTAGCATATTTGAACAGACAGAAGAAAGAATCAGTGAATTAGAAAACAGGACAATCAAAGCCTCACTGACAGAAGAGCAGATAGAGAAGAGAATGGAAAAAAATGAAGATTCAGGGTACTGAATGACAGAATGAAGGACACAAACATATGCATCATGGCTTTCTCAGAAGGAAAACAGAAGAGAAAAAAATGTAAAAAACAGTATTTGAGAAGAGAAAAAAATGTAAAAAATAGTATTTGAGGAAAAAATTGACGAAAAATGTCTTAACTTTTACGAAAGTGCAATGTACTCCGAACTTGATAAATTCTAATAGACTTACTCCAAAACACATACCAATGCCAAATGCCAAAGTTAAAGAGAAAATCTTGAAAGCAATAAGAGTACAGCAGTTCATCACATACAAGGTAACTACAGTAAAATTAAAGGCTAGTTTCTCATCAGAAACCATGGAGGCAAGAAGGCAGTGGTATGACATATTTAAGGTACTGAAAAAAAAAAAACTGCCAGCCAAAAAATATTCATCTGGCAAAACTGTACTTCCATAACAAAAGAGAGCTTAAAATGTTAACAGATAAACAGAAACTAAGAGCGTTTAGCAACAAGAGATCCTCTCCACAAAAAATCCTCAAGAGGGCTCTGTAGGATGAAAGGGAATGACAGGAGAGAAAGGCTTGAAGGAGAGTGTAGACTTGAAGATAATCAGTAAGGTTAACTAAAAGGGTAAAAACACTTAAAAAGATATGACATATAAAAACAAAAGGATTAAAAAGTTAAAGTAAGTGTTACATTTACAATAATAACATTGATTATTAATGGATTAGACTCTCCAGTTGAAAGACACAGATTAGCAGAATAGATTAAAAAGTATAACCATCTATATGCTGTCTACAAGAGACTGACCCTAGACCCAAAGATGCAAATAGGTTGAAACTAAGGCTAGGAAAAAGACATTCCACACAGAGAGTAAACAAAAAAGAGCTGGGGTAGCTATACTGATACTGGATAAAATGGACTTTAAATACAAAATTGTAATAAGAAACAAAGAAGGACACTATATATTAATAAAATAAGAAATCTACCAAGTAGAAATAAAATCATAAATATTTATGCACCTTAACCATGGTGCTCCAATACACGAGGCAAAACTGAAGGGAGAAATGGGGGGTGCTATAATAATAGCCAGAGACTTCAATATACCATATTCATCAACAGACTGAACATCTAGACAAAGGATTAATAAGGAAGTAGAGAACTTGAACAATATGATAAATGAACTAGACCTAATCAATACAGAACACTGCACCCCAAAACAACAGTTTACAAATTCTTCTCAAGTGCACATGGATCATTCTCTAAAATAGACCACATGTTGGGTCACAAATCCAGCATCTTTTCTTGATAAAAACACCTCAACACGATGAAAGGCATATAAGAAAAACCCACAACTAACATCACACACGATGGTGAAATTTTCCCTCTATGATCTGGAACAAGACAAGAATGCTCACTGTCACCCTGATATTCAACACTGTGGTAGAAATTCTAGCTACAGCAGTTAGGCAAGCAAAAGAAATAAAAGTCATCCAAATTGGAAAGGAAGTAGTAAAACTTTCACTATTTGCAGATGACATGATCCTACATAAAGAAAGTCCCGAAAAAATCTACAAAAAAGCTACTAGAGCTAATAAACGAGTTCTGCAAAGTGGCAGGATATAAGATCAACATGCAAAAATGCATAGTGTTTCCACAAACTAGGAAGGAGAAATCTGAGGAGGAAATCAAGAAAAAAACTGCATTCACAATAGCAACTAAAGAATGAAATATCTAGGGATAAGCTTAATCAAGGATGTAAAGGTCCTGTTAAAACATGGGTAAAAGAAATCAAAGAAGACCTAAATAAATAGAATGGCATTCTCTGTTCATGGATTGGAAGAGCAAATGTCGTTAAGATGCCATTTCTATGCAAATTGATTTACAAACTCAACGCAATCCAATTCCAACAGCCTACTTTGCAGAAACGGAAAAGCCAATTATCAAATGTATTTGGATGGGCAAGGGGCCCCGAAGAAACAAAAATTTCTTGAAAAAGAATGAAGTTGAAACACACTTCCTGACTCTAAAACATATAAAAAGATGCATTAGACAAAACAGCATGGTCCTGGCATAAAGACAGACACAGTGACCAATGGAATTGAATGGACAGTCCAGAAACAGACCCTCACAATAACAGCAAATTAGTATTTGACAAGGCTGCCAAGTCTGCTCCACTGGGGTAAAACAGTCTCTTAAATGGTGCTAGGAGTACCTGATATCCATATGCAAAACAATGAAAGATGACTCCTATCACACATTTTATGCAAAAACTAACTCAAAATGGATCAAAGACCTAAATAAAAAAGCCAGGACCACAAAACTCTTACAAGAAAATGTAAGGAAGTATCTTCAAGACTGTGTGGCAGGTAATGGTTTCTTAGACTTTACATATGAAACATAAGCAACAACAACAAAAAACAGATAAATGGGATTGCCTCAAAATTAAAATCTTTCATGCTACAAAGGACTTCGCCAACAAGGTAAAAAGACAGTCTACTTAATGGAAGAAAATATTTGGAAACCACATATCTGATAAGGTTTAATGTCCAGAATGTATAAAGAAATCCTACAATTCAATAATAAAAAGACAACCCAATTTAAAAATGGGCAAATGACTAGGAAAGACATTTTAAATAAAGAGAAAATACAAATGGCCAAAAAACACCTGAAAAGAGGTTCAACATCACTAGTTATTAGGGAAATGAAAATAAAAAACATGAGATATCATTTCATACCTACTAAAATGGCCACTATTAAAAAAACAGAAAATTACAAGTGCTGTTGGGAAGGTTGGAGAAATAGGAACATTCAATCACTGCTGATGGTAATAAAAATAATGCAGCTGCTGTGGAAGACAGTTGGGCTGTCCCTCAGGGAACTAAGTATAGATCTGCCATATGATCCAGCAATCCACTTCTAGGTATACACCCAGAAAAACTGAAAGCAGGGACTGAAACAGACAGTTTTGTAGTGACATTATTCACAACTGCCAAAAAGATGGAAGCAACCCAAGTGTCCACCAACCAATGAATGTATAAACAAAATGTGATATGTACATATGGTGAAAGAGTATACAGATGTAAGAAGGAAAGAAGTCTTGAGGCATGTGACAAAATGGATGAACCCTGAGGACACTGAGTGAAATAAGTGAGACACAAAGGGACAAAGCTCATTAATTATATAAGCTAATTATAATAAGAAAATTCACAGCATTAGAATCTAGAATACAGGTTACTAGGGGACAGAAAGAGAAGCTAATGTTTAATTTGTGTTGAATTTCTATTTAAGTTGATTGTAAATGTTTGGAAATGGAAAGTGGTAAGAGCAGCACATTACTATGAGTGTAATTAACAGCACTTAACTATGCTGGTGAATGTGGCTGAAAGGAGAAGTTTTGGGTCATGTATATTATTAGAAGGAAAATCAGAAGATAAAACATGGGACTATAACACACTGAACCCCGTAGTGGCTGATGGACTGTGGTTAATAGTACAAATATAAGAATGTTCCTTCATGAATTTTAACACACAATACTAACTGTTTACAACACTAATATAAGGTGTTAATAATAGGGTGGCATATTATAAAAATACACCTAATGCAAACTATAGACTATAGTTAGTAATATTTTAATATTCTTTCATCAATTGTAACAAAGGTACCACACCAATGCAAAGTATCAACAATAGGGGCAGGTGCTGGTTTGAAACTGTTATACACTCCGGAAAAGCCATGGTCTTTTAATTCCAATCCAATCTTATGAGGTTAGACCTATTGTGGGGTGGGATCTTCTGATTAGATTGTTTCCATGGAGACATGACTTCATCCATTCAAGTTGGGTCTTAATTAGTTTACTGGAGTCCTTAAAGGAGCTTATGGAGAGAGAAGAGCCAGAACCGAAATGGAGAGCAGAGAAATGCAACCAAGACACAGATGTTTAGAGATGCTAAACTAAGAGATGAAATCCAGGTTTCACCCCAGAGAAGCGAAGTGATGTTTGGAGGGCCACTGGAATCAAGAAGCTGAAAACAATGGAATTCAGCAGCAAAGGACCAGCAGACAACAGCCACATGCCTTTCCACGTGATGGAGAAACCCCAATATCAGCCTTTCTTGAGAGAAGGTATCCTCTTGTTGGTGCCTTAATCTGGACATTTTCATGGCCCTAGAACTATAAATTTGTAACCTAATAAATCCCCTTTGTAAAAGACAGTCCATTTCTGGTAAACTGCATTTGGTAGTATTAGTAAATCGAAATGGGATATATGGGGATAGTGTACTTTTTCATGACTTCATGCAAACCTACAACTCCTTTAAATAAAAAAAAAGGAAAAAATCATTATTTAGTGTAGCCAACAGGATTAAGCCAGAAATAACAGAAAAAATTAAGACATATAAAAATGAAAACTTCCTTCTATAAGAATGTTTAATAAAGAAGACCACAAGTTATTTTTTTTAAAGGGTAAATTTTACTGTATGTGAATTATACCTCAATAAACCTGATTTTCAGGGGAAAAAAGGAATTATGGTGACTTAATGACTCTATTGAATCTAGGGTTTTTAGCCCATTGACTCCTGCATACTTTAAGTCAGAAAGCTACACAGGAGCCAGGAGATTACTTTGCCTGGTCATACTAATCAGTCAATATCCCTCCTGCCTCTGGCTTACACTAGTTCTTCTTCACACATTATCACTGTACCTTTTTTTTTTTTTTTGCCCTCTGCCTTCTCTCCTCATTTACCTCACCCCAGTGCCTTGGCTGGATACATGTACAGGTCGATCAGGCAAACCCACCAAATTCCTTGCTTAATGGGAACACTGGCACCAGGTAGGTCAGTGATGCCACCTCACCTTAGGGCTCTTTGCTCTAGTTATAACAATGTTTTTGCTTTAGGGTTTATTTGCATAATTCAAATGGAGATTTTAAGAATATCTTTTAATTTGGGGCTTCATTTGAACAACTGTTCTATATAGCTATACTGGCAGATTCATCAGGAAACCTTTTCAAACGTTAGAGTGTCTCAGAAATCTGGGAAAAAGAACACTCTTGGAGCCAAATATTTTTACTGAGTGGGTTATTGGACCCTTTCTATAATCAAGGATCTCAATTGACTGTGAAGCAGGTAGACTTTGGTCCATGCTTTTAGGACTCATTGGCAGTGGAAATCTGGATTTGCCTTGGACAGCCGAATACCTTGTCAGAGCAGGGGTCTGGAGAGAGACAGACCTCAGATGTTCATTGGATGCAGCAGGCCTTTGGAGATGGGCCTAGCAGTGGATGATCAGGGGATGCCCAGCCAGGCAGGGAAAAGCACCAGATCAGAGAGCATAGACAGACCCAGGTGAACAAGGAAATGCAGTGTCAGAAGGACTGGAATCCATGTCCCAGTTCTGCTATCTGACTGTTTGCAAGTTACTTAAACTCTCTGGTCCTCACTTTTCTTCTTTGTAAAATGGGATAATAATAGTGTCACTCACAGCACTGTTAACTGAATTCAATGATGTGTGTTAAGTGCTTGGCAGAGGGCCTGACATAAAGTGAGCAAGTGAAGCCAAAAATAGCCAAGATTTTTATTACTTTCCGGAGAAGGGGTGTTGTGCTGCTGGAGTCTGGAATAGGGTCATGGATAATTTGTGTAGACTGAGGGGCATGTTCTCAACAGGACTAGAGCATCTACACGAGAAGACATGAGAGCATGATGGTTCCTGGAATAGAATAAGGAGATCCAGTTTCCAGCACGGACACTTGGTCCCTGGAATAAAGCAGGAGCATTTTTTTTTAAATGGGACATACTGTTACATTGTTAGCAGTAGCAAGGCTAAACTGATCATCTTTTATTGTAATTGCTTGTTGAAATGTCTGGTTTCCCTACTAGGCTGTGAGTACAGGGAGGACGGACAGGGGCTATGTTTGTCTTTTTCCCCACTGTGTTCCCTAGTACCCAGAGTAGCGTACATGCTCCATAAATTTGTTGAATGGTTACAGGGATGGATGTATGGAAGGATGGATGAATAGATGAATGCTGGGCCACTTACCTATTAGCTTAGGACTCTCTAAAATTTCATGTTCTGTTGGCAGAATACACACTGTCCAAGATTCCCTTTTGCAGTACTACTTGGAAATCTGCTTCAAAAATTTTTAAGATGGGTACATCTTTTGATCTAGCAATACTACTTCTTTGTATTTAGTCTAAGAAAATCCCTAGAGGCTTAGAAAGATTATGGCTCTAGAACATTCAATGTGACAGTGTTCAGAATAGCAAAACCAGTGGAAATAATACCCTATCCAAATGGGTTCGGTTAACTAAATTATGATACTTTCATTTAATAGAGTATTGCAAAGCACTAAAAATGAGGACGATTGCTTAATAACATGAGGAAATGTCCAAATTAGGTATTTAGTTAAAAAGGAAGTTATACAATGGTATTTTTATATATTACTACATAACAATGGAAGAACATACATAGCAAACAATTATTTGTTGCTTTCAGTGATTAAATTACATAAAATTTTATTTTTATTACATATAATTTTATTTTTGAACTTTTATGTAATTCCCAGTGCTCTTGCATTAAACATTCAATCAAATAAAATAACAATGAATTGCATTTAAAATTATCGCATGAAAATTTGGGTTTTAAAAAAAACCTCATTGGACAGTGGTATCAGAAAAATATTAGGCCTTCTAAATTATCTTGGAAATGGCCTGCTATAAAAACTTAATGTAACAAAAAAAGATCATTGTTAAAATGTTACCATTTTACATCTAGTGTAATAGCTTTAGCACTTTTCAAACAAATTTATTTCAATTCAACTTTTTTGCTTGCATATTTATTTATTTATTTTGCTCCAGGAATACTCAGAATCGTTATAAGGAGTCCTTGTATAACTAATTAACCCAACATGCTTATAACTATTTCCAGGACTTGATGTATAATTTGATGCATAACTGTATGATCTTTAATTGTTACAGACATTCACCATTGTTGATCATGCCATATGACAAACTATCATTTATTGCTTTCATTTATTTGATGGCAAGACCTTGTTCTGAACAGTGTAAGTGCCATTTATAATATTGTTCTTCTCAGAAAAAGCCATGTACTTTATAAAAATTAATTTTTTTTTAACATGGGCAGGCATCGGGACTCGAACCCGGGTCTTCAGCATGGCTGGTGAGAACTCTGCCTGCTGAGAGACATAGCAGCCTGCCCTAAAGATTGATTTTTAACATGGGTTCCAGGAATTCACTATAGTTAGAAATAAAATGGGTAAACAGTACATATAAAAACTGATATTCTCTCAGGCTGAGGCTCAAAATGCAAAATCTTCACTGTCTTTCTAGGAATCACTGAGTGATAGCAACTAATTTCCAAATCGAGAATACAGCACTTGTTCAGCCTCAGATTCCATTCTCGCCCCCCACGTATATGTCCAAAAATCATCTTTAGATAAACTGAGATTTTAATTTTAACATACTGTTAATTTAAAGTAGAACCAGAGAGTACAAAATCCTTTTCTGATCAGTATATAATAAGCAATTTGAGAAGTAAGAGATTGAATATAACAATTCTTTAACCGATGGGTGTAACAGCTGCAAAGACTGCCAAAGAGAAAATATCTGGGGCCAGCTCAGGGATGAGGTACTGGAATGTGCATGACTGAGACAGCTTGATATCAGTACATTCCAGCCTCAAAGGGAGGAAATCAGGTATCTGAGAAATGTCATGTACACCCTTGAGGCTAAATTTAAAATAGCACTGACAGTAATGGCTCTTGATTGAAAAGTGGAAAAGACTCACAGTTACATAAGTCAAATAGACTTCCCTCTATTTACGTGAGAGAAGAAGCATTTCAAAAGGCATTAGTGACTAGAATGCAAACGGATGACTTCAAAGATCTAGAAAATAAATCTGGAGTAAATTTTAGAGAATAATTTTTCAGACAGAAGAGATAAGAACAATTCACTTGGAAAAGAAGCAGAAAAGAGGTCTCTTCTTCAGAATATTCAGCATAACTCTTATTTTGAATGGATGCCAGTGTTTAAACTACAATATTTGGCCATTTGAATAAAACTGTATCTCTTCTTCTTTATCTTAATCTTCTTGATTAAGAATGAAACCATTATGCTGCTCTACTTGAGAAGACAGTTACAACACAGAAAGGGAATGACATGTTAGATCTTTAAAGATCAGGGTTGCCTTGGAAAAATTAAGAATATGCCTCTCTCATTAACTGTATTATATATTTACTTTTCCAGGAGCTACACATTTCTTTTATAAATATCAAAGGCAGCCCAAATTTAGTTTATGTGATTTTAGGTTAATATAAAATGCTACACATTTTTCTTGTTAAACCTGATATTCAATGATTTTTATTTTTAAATCTTTAACTACAAACTAAAACTATAAACGTAATTTTTTTTCTGTTCTTCAACTCAGTATAAAATCAAAGGCTTATTTTCTTTTAACTTAGTGATTTTACCACCTCAGTTATTATATAAAAGACTGTGACTACTTTCATTTCTAAAAACAGAACAAAAAGAAGATTTGCATTTTAGCAGAAGAGAGTAGGAGGAAATATGGAGTGGATATAAATTCCTGATACCAAAGGTATTCTAACATTAGCATGAGTTATAACATACAGGCTATAGAAGTATCTATGCTAAGGGTTTTTCAATTGCCTGGGCTCTTACTTTTCCAGAATAAATTAGCATTATTTGTTATGAAGCTTAAAAACTACTATTTCAGGAGGACAATTGTTTGAACATTCCATTCTCTTTTATAAAAATTAAAGTACAACAACTACATATTTTGGAGAACAAGGTAATATCAAAGGTAACAACAGGATAATCAAAAAATACTAGATGAAGTTCCAGATATCTGAAATTTTAGAACTTTAATATTTTAATCTCTTTTCTTAAAATTATTCTTGATTAGATTAAATGTTTTTATTATTGTTTTGTAAACCTTTGTACATTATTAAGCTATGAAGTTTGGCCTGGAACACTGATATGATCATATGTGCTTTTTGTTCGTTTCTGCGGTTCCCTACGCAAACCCCCCACCCGAACCCCAACCCCAACCCCAACCCCAGACTTGGAAAGGAAAGTATCTACACTTGAGGAGTCCTGAATTGATAATGAGGACTCTTCAAAGGAAAAATTCTTGGAAGCCTTTTCTACAAAAGACCTGACCTTTAGCATGAGGAATAAGAGCATGGTTTTAGAGTCAGAACTGAGGATTTCAATCCAGTCTCTAACCACTTCCCAACTCCAAGCTGAATAAATTACCTATTAATTCTCAACTCCCTCACCTGCATTATGGGATTAATAATAATACCTATTGCTAAGGGTTCCTGTGATTCTTAATGCCAAGCATTTAACTCAGTGTCAATAAATAAGACTATGCCTTCTCTCTGTTGGTCCAAAACCTTTGAGAATTCCCCAGAAACGGGGCTTAAGCCTGAACCCGAATCAGCTTTCCAGAACAAGGTGAATATGCTAAATTCAGGACTGAGGTCATTAAAGAGAAGGTACACACAAGCATGGTACCATTTCCCATTCCTGCCTCCCAGAATCTTCTTAATATAAACTTAACCTAAAAAACTTTAGATTTCTTCTTATACTGCATACCACATAGTATTCTATATAGCACTTCAAAAGAGAAGTTATAGCCTAAAACCGCTATCATATAAGCAACAGGCACTTTTTAAAAAATTGGCATGAGAAAGAATTCCGAATTCTGAAATTCCCATATTTATGGTTTTGAAAAATAAAATATTGATATAATTTCAAAAATAGTGCAGCAATCCTGAAAAGGAATATGTTCAACCTCTTAACGGCTGACTGTGACACAGAGAAATTTTAGTCTATATGTTATTTAATGAAAAGCCTTCATTTCCAAGGTCCTTAGAAGCATTATATAAATACGGAATACTACCCTAATGGTAAAATCTCTGCTGGAGAAAAAAAAATAAGTACAAATATTTTATGGCTGGAAATGGTTATCCTTACTAATGCCAACAAGGAGGGGAAACAGTATTTGAAGGGAAAATGGCAGAAGGACTACTTCATTCTACTATAAACAGCCTCTTTATATGGTACACAAAATTCAGATCAAGCTGCCTATTTTCCTTTAATCAATAGTACAAAACAGTATTAACCCACCAAAAAAAAAAATACACGACACATTATTATTACTTAAGAAATAAAGGTATGTTCTTTTACTTCATGAAAAACTGTTATATTGTCCTCAGGTCTAGAAAACATTAAGAATCAAGCTGACTGGTAATAGCAGGAAAACAGATTATTTCCTGAACCTGATTAGGAAAATAAGAAACATGCTGCCAAAACCTGTGTGGTACAAACAACAAAAATCCCTATTAAAACACAATTATCTCTCTATAAACATGCTAAATATTAATTCCCAATTATTCAATTTCTAGATAATTAAATAGCTAACTTGTCACCTAAAAGCAACCAAGGTAACATATCGAAATATAATCTAAATATATTGTTGGTGAAATATTCTGAATGCTGTTTGAAACAAACATTTGGATAATTGATTGTGATCGTCTTACCTCTTGCTGTGGTACAGGCTTTAGGCTCAATACTTAAAATTATTCTAAATGACTATATTTAGCAGTAGATCCAACAGGATAAAGCAGTGCGGCATTCTGTGCAGAAGCTTACAGAAGGAACTATACTTGAACTGGCTCAGTTCTTATCCACCACAGGATAATTCCAGTGATATCTTCACAGCACCTTTAGGTTCCAGCTGCAGACAGGCACCCTTTCGGCAGTTCTCTTGGCCCTGCTCTTAGTCCTTAATCAAACCGAGTGGCGTGTGTGCAAGCACTCTCCTGTTCATGAGCTTAATCTCTCCCAGCTAGTGCTGCTTCACACACCACAGCTACGCCCCAGCCTAAGCTCATACTTGCAGAACAGGCTTCCCCAGTATGGCTCCACCCATCAACTGAACACAGATGAGTACTTCCTGATTGGAACACACCAGTATGAAACTGATATTTAATTATATCCTTCATCATAAAAAAATTACTTACTAGTCAACTGTTCATTTTGCTATCTTAAATCTAGTTCAGAGACAGTGTACCTAAGAAATGCGGCACTTTAGGCTCATATAAAATAAGACAAGTAATTAATCATCTAGAAAGTATTGCTAGAAAAAGGCTGAATCATTAAGCCAAAAGCAACAAACTAAGAAAACATGTCCTACTTTTTTGTCTCTGCTGAGATTCAGATGAAACTGCCATTCTACTACCACCGTTTTTCAAAGCATCAATCAGCATTGCTTCTGTGTGAAAAATTCTCAGAAGAGCAACATCTTTTAGGGAAAAGAAATTAAGAGGGTTTGTTTTTTTCAGAACTGAAAAGCAGAATTAAACAGATTTTCAAGTTTGAGATTCTCTCTTATATGCTGTCCAACAATTAAATACGTAACTCTCCTTCACCATTGGGTCCCAAGTCACTTCTCTCCCCTTATCAGAATTATTCATTAGCACAAGTGAATGACATCTGGTCACTATTACCAAAGTGGCACTAATCAATCTCAAATTGGGACTTTTAAAAATATTCTTATTAAAGTTGTGTGCATTAATGCAATATAAATACTGAAGAGATTCAATCTTTTTACTAAACATCATTATTGAACTGTGATAACTCAATTAAAGTTGAAGAGATGGATTAATGGGAAGAGGAGAAGTTGGCATATCTCCCAAAGGACTTTTTCTAACATCAGTGTATATTTCCTATTCAGATTTTTGTTTCTGTTTAATTAGCAAAACTAATTTTATTGTGTTTACTATGTGTGAAGTGTTCTAAAAACTACACTATTCTAAGTATTTTACAGATATTCCTTAGTATAACCCTATGAATATGAAGATGATCCTATTATTATTCCCATTTTATAGATGAGGAAACCAAGGCAGAGAGTAAAGAAGTTTGCCAAAGTCACACAACTAGCAACTGGTGGATTTGACATGCCCAAGGAATATTAATTGTGCAACTATGACAAGTCTTCTGTTATTGATCGCATTCATTTTTTCCTTCCTCTCTTAACATAAAATTGTTGGTAGGCCACAAAAAGAAAAACAACTAATTGATGTAATTTTAAAATACGAAAAACCATAGAGAATTCCAATATGTGGCAGAAATAAATTATGTTAATTTTTGCCAATGGAACAGTTGTGAATTTATGGATTTTTTAATTAGGAGAAAAGGCTCTCAAACTGTATTTATAGTGGAGAAGGCAAATCCAGTCTTCTTTTTTTCATTTTCAACTAAAAACACTCCTCCTCCCACCCTTTCCTTGGTCAGTACTAAGGACAGCAAAGGAGGGCAAAGGAAAGAGAAAAAGCAAGAAAATAAGAGGGAGGGAGGGAGGAAGGGAGAGAAAGAAAGAAAAAGTACATACTGTAGAAAACCCATTTTGTGAATGCTTAGTACAACTTACCTAGCACAGAGAAGAGTAACTAAATCCCACAACAGATTGCCTGAGTATAGAAAAATTACACAGTTAAGGATAATAACTCTCACCTAAAACCAAGAAGTCTAAGATCTATGCTATACAAAAACTTATGCGGAAAAAATGAATTCATGTAAAAACTTGTGAAAATGGAGTAAGGTCTGGGTCCCAGTTAACCGTATGGTGACAAAGTCAACTTCCTGGTTATGAAAATGTACTACACAGCTATATTAGACGTTACCACTGGGAGAAGTTAGGTGTTCGTACATGGAACCTCTCAATACTATTTTGCAACTACTTCCGAGTTACAATTATTTCACAATAAAAGGTTTTTACATACGGCTGACTGCAAGGTATATCCTGTGTCTTCTAGTAACCACTTATAGCGTAGGCACGGTCATATCACTTTTCTCTCATATTTAAGAGTAGGTTAGGAGGCCACCTACTCTGAAGGACTACGATGTATCTTGTGTGGGTGGGAAGGGAAAATGAGAGAATTTACTAGAAAGGCAATGGCTACATTTCAATCATTCTATTATGAAAATCACCTGAATGATTTGCATAGTATGTCTGCAAATTCTGTCAGCTTCATGTCCAAAACAGAATCATATCACTTCTCACCACTTTTATAGGTACCATCCTGGAGCAAGCCACCATCACCTCCTATCTGGATCATTCCAATAACCAAATGACAGTTTCTCTTCTACCCATGTTCTCTCCTATTAAACAGTGTGCAGTTATGCTTTACATATAATGAGAAAAGACTAAAAGGTATTTTTTAATCAATTAGAAAGGTATTAGAACCTATGCAAATATTATTATGAAGATGGCTAAAAAAAATTAGCAAATTAAGTAGGCCCCTATTATAAGCAATTACACCTCCCTCAAATTATCCCATCTTTTGCCCTAATTTCTATTTTATCCATATAGGCCTTGTGGAAATTCAAATGCATTTTTCTTTACTTCTATTCAAATAAAAAGAAAAATATATCAAATAAATACTTCTTTTGAGAGAGAATAATGAACTTTATTTCTAGTCCATGTTCTATGATGGGAAAAATTCTGGATTTTTAGTTCACAGTTCATCCCAAATGAGTTCATCTATGTCAAGCACTTGGTGCGGGCACAGAGTAAATGCTATGGCAGTGTTAGATTACTATTGTTGTTAATATTATTATGAGGTGTCAGGAGACATCAATAAGTCCAAGCTGTGAAGCCTTGGGAAGTCTCTTTACTGTTCTGAGTCTCAGTTGCTTCATTTGTTAAAAAAGCAGAGGGAGGGATTGAAATACCAATTACATAGTACTCTACTGAGGTTCAAGTTCTGATTTAAATAATGGGAATAAAAGTATTAATAAATTCTAAAGCATTTAGCAAACATAAGGATTTATGAATTTTCTGTTTTTCCCTGATTCAAAGAGAAAAAATATTATCTTCAGCTATCCTTGCAATATATCCAAGGAGAAAACTTCTGTAGGCATTCTAGCATTTTGGAACTTTGAATCTGACATCAGTGCCTCCAGGATATTGATTTTAATGTCTGATACAAAAGTATTACCTTCCAACACAAGTAAATACATGTTCAATGTGAAGAATGTTCAATACTTATTCACATATGGTAAGTAAAAACCTGGACCTATTCACTTGAAATATAATGTCTGGAGCTCACTTCATTCTAAAGTGACATGTGAAAAAAAAAAAGGCTGCCTTATAGATTACCTCTTAAATAAACATAAGAATTTGATCACATTTACATCTTCTCTCAAAATGAAAGCCTTGGCTACTACTATATCTGCTAACAACAACAAAATTTAAAAAGGCAAAACTTTATGATGCAAACTTGGTTCAAGTACCTATCCAAAGAGGCTCCCCTCCCCCATCATGGCCCCATGAAAAGAGCTGTAATTAATTTGTTTTGGTTATATACCCAATAAATAATATATGAAATAAGCATGTATATGTAAGCTCAATAGGTCTAGTTTCTGTCACTCGGAATTTAAACACATAGCAGAAGAAAAACATAAAGCAATAAATAAGATATAACAGTTACCATTTATTAACTATGCAAGGGCTTTAAATGCTTTATCCCTAAACCTCACAGTTCTTGTCTCACTTTTTAGACAAGGAAACAGGAAATCAGAGAAGCTGAATGACACGCACACAAATAGGAACAAGTAGGTCAGGGATTAAAACCCAAGCATGGAGCATGAGCCCCCATCCCCTCAACTGTGCTGCTTTACATTCAGGTATATACATGAAAAAATATAATTGTATTAAATCTATTGTCATGAAAATGTCTATTTTATGGAGTGGTTGCACTAAGAAGGATCACTGAATATTACATATTTGGGTATGGTGGAGTTAAGGGGAGTTTACAATCTATTTTTTCACATTTTATATAGTAATACATATTCATTATAGAGTACTTAAATAATAAAGAAGCCAATAGAATAAATTAAAAGATCTCTTACTATTTCTACAATTCCATTCTACTTCCACTTACAAAATATAATAGAGAATATATAGGTATATATTCTTATATACCTATAAGAATATAAGAGCTTATATATACATGCTTATTTCATGTATTATTTATTGGGTATATCACCAAAACAAATTAATTACAGCTCTTTTCATGGGGCCATGATGGGGGAGGGGGAGCCTCTTTGGATAGGCACTTGAACCAAGTTTGCATCATAAAGTTTTGCCTTTTTAAATTTTATTGTTGTTAGCAGATATAGTAGTAGCCAAGGCTTTCATTTTGAGAGAAGATGTAAATGTGATCAAATTCTTATGTTTATTTAAGAAGTAATCTATAAGGCTGCCTTTTTTTTTTACATGTCACTTTAGAATGAAGTGAGCTCCAGACACTATATTTCAATAGAATATACAGGTATATATTCTCCCAGATCCGCTCCTGTGCATTTATAATGGGATCATATTGGACATACTGTTCTGTGATTTGCTTTTTCATTTAACAATAGATCATAGAAAAAAAATTCCTGGGTTCATACATACGACTTTACGTCACTCTTTTGATGGTTACATACTTCACAGAAGGAAAGTAGCAGTATTTAGCCATTCACTCACTGGTGGACATTTATGTAATCTTCAACATTTCTGTATTAAGGCAGTACTGCAAAGAATATTCATGTGGATTAAAAAAATGCAAAGTAAAAGCTAATCTCCTCTAAATAATCTCAATGGCTTGGAAGGATTCTGACTATGGTAAGCATAAGGAAATATTTTCCTTTGCCTGTCTATCCCCCTTCAAACAGAAAGTTTCTACTGGTTTACCTGAAAGTGATTATTGAAGGCAATTTCAAATACCATTTGGATTTGTATTTTAAAGAAATTTTACTGAAATATGCCACATTCAGAAAACTGGAGAGCTCCTAAGTACAATACAATAAATTATAACACAGTAAGCAATTCTACATAATCACCACCTGGATCAAAAGAACATTCCCAGAAGTCTAGAATGCTCTCTCTCGCCCATCACAACATTTGAAACCTCTCTCTTCTTCAAAGGTAATCATTATCCTAACTTCTAACACCACAGAGTAGTGAATTCTATGATCTTAAACTCTATTTACGTATATACGGAATTATAGAATTTATATAAATATGTGTCAAGTATCTTTTGCTCAACGTGTATTTTTGTGAGGTTCATACATGTTGGTGCACATAACTGGAACTCACGCATTTTCATTGGTGTAAAGGAATTTCTTTATCCATTCCATTATGGTTTGACCTTTAGTTTGTCCAGTTTTTTATTTTATTAAGAATAACGCTGCAATGAACATTCTCGTACATGTCTCTTAGTCCATGTGCATGAATTATTAATGGGTATATAGCTATGTGTGGAACTGCCAGGTCATAGGTATGTGCTTTAGCATTAACAGATAATGCCAAACAACAATTGTCCCAAATTATGCTCCTACCAGGGTGGATGAGAGCTCCCATTAATCTATATTCTTGCCAACTTTTGTAATGGTACTCTTGAATTATTAAGGTGTCAATGAATTGTTTGCTTGTTTGTTTTTTAACTTTTTTATTGCATGGTATAACATATATACATAGCAAAAAAATAAAAAAGCAATACTTTCCAAAGCAACTTCAACAAGTAGTTACAGGACAGATCTCAGAGTTTGTCATGGGCTATGATACAATCCTCTCAGATTTTTCCTTTTAGCTGCTCCAAAATATAGGAGGCTAGAAGGCTTAAATATTTCTTTCTAATCACAATCAACTTCGTTTCTTTTTTTGTGTGTGTGAAAAATAATATATACACAAAAAAGCAATAAATTTCAAAGCACAACACCACAATTAGTTGTAGAACATATTTCAGAGTTTGACATGGGTTACAGTTCCACAATTTTAGGTTTCTACTTCAAGCTGCACTAAGATACTAAAAGACTAGTAAAATTGATTCAGCATTCACATTCATTTGTTAAATCCTATCTTCTCTGTATAACTCCACCATCATCTTTGATCTTTCCATCCCTCTCTTTAGGATGTTTGGGCTATGGCCATTCTAACTTCTTCATGTTGGAAGGATCTGTCACAAATATTGGGTAGGGAGATGGAACTATCTGATGTTTTGGAGAGGCTGGGCCCTCTCGGTTTCAGGACTTACCTGGTCCAGGGACTCATGTGGAGTTTGTAGGTTTCTGGAAACTTACTCTAGTGTATAAAAACCTTGTGGAATCTTATATATTGCCCTAGGTGTTCTTTAGGATTGGCTGGAATGGTCCTGGTTGGGGTGTGGTAGGTTATGACAGGTAGCAATGTCCAACTGAAGCTTGCACACAAGCAACCTCCACAGTAGCCTCTCAACTCTATTTGAACTCTCTCTGCCACTGATACTTTATTAGTTACACTTCTTTTCCCCCTTTTGGTCAGGATGGAATTGCTGATCCCATGGTGCCATTTCTCTGAAGACTAACAATGTTGAGCATCTTCTCATATGCTTATTAAGCATATGGGATATTTTCTGTAGTGAACTACCTCCTCAAGTTTTCCAGTCTTTTAAAAGTTTATATGCCCTTTTCTTACTGATTTTTTTTTACATACTCTGGTGATAAGACTTTTGCCAGATATGTGCACTGCAAACTTGGTAACGGACTTTTCACTGTCTTAATAGCACATTAAGATGAAATGAAGTTGTTAATTTTAATTAAGTTTGAGCATTAACCTTTTGTATTATGATTCATACTGTATGTCTAAAGTAACCTCCAAAAATTTTATTATCTTACCTTTCACATAAAAATCCATAATTCTCCTGTAAATGTCCCCCCCACCTGAACTGGGTTTTTTTCCCTATATGGATAACCAGTTGATCCAGTACCACTTATTAGAAAGACTGTTGTTTTCATACAGCTCTGCAGTGGCACTTTAGTCATAGGTCAAGTATCCATATACACACAGGTTTGCTTCTGGACTCTTTATTCTGCTCCACTGATCTATTTGTCCATCCTTGCCTCAATACCAGTGTCTTAATTACTATAGCTTTGTAATAAGTCTTGATCTTTATTATAGTAAGTCTGACCATTTTTTTGCTGTTGTTCTGTTTCAGAAATGTCTCAGGTATACTTGGCTCTTTGCAGTTTCATATAAATTTTAAAATCAGTTTGTCATTTTCCACAAAAATCCCGACTCAAAACTTGGAGCGTTTATCAGCGTGTCAGGCTCTGTATTCTAGTTCTGTCTTCCTAGTCCTATGACTTCCTCTACCCTATAGCAGATTATGGTAAGGAAAAAATGTCACCATATGCTGGGGTCATCCCTCTCAGTTTCCTTCTTCTGATTAATCTTAGCTCACTGATGGCTGACTGCCTTTTTAACTCTACAAGGATTCAAAGAAGATGTTTTATATTTCTTTCCAAGTTCTCTAACTCATCTCAGAAGGAAGGTCCATCTCAACTCCTTAATCCTTCATTTCCAGAAGTTTATGCTTCAGGAGTAAACTCAGATTTTTTTTCCCTATGTCCCTCTCTTTAGTGGAAATGGCAGATAATACGAAAAGACATGAATGTTGTTCCTAGAAATGAAAACTATTATATAAGAATAAAATGACTTATTAGATGGGCTTAAGAGAAGACTGTGAATAGCAGAAGAAAGAACTGAACTTGATGTTAAGCCAACAGAGTATCTAAGCTGAAACAAAAGAGGAAACAATATTTAACAGGGAGTTTACGAACTGTAGGACAATATCAAAGAGCACAAAGGATGTGTAAAGGAGAGAAGAGAGGTAATTGGACAAAAATATTTGAAAAGATAACAGGCGAGAACATTACAAATCTGAAGAAAGATATCAATACATAGATCCAAATTGTCCAGTACATTCCAAACAAGATAATACAAAGAAAATCACATGAGCTATCCCTTCCTCATCTTTCTTCATCAAGCCATGCCCTATGGTGAATAAACTAAATGCCAATTTCTTATGGACAAACTTCCACCCTTTTCTTACTCTTCTCCCTTATTCTCTCACCTTCTTTTTCTTATGGCACCATGGATACTTGCTAACTGTATTAGGCAACTGTGACTCATTCATTTTATTTTGGTACATATAAATAACTGAACATACTGAAGACTTTAGGAACAGCTCCAAGAGGAAAATTTTCCTATTAACCTTGTTGTGTAATAGTATAGCAAGATTTAAATTTTCAGTCTCAAACTATAGCTATTTTTTTCAGATTTGGCATGTAACAGTGACAGATGGCAATGTTAAAAATAAGTAGAACATTCAAGTTGTTTATACTGTAGGCAAAGCCAGTTTTAAAGTGTGAAACAAACCTGAGGCTGATAGAATTCACATCATCCTTTTCAAAATCTATTGAGAATGCACATTTCCCTATGTCAAATGTACAATGCTCCTCACAATAATTAAAAGATAAAGCTTTTGAAAGTGGGCTGTGTTTTTAAATGTCATTACTAAACTTAGAATTAATAATGTAACATAGTCTATGAATATAAATTAATCTTCAAGAACTATCAATTGACCAACTTTCTCAAATTATAGAAGCTTCTAACGATTAGTCTTATTAGAAGTGTCACTTTCCCTTCAAAACTTGCAAAAGCATTTGATAGTTTAATGCCAAAAGTAAGCTAATTTTTGAAAACTCATTTTGTAGTACATCTCTGAGTCAAAATGATAAAAATGAGACTTAATAACGAATAAAATAACTTAAACTTAATAACTAATAGCTTTTGTTAAGAAAAATGCATAAAAAATAACACAAGAAATCACAAATTTTGATGTTGAATTTTAATGCCCTCAAAATAATGACCAGGGCGGGCCGCGGTGGCTCAGCGGGCAAAGTGCTTGCCTGCTATGCCGGAGGACCTCGGTTCGATTCCCGGCCCCAGCCCATGTAACGAAAACGGAGAAACAAAATACAATAAAAACAAGAAAATGTTTAAAAGATGTTTCCCTTTCTTCCTCTCTTCCTTCCTTCTATCCTTCCTTCCTTCTCTCTGTCTTTCCTTTAAAAAAAAAAAAAAAAAAAAAAAAAAAAAAAAAATAATGACCAAAAATAAAACCCCACATGATAATCTCAATAGACACAGAAAAAGCATTTGACAAAAATCCAATACCCTTTCATGATAAATCACTCAACTAACCAGGAATAGAAGAAAAATCCTTAAACCTGAAAAATAGAACCTAGTAAAAACCTGCAACTCATATCATTTTTAATGATGAAAAACTGGATATATTCCCCTGAGATCAGAGGCAAGACAAAATGTCTGATTCATGTTACTACATGGATGAACCTTGAAAACATTATGGTAAGTGAAAGAAACCAGTTACAAAACACCACATAGTGTATAATTCCAACTACAGGAAATGTCCAGAACAGGCGAATCCAAAGACAGAAGGTAGACTAGTGGTTGCCTAAACCAAGGGGGGTATGAAAGGAAATGGGGAGGGACGGCTAATGGATATGGGATTTTTTGGGGGGTGGATAAAGATGAAAAATTGTTCATAGTAGTGGTTGAGCAACTCTGTGAATATACTAAAAATCAGTGAATTGTACACTTTACAAAGAAACTTATAGTTGCCACAATCACTAAGGCACAATTATTGAACAAGTACTGAAGACACTGAGGAAACCATTTTAATGAAGTTTACCCAAAGAAAGGATTTAACAAGGAAAAAAATGCCTTGAAAAGAGAATGAGAATGCTAGTCAAGTAAACAATGTAAATGTTTCTCTACTAAGCAACAAAGTTACTCTGTCTAAAATAAATTCCTATGAGAGAAATTGCAACAATGGCTCCCTATCATCTACGAAAAAATAAGCTTTAAAAAAGGGTTATTATCCTTTCCCTTTACCTAAATACCATACAATCCAAGATGGTTTACTGTATGCTTTGAAGGCAGAGGTAGGTAAATTAAAAACAAGGAAAGAATAAACTTCTATTTTCTTACTCTTACACACTTCTAAAATATTTAAGGTAAACAGTTCAAATCAATCCTGAGGCTTGAATTTTTTCTTTTGCTTTTATAGTTTTTTTGGCAGGAGGAGAAGGGGGAGGTGGGGGTACAGTGGAAATGTAATAAAATTAGGAAAGATAAATTTGATTATTTGCTTTTTCTCTATAACGTTTTTGGTCTTTTTTTTTTCCTTTAAAAAATTTTCATCTGATCAAAAAGGTCCAGATTCAGTATACTGTTAAATCTTGTCTAGATTAAATCATCCCCAATAAATAAAAAATTTCTATTTGCTTAACTTTTAGTCATGTGACACTGCTTGACATATTTGTGAAATACTTCAGATTTATAAAGCAAAATATTTCATATATATGAGTAATAAGCATATATTCCTTACATCTATTGTTATCTAATCATATCATCTCCAGGTCAGTTATTTAAACCTGTATTTTAAATCTTTTTATTCATTAATAATACTCTATATAACTGAAGAAGCAAATAATGACAAAGTTTAATGAAGCAAATAGTTCATTAAAATCCTATAAAAATTCGAATAAATGTAAACCTATATGAAATGATTAATAGAGAAATAAGAATGCAGTAAAAAATCCAAACCACATTAAATTAAGAATGCCTATTATGTAAATAAATAAAAAGAGTAGCAAGTCAAGCGATGTTCTATACTGAAAGGGAAAATCTCTTTAATCAGTTGATAAGATAATCACACTAATGGAAAAGTATACTCACCTGGTTTTGGCACAGAGTTGGTTACTGACTGGGGAACTTTTTGGTTAATTAACTCAACACAATGTCCAGGGAAGAGTCCCACCTATGAAACAAAAGAAGCAAAGAGGATTCTAACCCAGAGAACAGACCAATATGTGAACACTACCAATTCAATTCCAGTAATGTATGCAACAGTCCCTCCCAAATGATTCTATCATTCCAGGGCTTTAAATAGCCAATGATACCAATAACACAAACAAATAATAAAACAACCTATTGCTACGAGTATGTAGTGTTATATATTTATTCACCTAAATATCTAAGTCTGTTTTTAAAATTTTTAATGACCCAAACCTTTTTTTACAACAAGCAAACTATTTAGTCTGAAAAGAAGCTTCTATGCATGCAATAATTATAATTTTTACTTCATGATAATTTACTTTGCTGAAATCTCCATCTCGTTATGCTGACACTTTGGTTGTCGACTTATGAGGTTTACTGTCTTGTCTATGACTTTTTCAAAATCAACATTAAACCACATCTCATTTTTTTGTATGTGAATTTTGTCCTCACTCTCCCACAGGTATCATGAAAAAAGACAATTAAAAAACTGTGTGAAGAAAATGCTCATAAGAAAACAGGGGCCTAGATCGTAAGCTTTTAGAGCAGACACATTAAGTCTGGAATGGTGATTATTATTTCTGGATTCTGAGAGGCTGTTTTATATATATAACCTGATATTTACAGATAAGAACAAAGCTGAACAGGTTGGGGTTAAAGTAATTCAGAACATAGGGGTAAGGAAGACAGTGTCTATATTTTAGAATGACACATACTCTTTGAGACCAATGGAAGAAAGGTTTATTTGATCTGGAACTGAACTTTTCTGTAACGAATAATCCAATTCAACCTATTTGTATAGTTCATTTGAACAACTGAAACACAGAGAGCACAGAATGAGAAAAAGGTCCTTTAATCTGTACAGATTATTGTAATGCCTGGAAACATCCCAGAGTATATTAACCAGATTATCAAAAACTATTGGCAAAGTCCCCTGAGGAGGGAGAGAAAGACTATGAAACTATTAAACCTTAATATCAGGGAATCCCCTGATACTGTGTCAAACTTTAGGGACAACCAAATCAATAGGCCATGCCCTCAATCATGAGGCTTACTCTAGTGAAGCTTATGTAGATAGCATAGAAGCTTAGACCATCTATAGGCATGCCTAAGAGTTACTTCTGGAGGACCTCTGTTTTTACTCGGATGTGGCCTCAGTCTCTCTAAGCCCAATTCTGCAAGTGAAATCATTGCCCTATCCCCTACGGGGGACATGACATCCAGGGGTGAAAGTCTCCCTGGCAATGTGAGAGAGGACTCGACTCCCAGGGATAAATCCAGACCTGGCACTGTGGGATCAACAATTACGTCCTGACCAAATGGGGGAAAAGCAGTATAATTGATAAAGTATCAGTGGCAGAGAGAGTTCAAATACAGTCGAGAGGCTACTCTGGAGGTTGCTCTCACACAAGCTTCAGGTAGACCTTGATACCTATCATAACCTGCCAACCCCCAACCAGGATCATTCTAGCCAACCGTAAAGAACACCTAGGGGAATTTATACAATTCCACAAGGGTTCCAGGCACTAGAGTAAATTGCCAGAAACCTACAACCTCCAGATGGTTCCCTGGTCCAGATAAGTCCTGACCCCCAGTCCAGCCTCTGCAGAACATCAGATAGTTCCATCTCCCTACCCCATTTCAGTGACGGACCCTTCCAATATCAAAAATTTAAAATTGCCATAACCCAAACAACCCCAATGAGAGGTATGGAAAAATCAAACGTGATGGTGGAATTATACATAAAAGACAGGATTTAACAAATAAATATGAATGCTGAATCATTACATTGCTATCTCTTTTAGTCTCCAGTATTTTAGAGCAGCTAGAAGTAAAAACCTAAAATTGTGAAATTGTAACCCATGTCAAAGTCTAAAATATGTTCTACAACTAATTGTGGTGCCGTGCTTGGAAATTTATAGCTTTTTTTGTATATATTTTAATGTTCACAAAAAAAAAAGAAGGGAAAAAAGTCGATTGTGATGATAAAAAAGTATTTAAGCCTAGCCTCCTACATTCTGGAGCAGCTAGAAGGAAAAATAGGAGAGGAACGTATGGTAACTCATGACAAACTCTGGGATCTATTCTGTAACTGCTTTTGAAGAGTGCTTTGAAAACTATTGCTTTTTTATTTCTTTGCTTTGTATATATGTCATACCATACAATAAAAAAAGTTAAAAAAAAAAAAAAGATTGCATGAAATAATCAAGTTTTAGAAGAAAACAGTCAATCTTAGCAGTAGGAACAGACCCCAGTTCTTGAAGAACACACCGCAAAGGTCTTGGAGCAGAACAGTTTGCAAGGAAGAATACTAAATTGTATTAGGAAAACACTGAGCTCCCCACATCAACCAGAGATACTGTATGATAAGGGATCTTGACCGACAGAATACAAAGGAAAATTGCCTGGAAACAAAACTGAAAGGGAAATCTTTACCAATATTTATAGATGTTTCCTTAGATAGAAATATAATTGGGCCGCTATGCAGCAGATGTGAAGGCTGAAACATGAAAACTATATCACTTTGTTCATCCTTCTGCTGATAGAATCTGGGGAAGAATGGAAGGGTTTCCAAAAGCATGATTCATCATGAAGTTCTAAACTGCATAATTTCCATCTGCATAAGATTATTTTCACATACTCATTTGCTGCATTCTTATTTTAATTTCTGCAGCAGTACCAAAGACAGCTCTTAAATTATGACAATATAGTTAGTTACCATGAGCTGAAAAGGTTTAACAAATTATCAATTTTGTTTAAAAGATATGAATTTAGGATTCTTAAAGCCTCCATATATTGTCTTCCAAAATGTTGCTTTAAGTATCTGTTTTATTGGTGAAATTCCGTAGCATATTCTACCCAACCGCCTATTTAACTAAAGAAAATATAAATTCTTCTGTGATTGGTTAGAACCAGCTAAGAATCAACTTGAAAAATCCCTTTCATTCTCTTACACAATCTGCTATCCTGAGAGGGAGTTACTGGTGATTTATCAGCACAGACTCAACAGTAAGGACACCTGGGTCAATCATTTACTAGACAGGGTTTGTACCTTAACCTCTCTCTGTTCCAATTTCTTCATTTAAATATAATATGAGTACCTAATTCATAGGAGTCATAAGAGAATTAAATGTATTAGTGTAAGTAAAACGTGTAAACACCTGTTAAATGTTGTCTATTTTTATCCCAGCATGTTGGATACTAGAAGATCTAGAGGGCTGGTCTAGACTCTCCCTCGATGGTTCAGAACACATTTACCATCTTTGCCTGTGTGTGTTCAAGTCTTTCCACTCTCAAATGCCATTGTGTCCATAAAACTCTAATTCATTTCAGTTCGTAAACATTTTCTGCAGTTTCTATAAAGAAAAAACCAGATTCTAAACTTGGTTCCCCCATATACTAGGCTCTGTGATCTGGAACAAAGTACTTAACATTTCTGTCTTAGTTTACTAATTTATAAAAATTGGGATAATACTACACACCATCAAGAATTTATGTGAAAGCAACTAGACTAGTTTATAAATTCTTTTAATGAATAATAAATATTTGTTTTCCAACACTTCCTCACAAAGACTGAGCAAAGCTTTTCTTTGGATAACTACATCAAATATATTACATTTTCACCTTTTCTATTTGTCTCAGTGTAGAAGGTTTAGGTCTATGGAGGCTGCTGCATAATGTGTGTGTGTGTGGGGGGGGGTCTGTGGCAGGCTTATCTATCATTTAACCTGAACCCATCCTCTCTTGTTTGCCCTTATTATAAAGTGCAGTATTATTAAATTTAGGCTAAATATTCAGTGTCTCAGATTCTATGCAGGCAAAAGAACTATAGCCAAGGAACATGTAAATACAACTCTGCTGATACTCCTTCTTCTCCTTCTTTTAGCTATGAATGCAGGTGCCATGGCTGGAACTGTAGTAGCCATCATGTGATCCATCAGAGAAAGGCCAAGAGAATCTTAGAGGCTTTAGTCTGATATCGTTAATCTGCTGACTCAACAGTAGCCTTTTGTACTCACTTTTAAGTTTCTTCACTTTCTGTTAAGGAGTCTTTTATTTAAAAGAATGAGTTCTATAAATTTGTAAAAGGCAAGCATTCTATCTCATTATTATAAAGTTTTCATTATAAAATGAAACTATGCTCTGTTGGAGACATTATATGCAAGAACGTGACTAGTCCGAAAAATATATTGAGTAGAAATGTATACTTTTCTAATGAAACCCTACTTAGCTTAATATGTCTAACCTAATACAAATAATTCTGATAAACTCAAAATATCAAAAGTAACTGAAACTAACAACACGATGTAAGAACTATGTAATCCTATTTTATACATTATTCTCTCTGTAGCACTGGTAATTCCTAAAGCTATTTATTTATCCATCCATCCATCCATCCATCCATCTGCCCACCTATCTGGAAAAGGCGAGGGGAACTTGGGTATGCGAGTAGGGACCAACATGAGAATCAACTCTAGAAAGAGGAAGGAAGAGAAATAACAGAATTTAAGCCGACTGGACTGTAGGAACAGAGAATGAAAATGAGAATGAAAAGCAATAGACGAAAAGGACAATGTGCATATAAGGTTGGAAAGGGAAGGAGAGAGGACCTTCATTTGGTAATCTGTCCTCCAAGTCTTTGAGATAAGGTGAGAAGCCAAAGATGTTATTTTATTATTTTATTTTGTTACAGCCAAAGATGTAGGTAAATGTTTAACAATAAGCTCCTGGGGAGGGTGAAAAGAAGGCCTTATTTACAGCTCTCACCAGCATCTACGGTGTAAAAACTCCCAACATGGCTGATTTCAAGCTACCAATGTGACAGCAGTGAACCAGAATTGAAATAGATACAGAGTAACATTCTGTTATGTGTATTTCTGTTATGTGTATCATACAGATTAAGCTCAAGTTTTGAGTATTTATTACCTTTGCTATTAATACAATTCACTTAATTGTAATTTTTTGTATTTTAGTTTTTAAAAATGGCTGTTCTTAACAACTGGCCCATAAAATTCCTGAAAATTTAACAGCTAGCTCCAGCTGATGACTGATTTATACCCAGACACTTGGTCCTATGCCTGTTCCCCTCTAGCCTGTCCCACCCTAGAAGCTCCCAGGAATAGGCATCCAGCAGCTTTAGAAGCACATGGCTCACCTTCTGACTCCAGGATATTAAGGACTGATCTAATGGGAACATTCTGCAATCTGACTCTTCTGGTTTTCTTCTACCTTGGGATAGGAAATCAAGTTTGGCTTCAAAAGGGACTGCACTGAAAAAATATTTTGGTGCAACTTAGAAGGTTGGATAAGAAATCACTGCAATAAAATAAGCCTGGAGCTTTGAAAAC
Organism: Tamandua tetradactyla; assembly: GCF_023851605.1. NCBI lineage: Eukaryota > Metazoa > Chordata > Mammalia > Pilosa > Myrmecophagidae > Tamandua > Tamandua tetradactyla. Next base: position 7,573,116 of record NC_135334.1, on the reverse strand, counting down.
AGTGGGGATGGAAAGGAATGACAGCTTAACATGGAGCCTAATCATACCTACAGTCTCTCTGCCAGAAAAAAAAAAATCAAAGTCTAAAAGAGAATTTCAATGGAACAATGTAATTATCACTGACTTTAAAAAATTCCTACTCTGGTTATCCTGGAGGTTATTCTAATGCATTATATAGCTATCACCTTTTAGCTTATGATATATTGGAGTGGCTAAAGGGAAATACCTGAAATGTTGATCTGTGTTCCAGTAGCCCTGCCTGATCCTTAAAGATGACTGTATAACTACATTGCTTTTACAATGTGATTGCATGATTGTGAAAACCTTGTGTTTGATGCTCCTTTTATCCAAGGTATGGACAGGTAAGTAAAAAAAAAAAAAAAACAATAAGGTTGAAAATTAAATAAATAATAGAGGGTGTAAAGGGTAAAAAAATGGGTAGTTTGAAATATTGGTGGTCCATGAGAAGGAAGGATAAGGGGTATGGGATGTAGGAGTTTTTCTTTCTATTTCTTTTTTAGAGTGATCCAAATGTTCCAAAAATTATCATGGTGATGAATATACACTTATATGATGATGCTGTGAGCCACTGATTGTATAATATGGTTGGACTGTTTGTGTGTGAAGATTTCTCAATAAAAATATTTTAAAAACCTACTCCGTCTCTTTATTTAACTTATGGTTAGTGCAACTTGAAGGCTGTCTGCATGGAAAAACATTTCTCATTAAGCTTCTTTAAAGAACTGCATACCTTACTCCCAGAGGTAGACCACAGAATTTGCCATCAATTGAAACTACCTGACCTCTGAAAATTTCAATTCCAATTTTCCACTTTCTGATTATAGCATCCTCTCCCCCATGTCTCAGTGTTCGTGGTTATGACAAATGAAATTCAATTCAAAGTCTTCCCTCAGATCCCCTGGATTACCCTATTTTCCCCTAGGACTCCTATCCCCTTCCAACTACTTCTTTGCTACCCAGTATGGATCCTGTGGTTCAGTATCTGAAATTTTTTAAATCAATACCCTAATTTCCTTGCAATATTTACCATGTGCCGAACCAATCCAATAAAACTCCAAAACTCAATCCATATACTTCTACATTTACAGTTGCTTGCCTGGTTATCACCAGGGAAAAATAACATCACTGTGGAGAGTCAAACCAATACAAATCATTAACCTCTCTTCTAGATAGGCCAATTATTTTCTTACTACTCTCTACCCAGTCCATTCTTTATGCCCCACCAAGGCCATCCCTGTACAGGCAATCAGACCACATGTCAATTAGACTGTCTCCTAAGATCCTGAATCCAGGCTTAAATTTTTAGCCTACAGTGAGTTGTTTGAACTAGTAAATAATGTCTTTTTATTAAAAAAAAATAAAAATAAAAAAAATAAAGAGGAGGCTACAAAGAAGCTGCAGTAGCTGCTGTGCTAAAAGAAGCAAAAACTGAAAGCAAGGTCCCTCAATTACTTACTTTCCAGTTTCTGGTCCATTTGCTTGTAACCTACTGTGTAATTCTTACTTTGACTTCTTCGAGATATTTCTGCTTTTGCGGCCCACCCTCTAGCCACCCTCTAACCACACCATATTGGTTCTGGTTTCTACACTTTATTTGTGTGGTAGTTACCTTGACTTTAAATGCCACTCTCCTAATTAACACTTGAAAAGATATAAACTTTTAGTTGGTTGGGCATTGGATAGTAGAGTAGCAAGAAAAACAAAAGTCAGTCAGGCAAAAGATGATAGGAACTCGTCTACATTGGTGGCAGTATACATGTAAAGAACAGCTGAATTATTTCAGATATATTGAGGAGATTTGTTAAGATTGTAGGGAGTAAAAGAGATGAGTACTCAGTATGATTCTAGATGATGGTGTAATGAAAGGTACTGCAGGAGTGGGGTTAGTGAGATGGAAAAGCCTGGAGGATCAACAGATTTGGAAAAGGGAAAAAGGGGAAAGTTCAGTTTGCGATGTTACTGTATAGCAAATGACTAACATACAAGATTGAGTATCTTTTCCCTGACAGCTCAGCAGAATAGCAAATGAAACAAAATAAATTGTTTTTAGTTAATTTGCCTGAATTTCCTTCTCTACAGAGAGTAAGAAGAAGAAAGAGAAAGCATTTCAAATTGAAGGCCAGATAGGTAAAGATACTAGTGTGCAAAAGATCAAATTTCTGTAATGAGGAGCATAACAAACAGTTCAATTTGGCTGGAACACGGAGTTTATAAATTGAGTAGTAGAAGTAAGATTGGAAAAGTAGAATGGAATCAGAAGTTATGGATGGTCTTATATATCATGACAAGGAATTTGAATTTTCCTCAATAAGAAATAAAAGCAACAAAATTCTAAGCAGAAGAGGAACAGGTGTACTTTAGGAAGAAATTCTAGGAACAGTGGATACCTTTCAGGCTTGAAGGAGGGAGAAAGAAACAGAAGACCACTAGGAATGTGCAAAAATAGACTAGGAAAGAAGTAATAAAAACCTATACTATGAAAACGGCATGAGACTGAAGAAGACTATATGAATGTAAGAGACACAGAGGAAATAGAGGAGACAAACTGTCAACTAAATTGTATATATGAAAAAAGTGAAGTCAAGGATAATTCTGCTGGCTTTTCCCCGTTCTATTGAGATAGAATTGACATGTGATAAATTGCATCTATTTAAAATGTATATTCTGATGAGTTTTGACACCTGAAACTACTACCACAATCAAGACTAGGAATGTATCAACCCCAACAGTTCACTTGTACCACCTCTTGGTAATTCCTCCCACCATTCTCTTTCTGACCCCACCCAACTCTACCCCCAGGCAACCAACCACTGACCTACTTCCTGTCACTGTATATTAGCTTGCATTTCCTACAATTTTACATTAATGGAGTGATACAGAATGTACTCTTTTGTTTCTACCTTCTTTCATTAATTATAAATATGTTGAAGATTATGTACGTTGCTGCACCTATCAAGAGTCCATTCCCTTTCATTCGTAAAGAATATCCTACTGTATAGGAACGACCATTTGTTTATATATCACTAATCTGTTCATGATACATATTTGTTTTCTTTCCAAACTTTGGCCATTATATGCAAAGTTATTATGAACATTCACATACAAGTTTTTTCTATGGATATAGGCCTCTTTTCCTGTTACGTGAATACCTATAAGTAGATGACTAGATTGTGTAGTAGGTATATATTTAACTTAAGAAACGGCCAAACTGTTTTCAAAAGTGGTTGTACCATCTTACATTCCCATCAGTACTGTATGAGTTGCAACTCCTCTACTTCCTGGCCATCCTATTATGTATGAAGGGATACCTCACTATGGTTTTAACTGGCATTTCCCAAATGAGTACAGGTGCTGAGTTTTTCTTTATGTGCTTATTTGCCATATCTTTATGTTGAAGTTTCTGTTCAAATCTTCAGATGATTTTTAAAAATTAGGCTTTGTTTTCTTCTTATTAAATTTTGAGGGTTCCTTATATGTACTAGATGCACATCCTTTATTAAACACAATCACTGTAAACATTTTCTCCTATGCTGTGGCTTGTTTGTTCATTCTCTTAACAGTGTCTTTCAACTTTGATGAAATTCAATTTGTCACTTTATGAATTTTCCTCTTGATGTTGCCACTAAGATATATCATCCAAAATCATAAAGATTTTCACATTTTTTTTTAAATTTAAGTTTTATACTTGAGTCTATGATTCATTTTTAGTTAATTTTTGCATATGGTGCAAGAAATAAAATAGAGTTTATTTGGGGGGCATATGGCTATCTAATTGTGCCAGCACCATGTGCAAAATATCATGATTTCTTCACTGAATCAACTTGGCAACTCTGTTGACAACTGGTTGTTCATGTATGTGCAGGTCTTCTTCTAGACTCTCTATTCTATTCCACTGATCTATTTTCTTATTTTTGTCCCATTATCACATTCTCTTTGTACTGTACCTTTATAAAAAGTTTTCAAATCAATTAGTGTTAGTTCTTCAACTTTACTTTTCTTTTTCAAATTTGTTTTGGCTATTTTAGGTTCTTAACATTTCCATATGCATTGTTTAATTTGTTTATAAATTTCTACAGAAAAGCCTTCTGGGATTTTGATTGGGATTCTATGAATCTATAAAACCAACTTGGGGAGAAGTGACATCTTAACAACTTAGAGTCCTCAAACCTATATAGTATCCCTCTCCATTTATTTAGGTCATCTTTAATTTCTCTCAGAAATGTTTTGTAGTTTTCAGTGCATAAGTCTTTCACATCCTTTGACAGATATATTCTATTTAATATTTCCGATGATATTAAAATTTTATTTTCTTTTCTGACTGATGTTAAAGTTGCTAGTCTGTGAACCATATTTTGAGTAATGATGCTCTAATTCAATTATAACAAATATTTATATTTTAAATACATATTATGTACAATAGCCAAAAGGTGGAACAACCCAAGTGTCGCTCAGCAGATGAATGAATACAATGTAGTATACACATACAATGGAAACTTATTCAGCCATCAAAAGAAATAAAGTTCTGATACATGTTACAATATGAAAGAACTTTGAAAACAGACCCAAAAGGACATATATTGTATAATTCTGCTTACATGAAACATCTAGAATAGGGAAATGCCCAAAGACTGACAGTAAATAGATTAGAGGTTACTAGGACATAGGGAGAGCAGGAAATGGGGAGTTATTGCTTAATGGTTATAAAGCTTCTTTTTGGGGATGATAAAAAGGTTTAATAATGGATGGTGGTGATAGTTGCACAACATTGTGAATATAATTAATGCCCCTGAACTGTATACTTAAAATGCCACTGAACTCTATACTTAAAAATACATACTATATATTTTAAATACATAAATTACTTTCCTTTTATTTCTCTCTTACATGTGAAAAATAATATTGACTTTCTGGAAATTATATTTATATGTAGGTAGTTATATTATTTGTCAACCTCATTTCAGAATCAAATGGACTTATTTCAGAATCAAATGGAAGGATGTTAGAAACTATTTACTATAAAGAGAGGGTTTAGGTTCTGATGGGGTTAAAACCCGCTGCCCTAAGCCATTTTGCCAATAATCTCAATGATAATGAGTTTAAGTTTAAGCATGACTTGGTGGGATATATTCTGATGGTGCAAACCATCAAAAGGCTATCAAATAGAAAATTTGATCTCTAAATATCAATGGCAGTTACAAATGGCACTACAGACCAACCAAAAACTAGCAGCACAAATAAGGAAAACTTACATATTTCTGTGATCCAAGGAGAAAAAAAAACACAAAATTGGAATCACTATGCTTGGGTTCTGTTCCTGGCTATGCCATGTACTTAATGTCTTCATGAATCAGAACAATACATCTAAATTCCTTCGTCTCTAGATTTTTATGATTTTAAAATGATATTTTAGGACCAGATCATCCATTATTATCTTTTCTAGCATATACATCCATGATTTAACAAGTGTACAAGTAGAAAGCACTCTGATTCATTAAATTACTACCTAGTTATCTATGATCTGTTCTTTGCTCAGAACGCTTCAATCTAAGCACTGCCACTTAACTGAGGAACAATGGACTCCTTGTTTAGCCCCTCTCTGCTTTAGTTTCCTCAGGTGTAAAATAGAGATGATAATAATACCCATTTCACAGATTAGGGAGAATTAAAGATTAGTGAAAAGCACTTAGAGCAGCACACATAAGAAGCACTAATGAAGTGCCAACAAGTACTTGTATTTATAGTATTACATATTCCCCCTTTCCTTAAAATTACACAACCTTGCAGATGACAATATACAGTATAATTTGATTTCCTATTATTCAAATGTAGAGAAACATTTTGCTCTATTTGATTTTTACTACTGAAAAAGGTACAGCTTGGGGTTATAAGATTTACATGAATATGATGATCTTTATATAAAGAAACAGGTAAATCACTTTCCTCATTAAACTACTTAGAATGGATAGGGTTTCTGAATATCTTCCCTTTTGAATAAAGAATATTTTTCTGAAAATAAGTTATTTGAAATCTCATTAAAGTTTCAGTTAAGAAATGGTTATTGTCCAAGGATCTCTTCTTTATTATCTGTGCACAAAAACACTCACATAACATCCTGGGAAAACTCTGAAAAATAAAATAGTGGATCCTTGATTTTCTTGTGGAGAACAAAGAGAATATGAGCTGTATAAACTTCTGTCAATCTCAAAATGCAATTTTATCCATTAGATTGGCTATATCCTCAAAAGTGTTTTCAGGCAGATTTCTGGGGGTGACAAAGTAAAAGAATTGCTAAGCTACATTTAATTTCTTCCTTATCTGTGCGCAAGCTAAATGATTGGAGGTTAGATCAGTGGTTCTCACATTTTGTGCATAATAATCATCTGAGGAACTTCTTAAAAATTCAAATTTTGTGTCCCACCTGCCAGGATCTTTTGCAATATCTAGTTTTAATACATTTCTCAGGTCATTCTAATGCTAGTGGCTCCCAGAGAAAACTCTTCAGAAACACTGCTCTAAATAAAAAAAAAAATACAATTCTGAAAGATATTAGAACTTTATATTTGGGAATACCTTTATTTAAGAAATAAGGCTCCCAGAGACCTGACCCCACATTTCAAAGAATAGACTACAAAAAGGAATACAAATCTGATAGTTACACTATTTAATTAAAAAAGAAAAGCAGCTAAGAGTTTTTACTCTGAAGTACATTATGTGATGTAACACTTCAGAAAACAAATGTAAAAGATTTAACATCCTCCTTAGAAGACAGATAACTCAGATTTCAGAATTTTAAATTAGCATAGCTAATATAATTTCACACTTCCTACTCCTAGAAGCTTAAGAAAAGAAAAGTCACGGTATAATTTAGACACACGGATGAGCAGTCCTTCTGTCCCCACAGTTACATTATAGGATGATCTATTGCACAGAGCTTGGAAAAATGATGATGTTGTCAACCACCAGCTGCTGGGCAGCACTCAGCTACAGACAGAATGAGAGTGTGCTAGGACACATCTGGGCCAGAACCAACTGGAGAAAAATACAGGCCCCCACATCTCTTCCCCATAGCTACTGAAACAGAACACTCGGCCTTAGGGCTTGGGTTTCACATTTTTAACATCTCCCCCTAATGATTCTTGCACACACCGAAGTCTGAGAATCAGTATTAGAGGGAGAGTAAAAAGAATTATTGGTATCAGAAGAATGAGGACAGCAGTAGAGGACCCGTAAGTAAGCCAAAATAAATGCATATTCCTTGTATTGACTTTGACTCTATGACAATTCACTATACTTAGATTTGGAATGTCACGATATTGATTAATTTCTTTAATTTTTTTTGTTATTAAGTTTCACAAAAGTATTTTGAAAATATTCACAGAAATCTTTTTAAACTTCATTTCTTTTTTCTCTGATTATATTCTAAAAGAGTGACTAAGAATTGATAAAAAGTACATGGAGAGAAAGCAAGGATGAGAAGAAATAAGAAGGCCAGATATTTAACAAAGCTTACCTGCTTTAGAACAATTAAAAGCTAGCCCACATATATTTAAAATTAGGACTTTTGAAAGATGCTGTTTAAAGACTACAAGACAAGCCGCAATATGAGAGAAAATATTTGCAAAACACTTACCTGATAAAAACAAAGAATTTTCAAAACTCATCAGAAAGAAAACAAACGGCCCAATTAAAAAATGTGCAGAGATCTGAATAACTCACCAAAGATAGTACACAGATGGCAAAGAAGCTTATGAAAACATGCTCAACACAGTATATCATTAGAGAATGGCACAACATTGAGATACTACTATATACATTTACTAGATGGCTAAATCCAAAACACTGACAATACTAAATGCTGATGAGGATGTGGAACCACAGGAAAGTCAGTTATAGAGGCAGTATGTGATCATGCCCCAACAAAACTCTGTATACCACAGGCTCAGGTGAGCTTCCCTGGTTGGTAGTCCTCTGTGCATACCACCACACATTGTGGCCAGGAGGAGGGGACACCACAGAGAAGAAGGCCAGAATCTTTGCATTTAGACTCCTCTCAGACCTCACCCTATACATCTCTTCCTACAGCTCCTCCTAATTTGCATCCTTTCGTTGTAATAAATGTGGCCATGAGGTTTTAGTAAGTTCTGTGAGTCATTCTGGCGAATTATTAAACTTGAGGGTGGTCACCAGAACCATTAAATTTGTAATGAGTTGGTTTGAGATGAGGGTAGCCCTGGGGACCCCTGAACTTGAGGCTGGTGTCTAAAATGAGCGAAGTCTCATGGGAACTGCTTCTTTCGACTCTGCAGTCTAGCCAGCACTTTACAACATAGAACTGCACATAACACAGAATAAACCCCAATGTAAACGACACACTTTACTTAATAATAATGTAACAATACTGGCTCATCACTTATAACAAATGTACTATACTAATCAAGATGTTGATAACTGGGAAACTGTGTGGGGGTGAGGAATGGCAGGGGGTGGATATATAGAATTCCATGTACTATTTGCTCAGTTATTCTGTAAAGCTAAAACTGTGCTAAAATATAAGTCTATTAATCATTTTTTAAAGAATAATAAAACAATGTCACAACACAGCACTATAAAGGAAAAGCTTTGCATGATGAAGCTTGTTCTTATTATACCGAGAGCTGGCCAGAAAGGAGTCAACAAACACATAAGTGACCATGACAAAAGAAACAGTCATGCCCATGTAACACATCATAGATATACTTAAAGGAGCAGAAATGCAAGCTTAGACACATGGGAGCCATGACGGCCAACTCACGTCAAAGAACTTTCTGGCACACTCAAAGTGTGACTCCTCAGTTGAGCCATCCTTCCTCCTGGGAAGCAGCAGTCTACATCTTTGCTCCCTTTCACTCTCTCTCCTGAGTACTAAATAATCTCAACCCCAGGAAGTCCTCTGTCCTGGCCAAAATAAATTCCTTGTGTCCTCCAATGCTGTCGAGGGAAGCTGGGTTGCCTCTGTGCCTCCTTCCATAGGGTGTGATGAAGCAGTTCATGGAGCTCAAATAAGCTTTCTTGTCCTGGAACCCAGGAAGTCCAATCGACACTTGACCCCAAGCTTTGCTCCCACCGACAGAAGCATTAATGGGTCACTGGAACATCCTCTTCTCAGAGGAATTCACATACCAGATGCTTTGCTCCTTCCTCTCCTCCAGGAAAACCTCTAAGACCTCCCTGGGAGTTCTGCTGGGCCCTGAATCTCTCCACTTGTCCTAGAGACCATGAGAAGAGCCCCAGGGTCTGCTTGTCCTCCCTGTCCTAATGGGAGCACAGGCATGAAGTCCAGAGGCCGTCTGCTATGAATGGAATGAGGACTCAATGCCAGCTGTTAGGATGAGGTGTGCCTTCTTAGGTGCTGAGAGCCACTGAGCAAAGACAGCAGGAGGGCAGGGCATCCATTCATGGAGCAGTCACTCCAGGATTCCTTCCTTTTGAGGTGCCTAGGCTCTCAGCAGTCACAGCCAGCACCCCTGAACTCTGCTGCCCTCGGCCTGGAGCCAAGCTGACTCAGGGAGGGTTCTACTTCCAATCAAGTCTCTGTGAAACAGTTGTCAGGTGGCCTACAGGCCATGTCCACTTCCTGCTCAGGACTGGTTGACACTTAACAGGCAAATGAAAGCAAGGATGAACCTGAGCAACAGCAAAGCCCGATAATAGAAAAAAAACTTGAAAAAAGAAAGGATTCTTTGCATTTTGAATTTTTACCACCAATCTACATTAGAACAGGTGAAGTACCAAGAATTCAATATGATTTACTTTAGAGAAATAAAAAATCTGATTATTAGCTTTCTAAAAGAAATCACATAAAAATATCCTTATAAGAGAAGTTTTCTCTAATACTTATGGAAGGTTAACTGGCTTTATTTTTATTTTTATTTTTTTTTTACCTGGGCACACACCAGGAAACGAACCCGGTTCTCTGGCATGGCAGGCGAGAACTCTGCCTGCTGAGCCACTGTGGCCCGTTAACTGGCTTTTATCATTTAAAAGTTATAAAATAATTTTTAATATACTAGATCCACTACACCATTCACAGTAACTAACCTAGAGGTTCTACTGAGGAACCTCTGGGGCTACTGCAACAGGCTGGAGAGAAAGCAATCAAGAGGCCCCCGATGACTTCAGGCCCAGGGCTCCTGACCTCCCAATTAACTATGGAAGCTCTATTTTTTTCTCTCTCACAATGAAATTATGTGCAAGATCGTGTTTGAGTAATCAGGTATAAAAGATTTGAAAGTCTGAAAATACTGAACTAAGCTATTATTCCAGTTATTTCAAGCTGAAATATAAGGATATAAAAAAGGCTACTATTTAAAATTATCATATATATGGGATACATTATGTTTATGTGGCCCTCTCAACAGAATATTTGAGGTGGATACACATACTTACAATTTAAAAATACCAAGGGAGGATAGGGACAATCACAAACAGCCTAAAGAGGAGTCATTTCTCAGAATACAACATATTAATTACCACAGTAAAAAAGCAAAACAAGGTAAAAGCAATGTTTCCATCAGTATCTTCTCTATATCTTCTCTATAGTCATACTTGGTTAACCATTACAACATTCCTCACTCGTTGGGAAGGAAAGATGCTCATCCTTATAGGGTATAGAACTGAGATGGAGACAGATAATCCTTTGAAACAAGATGGATAGCTTGCACTTTGTGTTCTCCAGGCAATGTAATGGAGTAGACTTGGATTGCAGGACATTACTTCCTGATTTGAGATTTTGGCTGTTCACTAAACCTCTCCAAAACCATTTCTTCTCTATCAAATAGAGGTAGCAATGACTACCTTGAAGTTTTGTGAAGATTCCAGAAAGCACTGCATGTGAGGTGCCCAGCACTAGCTGGTACACAACCGAGGCTCCACAAATGCCTCCTCCTTCACACCCTACCTGAAAACCAGTGCTGACTACAACGGGCTCACACAAATGCACTAGTATTTAGCAACAGTAAGTGTGATAGGTAGGTTCATGTGTCAACTGGCCTGCCCTGTGGAATCTGAACTTGTGCTTCTCTGAAATCACACAAGACAATTTTATAAAATCTTTACAGATATCATCTGACACCTGGTTATGTTTCCCTAGAGAACCCTGACAAATACAGCAAGAAATGGTGAACTGGCTGGATTCTTTCTTGAACTGTCTAGATCTTCTCTCTTTTTTTTTATTGTATGCTGTATGGTGGGGTAACATTTCATTATTTTTCCACGTGAGTATCCCGTTACTACAGCACCATTTTGTTGAATTTTTGTTTGTTTATTTTGCTTGTTTGCTTTTTGGGGGGTACATGGGCTGGTAATCAAACCCAGGTCTCCTGCATGGTAGGCAAGAATTCTACCACTAAACTACCCTTGCATGTCCCCTGGATTCCTTTTTTTTCTTCTTTTAAATATTAATGTACTATATTTATTTTTTAAAAATATTTTATTATAAACAACAAACATACAAACATTCTTGACATGTTTACAATCAACGGCTCACAATATCATTACATAGCTATGTATTCATCACCATGGTCATTTTTTTGAACATTTGCATCTCTCCAGCAAAAGAAAGAAAAAAGAAAAAAGCCTACATGCCATATCCCTTACCCCTACCTCTCATTGACCACTAGTATTTCAATCTACTCAATTTATTTTAACCTTTGTTCCCCTATTATTTGCTAATTTCTTATCCATATTTTTAACTCACCTGTCCATAACTTAGATTAAGGAGCCTCAGACACAAGCTTTTCACAATCACACATTCACATTTTGAAAGCTATATCCTTATACAATCATCTTCAAGAAATATGGCTACTGCAACACAATTCTACAGTTTCAGGTCCTTTTCCTCTAGCCACTTTAATACACCATAAACTAAAAAGGGATAGCTATAGAATGTGTAAGAATAACCTCCAGGATAACCTCTTTGAAATCTCTCAGCCACTGACACTTTATTTTGTCTCATTTCTCTCTTTCCCCTTTCAGTCAAGAAGGTTTTCTTAATCCCTTGATGCCGAGTCCCAGCTCATCCCAGGATTTCTGTTCCATGTTGCCAGGGAGGTTTATACCGCTGGGAATCATGTCCCACACAGAGGTGGGGAGGGCAGTGAGTTTGCTTGCCTTGTTGGCTGAGAGAGAGAGGCCACATCTGAGCAACAAAAGAGGTTCTCTGGGGGTAACTCTTAGGCCTAATTTTAAGTAGTTGTTTCTGGCTAACTACACTCAGCATAATGTCCTCAAGTTCCATCCATGTTGTTACATGCTTTATGACTTTATTCTGTCTTACAGCTACATAATATTCCATTGCATATATATACTACAGCTTGTCTACCCAATCTTCTATTGATGGACATTTGGGCTGTTTCCATCTCTTGGCAATCATAAATACTATAAACATTGGTGTGCAAATGTCCATTTGTGTCCTTGCCCTCATGTCCTCTGAACAGATACCTAGCAATAGTATTGCTAGATCATATGGCACTTCTATACTTAGCTTCCTGAGGAACTGCCAAACTGCCTTCCACAGCAGTTGTACCATTTTACATTCCCACCAACAGAGGATAAGTGTGCCTTTTTCTCCACATCCTCTCCAGCACTTGTCGTTTTCTGTTTTGTTGATAATGGCCATTCTAGTGGGTGCCAGGTGATATCTCATTGTGGTTTTGATTTGCATTTCCCTAATAGCCAGGGAAGTTAAGCATCTTTTCATGTACCTTTTAGCCATTTGTATTTCCTCTTCTGAGAAGTGTCTATTCATGTCTTTTTGCCCATTTTTTAATTGGGCTATTTGTCTTTTTGTTGTTGAGTTGAACAATCTCTTTATTAAGTTCTGGATACTAGACCTTATTTGATATGTGGTTTCCAAATATTGTCTTCCATTGAGTAGGCTGCTTTTTACTTTCTTAACAATGTTCTTTGATGTGCAAAAGTGCTTAATTTTGAGGAGTTTCCATTTCTTTCTCTCTTCAATGATTGTACTTTGGGTGTAAGGTCTAGGAAACCACCTCCTAATACAAGTTTTATAAGATTTTTCCCCACATTTTCTTCTAAAAGTTTTATGGTCTTGGCTCTAATGTTTAGGTCTTGCATCCATTTTGAGTTAATTTTTGTATAAGATGTGAGATATGAATCCTCTTTCATTCTTTTGCATATGGCTATCCAGTTCAAGCACCATTTACTTGAAGAGACTGCTCTGTCCCAGGTGAATTGCCTTGACTGCCTTATCAAAGATCAATTGTCCATAGATGAGAGGGTCTATATCTGAACACTCTTTTCAATTCCATTGGTCAGCATATCTATCTTTACGCCAGTACCATGCTGTTTTGACCACTGTAACTTCATAATACACCTTATAGTCAAGTAGTGTGAGACCTCCGAAATTTTTCTTTTTCGAGATATTTTTAGGTATTCGGGGCACCCTGCCCTTCCAAATAAATTTGGTTATTGGTTTTTCTAATTCTGCAAAATAAGTTTTTGGAATTTTAATTGGAATTGCATTGAATCTATAAATTAATTTAGGTAGAATTGACATCTTAAATATATTTAGTCTTCCAGTCCATGACACAATATGCCCTTCCATTTATTTAGGTCTTCTGTGATTTCTTTCAGCAATTTCTTACAGTTTTCTTTGTATAGGTCTTTTGTATCCTTAGTTAAATTTATTCCTAAATATTTTGTGCTTTTGGTGGCAACTGTAAATGGAATTTTTTTCCTGAGTTCCTCCTCACATTGTTCATTACTAGTGTATAGAAACACTACAGAATTTTGAGTGTTGATCTTGTACCCTACCACTTCGCTGTACTCATTTATTAGCTATAGCAGTTTTGCTGTGGATTTTCTGGTGTTTTTGACATAGTGTATCATATCATCTGCAAACAATGAGAGTTTTACTATTTCCTTCCCAATTTTGACGGCTTGTATTTCTTTTTCTTGTCTAATTGCTCTGGCTAGAATTTCCAACACAATATTGAATAACAATGGTGACAGTAGACATCCTTCTCTTGTTCCTGATCTTAAGGGGAAAGCTTTCAGTCTTTCTCAAGGATGATGTTAGCTGTGGATTTTTCATATATTTCCCTTATTATATTGAGGAAGTTCCCTTCTATTCCTATCCTTTGACACGTTTTCATCAAGAAAGGATGGTGAATTTTGTCAAATGCCTTTTCTGCATGAATCAAGATGATCATGTGGTTTTTCTGCTTTGATTTGTTGATATGGTATGTTACATTAACTGATTTTCTTATGTGGAACCATCCTTGCATACCTGGAATAAATCTCACTTGGTCATGGTGTATAATTCTTTTAATGTCCTGCTGGATTTGATTTGCAAGAATTTTGTTAAGGATTTCTGCATCTGTATTCAGTAGAGAGATTGGTCTGTAATTTTCTTTTCTTGTAGTATCTTTGTTTGGCTTTGGTATGAGGGTGATATAAGCTTCACAAAATAGGTTAGGTAGGCTTCCCTCCCCTTCAATTTTTTTTTGAAGAGTTTTAGCAGGATTGATACTAATTCTTTCTTAAATGTAGAACTCACATGTGAAGGCATCTGGTCCTGGACTTTTCTTTGTTGGGAGCTTTTTGATGACTGATTCAATTTCTTTACTTGTGATTGGTTTGTTGAGGTCATCTATTTCTTCTTGAGTCAATGTTGGTTGTTTATGTCTTTCTAGGAAGATGTCCATTTCATCTATGTTGTCTAGCTTATTAGCATAAAGTTACTCATAATATCCTCTCATTACCTCCTTTTTTTCCTGCAGGGTTAGTGGTTACGTCTCCTCTTCCATTTCTGATTTTATTTATTTACATCCTCTCTCTTTCTTTTTGTCAACCTTGCTAAGGGTCCATCAATTTTTATTGAGTTTCTCAACGAAACAACTTCTGGTTTTGTTGATTTTCTCAATCATCTTCATGTTCTTAATTCTATTTATTTCTCCTCTAATATCATCATTTCTTTTCTTTTGCTTGCGTTGGGGCTACTTTCGTGTTCTTCCTCTAGTTCTTCCAAGTGAACAGTTAATTCCTCGAATTTTGCTCTTTCTTCTTTCTCGATACAGGCATTTTAAAGCAATAAATTTCCCTCTTAGAACTGCCTTTGCAGCATCCCACAAATTTTGATATGTTGTGTTTTCATTTTCATTTACCTCAAGATTTCTACTGATTTCTCTTGTAATGTCTTCCTTGACCCACTGGTTGTTTAAGAGGGTGTTGTTTAGCCTCCATATATTTGTGAATTTTCTGTCCCTCTGTTATTGATTTCCAACTTCATTCCTTTATGATCCAAGAAAGTGTTTTGTATGATTTCAATCTTTTAAAATTTATTGAGACTTGCTTTATGATCCAGCATATGGTCTACACTTGAGAATGATCCATGAGCATTTGAGAAAAATGTGTATTCTGCTGTTATAGGGTGTGATGTTCTGTAAATGTCTGATAAGTCCAGACCATTTATCATAGTTTTCAAAATCTCCCTCTCCTGATTGATCCTCTGTCTAGATGCTCTGTCCATTGAGAATAGAAGGGAATTGAAGACTCTATTATGGTAGATGTGTCTATTTCTCTTTTCAGTGTTTCCCTCATGCATTTTGGAGCACTCTGGCTCTGTGCATAAGTATTTATCATTTGTCTTTCTGTTGAATTGTTCCTTTTATTAATACATAGTGTCCTTCTTTGTCTCTTTTAATTGTTTAATATTTGAAGCCTAATTTGTTGGATACTGTTTAGCTATTCCTGCTCTTTTTTGATGGTTGTTTGCATGAAATATCTTTTCTCAACCTTTCACTTTCAACCTATGTTTACCCTTGGGTCTAAAATGAGTCTTCTATAGACAGCACATAGATGGGTCCTGTTTTTTCAATCTGTTCTGCCAGTCTATATCTTTTGATTGGTTTAATCCATTAACATTTAGTGTTATTTCTGTAAAGGCAGTACTTTCTTCTAACATTTTGCCTTTTGGGTCTTATATGTCATATCTAACTTTTTTCTCTTTTTACCTTTACTGATAGTCTTCATTTCTACACTCTTCTCCACACCTCTCACTCCTGTCTTTCCCTATCTGCCTCTAGTGTTTCCTTTACTATTTCTTGCAGAGCCAGTATCTTAGTCACAAATTCTCTCAGTGATTTTTTTTGTCTGAAAATGTTTTAATTTACTTCTCATTTTTGAAGGACAATTTTACTGGATATAGAATTCTTGTTTGGCAGTTTTTCTCTTTTAGGATTTTAAATATATCATACCACTGTCTTCTCGACTCCATGGTTTCTGCTGAGAAATCTACATATAGCCTTATTGGGCTTCCCTTGTATGTGATGGATTGCTTTTCTCTTGCTGCTTTCAAAACTCTCTTTTTCTTTGACATGTGACATTCTGATTAGTAAATGTCTTGGAGTATATGTCTATTTGGATCCATTCTGTTTGGGGTACGTTGTACTTCTTGGATCTGTAATTTTAAGTCTTTCATAAGAGTTGGGAAATTTTCAGTGATAATTTTTTCCATTAGTCTTTCTCCTCCTTTTCCCTTCTCTTCTTTTTCTGGGACACTCACAACATGTATATTCGTGCACTTCAAGTTATCATTCAATTCCTTGAGTCCTTGCTCATATTTTCCCATTCTTTTCCCTATATTTTCTTTTGTGTGTCAGATTTCAGAGGTCCAGTCCTTCAGTTCGCTAATTCTATCTTCTGCCTCTTTAAATCTAACACTGTAGGTTTCCATTGTTTTTTTTTTAAATCTCTTTTACTGTGTCTTTCATTCTAATAAATTGTGACTTGTTTTTTCAGACTTTGGATTTCTTTTTGCTCAATAACTGCCTTCTTTATATCCTACCTCATTTGATTTAATTTTTTATGAGATTTTCTATGTCTGTTCGAACATTGTGAATTAGGTGTTTCAACTTCTGTTTCTCATTTGAATTGTTGGTTTGTTCCTTAGGCTGGGCCATATCTTCAATTTTCATACTATGACTCGTGCTTTTTTGCTGGTGTGTAGACATTTGATTTCCGTAATTAGTTTATTCTGGAGATTGTTTTCACTCTTTTACCTAGGATTTTCTTGCTGGATGGTTTTGTTCTCTATGTGTCCTTTGACATTCAGTTCAGTTTATTCTAGATCTCTAGCATAGGTGTGGTTTAACAGATCAGAATTTTTCAGTTCTTATTTTCTGTTTCTTACCCTGTCTATATGGAGCCCTTTTCTAGGAGGGTCTACTTAGAAAGTATAGACCCCAGTCGGATTTTCCTCAACCAGATAGGCCTCCTCTCAGGAAAGAGTCACCTGCATCAAGTTTCCCTGAAGCTGAGACCCAGCATGTCATCAGACTTTCCTATGAAGCCTCTAGGCTCTGTGTGTGTTGTTCCTACCCTGCCCCATATGTGCAGCTTGTCTGTCTGCGATTTCCCACATATAAAGTAATGCAGGACCTTTAATTTCAGCAGACTTTTCCTGCTGTGGGTGTGGCTGAGACAGAGGAGAGGTTGTAGGCTGGTTTTAATTGCTTCAGTTTTCCAGTCCCTGGGGTCTGAATTCCTTGAGGGAGGGATTCCATCTGAGCTGGACCCCACCTCCCTCCTGGCCCTCTCCTGGGGAAGGTACAGCCCACAGGGAATTAACTCCTCTCACTTGACCAGCCTCTTTGTCCCTCAGACAAGCTTAATTCAGCCTTTGCCTGGGGCAGATGAAGCAAGTGAAGGCTTGCAGTTCTATCTAATGAGTTAAATGGTATCAACAAAGCAAAAGAAAAATTCCTTTACAGAGCAGAACTCCCTTTCTACAGGTTTGTTAATCAAGAACTTAAGTTGGTGCACTGCTCTATGCATCTTTAGGTTCTATGTACCCCCTTTTTCTTTTTAGCATCTAGTCCTTTTCAAGTATTTTGTGCTGTCTGATTCAAAAAGCCTCTGATTTTTTTTTTTATATCTCTGTGCTGGGGCAAAAATTCCTAGTACCTTTAGCTCTTATATGAGGTTTATCTGGGCTGTGGGCCTATTTGCAGTACTCAGAATTTGTAATTAATTTTGCAGCTGGAGCCTGGTTGAGCTAAGCCCCTGCTGCCAGTAAAATCTGTTTCCTTTCCTCTCCAGGAACCAACCTGTGGGGGTGTGGTGCTGGCCTCTGCAGCTTAGGGGACTTACAATTCTGTGTGGGAATGCAACTGGTCCAGTTTGTCCAGACTGATGCACTGTATGTCCAGTCACTGATGTGACTCCAGCAGTTGTTCTGTATTGTTCCTGGCTATTTACTAGCTGCTCTGGAGGACAAACTAAATTCCACAGCTCACTAAGCTGCCATCTTGGAGGGGAAGCTGTAGATTACTTTTTTAAAATGAAGTTTTGACACTGACATTCTAAAGGCATGCTCCCGGTTTTATTAGCTCCTCCTCCAGCACCCCAGCACCTCCTCTTCTCACAGGTGTATTCCAGCATAATATAAATGATACCAATACCTTTCGGAGACCAATCAGGATGACAGACAGCATTCCCATATGAATAATTTTTTGTTATCAATTGCAAATCTTTGAATAAAAAAAAAACTATTTCTATTTTAAGTAATTTGTTTAGTCAATACATTTTTATCTAGTTTTAGACTCATTACTCTTGACCAACTTCTCGAAGTATTGGTTTGTTTAGGCAATAAACTAATCTAATATGCTTAAATAAAATACAGTTAGTGCTGTGATCTGAAGCCTATGTACCCCAGAAAAACATGTTCTTAAATCTAATCCATTCCTGTGGGAGTGAACTCATTGTAAGCAGGATCTTTTGATGAGGTTGCTTCAGTTAAGGTGTAGTTCACATTAATCAGGATGGGTCTTAATCTTATTACTGGAGTCCTTTATAAGTGGAATAAAATTCAGACAGAGAGAAAGCCACAGAGGAAGAGTCAAAAGCTGAACGTCAATGAACCCAGAAGAGAAGGGAGAGACCCGGAGATGCTGCCATGTGCCTGCCAAGTGACAAGTTAAGGACCGATAATTGCCAGCAGACAGCCCCAGAATGTTACATCAAGGAGAAAGCATCATATTGATAATGACTTGATTTGGACATTTCCCTAACGTCAAAATTGTGAACAAATAAATTCTCACTGTTTAAGCCAACTCATTGCATAGTATTTGATTGAGCAACTAAGGAAACTAAAACAGTCAGGAAGATTAATCCGTAACTAGCACAAAATCAATACTCAATAAATGTTTGCTACACAAATGAACAGAAAATGTGCAACTACTTTTAGTCATAGAATTTAAGTGTTGAGAAGAACTAGAGAGATAATAAAAAGCTACCTCTGATTTTAAGAAAAAAAATAAAGTCTGCTTGGTGAATATAGTGTTTGTAAAAACAGCAATAAAAATCAACAAAAAATAAGTAAAGCCAACAGAAAACAAATGACCTGTTTCAGGTCACAAAAAAAGCTAGCAGCAATGCCAAGACCAAACCATAATCATCATTTTAAAGCCCAATTTATTTTTTATCATCTTTGAGACCCTAGAAGCTATAGTTCATCTCATCATACTCTTAATCAGCATGTTTATATACACTGTTTAAAATTCTTATAATTTTTTTAACAAAATCCATTTTACAAAAACCTAACATTTATTTTAGTTTAGGATGTAATTAAAGCTCATGATATTTATGGAACTGTTCTTAACATTTCAACTTTAAAGCATGAGCATTTTATTTATATAGCATTTTAGCTACACTTTTATAAAAAGACCATAAAAAAGCACAGGCTATTTTAAGGATACTTTTTAAAAGCATTTTCAGAAGATCTGCTATGGATTGTTTTAAAGGATAAATGAAAATTTATTTATCCTATAGAAACTACTAAAAGATGGCACTGTCAGGTCTACGACTATTAACAGCTGTATTTGGAAAAGAAAAAATAAGAGATGGTTTTAGATTCTGTTGCTTTTCTACAAATAATACACTAAGCTTACAGTACCAATTAAAAGGCATTTTTTATAGAAAAATATTGATCAAACAGACTTAATTCTAGAAAGAAAATATACCGATGAATCATACTTTATCATCACTACTAAAGGGAGGTGGGTTCACAGGCCTGATCACCTAAAAGTAGTCATCAGGCCTGTGAGCCTCCACACACTTCGGCTAAACCATTGTTCAGAGATGGAGAAGGGTAAAGCATCCACCCAACTGACTAGAAAAGGAAGTCCAAGTCCAAGATCATGACTATCATCTATATTTTTCTATGATTGCAGACAAAATTTCTGATGACATAGTCAAACTAGTACATGCTGCAAACAGAAGTATTCCTGAAGCATAAGAAAAAGCTGTTTTTTGAACTTATCCACATGTAATTCTTTGTTGCCTACCTGAAATCCATGCTTGCCTCTCCACCATGTGCTTAAAACTTTTGGGGGCATGTCAATAACAGAAACAATGTCTCCCACCTAGAAAAAAAACCAAAATTTTAAGTCGTGTTTTTAGTTAAATTTTAAACCAACTGTTATGCTTAGAATTTAAATCTGACCTATGCAAAAGGGTTAAGTGCTATCTTATACTCTGGCTAATAATTTCTGGAAAAATGTACTACCTCATTCTCTAAACAATTCAATAACTTCACCAATTGCTCACAGAGAAGTCTATGCAGAGTTAAGCACAAAGACGATGACTCAACGAGCAAATGCAGGCTCTAGAAAGCCACAGTTGTAAGCATAAGCTCTCTGAATGCCAGGAATAAGATTCACTTATAAAAGGTAGTGTTAAATGCTCAAATTTAGAATAGCAGCCACATTTATCAACATTACTTTCAGGGAGCATGTGCCCTCAGGTGTAGACTGGACAGCAGGTGTACCTTATTTAATCATGTAGGTAAAAGTCTAGGATGTCTAAATTACTGGTGTAGACTGGACAGCAGGTGTACCTTATTTAATCATGTAGGTAAAAGTCTAGGATGTCTAAATTACTGGGCTATTCTTAGGAAGAAGAACATTTTATAACAACTACATTTCTTTCTACTGATTTTGCAATACAACATTCCCACTAAATAGACTTTCTTTACACAAAAGACAACTTAGTGATTCTATATAAATTTATACAAAATTATAAACGAAAATTATGATAATCATCTTCAATAATAAATTTAACATTCTTAAATCAAAATAAGTGATGATACATATGTCAAAATAGATGTAAGTACTTCAGAGTTATGTTTCCAATGTATAATATATTGCTTTAGGAATTTTTCTTTGTTTATTCACAACCAATTTTTCAAGGTATGAATAGGCCATCCTCACAAAGTTGTATGTGCTAACAGACATGGAATCTTTCAAGACCTGCATACTTTGTGAACAGAATCTAAGTTTAGATTGAGAACAGTTCAAATTCTGTATAGCAAAAATTTTAAACCGTTCTTTCTTAATTTGAGTAACTGCCAGGATTTTTGTTTCTCCAATAACAATATTTATTGTTATAGGGAGAAATGCAAATCCTCTCTTTTTACATCTAATAGTTAGAACTGTTCACTTCACCTTTCATTTCATCTTTCTTTCACTTAATCTCTCAGCAAACATTGAGAAGTTATCATCTATGCACATCATTTATGTACTAAAAACACAAAGACAAAAGACTTAGACCTACCTCTTCAGAATGTCACTGTCTACTGGGAAATAGACAGGATAATAGTCATATTAAATGTAAAAAGTGATATATGCCAGAGACAAACAGTGAGAACACGTCAGAATGACATTCAATCCAGGCTTTTTTTTTTTTTGCATGCAATTTCATAACACATGGGATGGAAGGTCAAGGATGACTTCCCAGAAGCAATGGAAGGCGTTTAAGGTGCTTTCAAGGATGAGTATGGTCATTTAAAAAATAGAGGGTATTTCATCCTGAAAGATAACCAAAGTATAGAAAATCTGGTGTTTTTAACTGAAATGCTCAAGATAGTTATAGATGGGGCAAGGAGCACTCTCTAGTTAGTTACCTCTAAGGTTAATTCATCAGGGGCTCGAGCAGTGTACCTCTTGATAACATGGGCGGCACCAACGGCAGGAGTATTGATGGAGGATTCCTCATGAACTAGAAGGTGATTTCCCTTATTATCAATCTGTAATAAAGTACATGTACGATAAGGTGGTTAATAAGATGGGACTTGAAAAAGTGTTTCTGACTATGTAGAAGAGACAATTCAATTTGACTTAAGAAGACAATGACCCAAAAAAATCTGAGAAAATAAAACAACTAACATGACCTACTGAATACTTAATGTATGTCAGCTATTTGTCCTGTGTATGTAACATTTAGGATTTATTTAATCTCATCTAACTCTAAAATATAAATATTACTGCCATTGTGCAAATGTGAACGTGCTAAGCTAAAAGAAGTTATGTAACTTATGAGAGATTAAGTAATTTGTCCAAGATCACAGAGTCAATAATGGAAGGGTCAAGACCTTGCTGCAATTCTGCCTGTAAGTTCTATGTTCTTTCTACTTTCCCTTGTGCCTTCCTAATTTCTTCTGGGAGGAGAGAAGCAAATAATCAATATAATTCTACATATGCAAACTAAGAATAAGTATCCAACATATTTACTGGATAATGATGCTTCACTCAAGAGTTATTCCTAAATTGGACCTTTTAAAGGGTTAACTGAAAAATATTTTCACTTCTTAAGTAAACTGAAAGTACATACATGATACTTTACCTTGCTAAATGTATACATTAATACAATAAACACCAAAATAATAGGTATCAATTTGCATTCATAAAATATATTCAAATTTTTCTTCAAAGTTATTGAAGAAAGATTTGAGATGAAAAATATTTCAAAATATTGCATGTCATATGTCTATCCCTCCCAGAAAATGAGAATAAGCTCCAATAACAGCTATTGAAATTCTCCTTATATTAAGTCAAAAATTAGATTACTTAGGTAGACGGCTAAAACAAAACCTTAACACAAAGTGAATTAGGTAGTACCTCCATCCACGTCAGGGCAGGCCCACAATTGATCTTGTTGCCAGCAATAGCTGAAAGGCGTGATAGGTAAGCCATGAGCATCTGAGTGACGGACTAAAAACAAAGAGAAAGAATTTGTGGCAATTCAGAGTGGTAGTATATTCCCTGGATCAGGAACTGGTGCAAACTGATTGCTTCTGGAGGGAAAAGTCTATGGATTTTTAGGCATTGTAAGAGCTCCAGACGATTATTCACAGAGGCTTATATGATCTGAAACTGGAAGCACTTTCACAGTAATTCAGTCCCTGTCTTATGGAGAACTTAACAGTTAATGCCTTATCACCAGGGCTTATAATATTCTATAGCTTCTAATTTTATTTCATTCAAAATGAAAAAGATAATTATAGCAAATACATATTCAAGTTTTCCCCTTCTATCACCCACTACCCTGAAACCCTTTTTCTAGGACCTGTTCTAATCTCCCCCACATTGTGGTTGTGGCAGGACAGCCATGTGCACAGATGACCCTACACTGTGGCCCAGTGGACTGCAGGTAACCTAACTATAGCTGGGCCAATCAAGAGCTAATCCATGAATTAGGAAATAGAGTACAAAATTCTAGTTCGGTCTACTGTTTGCTTAAAAGGAGATAAAAATATGGGACCTATAGGCAGTGGCCATGCTCTGAGGCCATCTCAGAGACAAAAACCTAACAGATAGGCAGGGATGGGAAATGGGGAGAGAGAAAGAGACTCCAAGGTTCTCTATCACAGAAAAGAATCTATAGTTTTACAATATCCTTGAGACCCTGAGGTAGTTTTGCTGGGACTGATAATATAGTATGCAGACAAAAATTTCTACTTTGCCCTACTCACTTAATTGCCTTGGAGTAAATAATAGACCTGAAATGATTTCCCCTCAGAGGCTGGAAGATATCCCTGGACTGTTTTCAAGCACCCATTGTAGCCAATTAAGAGAGTACTATCAATTCAATTCTTGTTTCTCTGAGGAAATCTTTTTTTGCTCTTTGGAAGCTGTTAGGATTTTCTCTTTATGTTCCAGGATTCTGAAATTTTATTACAATGTTTCCAGGTATGTGAGTATTTTGCTTCTTATATGTTACCACGCAATGCACCTCTGTCATCAGAAAACATGGCTTTCTTTAAGTCTAAGGAATTTTCTTTGATTAATTTTTAATTATTTCCTTCCATCTACTCTTCCTCCTATAACTTCCACAAGAAGACATAAGAACTTCAGGATCTAGTCTCTGATTCTCAAGTATTCCTCATAATTTTTAACTTTTTATCCTTTTGGGGGATTATATTCCTGTAAATTACTTGGCTTGACCTTTCTGCTGTCTAAGTCTCTCTTCAGAAGTGTCCGTTTTGTATGCAGTCCAGCTGTTAAGGTTTATTATTAAAACTACCTTAATTTAAATAATCATATTTTCATTTCAAAGATATGATTATTTAAAAAACTGGTACAAAAACTGTTCTTATTTTATAGATGTGATTTTTTTTCTCCCCTATAAACCCTATCCCAGCTACTTTAAAAGATTCCTACAATTTTTTACTCGTTGATAGTACTTTTAGTCTTCTGATGCTATAAAGAATCTCCTCTCTTTCCACATTAAAAAAATGTTTTATATTTTTACTAGAAATTTTTGGCAGGAATGAAGGTAGGTGTATACATACCACCTGCCATCATAAATTAATCAAAGCACTGTTGTTCTGTGATTATTAGTGAGGTGAAACTTTTCCCATATTTTTGCTTCCATATTTTATATCCTCTCTGGAGAAGTCTGCTCATATATACTGATGATGACATATTATGGTGCAAGATTTTTTTCTCCTTATGAAATTAGACATTAAACCTACTTTAATTCTAAACACCCTACATAGAATTACTAATTTTCAGTTACAAAATAGTTAAGTAATACCAGGAATCATCCTGAGTGTTCAATATAAGCTTTTCTTCAGTATACAGAAAAAAATTTCTACCAATTCCTACATAGTGATTACTTCTGCCAGTATTCAATACTTACCTCTGGACTCTCCTTTAGGGCATCAGAACGGGGGAGCTCTGAGAGCTGGGAAAACCTTCGATCATATATACAAAGATGAAGATGTTTATCAAGTACCCGAAAATCTTCATAACTTCGTTTAACAATCCAACTTTTGCCCTATGGGTAGGAAAAAATTCCAATAATTCAACCTCTGTTAGAAAATGTTTATGAATCAAGCATTATTCTATCATGGTATTTTATTCAAGAGAGTTCACATTTCCTAATGAGATGCTTCTACTAACTTGAGAGTAAATACTTAAGCTCCAAAACATTCTAGTTAGTTATACTACACTGAAAGGTCAATAATGTCTATTCAAGTTCTTGACCCATATTTTTTTAATTAAAACGTTTTTTTTTTTTGGAAAAGTTGTGTGTTTACAGAACAATCATGCATAGAATACTGGATTCTCATATACCATTCCACCAACACTTGGATTGGTGTGGTACGTTTCATACAGTTGGTGATGGCACTTTTCTGCAACTCTACCAATTTTTTTTGACAGTAGTTACATTTGTTACAATTAATGAAAGATTATTAAAGTAGGACTATTAACTATTGTCCAGAGTTTACATAGGGGTATTTTCCCCCATATTCCCAACTTATTATTATTATTATTTTCTTTTCATGCATGTCATTAGTAGTCATCTACCCATACATTGGATAAAGGAGGCATCAGTTACAAGGTTTTTACAATCATGCAGTCACAAGATAAAGGCTATACAGTTATACAATCATTTTCAAAGATCAAGTCTACTGAATTACGGTTCAGCAATTGCAGGTATTTCCTTCTGGCTATTCTAATATACTGGAAACAAAAAAAAAATCTATATAATCAATCAGTAGTTATAATCATTTGTTAAAGCCTAACTTCTCAGTTACAACTCCTCCCTCTCATTTGATCATTCTCTCAACCTTCAGAGATACCTGGGCAATGAGCATCCTAACTTCTTGCAATTAAAGGGTGTCAACATTATGGGATAAAGGAATGAAACAGTTGATGATCTTGGAGAGACTAGTACCTCTGGGATTCCAACTTGGCCAAATGTTAAACTGGGTTTTTGGTCTTTTTGTTGGTTTGTAGCAGTTCTTTATATATTATGAGTGTTAAAACATTAACAGATATATGGTTAGCAATTATATTCTCCCATTCTTTCAGGTGTCTTTTCATTTTCTTGATAATGTCCTTTGATAGACATAAGTTAATCATTTTAATGAAGTACATTTAATCTATTTTTTTCCTCTATTACCCATGCTTTTAGTGCCATATCTAAGAAATCACTGCCAAATCCATTCATCCAAAGAAGCAAAACAAATGGCCAATAAGAATAAGAAAAGATGCACACTATCATTGGTTATTAGGGACACGCAAAAAAAAAAAAAAAAAAAGCCAGTTTCATTAAGAATGTCCTGATAAAGCAGAAAAAATTATTCATTTTAAAAAAACTGCTACCTGGAAGACCTTTATTTTTAATAGTATATGTGACAAAATAGGAAAGATACATAAAACATTTATGTTACTTATTGAAGTAAAATGGTTGTACCAAAGAAAAGCATTCATGCAATTGTGTTTGATCTGGCAGCTGACCTAGCTATTTTTTTGTTTTGTTTTGTTTTGTTTCTTTTGGAAAAGCACTTTTACTTCAAAGAAAAAATATGGTTATTCAGACTTGGATATGTGCCAAACATTTCTCAAAAACAGAATAAAATGAAGCTGTCATTTCAAGGAAAATAACTTGCACTATTTGTGGTCAACAACTAAATTCCAACTTTAAGCAAATATTAGAATATCTGAAAACTTGTTCCTGCCACTGTGAGACTGACAGCTTCCCAGTACTTTAAGACTTTTCTGATGATATCAGTGCTGATATAATGAATGTGATTTTCTAATATTATATACTAAAATGTGTCAACATTGGAAATCTGCATAACTTGGTGAACAAAAATCTTTCAAATGACCAATGTATGATGTTACAAAGTCTTATACTAGTACACAACAAATCAATGGATTTCAGTGTAATAGAGGACAACAAGCTCAATGATAAGGTTACAGATTCCGTACCAAAAATAATCTAGGAATCTATTTGTTGATGAGTTTTAGTAAATTCCAAAGAATAATATCAAAATATCTGAAAAGGCTAATAAATACTCCTGCCTTTTCCACTACATTATCTGTGTGAGACCAGATTTTCATAATGTATTTTAACAAAAACAGTAACTCACAACAGACTGAAACCAAAGCAGATATAATAAGCCAATAGTCTCACAGTAAACCAGACATTTAAGAAATCTGCAAAATCATAAAACAATGTTGCATTTATTAATTTTTATATGAGAAAATGCTTCTTTTTGTTAAAATGTGAGTCATTTTAATAAGTAATGGATTATTATCTTTAAATATATTAACAAATAAATAATTTTAAAATTTTTATTCTAATTTTGAATATGGTAAATGTTAACAGATCTAAGGACCCTTAGAAACAAAAGCTCTTCACAGTCTTAAATCATTTTTAAGCTTACAAAAGGGCTCTAAGATCAAAATGTGTGAGAACTGCTATTCTAAGATATATATTTAAGCACAGACTTTTTGAATGGTGGTATATAAATTTTTAGCTTCCAAAGAGAATATGACAAATTGTTTCCAAAGTAAATGAGAGCTCCTCTTGCTTTACATATTCATCAGCATTTGCAATGATGAGACTTTCTAATTTCTGACAATTGAGAATATATAAAAATATGTTTCAGTGTGGTCTTAACATCAAATTGAAATTAAATTTAATTTGAAATTTATGAAAAAAGTGGTGCTGACCTTTATTAGTAATCATAAGTAACTAAGCATTACTAATTATCAAGTTATTTGTTTTCGTAAATTTAATGACTTCTGTTGTGAAGTTTGTTCTTGCCTTTAGCCTATTTTTCTTTTACCTTGTTGATTTCATGTTTATTTTTAGTAGTTTCTTTAATAAGAATACTTTAAAGAATTCTCTAATACTGAATACTAATCACTGCTTATATACAGACAGTCCTCATTTATATATATATAAAATTCAGTTAAATACATGAACACCCCTGACAACATGATATAAATCTAAGTTTCCTTGATATGTGAACTGTGAGTAATTGCATAAAGTACAAACTTTGTAACCAGCTCTTCAGTTTACAAATCACTCTGTAAATAACAGATGTACACATCATGATCAATGACCAATTATGCTGCTTCTTCCAAAGTCTGTGAGTCACTGCATTTCTGTTATTCACATATCCAAGTATGCAGTTGTGCTTCCTAGTGATAAAGACACATCATTTTATTAAAAATAAAGCACTGGCCAAAACATGAAAAATGCAGCAAGGGATCAAAAAGTGATAAAACTGGAAGTGAAACGTGACTTTAATATAAATGGAGTAATAGAAGAAATAGCTGATTCTGAAAATGTTGACACTGCCACCATTCAAGTGATTCTAGATTCATGGCTAGAGGAATTTAGTGAAGGCAAACTTCTCAGAATAAATGAGGAAACTATTTGTGACAAAATGGATGAAGATGAACCAGAGGAAATTAACTCAGAGATATTTCACAACATTGAAAGCACAAAGGATAAAATGATGGAAGAGGATCCAAACTTAGAAAGGCAGAGAAAGAGGGCTCGTTCCATATTGTAACTTACACAATGAAAAGAAGGCAAGCACTGTTCATACTACTCATGATAAGTTGTTTTACAAAGAAAAACTTTCATTTTCAATGCTTCAAATATTTTCAATTACAGTTCAACTAAATATTATTTTGTTCTTTCTTTTCCTTCCCTATATACTTATAACCAACAAGGAGAGAGTTTTTAATGATTGGAAAAACTTTTGGTCATTTTTTGTGGCCCAATAAAATTATTATTTACTATTATATATGTTTTCAAAAGCATTTTTCCCTACCAAAACATCAGATAACCACACCACCAATAACATCAAAGTCTGTGGAGCTAGCTACATTGATGGTGGAAAGTTCACTGGGTATTTCCAGTGTCCCGAAGTTTTTATAAAGAAGGAAAAATAGGAAAAAAAAAATACTCCAAGGAAAAACAAAACCCATGATGATCTGGGAGAGACATCAAATGACAGCTTCTGTTTTTCAGCAGAACCAAGCACAATTTCACTTGCGAAAACCAACTCTTCATACCAGCTCCAGGACCCTGGCGGCACCCTGGCTGTCAGCAGCAGTCAGCACCTGACAGTGCTCTCCAACACAAAGCACCAGCAAATGCATCTGTATCATCTCCTTTCCGGGGTTTGTCCAGGTCACCTTTGACCATCTCAAACTTAAAAGCTGGCAATGTCTCCAGAGGTCCTTTATGTTACTGGTACAAAAAGTTGTTCTGATTTCCACAAGCTATCTAATTTCCAATGGAAACCAGGCCTACAAAGCTTTTTCACTCAGACAACCCTTGAAGGAAGGTAAATGGTAGGGTGTCCCTACATTCCACAGCTCTAGCTGGCTGGCTGTTGAAACTGAGACAATTTCCTCCCCACTTACAAACTGCATGAAACTGCTTTTCAGTGGCCTTTGAATACCATTACTGGCTGTTTATAGTGTTATAAAGATCAGAGTACTAGACATGATTGAAAGGCAAAGAGTATCCAGAAGACAGGCTGAATTTGACACAACATACACTAGACTTGGCCTCAATGACTAGACAAATTAGATTAGCAGCAAGCATTGAGATATGTTCAGAACCCAAAACCAAGAGTTTAAGATTCATCAAATAAAAGCAAACTCCTACACTTCTTCTAATGCTCCTAATAGACCTTTGACTCAGAAGTCATTTTTATAGTATCATACAACAACACAAAAATTGAGGACTACCCAGAGTCAGAAGTTCTTACAGGTAACAGAGAGTAGAAAACTCTCACTAAGAAAGAAACAAAAAGCATACCCAGTGACTACAGCAACACTGGATATGCTATTATGGGCAGAACAATCACTTCAGAGTTCTGAAGGACATTTTTATTAAAATCAAAAATTCAATATCTAGTCAAAGTATTAATCAAATATAATGGTAATTTTATGATATACATAAATGTAAGGTCTGTTCAAATTTTATGGCCACTTTATTAATTTTCCAGGGTTTATATAACAAAATAACACAAACAGGATAGCTTAAACAACAGGAATTTATTGGCTCACAGTTTTGGAGGTAGGTATGCTCTCTCTGAAGGCCATAGCATTCCGATGCTTGCTTGTCAGCACCCAATCTCTGCCTCTGTCCCATGGCCACCTGTCTCTGTCGCAGCTTACACTACTTCTGTGTCCAATTCCCTCTGCTTACAAGGTCTCCAACTACTGGAATAGGGCCTACCCTGATTCGGTTTGGTCTTAACAACTTCAAAAATACTATTTACAAGTGAGTACACAACACAAGACCAGGAGTTAGGACTTGAACATGTCTTTGTAGGGGGCATGATGATTCTAATAAGACAAACAGAGGAATCCATAAAAAGGTCAGTGGGGTTTCTAAACCTGCAGCAACTGAGTATAATACAGAAAAACAGTAGAAGTGAAAAAAGAAATTAACATAATCATTTGAGATTTCTTGTATCAGTAACACTGCATTCTCTATGGATCTAATCACAGATTAAGAAATTTGCTCACAATCTCACACAGGTACATGAAAGAACAGAAAAAAAATAAGTATCCAACACTTCTGTTTCTAGTTCAACATAAAAAGACCTTGGTAGTCATCACTCCTGTCCTCACAACAATAAAAAAGGTAAAAATACTAAAAATCAACTAATCTTCTTAGCTCCATTAGAGAACTGAGGTCAGAGGGCAAACCTCTGCCCTTAAAACAGAAAAGTTAGGAAGATAAATAGACCCACAGCTTACCAGCTGAAACTGCCACTGCATCCAGCATCTGATGTGGTCCTAAGCCTGCACTAGCTTCAAAAATAAAAACTCCTGGAAGCCTTAGAGAAAGGGGCCCACACTTTAGTAAGTTTTACCTCCAGAAACCCACCAAATTATCACTGTGAAGATGGAAAAAAAGTCACCTCTTGTTCGTAGCAGAGGAAGGGGGAAAAAAACCATTTTGAAATAGGTCCAAAGCACTGTGTTCTCCTTAACAATGGTCTCCCCTTAGGGCAAATTATTTTATCACAGCCCAACCAGGTTAACCCAATTCCAGACCTTCTACCCTTCTATGTGGGGGAAGGAAATATCCAACCCCCACCCCTCTAATGTTCCTATCTTATTTAAAGAGTGAAAAAGCTGAGGGAAGCATTTGTGAAGGTCACAGCCTAGGGACACAGGCTGACTCATAAACTGAGACCTATCCCAAGATTTGAGAATGCTTTCCCTCTTTGCAGACCTTAACAAACATCAATAAAGTTCCTGTATAATAAGAGGAATACAGTTGGGAATTATTGCAAGGTTCAGTTCCTATTTAAAGGTCTTCTGTGAAACCCAAAGCCACTAAGGGAGACAAAAACAAGGGCACCAGAGTTAATTTCAGCCTCTGACATCTATAGCTATACCAAAGAGTAAATGCAGCCTAACTCATTGACAGCTAAACATAACGCCTCTCATTAAAGGTCTCCTTATCTCAGTTCCTTTTACCAAATACATCGTGTCTAGCTTTCAACAAAAGTCACAAGGCCTACTAAAAGCAAACAATAAACCAAAAAACAATTAGTAGAAACAAAACAAGTACCAGGACCAAGTCTCAGAAACGGCAGAGTTTTCAGATTTTTTGGAATTTAAAATCACTATGATTACTATGACAGGGGCTCTAACAGAAGAAGTGGACAACATGCAAGAACAGATGGGAATGTGCATGGAGAGATGAAAACCCTAAGAAAAGAATCAAAGTAAACATTAGAAATAAAATTTATTTCATAATAAAAAACACTTTTGATAGGCTCATCAGAAGACTAGAGATAGCCAAGGAAAGAATCAGTGTACTTGAAGACATGTCAAGAGAAGCTTCCCAAACTAAGATGCAAAGAGAAAAAAGACTGAAAATAGTGAAACAGAATACCTAAGAATTGAGGGACAATTATAAAAGGCATTAACATATGCATAATGGGAATAACAGAAGGTGAAGAGAAAAGGATCAGAAAAAATATATGAAGAATTAATGACTTAAATTTTTCCAGAATTACTGACAGACACCAAACCACAAATCCAGGAAGCTCCGAGAACACCTAGCAGAATAAATACCACAAAATTATTCCTACACATATCATATTCAAACTGAAGAAACTGAAAAGACAAAGAGAAAGTCTTGAAAACAAGATCTTACCTACAGACGAACAAGGATAAGAATTACATCAGAGTTTTCTTCAGAAACTATGAAAGCAAGAAAAGAATGAAGTGAAATATTTAAAGTGCTGAAAGACAAAATACAATCTAGAATTCTGTATTCAGGAAAATTATCCTTCAAAAGTGAAGGAGAAATAAAGACTTCCTCAAAAAAATAAAAAAGAGAGAATTTGTCATCAAATTTCCTTTTCAAGAAATGTTAAATGGAGTTCTTCAGGGAAATGATCTAGGTCAGAAACAGAGCTATAAAGAAGAGAATTTGAGAAAGTAAAAATGAAGGTAAAATAGAATATTTTATTATTCTTAACTGATCTAACAGTTAACACTTTGTTCAAAATAATGATATAACAACAATTGAACAATTACAGATTATAGATAAATGAAATATGTGACATCAATGTTATAAGGTATGAGAAGGAAGAATTGGGAATACTTTGTTATAAGGCACCTGAGTTACCTGGGGGCTTAGACTAGTTGAGAATATATATTGCAAACTTGAGGGCAACCACTAAAACTTTTAAAAGAAGTATAAATGATAGGCTAAGCGGGGAGAGAAAATGAAATGACATAAAATGTTGAATTAGAACCCGAAAAAGTAAAAAAAAAAAAAAAGAAAGTGTATACAATAAAACAAATAAAAAAACAAGAGCAATGAAGAGAAAATAGTTACAGATATGGTAGATGTTAATAATCACAAAGGTAAATGTGCTAAATACAGCAATTAAAAGAAATTATTAGAGTGAATAAAAAAGCAATACCAATTATATGTTATCTACAAGGAACCTACTTTAAATATAAAGACATAGGTAGATTAAAATCAAAAGGATAAAGAAAGCTAAACAATGCTAGATTAGTCAGGAAAACAGAATCAACAGGATATATGTATGTACATGTTTGTGCGTATACACATACACATACATACATATTCCTGTTAGATTTATTATAAGAAGTTGGCTAAAATTTGGAGGGCTGGCAAGTCCAAATTCCATACGGCACAACAGAGGCTGGAAATTTGGGGAGGAATAATGTTAAAATCTGTATTCCAAGTCTGTACGACAGACCAAGGAGGAATGGAGAGTGTATTCTGGAGGCAACAGACTACCAACTTTAAGACATAAAAATAGGGCACCTGGAAAGGGAGGAAAGTCTATTTCATAGAAAACAGAGGGGATACTCCGATTTCAGTAAGTGGGGGAATTCCTAAGGAAATGTGCAAACCCAAGTCCAGAAAAGATGCAGGCTAGAAAAGATGGAGAGGAGCCTGCACTTTACTTTTTTCTTGGGCTCATCTTCTTGATAGGAGGACTAAATGGAAGAAAAGCACCAGCCAAAGCACAGCTAATTGGCAAAGACTGTGAAAGATGTCTTTTGTGGTGATTTGTTTGCTCCTGGCCCTCAAGGAAATCTTTTCCCTATCAGTAACTTGATACAAACTTATAGAGCAATCAACTCAGGTACTAAAACCAAGAATTAACATATTAAAATATTAAAATGTGCAATGTCCAACAAAAGATTACAAGATAAACAAAGAAACAGGAAATGATTGTCCATCAAAGGGAACAAGATAAAAATTCAAAAACCATCAAGGTAGATCAAACTTTGAACATATTGGACAACTTTAAAAAAAGGAACTATAGTATGCTCAGACAGCAAAGGAAAACATGGAGAAAGAACTGAAGGATACAAGGAAAATGATGAATGAACAATATGAGAATCTCAGTTAAGAGACAGATGTTTTAAAAAGGGACCAAGCAGAAATGATGGAGTTGAACACCAAAATGAAAAATTCCGTAAGGAGTTTCAATCACAGATTGGAACCAGCAGAGTAAAAAATCAGGGCACTCAAAGACAAGGCAATTAAAAAGATTCAGGCTGAGGATCAAAAAGAAGTAAGAATAACAAAAAAGTGAACAAAGCCTAAGACACCTGTGGAAAACCATCAAGAGCACCAGCATATGCATTACTGGAGTCCGAGAAAGGAAGACAAAAATAAAGGAGCAGAAGGAATATTCAAAGAAATATTGGCAGAAAAATTTCCAAATTTAACAAAAGATATGAATATGCATGTTCACAAAGCCCAACAAACCCCAAGAAGGAAAGACTCAAAGAGAACCATAAAGAATAGTCAAACTAAGGACAAAGAGCTTTTAAAGCTTCCAGAGAAAATCAACAGGTTATGTACAAGGATGCCTAAATAAAACTAAATGTCAATTTCTCAGAAGAAACCATGGAGGCAAAACTGCAGAGGGGAAAAATAGATTTAAAGTGCCAAAAGAAAACAACTGCAAAGGAAGAATATTATATCTGGCAAGATCATCTTTCAAAAACAGGGTGAGATAATATTCACAGATATGCAAAAGCTGAGGGGTAGAGAATGGGGAGTTAATACTTAATTGTTAAAGAGTTTCTGTTTGGGCTGATGAAAAAGTTTTGGAAATGGATGGTGGTAATGACAGCACAATATTATGAATGTAATTAACATCATGGAATTATATACTTGCATGTGGTTAAAAGAAATTTACAGGATATATGTATACATATATATTTATGTTACTAGAAAATTGTTTTAAAAAAACTATAGGAGTTTATAACACAAAGAGTGAATCCTAATATAAACTATGGACTATAGTTAATAGTATAATTAAATGATATTGTTTTATCAATTGTAACAAAGGTACCACACTGATGCAAAAAGTTAAAATAGAGAAAACTGTATGTGAGGGGTAGGGTATAAGAGAATGCTATTTTCTGTGTGGTGTTTTTGTAAATCTACAATTTCTCTAATAAAAAAATAATTTAAAAATCAATTGGGGGTAGTGTGATGGTGGCTCAGGGGCAGAATTCTCACCTGCCATGCTGGAGACCCGGGTTCGATTCCCAGTGCCTGCCCGTGCCAAAAAAAAAATCAATTAGGGCCAGCTCCCATATATGGGGTCGTAGGGCCAGGTACAGGTCAAGAAATAAAAAAAAAAAGAGCATTCTACTCACTGGTAGTGTTATATCCAGAATTGGAAAAGGATTTATCACGGCAGTGTGGGTACAATACTGAAGTCTTATGGGTTACATGTAACTTCCATTAAAATTGACTCATACATTAACATTGATGCAGGAAAACATTCTCTCCTTATGAGCATGGTGAAGTTTTTGTGCTAGATGATGGTGGGGAAGTAGACCACGACTTAGATAACTATGAGTAGTTCCTTGACATTCACTTCACTAAAGACAATAATCTGATGACCACTGGAAAGATATACTAGTATCTCATTAACAAGGAATGTAAAGGAGGTTACCTGGGGAAACCATCCAAGTTGTCCCTTATATCACAGATGCAATCCAGGAGTGGGTAATAAGATAGGCATTAATACCTATAGATGAAGATGGCCTGTAACCTCAAGTGTGTGTTATTGAGTTTGGTGGAACAGTGGGAGATACAGAAAGCTTGCCTTTAATTGGGGCTTTCTGTTCCAGTTCAAAGTCAAAACAGAACTTTTTTAATGTTCACGCCAGCTCAGTTCCTCAGTCAACTTCAAGAGGGGAGTAGAAGACTAAACCAACCCAGAATAGTGTTCAGGAACTTAGAGGGCTAAGGCTGTCCCCAAATCTGGTTGTATACAGGTGCTCTAATATTCTGGACAGATCAGTGAAAGAGAAAATACCAATGATCTGCCATGCTGAACTGGAACACATGATTTGTGTTCATGAGGGGCTGTCTATCTACCAAGTCCCCTTGTTTTTGGAGGAGCAAGGGGTTGTAGCTTATTTTCTTTGAAGTGTTGGGATTCCTACTGAGAGACAACCATGAAAAATAGTGATGAACTGGAAAGAGATTCCTGACAGATATAATTGCTTACTAGAAACTTGGCCCATTGCCCTTGTGGCAAATACACCAAGTTTTCAGATTCGTGTGCTATCATTACAGCTCTAGAGCTTTCTGCATTGGCTGTCAATCACAAACTGGAAATCAATTCTACATACCTAGAACCAGGCATTTTACAAGAAGAGCCTGCACATACCATGAAGCTTGGCAGAAACTCAGCAGTGTTCATGGAGCGCTGGTTCCAAGAGGGTCTGCTGTTCGAGCAACAGAAGGAAAAATCCAAGCAACTGCATGAGCTCAGAAACAAAAATCTCTTTTCTAGGTGGGTACTTAAGAATGCAGTTGGCAAGTAGTTGAATTTTCAAGAAATGTGCTGGGATGACAAGGGGCCAATTCTATAGAATCTGACCCTAAGACAAGTTATCCCATGGTCACAGACATGCCAGATAACAATCCTGGGCAGATGAGTGGAACTATAAGGCTGGATAAGAGGAGGACACTGTTATAGACAGGGTCATGAGAACTTGGCCATGAGAAAACTCTACAAAGATCTGGACTACATGGAAGAAAGGCACCACCAGATTTAGGTGAATCCAGTCTTCAAAAAGTGTTGGATGAGCAAAGTTTGAAGTTTGTTGGCTAAGATGCTGAAGGAGAGAGAATGAAAATTGTGGAGTTGGAAGATTATCCTTTTTTTGTTGGGGTTCAATACCACCCTGAGTTACTGTCCAAACCTATCAAGCCTTCCCTGTTGACTTCAGCCTCTTTCTGGATCCTTTGGGGAGGCTCCCACATTACCCCCAGAGAGGCTACAGGCTCTTGCCCAGGGACACCTATAGTGACAGAACTGGAAGCAGCTCCCTTGACTCTGAAATCACTAAATCGAAGTTTTCATCAATAAATCATGATTGAGTCTGGGGTTTTTCAAGAAAGGCTTTGAACTCATAGGAGTTTGCAGCATTGATTTTATACTCAGCTTTGGACACTTTCTTTAAATTATGTTTTCATTAAAATTATTTTATTATGGGAGAAAGGTGTTTAGAAAACTTTGTTACTTGTATGTCCCTTCATGTATATTAATTCTTGTACATGGGGCAGTGCCTACTGTTTGATATTCTACCTTGTGGTTCTTGAGTTTCTAAAAAGAGAAGAGAAGGTCTCTGAAAGGGAGCTGATGATGGATGGGGCTAGTCGAGTGCCCCAGCATCATCGTCTTTCTCTAACTACCTCATAACATGGCGGATTTGAGAGATTACCTGCTGCTTTTACCTTCAGTGTTTAGACCCTTATTATAAGAAGTGTGCCATGCAGACTTACTAAACATGGAAAGATATTTTTAGCTAGTATTAGTAACAATTTGGTTCCAGTAACTTGAAGGCATTGCTTGTAACCCAGAGCAGTGAAACCAGGGTCAAAATCTTGATGCTGCCCTGAGCTATGGGGACTTTCTAGGCCAACCATGGTTGCTAATTCCCATCCAAAGGGATGGTTGACTTGATATCACATGAAACACAGCAAGAGATCTATGTCTCTCTGAAGTGTGATTTTAAAATCCCCATGCCTCTGTGGCTGTGCTTCCTATCCCTGGAGCTGGGAAATACTCCTGGCATAAAGGGGTTGCTTTAATAAAGAACAAAGAATCTTTGTGGGAAACTGCATCTAAAACCCTCTCATATATAGACAGCTTTGGTTCAAAGAGACTTTTTCCTTCCAGAATGGTGTTATTGCAGTTAAAGTACAATATAGAAAGCTATTTTCTTAACCTGATGTAACAACAGGCACAGCTGTGGGCCTACTACATGCTGGCTGGACTTGACGTAAACTCTCTAACTCAATTAATGACAGAAAAAAATCAGCTAGTGTAAGTGATCACGTTAACAGGTTAAAGAAAAAGAATCATATAATCATATCAAAAGATAAAGAAAAAGCATTTGATAAAACCCAATACCCAATTCATGATAAAAACTCTCAGTAAATTAGGAAAAGATGTAAACTTCATCAACTTGTAAAAGTACATCTGCAAAATGGCTACAGTTAACATCATACTTATATTTCAGTAACTAGATCTTGGCCCTTAAGATCAGAAACAACACAAGAATGTCCCTTCTTACCACTTCTTTTCAACATTAAACTGAAAGTCCTAACTAAAGCAATAAGATAAGAAAAGGAAATAAAAGATGCAGTTACTGGGAAGGAAGAAATAAAACTCTACTCCTTCACAGATTATATCAATATCTATGTAGAAAATTACAAAGAACTAACAACAACAACAAGACAAACTCCTGGAATTAATAAACTATTAGTAAAGTTGCAGGATACAAGGTTAATTACTTTCCTATTTCAGCAATGAACGATCAGAATCTGAAATTAAAAACACAACACTATTTATATTAGTACAAAAAAATTAAATACTTAGGAATAAACAACAAATATGAACAAGATCTATGTGAGGAAAACTACAAAGCTCTAACAAAGGAAATCAAGGAAATTCTAAATAATAGGAGAGATATTCCATGTTCATGACTAGGAAGACAGTGTTACCACGATGTCAATTCTTCCAAATCTGATCTAGAGCCAAGAGGATCCCAATAAAAATCCAAGCAAGTTATTTTGTGGATACCAACAAATCAATTATAAAGTTTCTATGGAAAGATACAAGACCCAGAATAGCCAACACAATATTGAAAACAGAACAAAGTTGGAGGACTGATGTTACCCTCCTTCAAGACCTACTTCAAGAGAGTGTAGTGCTGGTGAAAGAACAAATAAATCAATGGAACAGAATAGAGAGTCCAGAAATGACCCATACAAATATAGTCAGTTGATCTGTGACAAAGGAGCAAGGCAATTCAACAGAGAAATGAAAATATTTTCAGCAAATGGTACTGGAACTGGACATCTACACCCAGATTTTATACCTTTCAAAAATTAACCTAAAAATAGATCATAAACCTAAATGTAAAAGTACAAAACTTCTAGAAGACAACAAATAAGAAAATCTAAGTGACCCTTTGTTTGGCAATAACTTAGGTACAATACCAAAAGCACAATGCATGAAAGAAAAGATTAAATAAGGTGGGCCTCTTCAAAATTAAAAACTTCTGTTCTTAGAAAGACAACTTTAAGAGAATGAAAAAATAAGCCACAGAATGGGAGAAAATATTTGCAAAACATAATATCTGATAGAGGGCTGTTACACAAAATACACAACGAACTCTTAAAACTCAACAGTATTGTTGCTCAGATGTGGCCTCAGTCTCTCTAAGCCCAATTCTGCAAGTGAAATCATTGCCCTCCCCACTACGGGGGACATGACATCCAGGGGTGAAAGTCTCCCTGGCAACGTGGAAGAGGACTCCAAGGAGTGAATCCAGACCTGGTACTGGGGGATCAACAATTACATCCTGACCAAATAGGGGGAAAGAAGTGTAATTAAAGTATCAGTGGCAGAGAGAGTTCAAATAGAGTCGAGAGGCTACTCTGAAGGTTGCTCTTACACAAGCTTCAGGTAGATCTTGCTACCTATCATAACCTGCCAACCCCCAACCAGGACCATTTCAACCAATCCTAAAGAACACCTAGGGGAATTTATACAATTCCACAAGGGTTCCAGGCACTAGAGTAAATTGCCAGAAACCTACAACCTCCAGATGGGTCCCTAGTCCAGGTAAGTCCTGACACCTAGCCCAGCCTCTGCAGAACATCAGATAGTTCCATCTCCCTACCCCATATCAGTGGCGGACCCTTCCAATATCAAAAAATTAAATTACCATAGCCCATACAACCCCAATGAGAGGTATAGAAAGATCAAACGTGATAGTGGAATTATACATAAAAGACAGGATTTAACAAATAAATATGAATGCTGAATCATTACATTGCTATCTCTTTTAGTCTTCCAGTATTTTAGAGCAGCTAGAAGTAAAAACCTAAAATTGTGAAATTGTAACCCATGTCAAAGGCTAAAATATGTTCTACAACTAATTGTGTGCTGTGCTCGGAAATTTATAGCTTTTTTGTATATATGTTAATGTTCACAAAAAAAGAAGGAAAAAAAGTCGATTGTAATCATAAAAAAGTATTTAAGCCTTCTAGCCTCCTATATTCTGGAGCAGCTAGAAGGAAAAATAGGAGAGGAATGTATGGTAGCTCATGACAAACTCTGGGATCTATCCTGTAACTGCTTTTGAAGAGTGCTTTGAAAACTATTGGTTTTTTATTTCTTTGCTTTGTATATATGTCATACTATACAATAAACAAAGTTTTAAAAAAATTTATGTATGGTGGGGGTGCAATTCAGCAGAATTCTTGCCTGCCATGCAGGAGAGTTGGGCTTGATTTCTGGTCCATGTACTTCCCCCAAAACAAACTAACAAGAAAAACAAACAAACATACAAAACAAAACTTCAACAAATGGTGCTGCAATAATGGGACAGTCACACCTGCCACACAGCACAGAAAAAAAATAAATGTATGGTGATACTGTTTTCAATTTCAAAAATCAATAACTGACCTAATCCAATTCGGGTATCATAGGGCTATATCTCAAAACCAGTGAACATGGGAAATTAGGACATGCCACATGCATAAGTTTTCCTTCTTTAAAATACACTAATGAGGGTGGGCCATGGTGGCTCAGCAGGCAAGAACGCTTGCCTGGAATGCCAGAGGACCCGGGTTCGATTCCCAGTGCCTGCCCGTGTATAAAAAATGAAAAAAAAATACACCAATGGTTTTACGATTTACTTTTAAAGAGGTAATCTATATAATGCAGGTGTTTCTTCTAATATATAAAGGCTGAATTTTAATGTGTCAAATTTCCCTTTTCATGAAGCAACGGAAGATTCATATTGGATAGATAACAAATTTAGTTTTATTAATTTTTATCCATGTTTTGGAGCCATGCAAGCCATGGGTAAGAAGCCATGGGTAAGAAACTGTTAGTGAAAAGGGAAATTAACTGTAATTGCTATATAATCTCCTACAAAACCTACTAATTTTACAATAATATCAGATTTGTATATTTATATTTTTATTTACTGCCTCAAAATTTTGGAACAGTTCTCTTTGTATTAATTTAGGGTGTATTTGTACATTTTCTTTGGATATAGAAGTTTTTCATTAGCATAAACTTTCATTCAAGTCTGCTGGGAATACAGCTCAATTGAGTTTTACAAAGCTAATCATACTCTTACCATACAATCCAAAAATTCACACTCCTAGGTATTTGTTTACTCGAAGGAGTGACAACATGCACACACAAAAAGCTGCACCCAAATGTTTATAGCAGCATTATTCATTATTGCCAAAATTGGAAACAGACAAAGACATCCTTCAGTAGGTGAATGGATAAACAAACAGTGGTACAACCATATAATGGAATATTATTTGATGATAAAAAGAAATGAAATATCTCTGGAGCAGCTAGAAGGAAAAATCTGAGATGACAGTATGGTAGCCCATGAAAAACTCTGGGATCTGTCCTGTAATTACATGTTGAAGAGTGCTTTGAAAACTATTGCTTTTTTTTTTTCTTTCTTTGCTTTGTATATACGTTATATTATACAATTAAAAATAGGGTAAAAAAAAAAAGAAAAAGAAATAAACTATCAAGGCACAAAATGACATGAAGCAACCTTTAGCATATTGCTAAATGAAAGAAATCAGGAGGAAAGGGCTACATATTATATAATCCAAGTATATGACATTCTGGAAAAGGCAAAACTACAGAAATAATAAAAAGATCAGTAGTTGCCAGTGGTTCACGGGCAGTGGGAGATGAAAGGGTGGAGCACAGGGCATGTCTAGGCAGTGTAACGATTTTGTTTGAATACCTTAATGATGGATATATGATATCATTCATTTGTAAAAACCCATAGAAATGTGCAACACAAAGAGTGTACCATAACGTAAACTGTGGCATTTTGTTAATTATTTATAAATATTGGTTAATCAATTGTAACAAATATACCATATTAATACAAGATGTCAATAATAGGGGAAAACTGTGGGGTGGGGAGGAAAGATAATATATGGGAACTGCATATTTTCTCAGCAATTTTTCTGTAAACCTACTACTTTAAAAAAACAGTCTATCTTTAAAATGCATTCAAGAAAATAATCTAAATTTTCACCTGGACAAGAAGTCCTTACTGCCTTTCCCAATAGTATTTTAAATTTACCCATTCCACCTTCAGATTTGCATTTGAACTACAGTATTTAAAAAATTTGTTTTTGAGTATCTTTAGGCACAGTACAGTAAGCTCCAACTTCCTAAAGTCAATTACCACACCCAGTCTTTTCCCTTACTTATATTACTTACATGTATGTTGAAGGTATTTAGATTTATGAACTCTTGAAAAAAGGAAACAGCTAAAAGTTTAACTCTAGGATCAGACTGTCCCAATTCTGAGTCCTGAATTTACCATTTACTAAAATAGGTTACTACCTAATCTTTCTTAGCCTTGGCTTTTTTTTTTTTTTTATTAATTAACGGAAAAAAGAAATTAACCCAACATTTAGAAATCATACCATTCTACATAGGCAATCAGTAATTCTTAACACCATCACATAGATGCATGATCATCGTTTCTTAGTACATTTGCATCGGTTTAGAAGAACTAGTAACAAAACAGAAAAAGATATAGAATGTTAATATAGAGAAAAAAAATAAAAGTAATAATAATAGTAAAAAAAAAAAAACCTATATCTCAGATGCAGCTTCATTCAGTGTTTTAACATGATTACTTTACAATTAGGTATTATCGTGCTGTCCATTTTTGAGTTTTTGTATCTAGTCCTGTTGCACAGTCTGTATCCCTTCAGCTCCAATTACCCATTATCTTACCCTGTTTCTAACTCCTGCTGGACTCTGTTACCAATGACATGTTCCAAGTTTATTCTCGAATGTCAGTTCACATCAGTGGGACCATACAGTATTTGACTTTTAGTTTTTGGCTAGACTCACTCAGCATAATGTTCTCTAGGTCCATCCATGTTATTACACGCTTCATAAGTTTATCCTGTCTTAAAGCTGCATAATATTCCATCGTATGTATATACCACAGTTTGTTTAGCCACTCGTCTGTTGATGGACATTTTGGCTGCTTTCATCTCTTTGCAATTGTAAATAACACTGCTATAAACATTGGTGTGCAAATATCCGTTTGTGTCTTTGCCCTTAAGTCCTTAGAGTAGATTC
Organism: Tamandua tetradactyla; assembly: GCF_023851605.1. Taxonomy (NCBI): domain Eukaryota; kingdom Metazoa; phylum Chordata; class Mammalia; order Pilosa; family Myrmecophagidae; genus Tamandua; species Tamandua tetradactyla. The sequence continues at coordinate 7,529,771 of NC_135334.1, read as the reverse complement.
CCAGCAATGGTATTGCTGGGTCGTATGGCAATTCTATATTCAGCTTTTTGAGGAACCGCCAAACTGCCTTCCACAGTATTTGCGCCATTTGACATTCCCACCAACAGTGGATAAGTGTGTCTCTTTCTCCGCATTCTCTCCAGCACTTGTCATTTTCTGTTTTGTTGATAATGGCCATTCTGGTGGGTGTGAGATGATATCTCATTGTGGTTTTGATTTGCATTTCTCTAATGGCCAGGGACATTGAGCATCTCTTCATGTGCCTTTTGGCCATTTGTATTTCCTCTTCTGATAGGTGTCTGTCCAAGTCTTTTTCCCATTTTGTAATTGGGTTGGCTGTCTTTTTGTTGTTGAGTTGAACAATCTCTTTATAAATTCTGGATACTAGACCTTTATCTGATATGTCGTTTCCAAATATTGTCTCCCATTGTGTAGGCTGTCTTTCTACTTTCTTGATGAAGTTCTTTGATGCACAAAAGTGTTTAATTTTGAGGAGCTCCCATTTATTTATTTCCTTCTTCAGTGCTCTTGTTTTAGGTTTAAGGTCCATAAAACCGCCTCCAATTGTAAGTTTCATAAGATGTCTCCCTACATTTTCCTCTAACTGTTTTATGGTCTTAGACCTAATGTTTAGATCTTTGACCCATTTTGAGTTAACTTTTGTATAAGGTGTGAGATATGGGTCTTCTTTCATTCTTTTGCATATGGATATCCAGTTCTCTAGGCACCATTTATTGAAGAGACTGTTCTGTCCCAGGTGAGTTGGCTTGACTGCCTTATCAAACATCAAATGTCCATAGATGAGAGGGTCTATATCTGAGCACTCTATTCGATTCCATTGGTCGATATATCTTATCTTTATGCCAATACCATGCTGTTTTGACCACTGTGGCTTCATAATATGCCTTAAAGTCAGGCAGTGCGAGACCTCCAGCTTCGTTTTTTTTCCTCAAGATGTTTTTAGCAATTCGGGCATCCTTCCCTTCCAGATAATTTGCTTATTGGTTTTTCTATTTCTGAAAAATAAGTTGTTGGGATTTTGATTGGTATTGCATTGAATCTGTAAATCAATTTAGGTAGGATTGACATCTTAACTATATTTAGTCTTCCAATCCATGAACACGGGATGCCCTTCCATCTATTTTGGTCTTCTGTGATTTCTTTTAACAGTTTTTTGTAGTTTTCTTTATATAGGTTTTTTGTCTATTTAGTTAAATTTATTCCTAGGTATTTCATTCTTTTAGTTGCAATTGTAAATGGGATTCATTTCTTGATTTCCCCCTCAGCTTGTTCATTACTAGTGTATAGAAATGCTACAGATTTTTGAATGTTGAACTTGTAACCTGCTACTTTGCTGTACTCATTTATTAGCTCTAGTAGTTTTGTTGTGGATTTTTGCGGGTTTTCGACGTATAGTATCATATCGTCTGCAAACAGTGATAGTTTTACTTCTTCCTTTCCAATTTTGATGCCTTGTATTTCTTTTTCTTGTCTAATTGCTCTGGCTAGAACCTCAACACAATGTTGAATAATAGTGGTGATAATGGACATCCTTGTCTTGTTCCTGATCTTAGGGGGAAAGTTTTCAATTTTTCCCCATTGAGGATGATATTAGCTGTGGGTTTTTCATATATTCCCTCTATCATTTTAAGGAAGTTCCCTTGTATTCCTATCCTTTGAAGTGTTTTCAACAGGAAAGGATGTTGAATCTTGTCAAATACCTTCTCTGCATCAATTGAGATGATCATGTGATTTTTCTGCTTTGATTTGTTGATATGGTGTATTATATTAATTGATTTTCTTACGTTGAACCATCCTTGCATACCTGGGATGAATCCTACTTGGTCATGATGTATAATTCTTTTAATGTGTTGTTGGATACGATTTGCTAGAATTTTATTGAGGATTTTTGCATCTATATTCATTAGAGAGATTGGTCTGTAGTTTTCTTTTTTTGTAATATCTTTGCCTGGTTTTGGTATGAGGGTGATGTTGGCTTCATAGAATGAATTAGGTAGCTTTCCCTCCACTTCGATTTTTTTGAAGAGTTTGAGGAGAGTTGGTACTGATTCTTTCTGGAATGTTTGATAGAATTCACATGTGAAGCTGTCTGGTCCTGGACTTTTCTTTTTAGGAAGCTTTTGAATGACTGATTCAATTTCTTTACTTGTGATTGGTTTGCTGAGGTCATTTATTTCTTCTTGAGTCAAAGTTGCTTGTTCATGTCTTTCCAGGAACCCGTCCATTTCATCTAAATTGTTATATTTATTAGCATAAAGTTGTTCATAGTATCCTGTTATTACCTCCTTTATTTCTGTGAGGTCAGTAGTTATGTCTCCTCTTCCATTTCTGATCTTATTTATTTGTATCCTCTCTATTCTTCTTTTTGTCAGTCTTGCTAAGGGCCCATCAATCTTATTGATTTTCTCATAGAATCAACTTCTGGTCTTATTGATTTTCTCTATTGTTTTCAATTTCATTTATTTCTGCTCTAATCTTTGTTATTTCTTTCCTTTTGCTTGCTTTGGGGTTAGCTTGCTGTTCTTTCTCCAGTTCTTCCAAGTGGACAGTTAATTTCTGCATTTTTGCCTTTTCTTCTTTTCTGATATAGGCATTTAGGGTAATAAATTTCCCTCTTAGCAATGCCTTTGCTGCATCCCATAAGTTTTGACATGTTGTGTTTTCATTTTTATTCGCCGCGAGGTATTTGCTAATTTCTCTAGCAATTTCTTCTTTGACCCACTCATTGTTTAAGAGTGTGTTGTTGAGCCTCCACGTATTTGTGAATTTTCTGGGACTCGGCCTATTATTGATTTCCAACTTCATTCCTTTATGATCTGAGAAAGTGTTGTGTATGATTTCAATCTTTTTAAATTTGTTAAGACTTGCTTTGTGACCCAGCATATGGTCTATCTTTGAGAATGATCCATGAGCACTTGAGAAAAATGTGTATCCTGCTGTTGTGGGATGTAATGTCCCATAAATGTCTGTTAAGTCTAGCTCATTTATACTAATATTCAGATCCTCTATTTCTTTATTGATCCTCTGTCTAGATGTTCTGTCCATTGATGAGAGTGGGGAATTGAAGTCTCCAACTATTATGGTATATGAGTCTATTTCCCTTTTCAGTGTTTGCAGTGTATTCCTCACGTATTTTGGGGCATTCTGGTTCAGTGCGTAAATATTTATGATTGTTATGTCTTCTTGTTTAATTGTTCCTTTTATTAGTATATAGTGTCCTTCTTTGTCTCTTTTAACTGTTTTACATTTGAAGTCTAATTTGTTGGATATTAGTATAGCCACTCCTGCTCTTTTCTGGTTGTTATTTGCATGAAATATCTTTTCCCAACCTTTCACTTTCAACCTATGTTTATCTTTGGGTCTAAGATGTGTTTCCTGTAGACAGCATATAGAAGGATCCTGTTTTTTAATCCATTCTGCCAATCTATGTCTTTTGATTGGGGAATTCAGTCCATTAACAATTAGTGCTATTAGTGTTTGGATAATATTTTCCTCTAACATTTTGCCTTTTCTATTATATATATCATATCTGATTTTCCTTCTTTCTACACTCTTCTCCATACCTCTCTCTTCTGTCTTTTTGTATCTGACTCTAGTGCTTCCCTTAGGATTTCTTGCAGAGCTGGTCTCTTGGTCACAAATTCTCTCAGTGACTTTTTGTCTGAGAATGTTTTAATTTCTCCCTCAGTTTTGAAGGACAATTTTGCTGGATACAGGAGTCTTGGTTGGCAATTTTTCTCTTTTACTAATTTAAATATATCATCCCACTGTCTTCTAGCTTCCATGGTTTCTGCTGAGAAATCTACACATAGTCTTATTGGGTTTCCCTTGTATGTGATGGATTGTTTTTCTCTTGCTGCTTTCAAGATCCTCTCTTTCTCTTTGACCTCTGACATTCTAACTAGTAAGTGTCTTGGAGAGCGCCTATTTGGATCTAATCTCTTTGGGGTGCGCTGCACTTCTTGGATCTGTAATTTTAGGTCTTTCATAAGAGTTGGGAAATTTTCAGTGGTAATTTCTTCCATTAGTTTTTCTCCTCCTTTTCCCTTCTCTTCTACTTCTGGGACATCCACAACACGTATATTTGTGCAGCTCATATTGTCCTTGAGTTCCCTGATATCCTGTTCAAATTTTTCCATTCTTTTCCCGATAGTTTCTGTTTCTTTTTGGAATTCAGATGTTCCATCCTCCAAATCACTAATTCTATCTTCTGTCTCTTTAAATCTGTCATTGTAGGTATCCATTGTTTTTTCCATCTTTTCTACTTTATCCTTCACTTCCATAAGTTCTGTGATTTGTTTTTTTAGATTTTCTATTTCTTCTTTTTGTTCAGCCCATGTCTTCTTCATGTCCTCCCTCAATTTATCGATTTCCTTTTTGAAGAGGTTTTCCATTTCTGTTCGTATATTCAGCATTAGTTGTCTCAGCTCCTGTATCTCATTTGAACTATTGGTTTGTTCCTTTGACTGGGCCATATTTTCAATCTTCTGAGTGTGGACCATTATCTTCTGCTGGTGTCTGGGCATTTAGTCAGATTTCCCTGGGTGATGGACCCAACAGGTTGGCAGATTTTTCTGTGAAATCTCTGGGTTCTGTTTTTCTTATCCTGCCCGGTAGGTGGCGCTCGTGGCACATGTTTGTCTGCGGGTCCCACCAGTAAAAGGTGCTGTGGGTCTGTTAACTTTGGAAAACTCTCACCGTGTTGGAGGTTTGCCAGCTGAAGTGGCTTGGAAGTGTGCCTGCCGGCCCAGGGGTGCGAATGCGGGGAGGGTCGCCAGCCGCCCCAGCCCGGGAGAGTGCCCGTCCGAATTTCCTAGTCAGCCCGGGGCGCCAAGCATGGCGGGAGGGCGCCAGCCGCCGAGGCCCGGGAGAGTACACCGTTCCCAGCAGGGATCCCCCCAGTCACCGTTCTCCTCGGCCTGGGGATTTCCGATCCAATTCTCTCAGTTGGTCCGGGGTGCCGAGCGTGGTGGGGGCGCCAGCCGCCGTGGCTTGAGGGGACCCTGTGGCTCCTTTATTAATACCACTATTGGTGTTTGGTTGGACCCAGTCCCTGCCACTGTCAGAAATTCCCTCCTCTCCCTGGAGGGGTGCCAGTCGCCGGCCGTCGCGGCCCGGGGAACTCGCCACCAGTCCAGGAAGCCGCCCACGGGTGGGGGGCGCCGGTTGCCAGCCACCGTGGCTTTGGTAGCCCTCTCATCCAAGACTCGTAGCCGTTCCAGGAAGCCACCTGCAAAAGAGAGGCGCTGGCCGCCGCGGCTTGGGAAACTTGCCTCTCTGAGACTCTCAGCCGGCCCGGGAAGGAGGGAGGGAGGAGCTCCGGCCGCCCACTGCCGCGGCTCCGGGAATCACGCGCCGCTCCGGGATCTCACCGCAGCAGAGTCTCGCAGTCAGTCTTGCCAGTCCAGACTTGGGTACGCTGTGTGTCCATTCCCTGCCGTGGCCCCGGGAGCTGTTCTGCACTGTTTTTGTTCACCTAGTAGTTGCTCTGGAGGAGGAACTAAGACGCGCGTACCTTACTAAGCCACCATCTTGGCCTATAGCCTTGGCTTTTTCATTTTTCAAAATGGGAATAGGGATTGCTTAAAATCAGCTATCAAGTAAATCAATGTAAAGTGCATTATAAATTGCCCAGCAAATAGAAACAGCTAAACACACTAGAGTAGAGGTCAAAGATTCTAAACAAATTCCCAGGATATTTGGCAGAAACAAACGACTCGTCAACAAACACTCAGCTACTCAAAGTACAAAAGAATTTTTTTATCAATTATTTTTAAGTGTATCAAGGGTTCAAACAGGGAAGAGTTAATATATCCTAAGCGGTCAAAGATTGCTTTCCATATTGACTGAATTTTTATTCAGTTTTGAATTTTAGAATTACTTAGAATGTCCTGCTAATTTTTTCAGTTTTGTTTTTCTAATCTTCCTTCTTCTGATCATAAGAAAATATAACATTAGGATTCTAAGTGGCTACCACAAAGGCAGGGGAATCAATCTGGACCATCTCTCAGCATTTGTATAGTAATGCCACTGTACTAGAGCTCAAGAGACAAATGATCTGACCATTTGGTAGGCTTAGAGCTATTACAGCTTTTGAGCCAACTCACTGAGTGAAGTAGTCAGTATATTATATTCCTGGTGCTTTCTGGACAGAAATTGGTTCTGCTTGCAATCCTTCATCAGGTCAGCATTCTTTAGAAATGGAGAATAGGCTGATATAGTTATGAGGTAACACTGGGTACATGAAATACCTTTTTCCCTTTAGCTTGCATAAAAGATTGCTAGAGCTACGTGTAAAACAAGAAGGAAAGAGAGAAAAGAGAGATAAGAATGAAGAAAGCAGTTATCAAGTATACAGGATCTAAAGGTAGAATGTCCCAAACTAGTTGCTAATTATGCCACTGTAGAGAGCTTTCCTAAGCCTTGGTTTCCTCATCTTTAAAATGGAGAGATTAACAGTACTTGGGGGTGTTGGAAAATTAAATAAGATAATCCATGTAAGGTACTTAACATATTGCCTGGCAATCATTCATTAAAAATTAGCTGGCAATATTGATATTTTTTATCACCTCACACCCCAGCCCCTGCATGCAAGCAAATCTGTCCTACTCCAACCCACCTCTCCTGTGCAAGCACACAGTCTAGACCTGTCCCTCTGGAGACCCATGAACCCACGTCCAGACCTTTAAACCAAACCTCCCCCACCCTGACCCCTGAAGATGGTCACCTGTACCTCCAGGCTGCAGGCGCTCACCTTTATACCCAGGCTAGACAGTCCTGCAACCTCGCCCTATACCCCGAACTCTGTGCAGCACACATATGAATCCATCCCCCAGATGCGTGCATACGCACGTACCCACTCCCACCACGTCCACTCAGCTCTAGCCAAGCGCTGACCTGAACATCAGGGCCACACCCACCCCCAGCCCATGCAGGTACCATCCCGCTCCACTGTCCCATAGATCCATACATAGGCATAGCCACAACCTCCTCGCTGGGCACTCATGTATCCATGCACTGACCTCTTGATCCCTGCACACCATCATCCCTGTCCCACATGTGTGAAAATCCCTGCCACACCCCCACGCACAAATGCCCATCTCTCACACATGGCAGGTGCTCTCATGAGCATCTGTGCCACCTATCCCACACCCTGTACACACATGTACCTCCACCCCATCCCACTCCTGCATCCACACCAGGGCCCCATTCACACGATATTACACACCCCTGACAAACATACCGCAACCTCCGCGACCTGTGCCAGGCCCCTATACACTTGCACGTCCATATCACAGCACCTCCAGACCCCTCCCCTTGTACAAGGACACACCTGGATCCTGCCTGCCCTGTGCCCCGACTTCTGTGCCTCTTACGCTATACTGTGATACCCACAATCCACATGTACCACATGCCAACAAGCATCCTGCCCATGTACCAGTCCCAGAACATCCACTCAGGCCCCCTTCCGTCCCTCGACATGCCCCACCTCTGAGTCCTCATGCTACACCCTACTCCTACATTCCAAGGCCTGCCTGAGCTCCATCTTACCCCCACAGCCCCCACACCACACCTCTACAACCCCACAACCTGCACCCCACGCTCACAGGCACCAGTGTAGCACCCCAAACCCATGCATATATCTGTGCCGCAACCCAACACAGAACTACTTGCCCCTCCCCACACCCCATATTCTGCTCCGCACCCATCCCACAAACACAAAGCTTTAGACTACTGAAGGAAATCAACTTCCAAAGTAAACCAATCAAGATATTTACATGCTGTGAAGACAAGAGAAGATCACTAACCACATGAAGATGCAGACAGAAAGAGCCCAGTCAAATGACCAAATTAAAACAGTGGAGAACACACAGACTTTGAAACTAACCAAAGATGTTCATATAACTATCCTAAATAAAGTCAGTGGGATGACTAATGACATAAAAGAGATGAAGACACTAGAAGAGCATAAAAAAGAAATTTGAAAGAATAAATAGAATAGCACAAATCACAGAGATTAAAGATGTTGGAGACAAATAAAATATACTAGATACACATAACACCCAATTTGAACAGGCAGAAGAGTTAGTGAACTAGAGGTCAGGAAAACTGCTTTTGAACACATAAATGAGCAATTTTTTTTAAAAAAGGAAAAATTTGAATTGGATCTCAGGGAAATGACAGACAAAACAAAATGCACGAATATAAAAATCAGCAATGTCCCAGAAAGAGTAGAGAATATTAGTGGAGGATATAATGGGGGAAAACTTCTCAAACTTCCTAAGAGACATAAACATACAAATCAAAGAATCCCAATGAACTACAAACAGAATAAATTCACACAGGCCTACCCGAAGACACATACTAATCAGTCTGTCAAATATTGAAGAGAAGCAGAAAACCCTCAAAGCGGCAAGAGGAAAAACAATCTACTACATACAAGGGAAACCACATAAGACTGAGTTCAGCCTACTCAACTGGCACTATGGAGGTGAGAAGGCAGTCGTATGAAATGTTTAAGATCCTGAAAGGGAAATACTTCCAGCCAAGAATTCTGGACCCAGCCAAATTGTCCTTCAAAACTGAGGGAGAGGGCGGATCATGGTGGCTCAGTGGCAGAGTTCTTGCCTGCCATGCCGGAGACCTGGGCTCTATTCCCAATGCCTGCCCATTAAAAAAAAAAAATGGAGTGAGAGATTAAAATTTTCACAGGCAAACAAAGTCTGAGAGAATACGTCAATAGGAGACTGGCCCTATAACAAATACTAAAAGGAGTTTTGCCAGCTAAAAAAAGAAAACAGGATACGGAGATCTGGAGGAGGGCACAGAATTAAAATGTATCAGTAAAGATAACTTAAAGGATAAAAAGAGGAAGAGGGAAAAAGAATAAGCAGATCTGACAAATAAAATCTAAAGGATAAGATGGTGGATTCAAGAAATGCCTGTACAATAATAACTTTGAAATGTTAACGGATAAAACTTACCAATTAAAATACACAGATGAAAAATTCCAACAACCTATTTAGAAGACTTGGAAAAGGTAGTTATCAAATTCATCTGGAAGGGAAAGAAACCCCAAATAGCTAAAAAGCATCGTAAAAAAAGAAGAATGAAGTAGAAGGATTAACACTCCCCAATTTTAAAACTTATTATAAAGCCATAGTGGTTAAAACAGCACGGTTCTGGTACAAAGACAGAAGTATTGACCAATGGAATTAAATCAAGAGTGCAGAAATAGACCACCAAATTTCTGATAAAATGATCTTCTACAAGGCCCCCAAATCCACCGAACTGGGACAAAATAGTCTTTTCAATGAATGGGCAAGGGAGAACTGGGTATCAAAAGTCAGAAGAATGAAAGAGGACCCTTACCTTACACCCTATACAAAAGTTAACTCAAAGTGGATCAAATACTTAAATATAAGAACCAGTACCATAAAGCTTCTTGAAGAAAATGTAGGGAAACATCTTCAAGACCTAGTAATAGGAGGTAACTTTCTAAACTTTACACCTAAAGCATAAGCAACAAACGCTAAAATAGATAAATGGGGACTCTTCAAAATCAAATGCTTTTGTGCCTCAAAAGACTCTGTCAAAAAGGTGAAAAGGCAGCCAACACAATCAGAGAAAATACCTGGAAATAACACATAGGATAAAGGTTTGATATTCCATATACATAAAGAAATCATGCAACTCAACAACAAAAGAACAAACAACCCAATTATAAAGTGGGCCAGAATATGGATAGACATTTTTCTGAACAGCAAATACGGATGGCTAAAAAGCACATGAAGAGATGCTCATTCTCTCTAGCTATAAGGACATGCAGATCAAGACTACAATGAGATACCACCTCACACCTATAAGAAATACCTCACATCTATAAGAATGGCTACTACTAAATAAACAGGAAACTACAAATATTGGAGAGGATGTGGAGAAATTGGGACACTTATGCATTGCTAGTGGGAATGTATAATGGTACAGCTACTATTGAAGACAGTCTGGCGGTTCCTCAGAAAACTAAATATCAAGTTGCCCTATGATCTGACAATACCACTACTCGGTATATATCCAGAAGAGTAGAAAGCAGTGACACAACAGCAATGTGCACACCAATGTTCACAGCAGCATTATTCACAATCGTCAAAAGATAGAAACAGTCCAAGTGTCCATCAAAAGATAAGTGGATTAATAAAATGTGGTGTATACATACAATGGAATATTATGCAACAGTAAGATGAAATGGAGGTGGCTGAAAGATGCATTGATTGAAAAGTAGACTGGCAAACAATAACATATACATCTGATTGAACATTGTGCTGCTACAAGAAGAAACAAAGTATGAGGCATGCAATGGTGGTGAATGAATCTGTGGGATATTTTGTGAGGCAAAATAAGCCAGAAACAAAAGAACAATTATTGTATGGTCTCATTTAGAAAATGCTTAAAAGAAAACAGACCTAGATTGTAAACTCTTATCTGGAGTGATAATTGTTATTTTTGGATTTTGAGAGGCTGTTTTATGTATGTAAAGATGTAAATTATGATAAGAACGAAGGTGACCAGGTCCAGACTAAGTTAATTCAGGATACAGGGGTAAGGAGGACATTGCCTGTATTTTAGAACTCCACCTACTCTTTGAGACCAAATGAAGAAAGGTTTATTTCGCCCAGAACCTAAATTTTCTGTAGTAGATAATCTAACTCAACCTTTCTGGATAGAGCATTTAAACAATCCAAACACAGGGAGCCCAAAATAAGAATGTGACCCTTTAATCCTGTATATCTTAATGTAATGCCTGGATACATTCCAGAGTATACTATGCAAATAATCAAAAAGTATTAGCAAAGTTCCTTGACGGATGGGAGAAAAATTATGGTGCTGTTAAACTTTTTACCACCAGGGAAATCCTTGATACTACGTCAAACATTAGGGACACCCAGAACAGTAGGCCAAAGTCCTTGATCTTGAGGCTTGCTTTTATGAAGCTTATGTATATAGCAGAGAAACTTAGCCTACCTATAGGGAGGCCTAAGAATCACCTCCAGAGGACCTCTTTTGCTGCTCAGATGTGCCCCCTCTCTCTCTCTAAGGCCAACTCTACAAGTGAAACCACTGTTCTCCCCACTGCTTGGAACATGACATCCAGGAGTGAAAGTCTCCTTCGCATTGTGGGAGATGACTCCCAAGGATGAGTCTTGTCCTGGCACAGTGGGATCAATAATGCCATATTGAGTAAAAGGGGGAAAAAGTGTAACATGTAAGGTATCAGTGACTGAGCCAGTTCAAATAGAGTCGAGAGGCTACTGTGGAGGTCACTCTTATGCAAGCTTCAGTTGGACACTGCTACATATTATAACTTGCAAAAAAATCCCAACCCAAACCATTCCTGCCAATCCTAAAGAATATTATGGCATTATATAAGATTCTACAAAGGTTCCGTCTACTAGGGTATCTTTTCAGAAACCTACAATTCCAGATGGGTCCCTGGACCAGATAGGTTCTGAAATGCAGAGGGGCCAGCTTCTCTAGAACATTAACTAGTTCCATTCCCCTATCCCATGTTATCAGGAGTCCCTTCCAACATGAAAACATTAGAATGGCTAAGTCCAAATACCCCTAAAGAGTGGGAGAAAGATCAAAGGTGATGGTGGAGTTATATAGAAATGGTAGGGTTTAAAAAATGAGTATGAATGCTGAATCATTATATTGATATTTACTTTAGTCTCCAGTACCTTAGAGCATATTTCACAATTAAACAAGTGTCCAAAAAAAGAAAAATCCCATTGTGAAAGTAAATCCATTGCATAGTATTTCTTTTAGCAGATGTGAAACTGTAACAGTGAAACCATTATTTCTTTGGGAACAATCATCATTGTCCAACACTGAATTATGATCAAGAAAACTTTCTGAATGCATTTTGAAATGTTTTATTAAATTGTTGATTATTTCGGAATACTAATCTTTTCTGTTTAAAAGAAGAAAATAAGAAATTGGTTGGCCTTTTGTTGTTTGGGACGTTATCTTATAGAAGTAAAGAAAAATATTATTTTGAAAAAGGCATTTAAATATATGATTTTTTGCTTTGTATTTATATTGTCAGTTCAAAGTTTAGCTCAGTTAAGTTGCCTTACCAAGTACCAAATGAAAATGAGAAGCTCTACAAAAAATGCATTGTGATTCAGTCACATTTCAGAAGTGACATCATCTGTGAGGTTAAAAAGTAAATGAAATGCATGTGCAGAGAAGTTACCTCATCTTTTCCATCTAAGCAGTCTTGCTAAAAGAAATAAACACTGACAATCAATCACATGAATGTACTAACCTTCCGAGTTCCAAAATGTAAATGCTAAGGATTGGATTTCAAAATATATTTTTTCATATATCTGAGAATTTATTTCTCTCAACTTCTTCAAATTTTTCTGTTTCTAAACTCAATACATACTTTGCCAATCATCTAAATGTGTCATTTAGATTCTTAGAATTAAAATGACATTCTAAGAATAGTAAAATGCCTCTATATCCAGCAAATACAAAATAAGAACTTGAAGTTTCATTTGTAAAAGAACAGCCTTTGTCACCCAATTTTTTCCAAAGAGACTGAATAAAGTAAATGATCACAGTATTATAGAAGTTACCCAATAATTTTGTGAAGGAACAAAAGCCAAAAAACAGAAAGACCAAAAAAAAAAAAAAAAACCCAACATCCTCTTTGTTGTATTCATCTGCCTAAAGTTTAATTTTTCAGAAACTTTTAGTGCAATAATAGATATTCAAAGCAGAATATCCTACTTTAACCACTTTCAAGTGTACAATTCTTTGTTATTAATTACATTCACAATACTGCACTACCCCTACCAGTATCCATTACCAAAACTTTTTCATTGCTTTGAAAATTTCTGCACCCATTAGGCAACCATTCCCCTTCCCTTAAACCACCTAGCCCCTGGTAATTCCTTATTCCATGCATTTCACATAAGCAAGATGATACAATGTTTACACTTTTGTGTCTGGCTTATTTCACTCAATATGATGTGTTCAAGATTCATTCATGCTGTGGTGTATATCAGATCTTTGTTCCTTTTTAGGGCCTGTTGTATGTAAATACCACATTTTGTTTATTCATTCACTTGTTGAATGACACGTGTACTGCTTCCACCTTTTACTGAGTGTAAATAATGTTGTCATGAGCACTGGTGTACAAACATCTGTTTGAGTCCCTGCCACCCATTCTTTTGGGAATAAACCAAAAAGTGGTACTGCCAGTAAGGTACTTTTGCTGTTCAGCTTCTGAATAATAACAGCCACTTTAGTTGTTATGAAGGGTAATAGCATTGTGAATTTTATTTGCATTTCCCTGGTAATGAATGATATTGAGAATCTTTTCATGAGCTTACTGGCATTTGTACATTTTCTTTGGAGAGATGTCAATTCAAGTACTTAGGCCATTTTAATTGAGTTATTTCTCTTTTGTTGTTGAGTTGTAGCAGTTTTTATATATTTTTATATTAAAACCTTATCAGATACATGGTTAGCAATTATTTCCCATTATTCTGTAAGTTGTCTTTTCACTTTCTTGATAATTCGCTTTAATGTACAGAAGTTTTTAATTTTGATGAAGTCTATTTTATCTATTTTTTTCTTTTGCTGATCATGCTTTTGGTGTCATATCTAAGTTCTCACTACACTAAATCCAAGATTTTGAAGGTTCCCCCTGGCTTTTTTTCTAAGGGTTTTATAGGTTTAGGTCTTTCATCTATTTAGAGTTAATTTTTGTATGCAATATGAGACAAAGGCCAAACTTCATTTTGTTGCAAATGGATATTCAGTGTTTCCAGCACCATTTGTGGAAGAGATTGTTCTTTTCCCAGTTAAGGTACTTCATGCCCTTGTCAAAAAATAATTGGCCTTAGCCATCAGCATGGTACAGGCATAAAGATAGATATACTAGCCAATGGAACCTAAATGAGTGCTCAAAAATAGACTTTCCCATACAAGGAAAATTTATCTTCATATGGCAGTCAAGCCAATCCACCTGGGAAATAGCAGCCTCTTCAATGAATGGTGTTTGAAGAACTGGATGTTGATATGAAAAAGAATGAAAGAGGATCCATATCTCATACCCTATACAAAAATTAACTCAAAATGGATCAAAAACCTAAACATTAAGAGCTAAGACCATAAAACTTTTAGAAGAAAATATAGGGAAATATCTTATAAAACTTGTAATAGGAGGTGGTTTCCTAGACTTTACACACAAAGCATGAGAACTGAAGAAAGAAACAGATAAATGGGAACTCCTCAAAATTTAATGCTTTTGTGCATCAAAGAACTTAGTCAAGAAAGTAAAAAGCAGCTTACTCAATGGGAAACAATATTTGGAAACCACATATCAGATAAGGGCTTAGCATCCAAAATATATAGAGATTCTTCAAATCAGAAAAGAAAAAGACAAACAACCCAATTAAAAAATGGGCAAAAGATATGAACAGACATTTCTCAGAAAAGAAAATACAAATGGCTAAAAGGCATGTGAAAAGATGCTCAACTTTCCTGGCTATTAGGGAAACGCAAATCAAAACTACAATGAGATATCAGCTGACACCCACTAGAATGGCCATTATTAAAAAAAACAGAAAACAACAAGTGCTGAAGAGGATGTAGAGAAACAGGCACACTTATCCACTGTAGATGGAAATGTAAAATGGTACAACTGCTGTGGAAGGCAGTTTGGTGGTTCCTTAGGAAGCTAAGTTTAGAACTGTCATATGATCCAGCAATCCCATGACTAGGTAAACATTAAGAGAACCTGAGGGCAAGGATAAAAATAGACATTTGCACACCAATGTTTATAGTATTATCATTTACAATTGCCAAGAGATGGAAACAGCCCAAATGTCCATCAATGGATGAGTGGCTAAACAAGCTGCAGTATACATGAATGATGGAATATTACATAGGTGTAAGACAGAACTAAGTTATGAAGCATGTAAAAATGTGGATGAACCTTAAGGACATTATGCCAACTGAAATTAAGCAGAAGCAAAAGGATAAATACTGTATGGTCTCACTAATATGAACTAACATTAATGAGCAAACTTGGAGAACTGAAGTTAAGAACACAGGTTATCAGAAATTAGAAATAGGGTAGAGATTGGACAATTGGTGCAGAAGGAATACAGATTGTGCAACAGGACTGACTACAAAAATTCAGAAATGGATAGCACAATATTACCTAATTGTAGCACATTAATATAAGCACTAAATATGAGTATGACAGAGGGAGAGGCTGGAGGCACGTATGAAACCAAAGGAAAGATAGAGGATAAAGACTGAGAAGGTATAATTTAGGACTGCCTAGAGTTGGACAACGATGGTGATTACATGCACAAAAAAAAAAAATGTTTTTGCATGAGGGAGAACAAATAAATATCAATATTGCAGGGTATTGAAAATAAATGATACATGGGGAAAAGTATAATCAATGCAAGCTAGGGTCTATAGTCAACAGTAACACTGTACTATGCTTCCACTGAATGAACAAAGGCATTATGCCAAAATAAAATGTCAATGGTGGGGGGGGGGGGTTGAGCATAGGGAAGGGGTATGGATTCTTTGTGGCAGAAAGAGAAATGTCTTCAGATAGATTACAGTGGCAAAGACATGTCTGTACACTTAGACTGGACTGTAGGATCGTGAATAAAACTGTTTAAAAATGAACAGAGAAAGATAAGTGCTAGAGAAAATGCAGAGAAATATATGAACCTATTCACTGTTGGTAGGGAAACTGAGAGGTGCTGCTCTTTGTAGGGCAGGGTGGTAGTTCCACTGGAGGCTAGAGTTGGGGTTGCCATATGATCCTGAAACCCCACTGCTCCGTATATACCTGGAGGAACTAAGTGAGGGGACAGGAATGGACCAGTGAGGGGACACACTGGTACCTACGGCAATAACACAATGGTTGGAAGTGGCCTAGGTATGGAAGGGGAAACTATGGTGTATACATACAATGGACTACTGACCCACTGCAAGAAGGAATGAAGTTGCGAGGCATGCAACTAGGTGATTGAGGACTGTATGTTGAATGAAATGTCAGAAACAAAAAGATAAATATTATCATGCCTCACTCATACGGACTAACTATAATATAAAAACTCAGTGAACTGAAGTCAAGAGCATGGGTTATCAGGTTGAGGCCTATTGTAAAGGGTCCTAGATTATAAGCTCTTACAGCAGTTACATAGATTCACAAGTTGTAACTGTAATTTCTAAATTCTGAGATATTGAGCTGTTTGTTTATAACCTGGTTGTTCCCAGAAACTTTGGAAATTTATGTGACACCTGAGATTCAGAATTAGAGCTCTGAAGCTATGAAAGTCAGCAGTATCCTACACAGGAATTGTTTAAAAAGTTGAAAAAAGGATCTTACTTCAAATAGAGACATGAATGAAGTTGTTCTGGACAGGACTAAGGTAAATCAGAATACAGGGTAAAGGTTGCTATCGTCCTTATTTGAAAACTTCAACTTCTGTGTGAGACCAAAGGGACAGATGTTTATTTGGTGCGAAACTTTTATTTTGGGTAGCGTATTTCCTAATTTAACTTGTATGGTCAGTTTAGTTGAACACCATCAGCACATGGTGTGAGACTTTACAGGTATGTCCAGGGTAGTATGATGCCCAATGTATTCCAGAGTAATTTGGGCAGTGAATAAATAAATATTTGCAAGGTCCCCGTGGAGGGCTGCGGAGAAAGGAGGAAATATTCAACTTCCCCATTTGGAGAATTTCTGATATTCTCACAAGGAGTGGAGACAACCAAATCAATAGTGCAAGCCCTCAATCTTGAGGTTTGTTCCTATGAAATTGTTCCTACAAAACGAGCTTACTCAAAATTAGGTCTGAGAGTCACCCTGGAGAACCTCTTTTGTTGCTCAAATGTGGCCTCTCCCTCTAGGATACAGCAATGAAACTCACTGCCCTCCACCCTCTACATGGGACATGACTTCCAGGAGTGTAAATCTCCCTGGCAACATGGGGCAGAAATCCCTGGATAAGCCAGGATGTGGCATCAAGGGATTGAGAAAAACTTCTTGACCAAAATTGAAAAGAGAGAAATGAGAAAAAATAAAGTGTGAGTGGCTGAGAGATTTCAAACAGATTTGAGAGATTTATCCCGGACGTTATTCTTATGCATTATATAGATATTCCTTTTTAGTTTATGGTGTATTGGAGTGGCAGGGGGAAATACCTGAAACTGTTGAGCTGTGTTCCAGTAGCCTTGTTTCTTGAAGATAATTGAATAATGATATAGCTTTTACAATATGACTGTGTAATTGTGAAAATCTTGTGTCTGATGCTCCTTATACCCAAGGTATGGACAGATGAGTAAAAAACATGGATAAAAAAATAAATAATAGGGGGGATTATTACCCTAGAAAAGCCATGTTTTAATCCTGATGCATCCTGTGGAGGCAGACATTTCCTTTAATCCCTATTCGGTACTGCAGTTTGTTGGAAACTTACATCTCCAGAGATGTGACTCACCCAATTGTGGGTATTAAACTTTGATTAGAGGGAGATGTGACTCCACCCATTCCAGGAGGGTCTTGATTAGTTTATTGGAATCCTTTAAAAGAGGAAACACCTTGGAAAAAGCTTCAGAGCTACGAGAGCCCACACAGCCAGAGACCTTTGGAAATGAAGAAGGAAAGCGCACCCAGGGGAACTTCATGAAAGAAAAAGCCTGGAGAGAAAACTAGCAGATGTCACCGTGTTCGCCATGTTCCTTTCCAGTGGAGAGAGAAAACTTGAATGTCACTGACCTTCTTGAACCAAGGTATCTCTCCCTAGATGCCTTAGATTGGAAACTTCTATAGCCTTGCTTTAATTTGGACATTTTCACAGCCTTCAAACTATAAACTTGCAACTTCATAAATTCCACTTTTTAAAAGCCATTCCATTTCTGGTATATCACATTCTGGCAGCTTGCAAACTAGAAAAACGGTTTCAGGTACTTCCCTCTAGCCACCCCAATATATGATAAACTAAAAAGGGAATCTACATAATGCATAAGAAAAACCTCCAGGATCACCATTTGACTCTGAAATCTCTCAGCCACTAAGGCTTTATTTTGTCTTATTTCTCTCTTCCCTCTTTTGATCAAGAAAGCTTTCTCATTCCCATGATACCAGGTCCCAGCTCATCGCTGAGAGTCAGGTTCCACATTGCCAGGGAAAGTTACACCCCCAGGAGTCATGTCCCACTTAGGGGGTAGGGCAGAGAGTTCATCGACCAAAATTGGCTTAGCGAGAGAGGCCATATCTGAGCAAAAAAAGAAGTTCTTTAAGGGTGACTCTTATGTATAATTATCAATAAGATTAGCTTCTACTTGGCAGGAATAAGCTTCATAGGGGTGAACCCTAAGATCGAGGGCTCAACCTATTGATTTTGTTGTCCCCACTGCTTGCAAGAATATCAGGAACTCCCCAGATGGGGAAGTTTAATATTTTCTTCTTTCTTCCCAGTCCCCCAAGGAGACTCTGAAAATACTTTTTTTATTCTCTATCCAAATTACACCATGTAATTATGGTGTTCAAGTAAACTGACTATACTATATAAATTAGATGAGATAATTTGTTACCCAAAATATAAATTTTGCAGCAAATAAACATCTCTTCCTTTGGTCTTGCACAGAGGTTGAAGTTTGAAAATATGGGCCATATCATCTTTTATTCAGTATTCTGATTTACCCTTAGTCCTGTGCAGATCACCGTATTCATATCTCTAGGTGAAGTCTGGTCACTTTTTCAGCGTTTTTAACATTTGCTGAATGGGTAATGTTGGACTTCCATAGCTTCACTGCTCTAGCTCTGTGTCTCAGGTGTCACATAAATACCGGAAGTTTCTCAGAACAGCCAAGTTATATACAAAAAGCTCAGTATGTCAGAATTTAGGAATATCAGTTACAACTCCTAAATAGATGTTACCGATATAAGGGCATTCAATCAAAGAACTTTTACAACAAGCCCCAACCTGATGACCCATGCTCTTGACTTCAATTCTCTGAGTTTATATATTATAGTTAATCCATATGTAGTAAGTTTTGAAATCAGGATTTTGAGACTTCCAACTCTGTTCTGCCTTTGCAATGTTAATTATACTACTCAGGGACCCTTACTATTCAATATGAATTCGAGGATCAGTTTGTCAATTTCTGGAGAAAAAAAAAAAGCTGCTTGTATTTTAATAGACATTGTGTTGAATCTATATATGGTTTTGTATAGTACTGATATCTCAAAAATATCATCTTCTTACCCGTGAATATAGGATGTCTTGCCATTTATTTAGGTCTTCATAATTTCATTCAGCAGTGTTTTGTAATTTTCAATGTACAAACCCTTTACTTCTTTGATTAAATTTATTCCTAGGTATTTTGTTCTTTAGGAGCTATTTTAAGTGGATTTTTAAAAAATTTTCATTTAAGAATATTCTTTACTGACATACAGAAACAACAGACTTTTGTATGTTAATCTTGTAGCCTTTAATTGCTGAATTTTGTTCATCAGTGCTAATAGATTTCTCTTAAATTTAATTTTCTGCTAGTTTTTTTTTTTTTTTTTTAATAAGGAACGCTTCATGAATGGATGTGTCATCCTTGTGCAGGGGCCATGCTAATCATCTCTGTATCATCCCAATTTTAGTAAATGTGCTGCCAAAGTGTGCACTCTACTAGTTTTTAGTCTTAGTAATTATAACAACTAAGACAAGTAAAAAATCTTGACAAAGCTGAGGAAACAGAATGAGAGAAAAAGAAATTTCCCAATGTAAAATGGATCAAGTTTAATTAGACAAGAATTTTCTCTTTTACTTTTTCATTTACCCAGTATTTACTGAGTACCTACAAAGGAGTGAGCATTAGAGATACCAGAAATGACAATCAAGATCTCTAACCTCGAAGGATTCTCTAAATCAGGTCTGAAAGACTGAGAGTGCAACAGACACAGCATGAGCCCAGGGTGAATAGTGTTGAAGACTCATAAAACAGCAAGTTCAAAAGGGTCTTACTGCAGAAAAGAACTTAGGGTCTTTTAGCAAGTGACCAAAAGTAGTGTGATCAGAGAACAGAGCCCAGAAGACTGTCATGACATGATACAGAAGAGGCAAGCAAGGTCTAGATTATATGGGGCCCTCATAGTCCTCATTAAATATTTGTGTGTCTTAGTCTGCCATGCTGCTAAGACAAATACCACACATTGGTTGCTTAATGACAGGAATTTATAATCTCATGTTTGGGGAGGCTAGAAGTCCAAAATCAAGGCAAGGAAAAGACTATAAATTCTCTCTGAAATCTGTAGCATTCTAGTGCTGACTTGCATTTCTACTTCCTGATACACGGTAATGTATGCAGTTTTCTCTGACTTCTCTTTATAACGCCTCCAGAAATCAAGGTTAAGGCCCACCCTGACTCAGTTTGGCCATACCTTAACTAAAATTACAGCTTCAAAGGTTCCTATTTATCATGGGTTGCATGGGGATGCAGATTAAGATAAGGAACATAACTTTGGTCAGGGTACTGAATTCAATTTACAAGCACACATCATTTTATTGCATTTTGCTTTATGGTACTTTGCAGATATTACATATTTTACAAATTGAAGGTGTGACAATTCTGCACCAACAAGTCTATCAGCACTATTTTTCCAACAGTATGTGTTCACTTTGTGTCTCTGTCACATTTTTGAAATTATTTCAAACTTTTTCATTATTATTAAATGTCTGCTATAGTGATCTGTGTGTGACCTTTATTGTTACTATTGTAGTTGTTTCAGGGCACCACAAACCAAACCCATATAAGACAGCAAACTCATTCAATAAATGTATGTGTTCTGACTGCTCTACTGACTGGCCATCTTTCTCCCTCTCCTCAGGCCTCCCTATTCCCTGAAACACAACAATATTGAAATTACTCCAAATTCATAAAAAAATTATAACCATTCAATGGCCTCTTTACAAAGTATTCAAGTAAAAGGTAGAGTAGCATGTCTCTCACTTTAAGTTAAAAGCTAGAAATGATTATACTTAGTGAGGAAGGCATTTTGAAGGCTGAGATAGGCTGAAAGCAAGCTAGGCCTCTTGTACCAGACAGTTAGTTAAGCAAGTTGTGAATGCAAAAGAAAAGCTCCCATAGGAAATTAAAAGTGTTATTCCACAGAATGAATGATGATGATTAGGCTCATGTGTCAACTTGGCCAGGTAATGGTACACAGTTGTTTGGTCAAGCAAGCATAAGCCTGTTACTGTGAGAACATTTCATGGACTTAAATCATCAGTATGTTGATTGCATCTATAGCTAATTACATCTACAATCAACTGAGGAGATTGCCTTTAGCAATCAGAGACATTTCATCCAATCAGCTAAAGGCTTTAATGAGAAGGGATGACTCCAGAGGTCAGAAGAGAGAATTTTCATCTCTACTTCAGCTGGCCAGCTTCTCCCGGGTAATTCATGGAAAATCTTCCTTGGGTTTCCAGCCAGCCTTACGGAACTTGGACTCATGTATCTCCATACTGCATCAGTCAATTTTATAAACTCTCATAATATTTACAAATATCTCCTGTTGGTTATGTTTCTCTACAGAACCCTAACTAATACAGCATACTACATGCCATTAAGATATTTGCAATTCATGGGAGAAGATAAAAATACCAATATTAACAGGAGCTTGGAAGAAGTTAATTCCAACCCTCATGGATGACTTTGAAGAATTCAAGATTTCAGTGGAGGAAGTAATTCATATCTGGTAGATATATCAAGAAAACTAGAATTAGAACTGGAGTCTAGAGTTGGAACTCAGTTGTTGCAATCTCATGAACTTAAATGATGAAGCAACAGAGGAGTTTGAGAGGACTTACTCCAATCATGAAAGAAGTTCTGAGGTAAAATGTTATCAAAAAGCATCATATGCTACAGAGAAATATTTCATGAAATCAGAATAAATCAAGGAGCAAACTTCACTATTGTCTCATTATAAAACATTGCCACAGCCACCCCAACCTTCAGGAACCACCACTCTCATCAGTCAGCAGTCATAAACATCAAGGCAAGATCCTTCACTAGCAAAAAGATTATGATTTGCTGGAGGTTTAGATGATGGTTAGCATTTTTTAGCAATAAAGTATTTTTAATTAAGGCATGGACTTTTTTTTTTTTTTTTTAGAAATAATGCTATTCCATGCTTAATAAACTACAGTAAAGTGTAAGCATACCTTTCATATATACTAGAAAACAAAAAAATTCATGTGACTTGCTTTATTGTAATGATCTAGAATAAGCCCACAATTATCTCTGAGGACTGAGGTATGCCTTTACCATACTGGTTTAGTTCTAAATGTACTGGGAAGTTCAAGTAAAGAAATTTAAGTATGGAAGTGACGTGATTCAATTTACATTTTCTATTGCTCTGGAAATTTAGCACAATAGCCCAGGCAAGGTAACAATTTGGGCTAGTTTGGTAACAATAGAGATGGAAGAAATAGACAATTCTAGATTTATTTTCTATTCTTTCTGCATAGAACACTCATCACTCATGTCCTCCCACAACCTTTGAAGTCCTTTTATCACAAGAAAGTTATGGGGGGGGGGGGGGGAGAATTGATACTATGCATTATTTTTTTTAATCATTTATTTTTTGCATCGGCAGGCACCAGGAATCAAACCCAGGTCTCTGGCATTGCAGGCAAGAAAGAATTCTGCCTGCTGAGCCACTGTGGCCCGCCCTATGCATTTATCTTTTAAAAGCTCAGTGAAGCTCAATAAAAAAGAAAGAAGGTCCTAGTTTAAATCTTGGCCTAGCCTTTTCCTAGATACAGCATCTCACACAAGTTTTTCAACATCTATGAGCATTCATTTACTCATCTACAGAATGGAATAATGATACCTACATTTCATAGGAGAGTTAGGAGGTTTAAATAAAAACGTTTGTGATCTGCCATTTATATTGTTCATATACAGATGCTCTACAAACATTAATAAGCATCCCACCTTTCTAAGTAACAGCAGTTTTAAAAGGAACTGAATGGAGAAGGAGATATTTAATACCAAGGAATGTATTTCTGATGGTGGCATTTTAAGCACGGCAGTATCAGGGTACAGGAGATATTCTGAGACAGGAAAGCATTCCCTGAAGCCAACTGTTTTATTCACCTTCTGAAGACATAGCAGAGACTGCTGATGGTAAATATTTATAAATATATTTGCAATTCATAAAAAACTTTCAAATGTTGATGAAT
The DNA here is from genome assembly GCF_023851605.1 of Tamandua tetradactyla. Classification (NCBI taxonomy): domain Eukaryota; kingdom Metazoa; phylum Chordata; class Mammalia; order Pilosa; family Myrmecophagidae; genus Tamandua; species Tamandua tetradactyla. The sequence continues at coordinate 7,506,456 of NC_135334.1, read as the reverse complement.
TTAGTTAAAATACAAAAGTAATTAATATAGTCCAACTTCAATAGAAATCATAAATGTTTACCATTCTAGAATTTACTATGGGAAAGTAAAATACTAAGTATCTTTTTAAGTACCAATTATTCTTACACTAACAACACTATACTTAAAGAAGGAAAAGGTAAGAACAGGTTTTTCATCAGGTTACATGTTAGAATAAATTCTTTCTACATCAACTAGCTTTCAATTTGCTAGTTTAAAATTAACACTGTTGATGCTTCCTTATTTGCTAAAGAACAAAGCAACAGAACATACAACATTTTAAGCTTCAACACCATTGAAATTACACTTAGATGTTTTATTTTATATAGTGGCTTAATATATTTAATGTCAGAGTTGATCTAATTTTAGACTTTTGTAAATTATTGAATTTTCAACATCTGAGACAGGAAAGTTTATTTACTATATCTACTATGACATACTGCTGAATTTCCTATGAATTTTATTCATTTTTACTAATTAAAAAAAATTAAGTGTCCTGTGAAGTAGGGGATATGCAAAAAGAAAAAGTAGCATCATTGCTAGAAAAGAAAACAGAAGGAGCAGTATTCCCCCTAGATCAGCATCATGGCACAGGTCGCTAAGACTGTTTTCCTCATATGAGCTGATCTCATTGTTCTGCACAGCAGACACTTTCTGTGTATTGGAATACAGAATAGAGGATCAGGGAGGTTTGGAACATTCGAGGCAAAACATCACTATATGGGTTTAGACAACTCCTTCCAAATACTAATTAGTATGAGAGGAAGGAGATGAGGGCTCAGATAGGACCACCAAAGATCTTTCTTCAAGACACCTGGGAGAGTCAACTTTAACCAGGGTTGAGACACGTCAGTATGGATAAGTAAGATTTGAATGAATGGCCTCTGTTCTGATTGCACTGGGTTCATGCTATACCCAATATTTTTACTATCACTCAGACTTATAGGATATTGGCTGGATTTCTTCTGGGACTCCAGAATTTGAAGGTCCACTTAAAATGTGATACCCATGAGTGCTATCTAGGCCCTTGTCCACTGAAGTCATGTAGAGAAGCTGGTTTGTCAGTTTCAGTGCATTTCATGGTTGTCTATTAATCACTGGGATATGCTTGCTGATTTCAGAGTACTCAATCAAGTATAAATCATAATGGAATATAGTGGAAAAAGAAAGAAAAACTACTTGTCTTAGGTACAAATCCTGGTCCTTTTTAGTTTTATGAACTTGGAGAAGTCATTTAAATTCCTGAGTGTTAGTTTCATTATCTTTAATACAGACACCAGACTATTTGCCTGACAGGGCTGGCATAAGAATTAAAAGAGATATTGCATGTCATAATATCGATTAGTATGCCAAACATGCATAGGTGCCAAATGAAATAAAATCTATTCAGTATGGGAGATGGAGTCTACACTTCTGGGATCACAGTTCACACACACAAAAAAACTTTGGAGGTTAAAAACATAGACATAATAAAAAGATGCAAAGATAAGACATAAACTAACCATTATCACTTACCTAGAAAAGAAAAAGTTCATAGCTATTTTATTTGTTATCTTCCAAGATAACAGAACAAGGGAAAATAGGGTTAAAGATGAAGGACCAAGAATTTTGATTAAATAAAATGAATTTCAAGTGTACATTATTAAAAATTAGTAGAGATAAAATATGTGAATAAATAGCTTCTGGAATAGGTTGATTATGTTAGTGTGGAATGGTAATCTTATTTTAAGGCTAAGCAAAATAAAAATTCCAAAGAGATGCAGAAAAAGCTGACGGCCAGGAAACTGAAGTCCTGATACAGATTCTGCTGCTAAGATTCCATACAGCTTAGGAGCCTCTTTGGTAGTCAGTGCCAAAGACTCCTTATTTGTAAAATTAAAGGGTTTGACTGTGAGTCGCTCTGAGTTATAAAAAGTTATGATTCTAGTTTAATAATGTTTTATCGTTGACATATATAGCAAGAATACAGGAGGTAAGCTATGGGAATATATCAATGATTACTTATGGTAAGGCAGAAAAGAGGTGCCACGGTATTATTATAACTCAGTAAATTATTACTTTGATGTAATAAATAGCATACTAAGTAGTCTGAAATTTTTTAATCAGCTTGACAAGATGCTTACAACCAGGGAATAATCTAACTATATAGGTCACTAGTACATGGAAGTACAATCAAATAACAATTATACATTCTAATATATGATATTCATGATACCATATCACTCATGTTTGCCTTCTGAGGTCATTTTGTAAAAAAACAGCAGAGATATTTCTGACATTATGTTTTGCTTATGAAAATAAAAGTATGTGCATTCTCATATGGAAATCAATAGTAAGAAGAGATGCCAAAATTTTCAAGGTTATAGAGAGATTAATTAAAACCTATCCCTGATAGCATAATGATGCTCTACAGATAAAGAAGATATGATTTATATTCATGTATCAATAATAGTAATAGATTAGTAAAATCACTAGATATTTTCACTTAAATTTTAACTCGTCAAATAGAAACAATTTATGAAATATACCTGAAACTTAGTGAAACAGAGTTACCTACTTACAATAAACATGTATAAATAGAATGTGGCATTGGACATTTTAGAAAGGGAAACAAATTGATTCTATTTACATGCATGCTATGCTCACTATCCAATTCCATATTCTGAAACCTTAAATAAAAATATTTTGTTCTGAAAGATATTCCTTTAAGTTATAGGACTAAAATCTTGAGTACTGTCCATATAGCATAAGTCTTAGCCTTTTTCAAATTTGATTTTTGACTTCAGTTACATGAATACCACTTTTTGAGAAAAAAATGCAAATCCTCCTATCTTAACCTCTTCCCAAATAAAAGAAAACTCAATATTTTTTAAAAAGAAAGCTTTCCTCCAAAACACTTGCTTAACAACCATTAATTCAATAATAGGTAGAAGCTCAATGAATATTGAATATATGAGTAAAAGAACTATACTAAGCACATACATGATAGAAGAAATAATGATACAGATAACCTATTTTAAATCTGATTAAAGACAAGTCATGGTATTTAACCTCAAAAAAAGTTAAAACATACACAGGTTCTGCTGTTACACCACAGAGTAATTTACTCTTTTGGTTAGAAAAACTGAACATCCTAAGGCAGAGACAACTTAATTTATGCTTTTTTAAAAAAACACGTGACTAACAAATGATGTCTTATGGCCAATATATCATATATTTTTTTGTAATCTTATAAGAAGTATTTTCAGTTAATTTGGTAAGTTAAATACCTTACGAAGTGACTACTAAACTGATTGCCTCAACTCTGAGTGTGTGTATGTCAATAAAATTGGAAAAGAATAAAATGAAATGAAACACTTGTTTCATTAATGAATAATGAAATAGTGACTCTAGTCACTATTATTCATTCACAAGTGGCCAGAACCTTACGAACTTTCTAAAAAGGCAGAGAGCAGATATGCAATGTCAACTGTGCATTACATGTATTATATATTAGCACACATATATCTCCTTTTAAAATATCATTTATTTTCTCACAATAGTCATTAATAGCCCAATTATATTCCAATAGTGTACATTCCAATAGTGTTTTAAGTATCTTTCTATGCATTATAACTATTAGCCACTGGGAGGAATATATTATAGTAAAAAAATGTAATAATGACTCAAAATAATTCTTATTAAATTTTATATGAAAGAGAACACATGCGGAAAATTACCTGACAGGCAATTTGTACGAGGTAGACCAGCTCTTTAGATTCACAGCCATTTTTCATTACCTCATTCTGTTCTTCTGAAAGTGAAAGCTATATCACAGAGAAGAAAGGGCAGAAGAGAGGGAAAGTAAGTCATGGTAAATGAAAAAGAATAAACTAAGCATTCAAAAATACTTGGAACAAACTTCACATCAAACTAGTGTAAGATAAACCTTATATAAGAACTCTACCACTTACAACAGACAAATGAAGAATTCAGGATTAAAAAAAAACAATTCTAAGTATCACCTTTGTAGTTTATTTTAAAATTGACACAACCACACAGTCACAGTAAATAATAAACATTCATTTAAGAGTAGATCTTCACTTCTTTAATTTATTAGCATATATATGAAAAGAAGGTAATAACTGGACACTGACAAACAACATAACATGGTAGTCTAGAACGGTGCATACTCTATCACAGAGATTGCCAACTGGTTGCCCAGACGCCATATATAAACATGTCAAAACATACCCTGCAGACATACTTTATCTCAGACTCACCAAATATAAAGGTGTGTTACCTGAATTAAACCAAAAGCCAAAATCTACAATTTGAGATGTTTCATATAAAAAATATGGATCTCTGATGTCTACTGAAAAATCAGAAAACCTGGAATACTGGGCTCACATTTTCACAGGGGTGAAAACAGCCTAAAGGTCAGAAATGACATTCCCTTTTAAATGAGGTATGCACTCTCTCAGAGACTACGCCATATTCCCTGTTACTCTTTATTTTTTCACCAGCAACAAGGATGAATACTGTCATTCATCATGCTGCCTGATTTGTAACTTTTCTTATATCCTACTCCTTTCACTTATATTACACATCTACCCCATCTAGGGATATGAATTTAAAAGCTTTGCTCCAGAGACAGACAACACTGAATATAAATGTATTACCAACTGGCTGTGTAATACTGAGCTACCTTTCTAATCTCTCATCTGGAAAGTGGGGATGTTGATAATAATACCTAGTCCAGGGTTTCTAAGTATTGAATGAGATATATGCATTCTACCTAGGTGCCTGGAACTCAGAAGTACTCAAGAAATGTTATCTACTATTATAGTTAATGTTGCAAGAAATACAAAGGTGAGAAACATAGATTCTCAGTTTATGAAAGCAGTGTCACTAGAGTTATTTTTTCTGAATAGTTGAATAGACTTTTCTGAAAAGTCTGAATAGTTCATAAGGCATGGATCATTTTCATATTAACAAACAAAATGAGCCACATTAACTGCAAAATACTAATTTTTAAAAAGTTATTCTGTTTGCAACCCTGGGAAGCTACCCTCAGGGAAGTCGAGTTGCCCCTACAGAGGCCTAGGCAACGACCTGCCCCACACCAGACACAGAGCATATGACCCAATGATGGGTCCGAGGCTTCTATGGGCCAGGGACTTCTATGAGCATGCTTTTTAGCATTTGAGAACTTGGCAGCAGTCTTGAAGACAGCATCCGCATTTTGTTATGGATTTCTGGTATCAGAGGGATAAGAGTAGACTTTCCTCACAAAGAATTGTGGTTGGTTGTTTTGACCTGTGTTGTGGCTCTTTGAAAGATTCGTTCAAAGATACAAGTGACTGCCTGAGAAGAATATTCAAAAATATTTAAAGGCAAATTTCTTAGCCATTACCACCTAGGGGCAAGGAATAGCAGTTGAGGCCAACAATAGATACCAAAAAGTCTGGAAAGACAGATTAGAGATTTAAAAACTCTGAAAGAGCTTTTTAAGGTTTTTAAAAGCTCCCCATTTATTACTGTGAATCTAAAAGGCCATATGCCTGTTCAGAGTGGCCTTTTTTGGTAATCTTTTGTAATTCCAGAGTGGAACACATGCTTAGAAAATACCTGAGAAGGCACTAACTTGTCACCTTTGACTGATCTTAAGGCTCTGCACAAGTAGCAAGTGAAGGCTAAAGCAGGGTTGTAAACTCCCCAGGTAAGTACTGAAGAAGTGCCCAAACACCCAGAATTCAATGGCAAAGACTGGGAAGATTTAACTGTTGCTGCTGTTGCTTTAGTTTCAGGTGTTTTAAGGAAATCGTTGAATCACTAGCTGACTACTAAGCTAACCCAAGAGAAATTTTATGGCCGCACAAAACAATGAATACAGATATTATAATGTTCATTCAGCAACAACAAACTGAGAAGACTGATTCCAGAGTGTACACAGCTGCAATATTCAAAAGGTCCAGTTTTCAACAAAGAATCACAAGGCAAGTAAACAAGAAAATATGGGTTATATACTGAAAAAAAAAAAAAAACAGAAACTCTACTTGTGTAAAACTAGGCATTAGAATTAGAACACAGTACCTCTAACCCCAATATTATCAGTATGCTCAAACAGGTAAAGGAAACCTTGGAAAATGGGTGAAAGAAAATCAGAGAAATGCTAAATGAATACAACAAAGAGTTAAAAGTTAAGTCAAAACCAATCAAAGTAGAACTGGTAGAAATAAACAAGGCACTAACAGAAAATAAATACTTTACCAGAGAGGATCAAGAAATCTGAGCCAGTTAAAAAAAAAAAAAAAATGAACAAACCCACATTTAGATCCATTGAGATTACCCAATCTGAGAATTTAAAAAAGAATGAAGAAAACTGAACAGAGCCTAAGAAACCTGTGGAACATAATCAGGCATACCAACATACATAGAATGGTTGATCCAGAAGAA